>NC_044323.1:1422020-2844041 GCF_007399415.2 Gopherus evgoodei
CCGGGCCTGCCTTCTACTCCGGTTCTAGCTCAGGGACCCTCTTGTCAGGAGCCAAGGTCTATTCCATCCTGAATCTTGCTCCCTCTTCCTTACCCTTTGGCTCTGCCCACTCCTCTGGTTTTGCCAATCTACACTCCCTCCTCCCAGGGAATAACCGTAGGCTACCTGCCTTTATAATCCCAACCAAACCTCCCTTCTTCCAGGGAGTGACTGCAGACTTCTTCCCTGTAGCCCCCCCTCTTGCCAGCATCCTGGATTTATAAACCTGGCTTAGCTCCTCCGCAAGCTGGACTCCATCAGCCAGTTAGACTTTAGTGCTCCCTGGCTTTCTTCCAGGTGCCACCTATAGGTTACTTGGCCTAATTTACCCCTTCAGGCCTTTTGTGGGGCGGACACCCCATCACATGTGCATACCAGTGGTTTTTAAATTTCTTAATTATCAACTGACAGCAGGATGAGTTGACCTATCTGTTACAATACTTGGAATTTTCTGAGCAAGTCAATGTTGCTCAAAATATTCAAGATGCGAGGTTTCCAAAGCTCCCATGAATTTAGCTTAAAATTTCTGCGTTTAAAATGGAACTGATTTGAGAAAGCCATGATTAGAAGTAAGTCCTTATATTCTTCTGTATTTCCTAGCGAGAAATATGAGCCCCTTTCCTGTTGATCAGGTTTGCAAAATTGTGAGTTTACTAACTTGGACACTATAGCTACTTGTTTACCGTTACCAAAAGGTTAATGGTGACCAAATAGTCAACACAAATCATATCAATAACAAGGGGGAAGGATTGCAAGCCAAAATAGGGAAAGAACAGGTTAAAGAATATTTAGCTAAAGTAGATGTATTTGAGCTGGTGAAACCTGATGAATTTCATTCTAGGGTACTTAGGGGACTAGCTGAAGCCATATCGGAACTGTTAGCAATGATCTTTGAGAACTTACGAAGGATGAGTGAGATCCCAGAAGACTGGGGAAGAGCAAACATTGTTCCCCTTTTTAAAGATAGGTACCAACAGGACCCAGGGCATTATAAACCAGTCCGCCCAACTACAATACCTGGAAAGAAGCTGGAACAAAGTATTAAACCATCAGTTTGATAGCACTTGGAGGATAATAGGGTTAAAAGCAGTCCTCAGGAGCTATCCTGGGAGAGACCTTTTTCCTGATATCTTTGTTCCCTGGCTGAAGGCGTTTGGCCAGCGCTGACCTGTCGTTGATTACTCAATACCATCTCAGAATATAGGTATAATATCTGGGATGTTCTAACCCTATTGCTTATATCTGTGTGCGCTTAAATCTAACAAACTGCAATGTTAGACAAGAGCACGCTGACTTGCATCTAATCTTTGATCAGACAGAGTTGCTGAGTTCCTATTGATTTATTCCTAACACTGCCTGGAGTGAAATAGTAAAGTTGCCCCTGTTGAGGGTTCTGAAAGCTGTGGGTAACAAATTTTGGCCTGAAACAAACTAAGATGTCACAAGTGATACATAAAATTTTAAGCTTATTTTGTATTCTTTCTTAAAGTAAGTTTTTTGTTAGACCTACTTAAGCAGATAGGTTAGATTAATCCTTTCTACTCTTTAAAAAAAAAAAAAAAAGAGTAAATTAACAAACTACTTTGTTTTGCTTTTATTAGTAACATGGCCAAGCTTTAGTGACAAGCTACTGAACAAAAACCAATCAGGAAGGAAATGGTTTCTCACAAATTAGGCTGTTAGATAACCCATGTTGTGAATTTAAAGCTGATGCTTGTTTTTTAGAGAAGCATCTCTAGAAGGGTGTAGAGAGAGCACACCTGTGAGCATAAATGAGGAAAGGGAACCAACAGCTGCCCCAGCTGTATCCTCAGAGAGCCATCTGGGGTGGATGGTAAGACAGCTCTGTTTTTTTTTAACAGGATGTAGTGTTCTAAATTGTCATCCCTGTTTCATGTTGGCTAAGCCAGGTTCTGAAGTGAGAGCTTTCTTAATATTTCATAGTCCTATCTCAATGAGTTTTTGCCCTCCCCAACTGCCTTTTTTTTTTTTTTTGTATGCGTGAGAGAGGGTGGATGCAGAGGCTGTATGATTTTGTAGACTGAGCATGACACTAGGAGCCGGGAAATTGAGTTCTAATGCTGGCTCTGATTACTGGCACACTCCATGGCCTTTGGAAAGTCACTTAATCTTTCCATCTGAGTTTCTCCATTTGTAAAATGGGGACAGAGGGCTATTTATATAACTTTGTATTTTCCTAATACAATGGGTCTTGTTTTATCCCAGCACTCTGTAATCACAGAGTAGTGCTGACTAGTCCCAAGGATAATCTTGACCTTTCTGACTTTTGCTGAGCTAATCACTGTTTTGTGGTGAGGATATGTGCCTGGGTTATGGGGAGTTGAGCAAGTAGGGATGGACTCTCCAGGCTTAATCAGTAACTGAAAGACTCACCCAAGCTGAAGATGGCTGAATCTTTGAGTACATGGCTATATTATGTTTAAATCAGGGGTGGGCAAATTTTTTGGCCCGAGAGCCACATCTGGGAATAGAAATTACATAGCGGCCCATGACTGCTCAGAAAATTGAGGATGGGGTGTGGGAGGGGGTGAGGGCTCAGGTGTGGGGCCAGAAATAAGGAGTTCAGGGTACGGGAGAGGGCTCCAGGCTGTGGGGTGCAGGGATGGGGTGAGGGCTCCAGATGGGGGTGTGGGCTCTGCGGTGGGGCTAGGGATGACGCATTTGGGGTGTAGGAGGGTGCTCTGGGCTGGGACCGAGGGGTTTGGAGGGTGGGAGGAGGATCAGGGCTGAGGCGGGGGTGGGGAATGGGGAGAGGCTCAGAGGTGGAGGCTTTGAGCAGCACTTACCTCAAGCAGCTGCTGGAAGCAGAGGCATGTCTCTTCTTCGGCTCCAATGCAGAGATGCAGCCAGGCGGCTCTGCTGCACACTGCCCCGTATATCAGCACTGCCTGTGCAGCTCCCATGGAGTGCTGCCCCCCTCCCCCACTCCCTGGCTGGAGTGCTGGAAAGGGGCCATGTAGCTGCTTCCGGGAACTGCCTGGAGCAGCTCCAACCCTGTGCCCCCAGCTGGAGCAGGACAAGCCACAGACCCCATTCCACAGTGGGAGCTTGAGGGCTGGCTTAAAACAGCTGGCGGGCTGGATCCGATCTGTGGGCTGTAGTTTGCCCACTCCCGGTTTAAATTATAAAACTCAGTCTCCTGGATTGCTGACCATTATTCTTTAACTAGCTCCTTTGTGAACATGCAGATGTCTTTGAACAAATGATGTTTTGTCAGTAATTCAGGAAAGGTGCAGAAATTGTTGCATTAAAAATAATCCATGTGCTGCCATTTTGGAATCTCTGAAGTAACCTGTGCTTATACTTTCAGAGCAGTTTGTGGAGCTACTGTCCAATTCCACCAATCAAGTATCAAATGACTATTGAGCTAATGGTCTAATGCTTCTAAAATATCATGCTGAAACACTTGTACAATGCAGCACGGGAATACATTTCACTAATACTATGGCTTGGCCAGAATCTGAGAAGAAAATACGTGGAAGTTGCTTAATAGAATCCGTAAAAGTGATGGAAAAGGTCTATTGGGTAATTGAATCCATCCCCACGAGGATTGCTGTCTACCATCTGTGTTTTAGTGCTCCTGTCCCTTTTTAGGTACAGAGATCTACTGGAACGGCGCTGCTATCCCTTTTCTTAGGAGCCTGTTGAGGAAACGATCTCTCGTCTGTACTCTGCACGCTCTATCTCCTTCCCATTCGACAGGATACTGCAGAGTAGTATCCCTCTCTTTCCATGCAGTGTAATAAAAAGCTCATCTTCAGAGTGGGAGCTCTTTTCACTGGAAGCATTCGGACTTGGCTTTAATGAGCAACACAGGGACATAGCTTTAGAAATAAGCTGATGCTCTGACTCTGGGCTCGGAGATTGCGTCAATACTTCTGGCTGTTCCAAACAGCAAAAGAAACAGCTTTCTAGAGGTAGATGGGTAGAAACCAAAATTCATCAACATGCATCTGACTGCATTCAAACTGTGATTGTTACGCTATGTAAGGCTAACATTTCCCTTAGGAGCCACCATACAGCTTTGGGCTGCAGACTCTTCTGTGGACAGTTGATGCTGTAGGCGGCTATACAGTTTGATGAGAGTTAGTGAGCAGGCACAGAAGCGACATAAGAATCCAGGAAGCAGAATGCAACATGATTTATTCAAAAGGATAAACTGTCTGGAAGACTGTGTAGATTTGGTTGGTAAAGTCATTGATTGTTGAACTCTGTTGAACTATAGCAAAATTATATTATGCTTTAGTACTGGAAAATTCTTCAAGCTACTCTTTCTTTATTGCAATAACATTTTTTTACTTTTAGTAAAAAGCCATAGTTGGAAAGCTACTAGGTTATTTGTGCCCCTGCACTCAACCTGAAGGCTGGTTTAACTTTCTGATAAAGGGAAGAGTCTATGGCTACATTCAACCTTTTTCTGTACTCTGTTCCTGTTCTTCCCGTGCAGCTTCCTTCTCTTAGTGGAAGTGGTTAATTTATTTAGAAGCTGTCATTGCTGCACAAAATTTAACACTAAAATCCATTGCTGCCTAACTGCTACATTTGGGCCTGCCAGTTGAGTGTGCCATTCCCGACTTAGATGTGCTCCTGTTGCAGAGAACGAGAAATAATGTTCTGTTTAACATCTACAGGAAATGAGGGAGGAAATCTAATACTTTGCTTGTTCAGTGACTGGCATCTGACAATCTCAAAGCTCAGTCCAGAATTGGTATTTCAACTCTTTCAGATTTGCCGTACGGGGACAGATGTGTGGAAAGGTGGTTCATTGTCTGTCACAGGGTGGATTAGTGGCAGGGCTGGGAATAGAACCTATGTCCTCTGAGCCAAGCACTAAAAAATGTTTCCTCCTGTAGAGGTGAGAACTCACCCCTGCGGTGTCTTCTGCTGGTGACTTCTGGGAATTAGCTCGTTCCAGCTCCAGAGTGCCCTCTGCAAGCTGTTGATCCATCTGTCCTCTGGCCCCCATGTCCCTCCCTGGACCCCAGTGCCCCAGAACCCCCACCCACTATCCCCACTTCGCCTCAGTCTTGGCTACTGCCAGTCATCACTTAGCCCCCATTTGCTGGGGCAGACTGCAGAGTATCAGCCACTCATCACAGGCAAAGAGGTTTGCACCTGCTGCCTTTGCCTACCCCTGGGCTGTCCTCTGCAACCCCCAGTACCCATTGGCCTTATGCTAGGCCACAGCCTAGGGCTTTCCAGGCTGGAGCTCCCCAGCTCCTCTGCCTTTCCCCAGCCGTGCTCCACTCAGGTACCCTGTCTCTAAGCCCCCTGCAGCAAGGCCCTTCTACCTCTACAAACAGACAGACTGTTTGGGCTCCTGGCTCACAGCCTTTTTATACAGGCCAGCTGTGGCCTGATTGGGGCATGGCCCAGCTGCAGCTGCTTCCCCAGTCAACCCAGCTTTTAGAGCTGCAGCCCTCTCCAGGGCTGCTTTCCAGCCCTCCCGGGCAGGAGCGAGTGTCCACCCTACTACACCTCCCATCTGAAAACTGGCAGGCATGGAGTTGTCGTGGCTTAAGACATCAAAATGTTTGCCAGCAGAAAGCAGCCTTGGGTGCCAGATCATCAATCTGTTATGGTTGTGTAAACCGCTCCTGTGTTAAGAAGAGTTGGCCACAGAGAGATCAGAGGTGTCTGGGTTCTTGATACAGTGCCATGGATTCTTCCTTAATTGGTACACAGCTTTTTTGTGTTTCAGATCTTTTCTTGGTGCCAATTTAAAACATGTGGCTGTTGGATTAAATTTGTCAAAGGAGGAGAAAGTCCTAGTCTGTCTCTGATCAGCAATAAGTATTTAATCCATTAATGTGTGAAGATGATAGTAACTCAGTGATAAGTCAGTCACAATTTATATGATAGGTGCTAGATCACAATGTTCACTTCCACGTCTGAGAATATAGATTTTTTTTATTTTTTATTTTTATTTTTTACTGTCAGTGGAATGGGCTCTGTTACCTCGATGAAGTGAATGAAAAAGGTAAAGTATGATTGTAAGTGAATACTGCATTATAACATTGCTTATCAACCCTTGACAATTCAGTAGATTCTTAGCTAGAAGACTTACCCTACTTGCCACCATTGCTCTAAATGCATGCAGGGTTTGGGACAGATGTGAGATAGCGGTTTTTGGGAGGTGGGTTGGAGAGCTACAACTTGTTTCTGTGTTAGCTTCATAAAACTATTTTTTTGGCAAAAAAAAATTCCCACTAGTGGGAGTGCTAGCATAGAAAGAGCTTCTAAATGGTTTTAAAACAGTGGCTGCAGATATCTGGACCTATACTAGTGCTTGTACTGTTGCTACTACCAAGTTAGCTTCACAGGTGGTAAGACTGGGAAAACGTGTGCTAAAAATGTTTAGTGTGGAGAAGTCTGCAGAGTTACTCAGCTGATCTGAATAAAGGCAGCTCTTACCTCTTCTAGGGTTCACCCCTGGGGAGCAGCATATAGGTGAGCTGCCCCAGAGCCGTCCAAGCGCAAATGGCCTCTGTAAAAATGTTAAAACTGATGAGACACAGTGCACAAAGTAGAGAGGGCAAATGTATATATTTTTAAAGCTCTAATCTTAGTTCTAGTAGTCTTAGATGCTACTAGTAACAATAGTAGGTACAATATTTTAAGATTGTGTACATTTCAACTAGCCTGACTGAAGTGCTAGATAAGACTGTAGTAAATAGTCTCTTAGCCCTTTGGGATGGAGTATGTGACCTAATAAGTCTCTTCCGTACTTTCTAGGGTAGTTAACCACTGGAACATATTGCCTAGGGACGTTGTGGAATCTCTGTCACTGGAGATTTTTAAGAACAGGTCAGACCGACACTTGTCAGGAATGGTCTAGTTATACTTAATCCTGCCTTGAGTGCAGTAGATTGACCTACTGAGGTACCTTCCAGTCCTACAGTTCTATGATTCTATGTCTGACTTGTGTTGTAAATGATCTCTGGGACTTAGGTTTGTTGTTGCTGTTTAAAAAAAACCAAAACTCTAAAGATTCACGGTGGCAGATCCTTTAGGAACCAGCTTAAGTGTTGAGATCAAAGGAATATTAATACCCTGTAAGCTAAAGAATGAAAAGATAATATAGCTATTTGTGTTTCCTTTCTAAAAACTGTAAACACGCATTTCAGCCATATATTGAAAAAGTGGCAACCCACTGGGACCTCTAGGCACTATACAAATGTTATATTTGTAGAGGTTTTGACTGTCGGTTCTTAAATTTGTGATAAGCTCCAGTTGTAGATAGTGCAAAAATTATTTATGCACTGTCTTTTTCAAAGAATTTGTCCTCCCTTTTGTCTTTACTTCCTGATTTACTGACAATGGCTCAGCCTGGGTGCCAAAAGGACTGCAAAAGTGTGTGTGTGGAGGGGGAGGTTGGGTGGGAGAGTGGGAGGGGGAAGAGTGGCATGCAACCAAAACATCTTGAAAACCTATTGAAAAACGTGGTGCTTTTATTTATTTATTTATTTATTTAATTTTTGCTACCATCACCATGAACAGTCCCGTCAAATATAAATAATAAATGTGGATATTTCATATTTGATTTTCTCTGCACCATGCATGGTACTGAGAAGATATTTATCACTTACTTATGGCTTGTCTGTTTTAGAAAAGTTGCACTGATTTAATTAAATTGATTTAAAATTGGTTGAACTATGAACCCCCAATGTAGATGCCTTCAGACCTCAACCCTTTCCGAAATTGGTTTAGTTTGCATCAGTAAATTATTGAAGTAAGCAAGGGTTAAATTGATTTAAGTGGGTTTACATTACGTGTTTGCCCTGATTTAACTACATTGGTTTCAGGTCAGGTTTGTTAAACCAGTGCAACTTATTAAATATAAGTCAGGCCTTAATGTGTGTAGTCTAAGTGTACATTCCTTATGAAAGTAGTTCCATTGAAGTCAGGAGTGAAATCCAGGCCCTTAAGGAGACAATGGCAAAAGTCCCATTGACTTTATTGGGGCCAGAGTTTCACCCAATGTAAGCAAGGTGTCAGGGTTCCTTCCCCACTCTAAACTCCGGGGTACAGATGTGGGGAACCCGCATGAAAGAACCCCCCCAAGCTTATTTGTACCAGCTTAGGTTAAAACTTCCCCCAGGCACAAGTTGCACCTTGTCTTTGAACACTATGCTGCCACCACCAAGTGACTTAGACAAAGAATCAGGGAAAGGACCACTTGGAGTCCTATTCCCCCAAGCCCTACATCCCCTTTCCTGGGGAAGGCTTGAGAATAATATCCTCACCATTTGGTACAGGGAACACAGACCCAAACCCTTTGATCTTAAGAACAATGAAAAAATCAATCAGGTTCTTAAAAGAAGAATGTTAATTAAAGAAAAGGTAAAGAATCACCTCTGTAAAATTAGGATGGTAAGTACTTTACGGAATAACAAAAGATTTAAAAACACAAAGGATTTTCCCTCTAGGCAAAACTTTAAAGTTACAAAAACAGGGATAAACCTCCCTCTTAGCACAGGGAAAATTCACAAGCTAAAACAAAAGATAATCTAACACATTTCTTTGCTACTACTTACTATTTCTGCCATACTAGATGCTTAGTCCAGATATTCTTAAGGAGATGTATTTTTCTTGCCCCGGTTCCTTGCTGACTCGAAGAGAACAAAGACACAAGCAAAACCCTCCCCCCACAGATCTGAAAGTATCTTCTCCCCTTATTGGTCATCTTGGTCAGGTGCCAACTAGGTTATTTGAGCTTCTTAGCCGTTTACATGTAAAAGAGGAATTAACTCTGTACAGAATAAAGAGGGATCTTATGCTACCCTTAACTGTATGTTTATGACACATGGGTACAGGTTCAGGCACCAAATTTGTTTATCATTTTTTATCTGAGTTTAACGTTGTGGGCTAGTGGAGGGAAGTAGTGGGAAAGAGATAAGTGTGGAGCAACAGTGATCATACTAAAGGTAATTTTGATTGTGAAATGGCTTGAGCTATTTCTTAAAAGTAGGAGAAACTGTACTGAAATGGATGTCAGAAAAGAACATATCCCACACCCTACCACCCCCTACAGGAAAAAGATCACCTGCTGGCATGCGGCCTTTTAAACCTGCTTGTATGGCTAAGAAATAAGAATGGTCATACTGGGTAAGATCAGTGGTCCATCTAGCCCAGTATCCTGTCTTCTGACAGTGGCCGTGGCCATATACTAGAAGGGAATGAACAGAACAGGGAAATTATTGAGTGATCCACCTCCGTCATCCAATCCCAGCTTCTGGGAGTCGGAGGTTTAGGGACACCCAGAGCATGGGGTTGTGTCCCTGATCATCTCAGCTAATAGCCGTTAATGGACCTATCCTCCATCGACTTATCAAATTCTTTTTTGAACCCAGTTATACTGTTGGCCTTCACAACATCCCCTGGCAATGCGTTCCAAAGGTAGACTGTGCATTATGTGAAGTACTTCTTTGTTTGTTTTAAATCTGCTGCCTATTAATTTCATTCGGTGACCCCTGGTTCTTGTGTTATGTGAAGGAATAAATAACACTTCCTTATTTACTTTCTTCACACCATTCATGATTATATAGACCTGTATCATATTCTCCCATAGTCTCTTTTCTAAGATGAATGGTCCTAGTTTTTAAAATTTCTCCTCCTATAGAAGCTGTTCCAAACTCCTAATAATTTTTGCTACCCTTCTCTGTACTTTTTCCAATTCCAATAAAACTTTTTTGAGATGGCGTGACCAGAACTGCATACAGCATCCAAGGTTTGGGCGTACCATGGATTTATATGTGGGATTATGATATTTTCTATCCTATTATCTATCCCCTTTTTAATGGTACCTAACATAGTTAGCTTTTTTGACTGTTGCTGCACATTGAGCAGATGTTTTTAGAGAACCATCCACCATGACTCCAAGATCTTTCTTGAGTGGCAACAGCTAATTTAGACTCCATCATTTTGTATGTTTAGTTGGGATTATGCTTTCCAATGTGTATTACTTTGCATTTATCAACATGGAATTTAATTTGCCATTTTGTTGCTCAGTCACCAAATTTTGTGAGATCCCTTTGTAACTCTTCACAGTTAGCTCTGGATTTAATGCTGCAAACTTTGCCATCTCATTGTTCAACCCCCTTTTCCCAGATCATTTATGAAATGTTGAACAGCACTGGTCCTAGTACAGATCACTGGAGGACTCTGCTATTTACCTCTTTAAACTGTGAAAACTGACCATTTATTTCTACTCTTGTTTCCTGTCTTATAACCAGTTACTGATCCATGAGAGGACCTTCCCTCTTATCCCATGGCTACTTAGTTTGCTTAAGAGCCTTTGGTAAGCGACCTTGCTAAAAGCTTTTTGAAAGTCCAAGTACACTGTATTATCAGGGTCAGTCTTGTCCACATGCTTGTTGACACCCTCAAACAATTCTAATAAACAAATGAGGCTTGATTTCCCTTTACAAAAGCCATATGGACTATTCTTCAACATATGGTGTTCATCCATGTGTCTGATAATTCTGTTCTTTAGAATAGTTTTAACCAATTTTCCTGGTATTGGAGTTAGGCATACTGGTCTGTAATTGCCAGGATAGTCTCTGGAGCCTGTTTTAAAAATTGGCATTATATTAGCTATCCTCCAGTCATGTGGTGTAGAGACTGATTTAAGCATTAGGTTACATACCACAATTAGTAGTTCTGCAATTTCATATTTGAGTTCCTTCAGAACTCTTGGGTTGAATATCATCTGGTCCTGATGACTTATTACTGTTTAATTTATCTATCTGTTCCAAAACTACCTCAGTTGACACCTCAGTCTGAGACAGTTCCTCAGATTTGTTACCAAAAAAGAATGGCTCAGTTGAGGGAATCTTCCTCACATCCTCTCCAGTGGAGACTGATGCAAAGAATACATTTAGCTTCTCTGCAACAGCTTTGTCTTCCTTGAGTGCTCCTTTAGCATCTCAATCATCCAGTGACCCCACTGATTGTTTGGCAGCTTCTTGCTTCTGGTATACTTGATTTTTTTTTATTTTACTTTAGTTTAGTTTGCAGTTTAGTTTTTGTCTTTCGCTAAGTGCTTTTCAATTTTTTTTTGTTGCCTGCTTAATTATACTTTTTGCACTTGACTTTCCAGAGTTTTTGCTCCTTCTATTTTCCTCAGTAAGACCTGACTTCCAATTTTTAAAGGAAATTTAACTACCTCTTTTATTCTGTTTAGCCATGGTGGCATTTCTTGGGTCCTTTTTACTGTTTTTTTGTTTTTAATTATTATTTAGGGTATACATTTAGTTTAAGCTTCTATTATGAGGTTTTTAAGAAGTTTTCATGAAGCTTCCAGGCATTTCACTCTTGTTACTGTTCCTTTTAATTTCTTTTTAACTAGCTTCCTCATTTTTTGTGTAGTTTCCCTTTTTGAACGTAAATGCTACTGAAGTGGGTTTCTCTGGTGTTTTCCCCCCTACAGGGAGCTTAAATTTAATTATAGTATGGTGGCTATTACTGAGTGGTTCAGCTATGTTCACTTCTTGGACCAGATGCTGTGCTCCACTTAGGACTATATCAAGAATTGCTTCTCTCATTGAGAGTGCAGGGCTAGCTGCTCCAAGAAGCAGCCATTAATGGTGTCTAGAAACTATATCTCTATATCCCATCTAATATTAATCCCTTAAAATCAGACAACACACCCCAAGGCGACGTTTTCCCAGTCAATATGAGGATAGTTGAAATCCCCCATTATTACGGAATATTTCTGGATTTGTAGCCTCTCTACATTTCACCTTCACCATCACCATCCTGGTCAGGTGGTCGGTAGTATATTCCTACTGCTATACATGGAATTTCTGTCCGTAGACATTCTATGGTGTAGTTTGATTCATTTAAGATGACTCTATGCTATTTTTAAACATATGTCACTCCCCTGCCTGCATGGCCTACTGTGTTGTTCATATATATTTTGTACCGTGGCGTTACTGTGTCCTATTGATTATCATGGTTCCACTAGGTTTCTGTGATGGCTTATTATATCAATATCCTAATTTAATACCAGGCACCACAGTTCATCCATTTTAGTATTTAGGTGTCTAGCATTTGTATACAAGCACTTACATTATAAAAAAAATTGTCACTATTTATTTATTTATTTTTTCTTCATATGAGGCAGTTGATACTCCTGTGGAATTCTGTACCACGGTGCAATGTAGAATTTTGCCAAAATTAACATTGTGTGGGCAGAATTTCTCCCTGCTCCCCCGAAATGGACTGCAGTGCTGCTAGCTGCCACTAAGAGCCGCTGGACCTGGCAGAGCCCAGCTTGTCCATAGAAGACACTGCCAGGGATGATGGTGAGGAAACCAAAGGAGCTAAAGGGTTCCTGGCAGCTGCAGTTCCCAGCATACCCTGAGGGAAGGAGAGGGCAGTGCAAACCTGGGGCCAAGCATCAAGCTGTTTCTCCCTCTGGATCCTTGGGCTCTGTGTGGGAGGGCACGTGGGTATCTGGGCAAGGATGGGGGCTATGTGGCTGGGCTCTGGGGGTGGTGGTTGGGGTGTATTGGCTGGGGGGGCATGGCTGTGCTCTGGTGGGAGGGGTTGTGGGTATCTGACCTGCTTCTGGGCTTTGCAGGGGGAAGAGGGCAGCGAAACAGGAACTCATAGGGATTTCTTTAACTCTCTACTCCTGGGGGAATTTTTGTGTGTCTGTATTGTTACAGACATACTTACTGACAGGTATTTTTAAATAAATTACCAAAATAATTGAAACTGGTGTGATTATGTAGTGTTGTTTTGACAAATACAATTTGCAGAATTTTTAATTTTTTGGCACAGAATGTCCTCAGGAGTAAGTTGAATGGGACTCTTTTTCATTTGACTGTTTCTCTTCAGTTCTTACCTGCACTTTATCAACTTCTATTGTCTCCTCTTTACCAGGATATAGAGTATCCCCTTTAATAAATCCTCACCATGTGATGTCGCTGTTTGAACCATGCGCTCCTCTGCACCTGTCATCTTTTCCTTAGCCTTTAATTTAAAAACTGCTCTACCACCTTTTTAATTTTATGTCCCACTAGTCTGGTTCTGTGTTGGTTTAGGTGGAGCCCATTCTCCTCCTTTTCCAAAAGGATTCCCAGTTTCTAACGAATCTAAGTCCCTCCTCTGAAACACCATAGTCTCATCCACACATTGAGACCCTGCAGTTCTGCCTGTCCAACTGACTCTGCACGTGGAACTGAAAGCATTTCAGAGAATGCTGCCATGGAAGTCCTGGACTTTAATCTTTTACCTGTCAGCCAAAATGTGGCCTCCAAGCCTCTGTCCTAACTTTCCCTATGTCCTTTGTACCCTTGCTTCCCCTGTATCACCACACACACACACCAGCCTTACTGTCCTGGAGCCCCTGTTCCCTGCCCTCTGCCCCCTAGCAGCCCAACAGTCCCAGAGCCCTTATTCTCTCCTTTCCTAGGAGCAGGACCCTCCTGCAGCCCCTGCCTCCCCCCAGCTCTCTCACACCCCAGAGCCCCTGCCTTCACTCTATATATCCTCCTTGTCTTGCCTTACCCTCTGTGCTGGTGAGCCTGGGAGGAGCTGCCCCCACAGGTTTTGGCTGCCAGTGATAGGTGATGGCCCGGCTGTTGCCATGCAGAGTGGTGGGACCTTGCCAGCACCATGCTGCAATGCAGCGCAAGGTCATGTTCAGAACCTCAGCTTCAGGTTTTAAAAAATGGGGGACAGTGGCCCTTTGGCCCTCCCCAACTCTAGCACCTGTGTCTCTCTCAGATGGCATGGGCTTGTGGTATCACAAATGACACTGATTTCAATGAGATTTTGGATAGTTACCTTCGTGGATATCTTCAAAGAACCAGGCAGTACCAAGAGGAGATATAGGAAGGGTTCTTAAAGTTAACGAACTTATGTGCTGAAACAGCCATTCTGCTTCCTTAGGACATAAGCCTAGACATTTATACTGTATTAAATATTTTATTTTGTTTTTCATATCAGTGTTAAGTGATATTATTATAGAAAATCCTCCTTACATCTGTTTAGCTAACCTGGCACTATTTATGCATACAGGCAGATGAGCTATTGTACTACAAAGTTGAAAATGAAGGGAAGGAACGTAAAGAAAGATATGAGTATCTTAAACCCAGAGCCCCAAAATAGGTTGTGGTTTATGATTCTGAGTAAAATGGGAAAATCTGCATTTATACTTTCCACCCACTGAAGTGTTAGGAAGCATAACACAAACACATTCAGCAAAGTACAGAGTCTGTTTTAAGATGTCAGAACCCAAGTCATGAAAAAATCCAATTTTACCTCTGAGTGTAGATCTAGGAATTAAAACACTGTGAGGGCAAGATTAGGTCCGTAGCTGGCCAACTGTTGCATGGCTCAGTTAGGAGGAATTTAACATCTGAGTTCAGAAAAATGTATGCATGCTGATTAGTGACTTTAACTGCCAGTCACACTGACCATACCTGCTAATAGGCCAGAATAGCCTTATGGTCTTTTTGTATTGGCAAGGTTCCATTTTGTATTTGTACCTTTTACCAGTACCTAGAGATTATTCTCTGGTTCCATTTTATATTAAAGTGGTCCAGTTACCGTGACTCACTTTTGAGCGCTAACCCTGCTTGTTGAATGATAAACCAAAGTGCTGCAATTTTGGAGAGTATTAAAATTGTCAGATCAAGGTACTCTTTGTGTTGGGGGTTGATGTTACATGAACATATTGTAGCTCCACTTTGCCTCATGATCATTTGCCTGGAATCCCTACAAGTGCTATTTAGTATAGAAAAATAATGGTCCATGTGAAATTTTGTAGGTGTCTTAGTGGTAGGACTATAGGACTCCAAAGGTAATCTTCAAGAGAAGCTTTTCAGTAAAGCGCAATAACTAGACGTATAATAGAAATTGTATTTCAGATATTTCACTTAGTGCTAAAGTTATCAAATCCGTGAAACAGCGGTGCAGCACATAAATAATTCACCAGGAAATGAGTGATCTATTTAGGTTATTCCTTTGATATACCTGCTTCTTATTTTTCTCCCATTTCTGTAGTCTGTAACTAATCTTCTGTTCTTCACTGCAAACATGGTGTAGAACAGCATTCAGCATTTTAGGTACTTGGAGGCCCTTTCCCTAATGGCCCAGGACAATCTAGTTTTCAGAGTTTTTGAATTGTCTCGTTAGACTGACCTCATGCTTGGTAAGGCAACTCCCATTTTTTCATGTGTTTATACCTGCTCCTGTATTTTCCACTCCATGCATCCGATGACGTGGGTTCTAGCCCACAAAAGCTTATGCCCAATTAAATTTGTTAGTCTCTAAGGTGCCACAAGGACTCCTTGTTGTTTTTGCTGATACAGACTAACACGGCTACCACTCTGAAGCCTGCTTTCATTCTGTTTCCTTTTATTTGTGAGGCTTTCCAACCTCTGATGTTCCTCTTTTCATTTTCTTCCACAATTAAAAAAAAAAATAGTTCCATTGATATGATTGCTGCCATGAACTGTTATTGTTTTGATTTGTCTTTGTCGCAGTCTCATAGGATTGCAGATACTTCATAAAAAGGCTTCCAGCACTAAATCCCAATCAAATGAGATGCCATAGTTGGGGCCTGTGTGGATGGGAAGTTGTAGCATGTAGCTTTTTCTTTAAGCTCAATAGTTACTTCATTCAGTTTTACCTGTTTCAAAATATTATTCTCTTAAAATACCAGCATGCATCCAAATATGAGATTTGTTGCCTACATAACGGTGTTGCTTGCAATTCAGCTGCTGTATGCAGGCGGGTCAAATTATGGTGTGAAATATTTGTTGTGCTTGAATGGTTCGAGCCTCTTTTAAAAATCCCAAATTTGCATTCTCTGTGATAATCTTAGTGTGTGGTTCCACCTTGATGTGGTTAACATATAACTCTATATATTACGTTGAGTTGGTGAGGTAAAAGCTAATTCTTTTGTGGCACCTCTGAAGTAATCTTGGAAAGTTTGGGATAAATGATGATAGAATGAATACAAGTGCACTTCAGTCACTTAGCTGTGTTTCAAGGTCAAAGTTGCTTTTCTGTGCTATATTTTTTCCTGAAACAAAAACAGAACAGACTTGTCTGCCTTGACTACAAAAATGCCCTGCAGTGCAATCACTGCATTTCTTAATGTAGATGGAGCTTCATAGTCCATGAAAGCCTTCTGACAACCCTGGAAACGTCCAGTCTAGTTACTGTCAAATAAGGAAAGGTGGGGGCATTATCAATTCTATTTTGTCTGAGTGCCTGGTGTGATGGGCTGGATCACAGAAACCCTCGTGGGAGCTGCCAACTGATGTGCCAAGACTACTTCTGCTCCTGTTTTCCCTGCCAGCTCAGGACTCCAGCAGCCGGTCTTGCTGAGCCAGACACTCCCGTCTGCTCCAACAAAGACCCAGGGTCTGAATTACTTGCCCCAAAACTGCAGGTTTACCTGAAAGCAGCTAACAGAGGTGTGCTTGTCTTTAACACCCAGATGCCCAACTCCCAATGGGGTCTGAACCCAAAGAAATCAGTTACCTTGTATTAAGTTTATTCAGGGTACATTCATAAATTGTTCGCCCTCTATAACGCAGATAGAGAGATATGCACAGTTGTTTGCTCCCCTGGATACTAATACATACTCTGAGTTAACTAATAAGTAAAAAGTGATTTTATTAAATACATCCATCGTTTACATGCTACTTTGAACGTCCTCAAGTAGACTTCTTATGTGGATTGGAGGATTCCAAGATCCATTGTCCTTTAAGTGTTTCTTGATTAGGTACTTAATTTCAACATTCCTTTCTACAGGAACTGACCAAATGCTCTACTAAGGTTATTTAGAAATCAAGCCAGTACACAGCCAACATTCATAACGTTGAATACAAAAATAATACATGCATGCAAATAGGATTAATACATTCAGCAGATCATAACCTTTACAGAGATATGTTACGTGGCATATGTAGCATAAAACACATTCTAAGCATGTTTCCGTAGAGCCTTATGGGAGGTACTGTCACACCTGGAATCTGTCTCTGTTGAAATCATGAAGGTGAGACTGTACAGGCTGCAGAAAGGAAAAGATCATCTTCCTACTCTTTGGTCTCCTCTGTGCTCTCCTTGTATTTGCTCATCTGAAGCAGGTGCTAAGATAGTTGGATGTATATGCCACCTCTAGTAGTCCCCCACTGCAGGTGAAGAGCAGCAATAGCTGACCCTTTAAAAGACTGCTGTGCGTCACTCTGAATGTCTTGTCTGCTAGAATAATAATCCTTCCTTGGTTAGAGCTATTTCTGTAGGAAAATGGAAATTTTGCTAAATCTTTACTTAGCAAAAACGTTTTCCCCTTGTTGAGGGATTTCAATATTCCCTGAATGTTGAGTGATAACCCTTTTTCATGAAATTGTAAGTGATAATGATTTCAGTGAGCAGAAGCAGCCTATTATTCTTCCATCATCTCCTAAACAGAAGCATCCCAGATAAATAGCAATGGAATCATCTTTTCCTCTAGTATTGTGTAAATGGCTTCTTGCTTTGATGTCCCTCACGTCATTAGTTTGACACTATCTGGAATTAATGGCATTCTGAATGGGGTAGATATTTCTCTTGACTGCTTCTGATCCCTCATGTGAATTTACTCCCTTTGCCATAGGATTTTAAGAACTGAAACTAGGTCAGCAGCAATGTGTGTGTGAATATAGGCTGAGAAACGGACTATAATCTCAGCATTAAACAAATTCGACTATAATGCTGAAGGGAAGTTTGCTATTTTAAGCATTATTTCCATGATCTCTAGCTCATTCTACAAAACAAACATATGGGGGCTCCTGTATATTTACAGCTGCAATAGTTTTTAATAAATGGTTTCTTGAATGCAGTTTTTGTGTCAATTAATCCTGAATGGCACTGGTTTGTAGAGATAGTTTCATGCTTCTAGTGCAAAGTTGTGCAGGTTCCAGGGAATGGGTGAAAATGCAAGAGGAGTTTATGGAACAAAAAGAAAATAGCAGCATTTTAAATCTGTGAACATAAGAACAGCCATACTGGGTCAGACCAAAAGTCCTAGCCCAGTATCCTGTATTCTCACAGCAGCCAATACCAGGTGCCCTATAGGGAATGAACAGAACAGGTAATGATCAAGTGATCTATCCCCTGTGCAAGCGTTAATAGCCTCACTGTGGCTAGAAATGGAAATATTCATACCTTGTGACTGTTTGTTTTGAGCTACATTACGGGTATATTCCTTTCCATCTCACCCGCCAAACCACATTTGACCTCATATATGTATTTTCTAGAGTGCAAGCATCTCTTGTTCCAAAATGTAGATAATAAAAACATCTGAAGAAGGTGCCATGGGGGGGCTGCGGGAGTTCACTAGGAATCCAGTACATTTACTAGCATATCTGGTGTTATCACCACTGACAAAACATTCTTTCCCCTCTTTTCTCACAAATCAGTGAAAGCTGAGATCAAATTCAGGCACTCCTGACTCTCTCCTTCTGCTAATTCCTCTCCACTGTGCTGTCTCTTGCAACAGTGAATTGACAAGTAGCGTTTGGGCAGAGGCTAGTGAATGGTTTATTACATTATTCATGTAGCTGAAGTTGCGTAACTTAGATCAATTTCCCACCAGTGTGGACCAGGCCTTGGTGTTCAATAGCAAGCCTATCACCAGTAAAGAAAACACACATTCGGAATCTAGAATATGACAACCAGTGAATTCATATTTCACTTGACATCCGTTCTTAGCTCACTGTCTGGAGAAAGAACTGAGGTTGCTTGCTAGAAGTTGAACAGTTCTCTGTATCTGAATTTTCTGCAATAGTGCTCATGTTGATGTATGCTTCTGGACCCTTCAAGACTGCTCCTAAAAGTTAAAGGGGTAACTAGAGTGTTTCTACACTCTGCTTTGAAAAATCAGTCTCTCGGGTGAGATATGTGAATTCACCACTTAGAAGTGGTTCAGTTTGCATTCTCTAGTATGAATGCCAGATATACTGCATGAAACCATTTTTTCTACCTCCCTCTCAGTTTGATACACCTCTTGATGTCTGACCCTGAATTTAGTCTGTGGCTTGAATGGAAGAGAACTCTTACTAAAAGCACTGAGCAACACTCCAGAACAGGACAGGCAGTGAAGAATGCTGCAGTTAAAATTGCAGGGGGAATTGAAGAAGGCACGATGTAGTTAACTGAACAAAGTGGAGTTCTACCTTCAACTTCCTGGCATTTGTTGGTCTGTCTGAAACATAACTTCTGAATGCCGCATCTGATCAATTCCAGTGTTTCAGGGAATGTTTCAGGTATCCATGGGCAGAACCTTACTGATTTTAGTGAACACTGGAAAAGATGGAAGGGGAATATTTTATGGCAGATGGAGCCCTGGCATTTGGTTAGCAGACTCGTCAGCTTCAGCTACCTCTGTAGTTGTCTGTAGATAAAAACTGATTTACAGCAGCCATTAATATAGTCCAGCATAACAGTATACATGGTGGCATATAGAGGGAAGAGGAAATGGGGAGCATAAAGCACTGGGATGGGGGATCCTAGGATGGGCAGAAGGGGAACCACCCAGCCCTTGGCATGAGTGCAGAAAGGGGGACACTTGCAAGAATGTCATGGGGGGCACACACAGCTTATGGGGGGGGGGAAAGGAGAGATGTAATGAGGACCAGTGTGCGCAATGAGCACAGCCTACAGAAGCAGCAAAATGCGCAACCCTCTAGTTACTCTAACTGGAATTTGTTGGGAGACTGAAGTGAACACCTTTCTCTTCAAAGTGCCATGAGATCTTTCAGGACCCCTTTGAAATCTTTCAAGAGATGGCCTCTTCAGGAGTTCAGTACCCCCAATATCATATTGGAGTGTTAGTTCAGGACTGACTGACAGAGTAACACCTACTGGCTCACTAAAACCACTTCAGGAATTAGCAGGCTTTCCTTGGACGGCTCTTGATGAGCTACTGATTAGCTTTGGCACTTGTTTATTTTGAGAGAGATAAGACCTCCTCCTCCAGTGCTAACTCTCTGCCTCTTACAGACTGAGAGCAGCTATCCCATCCTCTTCCCACATGGAATTTATTTATAATACAGAAATATGAATTGGGTATTTTATCTCCTGGATCAGCGTTAATCTATTTGAATTTGCCAGAAGCCATTTCATAAGAAATAATTTTTTTCATGACTAGAATGGGGAATGACAGCACTCTGGGTAACAGCCCATTTCTGTAAACTACAGTTGCCAGCGGCTCTGATAAGATGATAGCATAAGGGACGAACTCTCACTGTGTGTAGTGTCTAGCCCAGTGGGGCCTTGATCTTGGCTGGGGCCTCTAAATGCTTTTGTAATATGAATAATGCTCAACATTACAACATCTCCCCACACTGTCAATTTGGAAAGGGATCGGTTGTGAGTAAACAATGTCTCTAAAATTTAGAGAGAGTCCTGTGACAGGTATAAATATGCAGGCAAGAATCAGTCTGGAGATAACAAGGTTAGTTCAATCATGGAGGGTGAGGTCCTCTAAACTCAGGAACCAATCCATGCAACAAACCTTGATGCCAACTCTGCCCACATATTTACACCGGTGAAACCATCACATGACCTAACTAGATCAGCCACATCATCACTGGTTCATGCACCTGCACGTCCAGCAATGTAATATACCAGCAGTGCCCCTCTGCTATGTACATTGGCCAAACTGGACAATCCCTACGTAAAAGGATAAATGGACACAAGTCAGATATTAGGAATGGTAGCCATCCTGCAGTAAAAAAACTTCAAGACCAGACTCCAAAGAGAAACTGCTGAGCTTCAGTTCATTTGCAAATTTGACACCATCAGCTCAGGATTAAACAAAGACTGTGAATGGCTAGCCAACTACAAAACCAGTTTCTCCTCCCTTGGTGTTCACACCTCTGCTGCTAGCAGAGGACCTCACCCTCCCTGACTGAACTAACCTAGTTATCTCCAGACTGATTTTTGCCTGCGTATTTATACCTGCCTCTGGAAATTTCCATTACATGTGTCTGATGAAGTGGGTATTCACCCACGAAAGCTCATGCTCCAAAACGTCTGTTAGTCTATAAGGTGCCACAGGACTCTGTTGCTTTTTACAGATCCAGACTAACATGGCTACCCCTCTGATACTCTAAAATTTCTCTGTCAGGTATTTTGAACATGTGTGACTCTTGAATTTCTGTAATCTCCTCTGGTCCCCTAAGTGGTGTTGATCCTCTCCTACCCCTGTGTATCTTTACAGCCTTATACACGATGAACTATTTGCAGTAGAAGCAGTCTTGTAAATTCAGTGTTTCATAAGGACTCTTTTTACATAAAGCCTGATCCAATGCCCATTGAAGCCAGCTGGAGTATTTCAATTGACTTACATAGGTATTGTGCATTTTTAGGGAGCCTGTCATATTATCTAGGCACTCATTTATCCTTTTATTTCTCCATACTCATAACTATGTTTTTAGGCGTGTCATGTTGATCTCATTTACTGTTAGTTTTTTATACACACACAATCAATACAATTTTTAAATTTTCTTTCTTCTTTGGGTCGAAGAACTTTTCAATGGCTGCAAAGAACTCAGCAGCATTGTGAAAGGACCCTGAAGTAAAACAATTATAGACTACTCTAGTTATATTCAAACTCTGTGCAATTCACAACAAAACAATCTCTGCAAAAACCAAAGTGTAGTGTAAAACCAGATTTTTAAATTTTAGATTTAATACACTAAGGTGACGTACAGTAACACTGGTAAGGAACCTTTATTAATGACTAATTGCCTGTATCCCTCTAAAATTCATTTAAAATGTTGCTCTGATACAGTGGGTTTATTATGGGTAGAAGTAGGGTTCTTCAGTAGAGCTGTTTCACTCACTGAGCTCTCACTTGTGCATATGACAACAATTGTGGAAATAAACCTCTCGAGTCTTTAGTGTAAAAATAGGACTTAAAGTGCTTTTGTTATTTAACACACAAAGAAACAAATAAAAAGAAAATCTATCCAGAAGCAGGTGGTCTCTAATGGGTCAGGCACCTTGTTATAGCTCAGAAATGGCTGTTTCGTTATTCAGTGACTCAGCTAAAAAAATTATTGTTTGTTTCCTCCTAGAATCAGAAACTGACATGGGCCTGCACCACCTTTTAGTTACTAGTTTTTAGCCCTCTCACAGCTATCCTGCATAGTGACACTTTCTCTTTTTCTCCATTTTCCAGAGAGACACCGTTTTAGAATGGGGTGAGAGAGAAAACCAAGGCATAACAATCAAGAAAGCATATTTAAAAATCAAGGCTGGGCATGTAGTAGAATGTGTGATCTTTGCAGAGCACTGCATGCATATGTGGTTCAGTACGTAATTGCCAGTGATCTGTCTGAGGCTTGTGGGCAATGTCTGAATCTGACTCATATCTGAGATGCAGGGGGCTTTACATACAAGAGTCTGGAAAACTTAGTGCGTGTGGAAGCTGAATTATAGCTTTATTTTGCAGCCCAGAGCCTACTGACAATACATCTTCTTCATTCAAATTTGAAATGCAAATACCAAATGACTTGCTTTCTGAGCGTCTAATTTTCCCCAGCAGGAAATGCGAGCTTGGGAGATAATTTTGCTCATTCAGCAGCAAGGCAGTGCAATACATCTTTCCCAGGCTTTTGTTTAAGCTTGTTGTTTGTAGGGAAAACATCACTTAAGGAAGATACAGCTTCTGAAGAATGAGGAGAAATAAGGGCATGTACTTATCGCAAAAAGTGGCAGCATTAATCTTTATATAGGTTACATTAAAAACTCGTTCTGAAAGAACATTGAGTGCAAAGTCAAGCACTGAAAAGTTAAGAAGGCCAGATTGCCTGTTCAACCTTAATTCAGTCCACTTGTGCGAGTGGATTGTGAGACAGCCTTTAACTCCATAATCATAGTATATTATTTCCCAGGCCCCCTGCTTCGTTAAGTGGATGGATAGTTGTGCTATAATTCTTTATATCATTTAATATGAGGCCCCAGGCCTCATTTAACACACACCATACAAACCCCACACTGAATAATCTCCCCCCCCCCTGGTTTTTTCTATGGTGCTGTCATTGCAGTCTCCAAGTGCTTCACGGACATTAATGAACTTATCACAAAACCCCTCTGAGATACGTGACGATAATACCATTTTACAGATATTGAGGCGCAGAGAGACTAAAACCAAAATTGTTGTGTCCACTAGCACTGGGTGCCAATTTGAAACATCCAAGGGCCTAATTTGTTTGAGTACTTAGAAGTTCTATAGCACGTATGTTCAAGGCACAACTCCAATTGACTTTAGCTGCATTTGTGAGCTTTCAGCACTTCTGCAATGTGGCCTCATGTCTCTCATTGGGTGAGGAAAATGAGGAACACACAATCAGGAAAAATAATATGGAAAAAATAGTGTGTGATCATGTAATTAAAGACTGTATCATAATGCATATACATTATGGGGTACAAATTAGGGTTACATGGGCAACCTTAATTCTGGCATTTCCTAACTTTTGAGTGCTTGACTTGGCAACTTTAATATTTAATGTAGTTTTAATATTTCCTAATTTTTTTAGAAAAGCAAATGCAAAACCAAATTCCATCTGTGGGACCATATTGACCCTGAATTTGGGTCATCATCAGGGTTTGGACATTATATCCGCAGCATAGACCTCTACTACGTGAGCTGAGATTGTAATAGTGTTAGTGTTTTTCAAGTCTTCTGGAATCTTCTCATTATACCAGATATGAAGAATAAGTTTCCTACCAGGGAGAGGGATAGCTCAGTGGTTTGAGCATTGGCCTGCTAAACCCAGGGTTGTGAGTTCAATCCTTGAAGGGGCCACTTAGGGATCTAGGGCAAGATCGGTACTTGGTCCTGCTAGTGAAGGCAGGGGGCTGGACTCAATGACCTTTCAGAGTCCCTTCCAGTTCTATAAGATAGGCCATATCTCCACACATAATATACTATAGGTAGCAGCAGGAGGCTGAATATGTGGGCCAGGCCCTTGAGGGAGATCTGGCGCACACTTTGCCAGTGGATTTCACCACTGTCTGCTGATAGTAGAGGAATTAGGACATTGGGTTCAATTTCAGGTTATGGAGGGGACTGTGCTCTAGTATTTATCATCCCTTCTGCCTCTGTTCTCCCTCTCTGCTCCAATCTTCCCCTCCATTTGTTCCTATATACCCCCTACACTCTCCCGGCTCTTGTCTTCCCCTTTGCTCCCTCCACCCCTCCTGGCTGCTGCAATTCCATCTCCCAGTGTGTACCTTCCTCACCCCTCTATCCTAAGTCAAGCTGCTTCCTTTTTCTTCTTGCTGCCCGGGCGCCAGCAAGAGGAGCACTGAGAACACAAAAGAGATGATTTCCCTGTTGTCTGTTCTGTTGCCCACTACCACAGTGGCCCAGAGGAAGTCCTGCTCTGCCTGCCCTTGCGGCCCCAGGATGGAGCATGCTCAGTCACTCTGTGTGATGGCACATCTGCAGTCCAATCGTATGTAAGAGCTACGCGGGGCTGAAGCATGATCACTGTGCACAGAATCTTTGGAGAATTTAGCAGCCAAATTCTACCAAGTTTCTACTGAGCATGTGCAAATTGAGATTTTCCAGAGGCTCATAAGTTGGCCAAATTTGGGTGTTCTGTCACAGGAATAGTAAAAAGCATGTGTCAGACACATGGGTTCTCCTTTGCCAAATTTCAAGAATCTGCTCCAAAGCATGGAGACACTGGAGCTCTTTAAAGAAAAGTTCTTGGAACAAACTTAACATGAGGAAAACAATGTTGTTGTTTTTTCCTGCTCATCTTCAGAAATGACTAAAGCCAGATATATACTGATATAAGTATGTCGCTCAGGGGTGTGAAAACTCCATCACTGACTATTTTTAAATCAAGAGTGGATGTTTTTCTAAAAGATCTGTTCTGGGAATTATTGGAGAAGTTCTATGGCCTGTATAATACAGGAGGTCAAACTAGATGATCATAGTGGCCCCTTTTGGCCGTTGAATCTATGAATACTGCTCTTTAGGTAGAGGAAGCAACAGTCATTCAGATTCATTTAAACATTTAGATTGTGTAAGAATCCTAAACCTAATTTAAAGTCACACAATTACTGGAGAATTAACTTCCCACCATCCCCCAGTTTCAAAAACCCAGTAAAATACTTAGCTCATAGCCTGTTTCCCCCCCCGCCCCCCCCACTGTGGCTGGAAGGGCTTCTACCCCACAGCAGATGAGAATCTGCTGGCATGAAGGTATTTCTTCCTGCTAAACTGAAACACTCATTTTTTCCTGTCCTTTGTCCCTCCTTCCCCACATTTTCCCTAATTTTCTAAGGTGCTACTCAAGGCTTTGGCATAGGATTCTGACTTGATTACTCAAAGCATAAGTAGTTATCTCAGGAGACCTGTTATTTGTTTGTTAGGCCTGATCTGAGACTCAGGCATTTTGCATCCAGAACCTACTTCTCATTTAATGGTTGAACAGCACAGTGCAGGGTAGATTGATTTAATAATGATTTAAATCAGCAAGCAGGAAGCCTTGATTTAAATCATTGATTTTAATAATTTTGCATTTGTACTTTATTTCCCTCAAGAGAGCTTGATTCTCATTGGTTTGTAACCATTAAAACTTGTTGATTTGCAACTAAATATAGATAGCCTTTACCATTACACTTGATGCTTCTTTTTGCTAACCAGGAAGATATGTTATATCTATACACATTTGTTTAAGCAATTATGAAGCTTATCTTATTTTTAATGAGATTCTTAATTTTTCCATTTTTAGTATATTAGAAAATGGGAATGAAGCCTTTTTCTTAGTAGATTTTATTTTTTTATTGCAATTTGTCAAGCTCTGTTTGGATGGAAATTCAAATTAAATTAAAAATGTACAAAAACGGCATTTACATTTGTTTAGTAAATAAAACTACTTCAAAAGTTCTGGATACATAAGAAAAAATTATCAAAACATGTTTTGCATATAAGACTGATTTATTAAACAAAGGAAATAGCAGTAGTTAGTGAATTAAAGTGATTGTTTCTGGTCAACATGTCTGTCAAGGTTTTAGAATCTTCAATATTCAGATATCCTGGCAATATAGGATATTTCATTCTGAAATCCCAGGTCTTTGACTCTTAACGTTGCATTTCGGTGGATGTATTTCTTGCTTTGGGTTCCCTTTAGTATTTGGCCTGGTCATGGGAGACTGCCATTTCTCACTGGTTGGATCTTAACTTAGTGACATCTAGCAGCTTTTGCAGCAATGCAGGACATAGTGGAGAGCACATTCTTTTTATTAAACCTTTGTTGAAATGGCTTCTGAACTGTGAGCTCTGTCAGATATTCCTTGCAGCTTCTCAAGGAAGCTTTTTTTGGTCCTTAATATTCTCACCCATTTTATTGCCCTCAGGGGATTGTATTAGCTTCTTACCGGTAAAGCTGATTTTTTTGGTTGCGGTGCCCGCAGCCGGATTTGATTGAACAATGTCTCTGATAGGGTGGTCTTTCTTCCTCATCTGCATCTTCTGAAACTCCCCTTTGTAGAATTAATGTTGCTAAAATCTGTAGAGCAGCCATGAGACAGCCCAGTGTGTACTTCCAGCAATCCATACTACTAGATGCAAAGGCTAGGTCAGATGCCTGCTTTATTAGGGCAACATTGCAGTCCCTATAGAAACCATCTTACTCAGCTGTTCACCTAATCACTAGGGCAAGTGTGTATTTCCTGAAGAGTGCAGAACTCTGAAGGCAATTCAATATAGTAACCCTGATTACTTAGCAGTAACTGCAGTCCCCAGAATACTGTTTATCCATAGATCAGTGCTTCTGTGGCAGCATTCCTCTGGAGTCTGTGTTCGGGACAGGCAAATAGAAACTGAAGAGTATGAGGAAACAGCAATGGTGCCTCTCTTTGGCTACTGTAGGAGCAGATCAGTTCATGTTAAGAGGCATGTAACCTCACTGCAGCATAACTGTTTTTAACGTTTTGAGGGTTTTATCGGAGCACAGTTCCAAAAGTCTGGATGTAAGGAAGCAATGTACTCAGAGACCTCCAGTTACTGGAAACTTAACCTAGGTTTTTTTCTGAGACTTTATTGTACCTAACTATCTTTCATGTGCCTTATATCCCAACCCCAAATATGCAGACTCTTTACATTGGTTTTCCTGTAAGTTACAGCACTTCATCTTAACTTAATTTACATGTATTAGACTAGTGACACAAATATAAGGTTAGTATATTGTCTTCATTTCCTCGTGCCTGGGGCATCCCTCCCTTTTACCTAGTTATTGTTTTTCTTTCCCAAACATCAGAGAGGTCTTGTCCTTTAGGCCATCTCTCATCAGTACCTCCTCTTTTCCCTCTCCCATCAACTTACCAACTGTCATGGAATATTCCAGTTGTAAGGATCCATCCCTCCTTTCACTTTAGTTTAAATCTTTTCTTCTCTTAGGCTTGAAATTTCAGCTGCTCTGTTTCTAGACAGCTCATTGTAATGAGGAGCTGAAAGCCTGTGCTGTTTTGTGGGTGTAATTCATAAAATCATCTGTATTTAAAAAAAAATAGCTGAGAACTTAAAAATTGGATGGTAACAGTTTGTGAATCCCAGTGATAATTGAACCTGATAATATTTTGAACCAAAAAAGTGCTCAGCCATACTGGTAGCTGCTTCCATAACTTCACACTTACTCAACAGACATTCTAGGCTTCAGGTGACACACAATGATGTTCCTGGAATCTTATAGAGATCGTGGTATTGTATTGGAACCAACCGAAAACAGGGCCCCAGAGTGCTAGCTAGCCACCATACAAACAGAGTAGCAGACAGTGCCTGTCTCAAAGATCTTACAAGCTTAATAGATAAGACTGCCAAAGGGTAGGGAAAGGGGATATAACACAATGTGGTGATTGTGCTGGGCAGGGGTCGGCAACCTTTCAGAAGTGGTGTGCCGAGTCTTCAGTTATTGCACTCTAAGTTAAGATTTTGGGTGCCAGTCAGACATTTTAACGTTTTTAAAAGGTCTCTTCCTATAAATTTGTAATATATAGCTAAACTATTGTTGTATGTAAAGTAAATAACATTTTTAAAATGTTTAAGAAGCTTCATTTAAAATTGCGTTAAAATGCAGAGCCCCCCAGATTGGTGGCCAGGACCTGGGCAGTGTGAGTGCCGCTGAAAATCAGCTCGTGTGCCGCCTTCGGCATGTGTGCCATAGGTTGCCTACCCCTGGTGTCGGGAGTGCTGCTGAGTACTCGTACACCCCCTCCCTTCTATAGGCACCGGATAGTAATAGTAAACTGTGAATTTGTCAGGTGAGTGAAAATGTAATTTCTAGCTGCTATTTCAGTGTGATTAGCAGACTTATTCTTAGACATAAAAATCTTCAGGATTAAAAGTGACAGAAGCCAATTGTGCTTTCAAATTGCTCATGGAATAATTTCTTTCAATTATAATAAATACTCTTTCCTGGCTGTATATCCTTAAGCCACGTAGGATTGCAGCCTGGCAGCTTCAGTGCAGATTTCCTCAAGCTGACTCACTAATGACTTCAGTCTAGACCTGAAGGGATCCACATTCTCTGTAGGTGGAAGTGTTAGGTAAATAAAGCAAGTCCTCACTCACCTCTCCAGCACCCGAGTTCGTGCGGAGTTGGTATGGGGCACACAATTCTGTCAGAGACCAGACACCAATGCGTTGATCAACGGGCTCACACTATCCTTAGCTCTAAAAGCTTTAGATTAAATGTGGCCCCTTTATTAGGGGTGAGCATCAATATTTATACACAGAAGTAAACAAAGTGATTAACAAAAGATAATGGTCATGCATAATCAATCAAGATTTTACAGGAAAAGCAAGTTAACAAATGCATAGAGATAAAGGCTAATGGCTACTTGAGAAAGGGGGTGTCATGAGTAGTTTGCAGGTCAGTGTTTTGTTCAAAAGGGTTCAGGAAGGATTATGCAGAGACAGCCAGTCTGGGTGTGTTTTGGCTCTCCAAAGTTCACCAAAAGTTTAGACCCAACAGAAGGTGGCACAGTCTCCATGGCAGTTCAGTGGGTCCAGGGCTGCTTCTGGAGCAGAGACTGCAACTCTGATTTTGCTCTATAAACATTCATCCCCCAAGGCTTTTAAGTATTGACAGAAGACTGTAAACGTGATTCACTCAGGACCATTTAGTTTTGAGCTTTTATTACAGAAGAGGTAGGAGTTTGTGTAACGGCATGAGGTCAGGTGGAATATGTTTAATCTTTCACCATCCAGTCCTTCATTCCTTCTTTTCCCTCCCAGTTTTGTGACTAAAGCAAATCATAAACATGTATGTGAGGCTTATAACATTCTATGCTTTCAGACAAGGATCTCAAAGCACTTGAAATTTTTAACTTCATGACATCCCAGAGAGGTAGGTCAATATTATTCCATTTTACAGATGTGGAAACGGAAGCACTTGAAAGATTGAGGACATAATCCTGCAGGATGCTGAGTGCCCTCAGCTCACTTTGAAGTCAGTGAGAGTTAGCGATGTTCCACACCTAACATTTTACAGGATCAGGCCTTATATTACTTGCCAAAGGTCACATGAGTCATTGTCGGATCAAGGGATAACCCAGAGTTTGACTCTCTTTAGAGACTATTAGATGACACTGCTTGCCGTGTGTGACCCATTACAGAAATACACAGTAGACTAGAAAACAAGGAAAATTACTAAGAATAATAATTTTAAGAATAGTTGGCAGCCAGTATCAAGCAGAGTGCGTCAGGTGTCAGTCCTTGGGCCAGTTTTGTTCAACATCTTCATTAATGATCTGGATGATGGGATTGATTGCACCCTCAGCAAGTTCGCAGATGACACTAAGCTGGGGGGAGAGGTAGATACACTAGAGGGTAGGGATAGGGTCCAGAGTGACCTGGACAAATTGGAGGATTGGGCCAAAAGAAATCTGATGAGGTTCAACAAGGACAAGTGCAGAGTCCTGCACTTAGGATGGAGGAATCCCATGCACTGCTACAGGCTGGGGACCGACTAAGTGGCAGTTCTGCAGAAAAGGACCTGGGGATTACAGTAGACCAGAAGCTGGATATGAGTCAACAGTGTGCCCTTGTTGCCAAGAAGGCTAACTGTTAGCACACTTTATTAGTTTCCTCAGCTTCCCTATTTGTCAAATGGGGGTAATGATACTTGCTGCTTTTGTAAACTGATCTGAGCTGTATTGCTGTAACGCACTATATAAGAGCTAGGTACTTACGTAAAGCAAGCAAAGCTTTGTTTTCTGTTGGTTTTACTGTCGTAGCCCACAGCAGCAGCGTCTGGGTCTCCATTGCCCAGTCTCCGGTGTTTTTGCTATAACAACTGCTTTATAAATGCAGATATAAATCAAAATGTATCCACAGCATTATAGAGTTTTGTTATATTTAGCAGTTCTAAGCATACTTCTTCTTGTCCTGTTCTCTAGCCACTGTCTTGGTTTCCTGCTTTCTCTCCATTCCCAGCATGCCCTACATTCCAGGGAAATTCCCCTTCCTTTCATTTAAAGGCACAGATGTAATCACACTGCCGCTTACAAAAACATCTTAAAATAATAATTTAAGTTATTTCCTCCTGCTTACCTGCCAATGCCATAAAGTTCTGGCTTCTCTTCTGGTACAGTAGGTACCAACAACTTATAAATGTGTGTTTTTATTCTAGCTGTAGCACTAGAAGCTTTTTCTAAAGCATTTAGAGCCCACTCAAAGCCCATTGGGGTCAATGAGACTTTTGGATCAGGGGAAATGTCCATAGGGGAAATTCCTGTCAAATTCCCCTAATTTTTCTCAGTCTGTTTCCTCACATTGGCGTAAACATTTCCCTCTTCCTATTATTTCATGCTATGCCCTATAGGCAGACAAAAGACAGTCATGTTCCTGTCCGGAGGAGCTTACAGCTTAAATAGGTGCTTATAGTAGACGTTAATTAAATCCCTTGCTACTCTACCCTGCAAATAATTTTGAATAATGAGGTCTCTCCAAATTTATAATAGCACTTTGCAAACCTTAATTATCATGGTCTGTTTCAGTAAAATATTGCTGTTAAATTGTCAGTTTGCCTGCGAATCATCTAATCTGACACCAGTTTATCGACAAACATTGTCTGCATTGACCCCCCCCCGACCCCTTCCATGCACACAGCAGTTTTGTTCCCTCCACATCCACACCTTTATCCTTTGCATGCAGGAAGCAGTGCTGTCTTAAAGTCTGGCCTGGGAAGCTTGTACACCCTCCTTTCTGAAGTGAACCATATCAAATTCAGTCATTTAGCAGTATAATAGCTAAGAGACATCAACAGAAAACCGAGCATACTCTTGCCAAACTGGGAACTGGTTTAGGATGCTAGTAGCATCTGTAGAATTCCATTGTGATAGCTAGGAGTCTTCCATCAATAGTAGTCTGAAATTGAACATTGTGTAAAGTTCTCCTTTTCTAAACACATTTTTTTCCTGTCTTGGTGCATGTGTATTAACATACAGAGGTGGTGTATGCACTTGTATATGTATTGTGCATTGTTCTCAAAACGCTTTAATAGATGTATACATTTTAAATTCCCATTTTCTGGCCCTCAACGGTACATCTAGGATTTGGCAATATACTTGTATTACTAACTGCATGTAATTAACTGGCACCGATATGCCAATAGGCATCTTTAGGTAACTATGACCTTTTAATAAAGCCTTATGCTGTTCCCCTTGAATCTCTCGTGTCTGCTCTTCAAGACTCCCAATCTGTCTTGTTCAGTCTCATCAGTCAGAACTCCCTTCCTGCTCAATGACGCTTTCCCCCCATGCACTGCATTGTCCCTCATCCTATGTGTTCTCCGTTGATTCCCATACAAGCCTGGCAAACCCCAGACTGTTTATAAGATTTTCAGATAAATTGTAGGTTGGAGCAGAATAGAGGGAATCTTTATGGACAGTTATGAAACAGAGTTTTCTGAGATCTCGTATGAACATGGAATTGCCAGACTGGACCAGATGATTCAAATAACTGCCGGTACTTGGGCTTTCACAAAACAACCAAATATTGAGAGACTTGCAATAAAATCGCATATTGACAACACTGGGATTCTGACTTTGGGCCTATGGTAATTGTAACTTTTGGTGTAAGTTAACCCTTGCAGGAGCCCAGTAGGCTGTATTCGACTCAGAATTTGAGTTCATTCAGATCCCAGTGTTTTCCTCTGTCCCAGCTCTTACTAATGGGTCTCTGCTGCTTTTGTTTTTCTTTCTGAAGGGATTAGACATTTCAGTTCAGTTTATACAGTAGTAGTTACTGGAGATGCATACATAGCCCCCGCAGGGACAAGTATTCTTCAAGTCCTTGCTCATATCGATTCCATTTAGGTGTGTGCGTGCACCGCGTGCACATTTGTTGGAAGATTTTTACCCTAGCAACACTCAGTGGGTCGGCTGGGTCGCCCCCTAGAGAGGCGCAGCCATGGCGCCGGATATATACCCCTGCCGACCCAACGGCCCTTCAGTTACTTCTTACTGCCCGTGTCAGTCTTTGGAGCAGTGGAGCACGGCTTAGCTGATCTCCACCTCCCTAGCTACTCGTAGTTCTCTTACTAATCCTTGTGTATATAGTTATAGTTGTAGTTAGTTTTACTCGTTCTGTAATATAGTTAGTGTTTATAGTTGAGAGGGGTTCGGGGATTAGCCCCTTCCCCGCACTGTACCGGGCCCATGCCCGGCTCACCAGGCTTCAAACCGTGCTCGGCCTGCCACAAGCCAATGCCAACGGGAGGTCCCCACGACTCCTGTCTTAAGTGCCTTGGGGAATCCCATCTCTCGGATAAGTGCCGGATCTGTAAGGCCTTCAAGCCCAGGACGAAGAAGGAGTGGGACTTTCGTCTCAAACAGCTTCTGATGGAGGCAGCTCTTATTCCTCCGGCTTCGGCACTGAGCACCGGACAGTCCGCATCAGGCAGAAGCGTCTCTTCGGCACCGGATCACGCCAGTATCACTAAGGCCCCTCGGCACTGACTGGCGCCGGCACAGATGTCTGCTCGGCACCGTTCTCTCTCCCCGCAGGTTAAGAAACATAAGACTCCTGCTGCTTCCGTGCTGCCTGCACCACAATCAGAGCACCCGCCTAAGTCGGACTGCCTGGCACCGACACCTACCGTGGCACCGCCAGCTTCAGCACTGTCAATTCCGGTCCCACAAGGACTGTTGAGTCTGGTGCCTGAAAGCTCCCCGGTGCACGCCGTGGTTGAGCTCACTATTCCCTCCACGCCGGAGACCTTTTCCACGGTGAGGGAGCTAATCGCGCTGATGGAGTCTGCGCCGCCTCAACTCCCGGCACCGCCGGTGTGGGTTATGCAATAGATCGGCACGCCTGCCCTGCTGAGACCATCCTCTATCTGCTCTGCTGAGAGGCACCGATCATGATCGCGGTCCCACCAGTGCTCTCGGTCATGTCGCCGATCCCGGTCTCAACACCGCTCGCAGTCCCGGCACCGCGCTCCATCTTGGTACCAGTCGCACTCGCAGCACCGTTCAGCGTCCCGTTCGCCAGCACGGTATTCTCGACACCAATCTAGCTCCCGGCACCGTTCCTGGCACTGCGCCTCTCGCAGCTGCTTTAGATGTCGAGCTTCGAGATCCTGGTCGACCTCCCAGCACTGCTCCGGTTGCAGGTCCTGGTCTCATTCCCGGTACCGCTCTATGGTACCGCACAGAGAGAGAGATCGTCTAGAGATGGAGACCCTTCCCAGGGCTTTTCAGCTCCTCCGTGGCCATCTCGACACACATCTGCGTCATCTCACGTGGACAGTGCTTCCTATGCACAGGACCGTGACTCAGATGTGCCCAGCCAAGTCTTCCAGGAGACCTAGGCCCAAGAACAAGGACGTCATCAGTGGTCATTCTGGACACCTTGGGCATATCACCAAGCCCAAGGTGTGCCTCCAGTGCCATCACGCTCCGTATCATCGGAACACCGGGTGTCGGAGGTGACTGTCAGCCGCCCGCCTCCTGCAGATACAAAGGAAGCTCCCATGCACTCAACAGACCCTCAGGTTCCACCTGAGCCAGACATTGCCCAAGAACAGGAGCCCACACAGGACCCTCTTGTCCCTGGCCTTTCCTCTTCCTCCTCTCCAGATGAAGTGGTGGCAGGGACATCCTCCTTATGCCCTCCTCCAATTGACCTGAGGGCACATCAGAACCTCCTGAGATGCATAGCCCTGAATATGAATCTTCAGGCGGAGGAGGTCCCGGAGATAGAGGATCCTGTGGTGGATATTTTGTCAGCTGACACCCCCACAAGAGTGGCCTTGCCGTTCATTCGCACGATCCAAGCAAATGCTGATACCATCTGGCAGTCTCCAGCCACTATTCTGCCCATGGCTAGGGGAGTTGAGCAGAAGTACATGGTACCCTCTAAGGGGTACGAGTACCTGTACGTGCCCCCTTCTCCCTGCTCCCTTGTTGTGCAATCAGTCAACGAAAGGGAGCACTATGGCCAGCAAGCTCCGGCTCCGAAATCAAAGGAGGCTAGGCGCATGGACTTATTGGGCCGCAAGATATACTCTGCTGGGGCCCTCCAACTCAGAGTGGCAAACCAGCAAGCCCTCCTTAGCTGGTACAACTATAACACCTGGGCGGTGGTTGGAAAATTCACGGAGTTAGTTCCCCAAGACTCCCGTCAAGAGTTTGCTGCCCTTTTGGAGGAAAGGAAGAAGGAGGCAAGAACTTCTCTCCAGGCCTCGCTGGACGCAGCAGACTCTGCAGCCAGAACTCTGGCTTCAGGAATTGCCATGAGGCGAATATCATGGCTTCAGATGTCAGGCCTTCCACCTGAACTGCAGCACACCATACAGGACTTGCCCTTCAATGGCCAAGGCCTGTTTTCTGAAAAGACTGACCCTAGGCTGCAAAGCCTGAAGGACAACAGGGTGATCATGCGCTCACTCGGGATGCACACACCAGTGACTCAGCGCAGATCCTTCCATCTCTAGCCTCACTGCCCTTACTCCTCGCCTCAGCCACGACAGGACTTTGGCAGAATGCGTGGCCGAGCCAATCGCAGATGGCAGTCAGGACCCCAAGGGGGTCAGAATCAGGGTCCCTCCAAACCACCCGTGGGATCCAAACCAAACTTTTGAAGGCACGCCTGAGGACGGCGTACCAGTTGTTTCCCAGGATCCTTCCCCTCCTTTTTACAACCACCTTTCCCTTTTCCTCCCTGCATGGACCCAACTAACTTCGGATCGTTGGGTCCTACGCACGGTAGAATTCAGATACCACCTCCAGTTTATCACACCCTTTATCCTCATCCCTCTTCAGGGACCCCTCTCATGAGCAATTCCTCTTGCAAGAGGTACGGACGCTCTTTGCCATGGGAGCTATAGAGGAGGTACGAAAGGACTCAAGGGGTTCTATTCCCACTATTTCCTAATCCCCAAGGCGAAGGGAGGTCTCAGACCAATTCTAGACCTGCGAGGACTCAACAAGTTCATGATAAAGTTGAAGTTCCGCATAGTATCCCTGGGGACCATCATCCCATCCTTGGATCCCGGAGACTGGTATGCCGCCCTCGATATGAAGGATGCCTATTTTCACTTTGCCATTTACCCTCCACACAGACGGTACCTCCGATTTATGGTCAACTGTCAACATTTCCAATTTATGGTCCTTCCGTTTGTCCTCTCTGCAGCCCCATGGGTATTCACAAAATGCATGGCTGTAGTCGCCACCTCCCTCCGTCGTCGTCGGATACGCATCCTCCCGTATCTCGACGATTGGCTCATTCGAGGGATCTCCAAGACCCAAGTCACCCGTCATGTGGGCATCGTCAAGGACCTATTCGAGTGACTAGGCCTGATGATCAACATAGAGAAATCCACTCTGGTTCCCCCACAAAGAACAGAATTCATTGGGGCCATTCTGGACTCCAGTCTCTCCAGGGCCTGCTTACCACAGCCTCGGTTTCAGGTGATGGTATCAATTATACAAGGCCTACAAAACTTCCCGACAACTTTGGCTCGCACTTGTCTCACCCTCGTGGGTTACATGGCTGCCTGTACGTTTGTGACCAAACACTCCAGACTACGTCTCCGTCCCTTTCAAACTTGGCTTTCCTCGGTATCCTGCCTGGGCAGAGACAGTATAGATATGATCCTTACGATCCCCTCGGTCATCCTAAGCTCCCTGGACTGGTGGTTGACACCCTCCCTGGTCTGTGCAGGGGTGCCATTCCATCCGCCTCAGCCTTCAATGACCCTCACAATGGACACATCATCTCTCGGCTGGGGTGCTCACCTTGAACATCTCCACACTCAAGGCCTTTGGTCAACTCAGGAACTGGCCTTGCACATCAATGTGCGGGAGCTGAGAGCAGTCCGCCTCGTGTGCCAGGTGTTTCAAGGGCATTTACAAGGCCGTTGTGTCTCAGTGTTCACGGACAACACAGTGGCCATGTTTTACATAAACAAACAGGGAGGAGCACGTTCCTCCCCCCTTTGCCAGGAAGCTGTTCAGCTCTGGGACTTCTGCATAGCCCACTCGAAAGACCTGGTAGCATCTTTTCTCCCCGGGGTTCGGAACACTCTGGCTGATCAAATCAGCAGATCCTTCCTGTCTCACGATTGGTCGATTTGTCCGGAAGTTATCCATTCTGTTTTCCAGAAGCGGGTCTTTCCCCGCATAGACCTCTTCACCTCCCGCGAGAACAGGAAATGCCAAACGTTCTGCTCCTTCCAAGGTCTCGCTCTCAGATGCATTTCTGATACCGTGGATGAGCCATCTGCTTTATGGCTTCCCACCGTTCCCGCTGGTTCACAGGGTCCTGCTCAAGCTCCACAGAGACAGAGCCCACCTCATCATGATCGCTCCAGCCTGGCCGAGGCAACCCTGGTACACCATGTTGCTCGATCTGTCGATAGCCAACCCAATCCCTCTACCTCTTTGCCCGGACCTGATAACTCAGTACCACGGCAGACTTCACCACCCAGACCTGCAGTCTCTTCACCTCACAGCATGGTTACTGCGTGGTTAAGCCAGTCTGAGTTACGTTGCTCTGCCTCGGTCCAACAAGTGCTCTTGGGTAGTAGGAACCCTTCCACTAGGTTAACATATCTGGTCAAGTGGAAGTGCTTCTCCTGCTGGTGCGACCTACGTAATGTTATTCCCACCGAGGTTCTGGTCCCTACCATCTTGGACTACCTCTGGTCTCTCAAACAGCATAGCCTAGTGGTATCTTCATTGAAGGTGCACTTGGTGGCCATCTCTACCTTCCACCCAGGGGAGAGCGGCCACTCAGTCTTCTCTCACCCCATGGTTTTGAGGTTCCTCAAGGGCTTGGAGCGATTATACCCACAAGTGTGCCGCCCTGCCCCAACTTGGGACCTCAATCTAGTTCTAGCCAAACTTATGACTGCTCCCTTCGAGCCGCTAGCAACCTGCTCGCTGCTGTACCTGTCCTGAAAGACAGCCTTTCTCGTAGCCATTACATCAGCAAGACGAGTTTCCGAGCTTTGGGCTCTCATGGTGCGCCCCCCGTATACAGTGCTTCATAAGGACAAGGTACAGTTGCGACCACGCCCGGCCTTTGTCCCTAAAGAGGTATCGGCCTTTCATATCAACCACGATATCTTCCTTCCGATCTTCCCGAAGCCACACTCATCACGCTGGGAGCAGCAACTGCACTCCCTAGGCGTCCATAGGGCGTTCACATTTTATATCGAGCGAACAAAGCCCTTCCGTAAAACACCACAACTCTTCGTCGTGGTGGCAGACCGGATGAAGGGCCTACCTGTCTCCTCCCAGAGGATTTCATCTTGGGTGACATCGTGCATCTGCACCTGCTATGACTTGGCTCATGTTCCGATGAGCCACCTTACTGCCCATTCTACCAGGGCTCAGGCTTCATCTGCTGCTTTCCTGGCTCATGTACTTATCCAGGACATATGTCGTGCAGCTACCTGGTCCTCGGTCCACACCTTTGCGTCACATTACGCATTGGTTCAACAGTCCAGAGATGACACGGCATTTGGATCAGCAGTTCTACATTCTGTGACATCTCACTCTGACCCCACTGCCTAGGTAAGGCTTGGGAGTCACCTAATTGGAATTGATATGAGCAAGCACTCAAAGAAGAAAAGATGGTTACTCACCTTTATAACTGTTGTTCTTCTTCGAGAGATGTCCCTGTGGGTGCTCCACTCTAGGTATCGGTGTGCCTTTGCGCCTTTGATCAGAGATTTCTGCAGCAGTACTCGTAGCGGCCACGCATGCTCAGAGCCTGGCCCCCGCTCTGAGTATACCTCTAGTGAGCATGCGCGGCCGGTTCCCTCAGTTCGTTCTCTACCGTCCCCGGCTTGAGACGGAGCTCAGCAGACTCCTTAAATTTCTTTCCTCATTTTAAAATAACTTGTAGTTAGACAGTTTCTTGTTAGTTAGTTGTTAGTTAGTGTTACCTACCTTTTTTCTACTGTTTAAAAAAAAAAAAATTGTTCTCTCAGCCGCTTCAGATATGCCTGGCTCCACAGGCTTTAAGCGCTGTTCCTCCTGTAAGGACGCTGTCCCTCCCTCTCTCCGATGGACATCCCTAAACATTTTATGCACTGTGTGAGACCCATATTTCTCCAAAATGTGCTCACTGCACTAAACTAAGCTCCAGAGCGAGAAAGGACAGGGAGATAAAACTTAAACTTATTTTACTTCAAAAATCCCTAGGGTCTGCCTCAGACCCTGGCGTGGACTCTGCCTCCGCTCACCGACACAGCTCTCCCACTTCTAAAAAGCAGAAGAAAGCAACAATACGAGGACACCTTCTGTCAAATTCAAAAGAAGCCCTTAGACACAAACCTTCTCCGGTCAGATCCACAGTCTCCTTACCGGTGCTCCCCCGCCTGAGCACTTTCGATGAGCTGGGCTCCTCTGGCACCGCGTTAAACCCGCCTGTGCTTTCGGCGGCAGCGTGAGGCTCCGGTGCCGAGACGACAGGCTTTCAGTTGCCTGCCTCAATTATGGCACCTATTGGCACCGTGATGAACACGATGCTGACAAATCAGGCCCCCCCGAGGCACCGCAGCATGCTATTAATAGCACAGCACTGACTATGGCACCGGCATTAACAGCGCTACTTGGCACGGAGCCAAGACTAAGAACTCCGGTGCAAGCCTGGGTTCCCTCACAGCAATTCTATCAGCCTTCACCTTCAGCTGCCTCAGCGCTGCCGTTTACCCAGTCAAGTGACCTCCTAGTGTCACCTACGCTGCAATCGCCCTTCCTTAAAGACTGCTTCTCCCTTACGAATGATTCAGGGTCCGAACAGCCTTCCTCCAGTGAGGAAGAGTCTGAACTACAGGGTGATGTTTCAATACAATCAGAATTCCATCCTCGGAGTCCTGTCACCGGCGGGCACAGGAAAATTGTCTCAGACTACTCTCGAGACCCTGCCTCCTGGTGTGTTAACCCCTGGATGGCACCACCTATGCCTTTTCCACCACCATGGCAGTATTGGGCCCCATGAGCACCTTTCCCTCGGCAACACACCCACTATTCCAATCCAACGAGACGCGAATGTCCAGAATATATGACTCACTTGGCGGCACCCTCCCATTCTCAGGATCAATTAACTCCTGCTCCTGAACCAGTACTAACTGAAGTACCAATTGAAACAATGCCTGAAAAAGCTTTAATTCCCTCCCCTCTACCGCCCTCAGACGATTTTTCGAAATTCCAGGATCTCTTTAAAAGGGTTGCCAGCGAGCTTAGAATCAATCTAGAGGAAGTACCGGACCAACAACATGAGTTAACGGACATCCTGCAACCCTCTTCTTCATCCAGACTGTCATTACCAATCAGTGCAGCCCTTCTGGAATCTACTAAGTCAATCTGGCAGGCTCCAGCCACAAGCCAGCCTACCTGCAAACAAGCGGACCGTAAATACTTCATTCCCTCTAAGGGCTCTGAATTCCTTTTCTCACATCCTGTGCCAAACTCACTGGTTGTGGACGCAGCCAATCAAAGGAACAAACAACAGTATTTCCACCATACCCCAGTCAACAAGGAAGGCAAACGCTTAGACCTACTGGGCGTATAGTGTATGCCTCTTCAACCTTACAATTTCGAATTGCCAATTGTACCACAATTCTGGCAAAGTACGACCATAGAAACTATAACAAGTTCATGGACTTCACTGAACACATTCCAGACCAGAAGAAACAACAGTTTACAGCTTTAGTTTCCGAGGGCCAAATCATATCACGCACGGCTCTTCAAGCAGCTCTGGATGCAGCCAATACCACAGCAAGATCCACCACTACTGCTGTGGTCATGTGCTGAGGTTCATGGCTCTCCTCTTCCCTCTTTCCTCGCGAGGTTCAGAGCACCATAGAGGACCTCCCTTTTGATAGTAATAAACTCTTTGCTTCCACCACGAATGAGGTGCTCCACTCAATGAAGGACTCAAGGGCAACTCTTTGATCCTTAGGCATCCAAACCCCTACAACCAGAAGACGACAGTACAGATATCAACCTTACCACCGTCCATGCTACTCCCCATATACTCAGCATTTCCCAAGATCTCAGGATCAACAACACCAACACCAACGCCAGAGATCCGGATACCAGCGGCCTTGCCCCAATTCTTCCGGGATGCCCCAACTTCCTCCAACTAATAAGCAGATTTGAACCTTTGGTCCAGGGTCTCGTAAACATCGTCCCAACTTCAGCGTTTGCACTGCCTACAACTATCTTTGGACACCGCCTACAGCCATTTTTGCACCAATGGCAGAATATTACCACCGACAAGTGGGTTCTAGAGGTCATCACAACTGGGTATTCTATCTCCTTACCTCACACCCACCCTCCCTCCCCGTCCCTCTTCAGGGACACCTCTCATGAGCCACACCTCCAGCAAGAAGTACAACATCTCCTTCGCCTGGGTGCTATCAAACTTGTGCCCAAATGCCACAAGGGGAAAGGGTTCTACTCCCCTTCTTTCTTAACAGAAAAGAAAACTGGAGGATGGCGACCGATCCTCGACCTCAGGAGGCTCAACAAATTTGTCAAAAAGCAAAAGTTCAAGATGATTACTCTCACCACCATAATTTCAGCCCTGGAGCAGGGTGATTTGTTTTCAGCCCTCAACCTACAAAACGCCTTCTTTCACGTCACTCTCCACCCGGCCCACAGATGTTTTTTCTTCGTTTTACCGTCCGCTCAACGCATTTCCAATACAGAGTTCTACCATTCGGCCTTTCCACTGCCCCTCGAGTTTTCTCCAAGCTCCTAGCGGTAGTCACTGCCTACCTCAGGAAAAAAGGAGTCATAATATTCCCTTACCTCGACGATTGCCTCCTGAAGGCCTCCACGTTCGACGAGGCCCTCCACTTCACGCAAATCACCATCGAGTGCTTCCAATCCCTGGGCCTGCAAATAAACGAAAGCAAATCTACATTAAGTCCTACCCAGCACCTGGACTTTATAGGAGCGAGCCTCGACTCCACAACCGGACTGGCATCTCTCCCACCTGACCGATTCAATACCATAAAACTGCTGGCTACAAGACTTTGCAATAGCCCCCAGGTCACCGCCTGAGACTGCCTCCAACTACTAGGGCACATGTCCTCATGCACTTTCGTGGTCCAGAACTCACGTCTCCACATTAGGTGCTTCCAAGCTTGGCTGGCCACGGTTTACAAACCAAACGTGCACTCACTGAACAAACAACTGGCCATACCCTACCGAGTCAAAGACTCTCTCATATGGTGGACAGTCCCCTACAACCTCTGCTCTGGAGTCCTCTTCCACCAGACCCCCCCCAACTCTGATGATGGCGACCGATGCATCCCTCACGGGCTAGGGGGCCCACATCTCTCACCAAACAGTCCATGGGCTATAGTCTCATTCCGAGACCTCCCTGCACATAAACATTCTAGAACTTTGAGCTATATGGAATGCCTGCCGCTGCTTCCTTCCACTAATCAAGAATCAGCATGTACTCATAATGACAGACAACATTGCCTGCATGTTCTACGTAAACAGACAAGGAGGGGCTCGTTCCCACTCTCTTTGCTCGGAGGCCATAAAACTCTGGAATTGATGCCTTGCGAACCACATCCGCATATCAGCTGCTTATCTCCCAGGGGTGATGAGTGCCATTGCCAACGAGTTAAGCAGACATTTCCCTTCGGAGCACGAATGGGAGATAGACGAGGGAATCATTTACAACATATTTCGAACTTGGAGTCACCCAACCATAGATCTCTTCGCAACCGCGAAAAACAAAAAATGCATCAATTTTTGCTCCAGGGCGGGACTGGGCAAACACTCCCTCGGAGGCACATTCATGATCTCATGGCACCAGGACTTAGCTTATGCATTTCCCCCAATACCATTGCTCAACAGGGTCCTCATAAAGATACGAACGGATCTTGCCAGGGTGATCTTGATCGCACCTTCATGGCCGAGACAACCGTGGTTCCCTTTCCTCACCAGAATGTCAATTCGACCACCGATCTCCCTGCCTCTCATCCTGAACCTCTTATCACAGCAACACGGCCGGCTTCTTCACCCCAATCTCTCCATGCTTCATCTCAAAGCCTGGTACGTGCAGGGTTCTCCCAACGAGAACTAGACTGTTCCGACCAAGTTCAGAGGGTACTTCTACGCAGCAGAACGCAATCCACACATACCATCTATCTCCGAAAGTGGAAACGATTCACAAAATGGTGCTCAACTAAACAAATGTCTCCTACCTCGGCACCTCTTCCCTGCATACTCGACTATCTATTGGACATTAAGCAATTCGGCCTTTCCTTCAGCTCCATCAGAGTCCACTTAGCTGCCATCACAACCTTTCATGGTACAGTTGACAATACCTCGGTCTTTGCTCATCCCATCACCAAGTGTTTCCTGAAGGGACTCCAAACCCTATATCCAGACATTAAGCCACCTACCCCTCCATGGGATCTTCACCTAGTATTGTCCTGTTTAACTCATCAACCCTTGGAGCCCTTAGCCACCTTCTCCCTCTTGCACCTCTCAATGAAAACAGCCTTTTTGGTTGCCATTACCTCCGCCAGACGGGCAGGCAAGATAGCAGCCCTTATGGCAGATCCACCATATAAGCTCTTCTTCAAGGACAAAGTTACTCTACACCTACACCCAAAATTCCTTCCAAAAGTTCACGCTTCATTTCACATCAATGAACCAATACATCTACCAACTTTCTTTCTGAAACCACATGCAAACTCCTTCGAAGCCACAGTGCACACACTTGATGTGCGCAGGGCCTTATCCTTCTATTTGGACAGAACCAAACCCTTCAGAAACTCTTCTAGACTCTTTGTCTCCATCGCGGAGTGCTCCAAAGGCATGGCTATCTCTACCCAGAGACTTTCGAACTGGATCTCCGATTGCATACGACTACTATCAGATAAAAAAGTTACATCTCCAGCATTGATCAGAACACATTCCACTAGATCTGTATCTACCTCTGTAGCCTTCTTATGTAAAGTACCATTGCCTGACATTTGTAGAGCAGCCACTTGGTCCTCCAAGCACACATTTGTCAAACACTATGCCCTTACTCAGGGCCCTCTCTCTGACACTCGATTAGGCAGGGCAGTATTATCTACTGCATTCCTGCCAGACCTGAAGTCCCTACCTCCTTGAGATACACTGCTTCGAAGTCACCTAGAGTGGAGCACCCACAGGGACATCTCTCGAAGAAGAAGAGGAGGTTACTCACCTTGTGCAGTAACTGACGTTCTTCGAGATGAGTGTCCCTGTGGGTGCTCCACTACCCACCCTCCTCCCCTCTACTTCGGAGTTAGGGTAGCCTCCGTTGTAGAGAAGGAACTGAGGGAACCGGCCACTCATGCTCACTAGAGGTATACTCAGAGCGGGGACCAGGCTCTGAGCATGTGTGGCCGCTACGAGTACTGCTGCAGAAATCTCCGATCAAAGGCGCAGGAGCGCACTGACACCTAGAGTGGAGCACCCACAGGGACACTCATCTCGAAGAACATCAGTTACTGCACAAGGTGAGTAACCTCCTCTTCTTCGAGATGTGTTGCTCATATCCATTCCAAACCCGCCCTCCTTTCTCTCTGTCGGAGTAGTCGGCAAGAAGGAACTGAAGGGCCGTTGGGTCGGCAGGGGTATATATCCGGTGCCATGGCGGCACCACTCTAGGGAGCGACCCAGCCGACCCACCAAGTGTTGCTAGGGTAAAAACCTTCCGACGAATGTGCACGCGGTGCGCGCACACCTAATTGGAATGGATATGAGCAACACATCTTGAAGAACAACAGTTACAAAGGTGAGTAACCATCTTTTCAGTGGTTTGAGCATTGGCCTGCTAAACCCAGGGTTGTGAGTTCAGTCCTTGAGGGGGCCATTTAGGGATTTGGGGATTAGGCCTGCTTTGAGCAGGGGGTTGGACTAGATGATCTCCTGAGGTCCCTTCCAACCTTAAAATGATGATAATAATGTAAGTGACCATGCAAATGATGCTTAAACACTTTCTTTTATGTTTTGCTAGATAAATATTTAGAAATGTGCAGCTGTGCCTGGGAGGTCGGCAGCATTGCCAGGCTCCTATGAACTACTCTTTCCCAGAAAAAAAAGAATCACACATAAGGGATGTCTTTGTTCACCTGGCTCATCCAAGTTATATTCCAACTTGATGTAACTTTCTGGTGAAAGTGCACCCTAAAGGGTAGGGTGTGCTGCTGGCACTAATTTCTCAGCATTTAAAGGCATCTGAACACCTTGTGGTTTATAAATACTGCATTCTTGATTTTTATCAAGGTACTTCAAATCCCATTCCTCCATTTCTCTTTAGAAACTTCATTAAAATTGTAGAACTGCGGCACATTGATGGGTCTGATTTCACTGAAAAATCATGTGTGCTGTCAGTCTTAGCAAGAGTTCTGCCACTCAGCGTAACATAAACCATATACACAGAAGTAATTCAGCCTAATGACTCACTGGTAAGTGTTGCTGTTTTTTCTTCACATTTCAGTATTCCCAAGAGAGATCACGGATGAAAAAATGTCCTACAAAGAGTTTCTGGATCGCAACGAGACCTGGGCGGTGGATGATAGAGACCTTTGCTTTGAACCACAGTCGATATTCAGACCCATGGAGGGGACAGGTATGGCTGTATTAACCTACACCATTGGTAAAGTAACTTTAGGGCTGCACACTAGCCAACAAAATCCTGGAATCTTACCACCTCACTTAAGGTTGTTTTTTCTATTCCACACTCACATTTTTTTCCTAAACGCATTGCCCATAGTTCCAAAGACCTTAACACCCCAGTGAGTTATATAGACTGTCAACCTGGTGTTTTAATCTGATACAGGACACAATCTTAAAAAAAACAAAAACAAAAACAAAACAAAACAAAAAAAACAGCAGACTAGGTTATCTGGTAATTATACCTTTGTGCCCTAATGAGCTCTGTGGAAATGGGATGCTGCCGTGTGAGCCAATTTAAATTGAGTCATTTTTGATCTTTTTGTTAAGATTGTAGTGTCCCTGTCAGATGCTATTAAGAACTGTGAAAATAAACTGTACTTCAACTCACCTCCATGTATTTTTGAAGCACAGTGACAGAGATTGGAGCCTATAGCTCACATCTGCCAGTGATCTTGGACTGACATAAACCTACTCCTTTAGAGCACTTTCTTTGAGGAAACTCATATCTGTAGTCATAATAATGACAGTCTTGGTATCTTTTTTTTTTAACTAATAGGCTCATGGTATCTTTCAACTAATCATCGAGTTGTCTGCGTTATATTCACTGCATATTAACAGTAATGTTTGTCATCAAAACACATCTGTCTTTATTGTAGACATGGTCTACAATTTTTTTAAAGAAAAGCATCTAAACATTTTGTTAAAAACTGTCAGATTTCTTCCAGCCTTGGATCCCATTGCCAGATTTTAGTTCAGATGGGATTTTTACTATTTAAACAACAGGTAAACAGATTAGAATTGGATGCACTGTGTTCTGCCTCTGCTCATGAAGTCTAGAGAGCATTTCATGAACAAAACTGAAGTGACATTTACTTTGTTCCTCATCAAGAGGTGCCAGCAGATGCTATTGTTTTCCATATTTTTGTTAAATGTTTAACTGAGACCTCTTGGAAGAGCAATATCTTATTTGTTACTTTCCTAGCAGTTCCGACAAAAATGGACCATAAAGCGAAAGGCTTGTTCTTGGAATCCAATTTCTACCTCTTATAATTTTCTTCACTTGTTGAAGTTCATAAAGCTTGTCTGTCTTTCCTTCCTCATTACTTGCCTGCCTACCTGCCTTCCTCTCTAAATTTACTATTACCTAAGCCTCATCTATTGTATATAGAGCACCAGTAACTACAATATCGAGTTATGCTCTCTCAGCACACCAAAATGTACTGGATTGTATTTCATTTTGTATATATAGATGCATGATGAGATGTTCCATCGAGTCCAAACAAGTACTTGAAATTCTGAAAAATGCAATTTCACCCAATAGTTAACCCAGAACTGCACTTGAATACTTGTCTACAAGACTGACAGTGAAGGATTAATATGTAGAGGTGTACAAATTGCATCCAATAAACTTGTTTCACTGGCTATGATCATAACTAGATCAAATATCCCATTTTACATATAACAGGAAACCAATAGAAAAAGCTGTGTTTCCATGTGGGGGGTTGTGCCTCTGGTTACCGGGCAATACGGCCTAGTGGCCAGAGTCCATAGAATTGCCCCTGGTTGCAGGGCAATGCAGCCTACTGGTCAGAGTCTCTAGGGTCGCCCCTGGTTGCAGGGCAGCATGGTCTGGTGGCCAAAGACTCTCTCACTCCACTGGGTCCCTGCCTCTGGCCCTAACCACGGAGGGGGTCCGATTGAAACATGCTGAGGCTTGCTGGGGGCAGGGTACCAGCCCGTCACCCCCTCTCCCTGGGTCGCTTCCTACTGGCTTGAGCGTTGAGGTCTCCCACGAGTTCCTAGGTTCCCTGTGGGCCTGTGGATCAGTTGCCTCCCCAGGTTCCTCCTGTAGTAGGGCTTCGAGCCAGCCTGGAGAGACTTCAGTCCCCGACTCTTCCGCGGGCAGTGGCTGGTCCTCCGCTGGAGCTTCCCAGTCAGGTCCTTCCCCTGCGGCTGCCAGCCCAGATTGAGCTGGGCTCCCTCTTTTTACACTCCCAGAGCACTTGGAGCATGCCCAGTATGGACGGGGTGAGACTTCCTGGTGCTGCTGGGGCTGGTGCAGGGCGGTGATGCCCCATCACATTCTGGAATAAATATTCTTGTAGTTAAAATTCTTGCGAAGGTGTTTTGTTTCTTTTTATATCTGTGCGAATGTACACTATGGATATGTTATAACTACGAGTAATCCAATTATTGAGCGAGTCACTAGTTCTAGACCGTTGGGGCAAAACTTAGGTTTTTTCCTATTTTTACCTAATTGACCTTTTTCCCAGCCCTCACACTACTTGAATGCTGGGCACATATCCTTTTCCTGGTGTTTAGAGCTACAGAAGCTGTGTTTTCTGTGAGTCTTGTATGCATAGTCCTTTTGCCAAAAAGGAAACTTGTTCAGTCAGATTGAAGGATGTCTCAAATTACACAAGGATTGTCCAGTTTCCAAAGAAGAGCTGTTGAGTCTGACAGCTGAGCATGATTGCATTCAGGCAGTAGTAGAAGTGTTGGATGGCCAAGTCATAAATGTCTTGGGCTGCACAGTGGACAGCGGGCAAGCTACTGACCTGCACTAAAATTCCTTGGGGAGACTGACTAACCAGTATGTCTGATCTAGGGCATATAATGAAGACTGTTCTCCTCACAGACTTTTAAGGTTAGAAGGGACAATCATAAGCATGTAGTCTGCCCTCCTGCACATTGCAGGCCACAGAACCTCACACACCCAGTCCTGTAATGGAGCCATAACCTTCCCCAACCATCTTGTAATGTCTCTGAATGACAGGAGAAATGGGTGATTTCTCTGCCTGGCCCATGATTTTGCTAAATTCATCCTCTGGCTCAACAGCCAATTACACCTCCATGCTGCTTTTTTTGGGAAGTGTATGTATGGCTCATTATATACTTTTCCCCAAAGTGCAGTATGGGACATGACAGAATGACATTTGAGTTATCTGAGCTGGAACAGTTTTCATTTCTTCCTCAGATCAAATATACTGGTCCATCAGATCACCCAAGACTTAAATGCTGCTTGTCTTTGAGAGAAGGACATACAGGTGCACCATGGTATATTTATTCTACTCTTTAACCTATCTTGGCTACAGAATAACACGGACAACCACATTTTCATGTTGGGTATAAATCTTGTGTGAAAGAGGAAAAGTTCTCTCTTTTTTTTTTTTTTTTAAAGGGAGTGGGGGAACAGCCACATTTCCTAGCTTTGTATAACATCTTGCGGGGCAAAGTTGGTAGTGATGCTCATCCTCAGCATTCTTACATAATCTTGCTCTCATGTTGTCATCCTTTTGTGGTAACATGTTTGTCTTATTCTCATGTTCCTCAGAGCCCTTCAGGATGCACAGAGAGGATGTCCTGTGTGATCTGCTGCTACGTCCTTCTGAAATGGAGACTCGCCTACCATTCACAGAGCATTTTGAAGCTTCAGAAGAAGTTCATGGTATAATCCTTCATGAATATGTTCATGCGCTGCCATTAACTGGGTGGATCAGTTTTCAGTTTCTATATATGGAATTCGGGGCTGTCTACAGAAATCCATTAAATGGGCAATAGTGTAAAATTTTACCTCCTTTCTTCTCTTGAATCTCTCTTTTTGTAAACAGTGTTTTCGGCTTGAGGTCTCTCAACAGACTGTGTCTTTTATCCCCTTTTTGTCTTATTTTATTTTAGTTTAATTCAGATTTTTCTTAATTAAAGTTATGGAAAACTTTAACTTCATCTTCAAATGTTTTGTCCCCATTTGTGGTGTTTTTTTTTTTTCCACTTTCCAGTTTTCAACGTTTGAATCATGGCAGCTTGAGGGCTAGTATAACAATAGCTTATTCGGGAGGAGTACCTGAAAGGCACACAACTTCCCTTCCTTTGCCCAATAACATTTGATTAACTTTTTTTCTTGGTCTAGATCTAGTGCCTTTCCGAGTGAATTAACAGGTTTATGTACAATGTATAAACTCATGTATATGTTGTTTGTGATGAGAATAAAGTACATTGCTCTGTAAGTTAATGGACCTAATAAAATAAGTTTGTGTTGGAAACAAATCCAAATTCAAAAGGATGATAGCAGTGTCAAATGTATTTTTATTTCTTGCAGCACCCCATGCAGCTATGATGGTACCTGAACTGCCTTCTCTGGGATCCCCATATTCTCCTGCAGAAGTTATAGATCCATCTGCCTTCATCACCCTGGATTCAACTACAGAATCTCTGTTGAACATAGAAGGTGAAATGCACTTCTGCTGCTGCCATGCAACTTTATAACGGGGGTCAGAAACTGTTAGGTGTATTAATCTTAAAAAGATGATTATATTTGGCTTTCCAGTTATATAAAATGAGTCAAGATTAAGTAAATATCCCATTGGAAAGAACATAAAATGCTTCAACTCAATTTTCAGTCTGAGAGATTTCTTAAGGTATTTGGGAGCAAAATATCCCATTGAGAGAGCGCCTCTTGTGCTGGTGGATCTTAAAATTAGTATTAGTTATTATCCCTTTCTTAATCCCTTAGATCCATTATAATATCAGAGGAGAACATGTTCAGGTCCTGTAAGGTTTCCCAAGATGAACTAATAAGTTCTTTCTAAGAATGAAGTTGCAAGAACAGCAAAGCCTGTACCACATGAGTAAATACGTGGTTGCAATTTGTAGTTGAGCATCTGTTTTGAAGTCCAGAACCAGTGCTGTTGACACTGACAGGGCTATATGTGCTAATTGTTTCCCTTAGCACCCGCAAGAGTGACAGTGCCTGAAGAAAATTGGCTGGGAGCAGAGCATGCTGTGGAGGAACTAGATGAATCTTCCTTTGTAGAGCCACCAGGTAAAAATAAAAGTATTGGGTTGTCCCCAGAGAATTGTTTCTGGAATCTTTCAGCAGGATTTGAATGCCAGAAATAGATAGTCTTCCCTTCCCTCTTGAAAATGGAGGCTAAGAGCTGTATTGTGGGTACTGTAGCATGACTAAGACACTGCTATGTTAATTCTGTAACATCCTTGCAATAGAAAAAAATCTTCATTGGAGGTACGTTCTTATGGCAAAGTGCTCAGAACTGGGAAAAGGAATAAAATGAATTCTGATCTTCAGGTATCTCTCTGAAGAAGGATTTATGCTTGCTATCTGGGGGGTCTGTGTTCACTCCCAAGTGAGTTATTTGGGTGGACAGAATCAGGGAGCTTTTCTTGATGTTGATGATAAAGCCTTGTGCTCACAGGATACTCAGAGTCGGGGACATAGCTCTGTATGCCACTGCTAGGGATAGATCTCCGATTAAGATGTTGTCCAGGAGGGGTTACGGCTGGATCTGTATGACCTGAGTCTGTCTATGATTATCACCAATATCTTTATGAAGACCTACAAGGCAGAGGACAAGCCGGATGGGAGTATCAGATATTAATAATGTTTCCTGATGTAGGCAAACCTTGGGAACCTTTGGTGGCATGGTCTGACTGAGATGTTGAAGGTATGTGCTTCCGACAGATCTACTGAAGTCATAAAATCTCTCTGGGACAGGGATGACACCATAGAGGTTAGGGTCTCCATCTGGAACTTTGTTTTCTTCATCCACCTGTTGAGCCTTTTGAGATCCAGAATGGCTCATATTCCACCTGTACTCATCTGAATGATGATGGAACAGAACCCTGAAAAATCTATCTTCTGAGAGAATGCTCTCTATTACTCCCACATCCAGGAAATGAGAAATCTTGTTCTGGATTAAACCTGCTTTATGGGGTTGTTTGAGATGTGGGACTGGATGAAAAATGGATGGGGTGGAGCCTGTAACTCAAGGGAGTATCCCTGACCCACTAGTCCATGGGCAAAGAAACCCATTCCCCCAGGAAATGGAAAATCCTGCCCCCAGGCTTCAGCTCTGGGCAGAGACCTATGCAATCTTTGTCATAAAGAGGCTTTGGGAATGGCAGGGTTCCCTTGGGGCTTTCCTCCGGAGAACAAGTTGTCTCTTCACTGGTGTTTCTGTGAGGATGAAAGCCGAAAGGAATGCCTTTGCCTGAAGACCATTCTGTACTTTTGCTTTGGCTGAGAATCTCATTGCATCCACTGAGGTTCAACGATGATTGCTGTTGTCAGGGAAACTTTCTTTAATTAGAGCCAAAGTCAGGGAGCTCTCTTATCATTGAGGGCTCTGCGACATTCCAGCCAGGAGAGAGATGCCTTCACAAAGCAAATAGCATTAAGGATGGCCTGAAGGAGACTGACGAAACCTCAAAATCTTTTTTGAGAGTAGCCTGTTTTTCTATACATGGGGTCTTCAGGATAGAACTCCCCTTCTGAGGGGAAAACCATGTCTTTAGCCCAGGACTCTAGGATAGCATCAGCCTTTAGCATCTCAGTAACTGGGACTTTTGGTTCCTGGATCCTGTACAATCTAAGATCATTTCCGAGCATAGGTATTACTCTACGGGCACAATCCCACATCAGTTGGCTTCATCTTAAAGGTATGGGACCGCTCCCCAGAATGCAGGGAAGATCAAGAGAGGGTTCTGGCACAAGTGATCAATTCCTTAAATTGTTGTCAGCTCAGGGCAAAGTTCACAAGGGCAATGACTTCCAGGTCCCCTTATTCTCTCAATCGATGTCAGCCTGGAGGGCTGGGGAGCACACATGGAGTCCAAAACAGTTCAAGGCAACTGGCACCTGGAGGAAAGGACCCACAGCATAAACCTCCTAGAACTAAGGTTGATCAAGCCGGCTCTTTGAAAGGTTCCAGACCACCCTAGAGGGGAACCAAGTCCTGCGTCAGTCAAACAATACAACCATAGTCACACATGTGAACAACCGGGGGGCAGCGGGACCATTCTTAGGATTTATGGGGCCCTACACAGCAGTATTAAGCTGGTGCCTGTATGCCTGACTTGCTCTTAGCAACACAAGCATAAGCTTTACAGTATTGGAAAACTTGCCACATGCACTTTATTAAAAACAGTTTAAACAAATTAAGCCTGCTATAGTGCTGATAGACTATGCTTGCACTAAAGAAGTAGCGCTATAGAAAAAAATCTGATTTATTGACAGAATGATGCAAATAATATAACTTTTTTAAAATTTATCAACATTTTATTGGACATTTCTATGGAGAGATATTGAAACAAGGATTTGTTTTTAATTAAAAGCAATCTTTCTGGCTTTTTGGGCTGCAAAATCAGTAATAATGTCATCGTATGACAAAGACAAAATGATGTGCTGTTCGATTGCAAGAATAGCAAGACCAATCAAGCATTCCTGACTCATCGTAGAGCGGAGATAGTTTTTAATGAGCTTTAGTTTTGAGAAACTCCATTCTCCTGATGCTACTGTTACAAGAATTGTCAGTAGAATACGAGTGGCAATGTACACATTAGGATATATGTCAACAAGTTTGCTGGTATTTATAAACTGTACAGTGTCCACCATCACCTTTGCATTTGGCAACATTGATGATAATGTACTCAATTCTTCATACAGTCTGAGTCCATTTAAATCAAAAATATCACTGTGTTTCAGGAGACTCTCTAGGTTCTTGCACTTTGTCATTAGCTGCACTTGTTTTCCTATTTCATTGAATTTAGTTTTGTCATACAAAAATCCAAACTGTTCATGGTGTGCTCGTAAGGTACTAAACCTTTCATCAACGGCAGACATTGTTTTATCCATCACAACATTAAAAAATTCAACCTCAGATTTCTTTTCTGGATCTTCTGTGGGCTCATCTGCTCCTTCATATTCCGCTTCCTGTTTTTTTTCTCAAAACGCTTGTCATGTTCAGACATGGAAATTTTGGTTCTACACAAAGTGCCTCTGCAAACTCCCTTGCTGTAACCTGTGCTTCTTTGAATCCAGTTTCTCTGTATTTCACTAAAAAGTCGTGTGTGTTGTTTAGTAAGGTAAGCGTTGAATCAAGCTGCATCATTGGACTCTGCATTATTTTGCTTACACTTGAGATTTTACCAAGAATGTCATACCAGATTATGACAGATGTTAGAAACTTGAAGCTGAATATTTCAGAGGCCAATAACTATACTTTACTTTTAGTTTTTGTATTGCTGGCATCTTCCAAAAGAGCAACCAGTGCTGCTTCTTCGAGTGATTGTTCATGTGCATTCCAAGCAGGTGTGTATGCGCTGCGTGCATGCCAGCCGGAAGATTTTCTTAGCAGCGTCCATAGGGTCGGCCCTGGCGCCCTCTGGAGTGGCGCCTCCATGGTGCCCTATATAGGGGCTCGCCGATCCTCCACCCCCTCAGTTCCTTCTTACTGCCAGTGATGGCTAGCTGGAACTTTGTTTATTCTTGCAGCAAACCTAACGTGTCTTGTCTAAGTGTATATAGTTGTTTCCTCTCTCATAGTTTAGAGTTAGTGTTAGTTGTAGATAGCTAATAGTTGTTGGGGGGGCTTCCCCCCTCGTTGCCCCGCTGAGGCGTGCCAGGGTCCCCAGGGTTTAAACTCTGAACAGACTGCAGGAAGTTTATGCCAAAGAGTGACCCACACTCATCCTGCTTGAGGTGCCTTGAGGAGAGCCACCAAAGAGACTGGTGCAGTATCTGCAGGGGATTCTGTCCCAGGACTCTTAAGGACAGAGAGCAGAGACTCAGAGTGCTCCTGATGGAGGCGGCCTTACAGCCACACTAGGACCCTGAGTCTGCTGATCCGGCGCTCAGCACCTCATCCTTGGTCCGCAGCGCTCCGGCACCACTAACAAGACAGGAGGCCCAGTCTAAGACCTCTAAGTCTCGGCATCAGAGAGAACTGGGACATAGAAAATCGGCCTCCATGCGGCACCAATCACTATCTCTGGTGTCCGTGAAAAAGAAGAGGCCGGTGAGGGACCAAACACCCCACCAGTACCTTAAAAGGCCAGTGGTGTCCACGACTGTGGTGGGACAAGCCAAGCCACAACTGCATCCTCCCAAGGCCCCGTCAACTCCTGCCCGATGGCGGCGCGGTTGAGTCCGGACCAGTCTAGATCCCTGGACGTCAGCGAGGATGTGCATCTCCCATCGACACTGGAGGCGTTCGAGGTGGCCTCTGATTTATTAAGCCTCCCTGTGCTGGTGGAAAGAGCTGCCAGACATGGCCCGACCCCTGATCCAATCAAGGGGCAAGCCGGCCATGATGTTGCCCCGTTCCCGTGCTGCTCTGGTTGCACCGGCACAGAGTGCGCGCTTCCCGGCGACAATGGGTACTGCTCCCCCTCGGTCCTCCTATTCGGAGACCTCAGACTCGGAGGCGGAATCCTACCGCTCCAGTAGATCAAGGAGCAGGAGGTCAGCTTCTCAGGCAAGCCAATGACCTTGCCCAGCACAGTGGCAGCAACAGTGGCAACTGCCCTCCCAGTGGCCGTTCTGGACTCCCTGGGCCTACCATCAGTCCCTGGGACAGGTGCACGGCCCACGCTCAAAGTCTGCATCAGTCTCCTCGACGTCGGTGGCTCTGGCGCAAATGCCTCCACCACTGGCACTGCTGTCCGACAGGAGTGTGCCATAACAGAACCTGGCACAGCCTAGTGAGACACTGGCACCGACGCTGCAGGCACTGTCCAACACACCTTGTTGTTCGGCGTTGACCCTGGTACTGGCTGCAGTGCCGCATTCTACATTCGCACCGGCCATGCAACCAGAATACCGTGTGCCACAGAACTCTGCAGAGGCTGAGGGTACGGAGAAAGGTCCTTTACAGGTGATCTTCTCATCCTCCCGGATGAGGCGGTTGCTGGAACTTCAGCGGCACCGGCCCTAGAGGACAACCGGGTGCTTCAGCAGCTACTTAAACATGCCGCTCAGAGTCTGGCAATCCAAGCGGAGGAAGTCGAGGTGGATGTAGATCCGGTGGTGGACATCCCCCTTCAAGCCTGTCTAGAATTGCCCTATCATTGATCAAAACGACTGTTGATATGTCCCGCACCTTGTGGCAGACGCCAGCTTCATTGGACCCTACGGCCCAGAAGACAGAGAGGTGCTTTGTATCCTTCAAGGGCCATGGGCATCTATATACCCATCCTCCCTCAGACTCTCTGGTTGTGGATGCGGTCAACCAAAGGGGAGCATCAGGGATTCCAAGTGTCTACAGCGAAGAACAGGGAGGCCAAGAAGTTGGACCTCTTTGGTAGAAAGGTGTACTCAACGGTGGCTCTGCAACTACGTATAGCCAACCAACAGGCTATAGTGAGCTGGTATGGCCATAACACATGCTCACCCTTGTCCAATTTCGCTGAACTCCTTCCCCAGGAATCGCATACAGAATTTTCTGCTCTGGTAGAGGAGGGGAAGCTAATTTCCCAGGCATCCCTCCAAGCAGCCCTGGATGCGGCGGATGCAGCCTCCCACACGCTGGCAACCGGGCTGGTCATGTGGTGGGGAGCCTGGCTTCAGGTCTCAGGCCTTCCACATGAGGTCCAACAGACCATCCAGGACCTCCCCTTCGAGGGGCCCCTGCTCTTCTCCAAGAAGACAGACAAGAGGCTCCATAGCATAAAGAACTCAAGGCCTACCTTATGCTAGCTAGACCTGCACACCTCAGCCATGCGATGCAGGCAATTCAGGCCGCAGCCGGCTCCGCGGCCCTACCAGCCCCAGAACTGCCCAGAGCCCTCGCGTAGGCGAAGCAGAAATGGCAGGAGGCGACAACAACAGCCCTCCGACCAGTCATCCGGCCAGCCGCAGCCACTGTTGGGGCCTACACACCAAATTTGATGATGGATTCGAGGATGACCTACCAGTCAGGACTCTGGCTCCTATCAACCCTACCTTTTTATCACGTCTGTCCCGCTTCTATTGTGCCTGGTCTCGAATTACATCAGACAGTTGGATGCTCCGCATGGTAGAGAGGGGATATTCTATCCAATTCTCTTCCCTCCCACCCCACCAGCCCCCCTACCCATCCCTCTTCAGGGACCCCTCTCATGAGCAACTTCTAGTTCAGGAAGTGCAGTCCCTCCTCCATAGTAGGGGCAGTGGAGGAAGTTCCTCAGGAACTCAGGGGCAGGGATTTTTACTCCCGGTATTTCCTAATACCGAAGGCAAAAGGGGGCCTCAGACCCATTCTGGACTTGTGGCGTCTGAACAAGTTTGTAAAGAAGCTCAAATTCTGTATGGTCTCCCTGTCCTCCATCATCCGCTCCATGGATCCAAGAGACTGGTACGCGCCCTCAACTTGAAGGATGCATACTTCCATATTGCAATAATCCCTCAGCACAGACATTCTCAGGTTCGTAGTGGGCAACACCCATCTCCAGTTCGCAGTCTTGCCTTTCGGCCTGTCAACGGGTCTTCACAAAATGCATGGCAGTTGTAGCAGCTTTCCTGCGCAAGCACAGAATTCAAGTGTTTCCCTACCTGGATGATTGGCTCATCAGGGGCCGCTCCAAGGCACAGGTGGAGGCTCATGTGGTCTTTGTCAGAGAGACCTTCCTCAAGCTCAGTCTCCTATTGAATGAGGACAAGTCTACCCTGTCTCCTGTCCAACAGATAGAGTTCATAGGGGCAGTTCTGTACTCGACGCAGGCCAGAGCATTCCTACTGGAGGCCAGGTTTCTGTCCATGTCCGACATCCTTGGTCTCCGCCGTTTCCCGACCACCACAGCGAGGAACTGCCTCAAGTTGCTGGGTCATATGGCTGCGTGCTCCTATGTGGTGAGCCACGCCAGGCTCAAGCAGTGCCCTCTTAAGTCCTGGTTAGCGACTGTGTACCGACCAACCAGGGACGTGCTGGACTTGGTGGTGACACTTCCTCGAGCGGTGCTGGGTTCCCTCCAGTGGTGGCTTGACCTGCGGGTGGTCTGTGCGGGAGTACCCTTCATGAGCCCTCAGCCATCCTTTTCCTTGGTGACAGATGCGTCAGATCTGGGGTGGGGGGCGCATCTCGGGGAATCTCAGGACCCAAGGCCTTGGGTTCCCAGAGGACCTCTCCCTAAACATCAGTGTCAGGGAGCTATGGGCTGTTCGCCTTACCTGCCTCACTTTCAGATCTCGTTTGGCGGGCAGGTGCGTTGCACTCCTCACGGATAATACCTCGGCGTTGTTCAATATTAACAAATGGGAGGGTGCACGCTCCTCTCCCCTGTGCCAGGAAGCCCTTGCATTATGAGATTTTTGCGAAAAGAACGCAATTCACCTAATGGCATCCTACCTCCCGGGGGTGCAGAACGGCCTGGTGGACGCCCTCAGCCGCTCGTTCCATGGTCACGAGTGATCCCTTTGCCGAGACGTGGCATGCTCAATCTTTTGTCTCTAGGGTTATCCCCAGATAGACCTGTTTGCCTCGAGGGACAACAGGAAGTGTCGACGGTTCTGCTCCCTCATGGGGCGCAGTCCAGGGTCTCTTAATGGATGCCTTCCTCCTCTCGTGGGAAGGCGGCCTGCTTTACGCCTTCCGTCCGATCCCCATGGTCCACAGGATACTCCTCAGGATACGCAGGGATCATGCTCACATCATACTAATAGCACCAGCGTGGCCGCGCCAGCATTGCTACACGTCGCTGCTGCATGTGTCCATACAGGCGCCCCGCACATTGCCTGTGCTCCCGGACCTGATCATGCAGGATCAGGCCTACCTCCGCCACCCAAACCTGGAGTTGCTCCACCTCACAGCCTGAATGCTCCATGGCTAAACCCGGTGGAAATGCAATACTCACAGCAGGTCAGACTAGTTCTTGGTAGAAGAAAAACCTCCAACATGGCCACGTACGTCGCCAAGTGGAAATGTTTTTCCATCTGGGCTGAACAGCAGGGACAGGCTCTCTTGCTCACGCTGATCCCTCTCATCCTTGATTACCTACTCTAGTTGAGACAGTGGGGACTTTCCCTCTCTTTTGGTTCAGGTCCACTTAGCAGCCATCTCTGCATTCCACCCAGGAGTTGAAGATGGTTCAGTCTTCGCAAACCCATTGGTTTGTCGCTTCCTCGAGGGCCTGGACAGGCTGTTCCTGCATACTAGACAACTAGTCCCGGCTTTGGGACCATAATTTGGTTCTCTCCGCCCTCATGAGGCCCCCTTTCGAGCCACTGGCTACATGCTCTTTGCTATATTGCTCCTATAAGGTTGATTCCTCGTGGTTATCACCTCAGCCTGGGGGGTATCAGAGCTCAGAGCGCTGACGTCCGAGCCTCCATACACTGTCTTCCACAAAGACAAAGTCCAACTCAGGCCACACCCGGAGTTCCTTCCTAAGGTGGTCTACCAATTCCACATGGGTCAGGACATTTTTCTCCCTGTGTTCTACTGTAAGCCACACTCCTCCAACGCAGAGCGTAGGCTGCATTCCCTGGACATTTGCAGGGCCTCGGCATTCTATATTGAACGAACTAAACCATTCAGGAAATCAACCCAACTCTTTGTAGCTATGGCTGACAGGATGAGGGGGCTCCCTGTCTCTTCACAGCGTATCTTCTTATGGATCACAGCTTGCATCCGCGAATGCTACAATCAGGCCAAGGTGCCTGCCCCGCCAATCACAGCCCACTCCACAAGGGCACAGGTCTCCTCCGCGACATTCCTGGCTCAGGTCCCGACACAGGAGAAATGCATGGCTGCCACGTGGTCCTCAGTCCACACATTCACGTCGCACTATGCCATCATGCACCAGGCCAGAAACGATACAGCCTTTGGCAGGCATTGCTCCAATCTGCAGTGAACTCCGACCCCACCACCTAAACTCAGGCTTGTGAATCACCTGCTCGGAATGCACATGAACAATCACTCGAAGAAAAAATGGTTACTCACCTTTTTGTAACTGTTGTTCTTCGAGATGTGTTGTTCATGTCCATTCCAATACCCACCCTCCTGCCCCTCTGCTGGAATGCCGGCAAGAAGGAACTGAGGGGGTGGAGGGTTGACGGGTCCCTATAATAGGGCGCCAGGGAGGTGCCACTCTATGGGACGCCAAGGCCGACCCTGCAGATGCTGCTAAGGGAAAGTCTTCTGGCTGGCATGCCCGCAGTGCACACACCTGCTTGGAATGGACATGAACACCACATCTCGAACAACAGTTACAAAAATATGAGTAAATGTTTTTTCATATACTTCCTCAGATTGATATCTCAATGTTTTTACACTTTCTTCTCTGCTTTCCCAGTGTGTCTCAGAGGCTTAACAGTAATACCACTGACATGTGCTTTGAATATCTGCCATTGTTGAGTGGAAGCTGAAAAGAACATGTAAATGTGTTTCAGCAAACCAAAAAAAGAAATAGCTTCTACAGAAGACTTGGCCATATCACACAAAATCAAATTAAGGCTGTGGCATGCACACAGGACAAAAAAGGCTTGTGGATTTTTCCTCCAGCAATCCAGCTTGCACACCAGAAATGTGTCCCCTCATAGTGGTGCCCTTATTGTAGCCATGTCCTCTGAATGTTCATTATGGACATGCCCATTCGTTTTAGTTCATCAAGGAGAGCTTAAAGAAGTCCAAAACCTGTAGTGTCCTCTACTTCTAAAAATGTGATAACAGATTCCTTAACTGTAATCTGTGCTGAATCACTAATATCAACAAATCTTACTACTGACCGCATCTGTTCTTTGACTTATGTCCGGAGTGCAATCTAGAATTACGGCAAAATATTTTGCCAAAGAAACCAGTGAAACAATTTTGTCTCTCACTTTCCCGCTCATCAGCACGATCAGTTCATTTTGAATTCTTGGTCCCAAATAGTGGTCATGTATTTCATTTTCAGTTGCTCTTCAGGAGATGTTCATTCATCACAGTGTCAAATTTTCCTGGCAGTTGTTCAGACCCAAAAAATTGCCATTTTTGGGCTGGTGTAATTTTTCAACGCTTCCTCTAAAAGCAAAATTGTCGATAGATATTCAACAATAGATAATAGACGTTCAAGAACATGATGCCAGTGCTGCTGCTTCTCTGGCTCCAGCAATCTTTGATTTTGGGCATCAAAAGTTGTGTGATTTTTTTTTAACCTTACAATCAACTCACACCATTTGTGCATACTTTCAATGTGGTATTGTGCCTTTTCATGTTGCGGTAATGTGTGACTACAATTTTGCAAATCCTTATTACTCCCGGTTGCGATGTTAAAATTTCAACTGTTGAAAATCTTTCATGGGAAACAAAATACAGCATCCTTGCATTTAGAGTACACAAGCCACCATCTGTTCACAATTTCACCATTAGAAAGTCTTTTTTGTAGTAATTGGTTTCTTGAAGTTCCTACCTCTAATGTCTTTAGGATATTCAATACCTTCTATTCTCACAGGGCCTTTCTCAAGTATAATGTCACATAATTTTTTGTTTAAAGATTGCGGCGATGCGACATTGTCATCTATATCCCATGCTAGTACAGTTTCAACTGTTGTAATTTCTTGTTTTGTGTCTGCATGTGTTTCAAATGATTGTTCTGTGTATTGTTGAGTTTCTTGAACTTGGTCTGCAAAAAAAATTTTCTTTGGCAGTTACTGTGCCTTTGGCAGAATGCTAAAATAATCAATTGGGTGGACGTAGCTTACTCCTGAAAAGGATCCTGAAAAGCTCCAGCCCAAACTGCAAAATCTATAATAGCTATTTTTAGCGCAGTAGCCCAAGCCTCTCAAAGTCCAAGTTGGTCAACTCCGGCTCTGAGATTTGCCGCCAAATGTTGCTGCTCACTGTGTAGATATATCCTGAGATGCCATTAGTGTGGAACACCATAATGGTATTTTTAGAGTCACTTTTCAGAGTAGAACCAAACTTCCTTACTTTAGTATTTGAGTAGTAGTATTTAATTTGTGTTGCAGTAGTGTCCAGTGGCCTCTGTTGGGATCCATTTATGTTACTAGGCATGGTACAAATGCATCCAATGTCGTCGACCCTTATCAAAAGAGCTCATGTTATATACAGGTAGTGTTTCCAAATTCACTCACAGATAATCAATAAAAATTCCTTTTGTGTACCTAGAACCCACCAGGATAACTGATGCAGCAGAAAAATATTTGCCAGGAAGTCCAGTGGCTGCTGCACCTGCTGCTGTTCCTCCTGCACTAACAGAGCCTACAGGAGAGACCAAAGCTACTGACACACCACAAGTTGAACCAACGGGTAAGATCTGTGGGTCTGTGTTGATGATGGATTATTTGGTGATAGATTTAAGATTATGAAGAAACCATGAAGGGATGCATGCTCAAGCAACAACTTCACAAGACCTATCATCATGGTAGAGACTCAGACAATACTAAAGACGATTAAACACAGGAAGGCAGTGGGACTGGATGATGTACCAATAGAGTCATTTAAAGTATTTGGCCATGAGAGATTGGTGGTGATGAATTTTTTCGGTGTAATTCTCTGTCCTGGAAAAATGCCTGATGTGTGGAGGAAGAGCACACTAGATATGTATGAGGGACGCACAACAATAGTGATAACCAGCTGTGGCTATAGTGAGTCATTCACTATGAGGGTAGGTCTGTATAAAGGATCAGCTTTAGGCCCATTCCTATTTGTGATTGTAATGAACACTGTGACATACTCTTTGAGTGGTGATCATTATGTGTATTCCACTCTATGTACCTGACACTGGAGATTTGTAGCAAGTAGTGTCTGTTAGTCTGTGCACACTCAGTTGCTCTCCTTGTGCTCTGAACTGAGGGCATAAAGGGCAGTGGGGACTGACACATCTCCAATTTTTTCTTACCGTCTATGACATTATGTTGTGCTGTGAAAATAAATCCAAACTGGAAAGGGACATAGAACTGAATTAGAAAAAATAGCTTATGAAAATGGCATATGAATCAGCTGGAATCCATGTGGTGCTTTGTTGAGAGGAACTGCAAGATGCTAGTGAAATTAGATGGTAGAATGTTAGTCTTTGTGACAGTTTAAATATCTGGATTCAGTCCTGAGCCATTTGGGAATGTGGATACAGATGTCATGGAGGTGCATGGAAAGCACTTGGTGTAAATTGAGGGAGCTGACAGGAATTTCTGCAATAAGAATATGCCAGGTAAACTAAAGAGCAAATTATATAAGATCATGATTAGGTCAGCCATGATGTTCGGGTTGGAATGTTAACCAATGAGGAAGAGAGAAATACTACTTCTTCACACTGCTGTAATGAGACTGCTCAGGTGAATGTTGGGTAAGACGAGAGCTGTGGCTATGCACTGAAAGAGTACAAGCCATTATGCAGGTGGTCCCCATCATAGAAAATCTGAGGGAATATTGACTGAGATGGCTGGGTCGTGTGAGACGATATGTGAGATATTTTGTCCAGAAAGTACCAGATCTAATAGTCAGATTCATGGGACAAAGACCAATGAGGAAGACCTAGAAAAAGGTGGTTCAAGATGCTGAAGGAGAATGTGAAGAAAGTTGATGTCAGCTTGGAAGACGAAGAATAAGAGCTGCCGATCCTGACTGACGGGATAAGGCGAAGAAGGTGATGATTAAAGATTACTTTAAGAGCTCAGATCCATCACTAAAGTTTGAAGGTGTTATCTAGGATTGATCCCAGTTTAGTGAAGATAGCATATTATGAAAGCTTCCAGCAAAAACCCACCATGAGTGGAAAATTCAGAGGTGGGAGGGTTTGGCTAAATTGTATGGCTAGGGAATGATAAATCTGGTACACCTTCAGCTGTTGCATTAAATATGCCCAGAATCTGATTAAATGATTCTTTACTACCTCAGACCCCACAGCTCTTGCAGAATGTGAAGTTCCAAAAACTGGGTTATCTTTATTTGTGGTTAGTAGTCAAATACTGACTTGTGATCCAACTTTGTTTTAGTCATACCAATGTGATCACAAGTTCAATTTATTGATGATTCTTTACCCTGTTGTTCATATTGTTCACTGCCCCCTTTGAGTCTGAGGCCATGTCTACACTGTAAGTTGACTTAACGTATGTCAGCATACAGCCACTGCAGTAATTACATTGCTTGTGTATGTGTACGCTTTTGCGTCTTGTGTCAGCTGTGCGCCTTCTCACTGGGAGCACTTGCATCAATTGTACTGTCAGCGTGGTGCATTGTGGGATGGCTTCTGAAAGCCAGTAACAGTCAATATAAGCAATGGCAGTGTCTACACTGACACTGAGTCACCCTAACTACATCAGCATGACTCTACACCTCTGGTGGAGGTGGAATTAAGTCAGTGTAGTAGGACAGTGACAGGGGCAGGAGCCAAATTTTAGTGTTGACACTTCTGTAGTTAGGGTAACATAAGTTGTATTGCATCAACCTAACTCTGTAGTGTAAACTGGCCTCAGGATTTGTTGGAGTGCAACAATACTACTTGCACCTGTATACCTTTCCCAGTAATATATATTCTGTACCAATCATTTAATTTATTTTGGAGAGGGTCATACCCTAGCTGAAACACTGAACAATAAATATCAGTCAATGACTTGGCTTTGGAAACTCAAGTGTGCTGCATAATTGGTATAGCCTAGGTATAGGGCTTTTTAGTTCACAGTAGTGAGAGTGTCGGTTATGGCTGGAAAAGGTGAGTCCTGTAGTGTTGATTAAAGGAGGTGGTCAGATTAAAGAATACGTTTTATAAAATGAATTTCTTAACCTTTGTCAACACTTTAGATCAGCGATACACAGGCTGAGGCTCTCGAGCCGCAAGTGGCTCTCTAACGTGTCTCTTGCAGCTCTTTGCAGCACATGATATTAAAACATGGTGTTATTTAACTATTACCCAATAGTTACTAACCAGTCAGGATACTTTTACTATGTTATTAACCAAGTGTAGTTGATAAAATAATAATACTTAGTCAGTCATTTTGCTGTGAGAATAATCTATATAAAATAGTAAATGAAACAATGAAGTCACACTACTGTGGCTCTTTTGGGTAATCTTGATCGCTAATGTGGCTCGTGAACCACTGAGTTCTGAGTATCGTTGCTTTAGATTATTAAGAATCTAGTTTTTAAACTTAATTTACTTCCCACCATTTATACTGGTGTTCACGTTTTCTGTATTTCACTAAGTTTGGACAACGAAAATAGACTTTTTTGGTTTTGGTCACTATTGTGTTCTGACCTGAGTGCCTTCAGACTATGCTGTGTTACATATGGAGCAAATACTTCAGGAGAATATTTAAATCCAAATAAACTGTATGAAAGCACTTCTTTTGGTTTTATTAGGGTTTTGTGTAAAAAAACAAAACAAAACAAACAAAGCTTGTTTTTAAAAGCTGAAATTTTGGGCTTAAACTGACTGAACAGTGTCCTTCAAGAATTTCAGAGCTTCTGAAGTCATTGGGAACTGGGAGACAGTTGATGTTTGTTGAATAAAATAAAGAGTCCATGAGCCACATTCTAAAGCCTGAATATGTTGCAAGGTGAGTTCTGTTGTCAAGTGCAGAGTCAGGCGTTGCCAGTGCTTGGATCAGAGAAGAAGGTCCTGTTAGTGATTTAGTTGATGTTAGTGCCTTCCAAGTCAGGAGTAAATCAGTGCTCCTGCTTGAGATAGCCATGGGAACTATGCAACTGGAGACACTGTTTTTTTTTAAATATGATGGAAAACATGGTTCTGAGCACATGTGGTCACTGAAGATCCCATGGTACTTTTTTCAAGTGTAGAGATGTAACCAGCTGAATGTATTTGTGTATCCGCATAGGAATTCTTCTATATTGTGATATTTAAATAAGTCGTTCTCATTCCTGTTTAATGCATGCTGTACATTGCCACGTGCCAGAAGATCACCAACTGTGCCTCCTCATATTCTCCTAGTGGATTTTCAGGCTATAAGACTGCATACCTGACTAAGAATTAGATCTATTAAAAATAGGATGTATAGTGGAATACAGTAATTTGAGACACTTTGGTAACACACAAGTGTCAAATAAGACGTGTAGACAAAGATGCAGACTTTGGAATATTTTGTACTGTACCTTTTGCTGCCATTTGTACAAGGTGGTTTATCTGTCATTACCACTAATAGGAATTATACACAGTCATATAAGGAAAAAATAAGCCCCGTAAAGACTAGTTTTTAGGTGCTTTTCTTCTTCTCGTCATCCCCCATTTATAAACTTCAGAACTAGCAATATTTAGTATACTGGTTTCTTTAACTTCTGTTAATCTCTGCAGAGTCTGTTCCAGTGATGGGAGATGAGTCTGTTCCTATAGTGGAAGAGCTGATGGTGTTTGAACCTTCTGTTGAGCAACACAAGTCAGCTGTTAATGAACCTCCAACAGGTAAGTGGACTCCAGAAAGTCTGCCTAAACTGTTAGCTGGGGACTTAAATATTTTTGCAAATCCTGTATGGAGGCCACTATGAGACCTGAGTCTACAGAGGAAAGTCTTACTAAAAACCCTGCAGTACAGTAACCGGTGTAAATCCAGATATAGAAGTTCCAGTAAGATTGTTGAACGCCAAGTAGTGAATTCATCCAAAGTAAATATTGCTCTGATCTGTCTTAAACTCAGCCTCCTGGTTGCAGCTCAACTCTGCTGCCAAGGTATGCACAAAAGGAAATGGCTCACAAGGGTATTTCATGTATATAATATGGAACTGATATTTTGTTGTCCATTTTAGGACTTTGCATTGCTTTAAAGCACTATGGAATCTTTGGGAAAATCAAGGTTTCAGAGAGAGATTGAGTGTAAGCCGTCAAAAGGCATGCTTACCCATCCCTAGTGGCAATTATCTTGTGTACATATTATGGTACCCAAAATATGTACTATAGGTTCTAAGATATGCCAAGTGATGTACAGACAAATAAGAAGACATAGTGCCTGCCTCAAAGGGCTTCTAATCTAAATAGGGTCTGTTAGATTTTGTTGCTGGGTAGATACCTTTTTTGACAGTTTTGCCAGGTCTCTTTAGCTGGAGAATTCAGGGATTGAGGACAGGGATATTAAATGAGAAATGTTTGTTTTCTGGCAGTGGGCAGGGGATTTTATTGTGTATGAGGCATAATCATTGTAGTCCATGCTGTACAATCAGAAGAAGCTAGCATGGTCCCTGCTGAGTAGAAGTTAGGATCTAAGTTTGACAGACAGTATAGTTCAGAACCTCAATACGGGAAAGATAAGTTGTAAAGTACACCCTGGTAAAGATAGCAGTCACTTTTTAAATGTTATGCACTTAATTCTTTAGTGTCTTAACATTGGTAGGCTTTTTGGTAGAAGGGAGTTTTTAAAGGGAGAGGTTTTAACTAAAAGCAGCAGGCTAAAGAATGAGCTGGGAGGGGTGGTGTGTAAGAAGTTGTGAATAAAAGAGCAAGACAGTGTGAGCAGATGTATTTAAACAGGCAGTTTAAAGAAGTGGAAAGGCTTCCAGGAGACGTGAGAAGGAGGAAATGAAGGCTGAAACACAGGTTCTTCTTCAAGTGGTTGTTCATGTCCATTCAAAGTAGGTGTGTGTGCACCGCGTGCACGCCAGCCGGAAGATTTTCCCCTAGCAGCGCCCGTAGGGTTGACTCTGGCGCCCCCTGGAGTGGTGCCACTACGGTGCCCTATAAAGGGGCCCACTGACCCTCCACCTCCTCAGTTCCTTCTTACCGCCGGTGACGGCTAGCTGGAACTTCGCTTGCTGATAGCAAGTTTAGCGGCGTCCATAAACCTTCGTGTATATAGTTCATGTATTTAGTTAGTGTATCTAGATGAGTTGCACATAGTTCTTTGCTGTTGGGGATTCACCCCCCACCTACTCGTCGCCCCGCCGGGGCATGTGTGGATCTCCCGGGTTTAAACTCTGCAAGGACTGCGGAAAGTTCATGCCAAAGAGTGACTCTCACTCTGCTTGTCTGCGGTGCCTCAGGGAGATCCACCAAAGGGACTGGTGCACTATTTGTAAGGGCTTCTGTCCCAGAACTCTCAAAGACAGAGCACAAAGACTTAGAGTTCTTCTGATGGAGGCTGCCTTGCGGCCACCTTCGTACCCAGAGCTGGCTGACATGGTGCCCAGCACGTCATCGTCGGTGCGGAGCACCCTGGCACTGGCATCAGGACTTAGGGCCCAGCCCAAATCCTCTAAAACCCGGCACCGGAGGGAGTCGGGTCATAAGAAGTTGGCCTCAGTGCGGCACTGCTCGCCCTCCCCGGTGCCCGCTAAGAAGAAGAGGTCAGTGAAGGAGCGATCGCCCTGCCAGGGCCTCCACAGTCTGATGCCGTCCGCTGGTACAAGTGGACAGGCTGGGCTACAGCCCCCAGCTGCTCCATCGACTCCCGCACCGGAGAGAGGGCAGTCGAGTCCAGAGCAACCACCATCCCCAGGCCTTAGCGGAGACGTGCATCCCCCCTCGACGCCGGAGGCATTCGAGGCGGGCTCAGACCTGCTGAGACTCCCAGTACTGGCCTCCCCGCATTGTGGCTGGGAGTTGCTGACCATAGCTCTTCCCCCATTACAGTCTAGGGGCAAGCCGGCCATGATGTCGCCTCCTTCTCCGTCCCGTGCCACCCGGGTGGCACCGGACCAGAGACACAGCTCCCTGCCTCTGCGCCGTTCCCCAGTGACGATGGGTGCCACACCACCCCAGGTCCTCTTATTCAGAGACCTCAGACTCAAGAGGTGGACTCCTATTGCTCCAGCCGGTCGCGGAGCAGATTGACCGACTTTGGGGGTGAGCCACCAGCGGCACCCAACACAGTGGCAGCAGCAATGGCAACCACCCTCTCAGTGGCCGTTTTGGACCCCCTGGGCCTACCACCAGTCGGTGGGCCAGGTGTTTGATCCTCGCTCCTGGTCGGCCTCGGTCTCCTAGGCATCAATGACCCCAGCACAGTTGCCTCCTCCACCGGCACCGTCGCCGGGCAGGGGTGTGCCGCATCTGAGTTCAGCAGCCCCTAGCCAGGCATCGGCACTGGCAGCGACCACAGTACGTGCTCAACAGGTGCCACCAGACATGCCAAGCCGTTTATTGGCGACCCCGGTACCGGCTGTGGTGCCTCATTTGGAACCAGCCCCGCAACCTCGGTACGGTGTGTCGCCCGAAGGGCTGGACGCTCTGGAGGACGGGCCAATCCAAGTGATTTCCTCCTCTTCTTTCCCGGATGAGGCAGTCACGGGCACGGCCCTGGCACCGGCCCTGGAAGACACTAGGATCCTTCAGCAACTGCTCAGGCGGGTGGCTCAGAGCCTCGCAGTCCAGGCTGAGGAAATTGAGGTGGACGTAGATCTGGTAGTGGACATCCTGGCTCCATCGAGACCATCCAGGGTGGCCCTACCATTGATCAAGACCATAGAGGACATGTCCTGCACCTTATGGCAAACGCCAGCCTCATTGGCCCCTACTGCCAAGAAAACAGAGAGATGTTATTTTGTGCCCTCGAAGGGGCATGAGCATTTGTACACCCACTCTTCCCTGGACTCCCTGGTGGTAGATGCGGCCAACTAAAGGGAGCGTCAGGGTTTCAAGGGTCGACACCAAAGAACAGGGACGCCAAAAGGCTCGACCTCTTTGGTAGAAAGGTGTACTCCACGGCAGGCCTTCAACTACGAATAGCCAACCAACAGGCTGTCGTAAGCCGATATGGTCAAAACACATGTTCGGCCATGTCGAAGTTTGCCGAGCTCCTTCCCCAGGACTCAAGGGCAGAGTTTTCGGCCTTGGTGGAAGAGGGAAAGCTAATCTTCCGAGCCTCCCTTCAGGCTGCCCTAGATGCAGCGGACTTGGCCTCACGCTCCATGGCAACAGGTCTGGTCATGAGGCGGGGATCCTGGCTCCAGGTCTCGGGCCTCCCCCATGAGGTCCAGCAGACTATCCAGGACCTCCCTTTCGAAGGGCAGATGCCATTTTCGGACAAAATGGATAAGCGTCTGCATAGTCTAAAGGACTCGAGAGCTACGCTTTGCTCGCTGGGCCTGCATACCCCGGCAACCCAACGTAGGCAGTTTAGGCCGCAAGCAGCCCCACGCCCTTACCAGCCTCAGAATCGCCCAGAGGTTGGGCGCAGACGGGGCAGGAACAGGAGGAGGCGTCACCAGCACCACCCCCTCCGGCCAGGCATCCGTCCAACCCAGACCATTGTTGGGTCCTAGGCCCCCTATTTGATCAGGACTCTGGATCCTTCTTTCCCTACCTTTGGATCATATCTGTCCCTCTTCTACCATGCCTGGTCCAAATCATGTCGGACAGTTGGGTGCTTCGCACGGTAGAGAGGGGATATTCTGTCCAGTTCTCCTCCCTCCTGCCCCACCAGCCCTCCTCTCTGTCCCTATTCAGGGACCCCTCTCACGAGCAACTTCTAATTCAGGAAGTGCAGTCCCTCCTCACAGCAGGGGCGGTGGAGGAAGTTCCTCAGGAGCTCAGGGGCAGAGGCTTCTATTCCTGGTATTTTCTAATACCGAAGGCAAAAGGGGGCCTCAGACCCATCCTGGCCTTGCGGCAGTTGAACAAGTTTGTGAAAAGCACAGGTTCCACATGGTCTCCCTGTCTTCGATCATTCCCTCCTTGGATCCAGGAGATTGGTACGCCGCCCTCGACTTAAAGGACGCATATTACCATAATCCCCCGACACTGTCGATACCTCAGGTTTGTCGTGGCCGATGCCCATCTGTAGTACACAGTGCCCCCGTTTGGCCTATCAGTGGCATCAAGGGTCTTCACGCAGTGCATGGCAGTCGTGATGGCCTTTCTGCGCAAGCGGGGTATCCAGGTATTCCCCTACTTGGACGATTGGCTTATAAAGGGCCGCTCCAAGGAGCAGATGGAAGCTCAGGTGCTTTTCATCAGGCGGACCTTCGTCGAGCTCGGCCTCCTCTTAAATGAGGCCAAGTCCACCCTGTCTCCTACCCAAAGGATAGAATTTATAGGAGCGGTTCTGGACTCAGCACACGCCAGAGTGTATCTTCCGGAGTCAAGGTTCCGGTCCATGTCCGAGATCATTCTCAGTCTGCAACGCACCCCGACCACCACGGCAAGAAACTGCCTCAAGCTGTTGGGCCACATGGTGGCGTGCACCTATGTGGTGAGCCATGCCAGACTCCGGCTCCACCCACTACAATCCTGGCTAGCGACGGTATACCGCCTGGCCAGGGATCCCCTGGACTCAGTGATGACTCTTCCCTAGGTGTTGCTGAGCTCTCTCCAGTGGTGGCTTGACCCTCAGAAGGTGTGCTTGGGGATTCCCTTCGCCACCGCTCAACACTCCCTCTCCCTGGTGATGGATGCCTCTGATCGGGGATGGGGAGTGCACTTGGGGGATCTCAGGAAACAGGTCTTGTGGTCGCAGGAGGACCTCAAGTTACATATCAACTCAGGCTTGTCTTACCTTCCAATCTCACCTGGCCGGCAGATGTGTCTCAGTCCTCATGGACAACATGTCAGCGGTCTTCTATATCAACAAACGGGGGTGCACGCTCCTCTCCCCTGTGCAGGGAAGCCCTCATGCTGTGGGACTTGTGCGTTCAGAATGCTACCCACCTGACGGCGTTCTACCTCCCGGGGGGAAAGAACGGCCTGGCGGACGCCCTCATCCGCTCTTTCCGGGGCCACGGGTGGTCCCTTCCTCGGGACAGTGCACTTAATCTTCCGGCTCTGGGGTCATCCCCAGTTAGATCTGTTTGCTTCATAGGAAAACAGGAAGTGTCAGTGGTTTTACTCCCTCCGGGGCCACAGTGTGGGGTCTCTATCGGACGCCTTTTTCCTGTCGTGGAAGGAAGGACTGTTCAATGTCTTTCCTTCATTTCCCTTGATACACAGGGTAATTCTCAAGATTGTCAAGGATCACGCCCAGGTAATCCTGATAGCACCAGCATGGCAGCGCCAACATTGGTACACGTTGTTTCTGCACATGTCCTCCCGAGCCCCCCTGACGCTGCCCCTGCTGCCGGACCTGATCACGCAGGACCAGGGCTGCCTCCGCCACCCAAACTTGCAATCTCTCCACCTCACAGCCTGGTTGCTCCATGGTTGAACCCGGTGGAGATGCAGTGTTCCCAACAGGTCAGGCAAGTGCTGCTCGGTAGCAGAAAACCCTTGACCAGGGCCACCTACCTGGCCAAATGGAAACGCTTCTCCATCTGGTCCGGTCAGCAAGGGCAGGAACCGTTGCCGGCCCCGATTCCGTTATCTTAGACTATTTGCTCCACCTGAGACAGTTGGGCCTTTCCCTCTCCTCGGTTCGAGTTCACTTAGCGACCATCTCGGCTTTCCACCCGGGAGAAGCGGGCACCTCGGTGTTAGCAAACTTGCTGCTTAGTCGTTTCCTTAAGGGCATAGACAGGCTATTCCCACATGTCCGTCAACCAGCTCTTACCTGGGACCTGAATCTGGTCCTCTTCGCCCTCACGGGTCCTCCCTTTGAGCCCCTGGCTTCATGCTCTCTGCTGTGCCTGTCATACAAGGTCACTTTTCTTGTAGCGATCACCTCGGCAAGGAGGGTATCAGAGCTCAGGGCGCTGACATCCGAACGCCCGTACACTGTCTTCTATAAGGACAAGGTCCAACTTAGACCTCACCCAGCTTTCCTTCCCAAGGTTGTCTCCCAATTCCACATGGGACAAGATATCTTCCTACCGGTGTTTTATCCAAAGCCACACTCTTCCAGTAAGGAGCAGAGGCTGCATTCCCTGGATGTCCTCAGGGCCCTAGTCTTTTATGTTGAACGGACAAAGCCGTTTAGACGGTTGACCCAGCTCTTCATCGCGGTGGCATATAGAATGAAGGGGCTCCCGGTCTCCTCTCAGAGGATCTCTTTGTGGATTGCGGCCTGCATACGGGAGTGCTATCGTATAGCCAAAACTCCTATTCGTGTGGTTACAGCCCACTCTACCAGGGTGCAGGCCTCCTCCGCGGCGTTCCTGGCTCAGATCCCAACTCAGGAGATTTGTAGAGCTGCCACGTGGTCCTCCATCCACACATTCACGTCGCACTATGCCATCACGCACCAGGCTAGGGATGATGCTGCCTTTGTTCGTGCAGTGCTTCAGTCAGCAGTGACCTCCGACCCCACCACCTAAGGTTAGGCTTGTGAGTGACCTACTTTGAATGGACATGAACAACCACTCGAAGAAGAAAAAACAGTTACCCACCTTTTAGTAACTGTTGTTCTTCGAGATGTGTTGTTCATGCCCATTCCAATACCCACCCTCCTGCCCCTCTGTCGTCGGAGTGCCGGCAAGAAGGAACTGAGGTGATGGAGGGTCGGCGGGCCCCTTTATAGGGCACTGTAGTGGTGCCACTCCAGGGGGCGCCAGGGCCGACCCTACGGGCATTGCTAGGGGAAAATCTTCCGGCTGGCGTGCATGTGGCGCGTGCACACCTACTTTGAATGGACATGAACAACACATCTCGAAGAACAACAGTTACTAAAAGATGGGTAACTGTTTTTTATGGGGGTGTAGAGAAGATGAAGAGAAGCTGAGATTTTCTGTGGGAGGCCAGAGTAACCAATGAAAGGATAAGATTAGGGGAGTGGAATAGTCAGAATAGTAGGAGTGGGGACATCATTTTGCATGATCTGAAAGGGAATGGGTTGAGAATCAGGTTAGCTAGCGAGAAAGGGGTGACAGTAACTGACAGAAGTGGTGACCAGAGCCTGAACAAGGATTTTGGTGATTCAGATGGAGAGGAGGAATGAGAGGAAATTCAAGACAATGCGGTGACAGTGGCTGATGGGAGGAAACATGGTATAGGTGGGCAAAAAAAGTGGTATTTCACTATGCTTAGTCTGAGCTGTTGACGAGACAGCTAGAATGAAATTGGAGGGACAGTTGGAGAGGTGAGATTGGACAAGTAGGGAATTATGGTAGTTGGAGCCATGAGAGTAAAGAGTTCATTTGTAGATAGTATAAAGTAAAAAGAAGAGGACTGAGGAAAGAACCTGGAGAGATCTCAGGAGAAGTCGGGGAGGAGGATCTGCCACGAGAGCAGCTGGTGAGGCAGGACAGCAGAGATGTAAAAGCCCAAGTTGAAGAAAATTATGGAGTGAACGAGTAGGCAGTAGAAAAAGCGGTTCAGGAAGTCCCTTAGATTTACGCAGGAGGAAGTCAGACTAGGCTCATAGTTCCTGGCGAGTTTGGGAAGAACAGTTTCAAAGGAACAAATGGTAACTGGATTGCCTGGGATTAGGAGGGAGCGAGAGGACAAGAATTCAAGGCACTGTGAATAGACTGCTTTCTCAAGGAACTTGGAGGCAAATTGGGGGAGGGAGGAGATGAGTTGGAGAGGTAAATGGGATCTCAACTGTTACAAGTGGAAAAACCACTAACCTAAAATTTGTTGTAAACAGTATTGTCTGCCCCAACTGTGGTAATGGAACAAAAAATGACCGTCACAGAAGCCTCTACTCTTGGTGCAGATAGTACTCCTGTGCTAGAGAATGTGGAAGAGAATAAACTGTCTCCTAGCAAACATACAGAGCATCTTCTGAAGCCAAATGAAGAACTCCCAGAGCTGGCAGGTGAGAAACCTATAAAGCTGGGTACAAAATCAAGAGGGCGGCTTTGTTGTGGAGTCAGCATTTTTGATTGAGCTTAACTCTTTTCCCTCCCAATTGCTCACTCACACTATTCCTCTGCCTTTGGCAGAAACCATGCAAAGAAGACTTGATCCCCAAGGTGAATGTTTTGGAAAGTTATGAGCATGTGAAAATGGGGGGTTATATTAGAAACTGTTTCTCAGCCTCAACCTGGGGGGTAACCATTGCAGATTGCTGTAATGTAGATATGATTTCCATTAAGGACATGGGAGGGAATTTGTATTTCTCTTCCTTTTTTCCCCCATGCATATTTGTTGTATCCATAGAATGTAGTGGTTGGTTTATTACAATTTTTATTTTTTTTATCTTTGTATAAAGTAATTAAATGTATATAACTTAAAAAATTCAAGGTAATTAAAAATTTAATAGGTTTCTAATGTGATGACTTTAAAAGTGCTAAACTGTGTCTGAATTTTTTATGTCCCTGTTAATTTTTTATGTATATAATAATAATAAGCACTTAAATGTAGTACATCAATCCACATTTTGGCAGCTCTGTCCAAACTTTCATTTTTAATCAGCGTTGTGAACGGAGTATTTGTTTTAGCTAGCATGTTACAAGATGTTTCTGTCCCTTTTTTAGGTGAAATTAAAGGTTAACTTTCTCCTGTATTTTGATAGTTTTGCAAGCTTCCTTGTTAGTTGATACAGTAAACAAATGTTGAGAAAAGCAACTGTACAGTGATAAAGCTTTACAAGTTCAGTTTAAGAAATGTGTGAAAGCCTGTGTTGTATGAACTCATAGACTCATAGGTCAGAAGGGACCAATCTGATCATCTAGTCTGACCTCCTGCACAAGGCAGGCCACAGAACCCCACCCATCCAATTTTATAACAACCCCTATCCCAGGACCGAGTTATTGAAATCCTCAAAATTGGTTTGAAGACCTCAAGCTGCAGAGAAACCACCAGCAAGCGACCCGTGCCCCACGCTGCAGGGGAAGGCGAAAAACCTCCAGGGCCCCTGCCAATCCGCCCTGGAGGAAAATTCCTTCCCGACCCCAAATATGGCGATCAGCTAAACCCTGAGCATGTGGGCAAGAGTCACCAGCCAGCACCCAAGAAGGAATTCTCTGCAGTAACTCAGTTCCCATTCCATCCAACATCTCCCCGCAGACCATTGAGCAGACCTATCTGGTGGTAATCCAAGATCAATTGCCCAAATTAACAATCCTATCATAACATCCCCTCCATATACTTATCAAGCTTTGTCTTAAAGCCAGGAAAGTCTTTTGCCCCCACTGCTTCCCTCGGAAGGCTGTTCCAGAACTTCACTCCCCTAATGGTTAGAAACCTTTGTCTAATTTCAAGTCTAAACTTCCTAATATCCAGTTTATACCCATTCGTCCTCGTGCCTACATTAGTACTAAACTTAAATAATTCCTCTCCCTCCCTAACGTTAACCCCCCTGATATATTTATATAGAGCAAGCATATCCCCCCGCAGCCTTCTTTTGGCCAGGCTAAACAAGCCAAGCTCTTTGAGTCTCCTTTCATAAGGCAGTTTTTCCATTCCTCGGATCATTCTTGTAGCCCGTCTCTGAACCTGTTCCAGTTTGAATTCATCCTTCTTGAACATGGGACACCAGAACTGCACACAGTATTCCAGATGGGGTCTCACCAACGCCTTGTATAACGGTACTAACACCTCCTTATCCTTGCAGGAAATACCCCGCCTGATGCATCCCAAAATCGCATTTGCTTTTTTAACAGCCGTATCACATTGGCGACTCATAGCCATCCTGCTATCAACCAGTACCCCAAGGTCCTTCTCCTCCTCCGTCGCTTCCAACTGATGCGCCCCCAACGTATATCCAAAATTCTTATTATTAATTCCTAAATGCATAACCTTGCACTTTTCACTATTGTATTTCATCCTATTTCTATTACTCCAGTTTACAAGGCGGTTCAGATCTTCCTGAATAGTATCCCTGTTCTTCTCCGTGTTAGCAATACCCCCCAGCTTTGTGTCATCCGCAAACTTTATTAGCACATTCCCGCTCTTTGTGCCAAGGTCAGTAATAAAAAGGTTAAGTAAGATCGGTCCCAAAACCGATCCTTGAGGGACTCCACTAGTGACCTCCTTCCAGCCTGACAATTCACCTTTCAATACAACCCTCTGGAGTCTCCCCTTTAACCAGTTCCTTATCCACCTTACAACTTTCATATTCATTCCCATCTTTTCCAATTTGACTAACAGTTCCCCGTGCGGAACCGTGTCGAACGCCTTACTGAAATCTAGGTATTTTTTTTCTACCGCATTTCCTTTATCTAAGTAATCCGTCATCTTCTCAAAGAAGGAGATCAGATTGGTTTGACACTATCTACCTTTACTAAATCCGTGTTGCAATTCGTCCCAATTACCATTGACCTCTGTCCTTAACTACTTTCTCCCTTAAAATTTTTTCCAAGACCTTGCATACTACAGACGTCAAGATAACAGGCCTATAATTACCCGGATCACTTTTATTCCCTTTCTTAAAAATAGGAACTACATTAGCAATCCTCCAGTCATACGGCACAACCCCCGAGTTTATCGATTGCTTAAAAATTCTCGCTAACGGGCTCGCAATTTCACGCGCCAGTTCCTTTAATATCCTCGGATGGAGATTGTCCGGGCCCTCCGACTTCGTCCCATCGAGCTGTTCAAGTACGGCCTCTACATCAGTTGCGGTAATATCCACTTCCATATCCACATTCCCGTTTATCATCCCTCCATCATCGCAAGGTTCCTCACTAGTCTTATTAAAAACTGAAGCAAAGTACTTGTTTAGATGTTGGGCCATGCCTAGGTTATCCTTAAACTCCATTCCATCCTCAGTGTATAGCGGCCCCACTTCTTCTTTCTTTGTTTTCTTCTTATTTATGTGGCTGTAGAACCTTTTACTATTGGTTTTGATTCCCTTTGCAAGGTCCAGTTCAATGCGGCTTTTAGCCTTCCTCACTTTACCCCTACATGTTCTGACCTCACCAAGGTAGCTTTCCTTACTGATCCTGCCTTTCTTCCACTCCCTGTAAGCTTTCTGCTTTTGTCTAATCCCCTCTCTGAGTTGCTTGCTCATCCAGTTTGGCCTACAACTCCTGCCCATGGTTTTTTTCCCCTTTCTTGGGATGCAGGCTTCCGACAGTCTCCGCAGCTGCGACTTAAAGTAATTCCAGGCCTCCTCCGCATTTAAATCCACTAATTCCTCTGTCCAATCCACTTCCCTAACTAATTTCCTTAACTCTTTAAAATTAGCCCTCGAGAAGTCAAAAACCCTAATCCCAGATCTACATTTGTTTATCCTTCCATCTAGTTTGAACTGAATCAGCTCATGATCACTCGAACCCAGGTTGTCCCCTACCACCATTTCTTCTACGAGGTCCTCACTGCTCACCAACACCAAATCTAAAATGGCATCCCCTCTCATAGGTACTTCAACTACTTGATGAAGAAATCCATCCGCTATCACATCCAGAAAAATCTGACCCCTATTATTCTTGCAAGTACTCGTCCTCCAGTCTATATCAGGGAAGTTGAAGTCCCCCATAATCACACATTTCCCCTTTGTGTTTACTTCATTAAAGACATTAAAGAGGTCTCTATCCATATCCCAATCAGATCCTGGCGGTCTGTAGCACACGCCAAGCACTATCTCAGGGGAAGCTCTAGTTGCTTTTTTACCCAGTGTGATTTTTGCCCAGACAGACTCTGTCTTATCCGTTCCATCGCTTCTTATTTCGCTACAGTTAATTTAATCATTGATGTACAAGGCTACTCCACCACCTTTGCCTTTCTTCCTGTCTTTTCTAAACAGCACATAGCCTTCAATAACCGTGCTCCAGTCATGAGTACTATTCCACCAGGTTTCAGTTATCCCTATAATATCCGGTTTCACTTCCTGCACCAGTAACTCCAGTTCCTCCATCTTGTTACCTAGGCTCCTCGCATTAGTGTACAGACCTTTTGTACTTGATCCTTCAAGTGTTTGCTCATGTCGATTCCATTCTAGGTGTGTACGCACGCCCATGTACGCAGGCGTGAGAGATTTTTGCCTTAGCAGTATCTGTAGGGCTAGGCATGGTGCCCCCTTGAGTGCCGTGCTCATGCGTTGATATATCAGGCGCTGCCGGGCCTATGCCCTCTCAGTTTCTTCTTACCACCTGTAGTGGTTAGTCAGAGTGCCTTTCCTTTCATAGCAAGAGCTAGTGGTTTCGTCCCTTCTGACCTGGAGCCTTTGGGCCTTGTAAATAGTTTGTTTATAGTAGTTAGTGTTAAGTAGCTGTTAAGTGTAGTTAGAAGTTAGAGTCCCAGGGGGGCTTTGCCCCAGGTGGGGCATGCCCTGCTCTCCCAGGTTTAAGTCCTGAGCAGATTGGAACAGGCCTAGGCTTGTAAGTGACCCATACACCAGCTGCCTCAAGTGCCTGGGGGAATCACATGTGAATGACAAGTGTCATATTTGTACAGATTTTCGACCCAGGACTCAGAAAGAGCAGGATCTTCATTTCTGGGCTCTTCTCATTTCTGGCCCTTCATCCAGCTTCCGTGCCGTCCCTCCAAGACTCACCTAAAACTTAGTCTCGGTGCACAGCGCACCCCTGGCTCTGCCCGGCACTGCTCCCCATCGCTGGTGCCCAAAAAGAAAGCAAAGAAGCATGGCTCCACGGCACCAGGCAAGAAGGGCCGTGGGACATTGGGCAAAGGACCCATTTTGGGCCGCCCAGCCACTCCAAAGCCATGTGTACGTGCCTCCCCAGGCCCGTAGCCCCTTAAAGAATCCACCACTGGCTCATGGGAGCAGTAGAGGACCCAAACTCCTGATGGCGACGAGAGAGCAGAGGTCTCCAACCACACTGCTGGCATCACCGATGCTGCAGGAAATGGCAAAGGCTCCCTACAAGATCAAGCCAGCAGCTAACAGCTCTCAGGGCAGTGGAGCGCTGCTGATTCCCCAAGACAAAGCAGTGCTCTCCTGCATGCCGCAGATCTCCAGAGTTCCAGTCCAGATCCTCTAGAGCTCACCCTTGGTCACAGGCACTGCGTTCGCGGTCCCTGCAGTCTCAACACGGATTGCCTAAGGGGGAGGCGCTAGTCTCCATTCTACTGGCACCTTTCCCCCTCCTGCCAGTCATCCTCTTGACGCAGATCTCAGTTGCCTGCCCCATGGGAGCACTCCCCATCACGACTTTGATCCCTCCAGCACCAGTCCCCTCAATACCGGCACCAATTCTCTCATTCCAGGCACCGGTCTCCAGCGGCGATGGTCAGCAGGCAGATGCAGTTGTTGATGGCCCTACCGTGCCTTGTGCAGACTCCACTAGTGTGATTGGGCTCCTGGGGCTGTGTCGACATTGACGGCGCTGTCTTGGCAGCGTGGCCAGTGGCCAGCGCAGTGGCCTTATTGGAGCGCATTGGTCTTGCCAGTCATGATGATGCCCCCTTCGCACTGCTTATCTGCTGCTGCCTCAGAGCAGCACCAGTGGCACTGGGCTCAGTGCATGAGTTGCACTTGGAGGTCAGGGTAGAGGACACTGCACCCATCGCTAAACCTCCCTCCCCATGGGGGATGATGCTCCGGGGCCTCCGTTGGTGGTACAGTTGTAGTCTTCATCTGTGGATGAGGCGGGCTCAGGACCCTTGAGGGCCAGCCTGCCAGATGATTTTAAGGAACAGCGGTTCGTTCTTCGATGGGTGGCCAAGAACTTGGGCCTAGAGGTGGAGCAGATGGCCGAGCAGGTGGACGCTTTGTTCAATTTCCTCTCAGCCTCTTCCCTTGCCCATGTTGCACTACTGGTGCATGACAGGGTCTCAGAATTGACAAGGCCCTCTGGCAAACCACGTTTTCCATCTCTCTAGCCTCCAAAAGTTCCGAAAAGAAGTACTTTGTCCCGACCAAAGGGTTCAAGTACCTTTTATACCCACCCACCTCCGTGCTCATTGGTTGTCTCTGCAGCCAACGAAAAAGACCAGCCGGGGCACACCAGCTCAACTCCCAAAAATAAAGATGCCAAAAGATTTTGGGGACAAAAATGTATTCCACTGCCAGCCTACAATTCCAGGTGGCAAACCATCAGGCCCTCTTGGACAGATACAATTTTAACTTATTATTGGATTCCCTTCAAAAGTTCAGGGAGTCCCTCCTGCGGGCTTTGGCCCAAGAATTTGGCATCCTAGTAGATGAAGGCACCATGGCGGCTAGGAGCTCCCTCCAAATGGAGTGGGATGTGGCAGACTCGGCAGCTGGGGAGTCGCGTCGGTGGTGGTGATGAGGCGCAGCTCCTGGCTTCAGACCACCAGCCTTTCCCAAGAGATGCAGACTTCAATCTAGGACCTCCCATTCGATGAGAACAGTCTTTTCTCCGAACAGATGGATGTGAGGCTGCATGGGTTGAAGGACACTCGGGCCACCCTTCGTTTACTGGATGCATATGCCGCAGTCTGCATGGGAGCAGTTCCGGCTGCTCCCACCGCCAAGGCCTTGGCAGCCTCGTCGGGGTCTGCAAGGAGAAGCGATAGAGACATGAGTTTTAGTCGTCGCCGCCCTTCCTCCTCCCATGCAGCCCAGCCCAGCCCAGCCCAGTGAAGCATTCGTTTTGAAGGTGTGCTTCAGAGTGATGCCCCAGTCAGTTTCCCGAATCCACCTTGTTCTTTCCTTGACTGTCTTTGTCCCTACTGTTCGGCTTGGTTGCGGGTCACCGTGGACCACTGGATGCTAGACATGGTATCTTGGGGCTGTATCCTGCAATTTTCCACCACACTTCCATCCCACCCAGACCTCTTCATGGACCCTTCTCACAAGCAACACCTTGTTCAAGAGCTCGAGAATCTTGTGCACCTGGGGGCAGTGGAGGAGGTCTCTTGGGACATGAAAGGGTTCTATTCCCGCTATTTCCTAATCCCGAAGGCAAAGGGGGGCATCAGACCCATCCTGGACCTGCGTTGCTTCAACAAGTCTCTCATAAAGTTGAAGTTTTGCATGGTCTCCCTGGCCTTCATAATCCCCTCCCTGGATCCAGGAAACTGGTATGCTACCCTTGACTAGGGCACACGAATCATCAGTGGCTTTTCTGGCACAGGTACCAATCCAAGAGGTCTGTAGGGCCACTACCTGGTCATCTGTCCACATGTTTGTGGCTCATTATGCGCTTACCCAGCAACCTTGAGACGATGCTGGCTTTGGCAGAGTAGTACAGCTGCAAGCTGCAAGACCGTGAACTCTGAGCGCACCTTCATTGACACTGCTTGCAAGTCACCTGGAATGGAATTGACATGAGCAAGTACTTGAAGAAAAAGTTACCCACCGTTTTCATAACTGTTGTTCTTCAAGATGTGCTGCTCATGTCCATTCCATTACCCGTGCTCCTGCCCCTCTGTCGGAGTTGTCGGCAAGAAGGAACTGAGAGGGCACAGGGCCAGTGGTGCCTGATATACCAACACCTGAGTGCGGCACTCGTGGGGGTGGTACAGCTGGCTCTATGGATACCGCTAAGGCAAAAATCTCCGACCCCGCATATGGGCGCGCGCACACGTAGAACGGAATGGGCATGAACAACACATCTTGAAGAACAACAGTTACGAAAAACGTGGGAAACTATATTTTCTTTCAAGAAAAGAGGCTTGATCTGTCTTCAGATAGCAAACACAATCTTGTATATTTCTCCTTTGACACTACAACCATTTTGGAGGGTATTTGTCAAAGGGAGCTTGAGGGGGGAATATATATAGACAGATTACAGAATCTTGTAAATTGCATCTGTATTCTAAACCAAAATGTACCCTTTTCTATATGCCTGTGTGTAAAATATTAGTTGCACTCATTCATCAGATATGAAACATCCCATCTTACTGTGTTTTTTGTGTTTCAGTTCCAGTGGAAGCAAAAGAACCATTGACATTAATAGAAACTAAAGAAACCCTTCCAGAAAAAACAGCTCCGGCTGCTGACCTGACCATAGTAGAGACGCTGAAGGAAGAGGCTGAGCTTAGTCATGCCCACCATACAGAACCTCCACAAAAGAAATCTCCACTGGAACCTACAGGTAGAGATTTGACAGTAGCTGGAATTTAGAATTAAAATATATTTTCTCTCTGAATACCATTCTTCCTTCTCCTGCAAGCTGCATTTATCTTACCCTTCAGCCCCCTGGGCATGCACGCGATTTTCTACAGCCAGCACTGTGCTGTTTTGAGAATTCATCACAATGATTCTGCTTGCACTTTGCCTCCAGTCCCTGCCCTGTTCCCTCTTTTTAAATGATTTAATCTCCTTCGTTTCAGGACTATGAGTCCAAATTTGGATGCTGCTGCTATTTTTGTTGGGGGCTGGCTTATGTCTTCACTGCTAAAGCATTTAAATGCTCACCTTCCCTCTCTTCTAATGCCATTTCCAACATGGCTCTTATTTTGGTGTTAAGACAAACTCAATGCTCCTTGATTCTAGTAAAATAATGTTCATGGCACTTTTTTTTTCCAAATTGAGGTGTGTGGCTCAAAGAGGAAAATATAGTTTTGTCCCTGCTCCACTAACTCACCTCTCCATTGAGCCTAGATTTCTTATGTTTCTGACTGGAGGCTTATTTGTGGGACCAGGGGTTTGTAAGAAATGACTGACACTCTCTAAAGTTAATGGCTTATAATTGAGGAAACTAGAGCTATCTACATCTGAGTACAGAAAATGATTTTTCTTTTGATGAAGTTTTGCCTTCCACTGCTTTACGGGTGCTGTGGGAAACTTACTTCTAGCTTTTTCTTCCCATTACATCCACACGCTTTTTTCTTGAGCCTTACCTTTCCACTATACTTCTATTTCCTACTAAGGAAAGTTTCTAAACTAGAGGGTTGTAACTGGTGTAGCTGCTGTCTTGTCATGCTAAGATAACAGGAAAAATGGAGCCCTAATGCCTTTTCTAAATATTGGTAATTTCTCACTACAAGAGCAGTTGTTTTATGGGAGTAAAGATCACCAACTGTACAAAAAATGATTGTTTAATCTCTGTCATTGATCTGTTTGACTTTCCAATAACATAAATAAATTAAACATAAAACCTGTTTTAAAGTTAGCTTTCTTAAACAGCACCACTAAAACTGGGTTTGGGGTTAGCATGGTATCAATGTGTTTTAAAAGTTCTTCATATATGACCGAGGAGGTCAATAAAATAAAAAATTGGCTAACATCAGACTTTTTAGCAAATAGTTGCTCTGATACTTGAGCAAACTTCCTGTATTCCAGGTGTTCCTACTGCACAAGTAAGGCAAGCTAACAAATCAAGTGACCGCAGGTTTGGCAGAGCAAAACCTGCAGCAGTGCCTGGTGCAGATGTCCCTGAGGAACTTCTAGTAGGTCTCCCAGAGCAGAAGAGTACTGACCCAAAAGCAGACCCCTTTTCTATGGCAGAACTTGGATGGGTCTCTGGAACATTCTCTCGGACTAGGGCACCACATAAAAAGGCAGCCGGGCAGCTACTCAGCATGCCGCCTGAATTTGTGGAGAGCCAGAGAGATGTACCTAGAGAGAGCTGGGATTCAGAAGGTTCTCCAGTGATTGTAAAGAAGAAGAAGAAGAAACAGAAACAAAAGAGAAACCAGCAGCCAAGAACAATGGAGTTGGGGGATGAAAATGTAGAAGTTTCTAAAGCTCCCAAAGTTCCTCTCTTTGCTGCTGAACTGCAAAAGCCAGACGTTCCCTTTGTCCTGCCTGCTGAAGGTGTCAAAGAGCACTCTGCTCACTCAAGAGAGGGCCAGAGGAAGGGAACTTCAAATGTACTAAGGGATGCTAAGGCAGGAACTGAAAGCCACCTCGTAGATGATCAAAATTTTATCTCAAGTCCCACAGCAGGCCAGCAGAGCCTGAAAACTGAAGGACCATTTAAATTTTTGTTGGATGCAAAAGCTGGAGAAGTCATGAAACAGGAAGAAATGAAAGCTGACAGTTTGTTTCAGTCTAAAAGCAAAAACAAACAGGTACCCTTGGAGAAGCTAGAATGCAAGGCAGAACACACTAAGATGGGGGATCCTTCCTCAGCACTGACACAAACCAAGCCTATTGAAATAAGTTTTATTGATAAAAACAAAAAGATTGAGTGTGAACATTCAGACCTTGAAGTATCTCTTTCCAAAGGCATCAACCTAAATAAAGTGGAAACTCCTTTGGAGACCAAACCTGTAGAAATTAGCCTTATTGATGAAAATAAGGAGATTAAGTGCACATCTCACAAGCATGTAGCAGCAGATGAGACAGTTCCAAGTGAAGTTCAAACTCCCGGTGGGATATTGATGGGAGAGAAACCAAAGAAAAGAAGTAGTGATGAAAAAAGCAGAAAGGCTGAAAATGGTTTCTCCAAGCAGCCTGCTGTTTTAGAGATTAAGACAGATACAACCAATCTTCCTGCTGCAGCAAAGAGAGTCAACAAAACTAAAGAAACAGATTCCTTTGATAAAAGCCAAGAGACTGGCTCTATTACTTCAGAGCCTCCATTGGAAACTGCAACAGATATTACTAAAGTTCCCCTTATACCATTGGTGTCAGACAAACCTAAAGAGGGCATTGCTGGGCAAAACAAAAAGGCTGACTTCAGTTTTTCAGAGCAGCCATTTGTTTTGGAGACCAAGACAGATACAGCCAAACTTCATGCTCCTGCTGAGACAGTAGACATAACTAACATCGGTTTCACTGATAAAAGCAAGCAGATTGGATTCGATCACCCAGCTGTGACAGATCCCAGCATGGCACTGGTTACAGATAAACCTAAAAAGAGGGGTGGTGATGGGAAGAACAAAAAAGTTAAAAATTCCTCTGAGCAGCCAGTTCTTATGGAGGTTGAGATAGACCCAGACAAACTTCCTGCTGTAGTTAAGACAGCTGGCAAAACTAAAGAAATAATCTTTACTGATGAAGACAAAGAGCCTGGCGTTGCTATTGCAGAGCATTCATTGGAGGATATGACAGGTCCCAGTACTGCAAAGGTGGCAGAGAAGCCTAAGAAAAGGACTAGTGATGGAAAAAACAAAAAGGCTGAAAAAGGTTATTTCGAGCAGCCATTTTTTCTGGAGGCTAAGGAAGACACAAGCAGTCTTCCTACTGTAATGGAGAAGGATGACAAAACTAAAAAAGTAAGTTTCATTGATAAAGGTAAAGAGACAGATTTTACTACCGCAGATCATCTGTTGGAGGGTGCAACAGCTACAATGAAGATACAAGGTCCCATTACAACACTGGTAACAGAAGAACCTAAAAATGGTATTACTGGGAAAAGTGAAAAGGCAGAATTCAGTATTTCAGAACAACCAGATGTGGCCAAACTTCCTGCTAGTGCTGAGACAATCAGCAAAACAAAGGAAGATAGTTTGATGGATAAAAGCAAAGAGACTGGATTTACTACAGATTCCAGCAGAGCACTGATGAGTGACAAACGTAAAGAGAAGGGCAGTGATAGGAAAGGCAAAAAAGTTGGAAAAAGTTCTTTTGAGCAGCCTTTTCTTCTGGAGACTAAGATAGATACAAGCAAGCTTCCTACTGTAGTGGAAAAGGCTGAAAAAATGAAAGAAATGGGTTTTGCTGATATAGGCAAGGAGCCTATCTTTACTACAACAGAGCATCAACTGGAGAATTTGACAGATACAACCAAGGTACAAGTTCCCACTATGAAACTGATAACAGAAAAACCTAAAATAAAGGAAAGTAATGAAAAAAGTTTCTTTGAACAGCTTGTTCCCTCAGATTATAAAATGGACACAGCACAGTCCGAAACACTCACCAAAACTAAAGAAACTCCTTTCTCTGATAAAGGCAAGGAGACTGATTTTACTACTTTAGAGCACCTCTTGGAGGATATAAGAGATACAGCTAAGGCACACATTCCCATGACAGAACTGGTGGCAGACAAACCTAAGAAGAGGTGTAGTGATGGGAAAAGCAAAAAGATTGAAAATACTGCTGAGCACCTTGCTGTCTTGGAGGCAAAGACAGACTCCATTAAACTTCCTGCAGTACTCAAGGAGGCCAATAAAATTAAAGAAACTCACTCCACTGATAAAGGCCAGGAGACTCAATTTACTATTTCAGAGCATCTGTTGGAAAATATAACAGATACAGCTAAAATACAAACTCCCATTACACCACTTGTGACAGGAAAACCAGAAGAGACTAATAAGGGGAACAGCACAAAGGCTGATGTTCATTTGGAGAAGCCATTTCTTTTGGAGACTAAAGTAGATGCAGCCACACTTCCTGGTGGTGCTGATGAGATAGTCGACAAAACTGAAGCTATAAGTTCCACTGATGAAAGCCAGGTGGCTGGATTTACTATTTTAGAACATCAAACTATGACAGATCCCAGTCCAGCACTGGTGACCAATAAGTCTAAAAAGAGGGGTAATGATGGAAAAAACAGAGAGGCTAAAAATGCCTCTGAGCAACCAGTTCTTCTGGAGACTAAGACCGACAAAAGCAAAATACAACCTCCCATAGTAACCGATCTGGAGTATCAAATGGAAGAAATGGGTCTTGTAGATGAAAACCAAAATATTAAAAATTTCCCCTCTAAGCATCAAATGCTTTGGGATAATAAGGGTCACTTGTTCACACCCTTCACTCAGTCTGGAGCAGTTGGTGTTGACAGAGTTGGCAAAGCCAGTATCTTTCCAGAGTATCCAGTAAAGGATGAAGGATGGAAGGTGCCAGTGCCTCCTGCAGTGGTTTTGGAGGGCACCAACAAAGAGTCAAGCACAAGTGACAAAAGAGAGGAAAATAAACACAGCCATTATGAGCATTCAGTCACACTGGAAGGTGAAGATGCTGGCGTACAGGCTTTCACTTCAGTGAAGGAGGGTGATAAAATCAAAGTGACTAGTGCTGGGGATAAGAAGAAGAAAGGTAAATGGCCTTCCTTGGATTCTCCAGTTAAACAGGATGCCAAGGCAGGAAGGGATGAAGTGCATACTTCCATTTTAGCAGAGATTGATGACAAAGAAATAAGCACTGAATGTGCTTCCTTGGAGCATCTGGTGAAGGAGACAGATGCCATGAAGAGAACAATTCCCACAGATGCTAAAGTGACGGACAAAATGGAAGGAAGTAGCTCTGCTGGTGAGAAGGATGTTGGATGCATTTCTCCGGAACTTACAGTGCAATGGGAGAATAAAGCAGAAGCAGTTGTTCTACAGGTTCTAGCTACAGCGGAGGTGGTGAACAAGGCTAAAGAGGCTGAGCTGGGTGAACAAAGCTTCTCTGAGTGCCCAGTTAGTTTAGAAAAAAAAACAGATGCAGCTGAGGTTGCTAGTGTGACTCTGAGAGATGCCCAAACAGAGGAAATCAGTCCTACTGATAAAATTAAAAGCCATTCTGAACACTCAGAAGGTGATGCTGCTGACAAGATGAAGGCTGGCCTGAAGGACTTCCAAGCTTTGAAGTCTGAAGAGGATAAATATGCAGACTTACCTCAGAAACAGATAGATGGTTCTGGACAAAAAGTTGTGAAAGAGACAAAGAAAGAGGAGAGAGTCAAAGCTACGGAACAGATAAAAGGCTACATGAGACCCACAAAGTCAAGAGGACTTCCTGCTCCACCACCAAGGCCTGCTGTCCAAGCTCGAGAGAAACCAAGGCAGCTGAAAGCCAATGGTATGAGTCGGCAAAGGCAAGAGAAAGGTGTGTGCTTGTGATTTGAGCTAGCAGCAGTAACGCAGACAGCTTGCGTGTGAGACCTTGCTACTTGTCAGTGTGTTGGCATGAATACATAACTGTTAATCCTGTGTGTCACAAACAAATGTGGCATGACTGTTTTGGCTGATCTTAAAAGGCTCTTAATTCTGCTTGCCTGTCTCACGGTGCTAATTCCCAAGTTTTAGAAGAATTGATAGTTTGGTTTGAATTCCAAAGCTCTGTTTCTTTGGGTTGCAGTTAAAGTCCATTTTTATATATACATGTCCTGCCTTTACAAATTAAACTAAACTGTACTTTGAGCATTATGGTGAAATTAACTTCTCAGCACCAGAAACTGAGTGTGATGCTTGTCAGAGATGCAGGACTTCCTATATTCAATCTTGGACCTGTGACAGAAAAGTAGTGCTTGATCAAGGAAACTAATTGAAATTGATTAGAAATTAATGGCTTATACAACTGGAGAGCAGGGAATTGCAGATTTCTGTATTATGAAATGTTCCTTCCTATCCCTGACAGGTTGTGGGATCTGACTTTAAAATCACATTAGTCTAATTACATATACTGTTGTTTTTTTTCTCCTGCACTTGAATTCTGACCATTTTTACCTTCAACTATCTCAAACCACCAAAGGTATAAAAATCTGTGCTTCATCCCAACTGATTAGCTTGAGGAAACATTAATCTCTGACTCTAGCATTTTGAGAAATAGCAAGTAATTGGATTGATGTAATTTTAAGATTTGATCCCTCTCAACCAGTCAGGGCTGGAAACATTTTGGAGGGACCAGTAAAACTTTTCCAAGTGCCAGTCCTGGCCAGAGTTCAGAGAGAATTTGGATCTATGTCAACCCAAGCTGTCTGACTGAAATGGAGCCCGTGTCTTGTCTGTGTTTTGACTAGCATGTATATATGATATAAAAACAACCACCAGACCAACCTGGGACTTATGATGTTACCAACCTCCTTTAAAAGTGTGCTTTCATCTTATCAATGAATTTTGATGTAATGAAGTAGCCTAGCAAGGGTTCCTCTCCCTGTCTAATAGCTGTTGTTTTTGCACTGTTGTTAAGGCATGAAACTTCCCTGTTTCTCTTTTTGCAGAGTTCCACATTGTCAGCATGAATGATACAGCTGCTAAATTTAATAAACATGGAGCCCAAGTCAGCCTTAACATTCTGGTCAGGTTTTTGAGAGGTTTTGTAATTTTAATGAGTGTTGCATAACCCAAAGTAGTTCTATTTTGGAAGTGGTTGCTCTGCATGAACTTGTGTCCATAGAAATATGCTGCATGATGGTACAAAGTGGAGTGAACACGAAAGGCAGTGTCTTTAATAATAAAAAAACCTTTATAATCTGCTAGAAACCTTTTTGTTTCCCTTTGTAAACTGCTACCGTTAAAGGGATAGTTGTAAAGCTAGGAGATTCCTGCAAAAAAAGAAAAGCACTTCCTGACTGTTGCACAGGTAAATTTTACTGAAAACTGCACAATACATCAAAGCATTCCCAACTGCAGTGCGGAATGGCTACATGTAAGTAGATTGATACGCCGCTTGCATTTGCAAGTTAGTACCATATAAGGCCACATAGACGCTTTCTAATTAAGCACAGTTGCTACAATCCTTGACTACACTACACAACACTTCGTAGATTGACAGTTGCTTTTTAGAGAAGCTGTTAATGATTGAGTTTATTTTGGAGATGTTGGTTGACACATTTTCCACCCCCATTTGAATGCATATTCTGTCAGGTGCAGGATTGATGAGGGCTTGAAGGGATGGCTCTGGCCTCTGGCATGGTTCTTAGGCAAACAATTGTTGACTGCACAACATCTGGGCTGAGTGACAAAATGTTACTTTCAATAAAGCACAGAACACTATGGGGACAAAAAGACAGATTCCTTTGACTGACTCTTGTCCAAATATTTGTGTCTCATTTTCTTTCCATCCCTACACCTTCCAACTAGTAATGGAGCAACCATTTAGTGAATTCTCAAGGACTATGAATATCCTAGCTTAATTCCTAAATGCAAAGAAATCTTTGTGTAAAATCTATTTAGGATGTCTGGTACTTTATCAAGTGAACAGTTTGATCAATGTGACAGTTTTATGAGGCTTAAGTAGTGTATGAGGAGTAACCTCGTTTACAGTTAGAGCAGGAGTTAGTGGGAGCCAGGAGAAGACCTGCATTCTATTCGAAACTCTCTCACTGATTTGCTTTGGCCAGGGGCAACTTATTTATCTTTTGTACACCCGTTTACCCCATTTTCTATGGGAATAATACTTAACTATGTAAAGTGCTTTGAAATCCTTGGATGAAAGATGGTATAGAATTGCCTAAATATTGCTGTAATATCTATAAATAGAATAGCTTTATAAAACTGGAATTTTTATTTTTAAAAAGTTTATTTTAAGGTGTTTCTGGGGTCTACAGAAATCATGAGAGTGAAACGTAATAGTCCATGAGATCTCTGTTACATATTTACATCTCGTGCTCTTCAAATTTATGTAGATTTGTTCATCCGAATACCACATCTGGGTATTTTGGAGAATGTTCTGCTAAAGATTAGCTACTGACATTTGTTTAGCAAAACTAGAGGGCTGCTTGTGAGATCTGTAACTACTGTGTACATGTGCTACAGTACAACAGGAGGGCTCCTCTAAATTTATATGGAGGCATTTATGTAATGTTAGTGTAGATATACACCAGTGTTTTATTTAATGTAGAACATGATTTGATTTCTGCCCCAAAGAGCTTTTATTGCTTCTTGGAAGACATGGCAGTTACAATGCTGTAGATATCTTTATTTGATAGGACTGTTCCCTACATTTTAAATGTGGATTATCTACCCAAAAACCCTGTTAAAATGCTGTTGTGTAGATTGCAAAGTCAAGCATTCAAAAGTGAGAAAATGGCAGATTTGTGACTGCCCATGCAGCTTTCTGCCCTTTGTATAACTGTTTACCATATTGAGCCTTGTCCCTTCTGTTCCCTGTTACAGCCATTCCTAGAAACACACAGGTATTCTGGAAACCTGTTTCACATTCTTAACACCACTGGGCAGTAAGGATTATAACCCAAATCTGCATGTTGTAGGGTGACTGCCTCTCTCATGACCTCATAGTGGCTGTGCATGCGGCCGTCCCCTCAGTTTCCCTATTCTAGGATCCGCATTAACTCCACACAAACTTTCCAAATAAAATAGTCCTTTGCGAGGTTAATTTATTAAGAAGTCCCACAACCATAGTCCAGAATTCCCCAGCGTAGTCAAACTGTACATTCAACCTTCAAGTCCCAACAGTCCATCAACACACCATGAACAGTACTGCTCTGACATCTCTCACCATGCTCATGGCTGCAACTTTCTTGCTCAGGGGTGTGAAAAAACACCCCCCTGAGCGCTGGAAGATACTGTGCTGTAAAGCGCCAGTGTAAACAGTGCCCCAGCGCTGGGAGCGCTGCTCGCAGCGCTGCAAGCTAATCCCCATGAGGAGGTGGAGTACCTGCAGCGCTGGGAGAGCTCTCTCCCAGCGCTGGCTCTGCGACCACACTCGCACTTCAAAGCGTTGCTGTAGCAGCGCCTTGGAGTTTTGAGTGTAGCCAAGCCCTTAGGTATGGCTCCAGCATATCTCACTGCACCCCATCTCTTGGGTACATATCATGCTTTGCTCCTGCACTTCTAGCTTTTCTCCCATGTTTCCTTCTCAGATATGGTTCCAGCTGGCTCGCTCACTCCATTATTCCTGAGACTTCAGTCCTCTTTGGCCCTCTGTCTTCAGCTCTCCAGCTCGAGAGCCAGCAGGCATCTCCCCTTGCTGCTCTCAACCTTCAACCCTCTCTGGTCTGGGGCAGTTTGTAAATAACACCCCCATCCCCCCGACTGCCTTCTGCTGTCACCAACTTGATCTGGCTCTGTTGCTCAACCAGGGAGCTTTCTCCACTCCCTCCTTCAAGGCGATCCTCTCCCTAAAGCTCTCAACCTTGCTGTGTTCTTCTGAGATCTTTCCCAACTCTCTAGGTTCTTGACTCCTCCTTGCCTTTGGGCTGTGTCTTACTCATCTGTAACTTGTAGGGTAGCTCTGCCCTTCCCATTACATCAAACTAGGGCGTATCTGAATTGGAACAAGACAGCTGGGCCTGATTTCATTTCAGGTCCCAGCAATCCCATTCCTCTGCCATGCTGGTAGGGTCAACATTTATCAGGCAAGTTTTTTATAGCAGCCGTTGTGCTTCATTTTGGCTGGAGTTCTAAGTAGGATTAGATGTGAAAAGTAGTGTAGGAATCTCAGTATTGACATAGACATCCCTACCAATAACAGTGCAGCTGACCTCATGCTGAGGAATGGAGACGGGGTAAATGATACTAGGGTTGAACTATCCCACTCAGACTTCCAAATAGCATTCCCCATGTCCCCCCACCCTCCCACTCAGCTGGTATCTGTGTCAACACTAAAGGCGTCCTGGGAAAAAATCCCTCTCTAACCTATATCTTAAGGAACAGCATACTACGAATAGTCTTGCTTACCTAGCCCTCATGTTTTTGTTTGTATCTACCTGTTGTCTTTTTCACATTTATATTGTGTAAGCTCTTAAGCACAAGAACCATCTTTGTATGTACAGTGCCTGTTATAATGGTTCTTGAACCTTGTCTGTGTCTTCTAGGCACAATGTAAATGAGCAGCATATTGAATACCAGTGTTGGGAGTATTGGCTATTAAAAGGTTCTGAAAATTAGCCTGTTGAACAGGGATTTGAAGGGCCACTTTGAGTGGTGGTCTCCGACTTAGATTCTCTTTGTTTTCAGAAGCTTTTCATCCTACTCTTCTTTGTTTCCCTGTGCTGGCATTCTTCCAGCACCCTTTCCTTTAGCTAACATCAGCCAGCTGTCTCCAGAGTAGTCACCAATACCCATCATTGGCATAATCCTTTTCAGTGTGTAACATAGAGTAGTTCACATTTTTAATCTGACAGCTTTACATCCCTCATATGTAAATAAAATATGTTCAACATCCAAAAGAGCCATCTCTAATTAATGACAATGTTTTCTTCTGTTCTACCACCACAATGATGCCCTTTCTCTCAATGTTGTCTTTTCCTGGCTGTTCTGAATTATAGTGGTGTCATTCGTTCTTTTAATCTCTTAGCATTTCCAATATAACCCTCCTCATTCACACAGTTTCAATGGTTTATAATTCGCTGACTTAGTCTCAGCTATAACTGGGTATGTAGATAGTTACACATGGCTGCCTAATGGAAGTTATTGCCAAATCATGACCTCAGGCACACAGTTCTGTGCACAAATGCCTTTTAATCAAATGTTTGGTTTTATTAGTACAGTACAGACACATTTACGGGCAGCTGTTGGAAGTCGAGACGTCATGACCGTGTGTTAACGGACTGCGGGTTAAGAGGGCCAGGCTGAAAAAAAGTGTCTGATACACTTAGAAAAAAATGCCATTATTTTTCTCTTTCTGGTTCGCATTTTTTTTCTTTCTTATGAAATCTTATCAAGTAGCAGTCTTGCAAATAAAGCTGTTTCATCACAATTGTAAAGTTGTTCTTTGTGGTAGTCTTCATTTTTAAAATAGATTTTAACTCAGCGGGAAACGCGCTCGTGGCCAATTCATCGGCTAATCTGCTTTCTCCAGAAATTGATACCTGCACTATGCCATGATGCTTTTTAAAATGACTTGTTAACCCCTTGCTGGTTTGGAATGATTCATCCCCCGTTAAATTTCCAAATTTTGTCGCTTGGGCTTGAAGAATAGGCCCACTTAGCGGCATTTCTTTCAGCCTTTCCTGAGCAAACCACGTGTGCATGGCTTTGTCTATTGCGGGTTTTGCTGAATAGCGCACGTTTTTGCTTAAGCCCCGCGGCAGAATCAATATTTTGTACAAAGCCATTCAATTTAGATTTGTTTTTTAGCCATCCTCGGAGAGTAGATTTGGCAATCCCAATATCTTTTGAAACTTTGATCTGGGTTTCTCTGCTATTTACTCAATCTATTGCAGCTTGCTTTTCTTTTATAGTGTAGGAACGCTAACGCTTGCCCTCTGCCATTTTATATAAGGCCTACGGTTAAAATTTTCTAATGTAGTATATACATTACTATAAAACTATTATATATTATATATCTCTCTAGTGTGACAATGACTAAGCATGCATGATACATCTTTACCAATATCCGTAAAGAGTACAACACATTTCCGCTCCGCCCTTCCTGTCAATTTCTACGTCAGTGAGTTAGTGAGCAAATCTGTAGTGCTACATAGAAAGTTCCTGTACCTTTAACTTGTTAATAAGTCTCGTGTGTTAAATAGGTAGCACTGGGAGGCATGGTGCTACCATGCTTTAAGCAGATTTGTGCATAAACGGGTCTGTACTGTAACACAATAACTGCCATACTGTATCAGACTAATGTTCCATTCGGATCAGTATCTGGTCTCAAAGTTGGCAAAATTAGATGGTTGAGGAAGACATTAGAGGCCTTGTAATGGACAGTTATTTTCTTCATAATCTTAAGCAGTTAGTGATTAGTTATTATCCTGAAGCATAACGGGTTATATTCCTTATGATTTTTTTATCCTATATAGTAGAATTGCAGATAATCTTGTTCATTTGAATGTATATAATTGTCAGAGGGTCTGCTCACCACTAGTGTGCCTCCTCCTGGTCGCTGATTCCAGGTCCGACGCCACCTTTCCACATCTTGCCACACCCACTGCCTTCTCTTCCTGGCTCTCAGCGAGGCAAGGTGCTCTGTATTCATGGCTTCGCCCTCTGGCCAAGTCAAAGTCTCTTCTTACAAATGGGCTGAGGCAGTCTTCTCATTCACTGCCCAGCCTGTGTCACTTCCCCAGTGGCTGGTGGGGGAACCTGGGCCCGCCATAGGTTCCAGCTCAGGGACCCTCTATTCAGCAGCCAAGGTCTGTTTCATTCTAGACTTCATTCTTGCTGCCTTTTCCCTGAGCCTTTCCTAACCTTCTGGCTCCCCCTCTTCTCTGGGTTTGCTCGCTGCTAAATTCCATCTTCCCAGGGAGTAACTGTAGGGTACTTCCCTGCAGCCCCCTCCCTGCCGTCAACTTCCTGTCTTTAGAAATGCAGCCCAGCTCAGCTCATTCCTCCTCAACTCCCTCATTACTCAGTCAGGGGATTACTTAAGCCACCTGATTCCCCTCAGCTATGGCATGTCTGGTTAATTGCCCCCCTTAGCCTACATGAACCCTTTCAAGGCAAATATGGAGTCAACACCTCCATCACAATAATCCTTTGTTAAATACAACTAAACTTTGTGTCACTGTATTGTGGCAATGAGTTCCATGGGGTAATTATTGCATTATATGAGGGGGAAAATGACACTTAGATATAGAAAAAATAGCAATTAACCAAAGTTGTTTAGTTTAAATATAGAAAGGATCTGACAGCTGTCTTCCCACAATACTGAATGTATTTAACAGACATACAGAGAGCCTTTGTCCTCTTCTTCCTTTCCTATATCTGTGATTGTTTGAAGAAGGGAACTAAAATATTATTGGTAGTGATTGTTAGTTTTTTAATTTTAATTTAAAAAAATGAAACAAGTTTGGTTTCAAAAGATTTTTTGCTGATCCATATCTCCAAAAATAGTGGTATGTTTGTAGGCCGTTAGATCATGGTGTAACCAAAACTCTTCAGATACGTAATTACTTTACTCTTTTCCTTCTTTGTTTGCAAACTAGATATAGCCAATACATACTTTAAATTTTACTATATAGGGAAAGAGGAGGCTCAAAGAAGTTGTATCCAGATCTGTTTCCCATGATAACAATTTCTGTAAAACTATCTGGGTTCCCTCTGTGTACACCTTATACTCATGATGGTTCTTTCCATAACTGACATGTTTTAGTCACAAACATCCATTTGAGTTTAGACAAAAGTTGTGGGGTCCCGAGGCATTAACCTTACAGCTTCAGGATTAGTTCTCTCTCCCATTCATCTCCATGATATCTGTAAAGATTCATGTTTTAGTTAGAACTGGGAATAATACAAATGTAGAATTCTTCAAAAGACCACTTTTGGATTAAACATAAGGAAATTTGGTTTTTAACATTATCCTTATTACTAATTACACCTTCGATAATGAGAACTGAATTTAAAATGTCATTTATTTCTTGTTGTGTATGCTGCTTGTTTACTACTTGTACTACATTCAGCCTAGACAATGAAAAGAGGATGGTTAGTTTCCATTCAGTTTCACTGTGAAGTTCTCATCACTAGCCCAGGGCTGCAGTGTTTGAGTTACATACAGAAATATTTTTTAAAAGCTGTTTTGTATTGGAAATTAAAAATACAAAATGAAACATTTCTTCTGCTCTTCGGATTTCTACTTTTTTTTTCTTTTCTTTTTTACAAAATCTAAATAGTCTGATTTTTACCTGAAGTGTCCCATCCGTGGATAGGTAGCATTGTTAGCATACAAACTACTGAAGGCTCCCGTGTATCCTTGAAGAATAAGGCTTTAGTTTAAAGTGAAACTGATCAGGAGACTGAAAGTTGATGTTCATTGCTTCTTTAGCTTGACGGACTGTAAAGTGTGGGAAGTGATGAGGCATGTGAGTTCAGTGTACAGTCTCAGCTTCAGGCCTCATGTGTCAAAGCTTTAATAGGTTTGTTTTATTTGCAGTGAATGTTTGGCTGATCAGCAGGAAGTGTGTCATCTGTGTCAATCTACACTCAAGTGAATATCCAAATTATATTTTTATGATCTTGGCTTTTAATGCCAAAGTATATCCTCAACCAATCTGATCAATGAGATTATTGACTGTTATGGTAGTGACACTTAAATAGAGATATAACCTCTCTCTGAGAAGCTGGCAAGGAGTAGTTCATCGTCCTGGAAAGTGGCGTTGCCTTGGAAACTAGTGCAAAGGACTGCACAGAAACAATTGCGTTAGATAAAAAAGAGGCATTAAATGGGATAAGTAATAGCTTCAGGATTGAAGCAAAAATAGAAACACTAGGCTTATTCATCTACTGAGGATGGAAGCTTGCAGATTGGGTTTTAAGTCATGACATGTTGATATAGCTATCTGGTCTGCTTTGGTATTGGCATTGTAAGAGCCTACATAGTCATGTGTTGTACATGTATCTGTGAAACTTACTAAAATGGGCAGCACTTCCTTGCAACCTCTTGAATTGAAAGGTGTGTATTCCCATAGAAAGTGGTGTTTAAATTCAGTGAGACAACATAAGCATCAAAATATTTTAAGCAGTTAGAGATACTGATGGCTATAGGTCTGTTTGGTGGGTTTTTAATATTGTACTTAAATATATTTTACTATGTAAGGGGCTTTTTAGCTTTATTGGCTAGGTCATTTTAGTCTTTTGTGTGCAATCTTTAAGATGATTCAGGATTTAATCATAGCAGGAGGAAAAGTATAGACTAAATACAAGCAGGTCTCAAACTTCCTCCTGAATAATTATACTGCAGTCAGTGGCAGGACTTCCTTCTGCCCCTTCAGCCAGACAAAGATGTGCACTCCGGGACCGACTTTTGTACAGTTAGAGGACAGATTACTCATCCTGACTGACGTATTGAGGTACAGCCCCTTGGCTTATTAGGGTGCTGTCTCCCCCTTTGATCATATTGTTGCAAACAGATCTATCCATCATGCTGTCCTTTTGACTCTGTCTTTAAGATGCACCTGCCTGTCCCTCATTATCTCTGTGGTGTGTCCTGATGTCATCTTGGCATAAGTTCCTCTTGTTAGCACTTATGTATGGAAGCACCTGCTTCTAGCAGCCCTATTCTCGCCAACTTCTGTGAGTGGGGCCTGCCTCTGGCTCACAGCCCAGCTTTTGCTTAGCAATGCCTGGAAGTACTTTGGTTCAGGCCTCAGAATGGATCTTTGAAACAAGAGTTTGTTTCAGGGCCTTATCTTACTACAGGGAGTGATAAGGATTGTGAAACCCAGAATTCTGACGTCCAAGAAATCTGTCTTCCTCAAGACAACTGAAGAATCAGTAGAGGGGATAGAGACTTGAATTTTTACCATCTGAAGAAGCAGACTTTTGCCATCCCTAACCATCATTTTGCTCTTTAGGATGCAACTTTGCTTCTTTTTTTCTTTTTGCACAGAATCACTCAGTCACGAATAGTTCTCTGGAGAGCTTCCCATCCTTTCCTGCTTGTTCTTCACTGACTGATATGTCTTTTCCTCCAAGTGCAGCACCTCTCTTTCTTAGTATCTAGGAGGTAAAAGCCACATAAGAAGCCTGTAGCAGAGCTGGGAATAAAACTCAGATCTTGGGATTCCCAGTCCTGTGCTTTAACCACTATACTCCTGGTCTAGGTAAGCAATAAGTAGATCCAGAGGTTTATTCTGTGAGGAGACAAGTGTTAAGAAATTTTCATGAAGAAACATCTGGAGAAGAATGAGGGTGGTTGGTGTATGGAAACGGGGGGGCTCTTCTAAGCATAGGCGACAGTATTAACAAAAATGTGAAAGGAAGCGTGGGAACAAGAAGGTATGTACGTTGAAACAAGGATAGATGTAGTTTTGGTGAAGTTGCTAAGAGACTACGAGTGACGAGGAGAGTGGGTCAGCTTGACAACGTCCTGGGACAGCTTGCTGTAGGCTGACTGCAGTAGTAGCTTTTCGTAAGAGCTCCATTGTGTGGCAATGGAGTTGGACTCCTTCATTTTATTTTTCCTTTCAAAATAATAGCTGTTCTGTATAGTTAGATCCTGATTGAGAGCGAACATATTTTGGCATGCAGGAAAAAAAATAGGATGATAAAAATATAGAAAGTGTTTAGCAAACATTAAACTAAAACTTGAAAGAAAAGATCAAAACAAAAATTTTCATTGGGCTCTTAATTGTGTGTGGTAGTACACTCTGCAACTCAATTTTTCTGTTTAGCTACTTGAATCTAATTTCTCTAGCACCATGAGATATCTTGCATGGCATCCACCTGGCTTGGAAAGGAAAGAAAACATTAATTCTTGAGCAGTCACCTGCCATTCTGTGTGTTCTTCTATAGTAGCTTCTGATACCTTAAGTCCAAATAACTCACCCATTGGATTGGACCAATATAACATATTGCAAAACTTGATTCTTGTAAGCATCTCTCTTAGGATGTGGTATATCTTCAGCAGAGTATGATGTGGATCTTCACAAGATACTGAAGGAGAGGTGGGAGGGGGGAAAATGGCACCACAGAGCTTAACGATTATAGTGTTCCAAGGTCCCAGACTTGTACTAGCTAGTTCAGGACCTGTACCAGAAAAGTAGTGCTAATTGAAGTAGTGACAATTCTCATATCTGTTTCATTGCAGACCACACAGTCTATACAAGCATGCTTCATCCCACTAGAATTCTGAGAATTGGTCTCTGCTTTCCAGTGACATAAAGCATTTCTCTCTTTTTCTGATTGGTTGTGAAATATCAAACCTTAAAATCAAAGCATGGCATTTTGCTTCATTTCTCTTACTTTATTTTCTACATAATTATAGCTGCCACTCTTTCAAGAACCACTAGAACTAGAAACCAGTGCTTTGAACATTAGAAAACATGTATTTCACCAGTGTAGAACATTAATGAAGTAAATGAAGTAAAAATCTTAAGCGAATCCACATGTTCCATAGAATCTCTATGGATAGAAATTTCATGCTCTAATAAAAATATAACATTAGGGATCTATTATTGACCACCTGACCAGAACAGTGATAGTGATGATGAAATGCTAAGGGAAATTAGAGAGGCTATCAAAATTAAGAACCCAATAATAGTGGGGGATTTCAGTTATCCCCGTATTGACTGGGAACATTTCACTTCAGGACGAAATGCAGAGATAAAATTTCCCGATACTTTAAATGACTGCTTCATGGAGCAGCTGGTACGGGAACCCGCAAGGGGAGAGGTATCTCTAGATTTAATCCTGAGTGGAGCGCAGGAGCTGGTCCAAGAGGTAACTATAGCAGGACCGCTTGGAAATAGTGACCATAATACAATAGCATTCAACATCCCTGTGGTGGGAAGAACACCTCAACAGCCCAACACTGTAGCATTTAATTTCAAAAGGGGGAACTATACAAAAATGAGGGGGTTAGTTAAACAGAAGTGAAAAGGTACAGTGACTAAAGTGAAATCCCTGCAAGTTGCATGGGCCCTTTTTAAAGACACCATAATAGAGGCCCAACTTCAATGTATACCCCAAATTAAGAAACACAGTAAAAGAACTAAAAAAGAGCCACTGTGGCTTAACAACCATGTAAAAGAAGCATTGAGAGATAAGGACTTCCTTTAAAAAGTGGAAGTCAATCCCTAGTGAGGCAAATAGAAAGGAGCACAAACACTGCCAGCTTAAGTGCGAGAGTGTAATAAGAAAAGCCAAAGAGGAGTTTGAAGAACGGCTAGCCAAAAACTCCAAAGGTAATAACAAAATGTTTAAGTACATCAGAAGCAGGAAGCCTGCTAAACAACCAGTGAGGCCCCTTGACGATCGAAATACAAAAGGAGCGCTTAAAGACGATAAAGTCATTGCGGAGAAACTAAATGAATTCTGTGCTTCAGTCTTCACGGCTGAGGATGTTAAGGAGATTCCCAAACCTGAGCCAGCTTTTGTAGGTGACAAATCTGAGGAACTGTCACAGATTGAAGTGTCACTAGAGGAGGTTTTGGAATTAATTGATAAACTCAACATTAACAAGTCATCGGAACCAGATGGCATTCACCCAAGAGTTCTGAAAGAACTCAAATGTGAAGTTGCAGAACTATTAACGAAGGTTTGTAACCTGTCCTTTAAATCAGCTTCGGTACCCAATGACTGGAAGTTAGCTAATTTAATGCTAATATTTAAAAAGGGCTCTAGAGGTAATCCCGGCAATTACAGACCGGTAAGTCTAACGTCGGTACCGGGCAAATTAGTCGAAACAATAGTTAAAAATAAAATTGTCAGACACATAGAAAAGCACAAACTGAGCAATAGTCAACATGGTTTCTGTAAAGGGAAATAGTGTTTTACTAATCTATTAGAGTTCTTTGAAGGGGTCAACAAACATGTGGACGAGGGGGATCCAGTGGACATAGTGTACTTAGATTTCCAGAAAGCCTTTGACAAAGTCCCTCACCAAAGGCTCTTACGTAAATTAAGCTGTCATGGGATAAAAGGGAAGGTCCTTTCATGGGTTGAGAACTGGTTAAAAGACAGGGAACAAAGGCTAGGAATTAATGGTAAATTCTCAAAATGGAGAGGGGTAACTAGTGGTGTTCCCCAAGGGTCAGTCCTAGGACCAGTCCTATTCAATTTATTCATAAACAATCTGGAGAAAGGGGTAAACAGTGAGGTGGCAAAGTTTGCAGATGATACTAAACTACTCAAGATAGTTAAGACCAAAGCAGATTGTGAAGAACTTGAAAAAGATCTCACAAAATTAAGTGATTGGGCAACAAAATGGCAAATGAAATTTAATGTGTATAAATGTAAAGTAATGCACATTGGAAGAAATAACCCCAGCTATACATACAATATGATGGGGGCTAATTTAGCTACAAAGAGTCAGGAAAAAGATCTTGGCGTCATCGTGGATAGTTCTCTGAAGATGTCCATGCAGTGTGCAGACGCGGTCAAAAAAGCCAAAGGGATGTTAGGAATCATTAAAAAGGGGACAGAGAATAAGACTGAGAATATCTTATTGCCCTTATATAAATCCATGGTATGCCCACATCTCGAATACTGTGTACAGATGTGGTCTCCTCACCTCAAAAAAGATATTCTATCACTAGAAAAGGTTCAGAAGAGGGCAACTAAAATGATTAGGGGTTTGGAGAGGGTCCCATATGAGGAAAGATTAAAGAGGCTAGGCCTCTTAAGCTTGGAAAAGAGGAGACTAAGGGGGGATATGATAGAGGTATATAAAATCATGAGTGATGTGGAGAAAGTGGATAAGGAAAAGTTATTTACTTATTCCCATAATACAAGAACTAGGGGTCACCAAATGAAATTAATAGGAAGCAGGTTTAAAACAAATAAAAGGAAGTTCTTCACGCAGCGCACAGTCAGCTTGTGGAACTCCTTACCTGAGGAGGCTGTGAAGGCTAGGACTATAATAGCGTTTAAAAGGGAACTGGATAAATTCATGGTGACTAAGTCCATAAATGGCTATCAGCCAGGATGGGTAAAGAATGGTGTCCCTAGCCTCTGTTTGTCAGAGGATGGAGATGGATGGCAGGAGAGAGATCACTTGATCATTGCCTGTTAGGTTCACTCCCTCTGGGGCACCTGGCAGTGACCACTGTTGGTAGACAGATACTGGGCTAGATGGACCTTTGGTCTGACCCAATATGGCCGTTCTTATGTTATGTTATTAATAGAAGTCTAGTAAGTTGAGATCTGCTGCTAAAATCCTGTTTAGAACTGATTGAAGTGATGGGGAAGCAACATAAGGTAACTGAGATGAAACGATTTAAAGGTTTGGGATTTTGTGACCTGTCAAGTATGTTGATGAGTCCAGTATATGTACTTTTAGGACCAGCAAATGTTTCCAAGTGTTAGCCTTGCACCAATTGGTAGATAGAGGATAAAAATGTTGATCTGTAGGTCACATTTCACACAGCAAGATGTCTAAGAATATTTAAATCATTTTAAAAAATGAGGTCTTTTGAGAATAGTGGGGCTGGTGGGTGGAAGTATTTTGGTTAAATGGAGGGGGTATAGACTGTGGGTATAATTTACAGTACATTACTCATGGTTTTTAAATATAGCAACATCTCAAACCCAGAATTAAAAAAGCAGTAGATAAATGTGTGGATCAGAGCGTGTTATCTCTGCAGCAGGTTAAATTCAGGGTGCGTTCTGCAGCTCAAGCTTTTCTACATTGAGTCTTAAATTAATTTGTCAAAATTAAACTAAAACAGGAATCATTGTTACTGCTTGCTCAGACCAAGGGCAAAATTCCTTCTAGGCAGGAGTTTTCCTGGCTATATCTGCAATGATCATTCTTCCTAAAGTTCTGTAATCTTGACTCAAAGAGGAGAGTTTGTCTAGTCCAGGATTACTTCACACTGGGCCTCTAAAGAGAAGGGCAGTACCTCTTGGTGTTGATAGGGGAATGCATCTCTCCAAGTGTCAATGGTAAATGGATAGAGGCAATCTTTAGTGCTTTCAGCAAGTTCTCAGATTCTGCTGGGAAAGTCATTACATGTAATTAAATGTAATTGGTTAAACTGGGCCTTCCTTCATAGATGTATTCAAAGTCTTGAGAAGATGTGGTCTGTTTAATTTACATGCCTTTAAAAGCCATTTATTCCAAAATTAACAAAAAAAGTCTAGATGACTTTGCTTCCCAAAGTAGCACATGTTCCTAGGCCTGTTTATCTGCTGTTAGGGCATTCTGGAGTCACTGAAGTCTGAGCCTGTCCCACATCTCCTCACGGGCTGAGCCTGCTTCCTGTCCTGCTTCCCTGTCCCTTTCCTGATTGAAGGCAGAGCAGAGAGAAATCAAACCTGGCTCTCCCATATGGTTCACTGGGAGAGATTCACTGGATGTAGGCATTTCTAAGGAACAAAACTCTGCAGGATCCCAGGCTAGTAACAGGTCGAATATGCTTAGCAGTTACACTTCAAAACTAATCACTTGGAAACACTGTTCCTCACTTACTGGCCTGATCAAATTGGAGTCTGAGAGCCTGTGTTACTTCAAACAAGCGGGTGACCTTAGCAGTACCCTTCTCTAATTTGAGTATCTTTCTGGTCCTACACTGATGTAGAAGGAACTCAGGCCTCCATGGCCTTTAGGTAGAGAAATTTGGGACAGTGTGTTACCAGGCCAACTCCCTTTCTCACCCAGCAGGTAAAATGGCCTTTACATAGAGCATCTCAGCCTGTCCTTATATGCAGTCATACACCAAAAAGTGAAGTCATCCTTGTGCTTTATCTCCCACTGCTGGAAATTCCTGTTCCCAGGAGCCTCTTTTCAGTTTGTAGCGAAGAGGATATTTTAACAATTGCAATTCAAGGACTACAGTGGACATTTCCCCATCTCCATCAACCTTTTCCAAAGTGCATGACTTGAGTAACCTTGGTAGTCTGAAGAAAGATAGGGGAAATTATTTTGTCAGAGCAAGATGTTATCTATGCTGAAATTAGAGTTAGAAAAGTCTTCCCACAGATGCTTGAATGAAAAATTTTGATAGGTCACATTATGCACTTATCAGAGGGGAAGCCGTGTTAATCTGGATCTGTAAAAGCAGCAAAGAATCCTGTGGCACCTTATAGACTAACAGACGTTTTGGAGCATGAGCTTAGTCTATAATATGCCACAGGATTAAATTATGCACTTATTTCACTTCAAGGCACTTGTCTCAGATCAGCGTAGAGCAATGGAATAATGTAGTGCAATGAAAGTACTGTATAAGTTGATGATTTTTAAAAAGCCCACATTCCAGGATATAGTATTGAGAATCACAAAACCACTCTGAACCTGTCCCAAATTCTCTCTTAAGGATTGTCCAGGACTAAGCTCTTGTGATTTGCATTATTTCTAGTTAGATTGAATGAAATCCCCATTTGTGGCAGTGTTTGAGATCTCTGATACAGAAAGAATGTACTAAATATATTGCTCTGGCAGCAAAACTCCTCTGCCTCTGGGAGGCAAATCTCAGTCCGGTATTGGTTTTTAGAGGGGAAACCATACTACTGAGTATAATTTTTACCAATTTTTAGGAGTGGTTCTTCTTGGTTCATGATTGACTGTTCATGAACAAGGAATACTTATTTATATAATATTGTTTGGAACAGAAAAAACTATTGTAAGCTTCCTATAAATGGATGCAGGGGTAACAAAGCATATGTGTATAATTACCCTCAACAAGTTATTCACTGAAGAATCTATTTCACTGGAATTGTTAAAACCACATCAGTGTTCACTGAGACCAAAGAATTAAATTTGCAAATTAAATTTCCGTTTTGTTTTTAGGAAGGGACAAAACCTGACATTTTTTAGGGTCTAACTAAAGTGTTTTATTTGGACTAGTGGCTGATTTCAGCAAATGATTGCTTTTGGTAAGAGGGGGATGGGGAAGAATGAGTTTTGTCATGAGTACAGGGGAATGGTATGTCGTCACAGACTCAGGCAGCCTGCAAGCTCGGCTTGCTTGTAGGTGGTATTACAGCTACGAGAGGGAGAGAAGCAGTCAGAGATGTCTCTCTCAAACAAGCAGCCTGCATCTCTCTCAGAATACAGCCAGCTGTGCAAAGCCAAGAACACAGATAGCTTTTCAGAAGCCTACCACTGCATGGAATCCCAGAAAGACTTCGGCAAAACTAAATTTGAATGGCAGAGGACTGAGGGAAAGCTTAATGAAATTGGGCTAAATGTAAACTCAGGGGGACAGATTAAAGATGGGCTTGTTAAAAACGCTGGCTTCACAGATGAGGATAAGCTCTGCTTCTTTGAAGGAAAGCTGGACAAAGAGCTGAAAATAGCTCAGAAAGACAAAAGAGAAATTGAGGTGCAGGGCGAAAAATACCAGGCAGCTCCAGGTCACCTTGAAAACTGGTCTTTGATTTCTGAAGCATTTCCTTCTGCAGAGGGAAACTTGGCAAACCCCAAAACTACAGATTTCCATTTGGGACAGGCAGGAGCCAAGAGACCTTGCGCTGGGCTGGGAAAAAATGAAGCCATCACCGATCAGGAGAAAGCAGCAGGTAAGAGTGGGATGGAAACCAAGTGCCAGCAAGAACAAAATCTGCCCAACCTATCTGTATCAGAGAGCGATCCTGACAAATACATGAAGGAGCAGGAGATTAGTGTGTGGAATCCAAATTTCAACCCTATCCTACCTAACAATTCAGGGTCTAAAGAGGGGACTGTGAAAAAAGATGGATCCCCTAGCTATTGTGTAATAGGGGTAGTTAACGATAACTATCTACAGAGTGGATTTTCTTCTTCCCTGACTGCATCTAATCCAAAACCTCCAACTACGACAATAGAGCTTGCACAGGATGACTCTAAAAGTAGCTATTTCAATAATATCAGTGAAATGGAGGAAGAAGGATTTATGGTTGAGATGGAGGGAAAGCTGAGCTGTGCAGATGAAGGCAATTTCCTGAACAGAGCTGCTCACCAAAGGAAGGCAATGAGGCGTGCAATGTCAGAAAGCTCCCACTTGTCTGTGCCCCAGACCCTTAATTTGCCAGACAAATACCCTGAGCCACTGATTAGAGAAGACCTTGCTACTGGCCTTCTCTCTCCTACTAGCAGTCTGACCCAGAGCTCAAGCCCCATTACCAGAAAGCCAGGTGCTCCAATGAAAAGGTCAATGACTGTGTCAGAAGAGCAAACATCTGTCTACAGCCTGGGTGCTGAACAGAACAATGCGGAGTTGCCCAGCCTGACTGTGAAGGAGCATCAGACCCTTCTTACAGAGGAGCCAGCTGCCAAGAAGAGAGAGGAGTGGAACAGCGGCAGTAACACCTCTGTCAAGAAAGAGCTGGGCAGCCCAGGGTTATATCACAGCAAACTGGAGCAAATCCCTGAAATCAGCAGCCACGACAAAGGGAGGGAGGAGGAGGCGGCAGCAAACAGGGACCAGAGAGATGTCATTGATGAAGCTGCTAGCCTTGACTCTCCGAGAAGCAGAGGCAATGAGATGGAATCCAGCAAAACTGGTCCACTGGAAAGAAAAGAAATTGAGGTCAGCGATGTGCAGAGCACTCCATCTTCCCAGCGAGGAGTTCTACCACGTGATGGTATGTTGCTAAATTTTACCTCCCTGGGGAGCGTGCAGACAGCAGCTAGGAAGGAACTAACTTGACAGATTGCAGGAGGGTGGGTGGCTCAGGAAGACTCCAGAGACTGACACAGCTTAGGTTTTTAATAGATATAACAAAGGGTAAGCTTTGATTTAAGCAAGAAGGAGAATAAAATAACTTTAGTGTATAGACTGGATGGCTGGTGCTATAGGAGATGATGTGGGTCAAGAAATTGCTTGCAGGTGTCTTAAATCACAGTAATTGAATCAAGAATTGCTAGTTATTTTTGCTCCAAATAAAATATTTTAGTCATTAAGTCTGTCCTTAGGAGTGTTAATACTAATTAACGTAAATAAAACTATTAAAGGGAATTTCCAAGTACTGAGTAGTTGGGAATTGTTTTCTCAATTTGCAAATCTGTCTTATTGTTTAGAAACGAGCATGTTATCAAAGTCAAAATCTTTCAGCTTTTGCCAAATGATCAGAAGGTTGTGCTTTCAGTTTAGTTTTTGGCACCCTTTGACGTTTCTGCTTGGAGAGAGCAGTGAGACTGTCTGTGTTCTTCTTTGAATAAGAGGGTAGAATGTCTTACACTGTTGGTCTCTTCCCGGTAGCTTTATGCTGTATCCAAAATAGAATTTCCCTCTCTGAAAGCGGTTATAAATGATAAAAACCCGGTCTTGGTAGCGCATTTCCCCCATTCCTAACTGTCAATAGAAGCTTGTTTTTGTTTTTTAGTCTCTTGTTGTTTAGACAGTGGCTTGATGTATGATGTCAGTCTGCTGGGATTTAAAAATTGTGACAAGTGCAGTTAATCTGTGTGTCTGTGTCCATGTCAGTCCCTGTCCCCCTTAAGCCACTTAGCTGCTCTGTTGTTATTTTTGGAGCTGTTTTTTTCCCCCTGGACTGTGTGTGTGTGTTTTTTTTGTTTTATTTTATCCCGTCTCTGTGAATGAGGAACTTCTCACAAAGGAGAAAAACACAGGCCCAAAATAAAGGCCAAGGAACTGCACATGAATTTCCTAGTCCAATGGCTGCTTTGTAGTCAGCTTGTTTACTCATTCTTCAGTGGAATATCAAAGCAATTGAGATGGCTCAGAGATGGAGATATTGAATTTAAAGCTGAATTGTAAACAAACTGTCCTGTGAGAAAGGAAATAGTGCAGACAGGGAACATAGCTAATTGAAAGGATACCTGATTTAAAAACTCCAGCCTAATACTGTAGGTCAAAACACTGAAAGCCCCCCAGCAGTCATAAGTGAATTATGGTCTCTGAGCAAGATTTGGTGATATTTCAGCCACCAGGTTAAATATCTCTTCTCTCTATTTTTGTGGAGTGTTAGTGACACCCAATGACCAATTAAATGAATCCATAGTGTTCAGCTGCTCTATATTCCATCCCTGTTATCCATTTTAGAGAGCTACTGAGACTACTTAGACTAGAAAATTCTGAAAACCATTCTAATTACAGACAGTTCTGCTGATGAATCACAGTCTGTGTTTTGCTTTTTCTTCTAGTAGTTTTCTTCAGGATTTTCCTTTATTTTAAATCTTTTCATGTAGATTTAGCACTGGTGAAAGGTGCTTGATTGACAGTTCTGCACCTTCCTTGCTCTGAAAAAGTGTTTTTAAGGTGGATGCAGTGACAGTGAAAGTTTCCCAAGTCTGTCATATCAAAGTATCTTAACCCTGGTGTAGACAGAGTGGGGGAGAGGGTATAAATCATTCACTATCATTTGTTCATCCTATAGCTTCACAGCTGAGCTTGCCAGCATAGGGACATCAAGTCGTGTCAATTGTAGTGGCAGGGATGGGTGGTTTTTTTTATTGTTAATATCTGTTCACTGGGTCTAAAAATGAGACCATCAGGTTATTTCATATAGGCTACCAAACAGCCATCAGGTGGCAGCATAGGTAGATCCCAATTTGTTCTGGGCTGGATTCGAACTAGCTACCTAGACATTGCCTAGTTGCATGAAAATATGATCTGTGCTACTGAGTTGACTTGCTCTGGATTGTTAGGGAAACCATATTTTTGTGACAACTTAAACATTATCTAATCAGTTGTGATGTCACAAACATTTATACTCTCGAGGGATGAATCTGGAACATATCAGTGGCCGAGCAATCAGAATCTTGTCAGCGTGCACCTTTCTGGTTATGAAATGCCTGGTGTCAGTGAGCTTCTAAAGAGCCTATTATGAGATTCAGGTCTGGTTCTTTGTGGTAATTCAACAGCTACTGATGGTCATAAAAAAAAACCATTTATCATTGGCAGTTAGGAAATCATGGTGTAGCTAAGCCAACAAACTCTGCAGAACTGAAGGGGCAACGTTTTCCAAACACAGATGTGTAAATGTAGGCATCTAAGCCCATCTATAGATGCCTAATTTAAAATGAGCTGATTTTCAGAAGGCTGATGATCCACAATTCAAGCCAAAGTCATTGGCTATGGGAGTGTGCAGCACCTCAGAAAATCAGCCCACTTTTATGCAGCTGTACAAATATTCATTTAGATGCCTAACTTTGTAGGCACCCGGGTTTGAAAATGTTAGGCTGCAATCTTAATTTAAAAAAATAATTTATAAGTCTTATCGTTGCAGAGGCAACCTTTGATACATGACTTTATACAGTCTGAATTTGCAGACCGCTTCAGTGCCTTTGGTACTGCTCATATTTTCCCAAAAGGTGCACAATGAAATTGACAATTCTGGTCTTTGTTGCTATACAAAAAAAACTGTGGACAGTGGTGAAATTGTGAAGTCATGTTTACTTCACTCTATTGATATGTGGTTTCAGGCACTGGATCTAGTCTAAGTAGACTAGATTGCAACGGAAATGGTAAAATGCTCCTTTCACTGCTTCATATCTGCATGTTTTAGTACAACTTTCTGCAATGCAGGAAAACAGGAAGAAACTACTTGGATGTTACTAGAGTGGTTTCACAGCATCTATGAAGAGTTTCTTCATTATTGAATGGTGAAATTGTGACAGAAGAAGTAACTTGGCCAAAGAAGCAGCTTTTTGGCTAAGATACAGTATCAATCAAAAATGTCTTTTCCTCTTTGTTCTCGTAGCTAAATTGCTCTCTCATATCCTAATAATTTCCGGTGTCAAAGACAGCAACTTCCTTTTCTCTGGTCTTATTTATACTCACCTTGCAGCACCCCTCCATTCACACAATCAATCTGTCCAAAACATCATTGCCAAAAAACAACTTTTTGCTGTCTGCTGATACAGCCATAAGCTTCCTCCTTCCTCTGTTGGTTTCCTCTCACTCTGTGAATTAAGTTAAACTTCTGGTCCTTGTTTCAAGGTTCTGCAACTCTCATCACCTGCCAACATTTCCCTTCCAAATATTCATAAATGATTTGTCAAGTCTAATTTTGAATTATTCAAATAATGGTGCTTCTGCTGACTTCTGTTGGAAAGAAGATTCCACATTGAGATTATTGTGCTGATCTTTCCTTCGCTAAATTTCTTTGTCTTACTCCTGTTTCTATGGTTTTGGGTCACATTTAAAGAAATTTTCTACCTATAAATTCAGATTTTATAGGTGGTGCAAATTTTTTTAGACTTCAGTCTAAAACACTCTACCCCATAGGGTGCTCATCCAAAGCTCTTGGGTGCATGTGATGTAGATTTAAAAAGCAATTACATCAGAGTTACATAAAACTGTGCAGAACAACAGCATTTCTTTCTTGTTCCATATAATTTAACCATCAGTTTGTAGAGCTTAAAATCCCTATCAGGCTTTCCCACCAAATAGAAATCCAACTTGACAGCTTGCATACTAGGTTACAAAGGACAGAATTTATTTCTCACACCCTCTCCAGCGACTGTTGTTACCTAACCTATACATATTTATTTCCTCATTTATTGACCCCTTTTCACTCTGAGTGTGGTTCCTCTGTTTTGAATTTCCTCCAATAATTTGCCATCTTTTGGGTTTTGAGGTCCCCAAGTTCTAGGTATCATTGTGCTAAAGCAGTAAAGAAAGGGACTATCACTTTTCTGATTCCTGATATCTTTGGGCGTGCAGCACAAAATCCAGTTGGACTTTAGGCATAATCTGCAGCAAGGGAGATTTAAGTTAGATAATAGGAAAAACTTTCTAACTACAAGGCTGGATAGACTGATTTAAATAAAGGTGATTTAAATCAGCTATTTAAATCAAGTGGAAAGCCTTGATTTAAATAATTGATTTTAATCAGTTTTTCCATTTGTACTTCAGTTATTTTCTGAAGAAAGGGGCATTCTCATTTTCAGATTTCATTTATTTCATTCAGTAAACAGGTTTATTTTTAAGAAGCAAAATATTATTTAAATAACAAAATAAAAAAAAATTTTTTATCCATCTTGCTGTAAGGGTAGTTAAGCTCTGGAATAGGCTTTCATGGAAAGTTGTGAACTCCCCATCACTGGAAGCATTTAAGAATTGGATGGACAAACACTCATCAGGGATGTTCTAGGTTTACTTTGTCCACCTCAGTGTAAGGAGCTGGACTTGATGATCTTTCGAGGTCCCTTCAAGCTCTACATTTCTGTGATGCTATGAAACTGTAAACAAACAGGGAATCATTGAGTGGTCTGTTTCTGGTGGGTCTTGAAGGGATCAGTCCTTGGTCCTGTCCCGTTTAACATTTTTATCAATAACTTTTTGAAGAAAACACAAAATCATCACTGCTAAAATTTGCAAATTATACACCAATTGGGAGAGTGGTAAATAATGGAAAGGGCAGTCACTAATTCAGAGCAATTTGGATCACTCAGAAAACTGATCTCAAGTAAATAATATGCATTTTAATACGACTGAACAGAAATGTCTACATTTAGGAACAAAGAATATAGGCCATACTTACAAGGTAGGGAGCTCTAGCCTGAGGATCTGTGGTGCTAAAAACTTTGCGGTCATGGTGGATAATGAGCTGAACATGAGTTCCCAATGTGATGCTGTGGCCAAAAGAGCTAGTGGGATCCTAGGGTGCATAATCAGGATAATCCTGAGCAGGAATAGAGAGGTTATTTTACCTCTATATTTGACACTGATGTGATTGAAGCTTTAATACTGTGTCCAGTTCTGGTGTCCACAATTCAAGAAGGTAGATTGGAGAGGATTCAGAGCCATGGGAATGATTAAAGGATTAGAAAACAGTAACAGACTGAGAGTTCAATGTGTTTAGATTAACAAAGAGAAGGTTATGGGATGACTGATTACAGGCTGTAAATACCTTCATGGGGAGAAGATAGTTAATAATGGGCTCCTCAGTCTAGCTGAGAAAGGTATAACACAATCCGGTAACTGCAAGTTGAAGCTAGACAATGCAGACCAGAAAGAAGATGTAAATTTCTGAAAGTGAGAATAATTAACCATTGGAACAGTTTACCAAGGGTCATGGTGGATTCTCCATAGCTGCTAAATTTTAAATCTAGGTTGGATATTTTTCCAATTGGTATGTTCTAGGAATTATTTTTTGGAATTTCTCTGGCCTGCGTTATATGGGAGATCAAACTAAATGATCACAGTGGCCCCTTCTGGCTTTGGAGTCTATGAATCTATGGAGAGAAAGTGAAGCGCAGATGCTGGCCTCTTAAGCAGTCTGGCTTGCTGGGGACAAAACGGTGTAGGCGAGGAGCTGTGCAGCCTTAAATATTCCCCAGAGAGGAGGGAATGAGACACTGGTCTCTGCACCTAAAGCTGATGACTGGGAGCCAGAAGGCTAAAAGTGGGTGCCGATGGATCACTGAGGAGGAATGCAGGTGCAATTGCCCTGAACTATGACAATGACAACCACCTACAATTGCATTAAATAGAATAAAGGTAATGTGTCTAAACATTCATACTTCAGGATATAAGCCAGCCATTAACTGATGTCGAATTTAGGAAGAAACTTCCATTATGGGCAGGTTATTCCATATCTGGGTTCATTGGCTGCTGGTGTTAGTTCAAAAGAAGTGCAAGAGTCTGGTACTGGCTACTGGACTAGATGGACCTGATCTGGCATGGTAATTCCTAATGTTAGAATGATCATTTGTATGGTCCAACAGTGTGACTGATTGATCAGTGATCCCTCGATTTTGAGGAGGATCTCTACCACGGATTTACATATCGGTCCTGAGATGATTCAGGTGGCCGATCCTGGAACTGCAAATCAGCCCGCAGTTAGGTACAGACATTTTGTGGCAGGTCAGTGGCTTGCTGGGACAAAGTTATTTTTTTCCTTCCTCGCTCTCTCTCTTTTCAGCTTAGAAGGCAAGGTGCTTCTCCTCGAAGCAGGCCACTGCCTAATGGAGGATATGGGATCAGTTGGTGGCTTGTTCTTCCCAGCTTGTGATGTCCACATCAGTTTTCTTAAGATATGCTTTCAGTGTGTCTTTGTAGCATTTCCTCTGACCACCACGGGATATCTGATCATGGGTGAGCCCGGAGTAGATGGCTTGTTTTGGGAGGTGAGAGTCTGGCATCCGCACATAATGTCCAGCCCAGTGAAGTTGCATGAGATCATTTCTTCAATGCTGGTGACATTGGCTTCAGCAAGGATGCTGGCACTAGTGCAGCAATCTTGCCACTTGGCACGAAGGATCTTCGGGATTGTTGGTGATATCTCTCCAAACTGTTGAGATGTTGTCAATAGGTCGCTCAGGTTTCATATCCATAGAAGAGTGTAGGAATAACAATTGTCTCATGGACTTGGATCTTGGTGTTCTGCCATAGGTCACGGTCTGTGAAAATGCATTGGAGCAATTTCCCAAAGTAAGCATTTGCACATTGGATCCTGTGCTAGATCTGTCGATTTTATGCATTTTGAGAAAGTTGGCTACCAAGGTAACAAAAGTACTCAATTGTCTCCAAAGTCTGACCCTCGATGGTGATTTGTGGTGGGTCCATGTGCAAGGGCTGAAGCAGGTTGATACAGCATTTTAGTCTTCTCACTATTGAGTGAGAGTCCTAGGCTTCGGTAAGTTTTTGTGCAGGAAAATCCAGTGTGGATTGAAGGTCATTCTCAGTGTGCATGAGGATGAGACAATCATCAGCATACTGAAGATCAGTGATGGAGACTGAAGACTTTAGACTTCGAGCGAAGGCGTAGAAGATTAAAGAGCCGCCTACCCATTCTATATTGAATGTCAACTCCACTGCGGAGGTGATCTTTAACGAGGACCCAAATGACTGCTAAATAGATGGAGAACAGGGTTGGGGCAAGAACGCATCCTTGTTTAACCCCAGTTTTGATGATGAAAGGTTCCATCTCAATGCCATTACAGAGAACCATGGCATCATCTGATCATGGAGAAGACTTAGGACCGTAATAAATTTTGGAGGGCCGCCAAATCTGGCCAGCACTTTCCACAGAGCTTTGCGATTGACAGAGTCAAAGGCCTTTGTCAAATCGATGAAAGCCATGTACAAGTCCTGATTCTGCTCCAGAGACTTTTCCTGGATTTGGTAGGCAACAAAGATCATGTTGATTTTCCTGCGGGATGGTCTAAAACTGCACTGAGATTCTGGCAATATTTCCTCAGCGAGGGGGAGTAATCGGTTTAAGAGGATACAGGCAAGAATTTTCCCTGCTGTAGATAGCAAGGCAATGCCTCTATAGTTTCCACCCTCTGACTTATCTCCTTTCTTAAAGATTGTAACAATGTTAGTGTTTCTCAAGTCTTCTGGAATCTTCTCATTATTCCAGATATGAAGAAAAAGTTTCCTACCAGTTCTTCAGCTGGTATGCCATCTGACCCTGCTGCCTTGTTGTTCTTAGTCTACATAATGGCTCATGTTACTTCTTCAAGGCTTGGGGGCGGGGATCCGCAAGAGATTCTCTTTCATGTCATTGAGGTATAGATTCGATAATGGTATCAGAGACAGTTGACTCACGTTTCAGGAATAATGCAAAATATTCCTTCCATCTGGCTTTGATGGCTTCACTGTCCTTAAAATACATTGATCCGTCTTGGACTCAGAGTGGTGTGGGTCCATTGGGGCATGGACCGTAAGTGACTCTTATTGCCTGAAAGAAACTCCTCATGTCATGTTTATCAGCATAAAGCTCAATCTCCTTGGCCTCTTCTTGCCACCACTTATTTTTGATGTAATGGATTTTTCTTTGGGCTTCAGCCCTGAGTTGCGTATATGACCCTTTCTTCTGCTGGTGTGATGTATTGTTTTGTCACATGCAGTGAGCTTTATTTTTCTGGTCAAACAGGCCCTGAATCTCAGCATCGTTCTCATCAAGGCAATCTTGGTGATGGTAGGTGACATAGCCAATGGACTCGGCACATGCTGAGAGAACGGCAGTCTTTAATCCCTTCTAGAAATTTTCATTATCGTCATCAGCCGTAGGCTTAGTGGCAAGCTTCTCTTGGAGACACTGCTGAAGTTTTTCTTCAAGGGACTTGATGTTGAATTTCTTTCGTGCTGATTTACCAGCTTGCGATGCCTTGAGGCGATCTGAAAATTCATGATTGTTCTGTCCAACAATCATCAGTTCCATCCATGGCCCTTGTGATGAGGGTATCCTTCTGAACTCGAGCTCTAACAATAACATAGTCAAGAATGTGCCAATGCCTGGAGCAAGGGTGTCTCCAGGGTGGTCTTATACTTCTCACTTTGTCTAAAGAGGATGATCATGATGACCAGACCATGTTCTATGCATTTGCTCAGGAGGAGGATGCCGTTGGAGTTAGGCTTTCCTACTCCTTCTTTTCCGATAGTGCCATTCCAGAGATCTGACTCCATCCCAACTCTAGCGTTAAAATCTCCAAGGAGAATTATCTTGCCCTCCTTGGGAATGTTGGTCAAGATTCTGTCAAGATCTGTATAGAACTGTTCCTAATATCCTCGACAGAATGAAGCATTGGGGCATACGCACTGATGACAGCACAGACTGGTGGTTGCTGAGCTCAAGATGAAGAGTCATAAGACATTCATTGATTCCTACAGGAAATTCTATAAACTGACTGACAAACTTATTCCTAATAGCAAAACCGACACCATGAATGTGCCTGTCCTCTGCAGATTTTCCATTCCAGAAAAAGGTGGTAGCCTCCATCCTCTTCTCTCAGTTGACCTTCATCTGGGCACTTTGTCTCATTCAAGGCAGTGATGTCAATGTTATATCTCACAGGTTTCCTGGCAACGATAGCAGTTCTTCTTTCTGGTCGTACATTATCTTTGTTATCCATAAGTGTGCGAACATTCCATGTAGCAAAAGTCACTGTCTTTTTGTAGCTTCGACCGCAGGCAAAGTGATCCCACTGGACGTGGTAATCCAACCAGGAGTGTATGAGACAGCCTAGGTTTAGGGCACTTTTCTAGCCCTCTCCCCGTGCGATGGGAGCAGAGGGCATCCTAAAGAGGACTGCTCAGTCGCAATAGTAGCTGCTGAATTGCACCCGTCTTAGTCTAGGCACCAGATGACCATGTAACTACTGCCGTCTACATTCAGATTTGTGGCTAGGGACTGCCAGATTCACCGGTCTCGGCCCTGTCACCACTAGGTGGTCGCCACAGGGCTTGGAAGGTTGGAAAGATATTTCCCTTGGTAGAAGCCAGCGTGTGATTTCTTTTAACATGGTGAAGCTGGTGTGCCTACAGCAACCACACGATCATGACAAGTTGGAGGTCTGGGGCCCAGTGGCAGGGAAAGTCTCTGAGATGACTGGAGATCTCTACTTCATCCGCTTTCACAGCCACTGAGATCCAAGGACCCTCTTCTGCCTGATCCACCATTGATTACTTGGGGGATTGGACCTGCTTTGTGTGGGACTTCCCTTCAGACCGGTTTGCCTTGGGAGACCCTACCAGGAACATGAAGCTCCTAACAACTTAGTTCTGAGGTTCATTGGAACACGCAAGCCCCTTCACCACAACAGGGTGATGGTCCCCAAAGAGAGCCAACCGTGTACTAGGCACTATGTAGACAGATATAGAGACAAGAATGGTTACTTTTTCAATCTCAGAGGAAGTGTGATTATACTCTCTTCCCTCACATATTGAAAATAACACAGTGGACTATAATGCCTGAAGTAGTAATTATATAACTGGCACTAGTATGACCTCCCATTTTGAATAATTTTGAGGCTTTTCTTCAACATTTAGTCTGTCCCTAATATTGGTCCATAAATTTATATTCACTCAGATCACTTGCCCTATGTCCTAGTCCCCTGTGAGTTGAGACCCTCTGCCAAGTTTTCTTGTGGTGGTGGTTTCTATTTTTTATATACTTGGGAGGTGCTTAGATGTTGTCCTGGGAAGGGGGAGTCGCATGTAACTAATATAGTCAGTCTTGTGACCCTCTCACCTAATTGCTGGCCATTTAACAATCTGTAAAATTGTGTAACTTTGAGTTTCATTATCATTAGTAGGAAGGAAGAATTGACAAGTGTCATGGAGTGTGGGGGGAGTCAGGGCCCTGCACCCTCACTTCCTGCGATTCACCATGATTCTCAGCCAGCCAGTAAAACAGAAGGTTTATTAGATGACAGGAACACAGTCCCAAGCATGGCTTGTAGATACAACCAGGACCCCTCAGCCAGGTCCCTCTGGAGGGCAAGGAGTTTAGACCCCAGACTCAGTGTTCCCTGCATCTTCCCAGCCAGCCCAAAACTGAAAAATCCCCTCCAGCCAACTCACTCTCCTCCCACCCCCTCCGGCTCCTTCTCTCCCTTTGTGCAGTTTCCCAGGCAAAGGTGTCACCTGGCCCCACTCCCCTTCCTGGCTCAGGTTAGAGGCTCAGATATTGTCCCTCAAATAAAGTCATCCCCTGATATCCCATCCCCAATGCAGACAGTCCCAGTAAAACTAGACGACATTCCCCAGTCAATCCACCCTGCTCCCTACTGCGTCACAACAAGCGAGATACATCAGTGGTTTAGCCAGTCCTGTTCATACCCTAGTGTCAAATTTCAAGTGCAAAACAGTGTGATTCAGTAAAGTATATTTACGTTATTTATCTCTAAATCTAGAAGTTTCTTATCAGGCTTGTGAGCATAAGGCTGAGTTTGGAAAATAGTATGTATTTTTCTACAGTACTCATGATAGTTGGATTTCATAGTTGCTAATGGACATTGAGCCAAGTCTCCCCCCTCCCCCCCCAGTTCCTCCTGCTTTTTCTTGCTTGGGTGAAGTATAGAGCTTCAATAAATGAGCCTAAATGCACAGAATTCAGGCAGAGAGATATAAATCGGATGTTTTCAATACTTGATATTAAGTGAACATGTACGGGTTGATTAAGTTACATTTTCTGCCAGATAAAATGCTTAGTGATTCTGTATTTGGGTCAAAGAGACTTAAATTTTCTTTAACCTTTTTTTTGGAAAGGAGAGGGGTGAGGATTGTACCTCTGCTTAAATTGAGCTGTGTTATATTTGTAGATAACCTTTGTCTTAAGAGTCTTAGACAAAGAAAATGTTTAAGTGGTGTTAATTTTTGCTGTGCTGGTGCAGCAGCTTTTTTTGGGGGATATACATTGTTTAAAACATCTACATTTTGTTTCAAAGGCTGTTTGGTTGTATTTTAGAGGGAGAGTAAGGATGATCATTCCCTTATTGCTTAATCTTGTATTTTCAAGGATTAGAGCCATCAACAGAAAATCCATTTTGAGAATTATGGAGCTATTTCAGTGAAAGATGTTTCAGTTCAGTTTAGCCTGCTAAGTATCCCTTGCTGGGAAGCATACAGAGTTGTGTGCATAGCCTCATTCACAAGCACATTTGAATACGGCTATGCCTCCATTTTGAGGCACATTAATGACCCAAACATAATCAGCCAGTAGGTGCCAGGCAGATGAAATAAATCATTTGCATAAAATTGAAGTGAGTGACTCCCTGGAGATGAGTAGGAGGACAGGGATTTAAGTATTAATGAACTTCTATTCCCAAATATTTTGATACACTTAGAGTTTATAAAGTTTTAAAGAAAAATATATAGGAAATAAGACCTCACCTTATCAAGACCTTTTTTAAAACATGCTGCATATAATCATTCCTATCTTCCATCTCCACCCCAGTTTCCAAGTTTGTGCTCACTATTTTAATTCAGCCAGACGTCCCCAGAGGCTTAAGAATTGTAGCTGTAAATACAATTCCCTGCTTTGAGACTTTTAAGATGCAGATGTATTTTTCATGTGTCGTTCCTCTTGACCTTAGAATGATCTTTGATAGTGTTTTTTCTTCGGTGCACCAGCTGGTGCACAATATTTAAACTACTTTATCTTCTAAACTACTTTTTAGATCTATAAAATGTATTACAGCAAAGCAGTGACACAATCTAGATACATGTCTGTCAGTGTACTTCTATAACATGCCTATCATTAAAACTATGATTAGAAAAGAGAAGAGAACATAAACTGTAAAGCTATTCCAGCACAGTGTGTGTCCATTGTAGCTTTTTCAAGGACGGTATCTTCCATGAGAGAATTGTTCTCATCAAATGGATTGTAGTAGGGGCTTGAAAGTTTGGAGATCTCTATTCTACGCTGGATGGTGGTGAAGCACTGGAATGGGTTACCTAGGGAGGTGGTGGAATCTCCTTCCTTAGAGGATTTTAAGGTCAGACTTGACAAAGCCTTGGCTGGTATGATTTAGTTGGGAATTCGTCCTACTTTGAGCAAGGGGTTGGACAGATGACCTCCTGAGGTCCCTTTCAACCCTGATATTCTATGACTCATGGGTGTCCTAGGCCAAGTCACAACCTCTCTGTGCCTCCATTTCCGCACCTATAAAAAATGGGGGAGAATAATGCTTACCCAGCTTTAATAACTTTATTGAGATCTGCTGATGTGATTAAGAATATTTACATGTCATTCTTCCTTCAGGTCATGCTGGAAATGGAAAATTCCTTTTTCTCTCTCCCTTGTTTCCTGGATGCAAGATGCTCAGTTCCCTTTTGATTTTAGAAATACATTTGTGTGAGAGAGAATTTCCTTAGTGTTGTTTCAAGTTGAGAGAAACTCGATTTAATCATTTAGTTCATGTCCTCGGTCACATTACCAGACTTGAAGAAGATATGTAATTAATCATTTACAGTGCAGACATCTTTCTCCATTCAGTTCCCAATGTAGCTTTGAGATAGTAATAAATATTTGAGACTTTAAACAGAGTAACACTTCCATAAACAGTAAATGGTCCATTCAATCTTAGTTATGTGTCAGGTTATTCATTGTTTTAAATCAGTTCCTTTTTGGATAAAACTAGTCTTGAAAGCATTTGTAACTATTTAACTGCCCCATCCTGTTGAGTGACCATCATAGGCCTGGTCTACACTACACGTTTAAACCAAATTTAACAGCGTTAAACCGATTTAACCCTGCACCCATCCACACAACGAGGCCCTTTATATTGATATAAAGGGCTCTTTAAACAGATTTCTGTACTCCTCCCCAACGAAAGGTGAGTGCTGAAATCGGTATTGCCATGTCAGATTAGGGTTAGTGTGGCCTCAAATCGACGGTATTGGCCTCCGGGTGGTGTTCCACAGTGCACCATTGTGACCGTTCTGGAAAGCAGTCTGAACTCGGATGCACTGGCCAGGTAGACAGGAAAAGCCCCGCGAACTTTTGAATTTCATTTCCTGTGTGCCCAGCATTGAGCTCTGGTCAGCACCCCCCCCCCTTTCACGTCTAAAGAAAAGATTCTGTACTGCCTGGACTATCATAGCAGCGGGAGGCTGGGCTCCTCTCCCCCGCCACCCTTTAATGTCCTGCCTGGACTATCATAGCAGCTGGAGGCTTCCTCCCCCTCATTTTATCTCACTAAAAACTCAGTGTTTCTTATTCCTGCATTCTTTATTACTTCATCACACAAATGGGGGGACACTGCCACGGTAGCCCAGGAGGGTTGGGGGAGGATGGAAGCAATGGGTGGGGTTGTTGCAGGGGCATCCCCTAGAATGGCATGCAGTTTATCATTTCTGCGGGATCTCTGGGGCACTGACACAGCGCGGCTGTGCTCTCTGGTTCTGTAGTACACTTGCCCCATATTCTAGACAGGACTGACTCTATTTTTAGACAAAACATAAAAAGAATGACCTAGGGAGTTATTCCCATTTTTGTCCATGCGCCCCCGGCCGACCTCAGCGAGACCAGCCAGGAGCACCCATGACAGCAGCAGACGGTACAGAACGACTGATAATGGTCATCTCTTTGCCAATTTACAGTGGCATGGCAGATGGTGCAATAGGAACGGTAACCATCTCTGTTACCTTGCAAAGGCAAATGAATGCTGCTGTGTAGCACTGCAGTACTGCCTCTGCCAGCAGCATCCAGTACACATATGGTGACAGTGACAAAAGGCAAAATGGGCTCCATGCTTGCCATGCTATGTCGTCTGCCAGGGCAATCCAGGGAAAAAGGGCGTGAAATGATTCTGCCGTTGCTTTCACGAAGGATTGAGTGACAACATTTACCCAGAATCACCCGCGACACTGTTTTTGTATTGGGATCTCAACCCAGAATTCCAATGGGCAGGGGAGACTGCGGGAACTATGGGATAGCTACGGGATAGCAACCCACAGTGCAACACTCCGGAAATCGACGCTAGCCTTGGTACATAGACGCACGCTGAATTAATGTGCTTAGTGTGGCCGCGTGCACTCGTCTTTATACAATCTGTTTTACAAAACCAGTTTATGTAAAATCGGAATAATCCCATAGTGTAGACATACCCATAGTTAGCACTTACACAATGTCTTGTGTTTCCAGTACACTATACAAACTCTGACTACTTAATGCCCACAGTAGTCCTGTGAAGTATGTATTATCTCGTTTAGAGCGAACAATTTTAAGTTTAGAAACTGACACTTTGTCTCCATGTTCAGCACATGTGCCTGCAATGGTGTCTTTGTTAGTGGAAAGCAGTATTGCTACTGGGTTATTCAGGGAAATGGTGGTGGTGCCAACTCAAAAAATTCCCTGACTGAGTATAAGAATGACCATACTAGATCAGACAAATGATCCACCTAGCCCAGTATCTGGTTTTCTGGCAGTGGCCGGTACCAGATGCTTCTGAGGGAATGAACAGTACAGGGCAATTTATCAGGCGATGTACCCCATCATCCATGTTGACATCCTCATGTTGCCCTGCTGAGCAATTGTTACCCTCCTGCATGCTGAAAGCTCTTATTTAGGCTTCAGCCATAGCTGAGATTGTTAACCTTATATGGAATCAGCAGCCAGGTTCTTGCTACCATCGTGGAATGGGGAAGTTATGCGCCTTGGATTGCTAGGCTCAGAATGAAGAGAGACATGTAGGGAGCAGTGAGATTAATTGCGGTATGCTTTTGGTTCTACTTTAAATGTTCATTCTTACCTGATATGGAGGTCAGACATGGTTTGGTACTGGAAGTCTAGCTGGATTAGAGAAATCTGATCTTTAGAGGAGGCCAGTTGAATATCAGTGGAAGGAATGTGCCCTTTTCCACCAGGAGATTTCCAGTCATTAACTGACATCTCTCAAAATTTCTTTAACTGGTCATAGCGTATGGTTCCATGGCCATATTGGCTGGTGCTCTAATTGCCCTTTATCCTAAAACTCAGCCCTAAAAATTTGCAGGGTGGTGAGCTTGGGGAATTTCAAAATTTATGAGTGCTTGATTTTTGCAACCTTAATGTATTTTTAACATGGTTTGAATGTGTGTGTACATGTACACACAAATTTCATAGGTTTTTTAAATAGAAAACTGTCCCCTCCCTCTCACTGGGGCCCACCCATGTAGGGGTCTCACTCCCATGCTTTGGGTTACTTCCCCTCTTTCTCCCAGTGCATATTCCTCCATCAGCTTGACTGCTGGTGTTGCCGGACCCAGACTCGCATGTTCTCTGGGAGGCCCTGCGCAAACTGCTCCAGTATCACCTGGTTCATGATCTGCCTCACCATTTGGGTGTCAGGCCGCAATCATCGTGTGGCCCAGTCCATCAATTCCCGGGTGAAGGCCCGGGTCACACGCCCCGTCCACCTGGCCAACTGAAATGTCTGTTGATATTTCTCGGATGAAAGCCTCACCCAGTCTAAGACAGCCACCTTCATGGTGTCATACTCCCCGGCTTGTGCATCAGTCAGGGCCATATATGGAGCCTGTGCCTCCCCACCTAAATATGAGGCTAGCTGTAGGGCCCAGGTTGCCCTGTCCCATCTGGTGCCCACGGCCACTCGCTCAAAGATGCAGAGAAAGGCATCAGGGTAGTCCTCAGGGCAGGGCCCATTTTACAAAGGTCCAACCCTGTAGTGTGGGTGCCATCTCCCCCCCAAGGAACTCACCAGTTTCTGCAGGAGTTGTTGCTGCACCCTCTCCTGCTCCTTAATAAAGTTCTGTACAGTCCTCTGCTGCTCGGCCTACCAGGCGAGTAGAGCCTCTCTTTCCATCTGGTGGGATTGGTGGAAGGCCTGCAGCATCTTCTGCATCTCCTCCTGCTGCTGAGTCTGCCACTGCAGGGTTCCCTCCATCCCAGGGTCACCAAACCATAGCTCTGGCACAGAAGGATCCTGGACAAGCCTCCACATGTCATGGGGTGCACAGCCGGCCTGGTTGCCCTCCCAAATAAGTCCAGGGAAACTTCAGCTCTGCGCAGCACTTGTGCCCTTTATTCTTTACACGTTTTCCCACCACTGGTGTCCAACTATATACAGTTCTTACAGGTTTCTTGCCTACCGCAGGCTGAGTCAGTAACCAGTTGGAGGGCTTCCACCTCCCTCCCTGACTGACCCATCTCTCTCTGGCTGCCCCTGCTCCTTCTGGCTCCTTCCCAACCTTTGTAGTTCTTGGCCTTTCAGACTGGCAGACATAAGGCTTTTCAACGAGTCCTAATCTATCCCCCTTGATTGGGGCTGACATGGCAGGGGCCAATTAGGTGTGTTTGCAGCAGCACCCTGCCGCACGCCCACATTGTTTGCCAGCAGCGTTGGTGTGATGTTCCCCTCTGGTGTTATCTGGACCAGTGATCTGCTAGGCTGCTCCAATCCTTGACTCTGGGAGCCAGCCGTACCCTGCTGTGCTGTGAGAACCCCTGCTTCTGGGTTGTTCATGCACAGCCTCTGGTATGTAAGCTGCTTGGATTGTGCAAGCGAATGACACTAGCCAATATCTCTGGTCCCAGACACAACCCGAGGAACCTCCGTCTTGCAGTGTCCAATTATGCCTGCTGGATGCTACAGGCTTATATGAGTTCATCAATTTAACAAAGAAATTGATATGTACCAGGCTTGTTATCCCAAGGGGAACCTCTGACAAACTTCAAACCAAATCCACTGCTTCAGGTAGAATAAACAAACAAATTTATTAACTACAAAGATAGATTTTAAGTGATTATAAGTCAAAGCATAACAAGTCAAATTTAGTCAAGTGAAATAAAAGCAAAATGCATTCTAAGCTGATCTTAACACTTTCAGTGCCCTTACAAACTTAGGTGCTTCTCGCCACAGGCTGGCTGGTTGCTCTTCAGCCAGGCTCTCCACTTTGATCAGCACTTCAGTCGCTTGGTGTGGTTTCTGTAGATGGACGTGGAGAGAGAGAGAGAGCATGGCAAATGTCTCTCCCTTTTATCATGTCCTTTCTTCCCTCTTGGCTTTATCCTTCTCTTCTGCGCCCCCTCCCCCCCCCCCCCCGGCCCACACACACACACTTCAGAGTCAGGTGAGCCTTACCTCACCGCAGTTCCAAACTGACCAAAGTCTCCTTTCTCAACCTCCCTCCAGACCTTGTGTCCCAATCTATTCCTGACCTCTTGCATTCAGATCTGGTGGTGGTTCTTCCACATTGCCTGAATAGCAGAAGAGGGGTCTCTGAGAGCACAGGAGAAACAGGCTCCCTGCTCAGTTCCAGTGCCCAACCCAGTCCTGGCTTGGAACTGCTGGGAGCAACCATTACAGGGAAAGACTGGCTTTGACCCTTAAGCCGTGGGCTTATAACTTGGCCAAATTTGGGCAGATGTGCGCTGGGTTGGCAAAAGACGACTTCTGCCAAATTTCAAGTCCCTACCCCAAAGCACGTGGGAGCTAGAGGTTTTCAAAGGTTTGCCAGAATTTTTTAACATGGGTAAAATGTATTTCTTATTCAAGTAGTGTCCCTGTGGGTGCTCACTGTAGGTGCATTTGCATCCCTGTGCTGCTGATTGGAGAACTTTGGTAGCAGTGTCCGTTTGGCCTGCACATGCACTGTCCCTGCCCTCCTGCTCTGCCATGATGCTAGCCAGTGCTGCGTGGGCGAACCCTCCTCAGTTCCTTCTCTACCACAAGGCCTTGACCAGAACTGCCAAGTAGAGGGGAGGAGGGTGGGTCGTGGAGCACCCATCGGGGGACACATCTCAAAGAACCATCATTACTGCACAAGGTAACTTCCCCGTTTCCCTAGCTTCATTCTCAGAAATGGCTGAATTAGTTTGGCTGAAATGAAAAGCCTGAGGCAGAAACCCAGAACATAAAATATCAGCCTAGATGGTTCGTTTGGCAGTTTTATAAGCAACTGAAAACATGGTCTTATAATGGAAAATGGGCAACTTTAATAACAGGTGGCACTACCAGCCACACCTGTGATCAGCAGCAGCTCCTGAACTCTGAAACTGCCATGTTCGTTGACGGTGTTTATAGAGAGTTTTTAATGCACGCTTGAATGTGCCTATTAATGCTAATATTATGCACCAATTATTTAATATTACAGCTTTCCTTTGGGTTTGATTTACGTTCAAGGCTTTTGTAAAGACTGCATTGGAGCTAGAGATGCAGTGTTAAATTATTTTGGATTTCCATAATTGCTTTGATGTCTCAAGTCAATATAGTTTGAAGAAGTTCTCTCCAATAGGAAAGTTCATTTACTGGAAATTCTGAGAGACGGGCAGATTGTACTATCTTAAATTGAAATGTAATAAAAGTTTGGTCATGTCCAAGCTTATTTATGTTTGGATTAATGAATGGTTCATTTTGGGAAAAGGAAGAATAGTTACAGTATCCTACTGGCTATTCCCATTGGTGTGATTGCATGGAGTAACAGTGTGGCCAGTACAATTGATCCCAGCATTATATGAGTCATTTTCTCAGTGCCAGATCATTATGTGGAATGTCCTTTTTCTTTCTCCTTCAAATTCCCTTCTCACTTTTCCCCAAGGAATTAATTGGATTCTCTGTGCTGGATCAGCTGAGCTGAGTTGTTTCACTGTCAGCAAACTCAGTGAGAAGCAAGAGCTGGAGCAGACAAAGAAAGAATTCTACTCAGGAGAGTGTAGCAATAGACTTCATTGTAGCTTTGAACAAAAATGTCCTTGAAATACCTTTTGGTAGGTTAACTGCTGTGACTGGAGGAGCTAGAAAACTGAAAGGTCTACCCAATGGTTCTTACAGACTAATGAACAAATTTGATTAAGATTTGGCAGCTTATCGTAATATTCCCTGTAACTAGCAAATCTTCCCAGGCAATGCTATGCCCCACGTTTGAAAAGAGAGCAGCCTAGTAATTAAATGATGAACAAAGGCAAATGTACTGATGAGCATGTTGGCTGGTTAATTAAATGAAAGAAAGAGAATGTAAAACAAAAAGGCCCTGCCAAACCCCCCCCCCCGCCCTCCCCCCTTCCCCATCTGAATTTTTAATAAGAAAGGAGACACCTGCACATATGCTGTTTTCTTGGTTGGCCCTTTGTGGTTGGAAATTGCTGCTGCACCCCACCAGCCTGGCATGTATAAGAAGGTAACTAATGACTATCTACACAAATCACCTTCTAATTCATAATGTAACAGTGACATCCCCCTATGTAGCGCCATCACCTTGATGATGCAGTGTAACTGTATCATCTTAAAATATCCAGGCTTTCCTAGGTGGCATGATTTTTTTTTAAACTTCAGCGTTCTCTTAAGATTTTCTTCCCCTTAAGTTATTAAGTTTTTAGAACCTTAACACCATTGTCTCAGAATTTTCTCTCTGATTATGCCTTGGTTGGAGTGAAATTCATTTGTAGTGTCCAGTACTAACTTCCATGGGTATGGACTACACTGCTGTCTGCAAAAGAAAGGGAATTTCATTGCATTACTTTTGTACTCAGAAGGTAGTAAGAAACTCATCAAGAGTACATCTGAATAGAATTCAACTGGGTGACGCAGCCTGTGCTTGAATAAACAGCTTCACGTTATATACATGGAATGTTCAAACATTATCATCAAACAAGAGTTTGGTGTTGCTGCTGAATTAGCTGAAATGATAAGCAGCTGATATTACCTGAAGGCAATTGCTAATTGGTGGAGAGTCACCTTGGGATCTGTGGTACCACAGAGGCCAATAGGAAGCTAGAGATGCATGTTTTTATATAAGACTATTATAATTTTGTGCAAATTTGAACTGATAAATAAAACTCTCTCAAGACCCAAGTTTCAAGGCAGAATTAATGCCTGTAGAGAGACTTTGCCTCAACCAACTAATGGTCAGAAATAGCTGCTCAGATCCCGGAATTGCTGACAATGATGATTTTGTATGCTGCTGCTACAGTTAAGGTTGACAAAATAAGAGAAAAACATAATGGTTTATTGAACTTCAGTAGAAGTTACTTGTGTGTATGGGCCAATTTAGATTAGTTACCAAAAATAATTGGGCTCTGACTGTTAGAACGTGAGCTGGTCAATGATTCTGGCCTCAGACCTACAATAAGAAATACTCCCATCAGTTTCAGTGCTAGTTTTCCTATGGAAAGATTTTTGTGTTTAGAAAAGAGACTGCAGCTCTGTAACTTTTAATGTAGTTTGGGGCTCAGGAAAAGGAGAAAGGACAAATATAATGCAAGAAAAAAAGCCCCTTGTGATTAGTATAGGGGGAAGAAAACATTAAGCATTATAGAGCAACACCAAGTAGACAAAGGCAGGTAAGAAACTAAACATGCTTTGGGTGAGCAAAGCTAGCTCTGAGAGTCTGTATTTAAGGCTTTGCCTCTGTGAAATGTGCAAGCCAGAAAATATGAAATGTGCACGGCAATTTTTTGAAGACCTTGGGAAGGGATCTTTTCGTTGTTCAACTTACCACATATCTGTTCCAGTAGACCCTTACCATGGTAGTACAACACAACAATCTGTTGCATAATGGATGTTCTTTTTTAAGAAATACCTTTATGTTCTTATGTTTAGAAATACAAAGATTCTGCATCTTACTCTCCAGATGACAAGGGAAACTGAGTAAACTTGTGAAGGGTTTTGTGGGCCACGTGGTTCATAGAGTTCAGATACCATTGAAAGTGCAAGAGTAAATCAGTTCATAGTGTAGCAGACTCTGCTTATAGTTCTGATATTGTAAAACTCTGGTGATGGTGAAGCAGATATTATTTTTTTTTAATGTATTGCAGGGTGCAAATTGCAATTTTCTGTTACAATTACTCCACTTTAGATCTTCAAGTGCTTTTCTATTTTGTGCCAATTTAAAAGATTTGGGAAGAAAAATATCATTAGGTTGCTATTTAAAGGGTTTTGCTTGGGTTTTTTTTTCGGGGGATTTGTCTTTCACTGGTGTTTGGACAGTGTTTTCAGATAATTTTTTTGGAAGTGAACAGGGAAACATTTAATATAACTATAGCCTTACTTTTTTGTGAGAGTCAGTAAATTAAATTCCCAGCCATCAAAATTATATGACATCTTTTCTTGGAAGAACAGTGAAGAAAATTAGAAATTGCAGTCAAAATCCTGGCATCCCTTGACTTTGTAACTCATAAATTAAAGCTTTTTGTGCTGTGAAACATTCAATGCCGAAGCATGATACATCTAACAATTTCTATACTAATGCATTTCTGTACTGTTTATTTTATGTCTAAACATAATTGCCACATCTCTACTTTACTTTACCTTTTTAATCTCTACTACTATAACAGTCAAATTACTTTGGCTGCTTGGAATCTCCCTTATTCAGAGTGTAAAATTTGGATGTGGAGAATTGCCATATAGTGTGACATAAGAGAAACTAAAGTCAGAGAAAAGTACCAGCTGTATCACTGGTGTGAGTATAAAACAGGGACAGCATAAAAGCAGTTTTATATTTTGGGGTTTTATACTCTGGGCTGAAATTGGTCCAAGTAAATAAGCAACCTATATACCTAACAGTTTTTAGGTACAACTTATTAGACAAGAAGTTTTCCTATAGACCCTAAAAAGAGTTTTTCTACACGTTAATAATGGCTCGTTGGGTCAGCTGTTTCTCTAGTTAAACCATTTGGGTATCTGGGAAGTTCATGATCTCTGGAAAGGCTCATGAAGGGCATTCCAACTCCCAAGAGCCTTTCCAGCAGCAGCCGTCATATAACCTTAGCTGCTCTTTGTGCAGTATTTGTCTTCCAGTGCCATTATAGTGGCATTTTTAAAATAAATGAATTTAAATGAAGTTTAAATATACATGGGCGTCTTCTTCTTTTGGTTAGCAAAACCAGAAGAGATAAAACCGGTGGAGCTTGTGACGGGAAGTGACATCACAGCACCCCCAAACAAAGAGCTTCCTCCAAGCCCTGAGAAGAAGAGCAAGGTAGGTGTGCCATGATTTCATGGCTTCTTTATACCCAGCTCTGTGGGTTTGGCTTCCTCTGCCTGCTTTACTCCCTGCTTCTTAAGCTGAGGTGATACAGTTCTGTTTTCTGAGCAAGTGGCTTCTGGGAAGTATTTCATTTGAACACCAAACAATGTAATTCAATTGCAAAGTTACAAACAAATCAGCCTTCAGTAAATCTAATTGAAACTGGAGTTAGCCCAACAAATTTATGCTCAACTTAAATATAAAATAATACATTAGGCATTGTCCATAGTGGGAGAACAATAAATTTTCATAATGACATTTCAAGAATACTGATATTTTGTTCCACTTGATAGTTTCATTATTATTAATTTATTTGTATTTCAGTAGCTTCCACGGGTCCCCATCAGGACCTGGGGTCATAGTCTGCTTAGCACTGTACAAACAGTTGGTCTCTATACCAAAGAGATGGCAGAGTCTGAACCAGAACTCTTACTGAAGTTTTGAACCCAAACTGTAATCTGTCCCTCAGTGAATGCCATGGTTTAACGCTTTCACAGTCACCTGAAAAATTCAAAGGAATAGGCTCTGAACAACTAAGCTCCAATTTTTATTAAGAGTTGATGCCTATGGCTGAATCCAGGTCACACTGCAGGCAGTGGGAATTTGTCATTGATTTAGGTTAGATTAAGATTTAGATCTTGCACTGCATTATATAGGTACAATTAGACAGAAATGTCCCATTCATTGAGTGTAGGACTAAATGTCAGGAACTCCAAGTATTAATTGCAGCTCCACCACTGACTCCCTTCTGGGGCTTTCATTGTCTCTGGGCCAAATTCTGGTCCCATTGAATTTAATTGCAAAATCCTGGTCCCAGTATTGCTGTTCCCCATCTGTAAAACAGGTACTACATTACTTCCTGTCAATGTTATATGCCAGCTCCAGGCCTTCCTTTTGTTATGCTCAGAAAACAGGATGTTTAATGTTTTTGTTTCCTCTAAATAGCATTTTGTGTTCCTTGCTGCTTAACATTTTTGTTTACAATGCGCTGTTTTTTTTCTTTTTGTCTGTTTGTGTTTACATTGGATGTTGCTTTTTGAAAAAATGTAAAGCCTTCAGTATCCACACCATCAGCAAAACCTGCAGCAACGAAAACCAAGCCACTGTCCACTACAAGCCCCAAGCGGCCAGCTTCTGCCACACCTGGCCAAAACAAAAAGCCCACCAGCCCTACTGCAGGTCCTACTTCGGCCACTACTCCCAAACGCTCAGCCACCAGTACTACACGTCCCTCCACTTTAACTCCTAAAGACACTAAACCAAAGGTAAGAGAGAATATTTAACTTGCACATTGAAGCTCCAAGGCTTGTAAATCAAAGTCCAGATAACTATTTTATCTGATAGGAATCAAAGGGTAGCATCGTTCTAGAGACAACAATGGAACAATAAGATTAAAACCTGATCTTGCTATCAGATCTGTATGGACACAAGATTCTGCCTTCATGGATCTGAGCAGAATATGTATTTTGGCACTGAGGAGTAGGATGAGCAGGAGAGCGCTGAAACTTTCCTCTGGGTTTTGGTAGTTATTTTCATGAACTACTAAAAGGTGCTCAAGAAAATACTTTATTTTTTTTAATTTAAAACAAAAGCCTGTAACCTTCTTTGTTCTGCAATGTACAGTTCAGAGAACTGTTGAATTAATGTGATTGAATTGGGAACTTCATGTTAATGTTCAACTCCACGTTCTATAAAAAGAGCTAGACCAAATAAGTCAACAAGAAAACTGGTAAAACAGAAGGTAAGTAAGACCACTAGGATGTGGGAAGAGGAGCGCTACAGTCTAACAAGGCAAAGCAGAGACTATTACAAGAACAACTGGGTTTAAGCTATGGTAGGGAAAAGTCATCTTAAATATTAATAAGAGACTGGAAGAACCTGCCAAAACAGTTTATGGAAATCTACCATCATTGGATGTCTTCAAGACACAGAGTAATCACCCATTTTAGGTAATATCAATCGTGACACAAAGCAGGGATATAGACGAGGTGACCGAATAGAGATGCTTCCACTCATAAATAGCTCTGTGAAATCTTCTCCATTGTCTTCCCAAATAAATACCCTGAAGAATGACCTACCAACACTCCCCTTGAGGTAAGCGGCAGGAATAACCTCCCCACCCCACACATGCATACCCTAATGGTGTTTGCGGATTGGGTGCAATCCTTCCAACTCAATGTCACTTTATGTAATTTTGATAGTGCCCAGATACCATGGTGATGGATGCCATTAGATACGACTTATTAATTGATCTTCCCAGTAAATGCTTGCAGTTTGTAATTCCATGGTCATTCACGCGCCGTCAACTCTAAAGCATCATATCGTAGAGCTAAAGAAGGATATAAGCACTCAGTTTAGAGAACTGAAAGCCTGTCTTCAGTGTCTCCTGTGCTGATTCTGACCTGTAATTGGGTTGTGCAGTGTGTATTTGGTATTTGTAGAATACCAGACTTTTAAAGGGACACTGACAGAATACAAATACAATTGCAAACAAGAACTTAAAAAAATATATCAGAGATTATTAAATTGGAGAAATTTAAAAATCTAATGGACTTTCTGCTCCTCACTCAGGTAGAAAATTAAAACCGTTTACTTCACCTCCCACTGTATCATCTCTAGATGTTTAAATTTAATCTACTATTACATCTAGGTACTTACATTTACATCCAATTTGAAGCAAGACATTTTTGTTTATAACAACGTAATGTGTATATGCTCATGCAGTAGTACAAAAACTGCAAAGGAATGTTAAAATAAATTTCAGCTGTAAATCTTTACATTCATCACTGTGTTTAAGGCCTTTACCGTCAAACACAGAGCTAAAGGATTGTGTTTGAGTGTCCCCTACACAGGTGGTTTCAAAAGGGCAAATATGTGTCTTTGTCTGTCTGAACAAAGCCAATATATATTTTGATGGAAATACTGATTTTTGGGGTAGGTAATCCCACTTTCACTTCCTCCTTCCATAGTTACTTTTCTAAAATTATCATTAATCATAAATTTATAAAACTTCTAAAAATTGATTTTAGGTAAACCATAATACCGCAGAAATTCTGAGTTATTACCTAATATTGTGTAACTCCCCTGCCCCCCCTTCCCCAAATAACCACTTCTGAATTATTTCCAATTTCTGTTGATGTTGCAGTCAAATCGTCCCATCTGTTTAGTTTTCCAAGAAGGAATGAACCACTGTCCATTTTCCTGATGGATCAGTTGTTCGTAAACTGGTTGATCAGTTGTGTTCCAGATGATCTGACAAATGCCTTTTTAGCCTAGAAAGCATTTTGGCCTGTAAATTAAATAGCTTCCTCTCCCAGAGATTAGTGAGTGACATGATGATAGGGAAATAATGACTGAAAAACACAGTGGAGCTGAAAATAAATACTTTGTGCAAGTCTACAAATGGACTACTCCTGTCAGCTTGGGAATCTAGTGGAGCTTCCCAGATACTGAATAACGAATTTTAGGGTACACCAACCTCTCTGTCCCATGTGTCCTTCACTAAGTATAGCCAGCAACAGGTTTTCATGTACTACAGGGAATTTGTTTTAGAATTTTCCATGTAACAGAACTTTTCTTAGCAGGACTAGCTTACGTATTTAAGAATCCAAACAATTGTGCTTTGGCACTTTTGAAAAGGAATTTCAGCACTTTCCAAGTTCTCTTGAGAGTACTGTTTGTAAATGGGCCATCAGTTTCAGTGTAGCCTTTTGTTACCAGGTAACAGATGCGAAGAGCCCAGACAAACGGACCTCACTTTCAAAGCCACTGTCTGCTACAACACCTCGAGCTGCTGTAAAGGTCAGCCCTGCCACGCCCAGGACAACTGCAGCGTCTCCAATTACAACAGCCTCTGGTCCGAGAAGCACTGCTACTTCCCCACCCAAAAGGCCAACGTGTAAGCATTGCCCTGCTGAGCTCAGGACGAGCGCTCTTTCTTTCTAAACTGGTTCTAGCTTCTGTTGGAAAATATTAGTATTTGGATTAGTTCACAGAAATGTAGCCACCTCTTGCAGCTCATAGCACCCCTGACAGTTTGAACTGAGGCAATAGTGAGCAAATTCCGTGCTTGCACTTCTCTAGCTCCAGAAGTTTGTCCCATTTAGGCTGCCATTAAAGAAAGTGGCTAGTTCTCCAGTTGCAAATAAAACTATCACGTTTTTGGCCACAAATGGTGAGGCTGCTTGAGCTCTGCTAGGTGTGAACTTGAAGTGTGATAGGTGTGTAGAGATGGTGGTAGGCAGATGCATAGACAGAGGGGACAGAAAATTTAAGTTTCAGAAATTCAGAGTCTGAGACCAGAAGGGACCATTAGATGATCCATTCTAAGCCCCTGTACATGTAGGCTTGTCAGAATGAGATTTTTATTTTTTTGTAATTTCAACAGATATCAACGTTTCATTTTTAAGCATTTTTTATTTTTGTCTATTTAAAATTTTCACAGGAAATTAGGGGGTAGTGAGACAATAAGAGGGGTCATGAAATTATTTATTGACAGTAGATGTTGAAGTTCAAAAAGTTAGAGCTTTTCATAAAAGTCTATAACACAAATTGTCAACATCACATGTCAAAATAATCAAGTACATACCCTTAAATCAAACTCTGGGTTCGCCAGCAGCATTTTTTTTATTTTGCCGATCTGTAAATTTCTGTTATCTATGGAAATATTTTTCTGTTGGTTTGAATGTTTTGGATTGAAATTGACATTTTATCAATATTTACTGATAAGAATCTAATATTTCCAAGCCTGTGTATATCACAGGTCATCTGAATTTCACCCTCTTTACACTTTACTCCATGAAGCGGTAACTTGTACGTGGCTAAAGCAAGGACACCCAGTGTTGATCTGAAGATATCAAGGAATGGGAAACCCCTCACTCCTCTTGGTGATTTGTTCCAGTGGTTAATCACTCTCACCGTTAAAAACTTGTGCCTTATTTCTAATTGAATTGTCTGTCTTCACCTTCCAGCCATTGCTGCTGCTTCTGCCTTTCTTGCTAGATTAAAGAGTCCTTTAGTACCTGCTATTTTCTCCCTGTGATGGGCCTGTCATCAAGTCAATTCTCAGTCGTCTTAAGATGCTAAACAGATTGAGCTCTTTAAGTCTCTCACTGTAAGGCATTTTCTCCAGCCCTCAAATGATTTTTGTGGCTGTTTTCTGCACCCTCTCCTCCAACTTCACCATTCAGAACTGGATGCAGTATTCCAGCGTCAGTCTCACCAGTGCCATACAAAGTGGTAAAATCACCTCCCTACCCCTACTCACCACTCCCCTGTTTATACATCCAAGGATCACATGAGGTTTTTTTGCCACAGCATCACATTGGGAATATATTGTGTTACTTTTCCACTATGACCTCTGAATCCTTTTCAGAACTCAGAGTCCCTCAGTCTGTAGGTGGATAATTTTGCATTTGGCTATATTAAAACACATTTGTCTGAATGTGCCCATTTTACCAAACAATCCAGATTGCTCTGTATGACTTCCTGGTCCTCATCCATTATTACTGTGCCAGTCTGTCATCTGCAAATGTTATCAGCAGTGATTTTATATTTACTTCCAGATCACTGATGGATATGTTAAATAGCACTAGCCTTGTGCCAGGCCCATGGAACCCTACTAGAAACACTCCTATTTAGTGATGATTCCTCATTGACAGCTAATTTCTGAGACCTCAGTTAGCCACTTCTTAATTCATTGAATTTGTGTTTCATTGATTTTATATAGTGCCCATTTTTAATCAGAATATCATGTGATACTATGTCAAAAGCCTTATGAAAGTCTGTCTGCATCGATACAGTTACCTTTATCAACCAAACTTGCAATCTCATCAAAGAATGAAATCAGGTTTATTTGATAAGATCTGTTTTCCATTAAACCATATTGACTGGAATTTATCATATTCCAGTTCTTTAATTCTTTACCTATGGAGTCTTGTATGTCCTTTTCCATTATTTTGCTTGGGATTGATGACAGGACTAACTCACCTACAGTTACCCTGCCATCTCGCTGGCCCTTTTCAAAAATTTCCACAGCATTAACACTCTTCCGGTCTTCTAGAATGTCCATGGTACTCCAAGAAAAATGAACATCTGCAGGCCAGTGATGATCTTTGGCAACTTTTTGGGACTCTTGGTTGTAAGTTATCCAGTCCTGTTGATTTCAAAATATTTATCCTTAGCAGATTTATTTAACATCCTCCTCAGTTCTAATAGACTGCAAAGTACTTCATCATCTTCATGTGATATGAATATATTATCCTACTTCTTTCCAAATATAGAACAGAAATATTTATTGAACACTTCTGCCTTTTCTGCATCATTATTAACAATGTTGCCATCTACATCTAGTAATGGGCCTGCACCATTGCTAATATTTATTTATTCTTGATATTAACAAAAACAAAATTAAAAGAGCTGCCTCTTCCTTCTTGGCCTTAGCCCTGCCAGCCATGGAATTTCTCTCATGTCTTTAGTGTCCATTAGCAATTCTCTGCACTTCATAACTTCTAATTTATATCGATGGCTATATATTTCTTTGGGTTTTTTTGGTTTGTAATTGCTCACTTCAATTTGCCACAATCAGGATGGGCTGTCAGCCAAAGTTGTCCTCTCTCTTGGTTGGGGAATTGTGGCATTTTGGCCATCTAATTCCCCTTTCTTAAAGAACTCCCAATTTTCATTTACCTTTTTCTGTCTAAATTTTTCTTCCCAATCAGTTTGGCTCATAAGTTTCCTCAACTTTTGGAAATTCGTCCTTTTAAAGCACCAAGTATATTTATTATTGCTTGGGACTGTCTTTTATTTGCCTACATTGAATGTAATCAGGTCATGATCACTGGTCCCTTGGCAACTACCAAATTCCAGTCTCTTGAATAATTCATTTTTGTCCATCATAGTAAGGTTCAAAATAGTAACCTTGTATTGGGTATAGTGCCTTCATGTGTCAGAAAACTATCTAGTAAATTATCGTCAGGTTAGAGATGATGCCAAAGTTTATAGATAGACAAGTTTGCCAAGGGATGCATTTTTGCCTTTGATATTAAATGAAGACCGTTGAGAGAAGGCCCCAAATTGATTTAAGAGAAGCAGAGAGGGGGAGTCATTAGAGGTATCAATTGAATGTCACTAGCAAGCAGTTGCTGAGATGTGAGAGAACCATTATATAAAAATGAATAAAAGTAAAAATAAAGCGACCCTTACCCACCATGCTGAGGCCTAACCATCTTGTGACATTCTCTAGCCTCCCTGAGACTTTGTTCTATGGGATTGAGTCTCCCTCTGAAGGACATGAGTTTTACCTTATCTTGTGAAATAAGAAGCTGCTTTTGTAATGAGAGGAAGTTCACCGAGGCAAGGGACGCAGCTGATTTTATGAGATACTTTGATGTTTCCCTCTAAATAGCAGGAAAAAGGCTAGCCCTAAAATGAGTAACAGTTATCCTTTTTTGCATCTCACAAGTATGCATTGGGGATACAGACGAAGCTGATAGCTAAGAAGCAACGGAGAATGTCTGGCCAGTCATGGAAACTATGCCAGCAGCCACAAAGGATTGGTCTGTGTGTTGGTTTCACTCCTAGTAACACCAATGAATCTGTTCACAATGAAAATGTGCAGAAAAGCTTGACTGTTTTTGTACTCTTTAGCTATCAAGACTGAAACAAAACTTGCAGATGCCAGGAAGACCACTGCAAAGTCACCATCAGGTAACGTCCCTCAGTCCTGCATCTAAATGCTTCTCTACTTGACTACAGAAATGTGTTCAATCAACATGTTACTGTATATCTTTACAGTTGGGTATTTGTCTGCTTGATGTGATGGATATTACTCAAACTTCCCTTTCTGCTATGATTATTGCAGCAGACCTGAGCCGCCCAAAGAGTGCGCCTGCAAACTCTGCTAAGAGCGGTGCCACTACCCCTACTGCTACAACCCCAGGTACTCTTGCCTCACCTGGAGTCGCCACCAGCCGCCCCAAACCCAAGCCAGCTGCAGCCAGACCCACCACAGCATCAAGTGCAACTCCAGAAGCTAAAAAACCAACAGTTAAAGCTCCACTTAAAACCAGCACTGTTCCCAAGCCTCCTCGCCCAACCAGCAGTGTTTCTGCCCCTGATCTGAAGAACATACGATCCAAAATCGGATCAACAGATAACATTAAACACCAACCTGGTGGAGGAAGGGTAAGTCTCCTCAGTCGGCTTTTATGACTACTCATGCATTTAAGAGCTATTGGTAGTCCTCACCGCTTTCAGTCGCTCTGTGCTCACTGGCTTTCCTATATTCAGACTCTGCAGAGCTCCTTTTAGGTTCCCCGTGTGAACAAGGCAGCACCGTTAGCATATAGAGGAAATACTTCCATGAAACCTTTTAAAGTGTATGTGGAATATGAACAAAATTTCACAACTCTTTTTGATATGGAAAAACAGAGCCACACTCCTGATCAGGAGACTAGCTTATGTGAAAGTTCAGAGCTCATTTATATTTGAGTATCTGTTTGAGAAGAGGATTTGGGACTGCTGAATTGTACACCAGGTAGAGTAATGTGCCACTATGTGGAAGATCTGGATTCAGGAGCAAGTCCCAGGACATACTGTCTCTGTTGACATGAGCAATGTGCTGTACGGGTTAGGCTTCAAGCAGCGGTGGAGTAGGACAGCATATGCTGTTCTCAGGACACTCTCTGGTGGCCACAGGCAGATAATTAAGGAAGAGGGAGATGGGTTGAGAAAAAGTAGAGGCCCAGGTTGAAGGAGTGGGTAGGACATAGCTTGAGGCCCTCATTTAATACAGAGGTGCTAATTCATTTTTTCCCTGTGATTCTCTGAATGAGAAAAGCCTTGGAATAATTCTGTGGAGTTCCTTGTATGGGTCAGACATTAGACTGATTAATGTGTATTCATTTTTAATCAGAAGGCAATCATTAACATTTCCATCCTATACATCATGTAGATGCAGAAACCTGAAACTATTGTAAGACATCATATAACAGATACTCAGTCAGGCAAAGTTTGGGAGTATTGAATTGGCAACCTGCCTTTAGTCCAAGGGCTTTACTTTGTGTAAAATGGAGCAAGCTGCAGCACCCTTACTTTTAATACAGGGGAGTGGTCTCCTGAAACGGATTTTCCATTCTGATCTCTGTAACCAAGGTGAAGCACTTTTTGATCGGAGCCCTAGTCTCTGAAAGGCACACCATTCCTAAGGGCAGTCCTGAGCTGCACTGTAGTATGCCACCTGTTTGAAAAAGAAGGTACCACCAAACTGGTAAAAGTCCAGCGTGTTATACCTGTAGGCGGTCATGACCTATTCCTCAGAGCCAAGAAGCCCAAGGAGTGCTTCCATGAGTATGCATTGGGGTACACAAAAAGTGAATAAGTAATGACAGAGAATGTCTGGCTGTTTAGGGAAAGTTGTGCCAGCATTCACAAGGGGAGAAGCTTCCAAAGAGGGTAAACCAAACCTGGCTGGAGGACTTGGAAGTGAGAACCAGGGGAGGAATGCTCACAAATTTGAATGCCAGTCGAGACTAGATTGGAGGTTCACTAACACCATTGAGGTCCTTCAGAAATCTGGTCAAAAGGAGCTCTAAAGCTCACTTTAATTTTGTAGACTGTTCTAGAATTCCAGACGCATGGGAAGCTTTCTGACTAGACTTCAGGGCTGTCTGTTCAAGGGGCATTGTCTGTACAATGTGCTCCCTTGTTTTGTTGAATCATTTCCATTTCATAATAGCAGTGTGTTAGAATGTATGTTAACATAGACTGTATGTCAAAGAGAATCATTGTATTTCTTGCAGGGCTTTTAAAGTCTTCTCTGCTTATTAGGACACTCCCAAAAGAAGAATAGCTTTGAAGTGTTGCCTGTTTTACTGCTGTATTATTATTTGGTTCAGCAGGGTACAGGGCTGCTGCAGAAGCTCTGGTCTTAAAAAATTCAGCCTTATGTGCACTCGCCTTTTGTGGTGAGCATTGGTTAAAAAGTAAGAAATCAGCAGAAAAATGTTTTCTTTCAGGTTGACGCTGAGTTTTTCCTACATTGCAAATCCTTATGCTGAACTAACTATAACTTTTTGCCTTTACACCAGTCTAGATGAACTAAATCTTAATACATAGGATAGTCATGTTTCTTCTCCACTGTATTCAGCATAATTTATAGCATGAGGCAAGTTAGGGTGGTGAGGGAGATGAGTAATGGAAATACAGTGCAGACACATCTAGCAGAACGCCTACGGCAGTAGCGTTTTAGAGGTTGGAGGAAGTCTCCAGGTAGACCTGTGGAGCTAAAAAACTGTTGCATAGGCTCAGCGGTCAGGACAGAATCTGACACAACTGTTCAGTTAGTATGAGGCTGGGCATAATTCTTCCACAGAGCCTTGACCACCTACCCCACTAGAAAGTGCTAAAATTCTGATGCATGAAGGGATCTTTCAAGAGTTTCACTTGTCTGAGTGAGACCGAGCCTTCTGCTTTACCAGTTCTAGATCTGCGATTCCATCTTGCCTCACCATTTTACCATGTTGATTTATAAAAAGTTCTCCCTGGCTTCTCCAGTCCACTGCATCTATCTTGGTTATTGATTTGAATTCCATCATTTCCTTCCATCATTTACTTTGATTCTCATGATTAAAATCATCCTCCATTTGTCTCCATCTAGGCTAAAGTAGAGAAAAAACCAGAATCAGCCGGTGCTGCTCGAAAGTCTGAACCCAATGCAGTCTCTAAAATGGCTACTACTAAAACAACTGTAACAAAAGAGGGGGCACAAAAGCAGCCCAATGGGAAAGTGAGTTTTGTTTCAGTCTTTTATCCCTGAAAGATGAAAGGAAAACTTTTTTCCATTTGAGTCACTTTCCCTTCTATTTAGTTTTTATGCTTTCTCGTGTCAGTGTCACTGTTCCCTCCTCCCCCCACGCGCACCTTTTCCGCACTTTTCCTGTATGTCCTGACACTGCCAGTAAAATACAGGCAGAAGTATTTCTGCTGACTTCACATATGGTTTTTTCCAAGGCCTGACTTAACACATTGCTTGAGTGGTGTGCTCTGACTTCACTTTTAGATGGGCTAACTCTAAGATGGGCTGGTCTTCTGTGAGGAAAACCTCCCTTCTCTATGGATGCTGTCAGTTTAGGATTAAGAAGAGGGATCAATGGTCCTGCCACTTTCAAACAACAACAACAAAAAATGGAGAACTGGTGACCTAATGTTCTCCCTGTAATTTTCCAGACCTAGTTTCACCAGTACTGTTGTCTAACCCCTCACAGCTGGCGGTTGCCAATTGTTGGCGTCCTGCCCTGAAGTTCTGTCATGAAATCTTATTCCCAGATCTGAACTATGTGGGGGAAGGGAGTAGAGAAGGGGAGGGCTGGCAGTGAAAGTTTAACTTGTGACCTGGTGCTATCTTCTGAGATACCATCAGGTAGACCTTATATATGTACAGGATGGCATTGGTCTTGCTCTTAAATGTTTGTTCCTCTGAATTAGAGCCAGGAAACTGGTAAATTTCCATGGTAGGGTAAATTTGCACTGAATCCAGTCTACCTAAATTGGCAAGTATCCTTTGAAAAATCCATGTTGGTGGTTCTAGCTACAGGTGATATCTTCAATGTACCAAACCAAAGTACTGTAAGAGGTAAAGCTTCCACCCCATATTTAATTTATCTTGTTGTACCATGTTCTGAACATGCTGTACTGTAAGTAACCTCTTGGACTGAACTCAGGGACTTGTCATAACTGATCTTTTTTTAAGAATAGAGTTGTAGCTTTCACTTAACTTTTGAGGGTTCATAGCCTTAGGCTTTTTTGTGTGTTTAATGGGTCTGGAACTGTTTCAGATTGTTAGATACTTTGTTTTGCCTGTATCTGGCTGGCATCGGACCTGCTGCCAATTAAGTTAAATTGGTGGTTTGACAACCTTCCATGCAGTTACTGCTTTCAGGATTAGTCTATACCGTTGAGAGATTTTCAGATGCATTGCCTAGCATTTGAGTTGTTCCCAGGCAAACTGGAATAGTTTAAAACTGCAGAGACTAATCAGTGAGAAGGTCATCAGAGGCAGTGAGTTGGATCAATGAGGTGAAAGTGTGAGACTGAAGGGATATAGATAGCCATGTTAGTTCTCACTGCTGGAATGCATGGCTGAACATGCTCTGAGGAAGCTAGCGCACACAGTCTTCTTGTCAGCCAGGCACTCTTGTATTGCTCATCTGTACAATACGCTAGGAAAGTGTTGTCCTCCACAATAGCACTTAAGCTGTCACCGCTGCCGCTGTCTGCTTAGCTGTACTCTGCCTCTCCTTGTTTGTTCACTCGTTTTCTCTGTCTTTCAAGTTCTTCCACACCTAATACTGAAGTTGGGCTGACATTTAACACAGCTCTTTGTGTATCCGCCATGTTACAGCATCACTCCAGCCTGCCATATGACAGTTCTAACCAGTCCTCTTCCCTTGTGTTGTTTTTCCATTCTGTAACACTCTAGGTCCAGATAGTCTCCAAAAAAGCGAACTACAGCCATGTTCAGTCCAAGTGTGGTTCCAAGGACAATATTAAGCATGTCCCTGGAGGTGGGAATGTAAGTATGGGCTCTGGACAAGCTGTCTTTCTACTAACTTCTTTTCTTGTTCTGCTTTTGTATGTGGTCTCTTGAGAATATTCTGTTTCAGGCAGATGAGCACAGCAGAATTAAGATTTCTGGGAGGTGTGTAGGTAGACTTTCCCCTAAGCTGTACTAGGTTAAATGTGTGAGCGTATGTTACATTTCACAGCCATGCATTCGACCCATTTCCGAGTGATCTAAAGCAGGGAAGACTTTGTATCAGGAGAAGGACTTTGAAACACTTCTGGGGATGAAAGTTTCCGATCTTTGTTTAGTTACTAACTTAAGAGCGACTTCTAACATTCAAGGCTACTGGTTTCACTGGAAATAGGGAGGTGAGCTTGCTGAGGTGTTGCGAGCTAATATTGTGAGGGTTGTCTATAAACTTTGAGTACACGCTGTGGATTTCAGATGGAGGTAGTATTGCTAGGTGCCTCGAGCTGAGTGGGTGGAGCAATGCCAAATACCATCTGGATGCTGTAAAATTATAGGCTTTAAAGACGTCCTGTGTTGACCTGGCAGGTCACCTGTTTCCCAGCAGACACAGCTTGCATTACCTTTAAAAATATATATATACATCTGTGCCAGGGTTTGTTTACTTCCTAAGTAGTGATGGTTTCTGGGAATGCAGAGTATGAGTGCTAGTAGCAATAGCAACTTTGCCAGTGTTTTAAATAAGGAGGGTGACTGGGTGGAAGAGTCTGTTTCTTGTTGCTGCTAATTTTCCATTGTCTCTGTGCCCAACACACTGACAGCTATTGGCCGTTGAAGTTCAGAATCCCTGGACTGAGTGGGAGTGTCACCTATAGTGATGTCCTGACTTTCCCGGCTCCATTCCACTGACTCTGTGCAGTTGTGGGATTAAAAACGTATTAATGCAATGCTGTTTAAAAATGCTAAAGTAAATCCCTTCAGCTCCTCTTGCAGGGTGGAGTGGGGAGGAAACCTGCATCCTTGGCCTGCAAATAGTCAACGCTGGAGGCAAGCTTAGAGCTCAGTGTCTGGTCACCTGCTTCTGCATCTTGAGCACTTGCCATTCACTGGATTTGGAGGCTGTAAATGCTGCCTCGAATATTGCTTGTGGTGCAGGTCGTGCTCTGTAAACACCTTCTTGAGAAATATGCGTGTGGTTGTCTTCATGATTATGCATCAACTCTTGCATTCAGATTCTTTCATAAGTTACTGCAAGAAGATCCTGAAGACCTTCATGGTGGGTTTTATTAAAAAAGCTTGTTAAATCAAAGGCTAGTCATCCTTTTCACAGGTGGATAACAATCTTTTCTTCCAGGCTTAGGAAGAGCCCAGCTACCAAGGAGTACAGGTGTAATTTTCATTTAATCAGGCTTTAGTTTTAGTCAAGATTTATGACTGCTAAGGCTTTTTATATTTGTGCTGGGATTGTCTCACATTTCAGTTTGCCCCGTGCTTGGCATCCATAGTATTAATTACACACTTGTATCCTCCATGGGTCCCTAATGTTCTTGGTCTTGGAGAGTGTGTGATCGCCTGTGGAGGCGATTTCGTAGGTGAACTCTACTTTGTGTGCTGCAGCTCAGTCAGGAAGATTGGGGTGAGGGTGGTCAAAGACTGGCTCATCAGCTGGTGTTTGTGTGCATGTACAATGTTGTCTTCTGGCTATGGTACATTCCTGTTTCTTACTGCTAACTTGGTCTAACTGTATCCCCAGAGCTTGGAACATAATGTTTAGATATAATCTGGATTGCTGGCACGGGTTCTTTCAGCTGTACTGCTAAAGAGCAGCTGTTATGCACCCAAAGGGGCTTTATTTTATAAACCACTCCTTTTCTGTTGGTTGGTTTTTTGTACAGTACATTTCTGGCTGGGCCTCATGTACATTTTCCTCCTCCTGTTATCAACAGACATGTTACAGAATAAAACCTGGGGTTGTCGGGAATGTTTTTCACTTTACGCTAAAAATCCCATGTAATAAACCACCAAACCTGTCCTCTTCTCTCAGTTTTATTGTTCTTCTGTCCCCTCTAGAGGGTGTTTCCAACTCTAGGGAAGAGGTATCCTCTTTCAGCTCTTTGTTCTCCCAATCTCTATCTTCCTGTCACCACTATATCTCTCCTCTTCAGTCCACTAGTTAAGCTGTTCACTTTGAGAACAGAGAATAAAGTGCTTATCATTTTCAGGTTCCAAATGCCCCAAAGCCAGCTTCAGGCAGCCGCTCCCAGCCGTCCATCGCCCCCAAACCCAGCCCAGGCAGTACCAATGTGAGTAGAAGAGCCAGACTGGCACACCTGGCTTCTTATGATTGGATTTCCTTTTGTCCGTTTTGGATTCCCTCTGCTATTCCTGGGCACTGTACCAGGTGTCCACTTCTGAGGCATTTTCTGTCCAGTCAGACAGCACGAGAGTCGTCTCATTGCATCTGCTCACAGAAACTCCGTTCTTAAAGTTTTTAATCATACAGCTGATGGGAATGACTGAAAAGTCCTCGGTTCCAATGCTACTCTAGTCCACGCTTCCAGTGCTACTCTTTCCTCAGTAATGGCTGTTGGGCATTTTTGGGGCAAGCAGAGTGGTTAGCAAAAGCTAGCTATTCAGGTTTGGTGTTGCCATTTTAAAAAAAAGGTCTGCTGTGGTAGAAGTGACTGGGACTCGCTAGCCAAATCATTCAGTTACCTTCTGGGGGGAAAATTGCAGGGGGGGTGGGGAGGAACCTGCTTGCTCCGCCTCCTATGTGCAAAGGTGGTGATTGACTGTCTGGATACTGAGAAGTTGAGGTCGAAGGCTGTAGACTATTTTACTGTTTCTATTATATTTAGTAGAAAGATCCCAAAGCATGCAGCATTAGATTTTACCTGGAAATAGTGTTTGTTTTATTTTTATAAATAAAGAGAAAAAATACAAAAGCAAAGCAATAGAAATAAAATGCCTACAGTAAGTTTAAACCTAGCAAGGAGTAAGACATTAGGATAACCCATCGTTTACGGCATTAGTTACAATGAACGACACAACATTTATAAAGTCCTGTTTCGACTTTGACATCAGTTTCGATTTTACGACACTCGATCTGACATTGTTCTTATGGGAAATTCAGGTTGCAATGTTTTCTACTTAAAATGTGATTTTTCAGGAACCAATTGTGTCATAAGTCTGAGGACAACCTGTATATTCATTTTATCCCTGTTGTCAAAGGGTCTAGGTGAGATCATTCAGAATTCTTCTAAGAGCATGTGGATTCTTTGGTGCCTTGGGGCTACCACCCTGCTAATGGAAAGTGGATGGAGAGTGGGTTAGAGAGGTGAAAAACTAAAGGAAAGTAACAGTCACACTTCCTACCCAGAGTGCCTAAAGTCAGGCAACTAAATCAGCACTTCACTTTGGCCCCCGAGTCTGAGAACATGTCCTTTAGAGGGACAAGTTCAGTAATTCAATTTAGGCTTTGTCTGCACTGACTAAAGCGCACTAAAAACACACACCTCCGCTGCTGAAAAACACAAGTTTTGTCAACGAAAAGTGCCGGTGTGAACAGTGCTTTGTCAGCAGAAGAGCGCTCCTGCCAGCAACACTACGGCCGCTTGTTGGGGTGGAAGTTTTTTGTTAGCAGGAGAGCTCTCTCCTGACGACAAACTGCAGCTGCACAGTGCACCTTGTAATGGCACGGCTGTAGTGGCACAGCCGTGTTACTAAAAGCTGTGTAGTGTGGACATTGCCTTAGTAGGAAGTGGGAGATTGAGACTTTACAAGAAACGGCTGTCCACAACCTAAAGATATTGTGAGAAATCACAATGACTTCTTCAAGGTCCTCGTTCTTGTGTTCAGATTTTACCATTCAAGTTGCCAAGTGACAGAATCTTAGTCCAGTTCTCGCAAAAGAAATGGTCATATCATAAAAGCCATCATCATTCATTGGCAACTTTATTGGTAGACTCTGTGAAGACCAAAGACTGAATGGACCATAGCCACTGAACTCTCTTCTAATCCCTAGAGGCCTAACGAGCTCCTCCGGGTCACGACTGAGAGACATTGGCATGGGACAATATAGAGGGGGCTTATATTACTTCTGTCTGGATTGTACCTATTCTGTGAACAAACAGAGCATTGACTCCAGCACCTTATGCATGCACTAAACTAATTCACATAATTGCCCCTCCCCTCCCAAAAAAGCCAAGCTACAAATACAAATCTTCACATGCGCACACAATGAATCCTGAAGCTTCTCAGTAGGCTCTTAATGGGCTTCATCATGGCAATTGCAATGGTTTAGAAGCTCCCAGACCTGAAGAAGAGCTCTGTGTAAGCTTGAAAACTTCTCTCTCTTAGCAACAGAAGTTGGTCTCATAAAATATATTACCTCATTCACTTTATAAAGAGGTGAAGTCAATACTAAGGAAATACTTTCATTTTGTTTATATGAATAATCTGATAGTGAATATTCCAAGCAAGGGAGGAACTAGATCAGAGGATCTTCTCAAGTCCCCCCCCACCCACAAGTTAGTCCTGTTAAAATAACTAGAAGTAATGAATTCCTTGTGGGGAAAATCTTGGTGATATTCATAGATTCATAGACTTAAGGTCAGAAGGGACCATTATGATCATCTAGTCTGACCTCCTGCACAATGCAGGCCACAGAATCTCACCCACCCGCTCCTGGAACAAACCCCTAACCTATGTCTGAGTTATTGAAGTCCTCAAATCGTGGTTTAAAGTCCTCAAGGTGCAGAGAATCCTCCAGCAAGTGACCCATGCCCCATGCTGCAGAGGAAGGCGAAAAACCTCCAGGGCCTCTGCCAATCTTCCCTGGAGGAAAATTCCTTCCTGACCCCATCTTCCATGCAGCATTTTACAAATTAACCAGGCAAGGATAACTTCATTTGCCATTGAAATGCAGCTTCCTCTGGGATGGAATAGGTCAGCCGTTTGGTGGCACACAACAAAGCTACACAGCAGGTTAGGGGCAGCAGCTGGAGGATTCTCTGCACCTTGAGGACTTCAATAACTCAGACGTAGGTTAGGGGTTTGTTCCAGGAGTGGGTGGGTGAGATTCTGTGGCCTGCATTGTGCAGGAGGTCAGACTAGATGATCATAATGGTCCCTTCTGACCTTAAGTCTATGAGTCTATGCTACTGAAACTCCAGGACGCACAGTGTAGTTACTGAAGCTAGAATTCAGCCCGGGTATCAGGGCTAAAACCCCATTCTGGGAGAAAAGACTGTGAAATCTTTAATGTCTTAAAGTAGCAACAGCCTTGGCTTTACATCTTTTCCAAAAGAGGACACCTCCACCAGCAGTCCTATGCTAACTTCATGCTGCGACATTGGCTCATTGCTGACCCAGAAGAGGGCCATCTATTGAATCACTTACAGTACTGCTGGTGCTGGTTTTCCAGAGGTTTCCCAGTCAGGTATTGATAAGGCCCAAAAGTGCGTCGTTTTAGATTTGTCAAGAAAACAACCTTGTGATGATGTTGCTGCAGCAAATAAAATCCAGTAAATAAAATATATATATTTCCATAGCTTATCTCCGAGAACCCCCAAATCCAGCCTGTTTTTATAATAGCAGTAAGACAGTCTTAGGTGTGGCGATGCAGTCTGTCCCCACACGTAGCAGCGCATGCCTGTCAACATGCCCTAAAGAAACAGACTTAATGTCGGGTGGATCCACATCTTGGTGTGTTGGCTGAAGATGGTAGAGAAAAAGTTAGAGCCTGTGGTATATGCTTGGCACCACAGTAGGATAGCCTTGCTCCGAATGGACCAATACAGACAACTTCTCTCCTGGCACTTGGCTGAAGGCCAAGACATGGGACAGTTTTAAAAGTCAAGGCTGGTGTTGGGTAGAAACAGTCCTGGGGAACTTGGTGGTGGAATTGGCTTCTTTGGTCAAACTTTAATACTCATATGCATATGCCATAAGAGAGACTCATTTCTGGTCACTCTCCATCTCTACTGGTTTTATTCAGTACACGTTTCTACTTGCACATATTCACCCTTTGTTGGCTGGGGCAGGGCTTTTGATGATATTAATGAATGTTTGCCTTTTTCTTAAGAATTCTTGTAACCTACATCAGCAGTGCTATTTGACACCTACCAGCCAGGTGATTAATGGGAAAAGTGTGGCAAGGGTTAAATATAAACTGCCCTTTGTGGTGAGACAGTGGTTTCCAGTTTCATAAAAAATATTTCTTTGTGCTGAGTTGTTCCTTCCTGTCTCTGTAGGTGCAGATCCAGAGCAAGAAAGTTGACATTTCCAAAGTGTCCTCGAAGTGTGGCTCTAAAACGAATATAAAACACAAGCCAGGTAAAACTCTTAGTGTGCACCCTCACACTTCGCCAGTTAGTGAATATTGCATGTCATTCCGGCAGAACCTGTGATCCCAATTGGAGCAAGTTAGGTGGATGGATGGTATTCCGAAGGGAAGTACCTAGTTTCTTATGGATGCAGCATGATCTCCTGGTTAGAGAAGGGGACTGGGGATCAAGCGAGCTGATTCTAATCCTGGCTGTGAGAGTGACTTGCCTTGTTCTAAGCTCCAAATAGCAAGTCATTGTTACAGCCAAACTTAGAACAAGGCAAGTCACTTAACCCGTCTGCCTCAGTTTTCCCAACTCTAAAATGGTGAGCTACCTGCCTTTCAAGGGATTTGAGGCTTAATGAGATCCTCAGAGGGAAGGCTTTAGAGAAGGGTGAAGTACCTCTGTCCACTTCTCTGGAACAGATGCAGGAGACCTTTTAGTGTTTTGTAGAGTAACAATCCATACTCGTTATGTAACACCTGTCCTCAGTTGATCCTAAATCACTTTACAGAATGGATGTGCAAGAATCCTTTGTTCCCCACTGACAACACAGCAGAGGCACCAATTCTTCCAGTATCTGAGATTTCCATTGGACTCCTCACTGAGCAGATGCTCTCTTTAGCTGAAATGCTGACAGGATCACAGTCCGAGGTGTTACGGCTGCAGGCCAGTTGTCTACACTTTGCTTCATGTCAGATCAAGCTGACCCTTCAGTAAGCCCAAAGAGTGTGGTCCAGGCTCTTGACTTGCTGGCTTTTTCAGTAGCAAGGGACATTCACCTGCACAGAAGAGTCCCCTGGTAACGAAACATGCCTGTGTGAAGAAGACAGAGTTCATACTCCAAACCTGAAAACAAACACTACAAGCTAGTCTTTGTTTCCAAAGAAGTCCCCAGACCCAGCCCAAAAGGCTCTTGGGTTGAAAGCAGTTCAACCTTGTGCACAGAGCATCATGGTTCAGTGCATCAAAAACTCTCTCCCCTTTGAGAACATAGTGTGACAAACTTGGCCTCTGTCTATTCAGTGCTTTGCTGTACACTACACTACAATAACTGCTCTTGTCCAGGGCTGATTAAAGCACAATAGTCCTGCAAGAATTATCTGTTATGTCACATTTTTAAGCAACTCTGTGTGGCCAAAATGATGGGATAAAATCCATTGGCCAGAAAGGATTCTGTTCACCCACTCAAAGCTCAGAAATTCTTTTAAAATGCTGAGGAGCTTATGTATTTAATGATGTCTCTGGAGGGCTGAAATTGCTGCCAGTGTTTGACTATATGAACAGCTTTCTAATAAAATGGTTAGAGGAAGCAGAACAATACACTGCACATCTCCTGATACTTGATGGGGGTTGCAGCCCTCCCACATTCATTGAGAACTTGCCACAAGTCTCTAGTAGGTCTTTGGGCCTCTTCTCATCCCTCCAGCAGAGTGCAGCACTGTCAAGCATAGGAACTGGCTTATTTCTCTCTTCCCCCACCCCAATGTTTGGGGAGGGTAAAGTGAGGATTTACTTGTTCTATGGGTCGTGCTGTTGGCTGCACTGCTGACACAGGGTTGCCTCTTGAGCTGTTTATGCAGTGTTACTGGAGTCTGTCTGGAATGAGACAGGTCTTCCTGCCCTAGAAGACAGTGATTAGTGGATGCCGTTTTACAATTGCAGCTGATGGAGATGGAATGGAAAATAAGTGAACATAAGAACAGCCACACTGGGTCAAACCAAAAGTCCATCTAGCCCTGTATCCTGTCTTCCGACAGTGGCCAATGCCAGTTGCACCAGAGGGAATGAACAGAACAGATAACCATCAAGTGATCCATCCTTTGTCGTCCATTCCCAGCTTCTGGCAAACAGAGGCCAGAGACATCTTCCCTGCCCATCCTGGCTAATAGCCATTGATGGACCTATCCTCCATGAACTTATCTAGTTCTTTGTTGGACTAGATAAACTAGTGGGGAATGCAGTGAATGAAAGGAAGTCAGAAACCATACATCAAGGTCAAGTCGTGGATCCCTTGCAAACATCCATGTAAATAATGAGATGAGGTTGCCAAAGGACATGGAGGGAGAGGTGTCTGCACATGTACATGAGTGGCCAGTTAGAGGATGCAGTCAGAAATAACCTTGACATCTAACGTGGATTGACCATACTCCTCTGGAGGAGAGAAGTTGGAATCACTTCTGGTATAACGAAGGTGGCAATGTGCAGTTCTTCCTACATACTCCTCCTAACATGCAGCATTTTCTGCACAGGGGATCTCCAGAGTTGAACTCGGGAACTCATGCTTGCTTGGGTTGTGGTTTTGTATGCAGAGGTGGAATTCACCAACTTTCATCTTGACAATGATCAGATTTGAGCCCAGGCCTTAGTTGGTGAAAGGCTGAGACACTTAATGCACTGTTCCACTCTATCCCTTACAAAGTAATTGGCTTAACGCAGAACTCTGGGGGCTGGTTTGGAGCAGGAGGAGGAGGACGAGGGAGGTTCTGTGTCAGACTCTGCTCCAAGTGCTCCCCTGTTCTGAAACCATCCTCTTCTCTTGCTCCAGGGGGAGGAGATGTCAAAATCGAGAACCAGAAGCTGAACTTCAAGGAGAAGGCACAGGCGAAAGTGGGCTCTCTGGACAACGTTGGACATGTGCCAGCAGGAGGCACGGTGAAGGTACATTACATTTCTGCTCTGTGAGAGAGGTTTTCTTGAGCTCCGTTCAGCTCCATGTCTCACTGCTAATGCATCCAGCTGCCCCCTTGAGTCAGCCTGTGGCCATTTACTCATTCCCAGCATCACTTCCATAATCACTCTGTCATTAAATCTAGAAAACAAGGAAGAGCTAAATGAGAGAACCATGTCAGCGTCCATTCTAGATGGGTCCCTACTGCATGTCTCTAGAGAAGCAGTTCTCAAGCTTCATTGCACCACGTCCCCTTTCTGATTGCAAACATTACGACACGATCCCACATAGGGCTGAAGCTGTAGCCTTCGGGCTTCAGCTTCTGCTCCAGTCAGTGGGTCTTGGGCTTCAGCTTCAGCCCCAGGTCCTAGCGAGTCTAACGCAAGCCCTGGCGACCCCAATAAAGTGGGTCACGATGCAGAGTGTGAAAACCGCTGCTCTGAGAGAGCAGCCTGGTTAATTTTGTCTCCCTCCCTCTAGAGGGTCTGAGAAGAGGCTTAATCTTTTAGGCTAGATCTATAAACAGGTCCATTGTTGCAAGGATGAGAGTAAAGCTTTGCATCTGACTTTTCCTCCCTCTGTTGTGATGTTAGAATATCAGCTCACTAGTCCTGGCTAAGTGAATGTGTAACTTCCTTATTGCACCAGTCAGAGCAAGTGAAATGGCTAGTTGGAAGCTCTCTCCCAAACAGAGCTGCTGAGATCAGTGTGCTGTGGGCTGCAAATAGGCATTTTACTGCATCAAGGAATCTGTCTGGTAGAATCTTCCATGGGTGGGTTTGACCTCATACTAACCCCAGCCCTGAACCCTTCCTCTGGATAACTGTAAGGATGAATTCTTGCTTTAGAGTTGGGATGCCATCTTGGTACAGCACTTCTCTGCCGCAAGGACACGAAATAATTCCAACTGCTCTCAGCCACAGCTCTGTAAACTGCATTGGAGCATCTCTCAGCTTTACTACTGCCATGAGGCATCTGCTGTTACGGGTGGGAACTCACCCCCCTTAGATGACCTTTTCATTATGAACGTGCAGGCTAACATACCAAGCCATGTACACATGAGAATGGAGCTGGAGTTCACATATTCAGGTAGATTCATTGACACCAGAGGTTTAGTTCTAAGCACTGTGGCATAGGAAGGAAGAAATCCTGTGTTGCAGCACAAAAGCCAGCGTCATCTCGGCCATTGAGGAGAGCACTGGAGAAAAGCATCCCTTTCCAAATGCTTTAGTTTTCCATTGTCTCAATCCTGTTTGTTCGTAACTGACATTATGTTGTGGGAGCACCGAGAGGCCGTCTAAGTTGGCCCATTGTGCTGGTTCTGCATCAGACAAGATCGTAAACAGTCCCCGTTCTGGTGTCTGTATAGGGGCTGGGAGACTAGCATACATGGCAGGATTCACACACAAACAAGGATACAAATAGACCCCATTAAAATTGAGACACTGCCAGCAGTATTTATTTAGGGATAGGTAGGATTTTTCTTCCACTTTTGAATCCTTTAAACTTAATTTTAGCTCCCAGTCAGACTTTAGCAGGCAAATGGCTTTAAGTAGGTATAAAAGTAGTTGATGTGTTAGGGTAGGAGTTGGAATCTAATCCCTGTCCTGTTTTATGCCAGGCTGTTGCAGCTATTTATGCTCTACAGTAATCACACTAGTGCAGTTTGCTAATGGCCAATGTCGTCCCGTGGGGTTGGGTTCCATAAATAGTGTCTCTGTCACCTCCACATCCAGTTTGCATTGTGATTTCCCTGTCAGAGCCGGACATTTGCCTAGGGGTGCGAGAACCCAAGTAGTGTGCCTAGTACCTCTTCCCTCAACACCTGCCGTCAGATCTTATCTATCTCTGTTGCCAGGGTGAGAGGCAGACTAGACTCCAGCTTGCTCATCTATAGCTCTGTGGGCTATTCCGGGCTCTCAGGAGTCAGACCTTGTTTTAAATAGTAAATCACAGATGCGCAGACCCGAGTGAGAGAGGTACTTCTCTGACTAACTGCCCTTTAATGGCCTGTCAAGGGGTCAGGTGCAAGACTGCTGGGCTTGCTCTGCTTGTGGAAGAATGGTGCAGAGGTGGGAACCTTGCACGTTTGTGTGTTTTTCTTCAGAATTATCTAGGTACCAAAATTATGGTTGTGTGATGTGGGTTTAAACCCCCAGAAAGGGGGTCAGACGGGTGCACTGTCTGTCGAGGCTGCACGAGGCTGGTGGGGAATTGCCAGCTTATTGCTAGATTTGCAGCCCCACTAGGCATGTAGGAAATGGCCATACCTATAACCAATAAGATTTCTCAGCCCCCACTCAGATTCTCCGAAAGGAAACAGCAAAATCCTTCTTCCAAATGCATTCCCTTGGCTGCTTGAGGAACCCATTTTGTAAAGGCTTTCTCCAGAGCAGCGTGGTGAGCAGCAGCGGGATGGTGGCCAAAGTATCATGGCGTGCATTCATCGTTAGAGTCAGGACCATCCACAGTGCCCCTCGATAGAGAGAGTGCACAATACCGATGAGTTCTGTCTGCAGTGCTCACTCGGCCCGTGAACACAGCCTGCTTCCAGATGGTGTCTTGTCTCTGCCCAGCCCGCTCCTGTGCTGCTAGTCACATCTGCTGAGGGGCTCTCCAGATAATCCTGCATTCTCCTGAAGAAGCCACAGCTCTAACTTAGCATGTTCCCAACAGCACTGTGTTGGAAATCGGTGATTCCAAATAGGATCACCCGTGTTAAGGAGAACATGCCACAGAACAGAGCTGCACCAAATGGCCATAGACCCACTTCAGCCAGTATGGCAAGGATGTGGTCTTCTGTCTAACTTGCGTTTGTGGCAGTCGGATCCACTGTGAACTATTAATCTGGCAAGTAAGAAATAAAACCAATCAAATCAAGGAGACTCTCATTGCAGTATATTCAGATCACTTATTTTCACAAGTCCCTTCGCTTTTAATCCTACAGGGTCATGCTTGGCAGTCTTCTCCCGGGTGATGGTATCACATTGTTCTAGTCTTCTTGCTGCTAGGCTGGTACTGCATGTGAATGTACTGCGCGTTCCATGGAAGTGACTAGAGGTTTAATAATACGGGCGCTCATTCAGTGACTGCTACGACTAGCTGGCTGAGCTGTGGTGGGGGGCCAGTGAGGTTTTGGGAGACGGGCTGAGGTTGTGGGTTATTGAAGGGTGTCGCTGCCAGATGTTGCTCTGATAGGAGATCTGCTCAATACAGGTGAGTTTTCAGGAAACTGGGGAGTTGATCGTAGCACTTCTCTGCTTCCTTTCTAACCACCCTCCATCTTGGTGCATGCGGAGGGGAGTCTCCATGGGACCCTGACTGGAGTTTCTTCATTTCACTCCATTTCATTCCCATCCTTCTACTGACACCTCATTGTCCTCCCCAACCCCATTGTTTCATTATAGCCTGAGGGGAGTGAAGAGGCAGCGCTGCTGGCTCAGGCCCCTCAGAATGGAGATGTGACAGCGCCCCAGGCAGAAAGTGAAATGCGGGAGAATGGAGTAGGGCCGACTGCGCCCGCTGTGGGTGGTGGTGACCAAAGGGAAATTCTGAGCTTCGGCACTCAGATACAAGAAACAAGTAAGTGCTCGGGCCTTCCTCTCTTCTCAGCTCCGCAGGGCGGGGCGGGGCGAGCACTCGCAGCAGGGGCGGAGCAGCCTGTGGACGTTGATCTCACGGATTTAAGCTTAAAGTTACATTTTTCTATCAATATTTTGCCATATTTTTAATGAACAAAATTGCCTTTTATTTTCCAGGCATCTAATGATGACATTATGGTATCATCCTCCGCTCCCCTGCCCCCTCTCCCCTCCCCCGCTCCCTATCTCACCTACCCCCTTGTGTCGCTGCAGATTGAATCCCACAAACTGACGTTCCGTGAGAAGGCCAAGGCTCGCACGGACCATGGAGCAGACATTGTCGTCTCCAAATCCCCCAACTTTTCCAGCAGCACTTCCCCCTGGTGTAGCACATCCGTCAACGAGAGCCTGGGCTCCATCACCTCCTCGTCACCACGGCAACAGCCAGCTCCCCATGCAAACGACCTTTCTGCGGTGCTTGTTCAGCAAGGCTTGTGACTGTCCCCACCCGCCCTGCCTCCCATGTGCTTCCCAGAGTAACTCAGCTTGGATCCCTTAACCTGGCACTTGGCTTTAGGTGGGAAGGGGACAGCATTTTAGCAGGGCTAGCTTCCCTTTCAGTGGTGCTGTCTATCAACAGGGAAAGGTAGTTGTTCACCCAGACAGCCCAGGAATCAGGTTCATTTCATTGTGACACTGGCTGTGCCTGACCCAGTGTGTCTCAGGCTCTGGTGATCCCGTGTTGGGTGGAAAGGGGATCCTTTCCTCGCCTCACCTCCAATCCTCTTGCTGTTAGGAGGACACCAGCGTGAGTCTGAATGATGTGTTTCTTAGGGACAGGCAGCAGGAGACCTCTAGACTAAACATGTGCTTAAAGCCACTTCTCATTCTGGGGAGGGCGCCAAGCCTCATTCTATGGCTGCGTTTGGGCAGAAGTGGTGGGGCTGCACTACGAGTGGCCAAAGCCAGGCCGGCGTTAATGGGGATAAGCTGTGATCTTTCTCTTTTTTAACTTTTCCTCCTGCTGCTTCAGTTTCGGCTGTTCCTATTTAATGATTATCGATATTATACACACACATTAGGCTGTTTTAACTGTTGACTTTAACCGTTTCATTTTTTTTTGTGACGAAGTGTTGATGATTTATTGTGCTATGACCATGCTAAGTTTCCTTTTCTCTCTTTCCTTCTTTCCTAACCATAGGAATAAAGACATTAACCGCTGCTGCAGTGCTGGCTTCTTATCGACATATCCAGCAATTGTAACTGTTGTTTTTCTTTGTGTTGTTTTATTTTAAATATTTTAAAATGATGGAGCAAATTCATGGGATTAAGCCATGTCTGAAAGGAAAGGCATAAGAATGTGCTTTTAAAAAAAAATCTCTTGCTGTAACAGTTCAACTACGCCTTGTATTGACTGCAACAAGCTAAGGGGATGCTTAGAGAACCTCCTATCGGGGTCAATAACCAAGCCCTGGAGGGATTAACAAAGGGCGCAAAGTATATTTATTAAGTCGAATAGCCACAGACCGTTTGTTTTTCTTTGCCATGGCATCAGGCCAGAGTTAGGGTATCAGGCCAGGGAGCTGCTTCGAGCAGTGTGTTGCAGGTTAATGCAGGGTGAGTGTTCTGATGCAAGGGATCCAGTGTGATGTGTATTATTTTTAACAAAGGTTCAATATAGGGGTAAAGAGATGACCTGGCTAGATGCAATCTGGTGGGAGACAAGGATGGGGAAGAAATGAAAGGCTGCCTCTCATCCGGGGAGCCAGAGAGGGAGAGCTGAATGTCTGGGAAGGGTTGGGAGGGGTAGAGTAGGCAGGCTTACAATACGAAGGCATTACAGCCCTGGCTCATCAAGAGATGACACACCATTGTGCTTTGAGCTCCTTGTTTTATGTTGCGAACGACACTAAAGAAACAAAATGTATATAAAAAAACTGGTGGTCTTGAGTCATCAAACTAACTTTAAAGCAAAAAGCAGAATAACAAAGTACAGGGATCAAAGTTAACTGAAGACAGACTTCTGCTAAGGGGGCTGGCCTACTTGAAGTAGGGGGGGTGGAGAGGAGCCCACATCTCCCCTGCTTGCGGGAATATTTCTCTTTGGGAAGCTGACAATGACACGGTAACCTGGAATCTGTATTTACACACAAAGATTCTTATTGCACTTGTATTTTTTTATATTAAAGTTTGCATGATTTCTAATAAAATGACATTAAAATGTAATAGTTTGCATCCAAGTGGTCTACTAGTCTTGTAAGTGCTTTTTCCTCTAAATACAAAATTGAATAAACAATGCAGATTTGCACCTGAAAGGGGCTGTTATATATACCCTGTTCTCTCCATAAAACTCCCTCTGTTCCCCTCTTCCCCCTCACTACCACCTTTCCTCTCCAATTCATGCCACACGCCCTCTGCCCTAAGACCAGTGAGAAGTTGCTGGGCTCATCAAATTCTCCTGCCCCCTGTGCTTGAAAGTTCCACATAGTTGTTTACATCTCTCAATGCTTGTTTTGAGGGCCCATCCCGAGGTGGTTAATATTCTTGTAACCCTCTTTGTTCTTTCCTCCAACGTTTACCTTGCTCTGGAGAGGTGGCCGCTGGAGATGTAGGGCTGAGGCTGCCCAGCCAGAGGCAGCTGGGGCAGCACCATATCCAGTAAGCCAGTAATAGCCAGCCCGTTCATTGAAAGACTGCTCCCAGGGGGGTGGATTAAGAGGTGGACCCATAGCCAGTTGCCCTTGCTGTCGTCCTACCTCAGTAAGGGAGGAGAACGTGTTCGATGTCAAGCATCCCCCCAGGGTAAGATGGCAGAATTGCGTTGTGATGCCCTGAGGCACTGTGACAGCTGCTCTGGCTCTGCAGGTGCTGGCTCAGATCTTTCCCGATGTTCATAGAGACCCATCCACCTGCATGTACCCCTCTCGGTATATATCACTGCCCCTTCTCTGATGCTTCCTATGTTTTGTTACTAAATTCTAAACACCAGCAAGATCTCTTTAAATCTGTGAATTGGGATTGAGCAGGAAGGGGGCATTAGAGCAAGATAAATGGTTTCAAGAGGGAAGGTTAATCCCCTTAACAGGAAGAGGCACAGACTTTGTTTCCCAAAACAATAATGGATGTTTTTTCTGAAATAGGAGACCTGACAGGGCTGCACTGGCTGCACATTTCTGCAGTAGGGTAGGTGCACATCACCCAATGACAATCTCTCAGTCCTGTGTCTGCAGGTATGTGGAGCCTCCGCTAAATTCCTGTTTAACAGCACATGCTGGGATTGGTGGTAATCTGAAGCCAGGCTTGGGGCTCCCCTCCAGAGCCAGGAGCTGAGAAATGTGCACTAATGATCGAGGTTCCTGTGGGGGAGCAGCTGGTAGCAGTGACTGGTCTGTTGTAAAATCCAGCCACGTGCTCCAGATACATGTGGCCAACGCTCATTTGTTTTCTTCTGAATGACTCGGAGAGAGGTGGAAGCTGAAATACCACGTTCTTTTCACTGCATGCTGCTAGAGACCGCAGGGACAGGATGTGTCTGATGGTCCTTTTTACCAATTTCACAGAGTGGCGAGTGTTTAGTTTGGGGGCTATGATAGGAAGGCAGATAGCAACATTGTACTTTATGTTCTGAGATTACAAAAAAAGAAAAAGAAAAAAACCTGTTTTGCCAAGAGTTAAGTTTTACCTTCTTCCGATCGCTCTTGATTGCTTTTCTCTGAGGAACTGGTCGGTTGATAAGCTTACAAAGCATCGTAAGGTGGCAGCAGAGTGAAGGCCTATCTCAAAATGTGCACAAACCGTCCCAAACTCTCACAGGTTTCAGCTGAGCAGTAAGAGCTCTCTGTGCTTCTGTGCCACTTCTCTCTGACACTTGTTGTGCCTGTGTTTAGGTGACTTAAACTAGATCCAGATATACCAGTTTGGTTTTGCTAGGACAGCTTCAATTTTACTAAAAATTTTGTATTTTATTTTAAAGAAATAGCTGTAAGTATTGCTCGTCTGGGAATAGTTGTGTGTGTGCGGTTGATATGGCACTGGTTTCCTACATGGAGGGATGGGAGCAAGTGCTGAGTTATGCTGAGACCTGAAAATGAAAACTGCAGGAAGTGTTACAGCTATTCTGCAGCAGGCTGGAAAATCTCTGCGAGAAGCTGAAAATCCCGTTAGTCCTGGTTTGCCTTTAAATATTTGGGACATTGACCCGCTAATTGAAAACTCCTGAGCTCTGCTGTTGCCCCTCATGGCTCAGTGCTGCTTCCACTGCAGTCAGCCACTGACTCCTGTGGGAGCAGGATTGGCCCCCGTGCGGGGGAAGGCTTCTGAGCCGTGTTGACTTGCGCTGCTCGAAGGAGCCAGAGGTTCTCTTTTCAGCTGCATCTTTTCCAGATGACACATGTAAAACAGAAGGCTTCTTGTGAGCCGGGCTTCTCCTCCTAGACATCAGGGATGCCAGTTGGGTGGGGTTCAACTGGCAGGAGGCAACGTAATGCCAGGGATCTGTGTGTATTCTTGTTAGGGTTAATCCTAGGACTATGTGGTAAATAAATTCCATTTTGAAAAGTAGTGAGTTGAGTCTGAATTAAATGTGGCTTGAATGTAAATGTTCCTGGTCTGAGATGCCCGTGTAGACGCAGGGAATTCCTCTGGTTTCTCAGGTATCTGCAGGAAGCTGGCATGGCTTGGCACAGCCAGGGGACAGGTGGGGTGGAGTTAGTGTTCTTTTCCCTGGTGGCAGTTGGGTTGGGCTTCATAAGCACGTCTGACAGGAAACTTTAGATTACATTGGACTTGACTCACGATGAATGGGGCATAAAAGCAACCTGCCGCTGTGGTCTTGGCGCTGAGCAGCCCTGTGGCAGAGTCATGGGCTGGAAATGGAGATGCGCCCTGCTAGCGAGAGCAGCTCCATTGTACCATGGCAAGGCTAGATGGGAATGTGTCCGCTAGGGCCATGACAGCTCCCACCTTTGGGGGGGAAAGGAATCTTTTTCTGGGCTTGTGGTCAATGCTGGGATTGGCTTTGAGATGTCTGTAATGGCTGAAGTGGTGAAAGGCTCCAGTGAGGTTAATAGGCTCTTTGGAAAGTGACTCCTGCAGGAGCCTGAAGGTCCCTTTTCTGTGCTGACTCTTGGTTCCACCTTCCATACTTGAGCTCTCTAACGCACCAGCCTGTTGCATTGGGGTGCAGTCAGGCATCGGTGGGAGTGGCTGGGGCTGGCTTCTCAGTGCCTGGGGACTGTTTAGTTGACAGTGGAGGCTTGCATCCCATTGCATATCAGTGACATACACAGCTCAGTGGGGCTTTAATACTGTAAAACAAAGGACATTCAAATAAAGAAGTGGATGGACTCAAGGCCACAACAGCAGAAGGCTGCATGGTCTGGCTGCATTGGCCTTTGCTGTTATGGGGCTGCGTGTGTTCTGCTGTGCAGCACCTGCCCCAGAGGCTGGGTTACAGCCTGAATGTGCCTCCCGTTGACATTCTTGGTCCTATACTGCTAATTGAATGTAGTTCTCTGGGCTGACCCTTGCTGTCGTCCCCTGTACACAGCGTAGTGCGTCAGTGTGAGTGAAGCTCTAGACTAGAGCCATTGTGTGTTTGGTGCCCTCTGAGCAGAATTTTGTTCTCTGACGTGATTGAAACACGGCTACTCAGTGTCTTCCAGATTCTCGAACTGCCAGGATGTCCCTTGTTCTACCACAGGTGATGGAAGGAAGGAAAAGGCCAAGACCTCTTTAGCCTCACGCCGTTTCCTTCTTAGTGCTTTTGCTGGAGCACCGTATGAAGGCTCAGGAGGGGGAGTAACTGGTTAGTTGGCTGGAGAACAGTGTTGTCTTCTTGGGGTGGAAGAAATGCTATTCTGCCCAAGTCTGTGCAGTGGTGGTGTCGCCGTGTTGGTCCCAGGATATTGGAGACACAAGGTGGGTGAAGTCACATCTTGTATTGGGCTGACTTCAGAGCATAAAAGCTTCTCTCTCACCAACAGAAGTTGATCCAATAAAAGATACGATCTCCCCCACGGACATTGTCACTCCACCCAAGGGCAGTTTCAGTGTGTGTGCGGGGGGGGGGGGGGGAATTCACAGGAAGATTCTTCGCTTCCCGGAGGAGTTTGACAAGCAGTAGAAGCCAAGATAAATGTAGAACTATGGAAGAAAGCTATGGAAAGCATCCTCCACCTTTTTGTTGCCCTTTGCCACTGATGGTCTAGCTACAATATATATTTTCCTTTTCACAAAAATCTCTCTCACACTGGATGCCATCCTGATCACTCAAGACACCTTTATTCCAGCCCTCTGCTGACTTCCCTTTCTGGCACTTGAAGGCCCAGTAATCCCTTAACATAGATACATGGTGGAAAAAGCACAGAAGGAAAGTGGAGGGGGTGGACTGAGAGGCAGGTATGCTCTGAGCACAGGACTAGGAGCAAGAACCACTGGAGTTCTAATCATGTCTTCAATACTGTCTCCCTCTGTAGTCCTGGGAAATCACTTAACCTCTTGGGCTCAGTTTCCTCATCTGCAAAATGGGGGCAATAATAGTTACTTTGCAGTGGAGGTGCGAGGTATGATCGTGTATCAGGTGCTCTCTAAAGGTTAAGTATTAACATTTTTGTGTTGTAGGAATATTATACAGAGGCTCCTTCCGCATCACTCAAGATGCACCCTAATGACCGAGGAGAGCACGGAGCAGTCCAGTTTGGGCAGTGACTGTGCAGCCAACCGTTGCTGTAATGTTGAGTGATACAAGTGTTTCTATAATCTAGAGGGTGCTGATGGGGAGGGGACGGGGGGAGATTATTGCATGGATGTAAAGTCGGAGACTCCAGCTACTTGGGAGAGGTGGTAGAATACTAGAGGGGGAGTGCAAATCCCTGGTACTGATGGCAGGGAGTGAATTCGTACTAGTTTACTTCTGCCTTTGTTTCACCCTCCTTGTTGACTGTACAAGACTGGTGTCTCCATTAGCAACATTTCCTGATTTGACGTTGTGATTCTTACTATTGTAAAGGATTGAAATAAAGCTTCTAGATGTTCAACCTTGGCACCAGTGTGAATTTGCATTTTTTTGTGGGGTGGGGGCTGATACTTTTCTAGGAAACACACCCATTCTTTGGATGGTGGGTTAATCCTAGTCTGCTGCTGAGTAAATCCACCACGGGCAGAGGCAGGAGCAGGCTACATTCATTCTTCTGCAATATTAGCAGCTCCAGCTCTTAGAGGGATCTTGTTTGCTATGTGTAGTCGGTCACTCAGCCTCCATATTCCCCTCTTCTCTGGACTGACCTCCACAGCTAATAGAATTTAGTTGCGTGAAATGGGCATCTCTTAGATCCTAATGCACCATGTGCACTGATGGTGCTGTATAAATGGCTTAATCTGGGGAGCCCAACGTTTGATAGTGTAACAGTCCTCTGGCCTGTGGTGTACTTGGCTGGGTGGCAGGAGAATGGACTGTTAGGTTTCCCTCAGTGTCACTGGTGCTGCTTCTCAACAGGAGCTGCTTTGCCTGTGCTGTGGGGAGCAGAGAGGAAATACAAAGTGAGGTTCCAGTTTACTGTTCTGCTAAATTGAGTCTTGACTCCCAGCTGTGAACCTAATTCTGTGACTTTTGGCAAGTCACTTACCGTACCTCGGTCTCAGTTTCCTGAAAGGGAAATGGTGTAAATCTTGCTTCCTGTGGATACTTTAACGTTGGCAAAGTGCTTTGGAGACCTAAAGCTCAGTGACCAGATTTCCAGACTTGAGGAGCATCTGCAACTCTTCCACCTGTGAGCTGTGGGGGTCGAGCACTGCTGCAAATCAGGCTGAGAGGGAGAATTAGAAGAAAGGCGAGGGGCAGAAATCGGGCTGGGCTGGTTTTAGAAACTCAAATATGCACCTCCTGCATCTGGATCCCAAAGCCCTGGAGTGGTGCCCAAATGAAACCTCTCCAGCTCCCCACATTGAGATCCTCTTATTTTATCCAGGCCAGGCTTAGTGTGCTGTGCTGTGGGGAAAGAGCTGATCTCTTCAGCCTGACTGTAAATGCAAACTCCTGGCCTGGGGGCCATCTGCAGCCTGTGGGGCTCCAGCAGTTTTGGGGCTGGGTCTCTCGCTTGGCCCCACCTACTGCCCCTGGGCACTCCCCTGTCTGGGGCTCCAGCAGTGCAGTGGAGCTGATTGGTGTCTGCCAGCTTGCCCAAGTGGCTGCTGGCCCCTCTCTGCAACCAAGGGGTGGGGCAGGGCTGTGCCTCAGGTTACTGCCCCTGCTCTGAGCGCCCCTGAGGCCAATGGGGCAGTGCCTGGAGGCCCCTGGCCTGCCCTGCCTTGGAGCCCCAGGTAAGTGCTGCACCTCCAACCCCCTCCCAGAGCCTGCACCTGCACCCCCCCCAAACTCCTCCCAGAGCCTGCACCTGGTCCCCACACCCCCTCCCAGAGCCTGCACTGCCTCTCTACACTCCCTCAGCCCAGCCTCTCACCCCATCCCCCTACCCAAGAGCAGTAGTCAAGGGGGACAGAGGTTTTTTTTTGGGGGGGGGGGAAAGGTTGGTTCTGGGCAGTATGAGTGGTGCTGGCCCTAAGGTAAATTGAGTTTGAGACCCCTGCCATAATGGCTTCACTCGTCTTCCTTTTGTGAGGCCTATGCAAGTTGCTACCTGCCTCTTGGTTTTAAAATCTTCACCCAGCGTGATGTAATGTAAGCACAGCAGGGTGGGGCTTGGTCCTTCCTATCTTTGCCTGACCTCATTTGGTCTTTTTTCTGTGAGGACTATGGAGCCACCTGGGAGCGATTTACTCAGCAAGTGAAGCTGGGTAACACTCCCTCAGTGTCACTAAGACCCATAATCCATAGCGAGCCCTTAACAAATGGGAAGAGACCTGGATAGTCAAGGCTAAGGTAACACAGGTATAGTGATGGGCACAGAAGAACCTGACTGCAGTAAGATCACCCTCTTCTCTCCCACAAGACAAGCACCCTCTGAGGGCTAAGATTTTCTGGATGGGACAAGCTCCAGCTGCTCTTCAAGCTATGTGCAGCTGTAGCCTGAGGAGGCGTAATAGATGGTAATGGGGTTGCCCACTGAAGAAGACTGGCTTAGGTGATAGTGCCTAGGATGGAGAAAGAAGCTAGAGACCCCACGCCTCACTATACTGTGTAGGTTCACGGAAGGCCAAGTAGGCTTGCTATGTATCTGTCCTCAGCCTGGCCTTCTAGCTGTCCCTGTCAGCTTTCTGTACTGTGCTAGCATTCTGACTAGGGGCCCTTCTGCAGCTCTTGCATTGTGCATGGTCAAGGATTGCAATCAGTTAACAGGCTGAAATTGCTGGTAGGGCCTAGTAAACAGCCAAGGAGCAAACTCCTCTGGCCATTCGACAGGCTCATTCCTGGCTGTGGCAAGGCTGTGACTGAAATCTCTTCCTTAGGTCCCTACGCTGTCCAACTTGCTTGCAGAGCAGGAACACTGTTGGCAACACATGCCTGAGCCATGACTTACAACCCCAGCTAGCAAGTGTCTACCACGTTGAAGGCCTACAGCAGTTTGACTCCACCTTGTTCTTAAGCCTCCTGTTCTGCAGGTGCAACTTCTAATTACGGAATTGCCTTTATTCCTCCTCTGCACCTGGACCCCTTAGGCTGGGAGGGCCAGGTGAGGTGTGGCTCAGCTGAACATGGTAAAACAATGACCTGAGGCTGCATTGTCTGTGTGAAAACTGGAAATGAATGAGGAATAAGGGAGGTGAGTGCTGTCACTCAGAATTTAAGCCCAGAAAGGACCCACCAGATCATCTAGTCTGAGGCCCTATGTAGCACAGGCCATCCCTAGCTACCAGGCCCAGCAACTGAAATTACAGTGAGATGTTACAATGCATCAGGGCCCCTGCAATCCCACACTACAAGTATTCGTACCTCTCTCAAAACTACCTGCTACCCTGGAAATCAGGTTGAGAACACAAGCCACCCCGAGCTCTGTAACCTTTTGGCAATAGGGTACTGGCTCCATTCACACACACGTGCTCTTGCTCAAACACCAGGCCTGCAGCACAGATAGGCTCAGACTGTGATTTAATGGAAGCTTTGCCTCTTTCCTCCCATTGTCACTGAAGCAGCAAAAGAAAAGAACATGGGGCAGGCATAGCCTAGGCTGTGGCAAGAGAACAATCGGCTTTGGATACAGTGGTTAATAAAGGACAGAACCGGTCACTACTCTATCCCTTTTTATTGTCTTTAATCTACTGTTGTAAAAAGATCCAGTATCACATGACAGCCACTGAAGATCCCAATATCACACTGTTCTGAACCATTTAGACAATAGCTTAGGGTTTTTACCTGCTGGAAGGGAAAATCCACACTGTTTATTGTACAGACTGAACGTAAAACACTGCTCAAATCATTGTGACAACCTCTCAAGCAAGTGAAATGTAGATGAAAAGTTTTGCACGACTGACTACAGGCTCCAGGACCCCCAGGCTGCCTAGGACAGCCCCTCCCTCAGGTGCAGTTCTGAACAACTGCTACTCAAAGAGGCTGAAGCCAAAGTAACCTCTACCTGGAGCTCACTGCCAACAATGACATCTGGTCCCTTGCAGACACCCCCCCATGAGCTTTCCCACCCTCTGCCCCTGTGCTTCAGCCCATAGCTAGAGGAGAGTGATTCCATCTTCACTACATCAGGTGGAGTACTTCAGTTACAATGGCCAGGGGCTGCTTCATGTCTTTCCTACAGTTAGAGCCCAGTGGAAGCACTGAAGGCCAGGACAGGCTAGTTTTTGCTCCTGTAGCTAATCCATACACAGAAAGCTGCTGGCTCCCATGTGGGAGGATGGAGCTCCTAGTAGCTTCTCATTAGAAAGGTAACAGGGGACCCAGTGACAATACTGTGCCCCATACATAAACTAGACTCTCTGCCAGGTCAGGAATGGCTCCCACCTCTTTCCATCACACAAGTGCCTCTGCCAGTCTCCTCTTAGCTACAAAGAGCAGTAGAAATAAAAACAAATCACAAGTCCAGTGGCCACCTTTCATTTCCCTGGTGGGCAAATCAGCAGTAGCACTGCCTGTACTAGCCCACAGGCACCTGCCATCTTATGATACAGGATTTTTGCCTGCACCTCATAACAGACACATCATCTGCAATGCAACTGTCCAGTGCCTGCTCAGCTGTGGCACTCTCCAGCCACCCGTCTCTTGTACTTTACAGACATTAGTGAATTTATCCTCACAACAGCCCTGTGAGGTAGGTTGCGATCTTCATCAACAGCCAGAGACCGGAGACAGAGCTGGGATCAGAGCTCTCGCCTCAGAACGTTGTGCGTTAGTCACAGAACCCTCCTGGGTGCAGGTCATAGAAAAACAGGGAACAGCATTACTCAAGGAGACAGGCTGCCAGAACCAGTGGCCTCTGCAATCGCTTTATGGGTTGCATAGGTTACAGGGAGCTGGCCGCCTTGACAGAGGGAGAACAAGAAATTAAAAAAATAAAAAGCAAAAAACGACAAAAATACAGGCAGATAGAAACTAGACGACATCTCACACTCCTAATGCCAACACGGAGCTTGATTTGTGCAGCAGGAAACCGCCTCTAGCTGCCACAGGCTCAGAGATGCCCTCTGCATGGAATGTCGGGTCCAGCCCTTTCCAGGGCTCGCTCTCCCTCTTGCCTCTTCAGACTGGGCTCAAAAAAAGGGGAAAATTAAGACGACAAACCACCACCCTGCAGCAGAGCTGCCAGCTCCGCTCTGGCTGGCCACGACCCTCAGCGCAGGCACAGCTGTGAGCTGAAAGTCCATCTTCCTCCTAAGCTGAGAGCAGCTCTCAAACTGGGGAGAGCTGCTCTGGGCACACCCCGCAGGGTGGAGGTGACGGAAACGTTGCAGGAGTCAGCGGTGTCAATCGCTTTCCAGTTCAGGGTCTACAACGACCTTTGGAAGAGAGGAAGTGGCTTTCCATTGAAGTCGGGGGCGTCAGCACTTCCAGTCCATTCTCTGTGTCTCAGCAGCGGCCGACGCCAGGGCTACGCTGGTTCCTCCTACACGATGACCATGCCCGGAGCCAACAGCAGGAGATTCTGACAACACTGATCTTCTAGGATGGAGAGAGATGACTTCACAAGGGATAAATAGAACTTTATTTAAATAAACATTTGTGAACACCTTTATACAAATTACAAGTCCCCATGCTCAATCCTCCACCTCTGTCTAGGCGCCAAAGCTGCCAGGAGGTCCCTTGAGCAGATCCACCAGAATGTCGAGCAGCTGGCTGTGTTGATGGTGCAGGTCCCCCGGGATGGCAGACATTTCGTAACACAGGCAGGTCTCCACCATCTTGGAGAGCGACACACGGAAATCACGCAAGAGGCGGATCGTGTACGAGTCTCCTTCCAGTACCAGAAGGTCACTGTCAGTCAGAGAGACTGTCGCCCGCCAGCCATCGTCTTGGGAGAAAAGAAAGGAGCAGTTGAGTGGAGTTAACCAGCAGGATGGAGCTGACTGGGCCCAGCATGTCACAATGCACTTTAGCCTTTCCCCTGCCGCTGGAGCAGGAGGACTTGGTGCAGACTCACGCCCTGCCCTCTGTTTGCCAAAGTCTGGGATCCCCTCTGCACGCTGTGCTCTCACCTGCTAGAGCACTCAGGCTCCTCCACACATTTTGGGAAGGAGCAGCTCGAGGTCTGTGCACACGTGACAGGAGGACAAGGAGAAGCAGCTCACCAGGGCCCAGCACATCGCTGATGGCTTTACCCTCACTCACTCCAGGCTGCTGCCTTGGGAGAGGGACTGGGAAAAGCCACAATAGCCATGAACAGGAGGTTACGTTCCCACGGATGTACAGACCCTGGGGCCTGCTGAGGTATTGTTTACATCTGAAGTGATAAAGCTGCATCTCCCTGGGGAGGAGAAATTGTTCCTCAGCTCCAGCCCCCACCTCACTCACCAAGTGACAGAGTTTAGGCTAGAAGCCACAGTCCGCCTCTTGCTGGTGTATCCACACAAGTCAGGCCCTTGAGCTGTGGGGAACTGGGACCAGCTTGTGAAGCATTAGCTGCCGAGCATGAGATTTCACAAATACCTGCTTGTTCAGACACTGTCGGGGTCTGGTAGCCCTTCCCGCCTCAGGCTCTAAGCCAGCCAGAAGGGAATGGTCCAAAAGCCACAGTGTATCCATCTTATCAGCATCCAGCCCAAAGCAAGAGTTCTACCATGCAGGTGGCAGAGGACACAGACCTGGGAGCATGCAGGGGACGGCTGGGAGCATGGGCTCCAGCAGCTGGATGGAACAGGCACACCGGTTCATAGGTAAGTAACCACTGCCCCCGTAGTGCTCGAAGGGGTCTCTCTGCCAGCAGCTACTGGGGAGAGGTGGCACAGGAGCAAGGTCTCCTGCTCGGACAAATGCCTCAGTTTACATCCCTCTGCGGCCACAGGCAGGGACTGAGCAGAGGTGGGAAGGCAGCGCTGGGGAGTAGCATGAGCGGGAGAGTTGGGGAAACCAACTGTAGCACCCACCTCGGACATGGATATCAGTGTCAGTCATTAGCAGCACAGCCAGCGGATGGACCTGGGAGGAGTCCCGCACAAACACCCCGCCGTTGGACTTCACCGCCATGAAGTAAGTCAGCCAGCGGCTGTACAGCTTAGAGGCCTCCCTGGTCAGGAAAAGCAGGGGGTTACTGCGGACACGTGCAGGTACCTGCTACCAGCCCACCCCACCTTTGCCACTTACAACCACGCCAGGCACAGCCCAGAGCGAAGGGCCCTGTCCAAAGGGCAAGGCCAGGCAGCCCTGGAACAGCGGAGCTCCGAGGAGGTTCCAGCCCTGCTATGCAGGAGCTCACTCCCTTCCCCACGGTGCTGGCCTCAGCATGCACCAGGACCCTCTGCCCCCATGTTCACACCCTCACTTCTGCCACTTGCCTGTTGATGGTCGACTTGTGAAGCAGGACGGTGCCAGCCTTTGTCCGATAGGAGTAACTGTTGGGCTTGAACTTTCCCTGCCGGGTCACTTTGCCTTGTCTCACCTGGAAACAGGAAAGGCATCTCAGCAAGCAGCAGAGTCTTTTCACACATAGGCCTGCCAGGTGCTGCTGGAATCCAGGGCAACCAGCAAGATCTGAGCAGGGGTTTCCCTCCTGGCTACCTTGAGTGGCTGTGGCAGCCTTGCCCTCTCCCTGCTGCTGGCAGGTGATGGCTGTGGGCAGGAAGAAGTGATGGCCAGCCCTGGCTGCTGCAAAGCACATCACAGGAGGCAGAGGATTGGGGAGCCCAACTGGGGAGGAATTGTCCATCGCTTCAATGAGCAGTGGCTGGATGAGCACAGGCCTGTGTTTGAGACCAGACGGCTTGGCTGGTTTGGCAGTGGGAGAGATCTGGCAGGGGTGTGTGTGTGTGTGTGTGTGATTATGTCACATGGGATGGGGCGCAGGCAATTTGCTTGCCCTACCAACAGACACATGAGCACAGGGCCCCAGCAGAAGGAGAGTGATCCCAGAACACAGCCCCACACCTCCACCCTCTCACACACTAGGCAAATGGACAACGTCCAGGGAGCCAGGAGAGAGTGTGCAGTGGGACCACAATGCCCAGGAGTGCTGGCAGCCTGCTGAGCCCCAGGACTGGGGCAGCCACAGAGGAAGGGAGAGAGCTCCCGTCACCTGGGGGGGCTCCTACCTGGATGAGGTTGGGGTAAAGGCCGGCCATGAGGACGCCTTTCACCAGTTCCTCCTCCTCGCTGTACTGGTTGCAGGCCGCAGAGGGCATGGTGCAGTCTGAGGGCGCCGACACCAGGAAGGTTTCGTAGATGTTCTCGGAGAACTGCTTGACAAGGCCTGTGGGGAGGAGCCAGGGCAGGCATGAGCATCTGGCTCTCAGCACAGGAGCCGCTGCCCACCCCCTCGTAAGCCCCAGCTCACAGCCTGTACCCAGAGAGCTGCCAGCCTGTTCCCCACTCAGGTGCTTCACCACGGACCCTTTTCTCCCTTCCCTCAGTGGGATGGGCACCCATGGTCAGACACAAGACTGACTCCCGCTAAGCACCCACACCTGTCTAGGTCACGCAAGGCCGATTCACTCACTGTCACAGGCAAATGCCTGGCCTGAGGCTCCCTGCCAGTTCCTGTGCAGAAGGGCAGGAGGCCCAGCTGTGCAGTCACTTGAAGGTCAGGGCTCGCCCATGAGGGATTTGCCCAGAGTCCCACTCCCATTACAGCCAAGCTCTCGCCCCTTGGGCCTGGGACACACAGCACTTGCCCCTGCAGTGGGAGGGGCCTGCGGGACTCACCGTTGATGAAGCGCAGGCTGGGGGCGTAGAGGAAGTAGTCCTGCAGGTAGTTATCTCTGGCCCGGCTGTCTCTGCGCCTCAGCACCTCCTCCCAGCCCGCCACAGCCCTGACAAAGGCCAGGTGATCACTCCCGCTCTCTCTGCTCAGAATGGCCTTCGCCTAGAGCAAGGAAGCTGAGTTAGATGAGCAACAACCCTTCTCGCCCCCTCCCTGCCCCAGCCGGCGGCCCTCACCTTATCCACCTCTGCTCGGTTCTGAAGGCTGCTGCTGAAGGGGTCCCGAGTGAGGCAGGAGACGATGATGAGCAGCGGATGAAGGCAGCGATAGATGGATGCCAAGACAATGGCTTTGGCCAGCCGAGGGTCTGTGGAGATTTGGGCCAGGCGTTTGCCCAGCGTGGTGAGGGCTTCCCGCTGATCCAACACTCCTGCAAGAGAACGCCGCCATGGGCACATCCATCAGCCTCCCCGCAGCACCGGAAAGGGGAGGCCACTGGTTTCAGACATGATGCCGCTCAGCAGGCAGGGCAAGTACCCTGCTGAGTGCACCAACCTGACGCAGGAGCCTGGTTGCAATGAGTCACCTCCAGGATGGGCACAGCCCCCTGGGTTCCAGCCACGAACCTTCAGGACCACATTGCCCTGAGGGAGTCACTGAGCCCCCAGCAGCTTCGGACCTCTTAAGAAAGAGTGAAAGGGCTGCAAGAGGTCCACATGGTCAGCTGAGCACCCAGCTGTAACTCCTGAAACCACCGCTCTCCTCCCTCTCTTTTCACCTACCCCAATAAGGAAAGCAGTGCACGAAATCCAGAGTTAGATCAGCACAAGCTAAGTGACTATGGCTGGAATGGTCCCAGCTACTCCCTGCTCTGATCAAGGGCTCAGATCCCACTCCAGCCAGGAGCAAGAGGATCCCGTCCCAAGCCCAGCATCTTAGATCTGTACTGGAGCTGTGGCTCCTCTCCCCTTTCACATTCAGAGTTAGCTCACCAATTTCCTGCAGGAGGATCACTGCTTCATCCACAGCTTTGATGTCAGGGCTATCCAGAGCCTTGGAGAGGAATTCAACTGCCTGCAACACACACACAGAGCCAACATGAGACTCCCCCAGCCCAGGAGCGACTCTGACCCATGCAGAATAATTCTCCGCCCTGCCCAGAAATGGCTGCTCTACATCGAAACACTGGAATGTCATTTTCTCCTTTGCTTACCCGCACGGAGCTGAGTTCAGTGCTCTGCATTTCTGCATGGCGCCACGTATGCCAGGCGCTAACCCTGGCTAATCTGCACATTTCCCTCCTGGGGGCTGCCTGCATTAGCACTGCTGGCTAGGGCAGGAAGAGATGCGAAAACTGTAGCTTGCTGAAATTATATGGGGAATGTAGGGCAGCAAAGAGAAATTATCAGTGCTCAGGCAAACACGATCTTTAATGAGTATCCATGGACAAGACCACATGGCGCCGGCACACAGGTCAGTACCAACCCTCGGGGAACATCCTACCTACTTATCAGCACCTCCTGCAGCACCCTGGCTTTCCCCCGTTTACTACCTGCAGACGTGAGCTCAAAACCACTGACTGGAAGGGGCATGGAGCAGGCACAGAGTTCTGCCAGCACTGTCTCCTCCTAGCCGTGTGCTACACCTACCGTCTTCTCTGGCATGTGGATCTTGGCCTGCACCACCAGGTTCTCCAGGGGAGTGCGCAGGATTTCAGGGACCTGGAAAGTGGGCATTTTGTCCAGGCGGCTGTGAGGGAAGAGGTGATAGGCAAAGCCCGACTGGCAGCGGCCAGCACGCCCTCGCCTCTGCACGACGTTAGACTTTGACACCCACACCGTTTCCAGGCAGGAGACCTGAGGGAAGAGGAGCGTTAGAGGCAAGTGCTCCTGCTTAGATTTAGTTTGTTTCACTAAGCTCCCCCTCTAGCCCAGAGACCTGAGGAACCCCTGCCCCAAGGGCTTTCCATGTCACCTAGCACAGACCTAGCTGGCAAGCTGCTTCTGTAGTGTGCAGCAGCTGGGGCTCTCTCCCCGTTCTCCTCAGTTCTAGGCCAGTTAGTGACACACACACCCCCCTTTTGGGGCCAAGTGTTTTGCAAACAACCTGCTACAGGGACTACAGACAAAGGGTAACTGTACCCACCACCGAGATGCAACTGCCTCTGGGGTTGAACACCTAGTCAGGAGCAGCAATGAAGAATGCTGCAGCAAGCGACAGGGGAAGCTAGGTGTGTCGAGACTTACACTGGGATTTGGAGGAGGGGAGAGCTGGATAAAACAATCCTTAGTTGATTGCAGAATGGGCAAGGGCCTTGCTTGTACATTTCATACAAACTCTGGCATCTCAGACACACACAACCCCCCAGTATTATGGAAAGAACCATGGGACCTTTACCTTCCACTAAGGCAACCTTCCAGAGTTGGACAGAAGGGAGCTTGATTTCACATGTCTGCCAAACAGCAGCAATAAACACACAGGCTATCCCACCAGTCGAACCCCAGTTGTTCAGGTTGTACGGCCCTGCTGCAATGGCAGCAGCCAACAAGCTGGATATGCATGCGAGCCAGCTGTGCACAGCTTAGCACCTGCCTTCCTTCTTCAGGCTTCTCTCTCTCATCCCTGTCTGAGCTGAAGGGAAACGCCAAGTTTGGCACCATCTGCTGGACAAAGTCTGCACACCCCGCCCCAATATTCAACAGCGCATCCTTCAGCTCAGCGATTCTCAAGCGAGGCCACCACGACTTCTGGAGGGACCAGGCTGTCAACAGCATATTTTAACTGTCATAACTGAGATCAGCGTGAATTTGCTTCAGCGTGGCAGCCGTGTTAGTCTGTGTCAGCAAAAAGAACAGGAGGACTTGTGGTACCCTAGAGACTAACAAATGTATTTGAGCATAAGCTTTCGTGGGCTACAGCCCACGTTTTCAGACGCTATGGCCACACATGCAGCCACAGCACAAATTCATTTGAGACCCAGCACGCTGCCTCGCTGAATGCTGCCGGCTCGAGAGAGAGGGGCTCCGGGCCTGGGCACAGTGCTATGCTGATGAAGAACCCACTTTAAATCCTGTTCAGTCTCTCTTGATGTCTGGGCAATCAGGAGCACAGCAGGCACTGCCTCATGCCACTATTCAACAGTACTCGCTGGGGCTGGTGGAGCAACAGCCAGCTGGGTTTGGCTACTAGGAAGTGACTGATTGGCGTCTGTTAGGGAGGGCTTTAAGGCAGGGAGATCTACAGAGGGTGGCACACAGACAGCAGGATTTGTTCAGGGGTGGGATTCCCGATGCACACTGGGGCAGGCTGTGCACTGGGAGGGAGCTGGCTCACACAACCAATGCTCCCTGCACACTCACTCTCAATGGCCTGTGCCTGAGAAGGATTTTTTGGTTTTGACCTGCCTCTGAGACGGGGGAAGGGGGGGTGGAGTATCCCAGCTCTGCAGAGATCACATGCAAAGTGAATCGGCAATTCCAGTCCCGAGCACCAAGGAGTTAATGGCAGGCAGGGGGCATAAGAATCACGCATCAGCTGCAGCTTGTTCCAGGAATGCACACGGGGCAAGAAACAGCTCGCACCTTAGTTCTGAGGTCATAGCGCTCCTCTTTGTGACTCCCGCTGTCCACCACGTGCACGATGTCATTGATGGTGATGGAGGTCTCAGCGATGTTGGTCGCCAGGACGATCTTTCTCACTCCAGGCGGGGGCCGCTGGAAGATGTTCTGCTGGTCCATCATGGGGATGTTGGAGTGCACTGGCATGGGAAAATGCAGAGTTAGCCCTGCCCTGCTCTGCCCAGCCCACCAGCACCAGTCAGGGAGGTGGTCAGGTCTACTCAGCCCTCCAGAACTCTCTCTATACTGCTTATGCTCTTCCTTCACGTAGGCCCCTTCTCTCAGCCCCTTGCGAGAGGCTGGGGTCAGTCACTGCCGTCACACGCAAAGAAAGTTGTTTCTAACGTTGGCATTACCGTGACCAATGGTTCTCCCAAGCTTACTCATCAGACCCACCCGTTTCCTCCAATAATCCCAAAACCAACCTTTGGAAGGGTCGAGCACAGTAAAATTAAACAGCAGATGGCAAAATACTCCAGGTGCTGCAGATAGGAAGGGCTCATTTCAACCTCTGTGACCTAAAAAAAATCAGCAGCACCTGGAGATCTAAGAATTTCCTGCCAGGCAGAAGTTCCCAAGGTCAGTGGTTTTCAACCTGTGGTCCGTGGACCCGTGGGGGTCTGCAGACTATGTCTAAGATTTCCAAAGGGCTCGATACCTCCATTTGAAATTTTTAGGGGTCCGCAAATGAAAAATGGTTAAAAACCACTGCCCTAGATCAAACAGAGCACACCTGGACTTTCCCAAGGACTCCTAGCTGTAGGAGATGTAGTACCTATTTCCCACCCACCGGTGGAGACATTCGATTCTGCATGGTTCTTGCATTTCCACTTTTTAAAGAGGACACCACTTTTCCCACCCCGCTCTTCCACCTGGCCCTGCGTAGGGGATTGGGTCTGGCTCAGCTATGATGTAATGCCACCTGACCAGCAGAGGCTGCAGCCAAAGACCTGTAACTCCATCCCACACATTTCCTCTTATGGCTCAGGGACCTGGGGAAATTCCTGACAGCAGATGGGCTTGCAAAGAGGGCCCCAAAGAACAGCAGGTAAATGGAGCAATTGGCCCAGAAATAAACAAGCATATTTCAGAGGAGAGCAGCTCCTGCTCACACAACCCAGCATGCCACAGCCTGGTTATGGAGGATGGCCATTTGGTGTCTGGTGGGAAGGCACCAGATACGAAGCACTATTTTACAAAAATGTTTTAAACCATCCCATTGGGATAAGAATGAAATTACACGCGCAGTGCAAAGCTGCATCTGGAATTAGGAATCTCACACACCCAGCCCTCACTCTGCCCAATTCCCTGGCCCCAGCAGAGCTCTGTGCTGGCTCCAACTTACAGCTGATGATTCAGGGGTCCTGGAATTCATAGGTGGAGATTCCCCTGGCTAGGCCATTTAGGAGCTCAGCATATATTTACAGTGAACATGGCATTCGGTGGGCTCCATGATGGCAGATGGAGTGAGTTTGTTCCTCTCATGTCCCCCAGGTATCAGCAGCAGCCAGACCAGCATGGCCTGGGCAATCCACCCCAAATGCATAGTTAGGTGACAGAGTTACCAGTGTGTCTGACGCATCCAAACTCATTCTGCGTCAGACGGCACCAGCTGGAAGTGTTATCTCAAATACCATGTTTCAGCCCCACCCATTGCTCCCTCTCCCCCCAAGCACTGGAGAGCCACCTCACCTGGTAAGACAAGGTACCGGCTGTTCTGAGAGCCGAGTGTTTCCAGCAGGCGCTGCTGCACTCCTTTGATCTCCTGCCAGCCAGGAAGGAAGCAGAGGATCCCGCCTGCAAAGGATCAAGAGCAGAACAGGCAACACAGAGATGCATGGGGCTCTTTTCCAAGCTGCAGACACCATGACTCTTACCTCTGTGCCAGGTCTCCCATACTCCAAGGAGTCCTGGAGAAGCCCAATATTTTCCCGTCTAGACCCAGAAACATGAACATGAGACTAACAGGTTACCAAGTCTGTGGTACCGACCTATCAGGACTGATCACCACTAAAACCTGTCAGACATGTCCATACAGATCACAGACAAACAGCACAGTGCGAGCCACTCTTTCAGCTGGGGGACCCCGGGGAGTTACAAAATCAAATCAAGAGAGAGAATGTAGTGGGTGATTTAATACATGACAGCCTGTCAGAGCACTTAAGACACAGTATAACCAACTCTTTCATGGTGGCTAGCTCATGGGCTATTCTGCCATTGAGACAGACATCAGCACCAGGTGTCCTCGGATCCCAGTTCAGTATCACGAGAGGAAATGAAGCTTATTGGCTTTGAAACAGCCAGACTAAAAGCATAGTTTTGAAACCAGCCTTCATCCTTCCTGGGGAGATGAAGCATTCTATGCAGTTTACTGGGGGGAGCTCAACCTTAAAAAAATAATCAGAGATCCTGTCTGCTCTGTGGGAACATAAGATCCCTGGACACTGGTACAAATGAAGCTGCTGCACTTCGTCCTAGGAGTGGCTGCATTTCAGCGGTACAGTGTGTCTACGTCTCTGAAGCCCGATAATCCATGTTGAAAAATGCCATGCAAGTCAAATAGTATTTGCCAACACAATAACCACCGCTCTACCCATGCCCCAGGAGATTCAAGCAAGTAAGGTCACTGCTCACCTGAACATGACGCACTGTGCATTCGTAGAACGGATTACTTTACCCCCAAGAGACAGATGTGCCAACTGATTTATGGCTCCTGATGCGATCTCAAGAGACTTGGGAAGGTCACCCCCTTTTTATTATATGGCAACGCTTTACACACAAATCCACTCACTCTTGTTATGACTCTGCGATATGCAGACCCAAATGTTACCAGTGAGTGCATTCTTTGCTGACAAACTCTTCAGATCTGCTTGCAGCCTCAGTGAATCCCAGACATGGGGTCTCTTTGTAGCTTATAGCAGCCAAGGGCACATGGCAGCTGCACACTAACGGCAACAGGGTTTACCCTGGGCTGCCTCAGGGTGAAAGGGCTCAGAGAGCAGATCCAATACAAAGGAGTTGATGGCACATCCACACAGGAGCTTTCAGGCATCGCTGACCTCAAGTTTGTGGCTGTTTCACCACCAGGACCCAGAAGACAGTGCTCTCAGCCAGCGCATTACAAGGATCAAGGGCTGGTTTTGCCAATACCTTCAGTGCCCGTAGAGAAAGATAGGATGCCAGCCCCCTGCAGGAGCCAGCCCTATTTTATGGGTCTGATCTGCTTTGGCAAAGGGTCCAGGCTCCACCTGCTCTTTCCCCATCTTCCAAAACCGCAGGCAAGGGAGAAAGTAAAGCAGCACCTACCTGGGTCTCCATGGGCATCGATCTGGAGCACAAGGTCAGTGATCAGCTCAAGGTCGAGGACACATTCATCATCTGATTGCTGAGAAACACAGGAGGACATGTAAATACTGAGGTAGCGGCAGTGACCCAGTGGGCTGGGGAGAGGGGTGGCTACATACCCTGCAGCATCCCCCTAAGATGGCAAACACCTTTAAAAAGAGACATGGGCTAGCAGTCTGATCACAGCACTATGAGCCAATAACTGCAGGAGCTTGAATTTAGGCTCAGACTCATTCTGGTCACAACCTCTGCTGTAAAGTGCGGATACCACCTCCCTTCCCCAGTCTGTGAGTGTCTGCAGGGATCTGTAAATATCAGCATTATGTACTATATGGTCACCATCAGCTCAGTTAAATCACGGCTTTTAGTGGGGGCAGGAGGGTGCCATGTGAGAATGGGACATCAGTGAATCCATTGGGCAGCACAAGCCAGCAGCTTTTCTTTTCATTTCTTTGCAAGTGAGAAAGAGAGTGCACCCAAGGAGTGGGGCAGGCATCTGGAGTGGTAAAGATCTCTTAAGAGGATAACAGAACGAGAGAGAGAGAGTGTGTGTGTGATTGTGTGTCAGAGAGGGAGAGAGACTGGACCCTATTGTGATTGGACACACCCCAGAAGCCAACAAATATTATGAAGAATCTATACATAAGGAAGTGTTCCAGGGGGAAAGAGTTTGGGAAAATAGGCCCAAGCTGCAGCATGTATCCAAGGACAGAACTAGGGAAAGGAGAATTCAGCCATGTAGGTAATCTACAGTTGTTTAATGAGCTGTCAGCTAACTGGTTTGCAGTCTGGACACTCCACAAACATTTGTGTTCACTACTAGAGGCCAGAGTAAACCATAACCAGGTGTGCCCTGCTTCAAATGTCTCTGGAGTATCCCAACTTACATGTATACTGACATGGGCTAACTCGAATTGGCTGGCGGCCCATTTCCTCTATCTCAAAGCATTCAAGTGCAAGCAAACCCATAGGGAGTTTGCATTTCATTACAAAGGAGCCACTGCCAAGGAGTTTAGAGCCAAGTCTGAGATCTGATTCAGATTTTAGATGAAGGTCATAAATGGGATCTAACCAAACCTAATGGGAACCTCAGGAAGTCTTGGCTGGAATTAAAACTTTGCCAATAGCTGACAACCCAAATCCAGCAGCACTAGGCTACTGCAGATGCAGCAGGATGGAACTGGCCCCAGCCCAAATCTCTTTTCACCGCTAGCCATCTCTGGGGTTAGTGTCACAGACAGGGAAACAAATCAGAGTATGCTGCAGGCTCACCTTCACCTCGTAGTGCCGGTGTCTGTGCCGGCCCAGCTTGGCCAGGATCTCTTCCAGGTAATATTCCTTCACGGGGTACATGAACCCTGGCACCTTGACCACAGGGCAGTCCCCAAAGTACTGCGAGAAGCGCTGGTTGTCCCCTGTGGCACTCATCAGGACCAGGCGCAGGTCGGGGTTGAGCTTCTGGATGCCCTTCAGCAGGATAAGCAGGAAGTCGGTGTTGACGTCCCGCTCGTGGACCTCGTCCACAATCACGTGGCTGACCCCCTCCAGGCTGGGGTTCCCCTGCAGCTTTCGCAGGAGGATGCCCACCGTGCAGAAGAGCAGGGCTCCTCCCCTGGCAGGTGGTTTGCTCTCCAGCCGCACCTGGTAACCCACGTTCTTCCTCATGTTGGGACCCAGCTCCTGCGCAACCCGCTGGGCGACCGAGATGGCGCTGATCCTCCTCGGCTGGGTGATCACCACATTGCAGCGGGCACCGCGCCCTTCCAGGATGTAACGCTCCAGCAGCAGCTGAGGGATACGGGTGGTTTTCCCACAGCCAGTGTCTCCTGCTATTACCACCACAGGATTCTGCTCAATGGCCGACAAGATGGTGTCCTTGTGAGGATCCACAGGCAGCTGGTGGCTCTCCAGCCACGATGAACCCCTCCTCTTCCAAAGGGCCAGGAGGTTCTGGCTAAGGCACACCTCCTCCCCCTCCGACATGGGCGTGTACGTCTTCCCTGTGATGGCATCACTGATAGCACCAGACTCCTTACTCAGGTTCATCATGTCGTCAGCAATCTGAGGCCTGGATTCCCTCGAGTCCACCGGGAACTGAGGGAGGAGGAGAAAATTGGCACAGACAGATGCTTAATTTTGAAGCAGTTCCTTAGAACACAGAATGCCAGGAGGGTATGTTGCGGGGTCAGAGCTGGGGACCAGCAGGCAGGATGCTGGCTTTGGCACTGACCGCATGGCCAGGAGCAAGTTGCAACTTACGTCCTTTGGGCAATTCAGCCTCTGAATTCTCATTTTGTAAAGACTCAGCTCAGAACATAACCTCAAGCCATCCCCTTTGCTTGGCACACCTCAGCTAGCCCTCTACGTTTGCCTCAGTTCAAACCTCGTCTGGAGCACTCAGTCCTTTCAACAAAGACTTTAGAGACCTGATAACTGACCCTCCATGCGGTGCCCAAGACAGAACAGAGAAACCGCAGCATCATGTAGTGGTGACCCAGCCTGCCTTCCACCCCCATACAATCAATGTTAGAAATAGGGTAAGCGCCCCAGGGCAGGGGCCAGGCCTTACATGAGCAGTGCTTTAGGTGCTGTAAAATAAACCTATCCCCTCGGGAAGTCAGGCCAGCTAACTTTAGACCCCTAGAGTCCATGGGAACCCAGCTGCTGTTCAGTCATACACAGCTACACGACAGCTTGACAAGAAATTAATCTCGGATCCCATGGAAAGCACAAAGGGATTTTAGGGAGCAGAAGGCAGTTCCTCAGGTCAGGACATGCCTATTCAGGTTGAAAGGACTACAGGCATTTTAGAGCCGAGTCAGGATCTCAGGACTCAGTCTTACCCAAACAAGGGTGCTTCCCAGAAACAGGCTGGGACACTAACGCTGTACTGACTGCAGAGTACCACCATCTACTGGACAGCCACCCGCCATCTCTGCACACACCAGAGACCAGCCTCTATCCTAGTGGAAGGAGGCACAACTCCCACTGTTTTCAGCATCCCAGCCTGGTTCTGAGTTGAGAATTGAGACTTCCTGGTAATGCGCCTTGTGTAACCAGCACCTACTGCTCTAGTACCCTTACAAAAGTTGTGCCCAACATTGAATGCATTCAGTGCCATGAGAGAAAAATCCCCATGGGCCATCTACAAATACTCGCAGCTGCTCATCGTAAGCCAAGTAAATGAAGCAGAGATCACTGTATAGTTTGTTAAGCCCGCCTGTGCTAAGACAGCAGTCACTACCCTGAGTGATTTGTGAACAAGCCAGTCCCACACCTGAGATCCCTGGCTTGGGATTACCAAAGCAGCCCTCCCAGTACACAGCTGACAAAAGCCAGCACACTGAGTTCATACGCTATCGTATGATACCTGTGGCTCGGTTGGTTCAGGGACAGGGAACCTAGCTGCCCCCTTTGCCCAGAGGTGGCCCTACGACAGGTGAATAAGTCTTACGTGGTTCAGGTAGTTCTCGATCTTACGCAGGGTGGCCTCAGGGACTTTGATGTGGCAGGGTCTCCTCTGATTCTCGCCCAGCTCCCTGAGGGACGTCATGTTGTACATGGCATGGCTCAGTGGATTATTGTTCTTATCCACTAAGCCAAGGCTCTGGAAAGGAGGGAGACAAACGGGGACAGTAAACATGAAACAGTGTCTAGGGAGTGGGAAGGGAACACAGCACAGATGAGAATTAAGTCAGCATTTTCAGAGCCAGACTAGCTTTGACTGCAAGAGCCACTCTCTTCATCTAGCTTAGTGTCTCCCTGCCTAGCCACTGCGAGCGCCTTCCCCAAAGGAAGGTGGTGAGCAAGGAAGGGCAAGTCTCCCTACCCAGGAAGGTCCCAACCCCAACAATTCCTGCCTTCACCAGGGCAGGAGACTGAGACCCAGGGGAACCCTGCAGGATCTTCCCTACTGTGAAACACATGCACTGGAGCCCAGCGCTGCCCCTGCCACCAACACTGCCAATGGGGAAATTCGCCAGGGAAGATTCAGATCAGAGGAATGGCATAGGCAGTAATTTCCAGTAGGACTCACTTACAAGAGGTATTAATCCTCTTACTGGCACTTCCACAAACTTCAGTAGGTGGCTGACCCAGAACAGTCTTTCCTGCCTGCCCTCTCCCCACTGATTTTGGAGCCAGGTAATTTCCCATGACAGAGAGCTAGGAGAACAGAGTGGTCAGATTGACCCGACTGAAGGAGCAGGGGGCCAGCCTACCATGTCTGGAGGCAGCTCAGCAGCTGAAAAGACAGACCCACCACTCGCAGGTTGATCCTTACACATCACTTTGCTGATGGGCAAAAACCCCCACCAGCGCCATGGAGATTCACGATCTGTTTCCCAACTCCATTGCTGTGCCCCTGCACAGACTCCTAAGGCATTAGCCTAGAGACAAGGACAATTATATGACCCATGGAGTCAACTCTAGGTGGCAGCAGGGGACCCAGACTGAGACACAGAAACAGCAGCAGCCTTAGGTCTCGGAGGCTCAGCCTGCCCCCTCCCCCCCACCTCTGAATAGGACAGTTCTGGTACGAACAGTGTCTGTTCACAGCAGGCTGGATAGTGCCTGCATGGAAAGGATGCTGTGGTAGGAGCCACATCAAGATTTGCTACCAGACACGTCACTCACCTTCAACTTCTGGCAAGCCAGTGCTGCTGCTTTGTTCTCGGCCTCAACCTTGCGGCGGCCCTTGGCGGCGAAGGTCATCGGGCAGGGCCAGCGCAGAGTGAGCTTGCAGATCTTAGTCTTGGTGCCCACGGTACGGAACTGCATGAATTCCTGAAAGAGAGACAGGCAGCTTGTGAGGGAAGAGGAAGGCAACTGAAAGGCTGGTTTATTCAGAGGGAGCCTCTGAAAAGTTTACTAGGCTATATTACCTAAACAGCAGGGCATTTTTACCTGTAAGATTTTAATGCAGTACCTTCTGGAATAGAATCATAGAAAAGTAGGGCTCCAAGGGACCTCAAAAGATCGTCTAGCCCAGGTCCTGCCTCAGCACAGGGAACAAGTAAACCTAAAGCATCCTTGACAGGCATTTGTCCAATCTGTTCTTAAAAACCTCCAGTGATGGGGATTCCACAGCCTGCCCTGAAAGCCTATTCCAGAGTGTAACTATCCTTACAGTGAGAAATTTTTCCTAATATCCAGCCTAAACCTTCCTTGATGCAGATTATGCCCATTACTTCTTGTCCTACCTTCCATGGACACGGAGAACAATTGATCACCATCCTCTTTATATCAGCCCTTAACATGTGTGAAATCTTATCTGGTCCTCCCTCAGTCATCTTTACTCAAGACTAAACATGCCCAGGTTTTTTAACCTTTTCTCAAGGGTCAGGTTTTCTACCTCATTTTTGTTGCTCTCAACTGGACTCTCCCCAATTTGTCCACGTCATTCCTGAAGTGTGGCACCCAGAACTGTACACAGTACTCCAGCTGAGGCCTCATCAGTACCAAGTAGAGTGGCAAATTACTTCCCATGTCTTACATACGACACGACTTTAATACACCCCAGAATTATATTAGCCTTTTTCACAACTACATCACATTAATGGCTCATATTCAATTTGTGATCCACTATAATCCACAGATCCTTTTCAGCAGTACTATCACCAAGCCACTTATTGCCCAGTTTGTGTTTTTTTGCATCTGATTTTTCCTTCCTAAATGAAGTACTTTGCACTTAGAGAGACAAGGTGGGTGAGATTATATCTTTCACTAGACAAACTTCTGTTGGAGAGAGACAAGCTTCCTAATATCCTGGGACCAACTCACCTACAATTATACTACATACATACTTTGCACTTGTCTTTATTGAACTTCATCTTATTGATTTCAGACCAATTCTCCAATTTGTCAAAGTCGTTTTGAATTCTAATCCTGTCCTCCAAAGTGCATGCACCCCTCCCAGCTTCATGTCATCTACAAATTTTATAAGCACATTCTCTCTCCATTATCCACGTCATTAATTAAAATATTGAGTGGTACTAGACCCAGGAAAGAACCATGTGGGTCCCCAGCAGATATGTCCTCTGAGTTTGATAGCAAACCACTGAGCACAGTCATTCAATCAGTTATCCACTCACCTTACAATAATTTCATATAGACATTTCCTTAGATTGCTTATGAGAATGTCATGCGAGACTGTGTGAAAAACCTTCCTAAAATCAAGGTATTTCACGTGCACTGCTTTCCCCCATACACTAAGCCAGTAGTTTACATAGCAGCATCCGTGTAGTCAGAGGTGACCTGTACTAAATCCCTTCCCCTGAGAGCTCACATCCTAAAGGCTTGGTCGGTACAAAGATAAGATAGAAACAGGCTGCTGTGTGGAGCACTTCACGGAAGGAGGGAGTTAGGTGAAAGATACAAGGGGCAAAGCCTTGTCAAATTTTTTTCAGTGTGTGCAGTGCACAACAAAGTCTGAAAAGAAGGCGGGTGAAGCGCTCAGAGGAAGGAGAAGAAACCAGAGATGTAGGCAGGAGCAGAGTTCTGGACAAATCTGACCACCAATGAACATTACAGAATTCTCAGAACAAAGGATATGGCTCTGGCTGGCTGCACAAATCACGGGGGCTTGCAGCACAATTCAGCCCAGCAAGAACACAAACCCACATATAACAACAGCTTCTCGTTTGAGTAACAACGCTCCCACTGCTTCTCCCAAGGGACTTTTCCCCAAGTCTCACTGTCAATAAGGTTTTCCTGTTCTTCAGCCTAATTTCAGCCCATCACTATCTAGCCAACCCTTGGAGAACCGCAAAGAATTCTTCTCTTTCCCTGAAATCTACACCCTTTCAACTGCTGCAGCTCATCCTTCCCAGCCGCTGAAAGGCAGATTCCCAACAAGAGAAGATGGGAGAAGCCATTGCAACAGCAACTCACCTTGACTGTGGAGGAAGAGGTTGCAATCTGAATCACCTGGGCCAGAAGGTTTTTGGGTAGAGGGAACTGGGTCAGAGCCCTGATGGCATTGTTGTCATCTGTCATTTCAACAGAGGCTCCTCCCCTGCGAGACGAAAAGTAAAACAGTTCAGTTAGGTTTAAAAAACAAACCTCTCTCTTCTCCCTAATTCTATTTGTGCTCAAACCCTTCCCCCTCCAGCTCCTTTGCCATAGCCTAAAGTCGAGTAATTAAAGAATACAATGTGAGTACTGGAGATTACTGAGTTAATTAACAATGGAGGGTTTGCAGCCAACTGGGTAGAGAGTACCACTACACTGCATTACAGAACTCAGAATAAAGACAATCCCTCTAGCCAATGGAACCTCCAAGTCAGAATTCTAGCTTTTACTGAAAGTAACCGCCATCCCAAATATTTACAGTTGCAATGAAAACTGGAATACAGGAATGGCTTTTACTACTTCTTTAGGAGACAAAGTCAATTTCAAAGTATTTCCCCTCTTGCCCCAAAGTATTTCCCTTTAAAAAAAAATTGAAATACAGGTCCTGACTTGTCTTTCTCCTGGAGGACACTGGCAAGGTTTAAAAAGACTGCCAAATTTAAGTGAGGCTTTTGGAGATGACAAACTCTGCAGGCCAGGAGAACTGCTCCCCACCAGATCTCTGAGGCTGGCAGTGAGTAAGCTGGGGCAATTGCCTGTCAGAAGAGCAGGAGTCCAGAAAAGAAACTCAAGCCCTCTAGTGCTGATCTAGGTATGAAAGCAGGCAGACCCACCATGGAATGGCACAGCATGCGTGGCATCCTCATGGAGCCTGGCACAAGAGCTTTATGTTCACACTCTGCTGAAGTCCTCTGTGTGCTCATTATGTTGTGGGCAGTGAGGGGTCAACTTTGAGGTCTACGGGGATATATCAGCCAGTGCACCGACCATGTTCTCACTACTCCCCTGCTTTAGTGAGCTTGTCAGAACATGATTTTACCTCATGTCTCTAGCTGGGGTCCGAGCTTCGTTCTGTGCCATAGATAGGTAATCAGTAACATCAATTGTGTCTTCTTCCAGCTCCCCTTCCTCCAATTCTCCTTCCTCTAGCTCCCCTTCCTCCAGCTCCTCTCTTCTTATTGCTTTAGGCATCCTGCCTTGCTCCATGGACTGGATGGAGTCATCTGGTTCCACCCGTCTCCAACAAGTCGACAAGTCAGCTAGAGATGGTCCAGACTTGGAACGCCATCTGCTTTCGGGGCACCACCTGTCCTCTGGGCAGCCAAGCTGGTCAGCAAGGATTCGGTACTTTGCAGCATCAAACAGCTCATTCCTGGGCCCTAACAACCCCCAGCCCTGAATGGAAGAGTCAAACACTGTTAGACAGCTGTAGGAAGCTAGCAGCACTCGGCAACTTCTAAAGTAGAGTGGGACCATGCTCGATTCAAAGGGAGACATGCAGAGATGAATCCCTTGTGTCCAGGAGAGTGAAAGGAAGCTGAAAAGGGACTTGCATACCCTAAAAAAGAGTATTTCTCCTGTACCTATTTATAGTCACTCCTTAAAAGGGAAATCTGTTTCTTGCCGACTTCTCTTTTGATCACATATAGTGGCTTGGTATCAAGCCGTTGCTTACAAAGGCTGGGCCAGTGCATGCTGGTTTGTTGAACAGCAGACACTATCTGTTTGGTGTTTTAAAACACTGAATCTCCCCCACAACAGAACGCAGACTACACTAACTTTTCTAGACTCCTCTTTTCTCTCCCAGAATAGACAATATTGATTCACATAGTAAAAACTTCACATTTACTTCAACGAACAAAAAATATTTGGGATATCCCAGCAAATGCACCACTGGGGTTCTTGTGAGGGAAAATATTAATTTTCCATGTCCTCCTCTTTCACGGAAGTAAGACGTTTACCTTTGAGTGACAGATGCTGGTGTTTCTGAGTTCTGTAACCTACAGGGACTTCAAAACTTGTCTGCGCCTGAAACTACAAAGAGCTCCCAACTGCTGTTTGAGTAATTACTAATTGCAAGATGTACTAGATGTATTAATTGCAAGATTATTAATTGCCAATGTACTGACAACAGGTGCAGGGACACCCATGACAACACACACTTTGCTTTTCTTTACTGTGACATTTCAAAGAGCTTTGGCAACATTCATTCATTTAGATTCAGAACACCCCTATTAGACAGGATAGTATTATTTTGTACTGTGGTAGAGCCTTGAGATCCAAATCCCTGATTTGGGGCCCCACCTATTACATACACATATAACAAAGACAGTTCCTGGCCCTAAGCAGATAGTACCATCTGTTTACTTGGATGGCAAACTATTTATTCTGGATAGCACTGGAATCACCACCTTTAGATAAAGTTGCCCAATGCTTCCGACTATAAAACCCTTTTCAGTTGTGTAAAGCTCTGCTAAACTAACCATTCAGGCTGAAATTTTCTATGGGCTGAACTGCATGCATTGGGCTGAACTGTTTTGAAAAATTTCAGCAAAAATGGTTCATCTGCTTCTGAAAACACAGTTGAGGTAAAATATATCTCCCCCCCTCCCCATGATAAAAAAATTACCACCATTTGATTGAGAAGCTTTAGCTTTTCATAGGTTCTATGCTTTCCATACTGCACAGTAAAGTAGGTCTAGGGCTGCACACTGAACAATAATGATAAGACAAAACATTCCATCACTACTCATTCAATGAGCACCGTCCATCCTGTGCACTGAATGAGGCAGGGATCCTGAGGAAAAAGAATCCGTGATCACGTAATTAAAGACTGCGTCATAATGCATATGCATAAAGGGGCAAAATTAATGTTGCATAGGCAAGCTTAATTCTGTCATTTCCTAACCTTTGAGTGGCTGGCTTTGCAACTATATTGCTCTTTTAATTTTTGGAAGCAATTAGATTTAAATTCTAGGGGGAAGCTGCAGCGACCCCTGTATATAGGTTGCTTAATAGAACATAGGTCAGTATTGTCCCCATTTTACAGACAAGGAAACAAAGGAACAGAGAGGTGATGCAACTTGCTCAAGCACAGCAAAATCAACTGCAGGGCTGGGACTGCACCTAGAACCCTGCCTTCCAAGGTGGTTCTCCAGCCACTAGACCGTGCTCCCTCCCTCCCAAACAGCTCCCAATAGAACTCTATATTGTTCGACAGCGAGGCAGGGGAGAGCTTCTCAGGGAAGAACACACAGGGATAGCATTAGGTGCACCCATCTCTCCCAAGAGCGAAGCTTTGGCTGGAGATTGAGGACAACAAAGGACATAATAGAGAAGAACCTCAAGGTTGTTAATGAGCTCAGACAGTCTACTTGCTTGGCCATGGGAGCAAGTGGGCATGCAAGCTCAGCCATATCCAGCCACTGCCAGCCATCAGCGGCGCTGCCTCTGTTCCTGACTAGAAGACAAAACAACTGAGAAAACGGAGGAGGAAAGGGCTTTAAATAAGCCAGAGGTCAAACAGCCATTAAGGTAGGCCAGCAAGTTCAGAGGCCTCTTCCTGACTCTTGGCAGGGATGTTGAGGGGGTGAATGGGGTGGGGAGGGGGAGAAGAGGAGGAGAGGAACAGCAGCTCACCTTGAAGAGCTGGCATGCAGCAGCTGCAGCCTGCCTCTCAGCATCAATCTTTTTGGTCCCATAGCCTTCCACTTCCACATTCTTAGGCCATTTTATGTGCAGAGTGACTTTCTGAAAAGAAAAGAAGAGCAGTGAAGTGAGAGAGAGTGCAGAATCCAAGCCCTCTCCTCCGAGTGCTTGGGTGACCTCTCTGAATGCCAGGCAAGAGAAAGGTTTAATAAATATCACTAAGCTTGGGTGACCTCTCTGAATGCTAGGCAAGAGAAAGGTTTAATAAATATCACTAAGCAGAACTTATTTTCAGCTAGTACTTTTCAGTAGAGGATCTCAAAGGGCTTTTTATTTAGCCTCTTTTTACAGATGTCACAGCTGAAGCCCGGGAAACGAAATGACCTGCCCACAATCACATAGTAGGTCAGTGACAAAACTAAGATTAGAACTCAGGTCTGACTCCTAGCACGCTGCCCTAAGCACATGCTGCCTCCCTGCTGAAAGAAGCCAACTACAGCAAACTAGTTCTGTCAAATAATCATCCTTCCACAAACAGGGTGGGTTAGAGATGGAGACTGGGTTTTCACATGCATATTAAATGTGCTGAGATGAAGAACCAGACAGAGGAGGAGTATATTTGAAACACATACTACTGTGCAATAAACCATTTAGAATTGCAATAGTGCTTCAGACGTGTATATTAAAAATCACAACTCTGAGTATTCCTGGCCCTCTGCCACCTACACATACAAGCACTCCTCCACAGCCAGAGGTTAATAATGGAATTACCTTTTTTCTTGGTCCGTTAGTGTGGATATACACCAGTTTGTCTCTTGCATGAGAGATCCCCAGGGCTCTTCCAATCACACTGTTGAGCAAGTTTTTTGGCTGTGGAAATTCTTTCAACAAGTCTCTGGAATCTGAAAGAGCAATGGAAAAAGTGAATGCCATTTTAATACTTGTATAGTCCTGTTTAAAGGAGCTAAAGCATGTTATAAGCTCTTATCTCACTGAAGTGCTGCAAGGTCTAATATTATCCCTGTTTTTCAGATGGGGAACTGGAGGGAGAAAGTGCTTTGTCCATGCTCTTGCAACATGTCGGTGGAACAGAATCCAGAAACCCTGAAGTCCCCTGGGCTCTCAAAACTGCAGGACACTCCATTACCAACACACCAATAGCTATTCTGGTCTGGATTTCAGGAGAAGTCAGGCAGCTATGTTTACTTATTCCACTTCAAAAAAACCTGAAAACATTCTATTCAGATTTCCTCATGGTTAGAACTTTTGGGTTCGTGACTCAAGGGCACATGAAGGCCAATCTAGAAACACTTTATGTTGTACAAACAAGTTTTCTAAGCTTTGAGATGAATGAAAACATTTTCACGATTAAAAAAAATATCTAATTGAAATCCATTTCTTTGGATGCAAACATTCCTTGAAGTGTTCAGAACCTAAACAGTGTGGTACTGGGCTAGCCCCTGAAACTAGAAAATGAAACAAAATAAGTATAACTAATTGTTTTAATTGACTTGAGACAAATGCAACCCCCCCTACCCTCCCCAACTCAAAAACACTCCAACCGAACACCAATTGTAAAATGGCAAAAAGGTTATTGAGCAATAACTGCATTTGAACAAATTGTTAGTGAAAACCCAAATACTTAGGAATCACATACCTTGCCACTGCTAAGTCAATGGCCTCTAGAAAGCAGTGCCTTGAAGAAATGCATTGTGGGATCTGGATACATGGTGGGAGGTTATTTAAGGAGCTGTGGCTCCCTAACTCCACCACAGCTGCTGTCCACTTAATTTAAGTGTAGCAGCAGGACTCAAAAAAGAGGGAAAGGGAAGTGGGGATCTATATTGAATCTGCTCAGAGAACCAGTTACTGGTATGGGACCTCTCCTTGCAGTCTGTCATCACACCCTCCACTTTTGCGAGATTAACTTGCACGGACAGCAACTAAGAAGGTGGGTCTGAGGAGAACTGGTTAAAGATTGCAGAGCTGCTTACTCAAGCTGAGCATATGTCCCAGCTGCTACGATGAGTAATGTGTCATATGTTCATGCAGCACACCTGTAGCCGTTCAGCAGATTTCACTAACAGAAACATTCCCCAGTTACTCTAGAGGCCCCTTAATGAAACTTTGCACATCACCTTTAAGGCATAGGCCTCATTCATGGCAGGTTTACAACTCTCCAGAAAAATTTGCTGAATTTCCCCTGGTCAGTCAGATTTCATCAATACATTACAATCCTGGTTGCTAAAAGTCAGGGATTTCAGGTAATGAGAGAAAGAATCAGCTGTTCAGCTACCAACACAAAGCCTAGGAGACATGGGAACAAGAAGTGATCTGTTCTAGTCAGAGCTATTAATCTCACTCACACTCTGTGCTGTTTAGTTTTGCTAAGAGATCTTGGTAGCAGAGATATTGAGGGAAGACACATGGGAACACTTGACTCCAAGCCAAGAGGACAGCATCCGTCAAGAAACTGATTCGCTGCTATCTCTGGAATATAGATAAAGGCTTTTTCCTTTCATGCTGAAATATTTATTGAAGGAGATGCCTCTGAAGTGCCCAGACAGTATCATTTGCAGACATATCTGAACATTGTTCACCGCAGAAAAGACTGTCTCCTGGATCTTCTGGGAGATCACTGACAGACTGTACGTTGTACTGTGGCAGATATACTATCCTTAACCAACTCTGCAGGGCTTTCGCGTTGAGCCTGGCAAATAGTATCATACAGGTATAAGATGCCACAAAAACTATATTACACGGAAAGGTTTTTGGAGACCACCGACCTCCCATATTCTGGATCCTGTCCTCTGGCAAATAGAAAGATGCTGATCTAGAGTCCAAAACAATCCCTGTGACCCCCTATAAATTTTCTAGGTTTATCCTGCAGCCCAGAGACAGGAAATGTGCCCTCGCTGTCTACAGAGTCAATAGGATTCTTCTAGAGCTGTGCTTTCAGAATCCACGCAAGGAGAGACTTGGATTCCTCTATGTTTTACATGGGCTACCACTTCTGCCAGGAACTTATCTGGTCAAGGCCCCTGGAATCATAGAGAACTACATACAGAGTACTCCGTGTGTAAAACTCGTATTTATTTATTTTGGGGTGGGGGGGGAATTGGGCAGGGAAAAAAAAAAGAGAGAGAAAGAAAATGGTCTCAATCTAAAAGGACACATAGAAAAACAAACTGTTGAGCAATAGTCAACATGGTTTCTGTAAAGGGAAATCGTATCTTACTAATCTATTAGAGTTCTTTGAAGGGGTCAACAAACATGTGGACAAGGGGGATCCAGTGGACATAGTATACTTAGATTTCCAAAGCCTTTGACAAGGTCCCTCACCAAAGGCTGTTACATAAATTAAGCTGTCATGGGATAAAAGGGAAGGTCCTTTCATGGATTGAGAACTGGTTAAAAGACAGGGAACAAAGGGTAGGAATTAATGGTAAATTCTCAGAATGAAGAGGGGTAACTAGTGGTGTTCCCCAAGGGTCAGTCCTAGGACCAATCCTATTCAATTTATTCATAAATGATTTGGAGAAAGGGGTAAAAAGTGAGGTGGCAAAGTTTGCAGATGATACTAAACGGCTCAAGATACTTAAGACCAAAGCAGACTTTGAAGAACTTCAGAAAGATCTCACAAAACTAAGTGATTGGGCAACAAAATGGCAAATTAAATTTTATGTGGATAAATGTAAAGTAATGCACACTGGAAAAAATAACCTCAACTATACATACAATATGATGGGGGCTAATTTAGCTACGAGGAGTCAGGAAAAAGATCTTGGAGTCATCGTGGACAGTTCTCTGAAGATGTCCACGCAGTGTGCAGAGGCAGTTAAAAAAGCAAACAGGATGTTAGGAATCATTAAAAAGGGGATAGAGAATAAGACTGAGAATATATTATTGACCTTATATAAATCCATGGTATGCCCACATCTCAAATACTGTGTACAGATGTGGTCTCCTCACCTCAAAAAAAGATGTACTGTCACTAGAAAAGGTTCAGAAAAGGGCAACTAAAATGATTAGGGGTTTGGAGAGGGTCCCATATGAGGAAAGATTAAAGAGGCTAGGACTCTTCAACTTGGAAAAGAGGAGACTAAGGGGGAATATGATAGAGGTGTATAAAATCATGAGTGATGTGGAGAAAGTGGATAAGGAAAAGTTATTGACTTATTCCCATAATACAAGAACTAGGGTCACCAAATGAAATTAATAGGCAGCAGGTTTAAAACAAATAAAAGTAAGGTCTTCTTCACACAGCGCACAGTCAACTTGTGGGACTCCTTACCTGAGGAGGTTGCGAAGGCCAGGACTATAACAGCGTTTAAAAGAGAACTGGATAAATTCATGGTGGTTAAATCCATTAATGGCTATTAGCCAGGATGGGTAAGACATGGTGTCCCTAGCCTCTGTTTGTCAGAGGATGGAGATGGATGGCAGGAGAGAGATCACTTGATCATTGCCTGTTAGGTTCACTCCCTTTGGGGCACCTGGTATTGGCCACTGTCGGTAGACAGATACTGGGCTAGATGGACCTTTGGTCTGACCCAGTACAGCCGTTCTTATGTTATGATGCCTCAAACCAATCTTGTATCATTAGGGAAGGGATAATGAAAGCTAACATCACTGTCTGATATACTTGTTCAATTTTGTTAGCTATAATTTGCAATGATGCCTTTTCTTAGGAAAAACTAATGTGAATAAACCCCTCTCCCTGATATTTCTAAAAGAAACCCCTCTCTCACTTCAAGCAGGGAGACGGCTACTTCACTCGCTACAGTCCCATGACACGGTTCCATGAAGAGAGGGGAGGGTTAGTAGCTGGCATGGGGGGTAACCTTTTCTTACAATCCTCTAACACTAATATAGTCTGTCTACAGTAATCCCGTTCTTAGGGGAAAAGGAAAAACAATTCACAATCACTCCCACTAAACCCACTTTATAGATGAGGAGGAGGAGGAGGAGTTACATGGACTGCCATCAACAAGAGCATGTATTTTTGGTCTCTGATTGCCTCTGCTTTGAGAAACAGGGCTGCTTCTGAGGAAATCTGTGATAAGGAGCAGACAAAGGATGGGGAGGACCTTGTCACACGTATCTATGAAGAACAGACGTGTTTATATAATGACACCAAGGATTTTGAGATGGATCTGTAGTGAACTTCAGTATTTAATCCATCTGGGAGCAAAGGAGAATGGTTCCTCCAAATTGCAAAATCCTCCATTTCAGCTTGTAGATCAAGATCTGAATTGCCAGCTGAGCAACAATGTATGCGTCATAGCTACTGACATTGTCACAGAATGTGCAGCACCCAAGGAGTCACCCCAATAATCATCTTACATCCTCAGCTCCAGAACTGAAATGGCCTAATCCCATGTGGAGAAGACATGCATCACCAGAAGTATTTGAAGATGCAAACCTGAATTCCCAAGTTGCAGTGAGTGTAGTTTCCTCCCTGGCAGACTGAATTTCTTGGCACCTTCATCCAAAAGCAGAATGACTTATCTCTCCGAGACTTCTTATCTTGTCCTTCCACCACAATCAGACTTTTCCAGTGTTGGGCCCAGTCTGTAGCCTTAGTGAGATCTACCAAGGTGCATGGTTCCTCCAGGAGCCAGCGGACCAACAGATGTCCCACGATTTGTGTTTTGATGCAGTCATATGTCTGGGTTGTTGGAACAGCCCCACTTCTGCATATTGACTTTTGACTTGCCAACTCTTGTTCAGAGGTGATTTAAACATTTGCAGGTCGACCAATCTTTCTCCATGCCTCCAGGAAGGCATTCAGCAACATCACTGTACATTTTGACATCCTCATCAAGGATGTCAAGCCATGTGCACCACATTTCCAGTCATGTACCCATCAGTGAGTGATTTTAAAGTAGTTCTGTAGCAGTTAGGAAGCTTTTCTGTGATTGTAGCTAGCTAACTGCTGCAGTGGGACACGTAGCACATGTCATCTACCACTACTGTCTCTGTGACTGTCAAGACTACAGGCCCTGATTGCAGATGGGCTAAAAAGGTAGTAAAAACCCGGTTGAGAGAGTTGGTACCTGAAATCCCCAAAATGGATGAAATGGACGCTGGTTTTAGTCTTTAGTCCCTAGCAGGCCATATCTGTAGAAAGAGAGACAGTCTTACCTTCTTGGACAGTAGACAAGTCAAGGTGGGTTGTACACTCAGCACTGGCCTAACTCTATAAGACAGTGAGAATATTACTACTGACATCAGTGGGAGCAGAGTAAGGCCAACATCCAGCGCTTTTGAAAATCCCCATCCATAGCACCTAAGCAAATCAGCCCGAGAAAATCCAGGAAATGCCAAAAATTGTTAAATGGAGAGACTGAATGGCCTACATTCTTATGTGAGGAATAAAAAAAGACTGTTAGGTTGATCTTGACTGTTCGGTTGATCTTGACTGTTCATACCTTCCTCCATAGCCTCTTCCTCAGAAAGAGGCTGGAAATGAGCAAGAGATATGCAGGAAAACCAAGCTCCATAAAAATTAATGGAGAATGCCCCTGAAGCATCAGACATGTGCAAGGATGAAAAGCTTGTGGCCCTCCAACACCCACTCATGTAGATAATTATAGTAGGACCTTTCTTGCTACAAGACTACACACCAGAGTTCTCAGGCTGGACTCCATTACAAATATTTATAATACAGCATCACGCAATAGGGTAGGTACAATGCAAATAAAAGACTGTGCAATCCCTGCCCTACGGTGCTTAAAATCTAAGTATGACAACAATAACCCTCAGAACTAGGGTAGATCATCTCAAATTGGAGAACCACAAATGACAACTAGTGAGGCAAATCTGTGCAGCTGCAGACAGGAAGGAAAAGAGTCCTTATTGGCGCAAACCAAAATTCATATGGATTTCAGTAACAGACTCAGAAAACACCTCAGATCAGAGATGCATTTTCAATATCTGTAGTGGTTTCACCAGACGTCAGTGCCAAGGTACCTGGATAAATTGAGCTTGAAGACACCAACCTGACTTTGGAAGGCTTGGGACCTGCCTCCATAAGAAATACCTCAAAATGACTTTCATGCTCCCTATGGGCTCAAGTAATAGTCACAGAGATGGAGCTGAGGCTTTCAGGGAGCCCTTAAAGACACCTTACGTGTTGAATGAGGCAGACCTTTTATTCCTTCAGTGAGCATCCTGAAACAACTTCAACCACTGGAGAACTCAACAGAAGGCAAGGAGGAAGAAGAAACTCCAGCAAACTGCCCCAGCTTTGTCTGAATCACTGTTATCACTATCAAAGTCGGCCTGTAACACCCAAGCAGCATTCTGATTGGCTGGTTGGGCTTTTTGACGTCACAAAGTGGGCCAGCTCCCAACAGTGTACAGCCAAGAACTCACTGGAACACAAAAAGACTGCAGTACCTATTATGTTAAATGGGCATTGGGGAAAAATTAAGGGAAGCACAAAGACAGGGGATGGATGAAGAAGGTGGCAGTTGTTTTGAGGGAAATGGGGTGCTAAAGGAGAAAAAATGAATTAAAAATGTTTCCTCTCCCAGTGTGTCAAACTGCCCTTTCAGAAGCAGTTTGGGGTGGAGTGGGATTGTTTCAGTTCTAACATTTTCACTAGAAAACAGGTTAAATTGGTAGCTGTTCAACAGGCCACTTTGTATGTAAGCACTGAAAGCTGTTAGGTCATAAACTGCTTCCAAAAGGATAGTGGGGCTTTTGAGGGGAAAGGGACGTAAATGACCAATTAGAGGCAAAGAAGGATTAAAATAAAATGAAAATATTTTAGATAGAGGTATTTATATAATTTTCCTACTATTTTTCTTATCCTTTTAGTAGGAACTAATTTCCATAGTAGAAGCTCACAGAAATAAATCCAACCAAAATACACACTATATTTTAAAAAAACAATGTACACAAACCATCATATGACAGCAATAAGCCTTCCAACACACTTCTTGGGTAGATGAAGGGTCTCAGCCTTTGGCATTATACCTCACAAAGCATATGTGCACTAGTAGCTTAATACCTGTAGTAAGCCTGTCATGGCTTATTACTGTATTTGCAAACATCCTTGAAAGACACACAACCTTTTTAAAAGGGTATGCGAGATTTTAACCAGATAATTGAAAGGTGCAAAAACTTTTTTAAAATGTGTGAGGTTTTAAGTGCACAATTAAGCCAGCCCTGAATGGGATAAAGACATTAAGAGGGAAACAAACTGTAACTCAAGTAAGTGTCTGCTACACACTGAAGGATGATATGCAGAGAGGAATCCCCAGCAGGCTCTAACAAACAGTTTCCCATATGTAATTTATGGAAGTTGTTACATATAGGAATGTACGGTAAACAAGAATTTTTAACATCCAGCTTATCCTTCACATTTCATTTGGTTTGGCCAGAGACATTAGCTGGTCAAAGGTGCCAGCCTGCCAGCTCAGACAGAAGTCTGCTGTCCACAAAACAAGGACAGCATGGGCAGTGGCAGAGAAATCTACCTGTCCACACTGTCCTAGCTCTCCACACAGATAGGAGAGGATGTTTCCTCTCCACAGCGTGTTCAGTTGATACCCCCTCAGCAGATATCAAAGACAGGACCATTTATTAGGGCATTTTCATGTCACATAGGCTAACCCAGAAGGCTGAGAGATACAAAGGCTTTCAGTCATGGCCAGTCTGGACTAGATTCAAACAAGTGACCTCGAGATAAAAGGATTTGGAACTTTTCACCACTCTCCTGAGCATCCAAGCCACCCTATTTGTAAATCAGAGGCAGAGAACAGAATGAATGTTCATAATACTGAGAGATTCACATTCAGGAAGCCCAGAGCCATTATAATTTTTATTAAAGACAGGCCTCAGGAACCACCACCACCACCCCAACATGCAGTGCTCCAGAGTTATCCAAGTAGCCAGGCCCAGGCCTCTTTATCAGAACCTGCAGTTTCACATCTGTGTTAGTGGCCACACTGGGAGAAGAGATGGGGTCCTAGAAAGCACCGCCATCCACCACTTTACCTGCGGAAGCAGCAGTAGGAGAGGGCCGGGCCAGGGCAGGAGGGCCCCCTCACCCGCTTATCTCCCTTGCTCGCGATTCCAGCCAGGAATCCCTGCCCTGCAGGGTCACTCCAGGCCGCACGAGTCTCTCTGCAGTGATCACACCGAGCACCAGCTCCTCCCTGCACTTGTTTGCCAGCCAGCCAGCGGACCCCGAGACCCACAGGTCGCAGAGGGCGGCCTGTCCCGTCCTCCCCATCCCTTCCCGGCAGAGGTGTGAGCTTCCTCGGCCGGGCCGGGCTGCGCCGCGCAGTGCGGGGCCCGTTGCCCGGGCCTACCCGCCCTCAAGTTAGAAAGACGCCGGCCGGCCGGCGAGGTCAGGGAGGCGGGATGTGCTGCGCTCGAACACGGCCCCACGCTGCGGAGAGGGGACCTCGCTCCTCCATTTCCAGGGGGGGGGGGCAGAATCTGCCCCTCACTCTATGGAGGAAGCGGGGCCGCTGCCTTTGTCGCCCTCCCACCCCCGCCTCCGGGGACGCTCCGCCGGCCCATGCGGAGTCTGCAGCTCACCCTTCACCATGGCGCCGGCTTCTCCCGCTCCGGGCTCCTCTTCCGCTCCGGGCTCGGGCTCGCTCAGGGGGCCGCCCGCGCACAGGCTCCGCGTGGCGCCGCCCGCTTCCACCAGCCCCGCCCGGCGGTAGCGGCTGCAGCGCCGCGGCCCGGAAACGCCACTCACCAGCGCCAGCAGGAGCCGCCTGGGCGCCGCCATCTTGCAAGACCGCCCACTACCGGCTTGAGGCCGGGCGGCGACAACGACGGGGCGCCGCCTGCGCAAGGAGGAACCACCTGAACGCAGCGGCCCCTAGCGAAGAGACCGGAGCATTGCAGACAAGGAGGCGCTTGAGCACAGGAGCTGCGGGGAGCGGTCCTGCCTGCACGCCCTTGCCCTATAGCGAGCAGCGTCCCCACGTGCTCCGACCAGGCCTCCCTCTTTCGCTCCTCCAGGCTCCGCCGCCCGTTTTATAGGAACTCACCCATCCACATTCAACGGTGATTCTGTGGCCGTCTTGCAATTGATACTGTCCGCTCGTCCCCTACCCACCCCCCATTGGCAAGCTGCACTGAAAAGGCAGAGAAGTAAATAGGGCTAGAAAGCAAGGGATCCCTCTCCCTGCTACAGGGGTCCTCTCCACGTCAAAGTTGAGGGAAAGGCAGAATGGGGGAAGGGTGCACTGGTCCTGCCCATACCTGTTCTGAGGTTAAACAAAGAACTTCAAGCTCCAGGCCAGCTATGCCAGTAATTTAAATAGTAGGACCTTCCCCCAACCCCCATCCCTTTTTGTTTTTAAAGCATAGTCATATTTACATCCGACATTGTATAAATATCATTTTTATACATTTTTAGCCTGCTGCTCCCCCTTGAGTGCCCCTAGATAGCAAATCTACTCTTTTGTATTAGCTCTGGATCAACCAGAAGCAACATAAGAGAAATTAAGCCTATTTACACATGTACAGATATTATAGCTTTGAGGTAAGGACCCCAAAGCACTTTCTGAATACTATCTGAGCCTCACAACAACCCTTAAAGGTAGGTTAGCATTACACAATTTTTACTAATGAGGAAACTGACCCACAGAGATGTTTATGATTCACTTGCTCAAACCAGAACAAGATAGTGCAGTGCTGCGAATGGTACCCAGATATCCCAACTTCTACTCCCCTGCTCTTTTAAATATGTTAAAGGGACACCACCAACTAAAAAAAATAAAATCACTTCTGATTTTTTTAAGAACTATTACAAATTTGAAGAGTAGAAGACAAAAATGCATTTGCCAACACCTTGTGTATATTTTCACCGTTTCGCCAACATAGCTGAGTCATATTCTCTCAGTTTTTTTCAGATTTTTCACATAGTAATGACACTACATATAAAAAACACCAAACAAACAAAAAAGCAAGCAAGCAAACAGGAAGATCTGACTTCAAGAACTACATCAATCAGCAGGGAAAGTTCAGGAGCAGCTTTAGTACCTGAAAGTAATTTTTCAAAAAGATACATACTGACCATACTTCAAGTTTGCAGCGTCTCAGTTGCAATCAAACTTCATTATTTTACTAATTTTTTAGATACTAACATTTGAGACTTAAAAAATACTTATTTATATTGTTCACTGTTTGCATTTTTCTCACCTTGAAAAAACTTAAATTTCGTCAGTTTTAACAATTAAATGTTTTGAGCATAAAGTTCTTAATACTGTAACATATGGATGTTAACTACCCTACCACTGCAGGGATGCTTTAATCCTCCCACCCCTCATCAGAATTCTTTTTTAAAATGGTCAAAATATTTATATACACCTTAACTTTTATGAAGCCTATTTATAACGTATGCACTTTGGGCTACAATTAAATTGAGAGTGCCTCTTTACAATAGTGAGATCTATTTATGTTAATTTAAATGTCATTTATTAATCAGTAAATGCTTTGCTTGTAAACCAAGATTCTACATTGGTTAAAATGTGTAAAAAATCATTAAGAGGAATAAGGCTTTCAACAAATATCAGGAGAGGGAAAAAAACCTAATATCAGGAGGGAGATAAAATAAAAAATTTAACTTTTACATTTTTCACGCAGGGGGCAGATTTTTAAAAGATGTCTAAACAGTTAAGTTAGGAAAACCCCATATAAAAGACTTAACAAAGAACAGATAAAGGTCTACTTGGAAGATCTGAAAACATGCTAAATCACTTGTCTCAAAGGATGTGCATCTTAGGGTACTAAGCAAATTAGCTACCTTACTGTACCAATGACAAATATTTCTGAAAAATCAGGCAACCAGAGAGGCACTGGAAAAAATGCAGTACAGAAGTTCAAAAAAGAAATTTGAAATGATTCTGGGAGTTTATTGTCCCATAAGTCTATTCCCAATATAAAAATTAAACAAATATTGAGAAAAGTAGGACTAGAGGATGACAACCATAATCAATACATGGCATTGGTTCCTACAGAACAAATCTTGCCAGACAAGCTGCCCAAATTAAGGAAATTCGGTAGATGCAAATGATCTGATACTAAACCCCATGAACTCTATCTTGAAAAATTATTTCAAATTGGTTTAGATAGAACTCGTTAATTGGAAGTAAAACTTCTGGGGGAAATAAAAAGTGTGTGTGTAGAGGGGATTAATGTTAAATGCCAATGTATCCAGTTTATTTATGTATTTAACATCTTCACTGTGACCTTGAAGGGGTAAGATGTCCATTAAAGCAGGGGTTCCCAACCTTTTTCTTTCTGAGCCCCCTTCCTCCCCCCAACATGCTATAAAAACTACACAGCCCACCTGCACCACAATAACTGATTTTCTGCATAAAAATGCCAGGGCTGGGGTTAGGGGGTAGCAATTGCCTGGAGCCACCACAAAGCTATAATGCTCAGGCTTCAGCCTGGGTGGCAGGGCTCAGGCTTCAACTCCACAGGGCAAGGCTTTGGCCTTCCGTCCTGGGCTCCAGCGAGTCTAATGCTGGCCCTGCTTGGTGGCCTCCCTGAAACCTGCATGCAGCCCCCCCGCCAGGGGGCCTCAGACCTCTGGTTGAGAACCACTGCATTAAGGAAAATCACAGATTATTCTAAGTTGTTTTCAGTTATGCATACCAGTGAATGCAGAAATAAAGAGATGAGAACCGTCAGTGGAGAATACAACAATGGAAAAACCTAGCTGTACATCTTGGGGAAGACTATGGAAAACACATTCAATGGGAGGAAGAAACAGTGATGCAGAAAAAAAGAAAAGGGTGATAGCATTCAGCAAATTAGATATAAGTAATAGGGCTAGTGGTTTGTCACGGTAAATTAGACAATAAGTTAAAGTCTGGTCACAGAAAAAAGGCAAGAATCAATTTATGGAAAAAACGCCAGAAGTCACAGATTACATTAGTTCAATCAAAATATCCTTTATTTTGCAATGAAAAGCATTTAACAGCATTTAACTAATAGTTTAATACCACTAGCCCACTGCTTGCCAGTTCAGACTCACAGCAGCGAGCCGCGGCTGACCCTTCTTCTCCCCTACATGAGCCTTGCAAAAGGGATGGTGGCAGCAGCAGCAGCATTGTACAGAAGCTTCTTATCCAGCTATGCTAGCTTCAAGACTTTCCTAAAAAAACTAGTAGTGTCACAGAATCCATGAAGTCCATACCCTCAGTCCAGCCATGACAAACCACTAGCCCTCATGAGTTGCTGCTCTCCTTCAGCCTCCCATCCTGCCCAGATTTTTACTTGGCATCTTAAGTTTTTCCACTGAAATACAAATGCCAAATATCATTATTTTTTAAAATTATAGGATCCAAGACTTCTGATGACCTAATTTTTTAGCCTGACATTGAAACAAGAATGGCTAATGAAATGTTATGCCACCAAAGCAGTGAATCAGAGGCATTACTTCCCAGAGCAGGGAGGTAATAGACCCTTGCTGTACATCTCTAGTGCAGCCAGTCCAGGAATACTGGATTCAGTTCTGAGCAGCTTATTTTAAGATTGAGTTACTGAAGGACATTCAGAAAAAGCAACAAAAATGACCAGTGCCTGGAGGAACTGACTTATGATGGAAGACTAAAAAGAACTAAATAAAGAGCTTGGCTGAGTGATGACAAAAAGGGACATGATAAATTGATGTTTTGAATTATGTAAACACCAAGGAGAGAGACTTATTGAACTAGTACAAAGGGAAACAACTAATAGGAGGAGGATGAAATTAAAAGGGAAACTTCAAAACTAATTAGAACTAAACTCAATGAAGAACTAAGTAATGCACTTTAGGGAACAATCCTGTATTGTCAGGGAGATGGACTGGATGACATAGTAGTTCTTTTCCATCTCCAGCTTCTGTATTCCCCTGAAATGACTCTCTTACTGTACTACTTAACATAAGCACAGATACTTGTGACATTAACACTTGTTCAGATAGCTGCCCTAGCTGAAAAGTGATTTACACTGCTGCATAAGTACTAGATATCAAACAATTATGGTCTGGAAACATTTACACTTTTACAAATAGGGACAAATTCTACCCTTAGATGTGAGGCTCCCCTTGCAGTTAAAAAGAGTGATACAGAAAGGCAGAATTGGGCTCTATGTGTTACATAGCTGCCAATGTGGCCACATTTTTTCACACATCCTTCCTTTTCTTTTGCAGCACATTTAAACATGTACTGGTGGTACCAACACTTAAATGAATGAGGTATCAACTCACATTGCAAGGCAGTATGGCACACCTGTCATATCATCCAGCACAGAAAAGGATGGTAAAATTATTTATGAACTAGATGTCTTTGTCTAGAGATCTAGAGCTATAGCTGATCAATCAAGAAAAATTAATGGTGAGAGATGAGAGAGTTTCCCAAACCAACCAAGTCCTTACCTTTTCTACATGAATTCAGCGAGAACATCTCTGTCAAAGTGAAAAGATCTGATTCCTACGAAAGCAAGAAGGTGAAGAGGCAGGAAGTTAGAATTTATATTCCTCTCTGAAATTTCTAAGCCTACACTAGCTTTTCTGATACTAACTATCTTTTAGGTGAGGAATACAGCCGAAGGTTCTGATCAAATTCCAGTTTGAATGATTGCATTCTGCTTGGCTATAGTATCTATTATTTGAGGTCTTAAATTACTGAATACAGTTGTCAGAGTAGCAGCCGTGTTAGTCTGTATCCGCAAAAAGAACCAGAGTACTTGTGGCACCTTAGAGACTAACAAATTTATTTCAGCATAAGCTTTTGTGGGCTACAGCTCACTTCTTCGGATGCTGACAATAGCTCATCTCAATTGATTGGACTCTTCCAGTTGGTATGCATACTTCCACCTTTTCATTTTCTCTGTATGTATAAATATCTCCTGTCTGTGTGTTCCATTCTATGCATCTGAAGAAGTGAGCTGTAGCCCACGAAAGCTTATGCTGAAATACATTTGTTAGTCTCTAAGGTGCCACAAGTACTTCTGAATACAGTTGTTACACTCTGTTAAATAGCTGCTATGTTATATCTAGAGATGGGGAAAGTGATCCCTCTAAATATCAGTTCAAGTTTGTAAAGACTTTGGAAATTTGCAGGATGAAAGGTGCTACTGATTTCTAGGCATTCACATTTTAGCCATAGCAAGTCCCACTGAGATGAAATACAATATATTGATAGACTATGCTTGTGATTTCTCTCCCCAACCCCCGCACACACGTTTTTTTTCTTAAGGCTGACATACATCTGTTAATGTATTTTTCCAGTTATAAGAAACATTGAAAAGTCCTGCATTTGTTTGAGGTTTCAGTTGGTTTTTTTTGTCCAATACAAGTTAAGAAGTTAAGCTAGCTATTTTATTTTAAAATGCACTGTCCTCAATGTGGTACTAATGACATCTGATAGGGGAAAGAGAAACACAAGGACACCACCACATAATTTTGGAAATAATCTATTACCCATGCCCACTAGTTCGTTTTTAGAGCATTCTTGGAATTAGAGTAACAAAGATTTCATAACAGATTTGAAGCAAATCTGAAGCAGATTTGTGGGTGTTCCCATTCAGATAATACTATTATTACTAGGCTTTCAAAGGGCTCCCACTGGAACCAATAGCAAAAATCCTACTGATTCCAGTGGTGCAAGAACAGCCTAAAACATGTTTCTATTCTGAAAAGTGACTTTTTGAAAATGGCACCTTTCTTATACTCAACAGATCTGCTCCCTGTGTGCATGCAGAGCCAGACCTACTGATTTTGGTGATAAGAAGTTGACACTTAGTCTATTTCAATATTTTTTAAATAAACAAAAATACAAAGTTATTTGGCTTCTTACCGTGAAAAATGGTTAATTACTATAGCAAACATGATCTCTCAAGAGGATTGCCTGCATGGATCCATACTGTAGGTGACTGATGAGTGTACAGTGGGCATGAACTTGGTATTTTCAATAGCGGTACTTGTTGAGGTTGGATTCCCTCCTAGCCCAATGATACAGAATGGCAGATAGTGTGAATCCATCCAAGCAGTCATCCTCAAAGAATAACAGTAACAATTGCTATAGAAAAATATTTACATATTTCTTTCAGCATTGCCTGCCTGAAAACCCACTGTAGATGATTAACAAGCAGCCTCCAAACCCAAAGAGATAAGGCTGGAGAATCTTGCTCAACTAAGGATTCCAGGATGCTCCAAATTGGATCATCCAACCAACAAGCTAAGTCCTGGTAGTAATGCAGCACGAATATCAAAACATTATTCATGGATGGAACTCTAGATAGCAGTTTAATATGCCTCTCTGGGGATGAACATTCCTGAGTCTTGGAGTAATGGTCATTGTAGATTTGGTACAAGATGCCTTCATGTCTATTGGTATTGGTATCTCTATTAATTCATGGCAAATGTGGATGCTGAGTCTAATCTACTTTGACAATCTATGAGTGGGAATGGACTGATCTCTAGTATTATCCCAATATGATACAAAATAGCCAGCTCTTGAAAACTTTAAAGTCATTAGGGAATGATTGCTAATGATGTCACAAAAGCATACGGCTTAGATGAGGCTATCTTATTCCTTCCATTCTTATTCCTTCCATTCCTTTAAATACGACAAAGATTGAGACATCAGTTACTTGCATGTAGACTAAATCTTCAGTGAAAGATCTTGCATGATGAGTTCTCATGTAAGTAATACAAGAAATTGAGCCTACATAGTCCAATAGGGCTAATGTGCCTTTGGTGTATAGAATAGGTGAGATTCATGCCAGGAGGACCATGAATTCTGAGAGAACCAAGGAGGCCTCATCTGAACTAGGATGGGCAGAAGAATCCTGAAATCGAGAGATCCAGAAGTGGATCTACGACCTCATCAATGATGGCAGCAAGGTTGACTCTGATGGTTTCTGGCTCTGAAGACCAAGTCCACGAGGATAGTGCACAGAGAAAACATGGAAAGGAGAAGGAGGGGATGCTTCACTATTCAGCACCAAGGAAGATGTCAGAGCCAGCGAACACAGAGATCCAGAGAGATTCAGCAACAGATTAGCTCAATTCATGAACACCACCAATGTCAAGTAATTATTCATTATTTATATTACAGTAGCACGTAGCGATCCCCAAATGAGATGCCTGCACCCCCCCATTATGCCAGACAATGATCAAACACATAGTAATACACTGTAAGCCCTTTGGGGCAAGGACTGTCTAAAGAGATAAGAAAGATTAAGAGTGGACGGCGAACAAGTGCACAGACGGAGAGGTTAAGTGATTTTCTCAAGGTTACATAGAATGCCAGAGCCAGAGCTCATAATCCCGTGTTCCCTCCATTGGGCTAAGTTTCCTCTGAATGACATAGAAAGCTTTGGGGGCAGTCACACCTGGATCTAGCCACCCAGAGCTGAGTAGCCAGGAGCAGCACAGAGGCAACAGCCGGGATAGATGTACTCAGCATTGAGGCAATATTCATCAGCTAGATCCAGCACCAGAACCGGAGGGTCCAATGCCAAGATCCCTAACACGGAGGATGTCAAACCAGACTCCATCAATGATACCAGAACACCCAAAACCAAGATGGATGATCCCAAGACATTCAGTGCTGCCACCACACATTGCTGAAGACATTGACACCAAGGAAGACCTGCAATTATGGTGGCCTCATGGCTTCTTTTCATCTTTGCCACTGAAGGAGAAGAATGATAATGAGAGATGGAGTGTTTCAAAGAGTCAAGAAGTCTGCTGTTAAGGCTTGATGCTCAGCTAGAGGTGGGAGCTTGTATCTCTTTTTGACATGACATTGGGTTTAGGGAGAATGGAACCAAGAGGCTGTGGGACTTCTAACAGGCAGTTCAATGGGACATTTAGACTCAACAACATAAGATGACCAAGCCAAGTCTCTGGGTGCTGAAGCATTTCCAGGCCCAGCATTAGAACCTGACTAAGCAGAATGAGACATTCTTATACTGAAGCAGAACAGGCACCAAATATGTTAGCTGATGACAGACTTAATACATTTACAGCAGGGACACAGATCGAAGCCAGCAAGCCTGATTTTAGTAATTTTTAGATAGGCCCTCAACAGCATGAGAACAGCCCAGAAACACAATGCTCAACAGAGCATTAGGATTTTTGGCCATCTCCAGTAACTATTAACAGCTATAAATAAATCTATATTTATATATAGAAAAAGCAGTTTTCCCAAAACAGGTCGCACAAGGAAGCGATCTACACCACAGAGCTCTTGCTCACTGCCTATAGCAGTCAGAAAAAACTAAGCTGCAGTCACATCCCTTTGTACATCATTGGGTGTAGGGGAGGTCACAAGGACACTGGCAGGGAGTTCATCCAGCCCCCCAGACATTGGTATTTCAAAATTCCCTAGGTTTGCTCCTCACCTAAAACGGGGATCCATGCAGGCAATGCTCAAAGAACTGTTTTAAATTTCTATCACAGGGGCTGATGGAGCATTGGTTCTTTAGAGAAGATTTCTGTTCTCCATCACTGCCTTCTTGGGATTTCTGCTGCTAAGTTTAGTGAGGCTGTGGAGGGTCACTGATGCTGGTAGGCAGCTTGGGATAGCATTGGCAGTAGGAGTTCCCACAGGTCTTTGGCACCTGCTGTACACCCAGAATCCAGGTCTGTGGGCCCAATGGGGAGCCCAGAGGCCTAGCACTAGGGCTGCATGTGGAGTCAAGTAACTAGGCTCTATACTAGGGCTGAGGACCAGTGGGGTTGCAGGAAAAAGGAGTCAGCTGGGAGCTTTGTTTTCCAATTTTGCTTCCAATTCCAGAGACCCATCTTGGAACCTTCTCACCTCATCCATTCCCCATAACACTATTCCCCCTGCAGTTGTTAGCACTAAGGAGGAGACACCAGGCTTGAGAAACTTCCCCAGCACTATCAAACCAGGGCTCGCCTCTGGAGATTCCCAGAAGTGAACAGCTGCCTCTGGAACTCAGCTGTTAAAATCCACATCTCTGAAAACTTCCCAGTCTCACACAGGCTCTCCTTCCCGCACCCAATCCCACTCCAGCTCCCCTTGCCCCCCATATGCGGAGGCTCAGATATGTCACCCTGGCTCCCTTCCCCCCCCCCCCCATAGAGCGGCTCAGACACCCCATCACCTCGGCTCAGCTTGCTCCCCCTCACAGAGGCTCAGACACCCCCCACATCACCCCAGCTCCCCCATATGGAGGCTCTGACACCCCCACACCTCATATTGTCTCTCCCTGCCCCCATCTCCCCTTGCCCCCCACCCCCTCGGCTCCCTTACTCCCCATCCGATGCTCAGAGACCCCGACGCCTCACACTAGCTCCCCTTTCCTCCTACCGGCCCCCCTTACCCCCATCACACGCCGAGAAACCAGCACACCCCACCCCCACACCTCGCCCTCGCCGGCAGGCTCGGCGCCTCCCCGCCGCACACGGGGCCGCCCCATCCCCGCCAGCACCGCCGCAGACAGAGGCGTTGAGCCGCCCCACCAGCACAACGCACCGGCTCCCCGGCGCGCAGCCCCTCCTACCCGCGGCGCGCACACACGCAGATGCCGCGAGCCGCCCGCGACGCACACAGCGGCTCGGAGCCTCCCACGGATGGAGAGATGCAGGTCCCAGGTCCCCGACACCGACCTCCTCACAACTCTCTAGCGCCGGTCCGCGACAGCCGAAACTACAACTCCCAAGAGCCTCTGCAATCCGCTTCCGGCGTGCGCACCGGAAACGAAACCTGCAACCTTGGCTGATACCGCCAAGGAGTGAGGGGTGGGATCCATCCCCATGGCAACAGTTCACGCCAATGGGAAGCAGGAAGGGCAGGGCTAGAGGCTGGGTTGGAAGCGGACGGTGGCCGCAGTGGGAGGTCGGTCCGTACTCAGGTAAGTGAGGAGCGTAGCGAACAGGTGTGAGGATCTGGCTCTGTTGTCGGGCGCGCTAAGCCCCGTACCCTGCCTCAGACTGTCCCTTCGCCTCGTCCCCAGTCCTGCGTCCCTCCCTCGCGCCCGGCCTCACCTCGGGTCCGCTGTCTCGCGCCGCCGGCCTCCCCTCAGGTCCCCCCGCCCCCATGTCCCCCCGCCCCGGCCTCGCCTCAGGTCCCCCCGCCCCCATGTCCCCCGCCCCGGCCTCGCCTCAGGTCCCCCCGCCCCCATGTCCCCCGCCCCGGCCTCGCCTCAGGTCCCCCCGCCCCCATGTCCCCCGCCCCGGCCTCGCCTCAGGCCCCCCCGCCCCCTCGTCTCCCCGCCGCCGGCCTCGCCTCAGGCCCCCCCGCCCCCTCGTCTCCCCGCCGCCGGCCTCGCCTCAGGTCCCCCCGCCGCCGGCCCCTTGTCCCCTGCCGCCGACCTCGCCTCGGGTCTCCCCCGCCCTCTTGTCCCCCCGCCGCCCCTTGTCCCTTCCCATCCTCCGTTCAGCTATTCCTGCCTGTGTTAGCTGCTGGGGGGACTGAAGAGGATGTGGCAGGGTCGCACACATAGGCCACCACCACTACATATTCTCTGGGCAGCTTTTGGTCTCCCCTCTTCAGCAGCCCTTTATTGGGGATTGATTTTGTCTTCTGGTCTTAGGAAGTTTGTGCAGGAATCTCCCTCTCTTGAAGGACCCCGGGATCATTTACATTGGACTAGGGGTAGCTGCTATTTGACTTTTTTTTTTATTGTTTAGTGCTAGTGAAATACACTGTCCTGGCAGTGCTGGAGACTGGGTTCGTGGGGCCATAAGAGGCACAAAACGAGCTTCCTCGTGTTTGCCCTCCAACAAAGAGCCTCAGCTAAGATGGATGGGAATTGCCTAAACAGGGGGTCTGGTTTGGAGTTGCTTAGATCCCAAGGGGCTCCATCAGTGAAGGCCTTGACAGGAAGCTGTAGGCATTGAAGATAATTCAGAATGAAATGCATAAGTGTAAGTGACTTATGGCTTTTATTTTCTTTTACTAGAGCAGAGATTAGTTCTAGAAGACAAGACTTGGATTTTGTGGGAGGAGGTGAAATACAGCAAGACTTCATCTTCACTTTAAGCACTGGAGATCAATAGTTCTATTTTTCAATAATGAAATGGCTGGCCATGTTAAGCAGTATATTTGTGTTAGTTATAGTGCCGTACATGGGCATGGTATCTTAGAAAATAAAGTTCGTACAGCAGGAGGCAATGATATCACAGGGAAGTGTTGGCAGTAGAGATAAGCAAGGGTGAAATCGATATGCTCATGTGACACCTATGTGATAAACTTTTAATCTGAAGTTCACATCTGTCTTTGGTTATGGTCATTATGAAAGGCATAGTTTGGTGCTTTCACAAAATATGAAACTGAATGTCTCCATGCCAGTCTCAGAAATGTTACTGTTCCATGTAAATTGAATAATACAGTAGTATAAATAGTAAGTGTAACAGATATATTAAGATTTAAGCTAAGTACCACCTGTGGCAACTAAGTCATTATTTAACCTTCTGTCGTGGCATATAACAAACAGCAAAACTGATCTCAGACATTCCCTTGTCAATGTTTAACACTGGATGCATTCTTACGAAGTACCTATCAAATAAGTGCTCTGCACACCTCAGAAACTAGGCCCATTATGACTACCAACTTGCTCTAGATTTGAATCTGTCAGCTTGCAGTGAAAGTCTCATATCCCATTGCCGTTGTTCCTCCTAGTGACCTCAGTGGGACTACTCCTGTGAGCAGAGGCAGTCCTTAGGCATGCCTGCAGCTGTCTCACTCTAGGTGTCCTGATGCCTATCTCACACCTAAGTCCTGGTGGGATCCTCAAACCAGGGGAAGATAGGTGTTTTCCCCCCATCTGTCTTGCCTGTGGGGCCTGTTCAAGTGTGCATACTCAGAGGCTGCTTAACTCCACACAAAACAGCTGGCATAGGAGAAGCAGGGCTGCTCCCTTATAATTTTCAGCTGAGGCATTAGGGTGCTCACATGGGAAGTGGCAGATCCTGGTTAAATTCCCCTCTCTGTATGATGAGAAGGGATCGGAACATGGGTTCTCCATCTCAGGTGATCTTTAATTACTGGATTGACTAGGATATTCTGATGTGGGTCTCTAATAATTTAATTAACGTGGAATAGCTTTAACAAATATTGGGTGAGAGTGAGAATCACACGCTATTCTGGTGGTTGACACTCATGGGAAACTTCTGTTCAAATCCCTTCTCATCAGGCAGAGGGGGTAATTCAACTGGGGTCTTTTAGGTCCTGCGTGAGTTTCCTAGCCACTAGGCTGAAGGTTTTAAAGAAGACCTCTTTCTCTCCATCCATATGTCTGTATACTTTTTTAAAAAGTAATTTTTCTCCATTACATTTGTAAAATTTCTTTTTTGTACACATAATTAAAACTGCATCAGAGGACAAACACTCTTGTTCTTATTTTTTAATTTTTCCCTTCCAGGTTAAATGCTAAGGTTGAAAAACCTATTCCAGTTCCAAACTCTTTGCTGTGGCTTACAGTGCAGAGCTTTGGTTCTCTCAATCAGACAAAGAAAATGGATGGAACAAAATGTGATGAGACAGGCAAGGGAGTCACGTGAAGGTAAGAAATGTCTGACTACTGGCATCTCCCATAACTTTCATCCAATTTCCCTCACAACCCTGGCAAAATCAGGCAGTTCTGACTTTAGAATGCATCCAGAATAAATGGACATGGCAGGAGTACAATGTATGGGGTGGGAAGAAAGACTTCTTTTTTTGGTATTGCACTTTCATTTTTTCTTCTATCTGATTAGCAGGGAGCTTCAAATACAGCATACTTTATTCTTATTCCAGCTTTTAAATAATTATGAGAAAAATGACTGAACCAGGTTTGGTTAGGTCTGGAGACCGGGGGGGTGGCTGCCAAAAATGTTGAATTAGGCAACATTTATCCCTCTGAGACCTCTACAGATGGGCTGTATAGGAAGGAATAATGGTAATGAAGAGTGAGCACCTGTCCTTTGGGTTTGATTTCTGAATGTTCAGGATTTTGAGGGTAAAATAGACTGTTTTGAAGTGAACTTAAGAAAAGTTACTGATTTGGAGTGGTGAAGGAAGGGGAGTTTTATTGCTTTATACCCTCTTTGTTAATATAAGGAATTGTTAGAAGGTGCCATTATTTTAAACATTAGGCATGTTCAGTGACCAGTGCTGCTCTATTTCCTTGAAACATGCTGGCTACAGAGTGCAATATTTTGCCCAAGCTTCCCTTAAAATATCTTGCAGGATTTCAGTACTTCTTTTCCAAACATTACTAATTTCTAAGGTGTAAATCAGAGGTACCAAAGTGTGACCTGAAATCTAAATGCAGCTCACTGCTTCTTTTTCCTTGTAACTGCAAAATGAGGACAAAGTGGATCATGATTTGAGTTTTTTTAATTGGTGCTAACAATCACCAACAATCAACTTCTATTCCCAAAATTTCAGTATTGGGCTAGAGTAAGAAACATTTCTGTCTTTGTAACTTCGACACACTTACTTAACAAAAAAAAAAACAACAAGCCTCAAAGCCATAAACTTGAAACTGAATCTATCCATAATAAAGTTCCAAACACAACATAAATAGTAAAAATAAATTAGATTTTTCTAAAAAAAATCCTTCAATTTTATGTCTTCAGTGGCTATAGGCAGTGAAGTGTGTGTGGGCAGGGTGAGGGGGAAGAGTGGTAGAACACTGCTTATCTCTCACTTTCCTTGCCCCTTCTGGTGGCTTTTACTCTTTCACTTCCGATCATTAAGGCTAAGATTTTGTCATGGTTATTTTTAATAAAAATCGCAGACAGGTCATGGGTAACAAACAAAAATTCACGGAGCCGGTGACCTGTCTGTGACTTTTACTAAAAATAACCATACAAGCCTCCTGGGAGAAGTGCACAGCCTCAGCTGCGGCCCCCACCACAGGGCAGGAGTGCAGGGCCCTGGCTGCGGCTCCCTCTGCAAGGCGTGGGGTAGGAGCACATGGTGGCAGGAGTGCAAGCTGCGGGGCAGAGGTGCATGGCCCTGGCTGTAGCCCCCACGGTGGGGCTATGTGGGGAGCATAGCCCTGGCTCCAACCCTAGCTGCAGCTGTGGACAGCTGAAGCTGAAGAAGTCACAGAGGCCCGGTAAAGTCACGGAATCCATGACTGCCGTGACCTCTGTGACTAAATCGTAGCTTTACCAATCATCATTAGGCTTCAGATCTTTCAACCATTGAGACAAATGAGAGCAATTGACAGTATTAGGCTCTGACTCTGCAAACTGCTTTAGGTGCAGCATCTGAGTCTTCACATGTAGAACAGTTTATATAATTAGGGTTTCAACACTATTCTGTCAGGTTGTCTTTCAGCAGACTGTCATGTGGTCCTATATCTGGCCATTCAGGTGACTTTCTTTACAATTCTAGACTAGATACTTAAATTTAACAATGAAATAATTTCAATAGAAACTTACAACCACTAGAGAGGTGCTGGATGGAGTGGCAACTAAGGTCAAACAGAATTAAAATACAATTTGTAACCATAATTCAGGTTGCTCCAGAGTTTCCATTCTAACAGGGTTAATAAAGTTCTCTATAAACTGTCTATTTTGAGTTTGAGGATGAGTTTGAAAATCTTATTTGTAGTTTATGAGATGCATGAATTAACAATAGCTGAGTTGCTAAGTAATAGTGATCATAAAGTAGTGAAATGTCACTGACTAGGGAGAAGAAAGAGAAGTTTGAAAAGGGAGATTTAAATAAAATAAGGAATCTAGTCAAACAGGCCATGGAGTCAAAAGTAAAGAAAACAAATGCTGCAGATTTGGCACGGATGCTTTCTATATAAGGAAACAGCAGTCTGAGAATACATGCATGCCTCTGAACAAAAAAGGAAGCAAAAAAGCAAGAAGTAAACCAGTATGGGTAAATTGCAGTGTTCAAGAGGATTATACAAACTCAGCCAAAATCTTTCAGAATTTGGAAATCTAACTATAGAGAAACTAATAAAAAGGAGCATAAACTAGCAGGCAATGTTGAAGACAGAAATTAGGAGGTCTAAAGTGAAATTTAAAGAGCAAATAGCTAAGAGCAAAAAACAAGAAATTCTTTAAATATGATCACTAGAAAGCCTTGAAAAAATTGAGTCTGCTGGATCACCAGGAATTAAAGGGAGCAAATAATGAAGATTAAACCAATTTCACAGAAGTCATATTTATTTAGCTTCTCTGCCATGAAGAATGATGCTGAGATGATGGAGATAGATACTCTCTTTTGGTAATATAGATGAGGTAATATCAAAGATTGCTGCCAGAAGAGGTGATGCTGGAACAAATTGTTAAATTAAAAGCTTTAAAAATCACCAGGCCCAGTTCACACAACCAAATGTTCTGAAGGAACTTAGAGACTGAGCTGCTAACAAAAATACTAAAAATTGCTACTATATTGGATTATTGGCAGGTAATGTTTAACTTATCTTTAAAGCATCGAAGCTACTAAGTGTAAAACTTGGAACTTCTCCGTTTCTAGTCTCACGTTTTAGAGAGAAGAACTTCACTTTAAGCAGCAAAACATGACAAGATGTGTATTGTGCTAGGGTATTACTGTACATTTCCAGTTTGAAGCAGAATGCTGCAGTCTTCCAAAAAATAGCAATATATCCGTTGTCTTTTCATTATAAAATAGCATAATGCTAACACTATTAGTGATTAAAAAAAACAATGAATCACTCAATAAGTAATTTTTTCTGATTTATTATATCAAAAAGTTTAGTTCCCAATTAAAAAGGATTTAACTTCAGATTTTACATTAATTTTGTATTTAACTTTGCCTAGAAGCAAGCATGCTTTTCTTAAGATTTCTCTGGAAAAGAAAGCTTGAGATCTTCATAAATCTTTCTCCTCTTCTGCCCCTTTTCCTTTTTATAAACAAGCATGACAAATGTCATCCCAGAGAGGAATCTTTTCAGAATTACAAATGCCTGAAATAGGAGCTGCTAATAGAAGTCTTTCCTTGGCTTTGCTAGAAAATACAGCAAAAACATAATATTGAAATAGGTTTTGCGCATTTAAGTTAATAGATAATTATAAGCACTAAATTCCTAACTGTTCTTAGCCTTTCATTCTGGGAAAAATATTTAATCAGATACGATTAATGTTATAATCTTTATAACGTATTACGTTGGTAGAGGAAGTTTGCCGTGAGCCTCTCTTAAACCAATAAAATGTAAAATAGTTTAATTCCAGTTTACAGTAGAAGTTCAGTCAAATAAAATTGTTGTAGTCCCTTCCCAAAATAAATTTAAAAGCTTCTGATGACCACATGTGGAAAACTTGCTTCTCCTTTATCACAGTTTGCTTCCAAAAGCAAGTGTTCTTTGGTGCTCTTGTGACTCTTTTTTTTTTTTGGGCAGGGGAGACTTTTAGACTGTTAGTTTCTAAATGATAGCTATTCTGATTTTCTTGATAGACTAAATTTTTCTTCTTAATTTACTTGTACTGCTTCTAATTAATACTCTTATTGAACTAACTTAGTCTCCTAACTGTTCAGCATTAACACTGTTTATTTGTTTAACTAAGTGTGTGGTCTCATGCAAAGGGCACATGTCTGAGACACAAACTTGAATTTTACTCGCAGCTCTGCTGCTATGTTGACTTACTGATTCACCTTGGACAAGCTGCTTCCCCATGGTAAAATGAGGATGATCTTTGACTAGCTTGGTAATATGTCTTTGAGATCTATGAATGAAAAGCTTTTGTTATATTGCCTCAGTGTTTATGGCTTTAAGTTTCATGTTTGCTGTGGGGTTTGTCAAATCTCTGAGTGCTCAGTGTTCCAGATCAAACGTATACAATTAAAAGACCTTTTAAAGGCACTGTTTCTGAGAGTAAACCAGTCTCCTACAACCCTTTCAAACATACACCTGCCTTTCAGGATGTTGATCTTTCTACTGTGATCACTGTCCACTGCCTTTATATAAACTGAATATTGGTAACCCCAGTTTAAAAAAAAATCATGAGATTAGCAGCAAAATTAATAATTTAAAAATTGATTTTGATTGTCTTGATTTTTGAACTCACACTGCCCATCCCCAGTGTATTTGTGACAATTAGTGTTGCCATTTCTCCCAAACATATTTAAGTGATTTTTTTGATCTCCATTGCAGGAGCTCTCACCCCCACATTTGCCAGTCTTCCCAAGTCCTCTATTAGTTCTGTCCCCTTCTCCCAACCTCCACCATCAGTTCTGCCCCCCTCCCAGCCTCACCCTCTGAATCTCTTGCAGTTTCCTGTGGCTCTTCATCCCTGTCCCAGATTACTGGCTTGTGTTTTTGGACGGGAGGGGGTAGAGGAGACAGCAGTACAGAGGTCTGCTGCAGGATCCCCTTCTTCCCCTTCCAGGCTGGAGGTGGGAGCAGCTCCAGGGGCTCTCTGCCTCTCACTCACCATTCCTAGCTCTAGTGTTGCAGGAAGGGAAAGGGGAGGAACAGAGAAAAGCTGCTGTTACCCATTGAAGGGAAGGAGGGTGCAGCCTTAGCTGTTGGGCTCTAACTGTTCTTAGGGCTTGTCTACATCAGAAAGTTGCAGCGCTGGTGAGGGAGTTACAGCGCTGCAACTTTGAAGGTGTACACATCTGCAGGGCATCACCAGCGCTGCAACTCCCTGTTTGCAGCGCTGGCCGTACTCCCGTTTTGTCTCGGGTGTAGAGGATCCAGCGCTGGTGATCCAATGTAAACACTTACCAGCGCTTTTCTTGACCTCTGTGGAAGGAGGAAGCCTCTGTTAATCAAGCTGGTCTCCTTCCCCGGCTCGCTCTCGCGTTCCCGGAACCCCGAGCAAGCAGGTCTCGTTCCCTGCGGTTTGCAGGGTGGTTCGGGGAACGCGAGAGCAAACCGGGAAAGGAGACCAGCTTCGCCGTGGTTTGCTCTCGCGTTCCCCGAGCAAGCAGGTCTCCTTCCCTGCGGTTTGTAGAGGGGTTCGGGGAACGCGAGAGCAAACCGCGGCGAAGCTGGTCTCCTTTCCCGGTTTGCTCTCGCGTTCCCCGAACCCCGAGCAAGCAAGTCTCCTTCCCTGCGGTTTGCAGGGGGGTTCGGGAACGCGAGAGCAAACCGCGGCGAAGCTGGTCTCCTTTCCCGGTTTGCTCTCGCGTTCCCCGAACCCCGAGCAAGCAGGTCTCCTTCCCTGCGGTTTCCAGGGGGGTTCGGGGAACGCGAGAGCAAACCGCGGCGAAGCTGGTCTCCTTTCCCGGTTTGCTCTCGCGTTCCCCGAACCCCGAGCAAGCAGGTCTCCTTCCCTGCGGTTTGCAGGGGGGTTCGGGAACGTGAGAGCAAACCGCGGCGAAGCTGGTCTCCTTTCCCGGTTTGCTCTCGCGTTCCCCGAACCCCGAGCAAGCAGGTCTCCTTCCCTGCGGTTTGCAGGGTGGTTCGGGGAACGCGAGAGCAAACCGCGGCGAAGCTGGTCTCCTTTCCCGGTTTGCTCTCGCGTTCCCCGAACCCCGAGCAAGCAGGTCTCCTTCCCTGCGGTTTGCAGGGTGGTTCGGGGAACGCGAGAGCAAACCGCGGCGAAGCTGGTCTCCTTTCCCGGTTTGCTCTCGCGTTCCCCGAACCCCCCCTTGAAGCCGCCCAACAGCGCTGCAGTGTGGCCACATCTAACACCACTTGCAGCGCTGGTTGCTGTAAGTGTGGCCACTCTGCAGCGCTGGCCCTATACAGCTGTACTAATACAGCTGTAACAACCAGCGCTGCAAAATTTTAGATGTAGACATGGCCTTAGTTTTCCTCCTGTGAGAATTGTCTGTGCCTGGAGGGTGGGAGCGCTTTCTGTTTCTTGCAGCAGTTCCAATTGGCTTCTCTTCCTCCAGAAGCAGAGCAATGGGGAAAGCTGCCATCTAAGCGGGTCTCCCCAATACAGAAGTAAAATATGTGAGAGGGCTGGAGCTTTTTAGAATGATTGTGGCTCTGGCCAAATTCACCTGAGTTGCAAAGAAATTGGGAGAGTTGACAACAGTGAAACTGAAAATAGTGCACTCCCCTGAGTTGCCTAGGTGGCAAGTCGGGAAGAGTATTCCTAGGTAGTTGCTGAAACTGGGTGTTTGGTTTGTTGTCTGGATAAAGTCAGTTGATGATTCAGGTTGGGCTTGTGTTTGTTGATGATTCAGGTTGGGCTTGTGTTTGAAGCACGGAGAGAAATGTGTGGTACTGTAACACCAATATCCTCCTCTTATGTCTGCTTGTAAATAGAGAAGGAAGAAAAACCGTTAGGGTCTCTGAAGCACAAAGCTAACTGCTTTGCTTGTATACAATTATGAAGTGCTTAATGTGTGTATGGGGGGGGCTCTATAAAGATGTGAGAGCAACAGCTTGGGTAAGAGAGTGCTTAAAGTACATTCCCTTAGTCACAGGTCTGTATGTATGTATTTAGCTGGTCTGACCCCTTGCCATCTCTGCCTTAAAGCACTGGAATCGTGCTGCTTCCTCTTTGCTCCTCTGCTTGCACTCAGGGCATGGAACAAAGCTGAATCCCCAGGGCCTGGCTGACTTCCTTGCACAAGTGAGGAACTAGGTTGGCTGTGTAGCCCGTCCACTGAGGAAACCAGTAACTGTTAGTGATACCACTGGAGGGCAGTCTCAGCCCCGCCTTTCCCCGTCCAGCTTTATCTCGCTTCGGCTGTACCTATGAGGGGTGGGGCAATAGTTGTAATTGGTACAGGGAGCTGTCCATTTCTCTGTCGGGCCGTTGTAGAAGGAGTTGTCTACTCTGATTGGATAGAATTTCCCCAGTGAAGGAGAGTGTATCAGAGAGGGGCGGTGATAGTAGCAGAAGGACCAATCAGAACGGAAAGGAGGTGACCCCCCCCCCCGCGAGCGACCGGAGTTGTTGACTGCGACAGCCCTGTGCACGCGCACTTACGCTGAAAAGGGCGGGGACGGGGTCTCAGAGTGCGCTTGCGTAGACTGGAGAGTGCGAGGCCGGTAGACGATGGGGTTAGTGTGCGCATGTGCTGGGCCGGCGGGGGAGGGGTCGGGAGAGGTTTGCCTGCGTGGGGCGAGGGCGTGGTATGTGCGCGCGCGGGCCGGACTGGGCGCGCTGAGAGGCGGCGCTCCTGGGCGCTGTATTGTCCGGGCTCGGCCGTCGGGAAAGAGGAGCCCGCCAGAACCTGCGGTTCCTATGGAGAGCCCAGGCCCTCCGTGACGCGTCGCTCTCGGCCCCGTTCGGTCCCCGCATGGCGGCGGCCATGGCCCCAGCGCTGCCCGAGGTGCCCCCTGAGAAGGAGGCAGCGGTGAGGGGCCGCCAGGCAGCGCTGTGGGGCCGGGCGCGCAGCCTGTGCCGGAGGCTGCGGGCGCTGCAGGCTCAGCAGGTGGAGCGGCACGTTCGGCAGCAGCTGGCCGGGCTGGTGCGGTACATGGGGCGCGCGGCTCCCGCCGGCCTCCCTCGCGTCCTGGGGCCTGACCTGCGGCAGCTGGCGGCCAGCGCCACCGCCCGGCTCCGGGCCGCCCAGGGGGCTTGTGACTCGGACGCCACCGACGACAGTAGCAGCAGCAGCGGCGGCTCTAGCTGCGGTTCCGGGGGGGAGACTGACAGCGAAAGCCCGGAGGAGGAGCGACCCGTACCGACCCCTGCAGGGTGAGTAACGGGGGCTGCTTTGTCGCGGGTGGGGGCAGTTACCGGACCGGGGGTGAGGGCTGCAAAGTTACCCGCCCTTCTCGCACCTGGGGCCCGAGGGAAGTGGCGGGGTCGTCCAGGCGCGTGGGCTTCTCTCCCGCAGCTCTGGCGAGAGTTTTCCTGAGGTGGGTTTAAAGTGCTGTGAGTCACTTGGCGTTTCCCTGCTGTACACGCTGCAAAACCCTTCCTGGTGAGAAGGAGATGCTGTGAAAGCCGCCACCGCCTGAACTGCTCACAGCAAAGCCTAAATCCGCATCTCCTCCTCCCAGACGTGAATCTGCGTCGCCAACTTCTCCACTGCTTCCCGCCCCACCCGCTATCAGTCAGACGTCTAACCTTGAGGTTACCGGCTCCTCCTCTAAACTCTGTCACCAGATGTGCGCATTCATACAACTCACCGCCTCCTTACTGATACTACTCTCAGAACGCGGATTCTGGCCATGTTCTCTCACGTGGGTGAAAAAATAAATGCACCGTCATAACGAGTTTTTTCCTTGAGTGCCTGATCCATAGTTTCAGGTTTAAGTTTTCAAACAAACCCACTTCATGCTTATTTTTGTGGAGTTGCTTCAGTATTATAATTAAGTTTCTACTGTGTAATTTAATTAACATCTAATTTGCTTAATCTGATCTTCCATTTTCAGGTAGAGTAAAACATTGGGCAAAAAGAACACAAAGTATGAGTTTGCAGTAATAGAAAAGAAGAGAGTGGTTTTGTAATAAATACACTGAGTTGGAAGGAGATCTTGGTTCAATTACTGGTTCTGCCATAGATTTCCTGTGTGAGATTTGGTGTCACTATTTACTTCTTTTATCTTATTTAAATGCAGATACTTCCTTCATCTCAAAAGGTTGTTGTGACATTCTTAAATACTATCCTGATAGGTCTTTTATCAAAACCTAGAGAGAATCATAAGGACACTTTCTTGAGGCAAGGGGACAGTACGGTAACTAACATCTTAAGACCATCATATAGGACTTTTGAATAATTTTTTTAGACCAAAACAGTCTCTTCAGATTGTAAATTTGTGTTGTAAGTAATCTGAGAATTGGGATTCTGGTTTGTGGTGTTTATATTGTAATAGATGACTTTACAGTGGAGAACTGATTTGTTTAAAATGTCATTGATTTATTTTCCATGTTGCTAGTAGAATGTGTATCTCTTCACAGACATTCAGGGTGAGGAGGTCCCTGCCTAAAGAAGTGTAATAGTTGGAAAAAATCAAACAGGCCATGATTTGTGGGGTGAAAAGTACAAAAGGGGAGAAACAAAGAACATTCCTGTTTTTTGTTTTAAAAAAAGTTTCTGAAACTCGCTGTTCCTGTTGAGCATGGAGATCTTGAAACATCACTATCCTTGTCAACAAACAACTTTCAGCATAGTGAAACTGGGATTTTTGGATGTATATTACAAATTAAAACCATCATGTTTTCATACTGTTAATTTAGTAATTCATTGGCTTTAATAGAGGCCATATGTGTGCTTTGAAAGTATTGCATATTTATTACAAGCTATTGTTTTGCTTTCTAGGGAGGAAGTGACTAGCAGACTGGACAGTTAAATAAATATGTCTCTCTCCCTAAATTATATTATATTTTATCTCCTAGAACTCAAAGGGACCTTGAAAGGTATCGAGTCCCATCCTCTGCCTTCACTAGCAGGACCAAGTATTGTCCCTGATAGGTTTTTGTTTTTTTTTGGGGGGGGGGGTTCCTTCCCCAGATTCTGTAAATGGGCCCCCTCAAGAATTGAGCTCTCAACCCTGGGTTTAGCTGGCCATTGCTCCAGCCACTGAGCTATCCCTCCCCCTAGTTGCTTAGTTTGCGATGTAAAACCTCTTTCTTTTAGACATAAGATGCAAACAGCAGTTGTAGGATTCGTTTAGAGCATTCAGCACAGTTTCAATATTATGTAATCTATCCTGTGAAGCAGTGACTCTGAAAGAAGTCATGGTGGATAATCAACTAAACATGAGTTCCCAGTGCAGTGCTTTAGCTAATGCAGTTCTTGAGTGCATAAACGGGAATTTCGAGTAGGAATAGAAGGGTTCTCTTTGGTGTCCACAATTCAGAAAGGATGTTGATAAATGGGAGAGGGTTCGGAGAAGAGCCATGAGAATGATTAAAGGATTATAAAATCTGCTTTACAGTGACAGACTCAAGGAGTTCAGTCTCTTTACCTTAATAAAAAGAAGGTGAAGGGGTGACTTGGTTACATTCTGTAAGTACCTCCATGGGGAACAAATATTAAGTAAGGGTCTCTTCAGTCTATCAGAGAAAGGTATAACCCCTAATTCTGTGGCTGGAAGTTGAAGCCAGACAAATCCAGACTGGAAATAAAGCAGACATTTATGAGAGAGTAAGTAACCAGTGTTCCAATTTATCAAGGTGTGTGGTGGATTCTCTCACTGGCAATTTTAAAATCAAGATTGGATATTGTTCTATGAGTTATTTTAGGAATATTCTAGGAATTATTTTGCGAGCATTCTGTGGCCTGTGTTATACAGTAGGTCAAAGTAGATCGGAGTGGGCAAACTATGGCCTGGGGGCCACATCCAGCCCTCCAGACGTTTTAATCCGGCCCTCGAGCTCCCGCTGGGAAGTGAGATTCGGGGCTTGCCCCACGCAGCACGGCTCGCAGAAGCAGTGGCATGTCTCCCCTCTGGCTCCTTCTCCTAGGGGCAGCCATGGGGTTCTGCACGCTGCCCCTGTCCCAAGCGCCGCCCCTGCAGCTCCCATTGCCCGGGAACCGTGACCAATGGGAGCTGAAGGGGCAGCGCCTGTGGACAGGGCAGCACACAGAGCTGCCTGGCCGTGCCTCATGAAGCCAGAGGGGGAACGTGCTGCTGCTTCTGGGAGCCACTTGAGGTAGGCGCCACTGGGAGCCTGCATCCCTGACCCCCTGCCTTCACCGCAACCCCTTGCCACAACCCTGATCCACCTTCCACCCTCCAAACCCCTCAGTCTGAGCCCAGAGCAGCCTCGTGCACCCTAGCCCCTCATCCCCAGCCCCACCCTAGAGCCATCACCCCAACCACCTGTCCCATCCCCACCCCAGAGCCCCCTCCTGCACCCTCAATTCCTCATTTCTGGCCCCAACCCAGAGCCCGCACCCCCATTCGGATCCCTCATCCCCTCTCGCACCCCAGCCACCAATTTCGTGAGCATTCATGGCCTGCCATACAATTTCAATACCCAGATGTGGCTGTTGGGCCAAAAAGTTTGCCCACCCCTGAACTAGCTGATCACAGTGGACTTTGGAATCCGTGAATCTGTGATGATATTGATCATTTACTGATAAAAGCTCAAAACTTGCAGACTGTTAATCTTGGTTCTGTTCCAATCTTGGTTCTGTTCCTATCACTGACACATTTGGACTATAGCAGAGTAATTTAATCTATGTGTCAGTTTCCCCTTGTCAGTTAGGGGTTACTGATCTGTTAATTAGGGGTTACTGTGTCTTAGGGCTGTAATTAACTTTTAAGTACTTTGAGATGATTGGAAGAGAGGGCTCTTTTTAACAGTACATTTTTATGGTGCACATTATCCTATAGATTAGGCTGCATCATCCAGCTCTTGAATGATCCTCTTCCTGATGTTTATTTTCCAGTTATCTAGTGAGGTGAGTATTCTGTTCCCCCCTGTGGTAACTTATTAGCTAAAAGTGGATGGAAGGGAATCATTATTGAGAGGCAGCATCCTTCTAGAAAGCAGTCTGCACCCTCACACCACATAGCGGATGCTAAGATTCTTACTAGGGTGCTACCCCTCTTCCTGCTCAGGAGTTTCATCTTCATTATAAGCCTCTGGTTAGTAGGTGTCTGATACATTCACTGTTGTGATTCTGCGTAGCACAGGGGTGGGCAAACTATGGCCTGCGAGCTCCTGCTGGGGAGCAGGATCTGGGGCTTGCCCTGCTCTGGTGCTCCAGCCGCAGAGCAGGGTTGGGGGACTCACCACACTGCTCCCTGAAGCCATGGCATGGCCCCACTCAAGCCAGGATGCAGGGTTGGGGGACGCACCACACGGCTTCCGAAAGCCACAGCATGGCCCCACTCTGGCACTCCAGCCAGGGCCCAGGGTCAGAGGCTGTTCCACGTGGCTCCCAGAAGCCAAAGGATGATCCTGCTTCGGCCCCTACATGCTCCAATGGATGGGGCAGCATGCAGAGGCTTTTTCCTCCTACTGGGTAGAGGGATAGATCTTCAAAACTGATGACTTAACCAGAAGTAGATATAAAATAACTTATGAGCAAAGGTCTAGGATCAGGACCTTGGTGGAAATTCCATTGTCCTTCCCAGCTGCTTTTTGGTTGGCAGAGGTGGTGCTGCGCTGCTTAACCTCACTGGAGATGTGGGGCTTATGTTTTCATAGCCTTTGGGTAGTAGGTGTCTGCGAAGCTTTTAATCTCTGGGGATTTGCTGTATTTGAAGTGATATTCCATGTTTTGTTTCCCTCTTGATGCATGCAGTGCATCTCCTTTTGAACCTAATTTTGTATTGCTTTTTTTGTGAGCTGAAAAAATTTAGGAGACTATGGTGTGGAGGCAGTACATGCTCTAACGTTGCCTTTGTAGTAAAATTATTTTAAAATATCATTTTGTATTTGTTGAAGGAAACAAACACTACTTAAAACACTTAACTAATTCTTGAAGGATATATTGTACTTGAACATTCAGAAAGCCTTTGATAAGTGACCTTATCAAAGGCTCTTTAGCAAAGTAGGGGGTTGGGGATAAAAGGGAAGGTCTTCTCATGGATCAGTAACTGGTTAAAAGACAGAAAACAGCATTGGAATAAATGGTCATTCTTCACATTGGAGAGAAGTACTGGGACCAGTGCTGTTCAAGGTACTCATAAATGATTTGGAAAAGGGGGTAAACAGTGCAGGGCAAAGTTTGCAGATGATACAAAATGTCTTAAGATAGTTAAGTCCAAAACTGACTGACTGAGTGACAAAGTGCTCTAACAAAACTGGGTGACCAGGTAACAAAATGGCAGATGAAATTGATTGTTAAATGCAAAGTAATGCACTCTGGGAAAATAATCCCACCTATACTTACAAAATATGACTAAATTAGCTGTTATCACTCTAGAAAAAGATCTTGGAGTCATCAAGGATAGTTCTCTGAAAACATCTTCTCAGTTTGCAAGGACAGTCAAAAAAGCTAACAGTGTTAGGAACCATTAGGAAAGGAATAGATGGGACAGAAAATAAACTGCCACTGTAAAAATCCATTTTCCCCCCACACCTTGAATACTGCATGCAGTTGGGTTGCCCCATCTCAAAAAAGATACACCTCTACTCTGATATAACACGACCTGATGTAACATGAATTCGGATATGACGTGGTAAAGCAGCACTCTGGGCAGGGCTGTGCACTCTGTAGGATCAAACAAGTTTGATATAACGCAGTAAGATATTGTTTTTTGCTCCCGAGGACTGCGTGATATCGGGGTAGAGGTGTATATTTGAACTGGAAAAAGTACAGAGAAAGGTAACAAAAATGAAAATAGCTTCCATTTGAAAGAGAAGAGAGCCTGGGATTGTTCAGCTTGGAAAAGAGATGAGGGGGTGCGGGGGGTACAAAGAGGTCTATAAAATCATGAGTTGTGTGAAGAAAATGAATACAGGAGTGTCGTTTACTCCTCCACGTAACACAAGAACCAGGGGTCACCTAATGAAATTAATAGGCAGCGGGTTTCAACAAACATAAGGAAGTACTTCACACAGTGCACAGTAAATTGTAGAACTCATTGCCATTGGGATATTGTGAAAGCTAAAAGTATACCTGGGTTCAATAAAGAACTAGGCCTTGTCTATGCTACAAAGTTTTGTCAACAAATAAAACTAACCTGATGGTAGACATGGCTTTTTGTGCAAAATTTTTGTTGACAAAGTGCTAGAGTAGGCACTGCATTGGATTTTATTGCTTTAATTGGCCTCCAGGAGGTGTCCCACCATGCCCATTGTGACTGCTGTGGTCAACAGTTTGAACTCCACTGCCCTACAGCCAGGTAAACAACCATCCGCCCCTCCACCTTAGAAGCCTTGGGAATTTTTGAAATTCTGTTTTCTGTTTGCGCAATGTGGACAGGTCTGATCACATGTTCCCAGGTGATCATGGCAGGTTATTGCAGCAGATGCTCTCCAGCTTGCACCACTGCGTAGCTGTTGGATCTGATCAGTATGTGGGGAGAGGAGTCACAGCTGCACTTGAGCCATAGGAATTGGGATGTCATTTCTCAAGACTTTTGTGCAAAGAGCTATTATTGGGACACTCTGTGCAGTGCAGAGTGAAGATAACGGAGCTGAGGCAGGCATATCATTAAGTGTGAGAGGCAAACAGTCACTCATGCTATACCGAAGACCTGCTAGTTGTCAGTGAAACGCCCAGGGTGATCCACAAGCGCCTGCAACACCATGGAGAAGTATCTCCCTATTGATGTACTCCATTGCAAGATGGCCTGGTGCCAAAATTGTAATGTGTGCGCCATCTGTAGCCCCTCCACAGTTAAGGAGACCCATTTTTGCAAAGCCATCCACTATTTCACACACATTTCCCAGAGTCATGGACCTTTGTAACAGGATGCAATTTATTGCCCTGCACATTTACATTAATGCATCCCCAATGGTCAGCTTCTCAACTCCAAATTCATTTGTGAACAACTGGTAGCAGTCTGGAGTCGCGTGTGGCACTGTGCGGAAGTTGGCTTCTCTAACAATAGGGCAGTCTCATTCTGATGTTCTTGCACTTCAGTGCTGGGGTGAGCTCCGTGCACAGTTCCAGGAAGGTGGCTTTTCACATCACAAAGTTCTATAGCCACTGATTGTCATCCCACACCTGTTTGATGATACGATCCCATCATTTAGTGTTTGTTTCCCAAGCCCAAAAGTGACCCTCTGCCGCTATTCTGTGAATGCCAAAAGCAGTCTAAAGTTGCTCCTATCCATATTACACAGCATGTCAGGCAATTGGGAGTCAGCTTCAGTTAAGAACATTGCGATTAACTGCGCTGCCATCCTCAATGTCTTCATGACAGTTATCAGAATGGATCCTGCACTGCTCTCCTATGCTCTTTCTCACAAAAATGCCTGGTTGCACAGCAAAGAAGGGCTGTTGAAAAATGCCATGAAAGAAAGCTGTAAGCCTGTGGAATGCTGGGACAGAAAGCAATGCATCACAGGACATTGAGCCCAGTCCCAAGATGCACTGCAATCCACTCCACTTTCCCATGACATATAACGACAGAAGGTGTCGAACTGGGCTGTGGGATAGGTGCTCACAGTGCACTGCTCATACTGTCGATGCTAGTGCCCCAAGTGTGGATGGGCTTTGCTGACAGCGTAAGTGAGCATGCAGTACTGATTTTTATTACAGTGCTTTTTGAATGTCAACATCACTTTTCTTGACAAAACTCTGTAATGTAGACAAGGCCTTTGATATGTTGATAGAGGATAGGTCCATCAATGGTTAATGTGGTTGCTTCTCTATATGCTCCTAAACTTGTGACTGCTAGAAGCTGGGACTGGACGACAGTATGGATCACTCAATAAATTGCTCTTTGTTTTTTTTTTCACTCCCTCCTGAAGCATCTGGTGCCGGTCACAGTCAAAAGACAGGATACTGTGCTAGATGGACCATTGGTCTGACCTAGTATGGTCATTCTTACGGTTTTACTATTTTTTGCAGAAGCAGAATAATTTTCAATATTACTTAAGGTTGTGAAGTCAAGTTAGGCCATGCCAAAGTTAAGGCTGTCTATGCAAGTTTGTTTTGCCCTTCTTGTGTGTATGTGTTATGATTCTCTGTAACTATATGATCGCATACTATTTCCCCCCCCCCCCCCCCCCCCCCCCAGGACCTCTTCCCTCATTCAGTACATAGGAAGGATAGTGCTTATTTGAGGAGCAGCTATTGAGCAACTTGTTTTATCATAGTCTTTCAGAGTCTGGCCCAATGCCTTATTTAGTGCACATTATAAGAGTATTTCCATGTTGGCTTTTTTTATGTTGATTGTAATGTTAGTAGCTGTGTGCTTCACAAACACTAACTTGTTTTCAAAACTTGCCTGTAAGTTGAGATGTATTAGTTGCATTCTGCAGCTGGAGAACTGATGCACTGAGAAATTAGTGGACAACTTTGGTTTTAAGTTTGGGTGATCAAATTGAGAGGCTGAGGGCTTCGTTTTTCAGAGTATGTAGCATTATATAACACTTTCTATGTTCAGAGCACGTCTCCATTTGACTTCAGATGCTACTGTACAGTGCTTAATACTTCTGCAGATTAGACCCCATGGTCTAGAGCTGGGCACCCAGAAAATGAGATGCACAAGTAGTGACCACCCATGTAAAGTTTGATTTAAGCAACTTGCCTAGCATCACATAAGAGCTCCATGGCTGTGACAGTGATGCACTCCTAATCCCCCTTGCAACATTCAGCTGCTTTAACCATGAAAACATCCTTTCTCTTCATGCAGTCCTTTGCCTCGTGCACTAAACACATTTAAGCTTTAGCCATAAATGAGGCAGGAGTTGACCAACAGCCTCTTTTGATACATAATCCTGATACATTCCTAGAGCGTGGTACTTTCTGTGCACTGAATGAGGCAAAGATCTTATGGCAAAAACAGTCATGTAATTAGGACGACATAATAATGCGTGTACACAGGGGGAGTTGAATTAGGTTTGCACAGGCAGTGTTAATTCTGGCATTTCACAACTTGAGGACTTGAGTTTATAGTGTTAACATTCTATTAATGTAGGCTTTTGTATGTAATTCTCTAGTGTGTGTTTTTTAGCCATAATGGAATGTTTTGTGTGGAATCATTGACACCCATGTTTTTCATTGGATGTGTTGGAACCTTTGAATCCATAGCACAACCACTTGGGTAACAGAGTAACTGAAGGCTGTAGTTGTTTCACATAAAGGCAGATGACCAGCCATCAGATGAGGATGAGACCCGTATAGCAGTTAGTTTCACAGATATTTGCTGACCAAAGAAATGTTGAAACTGGAATCTTGGATTCCATTCTGGGCTCTGGAGAGGGGTGTCTCTAGTACTCACTGTTTCTTGTGCATTATCTCCCTCCCTAATCCTGATACCCTTCTGCCCTTGTTCCATACTAGATGATCACAGTGGTCCCTTCTGGCCGTGGAACATATGAATCTGTCTGTCAGCACCCCCCTACTCTCAAGTCTCTGTGTGTCTCTCCTGTCCTGGGCTTCTCATTTAACATCTCTCCCCCAGCCTCTTTACACTGGTTTCTAGTACCATCTTTCTGCCAGTTCCAATCATTTCCCCCTCCACCCTTGCAGCACCTTGTTTCCTCCCAGTCTGTCTCTGTGCACAGCCCCTGCCAGGCATAGTCTTCTCTCTTCTCCGTTCTGATTTTGTCTTTGCATGTGCCCCCTTCTCCAGTGCAGCTCTTGTTCCCTCTGTATTAGTCATGTTGTGTCGTCCTCCACCCCGTCTGGGCGTCAGCAGGAAGATAAGAGTTTTTTGTGCCTGGTGCAATGACTCCCAGCAGTCAGAAGCAGTGATTGTAAGGTAATTGTGGCTCAGCCGCAGGATGGAGCATTCCCAGTACAGATAATCTTTGGAGAATGTAGCTGCCAAATGCTTAAGTCTGCTGACCACGTGCAAACTGAAATTTTTTCAAAGGCTGATAGCTGCCAAATTTGGACTTTTTTTCACAGGAACAGCAAAGGCACATCCCTGATGATGATGATGATGATTAAAAAAAAGGCATTTTATAATGGGAAGTATCAAGCAAGCTGCACTCTAGGAGGAGCTGGTAATGCCACCTATAATATGACTCAACATTAACAAATCACTGGGACCAGATGGCATTCACCCAAGAGTTCTGAAAGAACTCAAATGTGAAGTTGCGGAACTATTAACTAAGATTTGTAACCTGTCCTTTAAATCGGCTTCAGTACCCAATGACTGGAAGTTAGCTGATGTAACGCCAATATTTAAAAAGGGCTCTAGAGGTGATCCCAACAATTACAGACCGGTAAGTCAAACGTCAGTACCGGGACTTAGTCGAAACAATAGTTAAGAATAAAATTGTCAGACACATAGAAAAACACAAACTGTTGAGCAATAGTCAACATGGTTTCTGTAAAGGGAAATCATGTCTTACTAATCTCTTAGAGTTCTTTGAAGGGGTCAACAAACATGTGGACAAGGAGGATCCAGGGGACATAGTATACTTAGATTTCCAGAAAGCCTTTGACAAGGTCCCTCACCAAAGGCTGTTACATAAATTAAGCTGTCATGGGATTAAAGGGAAGGTTCTTTCATGGATTGAGAACTGGTTAAAAGACAGGAAACAAAGGGTAGGAATTAATGGTAAATTCTCAAAACGGAGAGGGGTAACTAGTGGTGTTCCCCAAGGGTCAGTCCTAGGACCAATCCTATTCAATTTATTCATAAATGATCTGGAGAAAGGGGTAAAAAGTGAGGTGGCAAAGTTTGCAGATGATGCTAAACTGCTCAAGATAGTTAAGACCAAAGCAGATTTTGAAGAACTTTAAAAAGATCTCACAAAACTAAGTGATTGGGCAACAAAATGGCAAACGAAATTAATGTGGATAAATGTAAAGTAATGCACATTGGAAAAAATAACTCCAACTATACGTACAATATGATGGGGGGCTAATTTAGCTACGAGGTGTCAGGAAAAAGATCTTGGAGTCGTCGTGGACAGTTCTCTGAAGATGTCCACGCAGTGTGCAGAGGCAGTCAAAAAAGCAAACAGGCTGTTAGGAATCATTAAAAAGAGGATAGAGAATAAGACTGAGAAAATATTATTGCCCTTATATAAATCCATGGTATGCCCACATCTCGAATACTGTGTACAGATGTGGTCTCCTCACCTCAAAAAAGATATGTCACTAGAAAAGGGCAACTAAAATGATTAGGGGTTTGGAGAGGGTCCCATGTGAGGAAAGATTAGAGGCTAGGAATCTTCAGCGTGGAAAAGAGGAGACTAAAGGGGGGGTATGACAGAGGTATATAAAATCATGAGTGATGTGGAGAAAGTGGGTAAGGAAAAGTTATTTACTTATTCCCATAATACAAGAACTAGGGGTCACCAAATGAAATTAGTAGGCAGCAGGTTTAAAACAAATAAAAGGAACTCCTTGCCTGAGGAGGTTGTGAAGGCTGGGACTATAACAGCGTTTAAAAGTATCAGAGGGTAGCCGTGTTAGTCTGGATCTGTAAAAGCAGCAAAGAATCCTGTGGCACCTTATAGACTAACAGACGTTTTGGAGCATGAGCTTTCGTGGGTGAATACCCACTTCCTCAGATGCATGCATCTGAGGAAGTGGGTATTCACCCACGAAAGCTCATGCTCCAAAACGTCTGTTAGTCTATAAGGTGCCACAGGATTCTTTGCAGCATTTAAAAGAGAACTGGATAAATTCTTGGTGGTTGAGTCCATAAATGGCTATTAGCCAGGATGGGTAAGGAATGGTGTCCCTAGCCTCTGTTTGTCAGAGGGTGGAGATGGATGGCAGGAGAGAGATCACTTGATCATTACCTATTAGGTTCACTCCCTCTGGGGTACCTGGCATTGGCCACTGTCAGCAGACAGATACTGGGCTAGATGGACCTTTTGGTCTGACCTGGTACAACCGTTCTTATGAATGTGGCACATTCTCAGTCAGTCGTACTATTAGTAGTGATGTGAAGTGCCTTAAGTTTAATGTGTCTGTCTGCAGATACCAGTGAAGCAATCTCAAAGGTAATTTTAAGGGATTCCTCTGAGGGTACTGATTGGGGGCGGGGAAGTTGGGGGTGCTATATTCATCAGTATTTAGCCTTCCTTAGCTGGTGGCTTTAAATGGACACAACTTAAAAAATATTGCATATCTTTTATCCCATTTCACATGAGAATTTGTTACTAAAACAGATCTAAAGATCTGTTTTCTTGGTATGTTCTTTGTATTTGAGAGAGGGTGCATGTAGTCAGTTTTGATTTCTGTATCAATAGTCAGTTTTACAGTATTACGCTCTTACATTCCCGAGAGGCTGTAAACATGTAGATGAGCTCTGAAAACAATGAAAGTCTGCTTAGTTGCTGCAATGTAATAAACACATGAATTTCTAAGGCCATGTCTACATCTAAAATTTTGCAGCGCTGGTTGTTACAGCTGTATTAGTACAGCTGTATAGGGCCAGCGCTGCAGAGTGGCCACACTTACAGCAACCAGCGCTGCAAGTGGTGTTAGATGTGGCCACACTGCAGCGCTGTTGGGCGGCTTCAAGGGGGGTTCCGGGACCGAGAGAGCAAACCGGGAAAGGAAACCAGCTTCGCCGCGGTTTGCTCTCTCGGTCCCGGAGCCAGCCAGCAAACCGCAGGGAAGGAGACCTGCTTGCTCGGGGTTCCGGGACCGAGAGAGCAAACCGGGAACGCCGCGGTTTGCTCTCTCGGTCCCGGAGCCAGCCAGCAAACCGCGGGGAAGGAGACCTGCTTGCTCGGGGTTCCGGGACCGAGAGAGCAAACCGGGAACGCCGCGGTTTGCTCTCTCGGTCCCGGAGCCAGCCAGCAAACCGCGGGGAAGGAGACCTGCTTGCTCGGGGTTCCGGGACCGAGAGAGCAAACCGGGAACGCCGCGGTTTGCTCTCTCGGTCCCGGAGCCAGCCAGCAAACCGCGGGGAAGGAGACCTGCTTGCTCGGGGTTCCGGGACCGAGAGAGCAAACCGGGAACGCCGCGGTTTGCTCTCTCGGTCCCGGAGCCAGCCAGCAAACCGCGGGGAAGGAGACCTGCTTGCTCGGGGTTCCGGGACCGAGAGAGCAAACCGCGGCGAAGCTGGTTTCCTTTCCCGGTTTGCTCTCTCGGTCCCGGAACCCCGAGCAAGCAGGTCTCCTTCCCCGCGGTTTGCTGGCTGGCTCCGGGACCGAGAGAGCAAACCGCGGCGTTCCCGGTTTGCTCTCTCGGTCCCGGAACCCCGAGCAAGCAGGTCTCCTTCCCCGCGGTTTGCTGGCTGGCTCCGGGACCGAGAGAGCAAACCGGGAAAGGAAACCAGCTTGATTACCAGAGGCTTCCTCCTTCCACGGAGGTCAAGAAAAGCGCTGGTGAGTGTCTACATTGCATTACCAGCGCTGGATCACCAGCGCTGGATCCTCTACACCCGAGACAAAACGGGAGTACGGCCAGCGCTGCAAACAGGGAGTTGCAGCGCTGGTGATGCCCTGCAGATGTGGACACTCTCAAAGTTGCAGCGCTGTAACTCCCTCACCAGCGCTGCAACTTTCTGATGTAGACAAGCCCTAAGTGTTTATTTTAATGGAGTAACTTTTAAATTGATAATTAAATTGAAATTTTAAAATATAATTCACTCTTTTCTTGCCTGGGAATTTACATAAGGATATAACAAATCTGAATGAGTCCATATACTAAGGAATGGTTGCAATTATCTGCATATATTCGATATGAATTCGTTGTTTTTAGGGACAAAATCTCTTCCATATCAGCATTGTCACTCTGAGTACAGTGAGCAAAACTAATTAGCCGATAGGAATTTATATGTGAACAGTTCTTCTCTGTTTGTTCGTACTTTGAAGACTTATTGCCAGCTAGCTATGCCTGCAGGGAAACTCATTTCCTAGCTCTGCCTAGCAATCATTTTCATAATGCTCTACTTAAAATAAGAACACTCTGGAAGCTAATTATACTGTAGATGTTGCTTTTGTAACTGCAGTGTAATCTTCTGAGCCCCAGGTGGAAATGATGCTGGCTTAATAGATGAAATATGGAAGTGGGAACCAGCAAGCTGAGTTTGATTACTGCTTTAAAGAGACAACATTTTGCAGCAGGACAGTGACAATCAAATGCAATTGGGTGTGCCTCATTATGTAGAGAATTAAAGAATTTGAGGTTCCTAGCTTTAACGTGGTTGATGCGTAATACGTAGTAGTGCATCTAGGACTTGATCAGAGGCTCCAGAAAGTCTTCTCAGCAGTTGAAATGTGAGTCATACACAGTATTTGATATATGGAAGGAGGTGGTATCACTTCAGAGTTGACTTTACTTCCTTTAATAATGAACATCAGATTTGGTGAGCTAGCAAGAATTTACCATCTTAGACTAGAATTAAAATGTTATCCAAAAATTTTATGAAATTACTAATGAACATGTCGCCGGCAGTGTTCCTTCTATTTTTTCCCACCCATGTGCAGAATGAATTTTGTTATGTGCACCAATATGAAGGTTATGTGTGGCGGGGTGGGCCCAAAGGGTTTGGAATATGGGAGGGGGCTCAGGGCAGGGGCAGAGGGTTGGGGTGCAGAGGTGTGTGGGCTCTGTGGTGGGGCTGGGGGTGAGGGACTCAGGGTTGGGGCAGAGAGTTGGGGTGTGAGGGCTCTGGCTCGGGGTGCGGGCTCTGGGGTGGGGCTGGAGATGAGGGGCTCAGGGCTGTGGCAGAGGGTTGGGGAGCAGGGGATGAGGAGTTTGGGGTGCAGGAGGATGCTCAGGTCTACGGCAGGAAGAGCGGACTCCTCCAGTTCTCTCTCCCCACAGAAGCACCTGGGCTGGGTTGAAGAGGTGCCTCTCCCTGCCACGGCAGCTCTGGGATTGGAGCTTCAGAATAGACAGTCCTCCCCTGGCCCCAGTAGGTCTGGGCTGGGGGACCCCTCGGTCTGGGCTGCCCCTCCCTGACTGTGCCACAGCAGAGTTGGGGACAGAGGAGGGGCACCCCTCCCATGGCCGCGGCAAGTCCCTGGGTGGGTTCCTTGAGCATCTGAGTGGTGCTAAATAGGCTACTGTGTGGCTGCACAGCTTTCTGGGAACTTAGAGACAATACTCCTTAGTAAAGTCCCTTAAGTGTTGGAAGAATTCAGTTCAGGGAGGCTGAAATATTACACAGGATCTCTCTCTTTAAAAGCAACGTATACTTGTTCTTGAAGAGGCCACCTAACTAAATTAAAAATGTCTCTCTCTTAGGGGTTGGATGTTGTCACTGAGATCCTGATAAACACAGGGAATTCCCAGGCACCCCAGTATCTACACCTTTCCTCCCACCCCCACCCCGGAGAAGTAGTCTCAGAAAGGAATTAATCTATGTGTTGTAAGACTTTGTTAGGATCAGAGCTCTAAATTGGCATTGGAAGAATAGAATTGTCACCCTGAAGAGTTAGACTTGGGTGTGCAGCAGAGAACTCTCTTGATAACTGGTTCTGAGTCTGGAACGCAGTCCCTAAAGATATCGGAATGTCCATGAAGCTCTGTCTCAGGGGAAAAAAATATATAAATCCTACTTTTGATTAGGCTTTTCACGGTATCACTGCAGTTTTGTTTTTTGTTTTTTAAAAGCCAGTCTCTGCACACTGCAAGGAAGAGAGAACTATATCTTCAGCACTTCAGAATTCTGTGAGTTGCTCATGCTGTGGTGATGGGAACTGTATTAGAATCTAACTGGAATCACATCTAGATGTAACCCAAGCTTGCTTTCTGGATATTCAGATTTTTTTTTTAGAGTAGTGGGAGAGGCTAGATCTGCAAAAACAGTACAGTGTTTACTTAAGCATCACATATTGGTTAGACACTTCACAAATTTAAGCTGACATCTGTTTTGGCTGTCATGTAAACTTAAAGTCAAAACCTAATTTGTTTAATCTGTTTCAGCATTAGACATGAGGACAAACATTACTAGAGAACTACAGTTGGAGTTGAGAACTTGATTATAATTTGAGAACCCAGCACAATACCACAGGTGAGGCTGACAGTGGAAGCAATGAGATTGTATTGAATGTTAGTTGAAAAGCTTGAATATTCTCCCTGTGTGCAAATGCTTAACCGTAAATGCCTTCCAGTGACGACAGAACTTTGCTGATGCACATATTAACTTGCGTATGTTACCAAGTGGTCTTGCTTCACTTCTGAAAGATCTAATATCAGGGTGCAGTAGTAAGGTTTTGTGTTACTGATTTGATTGTTTCTACAGAACACTGTACAGAATACTTATTGAGATGAATACAAAGTATTATCAGTTATAACTAAATTTCATTGTGATTTACACCTCTGCCCCGATATAACGCGACCCAATATAACACAAATTTGGATATAATGTAGTAAAGCAGTGCTCTGGGGTGTGGTGCTGTGCGCTCAGGCGGATCAAAGCAAGTTCGATATAACGTGGTTTCACCTATAATGCGGTAAGATCTTTTTTTTGGCTCCGGAGGACAGTGTTATATCGGGGTAGAGGTGTAATTTTTTTTTTGAATTGTTCACTCTCCAACTTGCAAAAGCCATAACTGCTAGTGCAAATTAGTGATGTTCTGCTGTTTTACCATCTGGGAGTGAATTTTTATGGAAAGTGAAAAGGCTTATTTCTATCTAAATCTGAAATGTTAAATATTTAACTTAGATTCGTTAGGGTTTGAGGATCAGAGTATGTAAACATTTGTGGTTCTCTTAGTCATTTAGCTAATGAAACAACTTGATTAGAAAGGGAGAATATAATTAGCATAATATCAAATCCCCTGCTAATGCCAGTACTGTAATGGTGTCCTTCAGAACAGGAAACAGGAAAATTAATATGTTCTTCTGTACATCCTTAAGGCTGCCTGTGTTAAACAGAGCAAGATCTACAGTTGGACTTTAAATTGTTATCTTGCTGCAAGGCATCTGCTCATAGAAACATGTGAGCAAAGAAATGTGCTGACTCTTCCTGTTATAAATTTGCTTCCTATTAAACATCCGACTTAATATTGGAGCGCTGAGATGACTGCCATGATGACTGGTATTTTGTTTGACTTTTAGATTTTCATGCCTCTGAAATTCCTTAATAGATATCTAGGTATCCATCATAAATGGGACCATACAGTGAGATAATTTGGCCTTGCTGGATGAAGGGACCGCCTTTACTAATGTTATTTGGGGAATTCTCATTGTCTTCAACTGGTAATTCAATTTGGTGTCTAGAAGTTTAAACCATATAGTATAAAATGTCAATATTGACCTAATGTAGACAACTATTGTTGCTAAACATGGTGATTGGAGTGTAGGTAAGAAAATTCCTCTGAACTATCTCATGTTCATATGTATTGCAGCGCTAATAGCTAGTGAAATGCATTAGGAGTTTTTAGAGGAGAGAAGCTATTTTTCCTCTCAGGTATTTCTAGATCACCCATCACTAGCATGCTAACACCCTCTATTACAGTGGCTATCCATCTTTCCAGACTACTGCAGGGAGCCCCGGGCCCTTTAAAGCGCCAGCCCGGGGAAGCCGGTCCAGTCCAGCACAGCCTACCGGCTCTTGCCGGCACACCATACCAGCCTGTACCGGCTTATCTCTGCCCCCTCCCTTTGTGAAAGGTGAGAGTCTAAGACCTTCTCCTTGCCTCCCTCATGTAAGCTGGGGTCTGGGTTGCCTTGTCGCCTAAAGGGTATCTGAGCCCATCTCGGTTTCCCTCTCCCCCTCCCTCCAAGTGAACCAGGTTTCGGGGAAGGCCTGTCCCTGGATGGAGAGTTTAGAACAGGAATACTTGGAGCACACATGAAGAACACACTGCGGATATTGGGTGAGGATCCAAGAATGGGCATGTTTACATCAGAAACGCTTCAGCACTGGGATGGAGAGATGGGACCATCAGTTACATGAATGAAGTAGTTCATACATCTCAAACTATTGTTTCAGGTTGTATTCATTCCATTGGCTGTTCTTTTATCAGAGAATATATCGTTGACATGAACGAGGCACTTCAGCACTTCACTGAGCCCGCTATGCTATGATGGGTTTGTAGTGCCCCCGCCCCTTCATTTTCCCTTTAATTATAGCAGAGTGCCACCAGCTCCATTGTATTTGTTCAAGACAAGCTTTCTGTTTAGAGCACTTGAAGTTGAGCTTTAAAGTCCATACAGTTACTCGGATTGCCTTGAAATGTTGTGCACTTCATGGGGAGGTGGGGTTTGGTCAGTGAACCAAATTTGGGACAATGTGAGCAAGAGGTTCCCAAGATACAGCCCCCAGAAAAAAAAAAGCTCTTAAAGTTGACACATGCAACATTTTCATGCGCAATTAGAGATCCATCCATGGCTAAGATCATTGCACTAGTGTCTCCGGTGCTCAAGGGTTACCCCTACAAAATGCATAGCACCCACCAGCTCTTTGGGAGAAATCAAATTCCAGCATTCTTTGAAAAAGAGTGTTCTGGTAAGCATATCTAAGGTCCTACGTGGATTACCCTCTGCATGTACAGAGAGAGAGCCCAGTGGTGTTGAAAGCCACCTGAGATTTGCAGGACTTCAAGGGAATGTTCTGGCCATTGAATCTGAACCCCACAGAGGCACACTGAATTCAAATCCCCAGCCCAGGGTAGAAATTCAAAAGGGAAGCGTATTGCTTGAATCTGCTTCTGTCAAAGAAGAATTTTTATTTTGGGGAAGTATAATCTGAGTATAGTAAATATTCAAAAAGCACTGAAACTATTTTTGAAAAAAATAAATTGTATCTGCAAGTGTATGCTGGGAGGGGAAGGTGATTGGGGTGTAAGAGTGGGTGGAAATAAGCGAAGAAAGGGTTTAGGGTTGTGAGGAGAGAGATAAATGGGGATGGGTGCATAGTAGAGGGATTAGGTGATGGGGAAATGGGGGGGTAGGGATATCAGGAAAAGGGAACAGGGGGTGGGGATGAGTGACAGACTGTGGGGAAATAGGAGCATATGCGTCTGTCACCCTGATATTCCCCTCCCATGTGTGCACCATTATCTGGAGGGCCCCAGCCCATATTTAGGGGTTTAATACCCCTGCCTGCCCCCTTCTCTGAACTAGGATGTGGGGGACCTTGTCCTTCCAGGGGGTCAGAGCCTGTCTCCCTATTCCCCACTATGTATGGGGGAACTGGGAAAGCCCCGTCCCTTGGGCATGCAGCTGAGAACAGGCATGTTTATTGTGGCTCTCTTGAAGTTGGCTGGATAGGGGGAATGAGACTGATATGAATGGAGTCATTCATACATCTTCGAACTATTGTTTCAGGCTGCAATCATCTTAAGGTGTTTTTATTCAGGTATGCCATCGTATTGAGATAAATGGGCCACTTCACCCCTTTCTGAGCCTCCTATGCTGCAGAAGGATGTGTGTGTAGTGTTGTTTGCTGCACATACCAAGAATGAAGGGGGTTGGGCATGTGAGGGAAAAATGCAGATTGGCTAAGGAATGCACAAGATACAGCTCCTTTTCAGAAAATTGTATTAACATTTTAAAACAGCCTTTGGGTTCTCTCATCATCCATAGGGAAAATTCTGATTTGACAGTTGGAAAATGGGATACAGTGCCACATAGACACACTAGGGAGTGCCTAGGATGTGGGGAAGCTTGGTCAGAATAGCATGGTGGGGGCCAGTGAGGAGGATGACTGGACTGGAAGGCACAGGACTGACTGGAACAGCTGGGTGGCAAGGGGCAGGGAGAAGAGTACAGGACCAGAAGTGGGTAGTCCACTGTTGTTCTACATGTTGTCTACAGCTGCCACAATGACCACTAACTCCTACCAACACCTGTGACTTTCAGTGTAAAGGAAAGGACCTACCTGCACCTGCCCTACACTCACTTAGCCTATTCAGAATACCACTTTGCACTTATAGGATACCATCTAAACCAGGATTTCTCAAACAGGGGTCGGCGCCTCTGTAGGGAAAGCCCCTGGTGGGCTGGTCCGGTGTATTTGCCTGCACCATCCACAGGTCCAGCCGATCGCAGCTCCCACTGGCCGTGGCTCGCTGCTCTGGGCCAATGGGAGTAGCTGAAAGCGGTGGCAGTAAGTCCCTTGGCCCGCACTGCTTCCAGCAGCTCCTGTTGGCCTGGAGCAGTGATCAGCCCCAGTGGGAGCCGTGATTGGCCGGACCTGCGGACAGGGCAGGTAAACAAACCGACCCAGCCCACCAGGGGCTTTCCCTACAGATGCGGCAACCCCCGTTTGAGAAACCATGATCTAAACCTATACTTTCCCTTACCCATCATGAAACCCACAGACTGCTGTCATATCCTGCCTCATTACTGACCATTCCTGTTGCATGGCAAGTGTCTCAGACTCACAGATTGTGCCCACTCTTGGCCCCGTGTGGTCTGTGGGGGGTGCCCCTTTCAGTGAGACAGCCCTTCTCGGGGGGGGGGGGTCCACTCTCGATTTAGGCCCCTCCACTTCCTGGAGCCGCATCTCTCTGAGCCTTTGCACACCTGTCTCTCACTGTGGGCCCCCTCATGGATTCCATTTGCTCTGGACCCATGGGGCCTCCACCTCCTGAAGCAGACGATGCAGCCCTGTTCCCTAGACTGGAGTGACTGTCAGCCAGCGTAAAACAGGAGGGTTTATTGAGCATTGAACACAGCACAAGAAACTCTCAGGACCTCAAGCCTGGCCTCCCTCAGCACAGCACATCCCAGTCTCCCCTGCATCCAGGTGGGCTCTGCCTCCTCTCCTTCTCCAGCCCAGAGCCCTCCTGTTTCCCAGCTGGGCATCCAATATCACCTCCCCCAAACCCCACCTCTGTCCATTGTCTTCTCTCCAGGGTAACAGGGTCGTAAACTGGGTCACCCAGGCCACATCTTCTCTCTTCTGCCCTCTGGCTGGAACTGGCTGCTTAGGTCATGGGATCCTCTCTTTACAGCCCATTGTCCTGCCGCTGGCCAGAATCGGCTGTGACTCTTGAGCTGGGTTGTCATCCTCCAGGCCGTTGGCTGGGGTCCCAAGTTCCCTCTCCGGTTCTCTGTAACAACAACTCCCTCTCCCCTCACCTCGTTAAACCAGTAGCACCCAGGGACACTGAGTCCCACTCCATGTAAAACATTCGGGAAAAAAAAGGAACCCCCCCCCGCTTCATCACATCAAGACCACTCCCTCCCCCCCCCCCCCCCCCGTGCTTTGCTAATGACATCCTACACAATTTTGCAATAAAATGATTCAGGCAACTAGGCTAGGTTCACGTGCTCTCTTTTTCTTTACTTGCACCCATAGGGTGTGCTCAAACCCATCTCACATCACAGCCACAGTTCTGTGATGCTCCTTAAACTAATTTCTCTCTCAACTCACAAACACACCTCCACCAATCTGCCCCACCTACTCCCTCCGCCACTCAAGCCATTTACTACAGCTGCAACTCTCTCAGTGGATGCAGTCTCAGACCATTGTGGATAACTCACCAGTGGCTGCCAGCTCCAGGGGGCAATATTAAGGTTATATAGGGTATGTAACTTAACTGTGTCCTGTTTTTCTGAAGTTTGAGTTTTGCCAAACTGGATGTTATGGAAGGGCACAAGCTGTCACTGGGAAACCATAACTCTAGGTGAAAGTTAACATAAGTGATACTGTCTTTTTCTGTCTGCTGAGGCTATACTTCTCAGGCCTGACTTTTTAACCTAACACTGGACTGTCTCTGCCTCACAGTGATGATCTGCTATTGTAAAAATCAGTCCTTCATCCAGTGTCAGACAGATTTGAAAGGGATACTTGAGTGGAATGATTATCAATCTTATTGTTTTCCCTCTACTACAGGGGTTCCTTCTGTCTCAGGAAAAATACTTGGATTCAACAAATGACTCCTCAGAAAAGCCCTTCCTTTCTAATGTATTGGACCAATATGAGCCAGATAGAGGTGTGTTCTCCTGAAGGCCCCAGCCTGGGATATCAGCAGAAATCCCTTGAGAGTTCTGCTATAGGGTGGCAGCAGTGGGGAGGGAAGCTGGGCCTAAAGGCTCCTTGCCCCACACTCGAGCATTGGCATTGTTCATGCTATCTTCAGATCCCTCTGTCTGCACATGAAGAGGAGGGAGTCAGCTGAGCTCCACGGTCAGGAACATGATCCTAGAAGGAAGTAAACAATAAAACGTGTTCAACTGGCTGAAGCAAAGTCTGTTGTTTAACTATCATTAAACATGTGAAACATAATTGTGAGTTCCTCTCAGGGGGTCTTTAAAGTGAGTGAGTGTATGAATATCTAAGCAAAAGTTTTCATAAGACCCAGTCGCTTATAAAGCACAGCCTTGAACCTTCATTCTGATTCTTATAACTTTACCATATTATGGCACAATCTTTAATTTAAAAATACCCTTAACTTGGTGGATGTGTACCATCAGTATTCTATTGCTGGTGACTTTTATTTATACTGGTGTCAGACTCCAAACTAAATTCAAACTTGCTTCTCAATGAGGGGTGCATATGTGGCAACTTATGCTTGTTACAGTTGTGTACAAAGATTAATATTAAATGTATCTGAAACTAGATTATATCCAGTGCACAGTGTGAGAATTTCAGATTAAAAGCTACAGGTGACTGAGACATGGTTAAAGATATCAAGACTTCAGCTGATGAGCATGCAGTTTTTTGGGTTTCTTTTGAGAACACGAAGCCTTGTAAAACCTTGAATAATTGAATTGGTGACCTTGAATATAGTTAGAAATGTGAGATTAGCAGGAAGTCCCTGATGGTGTGAGGCCAGAAGCAAAGGATTGGTTGTTCAGTAGCTGGAAATTTTTTGTTATGCAATATGTTATGGAATGTCATTCTGAGTAAAGCCATTCAGCCAGCCATATGTAGTACTTATGAAATTTGCTGCTCTTAGCATCAAGGATAATTCTTGAGGGCAGGGGACTGGACTAGAGGACCTCTTGAGGTCCCTTCCAGTCCTATGATTTTTACTTTGGCATCCAAGCTCTGCAGTTTTAAGAAAAAACTAAACTTGATATCTAATGAAGACTTGGGAAAAGCTATCTCTCTGAAAGTATGAAGGTGTTAATTAAAAATTAATGTGAACTGCTCATAAATATTTGAGATCTTATTTCAAGAAGTCTGTATTTAAAAAAAAAAAGAAGCCAGGTTTGACACTTGCAATATTTCTAAAGTAAACAAAGGGATAGGAGCACACCTCATGCTTTCTTCGGAAACCATAAAGAAACTAACATAAATTTTTTTAAAAGTCCTTTACATATCACCTTTAGAACAACCACTTTTTTAGTAACAAGCTGTGTGTGTCTGTCCACACTGCAGGTCTTGCTCCACTCACTATTCACAGATTCCGAGGCCAGAAGGGACCATTGTGATCATCTAGTCTGACCTGTATAACCTAGGCCATAGAACTTCCCCAAAATAATTCCTCCTAGAGCATATCTTTCAGGAAAACATCAGTGTTACCTGTTTCACAAAGGTCCTGTTCTTTACAAGTTTCCATCTCTTGTCTGCAGTGTGGTTTTTGAGAGGGAGAGATGCTTTATCGTTCAGATCATATTAAAAAGGCTCAGAAGGCACAACCAGTTTGAGACCTTGACTCTGATTCTCTAAATGATCTATCTAGAGCTTCAAAAGGAATAAAAGCTCCTCCTTAATAAAAATTCATTGTTGTCAAATAAAATTAACATTCCTGTGGCTACATCACTGACTCCCATACAAAAAAGGAAAACCATTTCCCAGAAACTTTAGTAGTCGGTCTGTCTCCTCCCCACCCCACTTTCCCTTCTAAGAAGGGAAATTCCGTGATGTGAAAAGGGACATCTGGCCTTATTCCTACCTTCTTGTAAAACATCTACATTTCTCAGAAGTTCCTCTGTGTAGTAACCACTTGATATAGTTGTCTGCTCCCTTATGCAGGCAACTTATTAAAGAACAGAAGTGCTGTCTTTAAAACACTGAGCAAATGACAGATAAAGCCATCCCAATGACAGTTCAGGAAGAGGACTTGGAGAAAAAGGAAAGCATGTAATGTGTTCGACTACCCTTGCTGATGTTCCCAATATGCTCCTTCATTAAACTGAATGTCTAGTTGTGCTTTCAGTTTCTGTCCACCTCAAGCAGTCTGACACAGAATCAGAAAATGTGTTTAACATTTGCAATTTAAACTAGGCATATCTCAGTAAGTGTGTGTGCGCACCCTTCCTCATTTTGATGATGGCAGTTAACATTGCCCGCTATTATAGAGAAGCTGGACATGGATTTCTGCACTTAGAAAATTATTTGGAAATAATCTGTCTGGACTAATGGAAAAATGTAGGTGGTGGTGCAATACTTTTTAATTTCTTCAATCATTCATAGATGAATAGATTTTAAGGCCAGAAGACAGACACCTATGATCCTCTAGTCTCATGTCCTGTCAAACAGGTATTCGATCTCCATGAACCTTTGTGGGGTAGAACCACACCTTTCAGAGTGGTAGCTGTGTTTAGTCTGTATCGGCAAAAAGAACGAGGAGTACTCATGGCACCTTCAGAAACTAAAAATATTATTTGGGCATAAGCTTTTGTGGGCTAAAACCCACTTCACTGGATGCATGCAGTGGAAAATACAGTAGGAAACTAGAGATCTAGAGAGAGAGATGATTTTTATAAAATACACACACAACGTTGAAAAAATGGATGTTGCCATACCGCTGCAATGAGACTAATCAATGAAGGTGGGCTGTTATCAGCAGGAGGGGAGAAAAACTTTTGTAGTGATAATCACTTACCCCTTAACCAGTGATGATGAAGTTCCCAGTTCATTCTGCCTCCAGCTTGATCTAAATTTTAAAGTGTAGAGCAGGTCTGAGTTTACTTGCTGTGGTGTTTATCTGACTGACTTACAATAAATAAAGGAAAGAAACATACTAGCTTCCTTAAAACTGTAAGGAATATGGTGATGATGGACACTGAGGTACTTAAGTTGAAACTCCTGTAACTGACCATTCATTAACTGTATTTTACTGCAGGATTTAAATGGTTTAATGTAGAAAGTGAGTTGCACCTCTAACACTACGGAAGAAGATCCCATAAGAGACTTAGTGTTGCTGCAGCTGATTCAAGAATTCAAGTATGTCAGCATCTTGGTACAGTGGTGTGTGGGTTTAGAAGTTCTTATAACATAGAATCTGCATTAATAAATGAAGGAAAATACCAACTTTGTTTAAAGTAAAAATCTGCTCTGTAACCTGTATAAACTTACATTAATTTTGTAATTGCACGTAACGGGCATATGTGTTCTGCAGGCATAGAATAGAATTTTTGAAGATAAGCATACTAAACTTTATCTAAAAAGAAATGTTGAGCACCATTATTAACTATTTATTTAACTATCAGTAATTGATGCTTTGGGGGGGTTACCTGAGGCACTTGGGATGAATCACTGTCAGCTGTTTACAGCATGACTGTGCCTTGTCTGTGCCCACCAGGAGAAACCTTCTCCAACTAGTGGTTGTTGGCAACATAAGCACTCCATTCTGGGCTCCGTGAGCCCTGCATTTTCTCTAAAGGCTAACAATTTACACACCCCACTATGTTACACTTGGATTCCCAGTCCCTTCTGGACACCTTCAATGTACACTGATCTGCTGCATCCATTGAAACAATGCATCCTACTTCATGGGTCTCCCTCAGTTCAACAGTCTCCTTAGCATAAGGCACTTCAATTTGGTTTTACTATAAATCTGTTTAAGTTTACTTTCTCAGAGCTTGAGGTAAATATTCAAAAAAAAAAAAAAAAAGCAAGTATAAGGATTTGTAAGCATAAGGTTACAGGTAAAAGAAAAACATAAGACACAAACTATACCCTGTACTTATTAACTTTCCTCTAGTAAGGTAGGTCTTACCCAAAGGTTAATACAGTAACTCCTCGCTTAACGTTGTAGTTACGTTCTTGAAAAATGTGACTTTAAGCAAAACGATGTTAAGCAAATCCAATTTCCCCCCCAAAAATTAATGTAACTTGTGGGGGGAGGAGGGGCGGGGAGTTTCCAGGGAAACTTTTTTCACCAGACAAAAGACTGGCCATCCACACACACATAGTATATGTTTTAAACAAACAGTACTAGTACACAACAATGATGATTGAAGCTTGGTTGAGGTGGAGGAGTCAGAGGGTGGGATATTTCCCAGGGAATGCCTTACTGCTAAATGATGAACTGCCAGTCAGCTGAGCCCTCAAGGCTTAACTCGTTAATGTTGTACAAGGCAGCACAAATGGAGGGAGGGAAGACAGCATGCCAGACAGACTGTGTGTGTGTGTGTGTGTGTGTGTGTGTGTGTGTGTGAGAGAGAGAGTGAGAGTGTGTGAGTGGGGGGCGCACTGCTCCTTTAAGGACATTGCCTGTTTAAATAGATCAGCAAGTTGACACAGAAGCTGTTGCCTGAAGCTCCCTCTGTCCTGAGCCCTGTTGTGGTCTTCCTCCCCCCTCTCCATGGAAATGGGGTCAGGGGGAAGGGGAGACCCTGATATTAGTTTCTCCTCCCCCCCCCCCACAGCAAGCAAGAGACTCTGGGGAGCAGCTCCAAGGCAGAGGGCAAGAGCAGCACATGGCAGTGGTGCAAGGGACAGCTGAACTGGCAATTGATAGCCTGCTGGGCAGCTGTCACACAGGGAACTGGGGAGCAGGGAGCTGATGGGGGCTGCCGGTCCACCCTGGTTCCAAGCCCCCACCAGCTAGCTCCAACGGGCTGTTCTTCCTGCAGGCAGTGGACAAAGCAGGCAGCTGCCAAACGATGTTAGAAGGGAGCATTGTGCAACTTTAAATGAGCGTGTTCTCTAATTGCTCAGGAACATAGCAAAACAATGTTAACCAGGACTACTTTAAGTGAGTTACTATACTTGCAGTGCTGGTCCAGTTCAAACAGCTGGGATCTGCCTTTCACGAGACACTGTGCTTGCAGGGTTTCTGCTCTGTAACGGATAAAATCTTGTGCTCTTTTCTATTCTCTTACATAGTTGCAGACTACTGTATCTTACCAGAGTGGTCCCTTAGAGGCTTTTGGGGTGTTCTTTTGTTTTTTCTAACTCCTTAAGCGTGCATCTGGTCTAGAAAGTGAACACAGTCTATCTCCACAGGTGTCCATTGTTCTCAGTGTTGATTGAGATAGCCCTGAGAGGCCACTCATCTCAGGTGACAGTAGTCTACATTTTACATATTTGTTAAAATGTTTCCTGTGCTAACGTCTCACAGTAACCATGACAATCAGCCAGTTCTTAGCTTTTGGCAGAGAGCACACGCAGTCCCCTTTGGTGAAATATTGAGAAGATGGTCCGACTGGTTAATATACATGCCTGGGCAAGTCTGTGTCACAGTAGCAGTTCATTTTAAAAAAACAATATTTTAATGGCTGGAAAATAGGACTAAATTATTTTTTATAAGTTTTTCAGCTATATTATTATTATAGAAAGGTCTCCAATCACAGTAACTCCATTTTAATTACTTGCTCAGTAACAGCTCCTTTATAGCAACTGTAATAAAAATAGGTTTCAGAGTAGCTGCCGAGTTAGTCTGTATCCGCAAAAAGAACAGGAATATTTGTGGCACCTTAGGGACTAACAAATTTATTTGAGCATAAGCTCTCGTGGGCTACAACCCACTTCATCAGATGCATGAAGTGGAAAATACAGTAGGAAGCTGTAGATCAGAGAACATGAAACAATGGGTGTTACCATACACACACTCATGAGAGTGATCAGTTAAGATGAGGTATTACCAGCAGAGGAGAGAGAGAACTTCTTGTAGTAGTAATCAAAAATGGTCCATTTGCAGCAGTTGACAAGAAGGTGTGAGGAACAGTGGGGGGGGGGGGGAATAAACATGGGGAAATAGTTTTACTTTGTGTAATAACACATCCACTCCCAGTCTTTATTCAAGCCTAATTTAATGGTGTCCATTTTGCAAATTAATTCCAATTCAGCAGCCTCTCTTTGGAGTCTGGTTTTGAAGTTTTTTTGTTGTACAATTACCACCTTCAAGTCTGTCACTGAGTGGTTAGAGAGGTTGAAGTGTTGTCCCACCGTTTTTTGAATGTTATGATTCCTGAAGTCAGATTTGTGTCCATTTATTCTTTTGCGTAGAGACTCCGGTTTGGCCAATGTATATGGCAGAGGAGGCATTGCTGGCACATGATGGCGCATACCACGTTGGTAGATGTGCAGGTGAACGAGCCCCTGATGGCGTGGCTGATGTGATTATGTCCTATGATGGTGTTACTTGAATAGATACGTGGATAGAGTTGGCATCGGGCTTTGTTGCAAGGATAGGTTCCTGGGGTAGTGTTTATGTTCTATGGTGTGCGGTTGCTGGTGAGTATTTGCTTCAGGTTGGGGGGCTGTCTAACTCACTCAGACAGCTTCAGTTATACTCTCTATGCTGATGACTCTTGCACTTCTCCAATCCACCTCCTGACTTATTTGCTATCCAGTCTCATATCTAAACATGCCTTACTATTCCTTCAAGCTTTACATAGCCAAAACTGGATCCCTTGCTTTCCACCAAAACACTTTCCACTCTCCCATTCTTATTGTTGAACACACCACAGATAATGCCTGTCACTCAAGCCTGTAAACTGGAGGACATCTGATTTTTCTCCTCCAACAATCCAATCTATGTCCAGGTCTTGCTGCTGCTTTTTTCACAATGTCTATAAGATCCAATGTTTTTTCTGCCCACATTGCTAAAACTTTCATATAGGTCCACCTCATGACCTCTTTTCATCACTACAACCTCCTCTTTTGACCTTTGACGTCGCGACTAAGATCCTATTACTTGCCATTGATCTATGTCATCCCCCATTCTTTGAATCCATCCTTTGGCTCACCCTTCTGCAAACATCAATTCAAGCTGCCTGTATTTGCTTTCAAGGCCTTGCACAACTTTGCCTCTCCTATGAAATATTTTTATTGCCTCTGCTTTGATAGCAAACATCCTCTACTCCTCCTACCACCATCATCCCCAGAGTGCCTGTATGTTTAGAATACCTTTTCTGACCTTGTTCCAATCTTCTTCCCGCCTAAAATTTTTTCTCTAAGCCTACGAGAAAGTAGCCAGCATTTATTTTACTCTATTGACAACCCTCACATCATGTTGTGTACTACTACCCCCTGTGCCCGCCTTACTACCTTGTTCACTGTCTTATGTCATGTTAGATATTAGTTTGTGGCAGGAATCATGTGTTTGAACTTGTCTTGTGAGGTACCTAGCAAACTTTTGGGTGCCATGAAAAAGGTTGCATGAAACATCCTTTAGGTTTTGTTCCCAAGAAAAACATGAGTCTCCAATAGATCTCTCAAATTGACACTTTGTGCTTTGCAAATTCACTGCTCCACTGTAATTGATGCAGTCACCGCTCCAAATAGATTTGCTTTGTAATTCTCTATCCATTGGCTATGGAAGTCTTAGGACCTTTTTGTGGGAGCTGGGAAATCTTAACACTCCTATGTATCTTCACTCTGTTTTTTAAAAGTTCTGGAAATATTCAATTTGAGAAGTTACTTACAAACACTGAATGAAGTGGTCTCTGTCTTTACAGTGCCTTCAGTTTTAAATTTTAAAAAAGGAAATTGAGATATACAAGCTGTTCTAAAATAATTTAAATTGCTGAGGGGCAAACAATTTCTAATTCAAAGCCACAGAAGATAAGGTGAAACTATGCAGCTTCATACATGCACACTCACACCCATTTTCAGAAATAAATTGTCCCTATATGAAGCACATCAGCAATAATCAACCTCAGGCACCATAAACTCTGCTTCTATAATGTCATACCACAAATTTTCTTTACCTCTCCCTTGTCTGGCAAACAAACAACTCTATAGATCATACAATCATCAACACCCCTTATCAATATCACTGTAATATAGTTCACAAATTCAGTATTACAAAAATATATTTAATCCTTAAATGGTTAAAGTTCTAAAGGACAAACAATGTCTCATCTCTGGCCCTACCCCAGAGCCTGCACCCCACAGCCCCCTCCCACATCCTGAACCCCTCATTCCCGGCCCCACCCTGCAGCCTTCACTCCCGCATCCCAATCCTCTGCCCCAGCCCTGAGCCCCTCTCATACCCCAAACCCATCTTCCAGAGCTCCATTGGGTCATGGGCATCAACAATTTTCTTCAACTGGGTCACTAGGAAAAAAGTTTGAAAAACCCTGTTCTAGGGGCAAGCCAACCCAGATACCGTCATTGCAACCGTCTCTGGTCTGCTGCCAGTCCCCTGACCCTGTGACACTAAATGGAAGTAGAGAGGGTACTGGTCTCCCCTTCTGTGACAGGAGCCCTAAAAAGAAAGGGAGAGGTTACAAGTAGTGTCAGCCACTTCCCTCCATCTCATCTTCCCAACTGCGGTCACACAGGTATTTTGGTGGTCCCAAGCAGACCTTTTGAAGGTGTGCCTGGGGATACTATACCAGTTCCTGTCTCAGATCCTGTCTCCACTTTTATTTTCGGACTGTCTGTCCCACTTCAGCTCTGGGGTTCTGCATAACATCGGACCACTGGGTGTTAAGTACCTTGACAATTGACTGTTCCCTTCAGTTTTCATCTACCCCTTCCTCCCATCCTGGTCCTTCTTTACGGACCCTTTCCATGAGCAGCTCCCCACCCAAGAGGTGCAGTCCCTCCTACAGATGGGGACTGTGAACAAGGTTCCTCAAGACTTGAGAGGGAAGGGGTTTTACTCCTGATATTTCCTAATCCCAAAGACCAAGGCGACCTTCAGCCCATTCTGGACCTGTGTTGCCTCAACAGATGTCTCAAGAAACTGAGGTTCTGCATGGTCTCCCTGGCTTCCATCATTCCCTCTGTGGATCCAAGAGATGGGTATGTCATCCTTGACTTAAAGGACTCCATCTTTCACATTTGTATCTTCTGTGGCCACAGAAGATTTCTCAGATGTATTATGAACCGATGCCGCTACCAATTCTTCTTTGAGTGCTGTCCCTGTGGGTGCTCCAGTTCAGGTGTTGGTGCGTCCGAGCATAATTGATCAGAGATTTTTGGTAGCAATGTCCATCAGAGCTGCACGTGTACAGTAATCATCTCATGGCGCTGTTGGCAATTTGACCGTTGCATGTGTGACCTGACCCCTCAGTTGCTTCTCAGCTGTCCTTGGCCTGAGACGGAGCTCCGTAGTGGTGTTGAATGAAAGCCTAGGAAAAATTATTAATATGGTCAGAATTAATTAATGATAGTTTGGTCTTGGTTACTAGTTTAGACATTTGCACACCTTTTTTTTTGTTCTCCCTTCAAACCCCCAACCTTTCATTTATTCTGTTTTAAAAACGACCTCAGTGAGGGACATTAAAAACATGGCTGCATCACAGGCTTCAAAGATGTTTCTCGTGCAAGGACCCTATGCGTTTTCAGATGGCCACTCACCCTGCGTCCGCAGCTTAGGTCAGTTGTGCGGACCATAAGAGTACTCACTTCAGCAACTTCAAAGCTTAAGCTGCATGGGATAGAGCTCTCTGCCTGAAACTAACTCTCATGGAGAAATCCCTTCAGCCACTTTCTGACCCTGGATAGCAGAACCCCTCAACCGGGGACTCTCCCGGCATGTCATTTTTAGAAACAAGTATCTTTCCTTCAAGAAAGTGAGTAAAAGAGCCACATTGTCCCCGCAGAGAGAACCGCTGAAAAGAAAATGGTGTTCTGCAAGGTTGCTATTGTTGATGTGGGCCATGCCAAGAGTGAGCACCTTTGATGCACTGGGAACTTCCGGCACCGCCTGCACTGGGCCTGCTGCTGGCAAGGTTAAGGAGTCAAGAGGCAAACACAAACCAGACTCCTCCTAAATGGCACCGATAACACCGGAGAAGAAAAACAGTGGATGGAGACCCATATTAGATCCCAGAAAACTCTACAAGTTTGTACCAAATCCAAATATTCAAGATAGTCACACTGACTTAAATAATCCCAGCTATGGAAAAGAGGGACTGGTTTTCAGCCCTCAACCTACAGGATGCATACTTTTACATTACCATAAATCCTGCACATAGAAGGTTCCTGTGGTTCACAGGAAAAGATCACTTCCAATACAGTGTGTTGCCATTTGGATTTTTGACTGCTCAGAGAGTCTTCTCCAAACCCTAGTGGTGGTAGCAGCACATTTGTACAGACAAGGAATAATGATATCTAGACAATTGCCTACCAAAAGGTCCTATCCAATCAGAAATGAGACATTACCCAGAGGACTAATACCCTCTTTCAGACCCTAGGGCTACAAATAAACAAAAATGAACTCTAATTCCAGTACAACAGTTGGATTTCACCAGAGTGTATCCGCACTCTATAGCGGCCAGAGCATCATTACCAAGGAACAGATTCTTAACATTGTGACCACAGATATGAGAGTGGTCAAACAACCCAAAGGTCTCAGCACTTACCTGCCTGCAACTATTGGGTCACATGGTGGCCGCCACTTTCATAGTAAAGCACACTCAACTACACATGTGTTCCCTATAGGGATGGCTAAGCTCAGTATACATATCAAACAAGCACAGTCTAAACAAAAGCCTAACATTGAACCAAAAGGCCAGCGTTCGTTACGTTGGTGGACGAGACCAGTGAATGTGTGCAACACAACTACACATCAACCTTCTCAGACTGTGCGTGGTTCACAACACGTGCTTTCTCTTCCTCCCAGTGATAAAGAACAAAACAGTAAGCGTCATGACAGACAACATTGCATGTACGTTCTACATAAGTCGACGGGAAGGAGCCCGTTCTCATACTATATGCACGGAAGCCACAAAATTATGGAATGAGTGCATAATTCACAACATCACCATTACTGCTTTCTGCCTTCTAGGCCGCCAGAACACGATGTCAGACACACTAAGCAGACACATTCCCCAAGATCTCGAGTGGGCACACAACACCAATGTCCTACATAACATATTCCAACAATGGGGGTTCCCCTGCATTGACCTATTTGCAACACCATGAACCAACAAATATCTGCAATTTTGCTTACGAGCAGGACTGGGAACACAATCCCTAGGGGACACCTTTCTAATCAGGTGGGATGCACCTCTCCTATACTTATTCCCACCTGTACAATTAATCTCCAGAGTAATACACAAGATACGAACCGTCAAAACCAAGGTCATATTTATAGTTCCGACATAGCCTAGGCAGACCTGATACCCATATCTGATGCACATGGTGATCTGTGCACCATGTACACTCTGTCCCCCCCTCCCCCCCAGTGGGACCATCTCTCACAAGGAGGAGGTCAAGTCCTCCACTTGAACCTGGAGAAACTTCACCTGAATGTGTGGCTCAACCATGACTGACTAACCTGCTTGGAACAAGTAAAACAGGTGTTAGTAAACATCAGAAAACCAGCCACACATACCACTTACCTCCAGAAATGGAAAAGGTTTTCTTTATTGTGCCAGAATAAACATATATCTGCACTCACAGCACCACTTCTGTCTGGGCTTGAAATACATATTAGAACTAAAGAATTCAGGGCTTTCTACAAGCTTTGCTATAGTATTACTAGCTGTTATCACCTTTCACCATAAGATTGACAGCCTAAAGCCGGCCCTGCCTGCACTCATGTTGAGGTGGCAGCTCCAGTCCCACAGAACTGGGTCCGGTTCCCTGTTCTGGGTGTTGCGATCTGGCATATGTTTTAGGCCAATTCAACCAATTCCCCTGCATCAGGCCCTGCCCCTAAGAGGGCCTGTGCTCAAGCCCCGGTTCAGCGTACCAGCAAGAGCTGGTGGCCCGGCTTCCCCAGGGGGCAATTTAAAGGGCCTGGGGCTCCCAGCAGGGACTGGAGCCCCAGGCCCTTTAAATTGCCACCAGAACACCACTGCTGGAGCTCTGGGGTAGGGCTGCGGGGCCCTGGGGGCTATTTAAAAAGTCTGGGACTCCGGCTGCTTCTACTGCCCCGGCCCTTTAAATAGTTGCTGGAGCCCTGCCGCTTCCCCAAGGCTCCCGGGGCTATTTAAAGGGTCGGGGCGGTAGAAGCAGGGGAGCCGCAGGCCCTTTAAATAGTCTCCAAGCCCCAGACTGCTGCTGCTACCCTGGTGGAGGAGTGAGGAGGAGGGGGCACTCACTGTACAGGGTGGGCTGTACCTGTACCCCCTGCCCGCAGCCAGCCCCTGCCTGCACCCCCTGCCCTGCCTGCACTAGCTCCGGTCGCAGCCAGCCCGTCTCCAACCAGCCCTGCACCCCCTGTCCTGCCTGCACCAGCTGCAGCCTGCAGCCAGCCCTACACCCCTGCCCTGCCCGCAGCCAGCCTGTCTCCAGCTAGCCCCGCATCCCCTGCCCTGTCTCCAGCCCCACACCAGCCTCTGTCTCCAGCCAGCCCCGCACCCTCTGCCCGCAGCCAGCCCGTCTCCAGCCAGCCCATGCTGCAGTCCCTGACCTGCCAGCACCAGCCCCACACCCCTTGCCCTGTCTCCAGCCAACCCCTGCCGCACCCCCTTGCCTTAAGCCAGCCAGTCCCACACTCCTCTGTCTCCAGCCCTGCCAGCCTATGTTGCACCCCCCCGTATCTCTCTCTGCCTGAAGCCAGTCAGCCAGCCCACCTCACACACCCTTGTCTCCAGCCAGCCCTGCACCCCTTGCCCTGCCTGCAGCCAGACCCTACTTCTAGTCATCCCCTGCCCTGCCTCCAGCCAGCCCCATGTCCACTAGTGCCCTGCAGTTCCCAGGGCAGTAACCCTGCCCACCTGCTTCAATGGGGGGGGCAGGGAGCAGCTGGGACCCACACGTGCACACCAGGTACACATGTGCACACCCACGCATGTAAAATGGAGCTCATTTCTAGTTCAGGCCCATCTTTTTAAAAAAGAACTTTAGGCAGGGTTAACATCTGTATTTTCTCAGACATGTCAGGCTTTGTGGTTCTTAAATCCCCACCCGGGATAAAAATACGGACATATGGTAACGCTGTTCGTACAAAAAATACATACTGTGGCACATCCCTTAAATCAGAACTTCTTATAAAGAACCGGTTGCTAAGAAATGAAAGGCTTTTTTTACGTGTTTTTTTTTAAGTCATCCCTGCCAGGGCCACACCGAAAATGTTTGAATTGGGCCCCACACTTCCTAAAGCCGGCCCTGAGTGCAGGGTGGCTCATTCTGCAACTCCCAGCACCCTCAGGGCAGGACCCAGCCCCCTCCCACATGGATAAAATGAAATAACAAAAATTCTCAAAAAAAACCACCACACAATTGTAAAGAATAAAAATTTCACAGGACTTTAGATATTAGGTTTCTCCTATTTCTATGATGTCAGTGCCAAGTGCTCTAGTTAGTTTTGTCAGGATCCCACTCATTCTAGCTGTAACTTAGGGCTTGTCTTCACTGTATTGTTAGCTTGAGGTATATCTCGAGTTTTGCCTCTAACTAGACTCTTGTCTGCACAGACAAATCTCTAGTTTGAGTTAAGCACTTTACTCATGGAGTGTTTGAAACTTCAGGGCTGCTGATGCTTCAGCTAGTAGTGCAGTGGGCATGCAGCAGCTCAGGTTACAACTCAGACTGCTAATCTAGTTATTCTGTCTGCTAATGAGGTCAGTGAATGGTTGCTGTCTTTCTTCTCAGAACTTGTCTACATTGAATTTAGTGTACAGCAATCCAGGGTGTGAATCCAGAAGGTTTACACTAAGGCTTTGTCTACTATGGAAACCGAATGACAAAACTTCTGTCATTCAGAGATGTGAAAAAAATGCCCCTACCCGAATGAGAAAAGTTTTGTTGACAAAAAGCATTGGTGTGAACAGTGCTCTGTTGGCAGGAGAGCTCCCGCAGACAAAGCTGCTGCTCGTTGGGGGTGGACGTTTTTTTGTCAGCGGGATAGCTCTCTCCTGCCAACAAACAGCGGCTACACTGTGCGCCTTTTAGTGGTGCAGCTGTAGTGGCACAGCTGTGTTGCTAAAAGGTGTGTAGCATAGACATAGCCTAAGCTAGTACACTGAAACTATGTCCACAGGGGACATTACTGTACGGCAATCTAGTGTTCTTTAGACTCGCACCCTGGCTTGCTGCATGCTAATTTCCAATGTAGAAGAGCCCTTACTCTAGCTAGACTAGCTCAATTCGAGTAACTCAAGGCCATGGCTACACTTACAGTTCTGCAGCGCTGGTAGTTACAGCTGTGTTCGTACAGCTGTGTAGGGCCAGCACTGCAGTGTGGCCACACTGACAGCTACCAGCGCTGCAGTGTGGCCACATTTGCAGCATTTGCAGCGCTGTTGGGAGTGGTGCATTGTGGGCAGCTATCCCAGCATTCAAGTGGCTGCAACGTGCTTTTCAAAAGAGGGGGTGGGGTGGAATGTGACAGGGAGCGTGGAGGAGACAGACAGAATGGATTTTTGGAGTTGACACTGTTCTCAGCTCCCTGCCTTGCAAGTTCTAAGGACTGGAAGACACACAGTGCCTACCTTCAATCATCTTAAAAGTTCTGACCCCCTTCCCCCACCCCTCTCTCATTCACTAAATGCAAATTATGTACTCCTAAATAGCCGTCAGACCAGATAAGCATCTGCTCAACATGGACTTCCCCCTCCCCCTCTGCCGTGTGAGCGTGCCGTTTCTCTCTCCAAGCAAACAGCTGTGAACATTCCAAAGTAATTCCCCTGCCTGCCTCCGCTTGCTCAGCAAACAGGAGCTGTGTTTGTTTTTTAAATAAGCAGTTTGGCTGAACTCCGAGCTCTCCCTTTCTTTCGGTTTGTTGTGGACAGGAATTCTGGGATACCTCCTTATACCCCGGAGGTCAATAAAAGCGCTGGTGGGGTCCACACTTGCTGACCAGCGCTGGATCACCAGCGCTGGAATCGCTATACCCGAGGCTCGGCCGGGTGTACAGCCAGCGCTGCAACCAGGGAGTTGCAGCGCTGGCCGTGCTTTGCAAGTGTGGCCACATCCTAAGTTGCAGTGCTGTAACCCCCTCACCAGCGCTGCAACTCTCTAGTGTAGCCATGGCCCAAGTAAACTAACTTGAACTAACTCTGGCAGTGAAGATAAGTTGTCATACCTTTTTAGAGTATAAAGGAGCAAAAGATTCCTTTTTATCATTTTACAATACAATCCCACTGAGCTGCAAAAGATTTCTCACATTCTCTGTGTGCTGGTGGCTAGGTGTGTGAAAGCAGAACTCTTTCCTTGACGGACCACTTTTTGTGATTAGCAAGTCATCTGAGTGCTTACTTATACTCTCACCAAAGAGAATAACAGTTTGTGTTGCTGCAGTTGAGGAAGAATTAAGCCATTTATTCTCACTGCCTTATAATTGCCGGGATGTGACTGGAAATGGATTGTTGGTATTGCTTGTAGAAGTGCAAAAATAATTGATCCTGCCTTCCAGGAAATGTTGTTTTGATACAGACTTTAGAAGCTATTTATAGGTCTCTTTTAAAGTGAATTTGTACTGAATTTTACTTGTGAATATTTGCCTATCCTAGCTGATTTTATATGTAGAGTAAATTAGTTTAAATAAATGAAAGTGATTAAAATATGCAAACTTGCTTTCCAGGCATCCTCGAGCAGAGTGCCAATGGGCAATGGAGAGAGCAGGCATTATCTGTCAGTGGACGTGGCTGCAGGCTCAGATCTCTGACCTGGAGTATCGTATAAGGCAGCAGACAGATCTCTATAAGCAACTCCGTGCCAACAAGGTAAGGCCATTCTGTACCTTGGAGATTTTAACCCTATATACGGTGACTAGAATTTTGTAGACAGCACATTAATGGAGGACTTTCAGCAGCAACCTCTCCAGGGAAGCTATGAGTATTAACTGGTATTCTTTTTAATCACATAAATTAAAGGTGGAAAAAATCTGCTAGGTTATTTAAGTAATCACCATTGCCAATTCAGGGCTATTTCCTGCAGTATATGTTCTAATCTAATGCTTTGTCTAGTGTACTCCTAATTAACCTAGGAGCTCAGACTTTTCTGTCTTGTCCCCATGTTTTATTTCAAAATCCAGGAGAAGATAAAAATTAAGACATTACATTTCCTTACAGGCCCTTCAGAGAGAACATGCTGCTAAACATTCCTTTGGGTAGAGTGTGGCAGGATTGTTTCTATCCCTGTATTGGACCAGTTGTGTAGTTAAGTTAAGTTGGAGGCTTTGAAACTTGTAATGTAATTTTAAAAACATAATAGATGGAGTGAATGGATTCTGATCACATCTATTAGCTGCATAAATTACATTTCATAGTTTAAAGCCCACAACTTGCCTTTCAGACATGGCCAACACAGTGAGGTGAATCACCCAGTGGCAGTGCTCCTGCAAGGACAATACAAGTTCAGCTAAAAAAAACCCCTCTGAGGTGCTGGAAGAAAATATCAATGTTTTATTCTACCTTTCTCAGATGATGGGTTTCTTAGGTGACATTAATCTGGTATACTTGCAGGACCATCTGAGACTGCAAACATCTGTTATCTGCCTGCTATAAGTTTCCACATGTAAAGGTGTTAATCTTCCACCTCATCATTTTTGCATTCAAGAGTGTTCCACTATTGATAGTTAATTCATTATTGCAACATAAAGATTGGCCTTAGGTTAATAATTGAAGGAGGTATTTAAATAATGATTGTTTTGAGTGGTGCGTCTTAAACATTCCTTTTTGGGGATAGTTAAATGTTTGTGGCCTCAGTTCAGCAAGGTACTTGCTCTCAGCATGTCATTCTATTGAAGATGGAGCATTTAAAATAATCTAAACTAATCTTCTGTGTGTGGTTGAGTGCTGTGGCCACTTCACTGAATTTGGTTTGATTAGTAGTTTGGATGATGGGGAAAAGTCAGAGGCAAAGCTTTTTATAATGGACAAGGAATTTCCTGATGGAAAAGCAAGATGTGCTCATCAGTCACTTTGAGGGCCCCGCCACCACTGTACAGCTACTCATAAATACCCACACATAATATGCAGTTGATTAAGCATACTGACACTTGCTTTATTCTTGTTAACTTGTGGGGGGAGGGGGGGCAAATGCACACCAACTAATTTCTCTCTAGGAAGAAGATGGTGCCTGTGTTGGCTTGACTCCAGATACAAGTTTTCCCAAACACCAGTAATTCTTTCACTTCCTTCTGAGAGTCTACTGGAAAAGCCTTCAAGTGGTGGGAGTCAGTTGTTTCAGCTGTCTAACGAATTTCATAATTAAGTTAAAGCTTAAAAAAAGCGAAAGTTTGCCTATGTAGAGAATGTTTCGTCCCATAGGAATTCAAAGTACTTTGCAAACTACAGTGGAGTCTCCACAGCACGTGATCTGCATATGGTCAGATTAGTTCAAATTGTGCACCAGGAAGCCTCAAACTGAATTTTTGGAATGGTTGATATAAATTTTTGTTAAATTGATGTATATGTCTTTGACACCAGCTGATGATGTAGTTTGATGCAGTTAATTGATTCATGTGCCGGCTGGCATCTGAATTAGTATGCACCCACTGCTATGTATGTGTATTTTCTGAACGTTTCCCTCTGAAATTAATTGTCAGACATTGTAGTCAGTATTTGCCTTATGCTTTTGGGTGCTTTAGTCTTTCATGCTGTGCTGTTTTGAGACCCTTCATTCCTGACACAAAATTAAGGCTCATTTGGATTTACTTACACTTGCTACCGGTTGCTCGGGCACCGTGTTACAGGATGGTAGGGGTGATTTTACTGTGTAAAACCAAATAATCGTATTAACGGTAGCCCTCTGGCACAATATTTTATGCTACAATGATATACACATCGGAATGTTTCTCATTTAGAATAATCATCCTGCTTGGGCCCTCTTGTTACCACTATAATATAGTTTATAATTTATATAAATTGTTTCTGTACACACTACTTCATACTTTCTGGCCAGGTTCACATATGTTTTTTTCTGCTCCTTGATTTTAAATAATGTCAGCATTCTGATCTGTGAATTTGCTATACTATTCAGTTACAACATGAAACTGATAATTTTAGCTCCTCCTGTTCATTTGTGTTAGCTTTATTCTTAAGTGGTGTTTAAATATTATAGCAGATGAACTCTGTTTGAAACCTAGTGACCTGAGTGAAAATGCAAAAAAACCATATTCAATAAGGAGACTAATCAACATGTCTTGCACTGTAAACCTTGTTACTTTCACTTTGCTTCTTGGCTCTCACATGAAGCAGAGAGGCCTACTCTTAGAAGATTAGGGAGGTGTCAAAAGCTTGATGCAAACTATTTACATTCCCAGTGGTAGGAGGATAACATAAAATAAGAGGAAAATTGTTTGAGAGTAGGAGTGAGAAAATGGAGTACTAAAGCTGTTACTCATGGATCCTGTTGTTCTTCTTCGAGTGATTGCTCATATCCATTCCAGTTAGGTGTGTGTGCACCGCACGTGCACATTCGTCGGAAAACTTTTACCCTAGCAACTCAGTGGGCCGGCAGGTCGCCCCCTAGAGTGGCGCCGTCATGGTGCTTGATATATACCCCTGCCGGCCCACCCGCTCCTCAGTTCCTTCTTACCGCCCATGTCGGTCGTTGGAACAGTGGAACGCGGCTTAGGTGACCTCCACTTCCCTAGCTACTCGTAGTTCTCGTATATAGTTATGCAGTTATAATCCTTTTATATATATATTTGTATAGTTATACTTTTTTCTTTGCTAACATAGTTAATTTAGTAATAGTTAGCGGGGTTCAGGAAGTAGCCCCTTTCCTGCACCCAGTGTCGGAGCCCATGCACAGCTCACCGGGTTTTAAAATGGGCTCGGCCTGCCAGAAGCCGATGCCGAAGGGAGATCCACACGACTCCTGCTTGAAGTGCCTCAGGGAATCACACTTGACAGCTAAGTGCCCCATTTGCAAGGCTTTTAAGCCGAGAACAAAAAGGAGCGGGACTTTCACTTACCCCTCCACCTTTGGCACCGAGCGATGATCAAGCGGCTGGCAGAAGCGCCTCCTCGGCACCGGACCCCGCCGGTACTGCCAAGGCCTTTCGGAACCGGCCATCGCCAGCACAGAAGTTGACTCGGCACCGCTCCCTTCCTCCGAGGTCGAGAAAACCTACAATTCCTGACGGCTCCCCGGCACGCGCTGTGGTTGAGCCCCCTGCTCCTGCTGCTTCCGTGCCACCTGCATCGCAGCCAGAGAGCTCGTCTAAGTCGCATTGCCCGGCACCGACACCTGCAGAGGCACCGATGACATCAGCACCGTTGATTCCAGTCCCCCAGGGCCATTGAATCCAGTGCCTGACAGCTCCCCGGCACGCGCCGTGGTTGAGCTTACTGCTCCTGCTGCTTCCATGCCAACTGCACCGCAGCCAGAGAGCTCGTCTAAGTCGGATCGCCGGGCATCGACACCTGCTGAGGCACCGACAACGTCGGCACCGTCGATTCCGGTCCCACAAGGGCCGTCGAATCCGGTGCCTGACGGCTCCCCGGCATGCGCCGTGGTTGAGCTTACTGCTCCTGCTGCTTCCGTGCCAACTGCACCGCAGCCAGAGAGCTCGTCTAAGTCGGATCGCCCGGCACCGACACCTACCGAAGCTCTGACGACCTCGGTACCGTCGATCCCAGTCCCACGAGAGCCGTCGAATCCGGTGCCTGACAGCTCCCCAGTATGCACTGTGGTTGAGCCTGCTGTTCCCTCCACACTGGAGACATTACCAACAGCGAGGGATCTCATTGCCATGATAGAGTCGATGCTGCCTGACCCCGGCACCGCCGGTGCGGGTAATACAGTCTCTTCATATGACCGTCCTCTATCAGCACAGCAGAGCGGCACCGTTCATGATCGCGGTCCCGCAGACGCTCCAGGTCCCGTCAGCACACCCGACACCACTTGCAGTTCCGGTGCTGTTTTCCTCATCGGTACTGGTCGCACTCGCCGCACCGGTCGGTATCCCGTTCGCCGACCCGCTACTATCGGCACCGTTCCGACTCCCGGCACCGCGAGAGGTACCATGACTCCCGTAGCCTCTCCCCGAGCCTCGAGATCTTGGTCGACCTCCTGGCACCGTTCTGGTTGCAGGTCTGGATCTCGTTCCAGGTACTGGTACGCCTCCCGGTGCCGGTCCCTGGTGCCGAGTTGGGCAAGGTCCGATAGAGTCAGAGACTCTGCCCTTGCCTTTTTTTTAGTACCTCCATGGCCATCCAGACACACATCCGTGTCATCCCACATGCGCAGATCTTATGCTCAGGACCACGATTCTGATACGCCCCCCGACAACCTGAGGTGGAGGAGGTCCCAGAGGTAGAGGACCCGGTATGGTGCCCTCTAAGGGGTACGACTGCTCTCCTGTCCGCTCTCCTCTCTGCTCACTAGTCTTTCAGTCTGTTAAGGAGAGGTATTGGCATGGCCAGCAGGCGCCAGCCCCGAAACCAAAGGAGGCTTGGCGAATGAACCTACTTGGCTGCCAGGTGTACTCTGCAGAGGCCCTGAGGCTCTGGGTAGCAAAGCAACAAGCCTTGCTTAGCTGCTATAATTATAGCACCTGGGTGAAGGTAGTTTAGTTTATGGAGTTTCTCCCTCAAAACTCCTGCCAAGAGTTCGCTGCCGTCGTGGAGGACGGGGGAAAAAGGTACCCAGAGCATCCCTCCAGGCCTCGTTGGACGCAGCAGACTCAGCAGCCAGGACTCTGGCCTTTGGTGTCGCCATGAGGTGCATCTCATGGCTTCAGGTTTCAAACCTCCGGCCGGAGCTGCAGTATGCCATTCAGGACTTACCCTTTGTTGGTAAAGGCCTCTTCGCTGCAAAGACAGCCCCAGGCTGCGAAGCCTGATGGACAATAGGGTCCTAATGCGCTCTCTCAGCATGCATATGCCAGCGACCAAACGCAGGCCTTTCTGTCCCCAGCCGCCATACTCTGTGCCTAGCCAGAGACAGGACTTTGGCAAACGGCGAGGCCAAGGTGGTCGCAGACAAACATCAGGACCCCTAAAGAGCCACGGTCAAGGTCCCTCGCAATTACCACTGGGACCAAAGACGAACCTTCCAAGGTGCGCCTGAGGGCGGTGTACCAGTCACAGGCCGGGATCCCAATCCCGCTTTCTCCTGGCGTGGCCCCAGTTAATTTCAGATCGCTGGGTCCTGCGCATGGTGGAGCATGGGTACCACCTCTAATTTGTTCCAACCCTGTCCCCCTTCAGGGACCCCTCTCACGAGCAATTCCTCGTACAAGAGGTGCACACGCCGACGGACGAAAGGGGCAAGGGGGTTTACTCCCGTTATGCCCTAGTCCCCCACTCGAACGGAGGTCTCAGACCTTCCTAGTCCTGCGCAGACTCAACTAGTGTAGGATAAAGTTGAAGTTCCGCATGGTATCCCTGGGAACCATTATCCCATCCTTGCCTCCTGGGGACTGCTATGCCGCCCTCAATATGAAGGACGCGTACTTTCACAACGCCATCTTCCCTCCGCACAGGAGATACCTCCGCTTTCTAGCCAACCGTCACTACTTCTGGTTTACGGTCCTACTGTTTGGCCTTTCTGCAGCCCCACAGGTATTGACCAAGTATATGGCCATAGTCGCCGCCTACCTTCGCTGATGTCGGATATGTGTTTTTCCATATCTGGACGATTCGCTTATCCGAGGAGACTCCGAGACACAAACCACTCAGCACGTGGGGCATTGTCACGGTCTTATTCACAGGTCTAGGCCTGATGATTACTATAGAGCAATCCACTCTGGTTCCCATGCAGAGGTTGGACTTCCTAGGGGCTATCCTGGTCTCCGACCTAGCCGGAGCCTGCTTATCACAGCCACGGTTTTAGGCAATGGCAACAATCATCCGAGGTCTGCAGACTTCCCAACGACCTCGGCTCGCACTTGTCTCAGTCTCCTGGGTCCATGGCTGCCCGCAAGTTTGTAACCAAACACGCCGAGCTCTGCCTCCGTCCTCTCCAAGTCCGGCTCACCTCGGCGTACCGCCCGGACAGGGAGCCAATGGTCATGGTAGTCACCGTTCCCTCGAGCACCTTAGGCTCCCTAGAGTGGTGGCTAACTCCCTCCCTGGTGTGGGCAGGGATGTGGTTCCATCCGCCCCAGCCCTCACTGCCCCTGACGACGGACGCGTCATCTCTCTGCTCGAGTGCTCATGGTCACTTCCGAGCTTAAGGCCTTTGGTCTTCTCGGGAGCTGGCATTCCACATCGATGCCCCAAAAATGAGAGTAGTCCGCCTGGCGTGCCAGGGGTTCCAGCGGCAGCTGCGAGGCCGTGGTATCTCGGTGTTTACAGCCAACACAACGGCCATGTGCTTCATAAATAACCAGGGAGGGACATGGTCCTCCCCCCTTTTGTCAGGAGGCCATCCATTTCTGGGAATTTTGCATGGCCCACTTGATGGAGCTGGTGACGTCCTTTCTCCCAGGTGTTCGGAACGCCTTGGCGCTTTGACTCAGCAGGTCTTTCCTGTCTTACGAGTGGTCACTCTGCCCCATGTGAGGCATTCTGCTTTCCAGAAGTGGAGATTTTTCCTCACATAGACCTGTTCGCTCACCGCGAGAGCAGAAAATGCCAGATGTTCTGCTCCTTCCAAGGTCTCTCCTCGGGATCGATCTTGGACGCATTCCTGATGCCGTGGAAAGGCCAACTCCTTTATGCCTTCCCACTGGTTCATTAGGTCCTACTCAAACTCCGCAGGGGCAGAGCGCGCATCATCATTATCACTCCAGCGTGGTCCAGGCAGCACTGATATACCACGTTGCTCGGCCTGTCAATAACCAACCCAATTACCCTGCCACCCCACCCAGACCTCATCACTCAGGGCCACGACAGGCTTCGTCACCCGGACCTGCAGCCTCTTCGCCTCACGGTGTGGCTGCTGCGTAACTGAGCCGGGGTGGCAGGAAGCCTTCCACCTGGTCAACGTACCTGGCAGAGTGGAAGCATTTCTTCTACAGGTGCAATACGCTCGATCTTGCTCCTACTCAGGTCTCGATCCCCTCTATTTGGCCTGCCTCTGGCCTTCAGCGGCAGGACCTGGCGGTATCATCGCTCAGGGTACACTTGGCAGCCATCTCTACCTTCCAGCTAGGCTAAGGTGGACGTTCCGTGTTCTCACACTCTGAGTTCGAGGTCCGTCAAGGGCTTGGAGCGCTTGCACCCTCGGGTGCGCCGCCCAGCCCCAACCTGGGACCTCAACCTCGTTTTAACCAGACTTATGTCTCCTTCATTCGAGCTGTTCGCGACCGGCCCTCTGCTATACCTGTCTTGGACGACAACTTTCCTCGTAGCTGTTACATCGGCCAGACGAGTCTCCGAGTTCAGAGCTCTTACGGTGGTTCCACCGTACACTAGGTTTCAGAAAGACAAGGTGCAGTTATGACCACACCCGGCTTTCCTCCCTAAGGTGGTTTCGGCCTTTCATGTTACCCACAGCTCAACGCAATGGGCGCAACAGTTGCACTCCCTGGACATCTGTAGAGTGCTCGCATTTATATTGCGCTGACAGAACCATTTCGTAAGGTGCCTCAGCTCTGTCACCGTAGCAGACCAAAGGGAAGGCTTGCTTGTTTTCCTCTCAGAGGATCTCATCTTGGGTGATGGCGTACATCCGCACTTGTTATGATTTGGCTCATATTTCCCCAAGCCACATCACCGTGCATTCTACCAGGGCTCAGGCTTCATCTGCTGCCTTGCTGGCTCGTGTTCCTACCCACGAGATCTGTCGCGCAGCTCCATTGGTCCTCAGTCCATACCTTTGCTTCGCAGTATGCTGGTTCAACAGTCGAGATGCTGTAGCCTCTGGCTCAGCAGTTTTCATTCTGCCACATTTCACTCCAACCCCACTGCCTACGTAAGGCTTGGGATTCACCTAACTGGAATGGATATGAGCAATCACTCGAAGAAGAAAAGACGGTTACTCACCTTTGTAACTGTTGTTCTTTGAGATGTGTTGCTCATATCCATTCCACACCCGCCCTCCTTCCCCACTGTCGGAGTAGCCGGCAAGAAGGAACTGAGGAGCGGGTGGGCCGGCAGGGGTATATATCGAGCACCATGACGGCGCCACTCTAGGGGGCGACCTGCCGGCCCACTGAGTTGCTAGGGTAAAAGTTTTCCGACGAATGTGCACGCGCGGCGCGCACACACCTAACTGGAATGGATATGAGCAACACAACTCGAAGAACAACAGTTACAAAGGTGAGTAACCGTCTTATTCGTGCACTAAATCCAGCAAGCTAAAGTAACACTGGCATTGATATGTTAAATTTAAAAAAAAAACAAAAAACCTCTTGCATTTCCCTTTGCTTTATGTAGTCATTGTCAAACATTTTGCTGCAAATTAGGTTTTGTGTTGGAAAAATGCTAATGAGGAAATCAGGATGATTTTTGAATGACAGTTCTGCCTTTACAGAAACAAGGTGGATGAGATAATATATTTTATTGGACCAACTTCTGCTGGTGAGAGAGACAAGAAAGCTTGTGGAGTACTTGTGGCACCTTAGAGACTAACAAATTTATTTAAACATAAGCTTCCCTGGGCTAAAACCCACTTCATTGGATGCATGAAGTGGAAAATACAGTAGGAAGATATGATTATATATATAATCACTCTCCACACACACACATGCAACGTGAAAAAATGGATGTTGCCATACCAGCTATAACAAGTGTAATCAGTTAAGGTGGGCTATTGTCAGCAGGAGGGGAAAAAAAAAACTTTTTTAGTGATAATCAGGATGGTCCATTTCCAACAATTGACAAGAAGGTGTAACAGTAGGGGGAATAGTTCTACTTTGCGTAATTACCCATGCATTCCCAGTCTTTATTCAAGCCTAATTTAATGGTGTCTAGTTTGCAAATTAATTCCAATTCAGCAGTTTCTCATTGGAGTCTGTTTTTGAAGTTTTGTTGTTGCTGTAGTATTGCCACTTTTAGGTCTGTAGTTGAGTGACCCGGGAGACTGAAGTGTTCTCCAACTGGTTTTTGAATGTTGAAAGCGACAGAGTCCTGTGGCACCTTATAGAGTAACAGACTTATTGGAGCATAAGCTTTCATGGGTGAATACCCACTTCGTCAGATGCATTTTGAATGTTATAATTCTTGATGTCTGATTTGTATCCATTTATTCTTTTGCGTAGAGACTGTCTGGTTTGGCCAATGTACATGGCAGAAGAGCATTGCTGACACATGATGGCATATGTCACAAGGCAGATGTGCAGGTGAAGGAGTCTCTGACAGTATGGCTGATGTGATTATGTCCTATGATGGTGTCCCCTGAATAGATATGTGGACAGAGTTGGCAACAGGCTTTGTTGCAAGGATAGGTTCCTGGGTTAGTATATTTGTTGTGTGGTGTGTGGTTGCTGGTGAGTATTTGCTTCTGGTTGGGGTCTGTCTGTAAGCGAGGACTGGCCAGTCTCCCAGGATCTGTGAGAGTGAGGAATCGTCCTTCAGGATAGGTTGTAGATCCTTGATGATGCGCTGGAGAGATTTTAGTTGGGGACTGAAGGTGAGAGCTTGTGGCGTTCTGTTATTTTCTTTGTTGGGCCTGCCCTGTAGTAGGTGGCTTCAGGGTACTCTTCTGGCTCTGTCAGTCTGTATCTTCACTTTAGCAGGTGGGTATTGTAGTTGTAAGAATGCTTGATAGAGATCTTGTGTTTATCTCTGTCTGAGGGATTGGAGCAAATGCAGTTGTATCTTAGAGCTTGGCTGTAGACAATGGATCGTGTGGTGTGGTCTGGATGAAAGCTGGAGGCATGTAGGTAAGTATAGCGGTCAGTAGGGTGATGTTTATATGAACATCGCTTATTAGCACTGTAGTGTCCAGGAAGTAGATTTCTTGTGTGGACTGGTCCAGCCTGAGGTTTGATGGCTGGATGGAAATTATTGAAATCACGTGTGCCCCCACCGTGAAGAGGACAGAAAAGAGGTACTCCATCGAAGGGGGCTGCATTTCTATTTTCTCTTCCCCCCCACCTAATTCTTTGGTTATCCAGGCTGCTAAGGAGCAGGCCAGACAACACCCTCCTTGTTGATTGGAGTGGAATGCGGATGTTAAAGGTTAGACCTTCTAGGTAGAAAGGTCTTTTCTTTAGCCAGTCTTCAGTTCCACATTTCTAACTAGCTGACACTGCTAGCTAAATATGACTTTTTGAACTATGGCCAGTTTGTGAACGAGTTACCCCAACAGGTTCGTGCCAGCTTCCAGGCTATTCTGGAGGAGGGCACATTAGTCACCAGAACCAAGCTTCAGGCTGCAGTAGGCTCTGTGGACAGGTCTTTGCACTCCATGGGCACTGGAATCATCATGAGGAGGGAATCCTAGTTACACTCTTCTGGTTTGCCTAGAGAGGTACAGAACACAATTGAAGACCTCCCCTTTGATGAATCCCACATCTTCAAACAGAAAATGGATGATTCCCTACTCTTGTGTAAAGACTTTAGAGCCACCTTGCAATTGCTGGGTATTTATACGTCAACACCCTAATGAAAGATTTATTGGCCAGCTCACGCACAGCAGTACAAAGCTCCCCAGTTTTACCACCAGCGACCTACGAGCCTCCCTAAAAGCATCTGAAGACCTAGCTGTCCCATCCACCTGGCCCATCGGTTCAGTCTTCTGTACAGCACACCCACTCTTCATGTAAGTGCTATTTCTGAGTGCGTCTAGGGAGCTGTCAACCATTATGCACACCACTGCTCTTGCCAGTCACCTCCTTCAGAGGCCACTTAGGACTCTTTCTGCCAGCATGGAGTGCGCTAATAGACAAGTGAGTCCTGGATGTCATTAGACAGCTCTCTGTGATCGAGTTCACAACACTACCTCCTCCACATTCTCCATTCCGCTTTCAGGACCACGCTCATGACAGTATCCTTGTCCTAGAAGTGGACTCCCTCCTGGGGAGAGGCCGCTCCCCACTATTTGGGGACAGCTGTTCTACACGCACAAATAAGATTTTTTTGTAAAAGCTCAGATGCCATTGGGCACTTGAAGAATACAGGAAGTAATTCATCACCCACATTTTTCCATCCATGTTGCAATAGTAATCCAATATCTGGTTTTCCTATGTGCAAAGACATCCAAGTCTTTGTTTACTACGGTGCTCTTTTGACCTGCTCTTCAAAACTGTCCTCCTGTGGTAGGAGTTTGGCCAGTGACTTGTCCTTTTTGATGACTAGATTGAGGCACAGGCTAGGTCTCTATGGGGGTCGTCTTTTCTTTCTCATTCTGGTCTTACAGCACTGCTACCAACTTCCTTGCTGCAAAAATTACAACTTTTTCTGTCACTGTCTTCCAGTTTGTCAAGATCTCTGAAGTTGTAAGTTCTCTTCGTTTTGACAACATTAAACACCGATTTCCCCACACCTCCCAATACCAAGTAGGGATGACACAGATACACATACTGTTAATGCATGTGCAGCAGACGTCAGAGCATCACAAATGGCATGCACAGGCATGAAGCATCGCTTGTCAGTTCTGCTGGTAAAGGTGCCTGTTTCAACCCACATGTTTTGTGTATTCTGTTTTTCAGACGCATTGAACAGCAGGGACCAAAACATCTGTATCAGGTGACCTAATTACTAAGTTTCCTTTGATGCCAAGAGACGCATGCTGGCATATATAGCATGCAGAAGCATCATTTTGTCTGCTGCTTTTTGAGTACTGTACTCCTGGACATCTTCAACACCTCTTTGGAAAAGCCTCCAGCAAGAAGGAGTGTCTGTGTAGGGTGTACTCCTACACTCTGAGCTGCATTTTGAACCATATATTTATAGAGGAATTTTACAAGTGACTGCTTGTTGGACCACATTTAGAAACTTTTTCCATGGAGAGACAGAGCATCCACCAATCACCTGATATTTCTTGCACCCAGCCGTAGATTCTGTCTAGTGCTGACTTTCTGCAATTTTCAGAGCATTATTGTTGTCATATCTATCAAAGACTTCAGTTACAAAATTAGCTTTATCAAATCCTTTTAGTAGCTGCCTCAAGTACTCAGTAGCCAGTTCATTGAATGTCAAATTTGTTTCCAGCAATCATTTGTCATAGCTAGGACATCTCTAATGTACACTGTGGTTTCTTCGTTACATGCTCTTAGCTCACGGATCCTTTCATCTTGATCTTCCAGCTGATGCCCTAATTCAATTTTTGTCTGTTCTTCTCATTGTTCCATCAGCATGGAAGAGGGACATACACACAGGTTCTATTGGGTGACTGAGAAATAGTTGCCATTGAAACATCATTTCTGCATCTTGCTAAGGATATGGCTCTGGGGAAACAATTTCTTGATTGACAGCTGCTGTGATTGATGCCAGACTTAAATTTGTCCGTCTTGGCCAAGTCAGTAAATTTTTTGATGCTAGATTTCTTGACTAGGCTGAAGAAGCTACATGTCTCATCAGAATCAACCGCACCTCTTAAAAATCTGTTCATCTCTTCTTCACCAGCATCTGCTACTTTCAGTAGAAACTCGCACATCTCATGTTACATGCAATAGATATGTTGGTAGGCACCTCTGGAAATGGATTTGTCATATTGTTGATGACATGGTTAAAAGATGCAACATGCTCTTCATCCCTTTTCAGTGTAGAGGCAAGGACTTGTTTGTGGACTTTGTCTTCACTACTTCTTGTTAGACTATTCCTTTCTTTCATAGGTTTTGCATATTCATAATACGAAGCTGTGTATTGTCATCTCTAACACAAATACTGACTTGTGCATATATCACTGAATTAAAAGGCTAGTTTTTAGAATATTTCAAAGGCTAGTACTGCATGCATAGTAATTACAAATTAAAATTCTCTACCAGGCAGACTAGCTGTTTAAATTGTATATACAAAAGCTTACAAATGGAGAAACATTATATTAGGAATTCATGTACTTTTATATCTATCCACTGTGCAGTACAAACTGTGGGCATGCAATCTGCTGCTGCTGGAGCACAACCTTGAGTATGAGATTGATCTGATCAGCAACTTTAAATTGAAAGTATAAAAACTATCACTTTTGAGATACTTTAACAATTAAGACTATCTCTGAGAAAACATTTCATGTTAGTACAGTAAAAGCTGTTTTATCTGGCATGTTGGGGGAGTGAGGGGTGCTGGCAAGTGGAAAAAATGCTGGTTAAGGAAGAGGGAGGGAGTTTGTGTGCAGAAAGGGGTGTGGGGCTGGGGGCACAGGAGAGGGTGCAGGGGCTGGGAGGAAGTTTGGGTGCGGGAGGGAGCTCAGGGCAGTGGGTTGGGGTGCGGGGTGCTGGATATCGGGAGTGCTCATCGCATTCCCCAGCAACTAGTTCCACGGGTTGATGGTGTGTTGTATTAAGATGTACTGTTTTTTATTTGTTTTAAACCTGCTGCCTAGTAATTTGAGTGACTGACCCCTGGTTCTTGTGGTATATGAAGGAGTAAATAACAGTGAATAAGAGTTTCTCCACACTAGTCAAGATTTTATAGATCTCTATTGTATCCTCTTAGTTGCCTCTTTTCCATGTTGAAAAATGCCAGTCTTTTTAGTCTTTCTTCATGCAGAAGCTGCTCCATGCCTGTAATCATTTTTGTTGCCCTTCTCTGTACCTTTTCCAATTCTAATATATATTTTTTTGAAATCAGGCAACCAGAATTGCATGCAGTATTCAAAGTGTGGACGTACCGTGGATTTATATAGTGGCATTATATTTTTCTGTCCTATTATCTGTTCCTTTCCTAATGGGTCCTAATTTTTTTTTGACTGCTGCTTGCATATTGAGTGGATGTTTTCAGAGAATTATCCACAATGATTTCAAGATCTATCTTGTGTGGTAACAGCTCATTTAGATTCCATCATTCTGTATGTATAGTTGGAATTATATTTTCCAGTGTGTATTACTTTGCATTTATCAACATTGATAAATACTCATGGTCATGTTGCACTATTTCTGGAACTGAGCAAAAAATGACACTTTCTCATTATGAGTACCATTGTTTCCCCTAACCTACAGGCTTATAATGCCACTTAATATCTCTACATCACACCTCATCTAAGTGTACTTAAAATAAGCTTTCAAATGATATATTATGTGGGTGTATGTAGAGTCGGTACATTAAACCCCAGAAATATAGCCTGTCTTGAAAAATTGCAGCATGCCTATTTTACCAAGGATTGTGGTGAATTCTCCATTACTGGCAATCTTTAAATCAAGATTGGATGTCTTTCTAAAATATGTGTTCTAGGATTTATTTTGGAGAAGTTATATGACCTGTGTTATGCAGGAGGTCAAACTAGATGATCACAGTGATCCTTTCTGGCTTTGGAATCTATGCTCAGTGTAGATAGCAGAGCAGAGAGACCTGTTCTATATTCTCTCCTATATGCCCCACTTAGGAAGTGGACCACTGAATGTTGCAGTAATAACAGTTTCCAGATAGCCATATAGGTCAGCCGCACAGGTAGGGTAACCTGTAATTTCATCTTGAGGTGACAAAACATTGCTTTTTGCATGGGCATTTGGGAGCAGTGGTTAGTCTAGGACCCTGTAGATGCCCATCACTCTAGGTCACATCCACTCCACGGACGTTTTTTCCAAAATACTCCAGTACTGGCAACCAAAGTGAGCTTCCATTCTTTCCAGGATTTTTCTTCAGCTTTTACTCCAGATCTCCAGTTCATTCAGATGCTGTTAGCAACAATATTATGTTTGCTGAAGATTTGTCTAATTGGTTGCCATTCACATATAGAAGACACCGAAGTACCGTAGCATTTCACTATCTCTCCATGGCGTACATTACTTATTATAGAAGCTCCTAGATTAGAAGCCCTAGTCATTATTGTGACTCCATTGTGCCTAGGCACTGTACACTTACATACTAGGAGATAACACCTCTTAAATGTTTAGACTACAAGCTTTTGGGGGCAGGGGTTAAGACCCAGGTCCAATAGGACTCTGCAAGTAAGAGCTGTCCGAAAAAACAGCTGCCCATAATAATTTTGTGTTATCTGTTGAAAAAGGACATGTACAGCCAATTTACTGCTACAATAGGTGTGTTTATAGATTACAGTGGTGGGCATGGTATAAACATCTGGATATAGTGAGTCACCAGCACCTCATGATCAACCGTCATAGAGGCCTCAGAGATCTAGCAGTTTCAGTATGAGTGTAGCTTTTATCTATTGACCTCGACTATCTATCAATGCTAAATGTTCAGTGTATCAAATAAATATCGAAACCTGTTTTGAAGCAATCTAAACGTTTAGCGGAGGTCATGCACTACTTAATTTTAATAGCAGACCAACTCCTCTCAAGAATCTCTCCCAAGAAAGAGAGAGAGAAGAATATATGGTTGATAATGAAACTGTTAGCAGTGAAAGATATCTCAGCAGGCTGGACTGTGTTCAGCAGCAAAAAACTATGTTAACGCAGAGTGAAGGTTGCTTTGTGGTATGTTATCCTCTTGCAGAATGTCAAGTTGAGCAAAACTTCAAACTTCTGAAAATCATGAAATCCACAGTTGAGGTTGCCCATGGAACCTTAACTGTGTCCACTCTGAGCAGTGCCCCATTAACACACACAGTTTGCCAATTCCACGGTTGTTAAGATATACAAGCTCTTCATCTCTTACAGTCCATTCACACTCTCTCACAGGATTCCATCGAACACTATTAAAGGACAAAAGCAGGGTGGGAGGAAACGGTTGCCCATGCCACGTTTCTTTTCTCTTGGAGCTGGCAGTAGCCAATGGGAATTATTTGCATACACTTCAGGAGCAGGCTGTGTGTTAGGTGAACCTATACTAAGTGGAGAGGCAATAGTTGGGCCTTATCGGTAAGTCTGTGGATTACTTTGAGATGTGTGACAGAGCTGTGATTGTGATAGATCTGTGTTTTCCACACTCTTATGTGTGAGAAAAGGGATGAGGTGCATGTATTCCTTCAGGGTGTACTATATGCATCGTTTCTGTGCATAATTGTGTAGGTTATGTTGGTATCCAGGCATAGGGCTTGTATTACAAAGCGCGTTGTCAACAAGGAGATAGAAAGAATCCTCTCATATTCTACTGCTTTAATGATCCAATCCTATGTGGAGAAAACATTGTGGTTGGTACTGCAACTGTGAGCTTTGCAGTCAAAAACTCATGAGCACCCAAAGTCGAATGTCCTGTTGCAACATCAGAACATATTATATTATATCATCATATGTATCCCTAAATATACTTACTATACATAGCTTTGCCAATATCTGTGTATGTTCCAACACTTTGCTCCATTTCTGAAGAGAAGGACTTATTCTATCAGCAGCTTCATAGTTTCACTGGTAAGCTACCAGTGATTATCTGTTGGGAGATTTCAAGGTTAGAGCTGGCTCAGATCACGAGTTGTGGCCACTATGCAGTGGGGACCATGGAATGGGGAAAATGAATGATAGTGGGAAAAGACTACTAGAGCTTTGCACCCATCAAGTACTGTGCATTACCTATACCTACTTCCAAGACATCGTTGGAAGATCTCATGGAGGCACCCCAGATCTGGACACTGGTACCAAGTGGATTTAATTGTCACTCATATAAAACACCTGCAGAATGTGCCCCATACTCAGTTTTCACAGTGTAGACTGACATAGACCATGCACTTGTATGCTGCAAAACAAGATTTTCATTATGGAAATTCCGTCATACTAAAGAAAGCTATTGCCTACACATTAACATCATCAACACAAAAGACCAAGGAAGGTGTTGCCAATTTTTTCTGTATCTCAGGGAAGATATGTCCTCTCCTTATACCTCCCTGGATGCTGATGCAGCATAGAATACACTCAGAAGACACATCTGTACAGCTGCAACTTAAGCTTTCAGTAAAAAGGTGGTACAAAATAAAGCTTGGTTTGCGGCATAGTCTGAAGAAATGCTCCTGGTCATAGAAGCAAAATGCACAGCATTTCTCCAGCATAACACGAACCCCTCTCCTGATACATGTATTATCCTCAGATTGGCCAAGAGTGCATTACAATAGGTACCAAGAAATGTGCTTAATCACACATGGCTCTATTTGTGTGAGAAGATACAAATCGTCTGCTTTGAGCAGGGGGTTGGACGAGATGACCTGAAATTTCTTTCAACGCTAATCTTCTGTGATTCTGTGAAATGGCCTTGAGAATGGAGATTTAAGAGGTATGTATGATTGCATCAAGAAAGCAATAGATCCTTAAGCCAAGAAGACTGCTCCACTCAAATCTAATAAGGGAGATATGATCACTGACAGAGGCAAACGGATGCAGTGTTGGATGGAACACTATTCTGAACTTTATTCACGTGAAACCACTGTTTCTGAAGCAGCACTAAATGTGATCCTTAAGCTCCAGACTAGCAGAGAGGTTAGTATAGAACAGGGGTAGGCAACCTATGGCACGGGTGCCGAAGGCGGCACACGAGCTGATTTTCAGTGGCACTCTGACTGCCTGGGTCCTGGCCACTGGCCCCGGGGGGGAGGGGGGGAGGGGACGCTCTGCATTTTAATATAACTTTAAATGAAGTTTCTTAAACATTTAAAAAACCTTATTTACTTTACATAGAACAATAGTTTAGTTATATATTATAGACTTATAGAAAGAGACCTTCTAAAAACATTAAAATGTATTACTGGCACATGAAACCTTAAATTAGAGTGAATAAATGAAGATCTGGCACACCGCTTTTGAACGATTGCCGACCCCTGGTATAGAACTCTCTGTAAACGAGCTTGAAAAGGCAGTCATCTGCCTAGCATCAGGAAAAGCCACCAAAAAAGATGAAGTTCCAGCTGAAGTACTGAAATAAGGAAGATAGGTTGTCCTTAAACATCTGCACAACATCTTTCATGCTTGTTTGGGGGGGGAAGAGAGGATGCTACAAGACATGAAAGATGTCAATATCCAAATGTTTTATAAAAGTAAAGGAGATTGGAATGATTGCAACTACTATAGAGGAATTTCTCTCTTTAGTATTGCTGGCAAGGCATTTGCATAGGTCATTCTCAACAGGCTCTAAGTTCTTGCTGAGAGTCAGTGAAGCTTCCATGCTGGTAGATCAGCTATCAGAACAGTTTTTGCACTAAGGCACCTGTAAGAAAAGTGTCAAGAACAGAGAAAATCCTCACTATATGACCTTCATAGATCTGATAAAGGCTTTTGACTTGGTAAGCAGAAAGGGCCTTTTTCAGTAGCTCAAAGGAATTGGGTGCCCCCCACTCCTCATTAGTTTGATTGGTTTCTTTCTTGATTGCCTGAAAGCTGCAATCCAGTATGATGATCCATTTGACAGCTTTGAAATCTGCAGCAGTGTCAAACAAGGGTGTGTTTGACACTAACACCCTTCAGTTATTTTTTGATCTACCAATTCATCATGCCTGTTCACCTAGCACGGAGTATACATCTCCATACAGTATCAGAGGGGTAGCCGTGTTAGTCTGGATCTGTAAAAGCAGCAAAGAATCCTGTGGCACCTTACAGACTAACAGATGTTTTGGAGCATGAGCTTTCGTGGGTGAATACCCACTTCGTCAGATGCAACAAATTAGTTGCATCTGAGGAAGTGGGTATTCACCCACAAAAGCTCATGCTCCAAAACGACTGTTAGTATGTAAGGTGCCACAGGATTCTTTGCTGCTTTTACATCTCCATACAGGATAAGATGGAACACTCTTCAACATTGAAAGTCTAAGGGTTTTTTAAAAAAATATTAAAAATTAAACAGCTCCTAAGAGAACTTTTCATCAGCAACTTGTTGGTCGCACATAGTGAAGAGGCACTCCAGAAACTTTGCCGTAGCTTTGCATTAGCTTGTGTTGAGTTTGGACTCGCCATCAATCTGAAGATGATGATGATTATGGCACAAGGTGTGTTGACTGCACTAGAAGTTGTGCACAAGATCTGCTATTTAGGATCAATTATATTGGTTAACCTATCTCTCTAGACCAGGGATTTTCAAACTTAATTGCACTGCAACCCCCCTTCTGATGACAAAAATTACTACATGACCTCAGGAGTGGGGACCAAAGTCTGAGCCTGCCTGAGCCCTGCCACTCCCCAGGGGATGAGGGGAGAGAAGCAAAACCGACACCCAAGGGCTTCAGCCCCAGGTTGCGTACCTGTACCCTGAGCCCTGCCACCCAAGTCTGTAGCCTTTGGCTCGGCCCCAGGTGGTGGGGCTCAGGGCCCTGGGTGGCAGACCCCAGCAAGTCTAACGCTAGCCCTGGCAACCTCATTAAAACAGGGTCCCGATCCCCTTTGGGGTCCGGACCCACAGTTTGAGAACCGTTGCTCTAAATGATGAGCTTAATTCTTGCATCAGAAGGGCAGCCGCCACATTTGGTCAGTTGAATAAGCATGTGTGGGATAAGAAGAAACTTACATTGAACACCAAGATATGGATTTATGAGATGCGCATCCTGAGCTATATGCTGTATTGTGGCAAGACCTGGCCCATCTATAGCAGGCATGGGAGAAGGCTGAACACCTTCTACACTCATGGTCTTTGTTGTATTTTAAATATCCAGTGGGAAATGAAAGCTTCTGTTACCAAAGTACTTGGGAAGGCAGAAGTGCCAAACCTAATTACAGTTTTTAAACACAGGCATCTTCATTGCCTTGGTCAGCTGTACCAGATGCACAATGGATGCAGTCCAAAGGACCTATCATATTGCCTCTATATAAATCTCCGGTAACACCCACATCTTGAATATTGCGTGCAGATGTAGTCGCACCATCTCAAAAGGAGATATATTGAAATTGGAAGAGGTACAGAAAGTGGCATCAAAACTGATTAAGGGATAGTGTCCCTAGCCTCTGTTTGCAAGAAGCTGGGAATGGGTGACCAGGGCGTGGATCACTTGATGATTCCCTGTTCTGTTAATTCCCTCTGGGGCACCTGACATTAACTACTGTCAGAAGACAAGGTACTGGGCTAGATGGACCTTTGGAATGACCCAGTATGGACATTCTTATGTTCTCCTGTATGGAGAACCTGAGGATGTTCCAAGGCCACTGAGCCAACCTGGGCTCAGGTTCAAGGAAGTTTGAAAGAGGGATTTTGAAGACTCCCCCAAGCCTTTGCACTGCTTCTGAGGGGTGCAGGAAATACATTTTGGTATTGTTGTTTAAATGAATTACTCCATGTTGTGTATTAATATGTCTAATAAGGAAACTATTTGACAAAAAACATTTCCTGAATCTCTGTTGATGTCTGTATTGTTACAGACATAGTTGCTGATGGGTATTTTGAAATAAATTACCAAAACAATTGAAACTGGTGTGATTTATATTGTGGTGTTTTGACAAATAAAATATGCATAATTTTAAAATATTGTGCACAGCATTTTTAATATTTTGGTGCACAATTTCCCCAGGAGTAAAAGGTGTGTCAGAATAATGGAAGTGGGAGGCAGGGTAAAGATTGGGGCCTGCAGTTTTTGGTGTATGTTCTGGTAATGGTGAGATGTCTGCTTGTGGGTGTAGAGGCTTTGTACTGTTGAGTGGATTACTTTTCATTTCCTTGTTTTTGTGGGTTCGTTGAAGGAGGGCGATCATAAATGTTTGAGTTTGTGTATTACATTATTTACATTCTTTAGTTTGTTTTCTCGCTGCCTCTGTAGTGTTCTAGAAAAAAGCAAAGCATAGTAGCATTAGAATTGGACTAGAAACATTTCTGTTTCCTATAGGAGTTAAACTTCTTGTAGTTTAGAAGTAAACATTGACTCATACTGAGCAGGGTTTTTTATGAAAACCTAATGATCTATTTTTATTTATTTTATTTACTCCCCTGGTGGTTATTTCTTGAGGATGCTTTAATTCTTTATACTGCAGTTTCAAAAACTCTGTGCAGATGATGAATCCAGTGTCACTTTCTCTCCCCAGGGTCCAGTTGTCCTTGCTGGTGATCAGCAGCCTGAAGATTTGATGAAACAGCAGGGCCGATTAGGTTCTACATCAGTGGTGAATTCCAGAAGAAATAAGGGACTACCACATTCCTCCTCTTCCATCCAGAAGGTCCCTTCTGGAGAGAGACCATGTGATTTGTCGTCCTGCATCCCTTCCTACTTCATGAACAATGCGGAGAAACTGGTTAGTTTTTAGGAAAAACATGAATGCAGTGTTTATGCAGCAATACAGAGTAATGAAGAAGAGACTGTCTTTTAACACATCTTGTATCAAGAATAAGACTTACTGAAAAGTTCACATATCACATAAGATAGTGAATAACTTAGTCTTATCATAGTCTCTGTTCATTAATGGTTTAACTTTTCTTTATAACCCATTTCAGCTTTCATTTTCCTCATGTTAAATAATATGTCCTCTGGTGTAGGTAGTAATCAGTTTTGGGTGTGGTTTTTTTTTTTCCTAAACTTGTGAATAACTTGTTTTGCCTTTTTTTCTTTGACTCTCCTAAAGACCTGGTATGTTTCTTTTATACTCTGTACAAGCCCTTACCATTGCTAAAGAGGTTGGATGAACCTTTCTAAACTGTATGGAATTTTGAAGCCTTCCTATTGTTCAGTTGGCAGCTAACAGAGAGGTAAATAGAATCTCATAACTATAATTGTTCTGAAGATACCCATCTCAATCTGTTCGTGCTCCTGGGTTTACAGTTCCTAGCCATTGGACCTAGCAGGCATCTCACCTCAGCCTTTGGAAGTTTCTAAGGGTGGTTCCATTGCTCACATGGGGACTTTCTTTGAAACATGAAAATACTCCTATAATACCCAGATGAGGCAAGAGGAAAAAATATGCGATTAGAAAACCCTTAAATCTGCATTTGATAGTTTGGTTATTTTGTGAATCTTCTGTATAGATAAATATATAGGAGACAACATACTTGTCTCTCAGAGAATGGCCCTTAACATGGTCCTCCATGTCTAGGCTTGCCAAGCTGTATCAATGAAAGCTGTATTCAGTCAGCCAGTTACATGTCTTGCTCTTGGAGACTATAGAACAGGGGTCAGCAACCTTTCAGCAGTGGTGGGCCGAGTCTTCATTTATTCACTCTAATTTAAGGTTTCGCTTTGCAGTAATACATTTTAGCGTTTTTAGAAGGTCTCTTTCTCTTAAGTCTATAATATATAACTAAACTATTGTTGTATGTAAAGTAAATAAGGTTTTTAAAATGTTTAAGAAGCATAATTTAAAATTAAATTAAAATGCAGAGCCCCTCGGATTGGTGGCCAGGACCCGGGCAGTGTGAGTGCCACTGAAAATCAGCTCATTTGCTGCCTTCGGCACGTGTGCCATAGGTTGCCTACCCCTGCTGTAGAACCTACTCAGTGTCAAATAAAATTAAAAAACTGGACGGACTTTCTAAAGGCCTTAGTCTGAATTAAGATGGATGTCCAGCACCACTTGATCTTTAAAGAAACTTGTGATAAATAAATGAGTCACTATGACCCGAAACTTGCTTTGTTGCTTGAGCAGAAGTCATTGCCATCAGGAAAATAACCTGTGTAAGAAACTTGAGCTCATAGCCGTAGAGTAGCTCAAAAGCAGCTTGGTTAGTTTGGGTGGAATCGAATTGTCTTTAACTGAGATTAACAACTAAAAAAGGAACTAAAGCAACTTCTGGATAGGGAACCTAAAAGATTACATATTGACTTCTTGCTCAGGCTTTTCCTAAATTAGGATTCAAAGGTATGGTGTGTTAGATGTTGGCTAACATGTTTTAAAAGGACAGTGTAGATAAGGCAGTTTACATTTTAATATATGCCATGCTGGTCAGACTGAAGCTATGCTTCATCTTGACCAGGTTAGTATGTGTTAAAAGGTATACTGCCTTGTGTAAATTGGACTGTTAATGTGTTAGTCAACTCTTTTTTTCTGAAGCACCTCTAATTCCTAGTCTAGACAAAGCTACAGAGGCCAGAAGCAACAAAGCTTTACATGCAGTGCTCCAGTAAGAATGGGTTAGGAGTGCTTATTGCTACCAAGTGCTCCACTGACACACTCACAGTTGAGTGCTTGGCAGGGTGGATTTGATTTAAATCACTAGTCAGGAAGACTCGATTTAATCATGGATTTCTACATAAAAGTGCATTCTTGGTAGTGGTTATAATTTTAATACATACTCTTCACAACTCAGATATATGTAGATTTCATTTTTAGAAGGTATACACTATACATTTTTAAATGATTTATTTTGAAAACTTTTCAGATTAGTTTTACAGCAATATCAGAAAATCAATGATTGTTTAGTTATTTCATTTACCAAAGGTAATTGAAGCAGATATTTATGAAGTCATTGGGAGGTGAAGTATCTCCAGTTCAACAGGTTAAGCATTAATATTTGGAGGATTTTCCTGCCATGCTGTATTAGGAGGAGAACATCACCAGACAGATATTTACATTTATTTAACTAAAACAACATTATGTATTCTGGATTTTTTTGTTCAACAGCAAACATAATATTTTAACAAAACAAGTATATGAATTTTTGAATTTAGTTAAACATTCAAGCTTTTTTAAATCAGGTTTGTTTTTGTTAAAATTATTTTTAACTAAAATAGTTTAAATGAAATACTTTTTAAAAAAAAAATTAAATTGACTGTCAGCCAGGTCAACACAGGAAACTTAAAATATTGGCTTCTGCAGCTAACTCAGTCGTCTTTGTCTTAATTTTCCTGTTTTGTTCATAATCTGGAAAAGAAAAATAAGCTTTCCTGCTTTTTCAGGTCCCAAACAATTTCTCAGTTTGGAATGAGTTAGTCCGAAGGAAGAGAATATTCTTTCTACATTGGCTGAAGAAGCTACTGCTGTTAAAAGTGAGATTATTACTTCAAGTCTCTGAATCCAAGTGCTTAAATGACTTCCACCAGTTCACTGGTGTGACTCTTTAAAACATCATCAGCAAATGTATATTTCTTGAATGGTTCACCCTTAGCTCTGAAGTTTATTATCGTTGGCATTATGGAGGGATGATTGCTGGATGTCCATGTCATAAGCAACTCCTCTTCTTCAGCTGTTAAGGTTTGACCCTGGTACCGAGTATTGAGAATATTTGCGAGAACATGAGCTGGAGATAGTGCTTGTCCCATTCGTTTTTTTAATGCTTGTAATTTAACTCTGTCACTGAGATCTTAAAAAGAGAAATATGCACTCAATTCCTTCCAAATTTCAACAGCACCAGCAATAAAACAGCTATTTCCGTTCATTTTGTTCAGGGCTACAGAAATAGGCATCAGGGTACTCAGCATGTGCTCAGCATTTCTCTTAAGACCAATGTTGAGAACTTTGTGACAGTGCCATCTATTTTTTCATGATTTTGTTCACAAGCTGTCATCAGATTAGACAAGTTCTTGATATAGTGCTCAAAACAGTCTACTACTGATTTTCATCTCACTTCTTGTGGGAGAGTTTGCATGGTTCCTCCCACTTTTTTCAGAGCCGCTGCTGCAAAGTAGTTGTTACGGAAGTATTTTGCAATTTCAACAACATTAGCCTTTATTTCTGGAACACTGAAGTCTTTGTCTAGGAGGTGCATCAAATGAGCACTGCACCCATATGTTGTTAGCTTAGGACTCTCTTCTAAATGTATTCTCATCTTGGATACATTTGCAGCATTGACTGTGACCAAGCTGCATACTAGACATTTGAATTTTTTTTCAGTTTGTTATAGCTTTTACTGCTGCTACTTATAAGTATTTTTCATTGTGTACATTTCCTGATGTATCAATTGTTTCTGTAAGGAAGACATTCCCTTCTTCTGTTGTCACACAAGCATATACAATAGGATCATTGTGGACATTGCTCCACCCATCAAGACTCAGTGTAACAATTTTACTCTCTAGACCTTTTGCACACTGCTCATTTTCTCTTTCATACACGTTATCCAGCAATTTGCCTGTGACATCTGCTCTGTTGAGTGGACTGTATCTTGGTCTTAATGACTGCAACATGTTAATAAAGTGTGGGTTCTCAATCATACGGAAAGGAGAGTTTGTTGCATAAACAAACCGAGCAGTTTTTTCATCAATTACCTCTTTTTGTAATCCGCTGGTTCTTATCACAAACTTATCTATGGTAGTTTCTGGATGATGGATGGTTTTTTCTTTTTTGCTACAGGTGATATATTGTGGCTTTGGGACATATATGATGTGATTGAAACACTGTCATTGGCAGATAACTCTGAAATTATAGAAAATGATGGTGATCTTGAAGGTGGATAGTCTTCAGAGTCCTGTATGTTGAGGACGGATTCTCCTAAACAAAATAAGTCAGTGCAGCTATTTGATTATTATTACCATAGTGCTCATTTAGTATTATTCATTGCATTCACTGACACTCAGTACTACTTTAAAGGTGAAATTGTAAAAGGAAGATCTGCCTGTTTCAGCTATTTATTTATCATTACAACTGCATCTAAAATGATAGTACCATAGAGTAACAACTATATTTTTTGCTCAAACATGAGAATTCAAGAAGAGTCCGGAAGGAAGACAGGCAGTCATTAAGAAAGAAGTATGAAATAAAAAAGTCTACCAACCTGAAGATCCTGCATTTTCAAACATGTTCCTTTCATCATCTTCAACGCAGCTTCCTCCGGAGAAGGAACACATCTCATTATGTTGTTTCATTCGGGCAACCAGGCCTTGCATTTCTTTGCTGCACTGTTTGCATTTTGCATGCATGTCTGTCTTACCCACAGGTAGAGCAACTTCATTAAAATATTCCAAAACTGGGTCTCTCTTACGGCCTGCTGTCATTATAGGTTTTCCCTTCTAGTGAGAGAATGGTATGGTAGATCTCAAATCAATGAAGGCTACACTCAGAAACACCTCAAGACTCGTGGAATATGCTGCTCAAACAGTTTCACTTTTGTTTCTACTGCCTGTGCCTCCGTTCTCACCTTTATCTCCAGATTTCTCCTTGTCCAGATCTATTCCACCCCAAACAATCTTCTATTCATTGAACATTTTGAAACTTTGCACATTTAGAGAGAGGAAAGGGATTGACTCTGTGTACACAAATTTGCAGAGGGACAGTAAGGTTGAAGTCTGTTATTTCTCATCTCTATATTTTATTTATTTATTTAAAAACCATTTTTGCTGTTAACAAACATGTTATCTCTAGAAAGACAAATCCACAGTTTGAGAATTGCAAAACTAAGCATTTCTGATGGTATCTTCTAGACTGAGCACTGAGTCCCATTGGGTAGATAGAAAGATTAACCTAAATAATCTATACAGAGGCCCCTGGAATCCCATAAGATTGGGTCCCTAATCCATGAACTATTAGAACTCATTTACAAAACTTTTCTTAAACATTGCATGAATATATTGTCTCATACTATAGAATTAGAATTTATTATCCTTATTCCATGATGAGATATCTTTGAGCTATAATGTATCTTTATTAAAACTATCTTTAGATAGGTATTTTCCTCAAAAAGCATTTTATCAAAAAATACAATTTAAATAAATAAAATCGGAATTTTTTAATTTAATAAATGTTTATCCACCCTGCTGCCTAGTCAAATGCATTACAGAAGTTAAGTATATTACAGCAAAATTTACCTTTAATCAGCCAAACTTGTAATCTTATTTTAAAAAAAATCAGGGTAGTTTGACAGGATCTATTTCTCATAAATCCATTGATTTGCATTAATTACATCACCTTCCTTTAATTCTTTAAGAATCAAGTCCCATGTCAGCGGCTCCATTATCTATCGCAGGATCAGTGTCAGGCTGACAGGCCTATAGTTACCCTGGTCATCTTGTTTCTTTCTTAAATATTGGCACAACACTGACTTTCTTCCTATCTTCCAGAACTTCCCCAGTGTTCCAAGACTTATTGAAAATCAACTTTAATGGTCCAGCGACTCCACAGCCAGCTCTTTTAGAACTCTTGGATGTAAGTTTACTGGACCTGTGGATTAAAAATGTCTAAATTTAGTACCTACTATTTAACATCCTCCTGAAATATTTAATGGTATGGAGAGTGTTATCATATTGTATGACTATATCATCTAGTTTTCCCCCAAATACAGAACAGAAATTTACTGAAAATTTCTGCCTTTTCTGCATTATTGATCATTCTGCCATTTCCACTTCGTAGTGAACTAATACCATTCCTGTCTAGTAATGGACTAATATGTGTTCCTAGTATACTTAAACACCTTATTGTACTTATGTAACTCTCCTGGCCATAGATTTCTCCTTGACCCCCTTTGCTTCCCTTACCCATTTTCTACAATTCCTAGCTTCTCATTTGTATTTATTACATTCAGCTTCCTCTTTCTTGTTTGTTTGTTTTTTTTTTTTTAAATTTATACCTACCTTCACGTCCCCTCTAAACCAGGTCAGTTTTTTAACTGGTGTGGCCTGCTTGCTCAGTTGTGGGATTGTGGCTTTTTCAGCAGCTACTGAAGTGTTTTTCTGATTAAATTCTTCCTGCAAGCAGACTTGGCTCATACTTGTTTATGAAATTGGCTGTTTTAAAGCACCAGGTATATATGTCACTTGTCTGATCTTGATTCTGTTTTCACATTATAAATATCAAGTCACTTGTACCAAAGATACCATTAATTTTAGTTTTGTGATCAGTTTCTCTTTATCTGTCAAAATAAGGTCTCATATAGAATTCTTACTTTTTGAGTTAAGAAATTGTCATCTATAATTAGAAATACCAAGGCTGTTTTAATACTGGCAGCATGAGACCTCCAGCATATGTCATTCAAAGTGAAGTCTCCAGTGACCACACAGCTTTTTTTTAAATACATATTAATGAGGTGTGTAAGGAACCAGTCACTCTGTTCCTTAGTGTGATTTGGTGGTCTGTACAAACACCAACTAATACCTGATCTTGTGCTTTATCTGTTAGAACATCAATTTATGAGAATTCAAAATCATTCATAGAAAGGAGTTTCCTTCTGAATATAACTGGCAAGGATGGGGTCAACAGAAGCTGTCTCAATGCAGGCTCTGGCTGCTGTTTCCAAGAGCAGCATTTTAAGTTGAACTACAAGGACTCACTGGGTGAAATTCTATAGGGCGTGTAATTCAGAAGTCAGATTAGACTATTATAATAGTCCCTTGTGTCTTTAATCTATGGAATAGTATTATTCTCATTTTACAGATATGTGAAGCAGAGAAGTGAAGCAGCCTACCTAATGTCAAACAGTAAATCTCTGGTAGATTCAGGAATAAAACAAGTATTTTGTCCTACTCACAAGACCATCCTTTCCTCCCTCCTGGATAATCAGGGAACATCAAGTATCAGGGAGTAGCTGTGTTAGTCTGTATCCACAAAAACAACGAGGAGTCCGGTGACAATTTAAAGACTAACAGATTACATTCTGTTAGTCTCTAAGATGCTACCGGACTCCTTGTTGGGTTTTTTTCAGGGAACATCTTTACTAGGGAGCCAGTTATCTGAAAGTGTGTGTGTGTGTGAGAGAGAGAGAGAGGGGTGCCATCTTATGTCCCTGAATACTCTCGTAATAAACTTCTTTGATATTTTTGCACATTTGATTTTTCTGCCATCAGAAGTTTGAGCCAGCAAATCTGCTAATTTGCAAATACATTTGATTTTTCACTTAACTAAGTGGAGAGTAAAATGCTATGTCAATGAATCTGCCTTCAGTTGTAGTTTTACATTGTTACAGTTTTCTCTGCTACACTGATAGCCTTTTTTTATCTCTGGGTTTATCCAGTGGAATAAAATGTATTATGGATTCATCACCAGACTGGTAGTCAGGAACTGCTGCACTTTAACCTCAGTTTTACCACCTTTCACTGTAGCTTTGGAAAAAATTACTAAATCTTTCTCCATTTTTCCATCTGTAAAATGGGAATAGTTGTACTTGCCTGTCTCAGAAGTGTAGTGGGAATTGAATTGTGCTTTGCTCCGCACATTCATGTGCCAGTCCTTTTCAACATATACATGGAGCCATTGGGTGAACTGGTCAGAAAACGTGGACTCAAGTGCTAAGAGTGAGGGAGAGACAGCTCTATCTATCCTTTACTGCATCTGACCACACCACTACTACCAACAGCTAACTTAACGAGTCTTTATTCAGGACAAAGGTTGATTTTAATACAGAATGTCTTTAAAATTGGTTTCTCTAATTTGAAAAAGATCAAAAGCCATCACCATTTTTTGTTTTAAGTCTTTCTTTATCAGCAGCACTGATAGGAATTGTTATAGTTCCTCCAATACTATGTAGATTAATTACATACTAAAGGGCAGCCATCTCATTGTTTGTAATATCTGGCCACAATATTTGTATTGTATATTTCTTGGCAATTGAGTGAATGTAAATTTTAAAAAAAGGTCTAGACAACTCCCTACCAGATTGTTTCGTAGCCAGTATGAAAACATCTTTCAGATCAAGCGTGAATTCCATCAGATGACTGTTCAGTGGCCTTTGTAAAATGAATCTGTGGTCTTGGGCCAAAACACCACCTCACTTGATAGTACTGAGTCCCTTCTTTGGCAGTCTCCAAAGAGAGGCCAAAGGCTATGGAGAGTGAATTGCCCTTTTGCCTTTAAAGGCGCTCTATTCAAGTCACTGGTGGTAGAGTAGTGAGGGGAAGCTTGCACTCCTGCTGCTTGCATTGTACTTGATCATCATCTTCAAGACGTGTCCCTGTGGATACTCTACTTCGAGATGCACATGCACACTTGAGCCCTGGATTAGAGATTTTCTATTAAAAGTGTCTGGCCCACGTGTGCTTTATGCAACCTCATGGTGTGCTCCAAGGGCATATAGGGCTGCACAGGCGAACCTGTCAGTTCCTTTTCTCTCACCTCGACCTGAGGTGGCGCTCTAGCATGTTTGCCTTGTGTGTGCGTCAGCATGTTTTGTAGTTGTTTAGTTAGTTTAGCATTTCTAGTTAGTTGTTGTTATATAGTTGTGAGAGGTTTCAGTTTCTCCTAACCTCCCCTCCCCTCTGGGGAGCTTATTTGACATGGAAAGGCATGCTTGGCTTGCCAGGTTTCAAATCCTGCCTTTCTTGTCAGGATGCTGTCCCAGTTAGCAATGGCCATTCTAAGTGTATCCATTGCTTGGGAGAGTTCCATATCTCCCAGAAGTATAGCTTGGAAGAATTGGGAGACAAAACTGAAGCTGCTACTCATAGAGCACTCTCTTCGACCAGGCTCCGATTCAGGTCAGAAAACAGACACTCACCCTCTCTCTGTTTATCAGTCTCCACACAATGCCCCTTTGACTTTGGCTAAGGTCTCACTTAAGAAATTAAAGATCTCTGAGGACTCAGGGAAAGTTCCAAAAAAGTGGAGCTACGGTATCCCACCACAAGGAGCCAACTCCCAAGAAGTCCCAATCTGCTGCAAGGTCTGCGATTTCTGAGACCTTGATGTCTCGACTCAGTACTGTGGAGGGGAAAGAGACTTTCTCTGGTATCATCAAAGTAGGGATATTCTGGAGCACTTCAGAGAAATGTCACATCAGCAAGGCCCTGGTACCATTTGCCTCCAGATAAGTACAGTTTATTTCAGACTTACCAATGATGCCTTCCCATTTGGCTGCATCGGTATGGACAGATTTGAAGCATACACCTTCATCCCCAGTGCCTTCAAGCTCCAAACTATTGATACTGCCCAAGTCAATTGCCGAGTCAGTACCAATCCACTTGGTACCACAGGAATTCTGTTACACCAGAGACTTGTCAGGGTTAGACAAGCTGGAGTGCTCCCTGTTTTTGGGTACCAGATGACTCTTGGTACTTAGAACCCAGTCTCCAGATTACCAGTGCTTCCCAGTACTGCAGGATTCTACATTCTTAATCAGTGTCCTTACCATTTTAGGAATTCATACTTTTGATGAAGACCCCTGCCTATGTCACAGATGGAGGACTGTGTCCTCGGTTCTACCTTCTCTCCTGTATGGGCCTCTACAGTGCACATACTGGGATCCTTAGGTGGCATATTGGTAGCAATTTGCCAGACCACTGATTCCACTGCACCAGGAAACTAGGGTCACTGTCTCCTCCACCAAACCTCCAACATGAGGAGACCTTTGAGGAAGTAGAAGGCTAGGGTGGACAAAGAGGCTACCCCTTAAACTCCTATTTCATCTTCATCTGCAGATAAGGCAGTCATTCCACCATTGAAGATCAACGATTTTTGTCAATTCCAGGATCTCGTGAAGAGGGTGGCGGACGTTCCCTAGATACTGCTTGAGACTGACATCACAAAGTTCTGGACATTTTGCAGTCAGTGACACTCACTCAGTTTGCGCTATCCATTAATGAAGCGCTTCTGGATCCAGCAAAGACTGTGTGGCAAACTTCCGCCACCATATCACCAACTGGTAAATGGGCAGATAAGAAATATTATGTAGCCCCTCCCCCACTCCTCCCAGGGACTCAGATGTTTTCATTTTCCCACCCCTCACCAAATTCTCTGGTAGTGGATACCGTAAATTACTCCTTGCCTACTCCTTATGACAAGGTCAGAAAAGGTTAGACCTTTTTGAATGGAAAGCCTATTCATCTGCAACCGTCCAATTTTAAATCACAAACTATCAGGCAATCATGGCCAAGTATGAGTACATAAATTGCAACAAGTTCACATCCTTTATTGAAAATCTTCCCAAGAAGCATAGAGAACACATCCAGGCCATCATTAAGGATGGTCAGTTATTAGCCAAAATCTCTCTCCAAGCATCCCTAGATGCCGCTGCTAGATTCATCTCCAGAGCAATTGTCATGCGCAGGGTGTCACGGCTGCAGTTTTTGGGATTCCTAAGGGAGGTTCAGAATACTGTTGAGGACCTCCAGTTTAATGGTCAGATGCTCTTCTCAGGAACTATGGACAAGTTCCTGCACATGCTGAAGGATTCCAGGGCCACGTTGAGGTGTCTGGGCATATACGCTCCTACAAACAAGAGGAGATTTAGCAAGTCTCAGACTGTCCAGAGATTACACCTGGCTCAGTTCTCTGATTTTCACAGAACCACTGAACACACAGTCAACTTGTGGAAAGCCTTGAGGAGGTTGTCTTTAAACAGTGTTTAAAAGAGAACTGGATAAATTCATGGAGGTTAAGTCCATTAATGGCTATTAGCCAGGCTGGGTAAGGAATGGTGTCCCTAGCCTCTGTTTGTTAGAGGGTGGAGATGGATGGCAGGAGAGAGAACACGTGATCATTACCTGTCAGGTGCCCCAGAGGGAGTGAACCTAACATTGGCCACTGCCGGCAGACAGGATACTGGGCTAGATGGACCTTTGGTCTGACCCAGTACGGCCGTTCTTATGTTCCTATCCTTCTAGGGGGAAAAGGGCAGGGGGGGTGGATTCCAGATGAAAAGAGCTTCCCACTATCCTTCAGCTAGTACCCAGTCATCATCAAACTTGCTGTTTTCATGGGTTGATTGAAGGCTCAAATCCTCCCTTGCCTGTAGTTTGCAAGCTGCAACCTTATGCTCACTTCTTCGTTTTTGGAGACCACCTTTCCCATTTCCAACAGGCCTGGTGACCTATTACAACAGACAAGTGGATCATGGAGGTTATATTATTGGACTACATCATTCTCTTCATGTCTCTCGCCACCACCTTCCCCATCCCTCTTCAGGGTCCCCTGACTAGCCCCTGACCCTTGTCTCAAGACTATATACTTAGTCAAGAAGGACATTCCCTCTTTTATTTAGGAGCAGTAGAACCAGTCCCATCCCCTTTGAGTAAAACCCTTTCCCTCTCTATGTATTTTCTCATGCCAAAGAAGGATGGAGGGTGGAGACCAATTGTAGATCTAAGACAACTGAACAAATTTGTAAAAGCTCAAAAGTTCCTGATAAGTGGAGCAGGTCACCATAGGTTCAAACAGAGGTCCTAGCAGGTATCTAAGTACCACATTGACATCCCAAGTCAGAGAAGGATCCTTAACCAAGGGGTAAAGATTCTCCAGACTCGTAATAACTATCGAGGACATATGGTGTGCAAAAATAGAAAACCCCTTAGTGGGGAATGAAAAGCTAATATCATGACGAGGTGAACCGAATAGATATAACATCCAGTTTTGGGAAGTCTAGTAGATAATCTATGACGACTGATAGTGGGGAAGTTTCAGGCACAAAGTAGTGATGTTCTTGGAACCTCTTCCATTTCTGAAGGTATGTAATTTGAGTTGACTCCCTTCTACTGTTTGCAGCTGCTATGTCATATGGTAGCTTGCACCTTTGTGATGGGGCATGCAAGATTTGCCTCCATTGCTTTGAGGCCTAGTTCAGGAGGACCTATTCATCAATCAGAGACAGCTTGGACAAACAAGCAGGTTACGGTTTCTCTCCAGGTGAAGAACTCTCTGGATTGGTGGAAAGATCAATGCAATGTCTGCACAGGTGTCCATTTCTCCTCCTAGCTCCAACAATAACTGTGACAATGAATGCATTGCTGTGAGGGTGGGGAAACCAATCTCTATATCAATGTGTTGGAACTGAGGGCAGTCAGGAATGCTTGTCTTCAATTCCTACCCCTCATCAAGAGCAAATCAATTAGAATCATGATGGACAGCATGGCTTGCATGTTCTATATCAATAAACAGGGATGTGAAAGATCGCTTTCCCTGTGCACAAAAGCTATAAAGTTATGCAACTGGTGTATAGCCCATCAGATTTAGATCTCAGCCATTTACCTTCCTGGAGTCCAGTATGTCACAGCCAGTATGCTCAGCAGATGCTTCTCCCAGGACTAAGAATGGGAGTTGAACTCTCAGATCTTTCATGGGATATTCTAGAGGTTGGGACTTCCACATGTGGACCTGTTCACCACATCCAGCGCAGGAAGTGCCCTTTTAATTCTGCTCAAGAAGTAGTCTTGTTCACCTTTCTTTGGGAGACACCTTTCTCCTTCCTTGGAAAAAGGGTCTGTTCTATGCATTCCCTCCAACACAACTAATTCCAAGAGTGGTGAACAAGATAAGGCAGGACAAAACCAGGGTTATCCTCCTAATGCTGATCTGGCCGAGGTGAGCTTAGTAACCTTACCTGCTTCACCTGTGTGTCCAGCTGGCACTCCCAACTTCTGACTCTCCCTCATCTCCTCTCCCAGGATACAGGTCGTGTGCTTCACCCCAACCCCGAGGTCATCCATTCTCCAAGCATAGCTCCAAGATAGTTCACAGGTTTAGACTCCACTTGACAGGAGTACAGTAAGTAATACTAACTACACAATAGAAAGGAGTCAGTTCAAATTACTTATCTCCAGAAATGGAAGAGGTTTCAACCACTGGTGTCATGGTCAATGCCTTGTGTCTGTGTCTCCATTTGAACCTATGATGACCTGCTCCTTGCTTCGCTTTTCTATGAAGACACCTTTTCTAGTAGCTATCATGTCAGCCTGCAGGTCTGGAGAAATTGGAGCCTTGATGTCAGGACCCTCTCTCCCCCCCCAATTTATAGGTTTTTTTGTTTTTTTTTCCCCAATGACAAGGTCTTTCTATAACTGCACCCAAAGTTCTTACCTAATGTTCTCTCAGATTTCCAACTTAACCAGTCTATCTGCCAGTATTATTCTCTAAACCACATAAATCTCAGCACTAGACTTCCCTTCATACATTAAATGTACGACAGACATTTATCTAGATAGGACAAAGTAATTTCAGAAATCACGTAGGCATTCTGTCTCCATTGCAGAAAGATCAAAGGAGTTCACAGTCTCTTCACAGAGACTGTTGAGATGCATCTGTGGGTGTATCACTGCTTTTTATGATACAGCTGGTGCTTTGCTCCCCAAAAGATTGTAGCACACAGTACAAGATCACAAGCAGCTTTCACAGTTACTCAGAAACATTCCAGCATCTGAGATATGCAGAGCTACTACATGGACTTCAGTGCATATCTTTTCTGAACGTTATGCTTAGTCCACATCTGATGTAGTACTTGGATCTGCTGTACTGTCTTCAGTTTTGGACTTGATTCTTAAGTTCCCTCCTCCCTGTGAGGATACAGCCCCGGAGTCACATGGAATGGAGCACCCATGGGGACACTAATCGAAGAAGTAGTAAAGGTTACTCATCTTGTGCAGTAACCGTGGTTTTTCAAGATGTGTTTCCCTATGGGTGGACCTGCCCTTCTTCCCCCCTGCTTTGGACTGTTCTTGTTGGACATTCAGATAGAGAAGGAACTGAGGGCAATTTGCCCGTGCAGTCCTGCATACCCTAAGAGTGTGGCATGAGCTTGTGTGGCACATATGCACAAGCTGAACAGACACTGCTAATGGAAAGAGGCACATGCACACCTGAAGTGGAGCATCCATGGGGGACACACATCTTGAAGAACTACAGTTGCTGCACAAGGTGAGTGACCTTATTTTTCGCTAGCACTAAATTCACATAAAATGTAGATGCATGTACACATCAAGCTTTAGGTCTGAAAGCTTAATGTCAGAGTCCAAGGTCCTTTTACAGTGTTTCAGAATCATGTCCAGTAAGTGTATAAATGTGCCCCTAGACTACCAGATATCCTGGACTGATGCTAGCATTTGGCTAAAGTTTTGGAACAGTTGGTATGAAACAAAATTTTTGCTACACCAGAGCTGCTCGTATTCCAAGTGAAATTGGCAAGCAATGAAAGTGGTTTCCAATTTATAGATCAGAGGACTAGAAATTGTATTTGATAACTTTTTGTAACATGTAAGAATGCAATTTAAAATCACTGATATGGGGTGATTTGAAGAATCTTTCTTTGATCCTTGAATCAAAGTGAATGGAAAGAAACTGTAAATAATTGATTGCACTGGGACTGCCTAACTATGTTCAGCATTATTTTTAATTGCAAAATGCTACTTAGACTGATTACTTTTTTTCTCCCCATCCCTCTTCAAAGTTCATTCTTTCATCAAGCTATCCTGAGTTTGAGATTTTATTTTTCTCTTGCAGAGGTCTCGTCTTACACAGTCTTTAGGAAACCCATTGTGTCAAAGTCCCTCCTGTACCCCCATCAGTGGGTCTCCAGGACCCCCAAAAGCCTGCACGTCACCCCACCAAGTCAACGGAAAAATTTACTGGTTAGTTCTTCTTTTCTTATAGGTTGACCAATCTCCTATTTTGGGATTATTCTGAGTAATTTTTATAATTAAGACATTTGTGATAGTGGCTGAGAATGTAATCGTAGGTGAACCTTCTCTCTTTGAATACAATTAATGATGTAAGGAACTAAAATAAATACACATGCCTGATGGGGGAGAAATATTTTTGAAGATAGATATTAGGTTATATATTGCAATCTACATTTTGTATCTAAAAATAGCATATAATATTGCATGTTTTGCAGAGTATTTGGTGCAAAGTGTTACATAGAGCTTCATCTTCTTTTAATGTATGGATGGCCAGTGCTGCCCACAAATCCAAATGCATCTAATCTTTAAAGGTAACCTACAACAAAGGTTCTCTCTCCTCTCCCTTAAAATTGGATTTGTGACCTTTTCCCCATTTTATCACGTATAAAGAGAGCCTGAAAAACACTTTTTCTGCCTGTATTTCACCCATTGAAATATCAGAAATCAATCCTGTCTTCCCTAGCGATACTGAATGACCTCTTGGGCCTCAGGCTGTTGAGAGCTCTCATACCGTAATTAAAGTAGTGGGGAAAGGGTATTGAATGTTTAACACACTCTTCCAAACAAGTGCTTGTTAGATATGGGAGTTAAAAAACCAAACCAAAACTTAAGTAGCCTACGGGAATCTTCTCTCAGCTGCCCAAGTGTGTCTTTTTGTGATGTCATTAATGTAATTCGTTATCCAGTCACCTTATTCTTTGGTGAGGGCCAAGTTACTCTGTCCCCTAAAGTGCATGCGCTGGGAGTGAAAAGTTCACAGACGAGGCAAATGTTATGGTCTGTACAACTCAGAATGAGCCTCTTTATTAGCAAAATTTTAAATGTCATTTTAAAGACAGATTTAAAAAAAAAAAGTAAATGCATCTATGAAACCACTTGTCTGTTGTCCACTAACTTATCACTCAGTGTATTCCTCCGTGACCAGTCTCTTCTCTTCTCCCTTGTCTTCCCTGCTTATGCACCTGCCATCTGAACGCACACTTTTTTATGAATGTTTCCTACCTGCTGCTCCACTTTGAGAGTCATTCCTATCCACCTTCCCTCTTATATATACCACTTGATCATTTCCCTCCCCTTTTTTCCTTTTCCCCCACCTCTGGGGATTTTCTTCACTTATTCTCTGCCTCCAGTTCTCTGGAGAGTGGGCAGTTTAGAAGCAGCTGCTTTCATTCATTTGATCTTGTGGGGTCAAGCCAGTGGTGGCAGCAGAGAAAAGTGGGAAGCCTCGAAAGAAGTCTCCTTTGGCTCAGCTTCGGACAAGGCTAGGTAGGCAGCAGAGGGAGAAAAGGGGCCTGCTCCTGTGAGCTCAGAGACAGGGTAGGGAAGATGGGAAAGGAACTTCCTTTCAGTGTGGCCTGTAAGGCGCTCTGACCAGTGCTGGTGGAGAGAGGAAGGTCTCTGCTGCCTGGTCCCAATCAGGTGCAAGCTACCTCCCCAGCTGTCTGCCAGCCCTCTTTGACCTACAGCAGGCAGGCAGCTATGGGTAATAGGAAAGGGTTTAGGGGCTGGATCTGGGCAGCAGGCCATGTGTTTGACACCAGTATTGACAAGACCTGAATTTCTAATGTGAAAATTTTTGGTTTTGTTTTTAAATAAACTGAACCATTTTTCAAGCCTTTCATCCTTTATAAAGAAGCCTAAAATGGTAAAAGACTAATATCTTTCCTTTGCTGGTTGCCTGACTATGGAGGTTCATCCTGTGAAATGTATTTGTCTCAGCATGCAGTGCTCCACCTTGATTCAAGTCGCCTCTGCTAAAATACAAATAGTTCTTACTGTAACCTCTTTTGAGGTTGCAGTTAGCACCATTTTATGCTAATTGGGTACACCATTCAGTTTCTGGAAAATTGCTAATTAAATCCTCATTTGGGGAAAGTTTGAATGCCTGTTACTATTACTATGAGGATTGCACATGTCTTGGATTATATTTTAGTTGTTGCTCTGAGTGAGGTGGGATGCATTCCATTTTGAGGTGTAGCTGCTTACAATACAAGTTGCCAGTTTTCCGTTGATGCTTAGTTTTAATAAACAGAATTATTTGTTCTATTGATTGCTAATTTTATTCAAAAGTGCCTTAAGCTTGCAGGTGTTGCTGATGCAATTGGATATATCAGACCATATTTTTTGCATGTGCATACCTTTAATGTAGGGTTTGCTGCACAGATGCAAGGAAAATCTCCACGTTTGAAAGAGCAACTAACTGCTTTACACTGTGTAGGGCTTTATTGCTGAGCACCTCTTTAGTGGTGCCTAACTTGCATATTGGTGGTTGGAACAGAAATGAGATGAAGATAATTCTTTACAATTGTGAGAACCTTTTTATTCCAATTCTCAAAGCACCTTACAGTTACTAGTTGTCCTAGAAGCTGCGTGAGGTAGATAAAGCATTTACAGAGATCACTTCATGTGCCACTGAAACATGACAGCAGCATAACAACATACAGCAATGCTATAGTTTAGGGTGGGAAGTAAAAACCAGTACAGAAAGTAAGGCAAATTCAAGAAGCAGCAGTGCATCTCACAGCCATCTCTGCTTTTCACTTGCCGATCCAAGGACAGATGGTGTTTTCCCATGACATGACAGTCAGATTCTTGAGAAGACTTGAGAGACTCTTCCCGCAGGTATGGGCTCCTGTCCCACAGTGGGATCTTAACTTGGTCCTCTCTAGGCTCACTGTTAGCCTTGGTATTGCACCTTGGCTGCTATCATGGTGAAAACTTTTGTGAATACCCTGGGTGGTGTAGCAAGCCCAAAGGGGAGTGCACATGTCCATTCCACAACCTGCCCTCCTTCCCCACTGTCAGTTTCTGGCAAGAGGGAACTGAGGGTGGGGGGAGCTGGCGGTGCCCCTTATACCATGCCATACGGGACAGGCACCACTCCAGAGGGCACCACAGCCGGTTCCCTACAGATACTGCTGAGGGAAAAACTTTAAGCACTGGTGCACATGGCAAGCGCGCACACCTAATATGGAATGGACATGAGCAACACATCTCGAACACCAGTTATGGAAAAGGTAACTGTAATTTGTCTTAATCTCCTCTTCTGACAGCCGCTTGGAGGTGGTGATTTCAGGTTCATCTCCCCAAATAGTGAGCCTTACTGACCTCATATATCACAAGTCTTTCAGAACTTTGGAGAGAGTCTTTGGCCAGCTAACAGCACGCTGGGATGAGGATGTCTTGGGACAAAATCACTGTTAGAGACTTTGCAGAAATGAGAGGAGATCACATGAAACGAGGGGTTCAGATGCCAGCCAGGTGCATATAAACTAGTAGGTGACTTCTGGTGCTGAGTATGCAGAAGGGCAGGAAAATACAGTCCCCAAGGAATTGTGGGAAGGCATTGCAGGACTATAAGAGCCAGAGTTTTGAAACCCAGTTTTCAGCCTGTGTCCAGCCTGCCAAGTGGGTGTGTTAAAGTGAAACCCAGACTCTAACTTATACCACCACCTGGTTATGCAAGCCTGGATTCAGATCACACACAAGCCCACATGAAAGATTTGTGTGTGGACAGTAGGGGAGGTTTGTGCTAAAACCCAGGTAATAGCCCAGACTACCCTGTCAAAGAGATGCACACTATTTACTGAATCTCTAGCACCTCTTTCTGCAATACTTAGCTGTTCCTTTCATACAGGTACTGACTGGATCTGACCCTGCTTAGCTGAGATCAGTACAAGATGGTATGATTACAGGCTTCAAGACGTCTGCATTGTGTAGTGCGAGCACATATTTCACACGCTTGTTAGAGAGTGGCTATTTCATTTAATGAATCATTGATAGTTGCTTACGCAGCTTGTGAGTGGGGCCTACAGTTGTACTCTCCAGTAATGGCAGCAGCATAGCACATAAGGAGCTTTAAATAAAGGTGTTTCAGACTACGGAGAAGTAAAGAATACAGGCCATTCTGGGTAGAAGTGATCCTGTTTGTAATTCTGCATGGCACCACAATAATGTGTGAGTAATTTCTAACTGACCATGCTTGAAAATACCGCAGTGCGCTCCAAGCAGGAATATTTCTAATGTTCTAGAGGTAAAGAACTGAGCAGTTGTACTGCACCTTATTTTAGACAGTTTCAAAGGGAAATTAACAACATTTCTGCCACTCCTGCCACCATCTTTGCCACTTACAGGCTTTGCAGCAGAAGCAGGTCTTTATAGGTGGAATTATCAAAGAACCGTCATAGTGAACAGATTTGGTGAATGTATTTTAAGCACAAGGGCAGCATGGAAAAGGGCATGGAGAGACCTGAGAGAAGCTGGTGAAAGGTGTATCAGTGCAAGTGTCACTGGAAGAAATGGCTTTGTGCTGTAGGGCCTTGAGAGCAAGGGCAAGAAACTGGAATTAGATATAGAGCCAGTGAAGTGGCATTTGAGTGACTTGAATAGGAGATTAACATGGTAGAAACGGAGAAGAGAGAATTTCATAAGCAGCACTTCAGACATAGCTGATGAGTGGAAGAGAAGCAAGGATAATGTCAAGACTTGAGAGGAGATCATTAGGGTGTGGATGAAAAAGAGACAGAAAGGAAGAGGCAGACTAGTTATGGCTTGGACATGGACAAAGGGAAGGAAGCTGAAAATGGCTTCCAGGTTACAAGCCTGTGAGACAAGGAGAGTGTTTGAATGTAATGGAGAATGGAAGTAGCAGAGATTAGGAGCAAAGAGTGAGTGCTAACTGACTATGTTAAACTTTAGATAATGATAGGCTGTCCAAGATAAAACATTAAAGACAGTGAGAGATGCAAGACTAAAGCTATGGATGGTCATGGAATGCTATTCATATGCAAGTTGCAAAGTATAGTTGTCAAACTTAGAACTGACTAATATTTAAGAGACTAGGTGTGTGAGGTAATATCTTTTAGGGGACCAACATCTGTTGCTAACAGAGACAAGCTTTCAAGCTCCACAGGTCCTGAAGAAGAGCTCTGTGGAGCTTTATAGTTTGTCTCTGTCACCGACAGAAGTTGGGAGTCAGTAAAAGTTATCTCACCCATCTTGTGTCCCTCCTATCTTGGTACCAAGATGGCTACAGTAATAATGTAACCACAAAGTAAACTTCAAAACACTTTCAAAATAAACCAGGTGAGATGGATAATTTTGCAGATGCCACATCTGTTGGTGATATGCATTTATATTGCTCATAAATACAAATCTGAATGTTTACTCTGTACATGTCAGTCATGACTGTAAGGTTAAGTCTAGACTTCTCTTTTTAATGTGTTAACTTTCAATTGAAGTATCCAATTTTTTTGCTGATTGGTATATTTAAAATAGATATGAGGTTATTTTTCTGATAACTTAAAGTTCAGATTTAAAATGGTTATATGCTACTTAATCAAAAATTGCTTGCATCTTAAATGTTTCTTCCCAATAGCAATACACCTCTACCTCAGTGTAACCCAACCAGGTATAACAAATTCGGATATAACATGGTAAAGTGACTCTCTGGGAAGGTGGGGCTGCGCACTCTGGTGGATCAAAGCAAGTTCAGTATAACACGGTTTCACCTATAATGCGGTAAGATTTTTTGGTTCCCGAGGACAGCGTTATTTTGAGGTAGAGGTGTATTAACTTTGTATTCATCTTTTCCTGCAAGGGGAAGGAAAAATAACTAATAAAGTGAGAGGGGAGGCATGATTTATATTGCTGCCTATAAATTTAATGGCCATATTAACTTTGATAAAGCAAAGAAACGTACTAGGAATTTAAGTAGCTAGAAATGTTTAATACCAAAAGAAGGAAAGATCAAGAGCCGGAGTGGGTGGTGGTGGTAGTAGTAGTAGTAGTGTGTGTGTGTGTGTGTGTGTGTGTGTGTGTGTGTGTGTGAGTGAAGAGATGTGCATTTCCCCTTTAAGTACATTGCTTTGTTAATTAGATCAGCTTGCTGAGACCACAGCTGCTGCTGCCTGCAAGCTCCCTCTGTCCTGAGCCCTGTCATGTGTCCCCCCTGCTCTCTGGAAGATGGGGTGAGTGGGGTGCAGGGGGGAGGGGGACACCCTGACATTAGTCCCTCTCTTCCTCCCCTCTCCCCCCGCACAGCAAGCAGAAGTCTCCGGAAGCAGCTCCAAGGCAGAGGGCAGGAGCAGGACATGGCAGTGGGGTCAGGGACACTGCAATTGCTAGCCTGCTGGGCAGCTGCTGCACAGGGAACTTAGGGGAGCGGGAAGCTGATGGAGGGGGTGGGGGGAGGCTGCCATTCCAGCCTGGTTCCAAGTCCCCACCATCTAGCTGCACCAGGCTGCTCTTCCTGCAAGCAGTGGACAAAGCAGGTGGCTGCCAAAGACATTAGAAGGGAGCATTGCACAACTTTAAACGAGCATGTTCCCTAATTGATCAGCAACATAACATTAATCGGGAGGACTTTTAAGTGAGGAGTTACTGTAGTTTTGGGTTGTCAAACACATTTTAACCACTTTGTGAACTTTCCCCAATGACCTGCTAATAACCTTCCCTATGTCTTGCAGGAAAGCATATCAATAGTACTGAAAGGAAATTGAGTCTCCACATTTATTCAGGCTTTCTGAGACAGTTGACCTTGCATTGTCAAGGGCAACAAAATATGAACTAGAATCTGGGCTAACAGTATATAAATCCTTCTCTTTGAAATGTAAGCTCTAACAAACTGATGAGTTGGAGGTGAAAAGGCTGTGCTTTATGCACTACATATAGAGATGGGTGTTTTTTGTTTTTTGGTTTTTTTTTTGATAAATAGTTTAGTCACTGAAAAATGCAGTTATGTGTTTCTGGAAAAGAGGGGAATTGTCTGGCTTTTATCGTGTAATCACTCATCTGAGTGCTATCGTACCTTTTACTATCCCCAAACAACTACATATAAAAAACCTGTTAATATTGTAATGATTTTGTTAGACTTTTATGCTTGTGCTTTTTTTCAGGGAATGTTTGTTCTTGTTTTTAATGTTTTATATATGTAAAGATTAAGAAGTGTGGATTTTCCAAGCAGTCATATGTATTCAAATGCAGTTAGTGTTCTGAGGAAGAAACTGTGATCCAGTGGTCAAAAGGGTAATGAGTCTCAGGATTCCTCATATATGAACATAAAAATGGCCATACTAGGTCAGACCAATGGGCCATCTAGCCCAGTATCCTGTCTTCCAGCAACATGCCAGATGCTTCAGAGGGAGCGAACAGAACAGGGCAATTTATTGGGTGATCTATCCCCTGTCATCCAGTCCTATCTTCTTGCAGTCAGAGGTTTAAGGATACCCAAAGCATGGGGATGCATCCATAACCATCTTGGCTAATAGCCATTGATGGACTTATCCTCCATGTACTTATCTAAGGGCTTGTCTACACTGGCACTTTTACAGCGCTGCAACTTTCTCTCTGTAAAGTGCCAGTGCAGACAGTGCACCAGTGCTGGGAACTGTGCCCCTCGTGGAGATGGGTTGTTTTTTTTAGAGCAGTGGGCGAGCGCTCTGCCACAACTACACAAGCCACATTAAAGTGCTGCCACAGCAGTGCTTTTATGTTGCCATTGTAGACTAGCCCTAATTCTTTTTTTAACCCAGTTTATACTTTTGGCCTTCACAACATTCTTGGGCAATGAGTTCCACAGGTTGATTATGCCTTGTGTGAAGAAATACTTCCTTAGGTTAGTTTTAAACCAGCTGCCTATTAATTTAATCAGGTGACCCCTGACTTGTGTTTTGTGAAGGAGTAATTAACACTTTTTCCATACCATTCGTGATTTGATAGACCTCTGTCATATCCCCCTCAGTCTTCTTTTCCAAACTGAATAATACAAGTTATTTTAATCTCTTTCATACTTCTAACGATTTTTGTTACCCTTCTCTGTACTTTTTCCAATTCTAATATATCTTTTTTGAGATGGGGTGACCAGAACTTCATGCAGTATTCAAGGTGTGGGTGTTCCTTGGATTTATATAGTGGCATTATGGTATTTTCTGTCATCTTATCTGTCCCTTTCCTAATGTTTCCTAACATTGTTAGCTTTTTTGACTGCCGCTGCACATGGGGCCGATGTTTTCAGAGAACTGTCCACAAGATCTCTTTCTTAAGTGGTAGTAGCTAATTTAGACCTCATCTGTTTGTATGTATATTTGGGATTATGTTTTCCTGTGTGCATTACTTCGCTTTTATTAGCTTTGAATTTCATCTGCCATTTTCCTGCCACTAGTTTTGTAAGATCCCTTTGTAACTCTTCATGGTCTGCTTTGGTCTTAACTATCCTTAACTATCAAGGACAGGGTAGGCCCACTGCTCAGGGAGGAGGGAGAAACAGTAACGGGAAACTTGGAAATGGAAGAGATGCTTAATGATTTCTTTGTTTCGGTCTTCACTGAGAAGTCTGAAGGAATGCGTAACATAGTGAATGCTAATGGGAAGGGGGTAGGTTTAGAAGATAAAATAAAAAAAGAACAAGTTAAAAATCACTCAGAAAAGTTAGATGCCTGCAAGTCACCAAGGCCTGATGAAATCCATCCTAGAATACTCGAGCTAATAGAGGAGGTATCTGAGCCTCTAACTATTATCTTTGGAAAATCTTGGGAGATGGGAGAGATTCCAGAAGACTAGAAAAGGCAAATCTAGTGCCCATCTATAAAAAGGGAAATAAAAACAACCCAGGAAACTACAGACCAGTTAGTTTTAACTTCTGTGCCAGGGAAGATAATGGAGCAAGTAATTAAGGAAATCATTTGCAGACACTTGGAAGGTGATAGGGAATAGCCAGCATGGATTTGTAAAGAACAAGTCGTGTCAAACCAATCTGATAGCTTTCTTTGATAGGATAATGAGTCTTGTGGATAAGGGAGAAGCAGTGGATGTGGTATACCTAGACTTTAGTAAGGCATTTGATACGGTCTCGCATGATATTCTTATCGATAAACTAGGCAAATACTATTTAGATGGGGCTACTATAAGGTGGGTGCATAACTGGCTGGATAACCGTACTCAAAGAGTAGTTGTTAATGGTTCCCAATCCTGCTGGAAAAGTATAACAAGTGGGGTTCCGCAGGGGTCTGTTTTGGGACCGGCTCTGTTCAATATCTTCATCAACGATTTAGATGTTGGCATAGAAAGTGCGCTTATTAAGTTTGCAGATGATACCAAACTGGGAGGGATTGCAACTGTTTTGGAGGTCAGGGTCAAAATTCAAAATGGTCTGAGGTAAACCAGATGAAGTTTAATAAAGACAAATGCAAAGTGCTCCACTTAGGAAGGAACAATCAGTTTCACACATACAGAATGGGAAGAGACTGTCTAGGAAGGAGTATGGCAGAAAGGGATTTAGGAGTTATAGTGGACCACAAGCTAAATATGAGTCAACAGTGTGATGCTGTTGCAAAAAAAGCAAACGTGATTCTGGGATGCATTAACAAGTGTGTTAGGAGCAAGACACGAGAAGTCATTCTTCCGCTCTACTCTGCGCTGGTTAGACCTCAACTGGAGTATTGTGTCCAGTTCTGGGCACCGCATTTCAAGAAAGATGTGGAGAAATGGGAGAGGGTCCAGAGAAGAGTAACAGGAATGATTAAAGGTCTTGAGAACATGACCTACGAAGGAAGGCTGAAAGAATTGGGTTTATTTAGTTTGAAAAAGAGAAGACTGAGAGGGGACATGATAGCAGTTTTTAGGTATCTAAAAGGGTGTCATCAGGAGGAGGGAGAAAACTTGTTCACCTTAGCCTCCAATGATAGAACAAGAAGCAATGGGCTTAAACTGCAGCAAGAGAGATTTAGGTTGGACATTAGGAAAAAGTTCCTAACTGTCAGGGTGGTTAAACACTGCCATAAATTGCCTAGGGAGGTTGTGGAATCTCCATCTCTGGAGATATTTAAGAGTATGTTAGATAAATGTCTATCTGGGATGGTCTAGAGCAGTAGTCCCCAACACGGTGCCCGCGGGTGCCATGGCGCCCGTGGGCACATCTTTATATATCCGTGTCCTGGCCCCTGGGAGAGCACCTGCCAAAATGCCGCGAAGAGGATGCCTCTCGCTGATGCCACTTGCCATCGACAAGCGACGTCATCGAGAGGCGTCGCCGCCGTGGCATTTCAGGGGGTGCTCTGCCGCTGCTGTGGTCCTTCGGCTGGCGCCCGCCAGACAAAAAGGTTGGGGACTGCTGGTCTAGACAGTATTTGGTTCTGCCATGAGGGCAGGGGACTTGACTCGATGACCTCTCGAGGTCCCTTCTAGTCCTAGAGTCTATGAATCTATGAATCCTGAGTAATTCTCCATCATCTGCAAACAGTCACGTCCAGTGTTTGCCCCTTTTCCCAGATAATTTATGAACATGTTGAAAAGAACTGGTCTCAACAGATCCTTGGGGACCCTGATATTTACCACTCTTCATTGTGAAAACTGACCATTTATTCCTACTGTTCGTTTTCTGTCTGTTAACTAGTTACTGATCCATGAGAGGACATGGACTCTTATCCCTTGACTCCTTACTCTGCGTAAGAACCTTTGGTGAGGGACCTTGTCAAAGGATTTCTGAAAGTGAACCACTGGATCACTTTGGCCACGTGTTTGTAGAGACGCTCAAAGAATTGTAATAGATTAGTGAGGAATGATTTCCCTTTATAAAAACCATGTTGATTATTCCCCAACGTATCATGTTCATCTATGTCTCTGATAATTCTATTCTTTACTGTTGTTGCCACCGGTTTGCTTGGTACTGATGTTAGGCTTATCCACCTGTAACTGCCAGGACCACCTCTAGAGCCTTTTCTTTAAAATTGGTGTCACATTAGCTATCCTCCAGTCACCTGGTACAAGGCTGATTTAAGCAGTCGGTTACATACCACAGTTAACTCTTCAGTGAATACCATCTGGTCCTGGTGATTCATTACTGTTTAATGTATCAGTTTGTTCCAAAACCTGCTCTATTGGCAGCTCAATCTGGGACAGTTCTTTAGATTTGTCACCGAAAAAGAATTGCTCAGGTGTGGAAATCTCCCTCACATCCTCTGCAGTAAAGACCAATGCAAAGAATTCATTCAGCTTTTCCAAAACAGCCTTGTCTCGACTCTAATCCAGTTATTTAATGTATTTTTTGCTTCCTCAGTAAAATAGGAGTAATATGAATCCTCTAAGGTGTGTTTTTAGCTGAAGAGTTTTGAGATCCCATGATAAAATGTCATATAAAAAGAACATTCAGGGCCAAAATCTCTGCTACTGTTGAGCCAGAGACATTAATAAGTGTGCAAGAGTTGGAACAGTTGAACATAAGTTTGAAGGAGTTATGTGAATTGAGGTTCACAAGTGACACTGATAGCTGGCAGTATTATCTGATCAGCTAAATATATATCTGTCGTAATTTCTCTTATATGTTTATCCCTGGCTCATTTCCTAAGAAAATCAGTTTGGATTCCCAACTTCAAAATTCACAGCAAGAATGTAAGATTGCTTTTATGGCAATAAACAGTTCATTGTGAAGGTGCAAGAGAAAATGATATTGTCTTAACACAGTCTGTTCAGTTGATGTGGAATACTGTGCTACTAATAAATTAACTTATAAAGGTCATTCTTGTTGTGTATGTTTAAAGCAGTGCAGAGAAGTAGAAGGATAATCATGAGTAAGCCATTTCTTTGACAAGGAAGAGAAGCTTAGTAGCGCTATGCATTGCTACAGTGAAGACTTAGGTTCACTTTGTGATGTTCTAGTCTTTTTTTTCCCCTCTCCCTGGGTTGGTGGGGACATGGAAGAATTGAGGCAGCATGCTTACCTTCAGAAAGTAAGGTGAACCTCCCATTCAACAATCTTTGTTGCTGGCTGAGCAACAGTTGCCATGCTCTGGAGGGGGTCCAGTCCAACAGACAAAAAGGTCTTTTGCAGCACAGCAGAGCTGTGAGTGGGGACAAAGTTGCAAAGCAGTACAAAGTGAAAGAATCATCAGGTCACAGAAGGACTTGGATCTTGTCACAATGGAGTTTGAGTTTGTGACCAGCCTCTATAAGAGTTCATTTAAATACCGTTCCTTCACATAACATTGTTAACGTGTAGTTTTTAAATTAGTGGCTGTATTGTGTTCTGGCTTTGATATTGAGTCAGTCTGTGACATCCTTAAGTGAATGGTGTTCTGTAGTGTAGATAGGACTGTTTGCATAACCTAGGAAGTCAATTCTCCTCTCTCCTGGATATGTGAAGACATTCCAAAGTGCATTGCATGAAGGGGAAAAAACCCACAATCCACTCCCTCAGTCAGCATGGGATGGCTGCTCAGATGTTCTCAGAATGTGTGGGTACACACACAGCTATGTAGCATGGTAGGTGTGCATAAGCCAGCAACAGCTGACACAGGGCCATGTCAGAAAAAAGACTGCTGTATAGTCATGGTGAATCGTGGATGAGCATATGATAGCCTGTTCATAGGTAACATAGTTCTGTCTTAATATTGATGGAGAATTCGTATTAGATTTCTAATACTCCATGGTACCTTTTCTCACAGTCAAATGACTATTTAACCGTTGGAGTGAAAGGGAGATTGCCCAACTTCCTGGCATGTACAGGGCAATTAGATAAAGCAGTTGAGCAAAGTAAAGGCTTTAAGTGCATCCTGCTGTCTGGCAAATATAATTAATATGTGTCTGATAATTGTGAAACCTAAAATGACTGGATGTAGGCCTAGAAAGATCAAGTTTTCATTTGTAAAGTTGCAGCTTTTATTTGTTGAAAACATGTATAATGCAGTTCTGTAAAAATAGCATAATGGGGATCCATGTTTGTGTCTCAGTGATGCTGTTTCTAGCAGCCAGACATGTGATCGCAACATGAAGTCTAAAAAATTAACTGGATTCTTTCTGAATCACACATCAATAGTAGACATGGTGCGTTTAACAATTCATCTGATAATATGCAAGCCAGAAAAGAATCTAGCTTCCATAGCTACATGGGTCTTACAGGGCTAACAGGAGTAAGTACTGATAAAAAGCTGATGTTCGTCCAAGTGAGTAAAGAGGGAGCAGGCCTTTTAAGTAAGAAGATGCCATTTTTACAGAGTCACTTTTGGGGGGAGAGAGCACTTTGAAGTGCCAGGTTGCTAGATTCATGTTGAAACACAGCTGTACAGTTCCTAGGGAGAACAGAAAAGGAAAATTCTTCCCATTTCTCTCTGGTCTTTTATTTACAAAAGAAATAGAGATAGAACAAGCCCCTCACTAACTCTTGGCTTTAGATTTATTATCTAAGAACAAATGAAACCGCTGACTGTAAAAGCCCACTCTGTTAAAGGGGGAGATGCATGCCATTAATAATAGAAACCTCAACTGCATTAGACATGAAAATTGCAAATTTTAGCTGTTGATACAAATACAGCTATTAAGGTCACTGGTTGGCAGGCTGGAATTTACTGGCTCCTAAGAGGACCTGTGGCCCAGAGTTCAAGACACGTGTTTCCTGATATCTCCTCCTCAGTGTGCCCTCAGAGTGATGTGGGATCACACTTTTCAAGGTGATTCCTATGGAAAACTTGAACAAGTGCCAGGTCATGGACAGGCAGGGTATATGTAAGACAAGAGAGGTAATTGTGGATCACAAGCTACATATGAGACAACAGTGTAACACTTGCAAAAAAAAAAACAAAACAATCATCATTCTGGGATGTATTTAGCAGGAGTATTGTAACCAAGACACAAGAAGTAATTCTTCTCCTCTACTCGATGCTGATTAGGCCTCAGCTGGAGTCCTGTGTCCAGTTCTGGGCATCACATTTCAGGAAAGATGTGGCCAAATTGGGGAAAGTCCAAAGAAGAGCAACAAAAATCATTAACGGTCTAGAAAACATGACCTATGAGGGAAGACTGAAAAAATTGAGTTTGTTTAGTCTGGAGAAGAGAAGACTGAGAGGGGACATAACAGTTTTCAAGTACGTAAACAGTTGTTACAAGGAGGAGGGAGAAAAATTTGTTGTTCTTAACCTCTGAGGATAGGACAAGAAGCAATGGGTTTAAATTGCAGCAAGGGTGGTTTAGGTTGGACATTAAGAAAAACCTAACTGTCAGAGTGGTTAAGTACTGGAATAAATTGCTTAAGGAGGTTGTGGAATCTCCATCATTAGGGATTTTTAAGAGCAGGTTGGACAAACACCTGTCAAGGATGGTCTAGATAATACTTAGTCCTGTCTTGAGTGCAGGGGACTGGACTAGATGACCTCTCGAGGTCCCTTCCATTTCTGTGATTCCAATTGTTCTGCTACACTTGGCACTGGTGAGGCCCCAACTGGAGTATTGTGTCCAATTTTGGGCACTACAGTTACAAAGGGTGTGGACAAATGGAAAAGAGTGCAGAGCAAAAAAAATGGCAAGGTTTAGAAAACCTGACCTGTGAGGAAGGGTTGGAAAAACTGGGCATGTTTAGTCTCAAGAAAAGAAGACTGAGGGGCAGCTTGATAAGTCTTCCAGTATATTAAGGACTTTTACAGAGCGGACGGTGATCAATTGTTCTCCATGTCCACTGCAGGTAGGACAAGACGTAATGGGCTTAATCTGTAGCAAGGTAGATTTAGGTTAGATATCAGGAAAAACTTACTAACTATAAGGCTAGGTCTACATTTGGGGGGTGGGTGACCTAAGATACACGACTTCAGCTACATGAATAACACTGACTTCAGTTACGCCTCTTAGGTCGATTTACCTGGCCATGAGGACGGCGGCGAGTCAACCGCTGCCGCTCCCTCATCACATCCGCTTTCGCCACTCGCCGCGGTGGAGTTCCAGAGTCAACGGCAGAGTGATCGGGGATCAATTTTATCGCATCTACACTAGACATGATAAATCAATCCCTGATAGATCACTACCTGTCAATCTGGCGGGTCGTGTAGACGTACCTTAGGGGTAGTTAAGCTGTGGAATAGGCTTTCATGGGAGGTCGAGTCCCCATCACTGGAAGCATTTAAAAACAAGTTGGACATTAGGCTTGTCAGGAATGATCTAGGTTTACTTGGTCCTGTCACAGTGCAGAAGGCTGGACTTAATGATTTCTCGAGGTTTCTTCCAGTCCTACATTTCTATGATTTTATGACCTTCAATATTTATTTCCAGCTAGATGCATAAGCAGATGAGTATGTTTCCCCCCCTCCCCAAAGAATTATTACAACCTAAGTTAACAAGGAGCACAGCTGTAGTAAAAACCCCAAACTGATAAAAATCATTAGCTGCCTAAGAAAATACCTGGAGGTTATTGGTCAGCACAGCCATCATAGTGCAGTATTAACTTTTGCCTCTCTTGTTCTGAGTTAGGCTCACTGTCTTATTTATTTATTTGGTTGCAGTTTTCACACAAGCCGCTCCAACAGCATTTCTCTGGCCAGTTTGGAAGCTGAAGAGATTCTCAAACAGAAACGACTGGATAGCCTGGCTACTGTGCCCTCTGTACCAGACAACAGCTGTGTTGCAGCTAGAATCCGCCCCATTTGCAGATACAAGAAACGCAAGCTGGTCCGAGCTAATGCTGTGTCTCTCCTTAGCAAGAAGGTAGGTGCAAACTTTCAGTGAGTTTAGCCACATGTCTGCTAAAATACTATTTATCCTGCATTTTTTTTATTCAGTATAAACACAATGGAGTACCCCCTTCACTCTCAGGATCTCCAGCTGCATTGTAAATGTCCCTCTGAGAGTAGATATTCTCATTTTGTTGATTTAGTTGGGAATTGGTCCTGCTTTGAGCAGGGGGTTGGACTAGACGATCTCCTGAGGTCTCTTCCAACCCCAATCTTCTATGATTCTATAATTTTACAAATGGTGAAACCAAGGCATAGAAATGGATTTGCCCAAGGTCACAGGGAAACTGTCAAGAGCTGGGATTTGAGCCAGAGTACCTGAATCCCAGTCATGTGCTCAGATCATGCCTTTGTGAGCGGTGACAGCCTAACTATGGTTTTAGTTTCGGCACTGACGTAATTTCTATTTCCCACCTCTTACCTTTAGCTTAGAGTGTTTACGTTACAAACATCTTATTCTTTATTTTGATGTTTCCAGCTCAGTATAAGAGATTTCTTGAAAATATCCAGTTTTCTCACATTGATGAGACTGATTTGATGATCTAGTTGCCCCTTTCTCTGTATGTAATTTGTTAATTTCTGTTTCTTGGAATAATCCTGAAGCATGAAAACTAAATTTCTTTTCCTTCTAGTCTTTGTCCTTGGCATTTGTTAGCACAAATACAGCATCGCTCAATCTTGTTCACCAGTGTAATGAGAGGCAACTATGGGCAAAAAGTTGTTAATGCTCCCTCTTTTTTGATTGACTGAGCTTGCAGAGCACAACATATTATCAGAGGAAGAGGCATCAAGTACATCAAATATTGTCAATGGAAGAAAATCATATGATACAAGAAACAAGCTATAGTCACTGGAAATGTCAAAAACGTTTCTTTGAATTGTCCCTTTAAAATAGCACCATATGTTTGTGTTATAGGCCTAAGTATAATGACCAGATACCATAGTAATTCAATTTTATGTTCAGCCACAAGGAGAATTGTAGTCTTGTACTAGTGAACATTATTTTTTCAAAGGATAAGAGGTGGAATCCCAGAGCAGAGAGGTGATTGTGTTCCTTGCTGTGCCCTACATACATGCTGTTACTGATGCTGAGTGGGCACTGGGACTGTGTGTCTGTGTTTGGTTTACTCTGTGTTTGGTTCACTGGAGATGATCCATTCCACAAGACCGTTGTTATGCCTGTCTTTCAAAACGTATCTAAATATTTCCTTTTTGAACATTTTTTTCTTTTTTTTTTAGTTAGGGCATGAAACATAGTTTGTCTGTAGAAATCAGACCCTGGAAACACTGGATCTGAATATCAGCATCCCTTCTTAAATTGAAGAAAACACTGGTGATTTTTCCCTTTTTAGATGGCTGATCTTTTTATTTTCCCTTCTACTAGCTGCAGAAACCTCTCACCATGAAGTGTAGCTGTGAATTGCCCAGCACTTGTATCCTGTGTGGTTGTAAAACCTCTGTTCAGGCCATAGACCCAGACACTATGTCCTTAGAAGAGCGTATAGCACTGCTGGATTCTGGCTTCCATCCCATACTGTCGTTCTCTCATGGTGAGTAGATTACATGTTCTTAGTATATAATAAAGGACCTTATTCTGCATGTGTCTTGCTCCTCCTTCCACTTACAGGCAACAATGTTTAAAATACACTAAACTGAATTTTAGGGTAGTGTATATGCAAGGAATCATCGGAGGCTATCCACAAAGTTCTGCAGTGTGATCCTAATTCCCCTTATTTTTAATACAGAGATACAGCCCATGGAGACTACAGGTCCCAGCATACCATGCTCTGTATAGAAGGGTACTGCTCTTTTTACTTTGTTTAATGTTTAAATAGATGAGCTCTTGACAGTACCACTGCAGCCCTCTCTTGAGTGTCTCTCTTGGAAAGAAAAATCTTTTTGTTACTGCTTCATTTTCCATGGAAAAACTCCCAGATTCTTTCCAGGGAAGGAATAGGATCTCTAAAAGGGGAACTTGGAAAGCCAGACCAAATCTTAACCTAATCTTTTTTTCTTGTGTCTGTTAGTAAAGTCTGCTGCTATTTTTGTATTTAAAAAATAAGTTAAGTTCTAAAAGTCTAACCCTATCTCCATGGGCTGCAACAACAAACCAGCACGGGACAGTCTCACCCCCTTTTGAGTAACACTAAACTAATTAGCATACAGGCACAAAAGAGAACAATGTGGAAGGAAACAAATGGTAGGAGGGATTAACAACAACAGGAAATCTACTCAAAAATGACTAAGGGCTTGTCTACATTGGCAGTTTACAGCGCTGCAACTTTCTCACTCGGGTGTTAAAAAACACCCCCCTGAACGCAGCAAGTTTCAGCGCTGCGCTGTAAAGCACCAGTGTAAACAGTGCACCAGCTCCTCTGGTAGCTGCGTCTCTCATGGTGGTTGGTTTTTTAGAGCTCTGTCATGACTATACAAGCCGTGTTAAAGCACTGCTGGTGTAGACTAGCCCTAAAACTCATTTCAGTGCTGGTTTTTAGGCAGCACTCTCCCCAAAATGTGTTTGAAGAGAAAATCTATTTTTTCCCGAGTTGATGAAAAGATTCCCCTTGGGGATTATCATAGATGAGGCCTCACCTCTGAATTCTCATTACTTGGTATGTGATTGGTTTGTTCTAGCCAGTGACAGTCAGCTAAATTCTGTTGGAGGCTCAGAAATTGTTTGATTTCATGTACCTTATTAGACTTTCTCTAATATATTTACTATTGTTAAATTTTTAACTTTTGGGACAGTGGACATCTGGAAACTGGGTGTATTCAAAGTTAGGTCAGGACTGGGCTCTTGGAATGGAGACTTGAGTAGGTTTCACCACATAAGTGGTTATATAAGGACTGATGCCTGTGAAGGAAAAACTGGGAAGAGGGGACTCTTACAGCTGAGAAGGGAAAACAAGACACTCTGTTTTGGAGGAAATTTAGCTAGAATTCTTCAAGTGATTGTCCACATATATTCTGCTCTGGTGCCCTTTTGCCTGAGACCGAATTCTGGGTGTGTTTGGGTTGCCCCAGTGTCCTGAATGCTCTGTTGCTCCTGGTAGCCAAGGGCATAAAGGTTAGGGCAGCCACAATCATCCTTCAGTTCCATCTGAGGCAGAGACAGAATCCCTGGCAGTGTCTGCATCTCTGGGCAGGAAGGAGGACAGAAGCCTGAACCTGCCCAAGCCCCACTGCCCCAGGGTGGGGTGGGGGAAGCTGAAGCCCCTCCACTCCAGGCGGGAGGGGAGGGGAGAGCGAGGGGGCAAAGCTGAAGCCAAAGGGCTTCAGTCCTGGGCCCCAGCAAGTCTAAGCCAGCCCTGGCCGACCTACAGTTTTAGAACTGCTGCTCTAGTTTTTAGTTTAGTGTTCCTTAATATAATTAAGTTAACATAGCTTAAGCCTTCTGACCAAAAAGAAAGAAGGTCTTTAACTTTAGGGGTGCTCCCAACACGATGCCCTGGACATGGCAGAATCAAATTTCCAGGATTTAAATCCTGTCCATCTGTAAGGCAGCTATCCATATAGTGACAGACACTCAAAGACTTCTTCACTGAAGTGCATATTCCAGAAAAATGCACCACATGTCGCTCTTTTTCAAAGAGGACACCAAAAGCAAGGGTATCCCACCTAAAAGTGTTTCTTCCGAAGATGTCCATGAAGGCATACACCAAACCTGAGGTGAAGAAAATGACCAGGCCAGTAACCCATGGGTCCCACCCAGAACTTCGAGAAAGTTCTGCTTGTTGATTACAAAGTCTGTGAGAGCCTCCAAACCCTCCTCAACACAGTTTTCTGAGGGAGTAAGGAGCACTGCTCTGAGTGATTGGAGACACGGATTTCCCTTGCTGACCCAGACTAGTCCGAACCAGGAGGCAGTTCAAGGTCTGGATCGGGTCCTGCTGACAGCTTGGCCCAGACAGGTCACTGAACAAACTTGGCACAGCTTGAAGAGCCTGCTCATGCCACTCACTATACCGATGTTTTGGCACCAAAGCACCAAGAACAGATGTCTGAACCCCCCACGCCAGCTGAGATAAACAAAGCCCCCAAGGAAAATACAGAAGTTCCAGAGATGGAGATGCTCTGCTCCTTACTCCCCTTCCATACGCTCTGCATCAGCCTCTTGTCAGCTGTCCCAGGCCTTTCTGCTTCCCCATCTCTTGCTGTTCCTTCCTTTTATATCTTATCTTACTGGTCTCAGCTCTGGGTGCATGTCTCCAGGATTGACAGGTCCAGCAGCTGTGCTGGGGTGTGGTCAGCCTGGTTGCCTGTAAGCAGAGAAGACTCTCCTCTCCCATCTGTCTGTGCTTAGTATGGGCTTTGTAAACCCAATTACAGAGCCACAGGATTTGTATTCCATTTGTCCCATCCCTCCTCTACCCTTTTGGGAACCATTTATTTTGCTTTTGGGAGGTCTGGAACCTAGAAACCAGTAAATCCTAGAAATTGTGGTCATGGGATGTGCTATACAGTTTGTCTCCCCTTGCCCCATTTCCCTGTCCCTCTTCAGGGACCCCTCTCATGAGATACTGTTAAATGGAATAAATTTTTCTATAGCTCTGAGCAATGAAAGGAAAGCCTGTAGAATTCCAGGGCAGAGAGAATTATTCGCTTTGGTTCCTAATACCAGTGAAGAATGGAGGTTGGTGCTCAGTTCTAGATCTCCAACAACTCAATACATTTATCTGTCACATCAAGTTCAGGATGTTAACCCTAGTTTCCTTAGTTCCTACCCTAGATCCTCAGGATTGGCTTTTGGCTCTCAGCTTACAGGATGTCTGTTTCCATACAGCTACTCAACCAGACCCTCAGAAAATACCTCGCATTCTTTGTGGAAAAGTTGCATTATCAATACAGGGTGCTTTCCTTTGGCCTCTCCGCAGCTCCCAGAGTATTGACCAAGTGCCTCACTGTTATGGCAGCATATCTAATGATACAGGGAGTGCATATCTACAGAGACCTTAACACCTGCTTATCAGAAGATGATCTCCTCAACAAGTGAGCAATTCCATTCAAGTAACACTGCAAATCTTTGCCCCCTTAGGTCTCAGAGTCAAAAGGGAGAAATACATTCCTACCTCACTCAAAACATATAGCATTCATGGAGTCAAATAATGCCCCACCAATGGTAAAAACCTACTTGCCACAGGACAGATGCCTCCCCATGCTGAACCTCAATCAATGCCAGGCTTACCTGGCAACATCAGTCAGCATATCTCATGCTCTTAAGACATGTGACCTCCTGTACCTACTTAACAGTTTGCCAAATTTACACTGATCTCATCTAGCTTTGCATGGAGCATGGTTAATGGGGGTCCTCCCTTTGAACATCTAGCAACCTTTTCTTTATATCACTTGTCTGTGAAAACCACCTTGATGGTTAGAACCGCAGCCTAGAGAATAAGGGAAATCCAGGCCTCCATACATTATATGATAAGGATAAGGTGACATCCAAGTTCCTGCCCAGGGCTGTCTCGAACCTTCACCTGAATCAAGTGATCCACCTGCCAATTTTTTCCAAGCCTTGTAGTAGTCAAGGGGAAGAGTAAGAGTCACAGGCAATAAAGAAAAACTCTCAGAAGCCCGTGACCTGTCCATGACTTCTAAAAATATCCATGATAAAATGGGAAGGAACTGGGCAGCTGTGGCTGGGAGCTCTGGGGCCTGCACCACCAGTGGGGGCTCAGAGCTCCAGGGTCCCCCAACCCCCCCTTGATGGAGAGGAGCTGTGAGGGGTCCCCATGCCTCCCTGTGGTGGCCGGGGGCTGCATGAGCCCCCCATGCCTGCAACAGCAGGGAGCTGTGGGGAACCCCTGACGCCCATGGCGGCTGGGAGCTTGGGTCAGCTGTCTCAGGCAGCGGGGATATCTTTCAGCTCCCTGCTGCTGCAGGAGGTGGCGGAACTCTGCAGCTCCCAGCCACTGGGGCTGAAGTCACAAGGTCTTCGGAAGTCACAGATTCCGTGACTTCCACGACATCCGTGACAAAATCGTAGCCTTCCTTATATGTGCTCAGAATTCCTTTCTACTGTAACTAGGACGAGATCATTCAGGAATTCTCAGAGATTGTTCTTGGCCTTTTCTGACAGGATGAAGCATCAGCATCACTGAAAGATTATTTTTGTGGCTTTCTGACTATATCAGGGCATCCTGTGCAATAGCTCGCTTGAATCGACTTTCACAGATTATGGCCCATTCCACCAGAGCTCAGGCATCATCTGCAGTTTCTCTTCTAAGGGGCATTCCAATCTCAGATTTGTAGATCACCCAGCTGGGTGAGGGTGTGAACTGAACTCCAGCACTGCTTGTTGGAGAGCTCCAGATCAGACACCCACTTTAGCAGAGCTGTCTTACTCACTTTCAGCAGACTCTGAGCATCCGCCTCCTGGACAGACGATCACAACTTGTGTATTACCAGATGAATACACATGGACAATCACAAAAAGAATGGTTACTTAGTTAACAATAACTGTGGTTCTTCAAGATGTATTGTTCACACACATTCCACAACCTTCCCTGCCCTTCTTCCCCATTACTGTGGAGTCCTGTAACACCTAGATTCTGATTTAGGAAGCAACTGAAGGGTGATTGGGACGGCCCTCATTCCTTTATGCCCCTGGCTATGGAGAGTGAGAGGGTATCTAGGGCACAGGTGTGGCGCCAGCAAATGCCAAAAGAATCTATCTCATATGAGGCACACGTGTTCTCCACATGTATTCCACATCTTGAAGAACCACAGTTACTGTAGAGTAAGTAACTGTTCTTCCTTTGCAAGAGATTTTGGCAACTGCTGGGACAAGATATTTGTCACAGGACTTAAAGGTAGGGTAAGTAACTGGAAGGGTATACTTTTCCCCAGTGTGCAAGGGTGAAAGCATCTATTTCAGATGTGTTTGTTAATTTCTGTTGTACCTTGTCATACTTGCTTTTTACAATAAGAACAGAGAGACAGTAGGAGATGAAATATGAGAAGTCTTTGCTAAAGCTTTTCAGGCAACGACAGGCCAGTGTCAAGAAACGATAATGTAGTTGGAAATGGCTTAGGCCAGCACAGTGGGAGAGGTAATGCACTGAGGCAAGATGCCAAATTCCACAATTGTCCTGACCAGCTGCTTTGTAGAAGGAAGGCTTTTACACCTTTTACCCCAATATAACATGAATTCGGATATAATGCGGTAAAGCAGTGCTCTGGGCGGGGGCGGAGCTGCGCACTCTGGCGGATCAAAGCAAGTTCGATATAACACGGTAAGATTTTTTTGGCTCCCGAGAACAGCGTTATATCGGGGTAGAGGTGTATTTTGGGGCCACTCATGCCGAACTTTCTGTATCACATCCTTGACAAAGGGCTAAGATTAAAAAGGGGCAGGATTTATAACTGCTTAGATACGTGTGTGACTTTCCTATGTATAGAATTTAACAGTACTGGCAGGTGCTAATTACAAATTATGTCTGTTCAACACTGGTGGTGTGAGTGGGGAGAGAGAATTCATGTATATTAGAATAACCTGTTGTTTTTATTTTCAGACAAGCCTCTTCACTTGCACTTTGAAACCTTACTAAAAGATGGCAGGCAGCATAGATTGAGCCATAAGCTCAAGGATCTGAAGATGTCCCATTTTGGAAAGAAGTCACAAGATCTAACCAACGTTTTCCCAAAGCTAGGCCTGTCACTTCTCTCTGCATCCAGTAAGTTCAGCTGAGATGGGGTGTAAACTTACATGTAGGTTTTAACAGGTGACCAAAGTGCAACCCTACATTGTAGCCTACGGTTCCTGTCATTTCTGTAGAAAATAGCAATAAACTCGGTACATAAACGTAAAGTTGTGATTGGCTTTGGCATGTTGCAAATTGCAGAAGTTCTCGTGGCCTCAGTGGAAAGCCTGCTTTTGGTTAGATGACCAAATAAATGGCTACTGCAGAAACCCAGACAGCGTGATTGGGAATGAACTAACAAGCAAGTCAAAGAAGAGAAATTTTTTGATCCTTGTGTGTGCTAAAGCAAAGCCATGTGTGTATCCACCTGCCAAGAGTGTCTGGCAAATCCCTGCCAAATATTTCTGTTTCAGTTGTGTTCAGAGCTGCCACTGTTGCTCTTCACTGTCTTCTCTTGTACTTTTTTCTGTTTTTCTAGTTCCTGTTTCTTTTAGCCCATTAAAGTGCATGATATTAAAACTATCCATAGAAGTTAAGCTCTTAGGAAAGCTGGCAGACTCACCCAAGACTAAAAACTAATTCCATGCTAGAAAGAATTAAACTCCAGTTATAGCATCCTGGCTTGTTTAATGCACCATGGTGGGTGTTCTAATTTGTTTTTTTAAAATAATATATTTTCTTATACCCAGTACTTGCAGAAAATTGCAAGCATAGTGTGCAGCCTGCGAGGCAGACATGTCCATGGAGTTCTTATAATGGGGCCCACAGCTGCTGACTCTGACATATTTATTTGTTTTGCAGTTGTTGATATGAATTATCATGAACAAACCAAAGAACATTTAAGGCAAAGAACTTTATGCTGAAAATACAGATCGGCACCAGGCAGTGTGGGGTGTTTGGCATTTGGTGCACATCCCATGTGCATTCAGCTTTGTGCCTTCAGCTGTATGAAAAGGGAAGCACTATATACATTGGCTTAACAATAGTTAATTATCCTACCCATTGTTTTCAGTCTGTTTGTTTCTCTTTGAGAGAAGAGGTTACTTGCAAAGACTGTAGATGTCATCCATCCAATAGTTGGTTCAAGAGGCATTGAGTAGAGAATGGTCAGGCTGTTAGCACTGAAGTAACTCCCTTTTCAGGTGTAAGGAACCTACTAAAGAAGGCAAGCTATTACACTTAAATATAAACTTCCTGTGTCAGTTTCCATGGCTTTACTATGTGCTTTAGAATAGCTGCTGTAGTAGTCTGTCTTAGGTCCCTTCTGCTCAGGGATTAATATTGGCTTCTCTCCAGTGGTGTCGAAGAGAGCTGTTCTCATATAGCAAATGCTGCTGCTGCCGCCAGCAGTGCATTTCAGTGTTTTCGCTGATAATAATTCACTTCCTTTGATTCATGTTTGAGAGGACAAATCAGCCTTTCTGTGCAGTTTGAGTTGACTGTGGTAGTATTCTTCACTTCCTGTCCTAAAACTGTGTACTGTGGTTGAGATAATTTGATCAACTGCTGCACTTTAATGGTGGGTGAAAAGATCTTTATATATCACTTCCCCTCCTCAGAGTAAGTGTTAAGGGGCTTAATTATAGTGGTCAATAGTGTTTTTTAAATTAATGTGATACACAAAAGGGAGTAATTCAAAGATGGGGCTAATGTGATCAGTTCAACATATGAGGAAGATTCTTGGTGGCCACTTTTTGGACACACTGGAGGGCAGTCTACTGTTTTTGATAGTTATATTCATTGCAAACACCCAGTAAAGATGAATTTCCCAGGTGATATGTTCAGTTCAGTGCAGTGCTGATGATTTCACTTGGGGTTTCTGACTTGTAGATTTTTTTTCCCCATTTCCTTGATTTTAGCATTTCTTCCACAATACAGGCTCGGTTTCTGGTGGACTGACAGATAGGAGCAGCAGTGACTTATGAACAAATTACTCTGGCTTTACTTGGGTTCTCTGTTCATGTGCTTTCTTAACAGGTTCATTGTTTAAAGGGGAGAGGCAGTTTAAAGGAACAGTCAATCACAGCTTGCTTGTTCCTGGTTCTCAGACACATAAACATAGTCCTTTGATGCACCACCTACCATCTTTGTATCTAGAAACTCCTCCAGCCCCATCTTCCAGCCAGTCCCCTTCCACTGCTAATTCAACAATGGTGAGTCAGAACATAATCTGTGTCAAACAAACCTAAAAAAGGGAGCAGTTTTTAATGCAGCTGGGGAACATCTGGACATTGCTGGACATTGCCAACAGATGCTAGACTCATAGTGGGCACCCTGTGCCAAAGCTATGGGAGGGGAGTCCTTACCTGCCAGTAGGCTGCAGGGACAGTCTGGAAATGCCTTTATTAAAAAAGATCTTGCTATTAAGCAGACAGTAGCAACTATTTGCTTCAGTTGTCTTAGCCAGGACCCAAAGTAGCCAGGGTGCCTGCTCTCCTACCACCAGGGCCAGCATATGTGGTCTGTAAATTTGATACTAAGCATACACCATTAATAAAGACGGGTGCAAAGTACTTCACTTAGGAAGGAAAAATTGAGTGCACAACTACAACATGGGAAATAAATAGCTAGGTGATAGTACTGCTGAAAAGTATCTGGGCATTATAGTGGATCAAAAATTGAATGTGAGTCAACAATGTGATGCAGCTGTGAAAAAAAGCAAATATGATTCTGGGGTGTATTAGCAGGAGTCTTATATGTAAGATACAGGAGGTAATTGTCCTGCTATATTCAGCACTGATGGAGCCTCAGATGGAGTATGTGTCCAATTCTGGGCACCACACTTTAGGAAAGATATGGACAAATTGGAGAGAGACCAGAGGAGAGCAACAAAAAATGATAAAGGGTTTAGAAAACCTGACCTATGAGAAAAGGTTAAAAAATCTGGGCATGTTTAGTCTTGAGAAAAGAAAACTAAGGCGGGACCTGGTAACAGTCTTAAAATAAGTTAAAGGCTGCTATAAAGAGGACTTTGATCCATTGTTCTCCATATCCACTGAAGGTACAACAAGAAGTCATGGGTGTAATCTGCAACAAGGGAGATTTAGGTTAGATAGGAGGAGAAACTTTCTAACTATAAGGGTCTGGAATAGGCTTCTAAGGGACATTGTGGAATCCCCATAATTGAAGGTTTTTAATAAAAGGTTGACTGAACACCAGTCAGAGATGGTCTAGGATTAGTTGTTCCTGCCACAGTGCAGTGGGGTGGACTTGATGACTTTTTGAGGTCTCTTCCAGCCCTACATTTCTATGATTCTGTAAGTCCTGTGCATAAATATATCCTTGTGTGAGCTCTGTGACTCCACTTTGTTTTGATTACAAATTAAGTGGGAGAGAAGGGAATTGTTCTGGACTTCTCTGAACAAAGCAAAAATATCAACAGGAAATTGATTTTCGTATTTGCTTACTGTTTTGGAGAGGCAGGGAGGGGAAATGCTACATCTCACAATAGTCATTTGTATAAGCCCATATAGGATAAGCATTGACTGGCTCCTGTCCAGGCCTCTGTGGATATGGGGAGACTGCTGGGTTAGAGGGAGGAGACTTTGAAGTAGCAATTATTACATTTATTGTTCTCCTCCTCCTCCCCCCACACACTATTTTTGACCAATGGGGAGCTGTTTCAGGCTTGACAGAAAGAAACAGATGGAGCAATCCCAAAGCTGAACTGCTTTCCTGTTGCCCAGATAGCTTGAGCAGGGCTGGCCAATCTCCATCCTGCGTTGTCTGCTCCAGATCCATCTCATGCTTCACTGCTATTTCCAAAATATTTGAAGACTATTCTTTGAGGACTCCCTCACAGAGTCTACTGACATTGTCATCTCACTTGCTTGGAGCCCTATTATCAGCAGCTGTTCCATCTTTCTGGCCCCACCTTCTATAGGCAGCTTCATTGGGAATGCCCAGCTGCAGTTGTCTAGGGGTAGAGTTGGAAGTTGGGCCTGTTAGCCTTCCTTGCTCTGGAGAGGAACAATCTCTTCAGAAGCTTCCTGGACCAAATTCTAAAGGATGTTATGGACAGGTCTTCCCATCTGTGTTTCAAGTTTTTTACACTGTGCTCATCACTGTGACATCCGAGCACCTAACTTTTGGCTGCTACTGACTTAATGTGCCTACACTGCAAAAATAAAAACACAACCCCCTACCCCCCTGCAGTAGTAAGTCTTAGAGTTCAAATCAGCTGACTCGGGCTTGCACTTCAGGGCTAAAAATAGCAGTACAGATGTTCCCACTCAGGCTGGAGCTCAGACTTTGAAACCAAGTGAGAGGGGAGAGCTTTGAATCTGAGCACCAGCCCAATTGTACTCCGTTTAGCCCTGTAGCATGAGCCCCACAAGTCCGACTCAGTTGACCCGCGTTCTGAGACTCAAGGCTGTTGGGGTTTTTTTGCACTGTAGATATACCCGCAGTCTGGGTTTGAGCTCTTCACCTAGAACTGAGAGGCCTTTTGTTCCACTCTGAGTATGGAGACTTCCAAAAACCTGATTTACAAGTAAAGGGAAGTCTTCGTTTCTCAGGGCTTGAGCGGAAATTCCAGTGCGGGGAGGAGACTTGCTTAGCTGAGAATAATTGAGTAATAAATAATACTTTGTTATGCTAGATGATCTAAAAACACTTTACAAATATTAGGATTGGCAGTATCAACTATGATAGGTAAATATGCCCACTTTAGAGAAGAATACATTGAGCCATAGGGTTTGCTTGATGTGGCCAGAATATCACAGCAGGTTGGTGGAAGAACTGAGGAAAAAACGCAGGAATCCTGCTTAACCATTACTCTGAACACTAGATAACATGTACCTCTTGTTCTAGGGAAGTTGCTTTTTCCATGGTATGATTTAAATGTTCTTTTGTATTGACACTAATGCTCTGTCTGGGTTTTTTTCCTTTCCACTCTGCGTGTGGTTTCAGGTATCCTCAAAGAAAAGAAGAGTGGAATGTTCCTATGACATCAATAACATTGTGATCCCAATGTCGATGGCAGCAGCCACACGAGTGGAGAAGCTTCAGTACAAAGAGATTCTAACACCAAGGTATCTGCAGTTGGGAAAGTATTAATAATTCCCGTTGTGTTCTGTGTAGGGTGGTGGTGTTTTGGCTGTGAAAAGGGAAAGCTATTTCTCTTTTACTAAAGCTCTGTCTTTCGTCAAGAAATAACAACTTAAATTAAGACAGTATATCTTAAAAAAAAAAAAAAAAAAAAGATGCAGTTTGCCACTTCAAAAGGGAATTTCATGGCAGCATCGCTCACTGGCCAACTAGCATATGGCAGTAGTGTTTGTGCTGGGTCAATGCTTCCCAGCTGATGGCTGAAAAATTCCCAGACATGAGAGAGAGTAGCAATGGAAATTAGTCTCTTGTTCAGTTGTTGGCACATGTCATTGTAGGGATATTAGCAGACCAGGCAAAGAGCTTTGAATTGTATGAGTGCTTCAAGGTATAATTACTAGTTTCTGAAAGATTGAAATAGCAGAGATACTGCTGTAGGAGTAAGGACTGTTGGAAGAGCTGTGTAGTACTGCATGGAGTTTCTGCGCATCCTATTTCCTGGTTCTGATTACTGTTATTCAACAGCCAGTGTTCAGTGTACCTCCAACTTGTAGTGAGAGATCTCTGCCCCTTGCAGTCTAAGTAGACAAAATACAGACAAGTCTTTTATGTAAAAGGGAGATAAAGTGATTGATTGATTTGGTCATGGTTGATGAGATGGGCATTAGTTCCACAGTTGTTCATTCTTCACTTTCATGCGCCCTACCATTTTTGCCTTCCCTCAAAGCCTGTCAAAACAGAGTCCAATAAGATTGAATTTATCAGGCTTCTGTTGTCACATCGCTGGCTGGTGCATACATGATAAATCTAAATCTGTGGCTTCTAGGAGCGCTACAAGATAAGTGGTGTGCTTGTATGTGTGTATGTCTGTACTAGGAAGCTTTGTCAGTAAAACTAATCACCTTTGGTCTAGTGTCCAGTAGCTATGAGGAAGGAACTATCAAGCCAGATCTTGGCTCTGAGTCTTAGCCAAGAGAGTGACATGGCAGTGAGTGCAGAATTGTTCTGACATGGAATATTCTTTCCTGCAGCTGGAGAGTGGTAGAGCCCAAAGATGTGGAGCCACTGGATCATATGGACTCTGAGGTGAGACAAAATCTACTTTGTCACTTTCTGGTCTCGAGCACTATTGACAAATTATAAATGTCTTTAGAAGCAACAGCCATTCTGGAAACGTCTTATTGGCATTTTGTATTATTAGAAGTAAAGATTGAATGTAAACTGCTAAGCCTGCAGGCTTTAATAAGCAAAGTCTGTAGTAAATATCCAGCCACAGCGCACAGCTTAATCAGTGAACTGCCAGTATATGCATGAGGGTCAAAGCTTGCCTCTGTCAGGAACACAACCAGGACGTGGGTGGTCATGCCTACTGGTCCAAGCCATGGGGGTGACCAGGCCTGGAGGTTAGAGCTGAGCTACAAATCAGAACACCTAGGCACATAATTGAGGCCAGAACCAATGGGTGAGCCAGAGATGTAGTTGGGAACTGAAGACGGGGGTCAGAGCCAGAGATGTCAGGGACAGAGTAGGGTAGGAAGGAGCAGGTACATGCTGAATAGGAGCAGAAACTGGAGCAGGCACAAAAGCAGATTGGGAATAACAGCAGGTACATTATACAGGAAGCAGGATCAAGTGCAGCTGTTGAATGGGCTGAACTGAGCAGCCCACAAATTCTGGCTTTTTCTGGGTCAGGTTGTAGCTTAGCCCTATCCCTTCACCAATCAGGAAGTACAGTCAATTAGGTAGCCCCTGCCAGGATCAGCTATGCTCGGTGTGTTACTAGGAGACTGACCCTATTGCAGCTAGCCCCCTTGACAGCAAATGCCCCCAACCCTCAAGGGTGCCTTCTAGGGGCTTTACGGCCCAGTTTTTCTAGGTTCTTCTGGTGAAAAACATGTATGAGCTCCAGAGCACAGACATTCCCTTCTGATTCCCAAGACCACTCTTCTGGACCGTAACCCTCTTAGTCCACCAGGTTGTAAAATAGACCTCGGATTCATTTAGAATCCAGGATTTCTTGCCCTTCGTATTCTTCTTGATCCTGGACCTCCATGGGAGTGGGCCATGAAGCAGAGTGGGATTTTTTTGTGTAGGGCTTCAGGAAGGATATGTGAAAAACTGGGTAGACTTTCACGGTTTTAGGCAGCTGGAGTCGGGTTGACTTGTTCAGTGATCTTGAATGGATGCAAGTATTGATGATCTTATTTGGCTGGTGGGTAGGAGGATTTGAGATGTTTAGCAGACAGCCATACCTTATTACCCACTCTTAGTATGTGTGCAACTTGGTGATCTTGGTCGGCATGGTGTTTATAAGTTTCCTTGGTGGCTTCCAGATGCTCTATAAGTTCCTGGTGAACTTGGTGAAGGTGGGTAACAAGGTCTGTTCTCAACAATAACTTGAGTCAGCAGACGCGGCTAGAGGGAACTGAGAGTGAAAGCTGTAATTGGCGCAAAAAAAAAAAAAGGACTGTTGTGGATGGAGGCATAGACAGAGGTTTTGTAAGTGAATTCAGTGTATGGCAGAAGAGTGACCAGTTATCTTGGCGATAGTTAAGGAAGCATAAAAAATATTGCTTGAGGATTTGATGTACCTGCTCCATCTGCCCATTGATCTATGGGTAGTAGGCTGAGAAGATGAAGAGTTCAATTCCTAGGATTTTATTGAGTTCATGCCAGAACTGGGAAGTGAACTGTAGGCCCCAATCAGACACTATTCCAACTGGCAGTCCATGGAGCCAAAACACATGGTTTAAGAAAATGCAGATTGTTTCGTGAGTATTGGAGGGAGAGCGAAAAGAAATAAAACACACCATCTTCATGAACAGATCAATGGTTTTCAGGATGACGGTGCAACCGTGGTAGAAAGGGAGCTCTGCAGGAATTTCTTTGCGACCATGGACCAGCACTGAGGTGGGGTGGCAGAAGCTGGAGTAATCCAAGCATCTTAACACGTTTGCCCTTGCTTTGAAAGCTTAGATCAGAGAAGTCAATGTATTTCTTTACATCAAGACTTACCCTTGGCCACCAGAAACTTTATACCTGCAAGTCCTGAGTCTCATGGTGTCCAAAATGGCCAGCACCCGTGGTGTCAGGGCACATTCTTAATACTTTGAGTCTGGGCTGATCATCTAGAACAGGGGTAGGCAACCTATGGCACGGGTGCCGAAGACAGCACGCAAGCTGATTTTCAGTGGCACTCTCACTGCCCAGGTCCAGGCCACCAGTCCGGGGGACTCTGCATTTTAATTTAATTTTAAATGAAGCTGCTTAAACATTATAAAAACCTTATTTACTTTACATACAACAATAGTTTAGTTATGTATTATAGACTTATAGAAAGAGACCATCTAAAAACATTAAAATGTATTACTGGCACGCGAAACCTTAAATTCAAGTCAATAAATGAAGACTCGGCCCACCACTTCTGAAAGGTTACCGACCCCTGATCTAGAATGTAAAAGTGCTTGCTAAGATCTAGTGGACCATTGTGCAAATGGAAGCCTAAGCTGAATGGTGCATTGGAGGTATCAAGGGTCTCAGAGTTTGGCTGCTTGCAGGTCTTTTGGGAGTAGAGCCCGAATAAGAGATGGTAAATCCTGGGCTGTTGTTCCACCAACAGAATTAGATGTCATAGCACAGTGTTTTGGGGAGTAGTGTTCAGCAGAGCATATTTGTCCTTGTGGGAAAGGCCGTCTGCTTTCCCTTTCTGTGATGCAGGGCAGTGGGTAATATTGAAATCAAATCTGGCAAAGAAAAGTGACCCCGGATCTGATGATTAAGCCATTCAAAGATATTCTAAGTTCTTGATGACGTGGATCAGGAACTGAGCCCCTCCAAAAAGTATAGTCATTCTAGTCCCAGTTATCATAGTTCTTCTCAGCGGGGGTTAGTTTACGTGAATAATACACACGTGGATGGAGTTGGTGATGCGGTCCTGCATTTTGTGAAAGTTTGGCCCTGATTGCAACGTTTGAGACACCTGCTTCCATGGTAAAAGGTTTGGATAGACAAGAATGGGAGCAGAAGGGAAGGCTTTCTTTAGCTTACTGAAAGCAGACTGTACTTGGGGAAGATGATAAAGCCAATGAACTCAATAGTGTCCTTATAACATTTGCATTTCTCAGGTCTGATGTAAAGTTTGTTCTGGTGGAGTCTGTCAAGAATGTTGCTGACATGTTGCTCATGTAGTTTCTGGTTTTTTGGAGAAGACAAGAATATTATCTAAATAAACAACAAATTGTTCCAGCATGTCCTGAAAATAGTAATTTACGAAATGCTTTAACATAGAGACATTATTTAGCTCAAAATGGCATAATTAGAATATAAGAACAGCCATACTGGGTCAGAACAAAGGTCCATTTAGGCCAGTATCCTGTCTTCCGACAGTGGCCAATGCCAGGTGCCCCAGAGGGAATGAGCAGAACAGGTAATCCTCAAGTAATCCATTCTCTGTCAGTCATTCCCAGCTTCTGGCAAACTAAATACTCAAAATGCCTGAATGGAACCTGGAACACATCTTCCACTCATCACCTTCCTTGACATGAACCAGATTGCAGAGTCTGTGAAGTTTAGGGAAAAAACAGCCAAGCAAAGTATTTAAAAAAGTTGTTAAGTGGCAGCGGGTAGCGATTTCGAACAGTCACTATATTCAGAGACTACTGATCAATGCAGGGGCCAGGGAAATGTCTTTTTCATACCAAAAAAGATTGGAACCCCTGCTGTAAAGGCAGAAGGACAAATAAACCCCTTCGGGAATTCTTATGGAAGCATTTCCTGGAATGTCTGAAGATTCAGTACTGAGAGGGAATATGAAATAATCAGAATTGTGATGTGTTGGTAAGACATCTGCTCTCTCTCTATATCAAAGACGTCAGCGAAGTCTCGCTATTTCCCCGCAATACCTGAAATGGTTGAGAGGGTGCTGGAGAGAGCAGCAGCTATCTTTGAACTTCCCCCTTCAGCAGCTCTATTGTGAGAGGGTTTGGATCTGACACCAACCTTGGGAGACGTAACTGGCAGCAGAATCTTGATGTAAAGTACACCATGCCTGATCCCTACTGGATGCAGAGGTCATGGTCAACCAGCCATGGAATGATGGGGGACTGAGCGGCACAAATCGGTCCAAATTGCAGAATCTCCTAGTTGACCTGGAGTGTGGTCAGAGTCAGCAGTGTCATCTGGTGATTAATAGGGCCAGAGGAGGGGGGGACCCATCAATGGATTCCATCAAATCAGAGATGCTGTTTCACTGATTGGGAATGTTATGGGTCCAAGTGAAATCTAGTTCCATGAAGTTGTTAGAGGCTCCTGAGTCCACCAGTGCCCTTAGCTAAACCCCCAATATGGCAGGGTATTGTAGCCAAAGAGGAAGTTGGAGGGTGGTGGCTCACTAGCCAACTACAGCCAGTATACTGTTTGACAGAAAGGGCTTTCCCAACTGGGGCAGGACACGAGTCTTACTGACACCACTGCACATAGTGCCTGGGTTTTCCGCAATATAAGCATAAATCTAGAGCTCGTTGCAGGTTCCTTTCTACGTTGGCAAGGCAAGGTCGAATTTTTTCAGCCTGTGGGTATAGAAGATGGAACTTGCTTTCTAGTTGACATTTGGCCAGGTGATCATCAGTGCTGATGCACAGCCTGACCAGAGCATTTAGGTCAGACAGTAGCTCTACCAACTTGTCCTTGATTTCTTCATTCAAGTCATGCCGGAAATGGTAGTGCTGTGCTGCACTGCTTCATTCCACCTAGTGGCTGTCACTAAGTGCCAGAATTCCATGGCGAATGGTCTATTCCCTAGCATAGGAGCCAGAGCACCCTTGGCAGAGCAGGTACAATTCAGGTAATCGAAACAACTGCCATGTCTTCATGGAATTCCTCAAGCTGCCCTAGCAAGAGGCTGGAAGTCTCCTTCCAGGCCAGGGCCTTCCAGTTAACAGGCTGATGAGCCTAAATCGGGCGTGGTCAGTAGGAAATGACAGATGTCATCACATGAACAGGAGGCAGCATTGATTCAGGAAGTTGCAAAATTTCCCACAGTCACTGTCAAACTGGACTGGCAGCAGAATTTTCAGTTGTACCTGCAGGGCCATGATTTGGGTTTGTAGCTTCTGCAAGGTGCCCATTACCTCTGTTAGGAAGAGAGAGCCCTAAATGGGGGTCAACCTCACAGCAGAACCTCATTTTCAGTCTTTCTCTTGCAGGCTGCTCAGTCTGTCAGGAACAGGACTGGGAGGTTAGCAGTTAGTCTTAGTAGTTGGAGTCATGGGGGTGGCCAAGTCTGGAGGTTAGAGCTGAGCAGAGAATTTGAGTCATGGGATGTCCAGGGGCATAGTCAAGAGCAAAGCCGAGGTCAGAGCCAGGGATCAGAAGCCAAATACCAGAGCCAGTAGGTGAACTGGAGTCTTGGTCAGGAAGCGGAGCCATGGATAGAGAAGGGCAGGCACAAGAGCAGGCTGGGCAGGAACAGGCGCATGAAGCAGGAGCTGGAGCTGTCAAAAGAGCAGGCACAGGCTGGAAAGGTGCAGGCACTGAGGAAACGTGATCAAACACAGCTGTGGGGTGGGATGCATTGAGCAGCCATCAAGCTCTGGCTGCTGCTGGGTCAAGTAGTAACTTAGCCCCACCCCTCCACCAATCAGGAAGTGCAATCAGACAGCCCCTGCCAGGATCAGCTATGCTTATTCTGTCGATGGGAGATTGACTGTGCTGCAATTGGCTCCCTGACATCTGCATCAGCTGTTATGAAAAAGCATGTATTGGGTCATCCCTCTCTACAAGCAGCAGCCACAGCAAACCCTTGAGTGGTGCTTTAATGTTCTTGGCATCCGTTCACATGATCTATATAATAGAGGCTTTGTCTGTCTCAGAGAATCCAGACAATAGTCTCATACACAAACTGCAAATTCAGCGGCTCATGAAAAGTATGACTGGGTTAGTGATTCAAAACAGTGTTTCCAATTCCCCAGTTAAGGGAGATTTCACCAACCTGAGCAACCACAGATGATGTGATTATATGGTATTGCTCAATGTTGGAAAGTCTCAACTCCCGTCACAGAGGGCTTATTCAGTAAGAGAATTCATCTTGAGTTCTAGTGGGCTGCTGTGTTCTACAGAGAACAAATTTGTGAAGAAAACTGTTCTATAGTTACATGAAATAAACTTCTCTCTCTCTCTCTCTCTCTCTCTCTCTCACACACACACACACACACACACACACACACACACACACACACACACACACACACACACACACACACACACACACACACACACAGCATGAACAGATGTCTCATCTTCCAGCATTCAGAATCCAATTATATAAATAAATATGTAAGTCACATACAGCAGATTTTGTGATTTTCACCAGCCAAACCTGAAGTACAGATTAAATCCTTGTTAACTTGATCCTATGTGAATTGACTTCCATTTGGAAACCTTTTTTAAGGAACTGGGTGGGGGAGGGGGTGTGTGAAACAGACTGGTTTCTCCAATATTGTCCAATAGCCATTGTTATCTGCTGAATTGTACTTGACCAAACAGTAGTGTCACCCTGAAGACAGAATGTCATCTTTTGAATATTAGAGGGAAAACTAGCTTTGTTCTTTTTCCTAGCTGGAAGACACTTCCGATGAGACCTATCTGAACCATCACACTAAGTATGAGGAGCTTGAACGAGCCCGATGGGATTCGTGGGCAGCAGCTGTTTCCCACAAGCGAGGAAACAGGTATCATTTTCTCATTAGCACTACATAGCAAGGCACGGAAGCAAGAATCTTTATTTCCTCTTCATGTTAAACTATACAGAGATCCTGCTTTGGGGTTGTCACATTCTGGGTTGCACTCCAGACCAGTGAGGGGTTGTGTGGTTATAGGTCCCAACGTGGGCCACTCACAACATGTGTTCTACACTGACCAGCTCTCTCCTGGACAGTTCAGGTATTAAAAATCCATTGTCCCTGTAAAGGGTTAACGTTCAGCAATTTGCTTCTTGAACTGTTAGCAAACAGTTCAGTTTAAACACAGCACTGGACTGGTTTAGATTAAAAAATAAAACAAGATTATTGACAAAAGAAGATAGGATTTAAGTGGATTCAGGTACCAGGTATTAATGTCAGAAATGGTTACAAGAGAAATAAAGACAAAATGCTTTCTAGTGGCTAAAATTTAACAAGCTAGATTTGGTTCAAGGTAAAATCCTTACAACATGTTCCCAGCAATAAGGCTGACCAAATTCTCAAGTCGGACTTTCCCCGAAAATCAAAAGGCTGGTTCCTTTGTCATCTTAGGTGAAAAAGAGAGAGTTTGGGATTCTTCAAGTGCTTGCTCATGTCCATTCCATTTTAGGTGTGTGCGCTCGCCACATGTGCCAGAAATTTTTCCCTCAGCAGTATCCCTGGGGAACAGCTCTGACGCCCTCTGGAGTGGCTCCTGCATAGCACAATATAAGGGGTGCTGCTGGCTCCCCCAACCCTCATTTCATTCTTGCTGCCAGTGACGGTGCTGGAACATCATCTGCTTCGGCTAGCACTGTTTCATTCTCTGTTCTTGCGAACTTTGAAAACCTGTAATATAGTTGTTTATATAGTTAATAGTTGAATTAGTTACTCTTAGTAATAGTTCTTGAACTCTTCATTAGTCCCAAATGGGACTCACAGAGGGACGGGGCATGCCAGACTTTAAGCCCTGTGATGATTGCAAACGGCCTGTGCCCATCAACGATTCGCATAGTAGCTGCTTACAGTGCTTGGGCGAGAGGCATATAAGCGACACATGAGGTCTTTGTAAGTCATTCAAACCTGGGATAAAAAAGGAACGGGACAATCGCTTAAAGATGCTCCTGATGGAGTCGGCACTCCGGCACCAAAGCAATGGCCCGACTCGATACCGAGCACTGCATCGGCCCCCCTCCATGGCTCCAGCCAAGAAGCTGAAGAAGACGTGGAGGAGGAAGTTTGTCTGCTTCCCTTAAGGAAAAAGAAAGGGCTGGGGGTGAGCCAAAACCTGCGCCAGGCAGCTCAATGCCCCCTTTGGGAAGTCAGGCCCCAGCTCAAACTGAGCGGTGCAGCCCATCCCATGCTTTGCCTCCAACTCCAGATAGAGGTAGCCTCCGCCAGCTACAAGTGCTGTCAAGGCCCTGCAGGCAGTTCAGGAGATCCTGATGCTTCCGGTGCCACCCACACTAGCTCTGGCAGTATCCAGGTCTCGGGGTAAACCCGCCTTGGGATCTTCGCATGTCCCCGCCTCAGCGGCACCATTCCCCTTTGCATGGAACGTCCTGCCACCACTCGCCCACCCAAAGCCATCACGCCTCAGATAGGCAGGCTCAATGGAGCCCTCTTTGATCCCCGGACCTTGGGCACAGACTGAGATTCGAGGCATACCTCCCTGATAGTCTGGCGCAGACACACTGAGGCCTGCGCCCCTAGGCAGGAGCACTGAGACCAACCCCTCGCATCGCCAAGAGCTCGGTACAGATCCAGGGGTCGAGGTCACCAGACTGCTGTCGTTGATCTCGGAGATGGGGATCACCACGTTTGGAGAGTTTCTCCCAACAGCTGGTGTGTGATAGCTCCGAGTCCTGCTCAACATCCCAGTTGGGAAGAATAAGGCGTAGATCACCAGGTTTCCGACGCTGATACACCGAAGGCCATCTGTCCCCAAGGCCCCAGCCAAGGCATTTGTCCCACTCGGACAGGTCTGCCTCCAGGCACAGCAGCCGGCATCGGTCAGATAAGAGCCACTGCTCCACCTGGTTGCTGGGTAGCGACTGCTTCGGCACCGAGCAGGGCTCCCTAACTGCGGGACAGCCTCCGGCTCCTGCAGTACTGCCTACATCATCAGCACTAAAACCTGTCCCATGGCCCTAAGCACAGTGGCCGGCACCATGGAACCCCTGGGGTTCACCCCAGCCTTCCTAGGCTGGCCACTTGGTGTTGGGAGCCTCGGGCAGGCCTGTGGCCTCAACATCCCAACCTCCTTCAGTGCCTGAGACTTTTGGGGGAAAGGACCCCACAGGTCCAGGAGCACTCGGGGGAGCAGCCTGCTAGACCACCAATGAACGTGGAGGTTCCTGCGGTACTGGCATCGTCCTCGTCATCACCAGACAAGGCTATCATGGAGCCGCCTCACCCATTTCTGCAGGATGACACTAAGGCACACCAGGAACTATTGAAGAGTATTGCATCTAACCTGGGGCTCCAGGCCGAGGAGTTGGAAGAACCTTTGGACTCGTTTGATATCCTCTGCTTCTTGGCCCCTGCCAGGATGGCCCTTACCCCTTCATGAAAGGGTATCAAAGATTACCACCGCCCTGTGGCAGACTCCCTCCTCGCTCCCTATCTCTGAAAGGGTTGAATGCAAGTACTTTGTGCTAACAAAAGGGCACGAGTACCTATACTCCCACCCAGCCCCCAATTCCCTTGTGGTTGAGGCGATTAACCACAGAGAGAGGCACAGCCAATCAGGGGCTACCCCCAAAAATAAAGACTGAAGGAGGCTGGATCTTTTTGGGCGTAAGACTTATTGTCTTCCAGCCTGCAACTGAGAGTGGCCAATCACCAGGCCCTTTGGCTGCTATGATTACAACATGTGGCAGGCCATGGGCAAGTTCCAGGTTTTGCTCAAGGAGGGCACAAGGAAGGATGTAGTGCAGCTTTTCCGCGGTGCGTCCCTCAGTGGGGCTGTGGGGTATCCCACCGCCTCACTCTAGTCCGCCGGCAGTGTGGGGATGGCCTGCACACAGTCAGGGGCTCAGACCTTTAAGCAGGGGGGCTGAGCCAATAGTTCGAATAGCCGCCCAGGCCCTAGGTCAGGACAGGGCAGCAAACAAACAGTCAGAGACCCAGGCCCTTAGTCAGGGGCTGAGTCAGCAGTTCAATAATAGCCCAGGCTCTAGGTCAGGGCGGGGCAGCAAACAAACAGTCAAAGACTCAGGCCTTTACGCAGGAACTGAGTCAATAGTTCCAATATCATGGAGGCCCTAGCCTCTCCAGGCCAGGGAAAAGGGGAAGTCTGCCACCCAAGGAGTGGGTGGCGGGGGACACAGGCCCTCCCACTCCACTGCATCCCAGCCCGGGGCCCTAGCAGCGGCAGAAACTTGCTGCTGTCAGTGGGGATCCTGGCCGCAGCACACTGACATAGGCTCTGGCAGTGTTTTAGCCAGACGGGGGTTGGCTGCCCCCAGGCTACTTCCACACTCCTCCTCGTAGGGTACCTGAGTCGTCGTAGCGTCGCCGGCAGTCGCAAACACCATCGGTTCCTCTGGGTAAGTAGTGGATGGTAGGCTCAGCTGCTCCTCGGGGTAGCAGGCAAGAGGCAGGCTTGGCTCCTCCTCGGGGTAGCGGGCAAGACGCAGGCTCGGCCAGTCCTCCCCGGGGTAGCTGGAGCGGGGTAGGCTCGGCTGGCCTGGTGCGACGTCAGGCTGGCCGCGGCCTTCTGCTGTCTGCCCAGAGGGAGCTCGGTCGCAGACGTCTGGCCTCTCCGGCGGTTGGTTCCCAACTGAGCTCTGCCGGTGAGCTTTTATATTTCCGGATCTGCGCTGTGACCTCTGAGGGGCGGACGCAGGACCCAGTGAGTCCGCCCATGCTGGTGTTAGGGGAGGTTCGTCCCTCAGCGGGGCTGTGGGGTATCCCACCGCCTCACTACAAAGGAATTCCGGACAATCCTCCAGGAGGGCACAACAGCAGCCAGAGCAGCTCTCCAGGCAGCTTCTGACGCGGCAGACTGCAGCCTACACCATGGCCTATGCCATCTCCATGCGGCAAGCTTACTGGCTGCTCCTCTCAGGCTTGTCCACCAAGGTTCAGCGGTTGATGCAGGAGCTGCCCTTCAACGGTCAGGCCTTATTTGCAGAACAGACTGATACCAAGCTGCATGGTTTAAAGGACTACCATACCGCCTTGAAAACACTGGGGCAGTACGTCTGAGGCCCAGCACATAAGCAGTTCAAAGTGCAACCGCCTCAGAGCCAAGGGAGTCGGCCTCAGCAGGACCTGCCTCACAAGAAGGCCAAGGGGCCAAGCGACCATTTTGAGGGTGCACCAGAGAGCAACCTATCAGACTATTCTCCAGATCCATCTTCCCTGTTTTTTTTCCAACTGCCTTTCCCTTTTCCTCCCTGCATGGGCCACAATAACCTCAGACTGTTGGGTCCTGAACACAGTGGTGCAGGGCTATACCTTTCAGTTTCTATCCCCACCCCCCTTCCCTGTCCCTCTTCAGGTATCCTTCACAGGAGGTCCAAGGGTTGCTGCAGATGGGGGTGGTGAAGGAAGTTCCTTTAGAGTACAGGAACCGAGGGGGGTTTCCCGATACTTTTTAATCCCAAGGCCAAGGGCAGTCTGCATCCCATTTTGGACCCGTAAGACCTCAACAAGTACCTAAAGAAGCTGAAGTTCCACATCGTCTCCCTGGCTTCTATCATCTCCTTCCTGGATGCAGGAGACTGGTATGCCGCCCTTGACTTAAAGGATGCGTACTTTCACATAGCGATCTTCCAAGGGCACAGATGTTTTCTCTATTTCACGGTGAGACCGGGCCAGTATCAATTTACGGTCCTCCCATTTGGCCTGGCGACTGCACTGAGAGTGTTTACCAAGTATACGTCGGTGGTGGCGGCTTACCTCAGGTGCTGGGGTATCCAAATCTACCTGTACCTTGATGACTGGCTCATCAAGGAAACTCCAGGTCTCAGGTGCAAAGGGATGTTGTGGTGCTGCAAGCCACTTGCCAATCCCTAGAACTACTGGTGAATGACAAAAAGTCCACGTTCGTACCAGTGCAAAGGATAGAATTTATCGAAGCGGTGCTCAACTCAACCTGCATGAGAGTGTTCTTGCCACTAGAAAGCTTTTGGGCCTTGACAGACCTTATCGCAGAGGTGTCTGCATTTCCCCTGACTACAGCTAGGGTCAGCCTGCGTCTGCTGGGTCACATGGCAGCTTACACGTACATTGTCCGCCATGCCAGACTCCGGATGCGGCCCCTGCAGCAACGGCTGATGATTGCCTATTCCCAGTCCATGGAGTTGATGTCAGATGCCTTGGCTGAGGTGCACGCCTCAGAGATCTCCAGACCCAGGGTATGTGGTCCTTGGAGGAGATGGTGCTCCATATAAATGTCAAAGAACTCAGAGCGGTCTGATTGGAATGCAGCATCTTCCTACCTCACCTGTCAGGCAAGGTGGTGAGAGCAGTGACAGATAACACAGCCTCGATGGTCTACATCAACAGGGAAGGGGGAGCATGCTCATCGGCTCTCTGCCAAGAGGAACTCTGGCTCTGGAACTTCTGTGTCAACGATGAGATCCACCTGGAGGCTTGTCACCTCCCTGGCGTCAAGAACACGCTAGCGGATCACCTCAGCAAGGCGTTCTCCTCTCACCACAAGTGTAGTCTACATGGTCTTCCAGAGGTGTGGAACTCCTCAAATGGATCTGTTCACCACCAGGCAAAACAGAAAACGTCATCGGTTTTCCTCTTGACAAGGTCTGGGCAAGGACTCCCTCTCCGATGCCTTCCTCCAGTCATAGTCAGGGGGCCTGATGTACGTGTTCCCTCTGATCCTGCTCATCACCAAGGTCCTGGCAAAGATCAAGAGAGACAGGGAGCAGGGCCTTGCCAGCACTGGTTCAGCACACTTATGAACCTGTCAGCAGCCCCTCCTTGGCCCCTGCACAACCGACCGGACCTTCTGTCACAGGACCATGGTCGGCTTTTACACCCCAACCCCTGGTTCCTCCACCTCTCGGCATGGATGCTGCATGACTGAACCCGGAGGAGCGGACCTGTTCAGAGGAGGTCTGACAGGTCCTCCTCGGAAGTAGGAAGCTCTCAGCTAGACTGACTTATCTGACCAAGTGGATGAGGTTTTCCCACTGGGCCTCCGAGTGTGGCATCTCTCCCTTGCGATTTTCCATACAGGTTGTCCTAGACTACCTGCTTCATTTGAGGAACCAGGGCCTGGCACACTCTTCTGTTAGAGTGCATCTCGTGGCCATCTCCACTTTTCACCTGCCAATCCAAAGACAGACAGTATTTTCCCATGACATGACTGCCAGATTCTTGAGAGGGCTCAAGAGACTCTTCTTGCAGATATGGACTCCTGTCCTGCAACAGGATTTTAACTTGGTCCTCTCTAGGCTCACAGGCACCCTTGGCGCTGCTGGGTTCCTGTTCCTTTTCCCATCTGTCATGGAAGTTCACACTCCTGGTGGTGGTGACATTGACAAGACAGGTCTCTGAAATTAAAGCCTTGACCTCAGAACCGCCGTACACAGTCTTCTACAAAGACAAGGTTCAGCTGCGACCCCACCCAGTCTTCAAATTGGTGTCCTCCTTCAATATGAACCAGGACATTTTCCTCCCAGTGTTCTGTCCCAAACCACACAAGACTAGTGAAGAGAGGCGTCTTCACACGCTGGATGTCCGAAGGGCCTTGGCTTTTTACTTAGGAACGTACCAAGCCTTTCCGTAAATCAATTGAGCTCTTCATTGCTACAGCAGATAAGATGAAAAAGGCATCTGGTGTCATCGCACAGGATTTCCAATTGGATTATCTCATGCATTAGGACCTGTTATGACCTGGCAGGAGTTCTGCTGCCGCGGATTGTCAGAACCAGGTGTTTTCGGCGGCCTTCCTGGTGCACATCCCTATACAGGACTTCTCTAGAGCCGCAATGTGGTCCTTCGTCCACACGTTCACAGCCCATTATGCCATCTTGCATCAACGACGCTGGGTTCCGCAGAGCTGTGTTGCAATCTACATGTCCGTGAACTCCTACTCATCTTGCTTTGGAGTCCCCTAATATGGAATGGACATGAGCAAGCACTCAAAGAAGAAAAGACAGTTCCTTTTCTGTAACTGGTGTTCTTCATGATGTGTTGCTCATGCCTATTCCATGACCTGCCCTCCTCCCCCACTGTTGGAGTTTCCGGCAAGAAGGAACTGAGGGTGGGGGGAGCTGGCGGCGCCCCTTATACCACGCCACACGGGCACCACTCCAGAGGGCATCAGAGCAGGTTCCCTATGGATACTACTGATAGAAGAAGGTCTGGCACCAGTGCGTGTGGAGAATGCACACACCTAATATGGAATGGACATGAGCAACACATATCGAAGAACACCAGTTACGGAAAAGGTAACTGTTTTTTTCTGCCCCTTTCTTTTGTAGTCCAGTTAACCTTGGAAGTGGATTCTTCTCAGGGTTACCCCTCAAAGCAATATTTTTTCAAAGAGTGAAGAAGGTGACATGGAGTCTGGTGGCGAAGGAGGTTCCATGTTCTTTATTCTCACCTATCTGTGTTGAAATGCAGTTTTCTTTGTCTCTTGCCATCTCCTCTCCCTACTGTCTCAAGGACCCTGTTTACTACTTATATGTAAATTGAGGTAAACGGAACATTTCTTCATTCAGGACATCATACAAGGGGATTTAATAATTTCATGTATAATATTGCCATATACATTTCACCATATTGACCAGTGAGTTATTAATTTTCAAATGGTATGGCACAAGGCATATTTTATACAAAGATTATAACAGCATGTAGGGTGTAAATACAGGGGCACTTTTGGTCATGGTTCCATGATATTTGACCTAATACCACATGACATGTTTTTGTTTTTTTTTAAACTTGCATTATATGAAATTAACCGGGAATATGTTACACATTAGATGTGTTTAAAAACTGGCTGAACTGATGGATCTAAAAATGTAGTTGTTAACTGGAGATATCAATGGTTGAGACTGTTTTTCAAAGGGGTCCTCAGGTATTGGTTCTTGGTCCAGTGCTATTTAATATCTTTATCAACTATCTAGACAAAATTTAATTTTGTCTAAAGTTACCAGATGACTCAAAGATTGGTAGAGTGGAAAATAATGAGGAGGACAGGTGACTGTTACCGAGTGATAGGGATCACAAGTAACATTCAGACAAAATGCATTTTAATAAGTCAAATAAAAGGTAATGCATCTGAGAACAAAGACTGTAGGTTATATCTACAGGATGGGAAACTCTGTTATGACTCAGAGAAGGACTAAGGGGTCATCACAGATAAGTGGTTCTCAACCAGGGGTATTTGTATTCCTGGGGGTACCCAGCAGTATTCCAGGTGGAACATGAGCTCATCTAGATATTTGCCTAATTTTACAACAGGCTACATAAAAAGTATTAGTGAAGTCAGTACAAACTACAATTTCATACAATTACTTGTTTATACTGCTCTATATACTATACATTGAAAAGTAAATACAATATTTATATTCCAGTTGATTTCTTTTATAATTAAATGGTAAAAATGATAGCAATTTTTCAGTACTAGTGTGCTGTGAACTTTTTTGTATTTTTGTGTCTGATTTTGTAAGCAAGTAGTTTTTAAGTGAGGTGAAACATGGGAGTACACAAGAAAAATAAGACTCCTGAAAGGTGTACAGTAGTCTGGAAAGGTTGAGAATCACTGTCATAGATTATCACCTTACCAAGAGCTTTCAGTCCAAAGCTGTGGCAAAAAGAGCTCTTGCAGTCCTTGGATGTATAAAAAGGAGACTTATCAAGTCGAAGTAGAAAAGCAACCTTGCCTGTATACGCTGCATTGGTAAGACTGTTATTACCATCTTGAAGTGTGGACACCAGAACTGGATTCTATAAGGAAGTGGAAATGCAGCAGAGAGTTCAAAGAAGGGCCAGAAAAATAATGAGGAAGCTGGAAAGTAAGGAGTCTCAGCTTATTGAAAAGAAGATGGAGAGATGATCTGATCACTGTGTCTAGGCACTTACATGTGGACAAGAGGTCTGATAGTGGGGGACTTTTCAAGCTTGCTGACAAAGGTATAACAAGAGCCAGTGTCTGGAAGTTGAAGTTGGACAAATTCAACCTTGAAATAAGATATAATTTCTTAGCCATGAGGGTGATGAAGCATTGGAACAGTTTACCAGGTGATGTGGTGGACTTCCTAGTGCTCAGAGTCTGTAAGATGAAATCAAATACCTTTCTAAAATATATCCTTTAATGTTGGTCTGGGAGAAATTCTATAGCCGGGGAGTACGGGGGGTGCAGAGGGAGAGGAAGGTGTTGTCAGGCTGGTGGTCCCTTCTGGCTTTGGAATCTGGGACTCTCATCAGTCCCCCATTTATCCCCTTCCTTCATGCATCATGGGGAAAACAGGATTGTCTGCACTGCTCCTAACATATTCGTTGCAGCTCTGTATTGACAATGACTCTAATCAAATTTTGTGTGACTGTGCATCCGCTGATCACCTGTGGGGATCAGGAATTGCCAGATTTGGAGTCAGGAAGGAATTTCCCCTCGGTTAGATTGACAGGGACATTGGGATTTTTCACGTTCCTCTGCAGCATGGGGCATGGATTGTTTGCTGGGAAGATCTGGCCAGATCTCATTTAATCAATTTCCTGCCATTGCCAAGGCCTCAGGAATTGGTGGTACCTAAAACTCTCCTGGTCTCTGCCAGTGGCACAACAGTTTAGTCTTCTGAGGAGTGAATGAACTCTGCAGAAGTATTTGAATGAAATGTAATGGCCAAAGATATCATCTAGTCTGACTTCTTTATATTACTGTCCCTTCTGGCCTTATACTTTCTGAAACTATGATTCGTTGTAAGCAAAGAAATCCTAGGCTGCTGATGACGTGGTTCATGTAACCAGTCTACTGTGCTGACAAGCAAAGTGTTGATGAAATGTATATAGGATAGGGCCTGCTTATCAGAATAGTGACACAGCACATTATCATGCCACATGAGAAATTTAGTTTCATGCTAAGCTTTGTCTCTCATGTCTCATGCTAGGAACTAATAAGTTAGTGCAAACTCCATGCCCTTTTTCCAAATTACATCTCTTTTGCTTACCTAGGAGTGGAGTTGACAGATTGTAAACGTGGCAATTTCTTCCAGCTTTCCTTGGTTAGACAGCAGGTCATAACACAGTGGAAAGGAGAACAGAAATTTTGGAAACCTGGAGTAGTGGGAGGCACAATGAACATATGTCAGGCCCTGAGGAGGAGGTGAAAGGATTTCAAAGAAAAAAAATGTATGTATGCAGTCAGAAATAGGCAGGACTCTTCAGCATAACTTCCAAATACAGCAATCTGTTTGCCTCTGTACTTAATAGTAGATGGTTTATGCTATTTTATCTCAGATTCCCCCAAGTCTCATCATGAGAAAAAGCAGCTAGCAAATGCTTTCTTAATCTTAAAATTCACCACCACCAACATTGGCAGAAATTGCCCAAGAAAATTGTGAGCTATTGTTGTTGTAGCAGACAGTGGGGGAGAAGCTGCAATTCAGGGGCAAAACACTATTTGCTGGAGACCATGACCAGCTGTGTGAATAAAGGAGGGCTACAATGATTAAGTCCAGACTTCTGTCAGTTTTGTGGTTCACATTTGCAATATGCAGTGGCTTATTTTTATTTGGATTCCATGTTAGTATCTAGTTATGTTCCTGTGTCTCATAGACTTTAAGGACAGAAGTGACCATCATGATAATCTAGTCTGACCTGCTGCACATTGCAGGCCACTGAACCTCACCCACCCGCTCTTGTAAGAGGCCTATAACCTCTGGCTGAGTTACTGAAGTCCTCAAATCTTGATTTAAAGATTTCAAATTATAGAGAATCCACCACTTACTAATTTGAACCAGGAAGTGACCTGGTGGAGGAACTGCATTGTATATAAGAGAGCAGTATGATTGCTCAGAGCTCCAGCATGAAACTGGAGAAAAGCCTGTTGAGAGTCTTTGGGTTAAGTTTAGAGGCGAAAGCAACGAGGATGATGTCATGGTGGGCATCTGCTATAGACCACCAGACCAGGAGGATGAGGTAGACAAGGCTTTCTTCGGACAACTAACAGAAGTTTCCAGATCCCAGGCCTTGGTTCTTATGGGGGACTTCTATCACCCTGACATCTGCTGGGAGAGCATTACAGCAGTGCACAGACAATCCAAGAAGATTTTGGAGCACGTACAACCAGAACCAACTAGGGGCCGTGCTCCTCTTGACCTGCTGCTCACAAACAGGAAAGTAGATGTGGTGGCAACCTGGGCAGTAGTGATCATGAGGTGGTCGAGCTCAGGATCCTGACAAAAGGAAAGAAGGAGAACAGCAGACTACAGACCCTGGACTTCAGAAAAGCAGACTCAGGGAACTGATGGGCAGGATCCCCTGGGAGGCTAATATGAGTGGGAAAGAAGTCCAGGAGAGCTGGCTGTATTTTAAAGAAGCCTTATTTAGGCGAAGGCACAACTGGAGTTGTAGCTAGCAAGGAATGTAAAGAGTAACAAGAAGGGTTTCTATAGGTATGTTAGCAACAAGAAGGAGGCCAGGGAAAGTGTGGGACCCTTACTGGTATGGGTGAGACAACACCAGTGACAGATGATGTGGAAAAAGCTGAAGAAGTACTCAATGCTTCTTTGGCCTCAGTATTCACAGACACGGTCAGCTCCCAGACTGGGCAGCACAATATGGGGAGGAGGTGAGCAGCCCTCAGTGATGAAAGAACAGGTTAAGGAATATTTAGAAAAGTAGGGCATGCACAAATCCACGGGGCTGGATGCAATATATCCGAGGGAGCTGGCTGATGTGATTGCAGAGCCATTGACCATTATCTTTGAAAACTTGTGGCGATTGGGGGAGGTTGCAGACTATCGGAAAAAGACAAATATAGTGCCCACCTTTAAAAAAGGGAAGAAGGAGAATCCAGGGAACTACAAACCAATCAGCCTCACCTCATTCCCTGGAAAAATCATGGAGCAAGTCCTCAAGAAATCTATTTTGAAGAACTTGGAGGACTGATCAGGAACAGTCAGCATGAATTCAACAAGGGCAGGCTATGCCTGACCAACGTGATTGCCTTCTATGATGAGCTAACGGGCTCTGTGGATATGGGGAAAGCGATGGACATGATATACCTTGACTTTAGCTGGCAGCCGATATCAAGCAGAGTGCCCCAGGGGTCGATACTGGGGCCGGATTTGTTCAACATCTTCATTAATGACCTGGGTGATATGATGAATTGCACCCTCAGCAAGTTCGTGGATGACACTAAGCTGGGGGATAGATATGCTGGAGCACAGGGATAGGGTCCAGAGTGACCTGGACAAATTGGAGGATTGGGCCAAAAGAAATATGATGAGGTTTGACATGGACAAGTGCAGAATCTTGCACTTAGAATGGAAGAATCCCATGCACTGCTACAGGCTGGGGACCGACTGGCTAAGCAGCAGTTCTGCAGAAAAGGACCTGGGTATTACAATGGACAAGAAGCTGGATATGAGTCAGCAGTGTGCCCTTGTTGCCAAAAAGGCTAATAGCATATTGAACTGCATTAGTAGGGGCATTGCCAGCAGACTGAGGGCAGTGATTATTCCCCTCTATTTGCACTGGTGAGGCCTCATCTGGAGTATTGTGTCCAGTTTTGGCCCTCCCACTACAGAAAGGATGTGGACAAATTGGATACAGTCAAGCAGAGGGCAACTAAAATGATCAGGGGTCTGGAGCACTTCACTTATGAGGAGAGGTTGAGGGAACTGGGCATATTTAGTCTGCAGAAGAGAAGAGGGGGGATTTGACAGCAGCCTTCAACTACCTGAAGGTGGGTTCCAAAGAGGATGGCGCTAGGCTGTTCTCAGTGGTGGCAGATGACAGAACAAGGAGTAATGGTCTCAATTGCAGTGGGGAAGGTCTCGGTTGGATGTTAGGAAACACTATTTCACCAGGAGGGTGGTGAAGCACTGGAATGGGTTACCTAGGGAGGTGGTGGAATCTCTATCCGTAGAGGTTTTTAAGGGCTGGCTTGACAAAAAGCCCTGGCTGGGATGATTTCGTTGGTGTTGGTCCTGCTTTGAATAGGGGATTGGACTAGATGACCTCCTGAGGTCTTTTCCAACCCTAATCATCTATGTCTATGCTACAGAGGAAGGTGAAAAAACCTCAGTCTGACCTGGAGGGAAAATTCCACCTTGACCCCAAATATGATCAGTTAGACCCTGAGCATGTGGGCAAGACTCATCTAAGAAAGAATTCTCTGTAGTAACTCAGAGCCCTCCCACTGTATTGTCCCATCTCTAGCCATTGGAGATAATTTGTTAGTAGCAGTTGTGGATAGGCCATATGCCATTTAGCCAATCATTCCAGCCCCTCCATAAAATAATCAAACTCACTCTTAAAACAAAAGTTAGGCTTTTTGCCCCCACTACTCCTTTAGGTAGGCCGTTTCAGAACTTCACTCCTCTGCTAGTTAGAAACTTTTGTCTGATTTCAAGCCAAAACTTATTGATGGCCAGTTTATATCCATTTGTTGTTGTCAACACTGACCCTTAAATAATTTTGTTTTTGTTTAGGTCCTCCAACAAAACAGATGGTCAATGTACACCTCAACCAGCATCTCCAGATCCTGGATTTAATTGCCTTAATGACCTTCTCTATATGCACCCTTCTATGGGATCTCTCAGCCCTGAGCCTTTTAACATTCTGCAACCCCTCTCTATAAAGAACAGGACTAGAGTGCCGCTGTCCTGCACTGAGAACACCAGATTCTCCCCAGAAATACTAAATGAAGTAATACAGGTGAGGGACATTTATTGCCTTTCCACTATACTTGCATATATTCAGGCCTGAGAGCATGAAACGGTTATGCCATCTTGGACTCACTGAGAATGAGAATTCTTCACAACTGCTTTAAAAGTTCTTGAGAGACACAAGTGGGTGAGGTAATATCTTTTATTGGATCAACTTCTGTTAGTGAAACCAACAAACTTTTGAGCTCTAGTGAGCTCTTCTTCAGGCCGATGGAGTTGGAAAGCTTGTCTCTTTCAAGCAACAGACGGTTGTCCAGTAAAAGATATTACCTCATCTACCTTGTCTCTCATATGGTGAGACCAACATGGCTACAACAATATTGGACAATTTTTTAAAGTTATTTTCAGTTTAAAATACCTATTTGAATGTACACCAAAAAACAAACATGAGGACCTCTGTAAAGAAACTACTCCAAAGTAGTAGCAATGAAACAGTGTGACATTTTGGGAGGCATGGGGATAGGCAAGGTTAGCCACAGATCTGCCCCACTTCTTCACAGTGCTGGTACTAGAATTCAGTATTGTGTGAACTTCACAGAACTTCTTTGGAGATTGTAAAGCTTTGTATTTGAAACAGAGCATCTCTTCCTGATCCCACAGGAACTTGTGACATCACACTAACATACTCGTATAAATGTGAGTGGTGAAGCATACTCCTTTGGAACACAGCAGTCTGCATGTTCTGCTACCTGAAATAAACCTAAACTTAGTGCTAAGTTAAGATGTTTTTAACACTCAAGATCAGAGTTAGTTTGTGATCCACTATCATGAATTGGCTCAGTTTAAGTGTCTCCAGAGTTGTTGGTCAAGGGATTTGGAATGGAATAAAGAGCTATCCCACCAATTTAAATCCATGCTAAATCATAGTGACTGAAAGCTAAGTGACTTGTCCTGTTTGATAAAATTGAGTAGCCTTTGTGAAATGATTGGCCCTGCAGCCCATTCTCATTGGGCAGGTATCCACTCTACAAGCCACTTCATCAATTCTCCACTCTTGTTAGCAGTTTCTGTAGAAAGATCAAGGACTGAGTGCACAGGTGCCGACTTTTCCTTTGCCCTGGAGGTGCTTAGCCCCCACTTTGCCCCAAGATTCCGCCTTTGCTCTGCCTCTTCTTGCCCTTGCTCCACCCCCTCCAAAGCCCTACCTTTGCTCCGCCCACTCCCCCAGGGCTTTCCCTCACTCCTTACTGCCCCCACTCCACCCCCTGCTTGAGGCCCTCACCCACCCTCCTGCTCTCTACCCTCCCCATGTCTCCAAATTGCTGTTTAGTGGCTGCGCAGCCCCCATGAGCTGTTTGGCAGTGGTTGGGGAACAGCTGTAGCCAGTGGGAGCTGAGAACCCACTTTTTTTGTCCTTCTGTGGATGCTCCAGGGCTGGAACACTCATCAGTTGGCATCTATGACTGAGTGTACCATAGGGACTGAGCTCCCCACTCACCCTTAGAGATAATCCTTCCAGATTAGGCATTTGAGATTGAAGAATCTCATTGCTGCTTTCTGCGCCAGACCTGTTCTGAGTACAGGCACTAAATTTACTTTTTAAATGTCTTTTGAAGTTACGGGGTTGTGCAATAACTTCCTCAAAGATCAGAGAGGTAAGGAGCCAGAAGGGTTGTAGTCCTGATCCCAACAGAAAAATAGTCAGCTGAGACTAAGAATATAAATGCAAGGTTACGTATCACAGTTCTATGCTGCATAACCTCTATTGCTCATCGAAACTGTCTGCATTACTTCAGCACCCTGTTTCAGAGAGAAGAGCTTGAGGTTTAAATTGCAGCGCGAGGTCTCTTTAGGGATGTAGGGAGAAATAATATTGTCATGTCCTATAACTGGCTAACTCTCGGTTTTCTTAAAGAATGAGGAGTACTTGTGGCACCTTAGAGACTAAGAAATAAATTTGTTAGTCTCTAAGGTGACACAAGTACTCCTCATTCTTTTTGCTGATACAGACTGACACGGCTACCACTCTGAAATCTGTGTTTTCTGTACCAATCCTTCTTTCTCTCTCCCACACAGAGTGTACAACCTTGGGAACCACGTACATTTCCCCTTTCAGACACAGCATACCAGGCTCTTCTGGAACAGCCAAGTGAAGATGGATGCAAGCAGTCAGGAGACTTTCAACAGTGGGACTCTAGCAACAAGCAGGGTATCAGGACTAACAGTATAGACTCTGGCATATCTAACTCCAGGGAGCCACGTGTTTCAGATATGGACCTGCAAACAGAGGGCAACAGAAGCTTGGAGGTGTTCACAGACCAGCAATGCTTCCAAGGAAGGCTGTTCAACAACAGATGAACACCTGATTTATGTGATGTGTTATGATAGGCACATAATTTATTTCAGAATCAAAAGTTTGGCTGATAAGCTGGTTCAGAGAAGCACTGGCAGTGAATGGTGCTGCCATGCCTGAGACCTAGGTTCAGCAGCAGATTTTGGGCTCCCACGTCCCCGGACTGGGAAGAGTTGGGAACACTGCAGAAATAAGGTGCTGGACCTCTGAGAGGACCGTGCTGTCCAGAGAAAACAACTTCTGGTTTACTCTGGAGAAAAGGGATCAATTGGCCTGCTGGCAAGAAGGTTAGGTGCTGCAACTGTTGCAGCAGCCCAGGATAATGCAGAGAGAGATGGTGGGTTAAAAAACAAACAAACAAAAGAATGAAGATCAAACAATAGAGAGGAAACTAAATTGGCTGTTCTAACTTTAATTGTTCGATATTCAAACATCTGTATCTTGAAAGGGTGCCCCCTGGCTGCACATCCAGTCTTCAGTGGCTTTTTGTCTAGTGTGTCATGGTGGAGCAGGAATAGGAACAGATTTCCAAGAGATCAACTGATAAACACCTGAAAAGGTATGGGTAAGTCTAACAGCGCTACATGGCTTTTCTTTTTAAACGCAGCTATGAAAGCAAATCCTTTCTCGAGAGTATGTGAAAAACAGGTTCCCTTGGCCTTGCACAAATGACGTTTGTATCAATTGCCTTCAAATAAACTACAAATCATTTTCATGCTGTGGATGTTTTCATTTATTTAGTGTATATTCTCACTGTAATGAAACTGATAGGATGGATAGAGATCAATCTTTAACTTGTTCACGGCTTTTTCTCAGTTGTTCTCTATCATGGATCTTAGCTGGCAAACCACTGTAAAGCAAAACTACTGGGGAAAGAAAATACCATAGATTCGTTGTACAGAGGGGGGGCACAGTTCTCAACTATCAGATGGTAGGAAGGGTGTTGAGCCATTTTGGGGGAGCCTTTCTGGAAAATGATGGGTCAGAAAGCTGCCCTTCCAGAACATGTAGTACTTTTTAATACCAACATTTAGAAAGGGGGCTTGGAAATGTGTTAAGGTAACACAGTGGTAACATTCAACTTTATTTGACATGCATCCTCCTTTTTACTTTCCCACTTCGAATCTCTGCCCTTTGCAGATGGTATGTTTACATCCCAGGACTAACGGAACTAAACATTTAGCCCACTTTTTTTTTAATGAACCAGTTTGATAAATAGCTTACTCATTGTGCTGCCATTGTAAATCGTCTATAAGGTCAGTATTTCTAAGTTATTCCTGGATAGCTGGACATCATTGCTCTTCTGAGTTTCCAGTGGTGTCCTTGCAGGTATTCTTTCTTCTCCTGAGCTGGGACATTCAGGAGGAAATAGAAATATAGGAAAGCAATGGTCAAGGCAGGGACTGTATGTATGTACAGTGGGATCCAGATCCTGATTTGGGCCTCTGAATGGTTCTGTAATAAAAGTATTAAATAAAATAGTCAAATAGAAGGGCTGCTGTACTGAAATTTTGGAGGGTAAACTTGGATGAGTAAACAGTAACCATGCTCCAATACGTCTGTTAGCCTATAAGATGCCACAGGACTCTTTGCTGCTTTTTACAGATCCAGACTAACACAGCTACCCCTCTGATGCTGTTTAAAAGGCAGCCCCACCACCTACCAGCTGCACCAAGCATAACTGGCCTTGCATTTAACAATGCAGTTGAATCCTATCTGGCATCTAATGGGCAGGTCATTGAGATCTGATGGAGTCTCCATAGCTGCTGTAATGGGCTGTAAGTGGCAGTAACTCACTTTGTTCCAGAAAAGCAGCAGAGTGAATATAAAGGCAATGAGAAGAGGGATGGCTAAGGAAGCCTCTGGGGAAACATTGTCATATTTAAACCCAATTCCCCTTTCAGACATTTTGTCCCCATTTTGGTTGGTTTGAAAATGAGAAATGTGAAATTCTGAGAAACCTAAAATCCATCCTGTCAAATTCATATTTTTTCATGACTTGATTATAAGCAACGATCAGAAACATTAAGTAAGTTCTCCCACAGAGACTGTCATCTTTTGTGTAATTGTTCTATATGTACTTTTCTCCCTGTCTTTGGCATTTTTATTTTTGTATTATTTTGAGCAGATGGATGTTCTATGGATGAAGAAACATATTAGCAAACTAACTCTGGGACCATTTATAGGGGCAAAATCTGCTTGGAAAGATGTTTCACAATAATGACTTCAAAGCACATCTGACTAAATGCTATGGTTATGAAAGCAAAATAAAACGTGAGGCTTATAGCAATCCATGGGCCAAGTCTTGCTTTTTTCTGCAAATGTATGCATCCCCTTTTTGTTCTCTTAATATTGTGGTGTCTGATTACCTGATCCTACACAGCCATGTGAGCACAAAATCAGAGGTAAGAATACCTTCCTTTGTCATATAGAGGAAGGTCCCTAGTTGCTCTGCTCTTTGTGGACAGGAAGGAGAAGACTTTTCCTTTTTATGGTGACCTTGGTAGAGGAGAAATGCTCTTGTTCGTTGTTAGTGATTGCTAAAATCAAACCGTACACACACCTACATACACTGTCATTTGGCCATTTTGTTTGTGTAGCTGGTTAGACTCAAGCCTTCCTCTAGACCAGCGGTTCTCAAACTTCAGCAACTCAAGGACCTCCATTTTGATTTAAAATTTTTCACGGACCCCCAAGCTGGCTTCTAATTTTCCCCAGTGCAACCCCTGCTCAGCCCCAAGCCCTGTCCCTACTACACCCCTTCTCCCAAGGCCCTCCCTCTGTTCCACCCCTGCCCCGCCTCTTTCTGCCATCTCCCCTAAGCCTACCCCATTCCAGTTCCTCCTCCTCGCTCCCAATGCCTCCTACACTCTGCTGATCAGCTGTTCCATGGCATACAGGAGGCACTGGGAGGGAGGGGGGAGGAGTTGATTAGCGGGGCCAATGGCCATGTTGACTCGTGGACCCTCTGAAGGACCCCAGTTTGAGAAGCACTGGTCTAGACCATTAGAATCAGATGGTTGAATCATAGGTCATAGGAAAGGTCATTTCTGCTAAATTGCAAAAGATTCAGATTTAGCCTGTGACCTAATGTCATGAAGTGATACTCTCTGTACAGGTTATACACACATGATTCCAAGTTACTAGATTTCAGTTAAGGTCTGTGTCACTGTGCAGGAAGGAACTCTCACTACTTGTGCTTGGTCATGTCGATTCCAGTTAGGCGTGCGTGCACATAGTTTAGTCAGAAAGTTTTTCCTCTAGCAGCACCTGTTGGGTCAGCTGTGGAGCGGTACCTCACCTCCCTGGTGCTCAATATGAGACCCTGCTGACTCAGCACCTTCTCAGTTCCTTCTTACCACCTGTGACAGTCATTGGAACTGAGGTGGCTTGCTTTCAAAAGTGCTCCACTAGTAGTTCTATAGCTCAGTGTATGTAGTTTTCATAGTTTTAGTAATTTACAGCATATAGTTACTTAAATCTTAGTGTATAGGTGTAGGCGGTTCCCCACCCCAACTTTCCTGTTCCCCCTTGGGACTCGAGCATGCCTCAATCCCAAAGATTTAAACCATTCAAGTCTTGCCACAAGCCCATGCCAACGGGCACCCTCCATGCTCTTCCTCAAGTGTCTAGGGGAAGAGCAGCAGATGGACCAGTACAAGATTTGCAATGGATTCCATCCCAGAACTGAAAAAGAGCAGGACTTTTGTTTAAAACAGCTCCTCATGGAGGCGGCTCTGAGACCTCAGCCCGCCTCGGCGTGGCAGGATCTGGCGCCAAGTTCTTCTGTATGGAGCGCCCTGGCCTCCGTAAGAGAAGTGGTGCTGAGAAAGGACTATTGGCACAGAGACACTCAGCACCGTTACTCCCTGGCATCGGTCTCGCTCCCCAGTGCTACAGTAGCAGCACCAGAAGGAAACTGGACAGGGACCAATGCTCTACACTAAGGTCTGCCACCCTGGAAGTCTCCACTGGGGTGCGTCCTACAGAGGAGCACCCAGTGCCGAAGGTTCAGGAGCTGACACCATCTACTTTGGCCCTGCAAGGTGGGGCTGTTGAGTCCAGTGTTCTTAAGGCTTTCCGAGCCAGGTGGTGGGGGATGTGGACCTGCCATCCACCCTGGACACCTTTTGAGGCCATGAGGGACTTAATTGCCATGACAGCACCATGGTCCCTGACCACTTGAGAAAAGCCTCCAGTGCCATAGTGCGCAGTACCGTCTTGAGGCAAGCCCACATAGTTGATGCGTCCAACCACATCTCCATGGCACTTGGCACCGGCAAGAAGACTCCCCGCGGGGAGTCCCGCCACCGCTCTAGCTCACGGTGCAAGTCAGAGTCACAGTGCCATTCCCAATTTCAGCACCGCTCCCCGCTGAGGCACTGGTACCCAACATGGCAGAGATCTCGCTCACAGCACCACTTGATGTCTCAACGCCAGTCCATTTCACAGCACCACTCCAGATCGCGGCACAGCTCTCCAGTGCAGCTCCGCTCGGCACCACCCTGGCCTTCATGGTCCCGGTCTTAGTCTTTGGACTCTGAAGAGGAGTCTTGGTACTCCAAATGGAGCCGACACAGGTCAGGCCAGAGGTGGCCAGATGTGGGTGCAGGGCTATGGCCTGTGCAGTAGCCATTCTGGACCCCTTGGGCATACCACCAGGCCCAGAGCGCCCCATTCAAGGCCTCCCAATCCGTGGTGTCCAAGCCACAGGTGCCAGCAGCATCGGCCAGTTGCCCCACCCCTAAAGGTGCCAGAGCCAACCACCACTACCACAGTGGATGTGGGGCAATGGGACCCAGTGGTTCAGGAGGGCCATCAGGACCCTTTACCCCCATTGGTGTCCTCGTTGTTCTCCGCGGTAGCAGGGACTTCCATCTCAGAGCAGCCCCCCAAAGACAACCACGCCCACCAGGACCTGCTGCACAGAGTGGCGTGCAACATGGGTCTGCAGGCCGAGGAGGTGGTAGAGCCAGAGAACCCCATGGTGGACATCTTGGCACTGGAAGGCCCACTGAGGGTGGCTCTACCCCTCATTATGCAGAGAGCAACACCAGGAACTATTCATGGCAGCCATTGACCTAACCAAGGTCTTTGACTCTATCCATCGTGATGCCCTAAGGAGGGTGCTGTGTAGGTTTGGCTGTCCACAGAAATTCATTTCCATCATCAGACTGCTCCATGATGGGATGACTGCCACCGTTTTGTGCAATGGTTCAGAGACCAAACCATTCACCATTTGTACTGTTGTCAAGCAGGGCTGTGTCATTGCTCCAACACTCTTCTCTATTTATCTGGCTGTGATCCTGATTCTCATTCACAACCGCCTTCCTGATGGAATCGGGATTGAGTATCGTATGGATGGCCAACTCCTCGATCTTTGATGTCTCCAAACAAGATCTAAGATCACGAGAATTGGCATCACTGACCTTCAGTATGAAGATGACTGTCATTCTTGAACACACAGAGGCCGACCTGCAAAGCACCCTAAATCTTTTTGCAGATGCCTATCGCAGCCTGGGTGTCTCACTCAACACTGGAAAAACCAAGGTACTCTACCAGCCCTCACTTGCACAAACTGCTCTTCATACTCCACAAATCACCATCAGCGGAGAACCTCTGGAAAATGTGGACCATTTTTCATACCTTGGCAGCCACCTCTCCCAAACAGCCAACAGTGACACAGAAATTGAATAAAGGATCTGTTGTGCCAACACATCTTTTGGAAGACTACTCAAACGAGTATTCAATTATAGGGATCTACAAACAGGTACTAAGATCTTGGTTTACAAGGCATTTGTCATCCCCACCCTTCTCTATGGGTGTGAGACATGGATAACCTATTCTCAGGACCAGCTGGGAAGACCAACGCACTAACATCAGCATTCTTTCTGCAGCCAACATCAGCAGTGTAGAAGCGCAGGTCATGAAATACCAATTCCACTGGGCTGGCCACTATATACGTATGCCTGACACTCGCCCCCCAAAGCAAGTTCTCTTCTCTGAGTTAAGTCAGGGAAAAATGGCTTGTGGAGGGCAGTGGAAGCATTTCAAAGACATACTGAAAGTACATCTTAAAAAGGGAGGCATCAACCCAACAAAGTGGGAGGACTTAGCACGGAACAGAATGCAGTGGCACCACACCATACACCAAGCCACACCTCACTTTGGGGAGAACAGACATGCTCATGAGACAGAGAAGTGACAAAGGAGAGGAAAAAGGGCACAACACTCCAGCCAACAACTACGTCTCCTCCAAGATTACATCTGTCACTTCTGTGGGAAAATCTGCCGAGCAAGAATTGGGCTCTTCAGCCACTTAAAATCTCACCAATGAACCCCCTTGGCAAACATCATCCTTGCATTGAGGGATAGCCAAAGAAGAAGACCCCTCTGTAAAACCATCCAGGCCAACACAAGGACCCTATGGTAGACCTCCAGCCTCCATCCCTCTCAAAGGGTGTGGAGAGGAAATACTTTGTCCCATCTAAGGGGTATGCATACCTCTACACCCACCCACAGCCCTGCTCATTGGTGGTGGCTATGGTGAACGAACGAGAGAGGCAGGGGCAGCAGGGTCCTACCCCAAATCAAAGGAGTCCACATGGCTGGACCTTTTTGGACGCAAGGTCTACTCAACCAGGGGTTTGAAACTCAGGATTGCCAACTAGCAGGTAATTCTGAGCAGGTACAGTTTCAACTCCTGGAACTCTATGCTAAAATTCAGGCAGTTGGTACTCGCAGAGTCTAGGGAGGAGTTTGGGGCTATTGTTGAGGAGGACAAGGCAGTGGTATGGACCTCATTACAGGCCTCATTGGATGCTGCGGACTCGGCGGCGTACACCTTATCCTCTGGCATTTCCATGAGGCGTAGCTCATGGCTTCAGACCTTGGGGCTGCCACCCAAGGTGCAACAGACCCTCCAGGACTGCCATTTGATGGAGCAGGCCCATTTGCGGAGCAGACTGACTCCAAGCTGCATAGCTTTAAAGACTCTAGGGCTACACTGAAGTCGCTAGGGGTGCATACCCTGGCCACTCAGCGGAGACACTTTAAACCTCAGCCCTTACAGCACCCCTACCAGCCACACCCTAGATAGGACTACTCTATGAAGCGGGGTAGGAATGGCAGGCGCAACCTGTCCCAGCCCTCATCTAACTGGGGCCAGGCGTGCACTTCCTCCAGCTCTAAGCAGGCCTTTTGAAGGTGTGCCCGGGGATGACGTACCAGCCACTGGACCGGATCCTCGCCCCTGCTTCCTGAATTGTTTATCCCACTTCTACCATGCTTGGTCCCAAATAACAACGGACCACTGGGTTCTTTGCACAGTAGAAGTGGGATATTCTCTCCAATTCTGCTCCTCCCCCCACTTCCCCATCCCTCTTCAGAGACCCTTCTCACAAGCATCTCCTTGCACAGGAGGTGCAGATGCTTCTTGCTGCAGGGGCAGTGGATGAGGTTCCTCAGGAGCTAAGGGGCAAGGGAATCTACTCCCATTATTTACTAATCCCCAAAGCCAAGGGGGGAGGGGGAAGGGTTTCAGACCCATTCCAGACCTGCAAGGCCTCAACAGATTAATGAGAAATCTGAAGTTCTGCATGGTGTCCTGGTACGCTGCCCTTGACCTCAAGGATGCATACTTCCACATATCCATACGTCCTGCTCACAGATGGTTCATCAGGTTTGTGGTCAACCACAACCATTATCAATTCACGGTCCTTTCCTTCGGCCTGTCAACAGCCCCCCACCCCACCCCACAAGTGTTCACCAAGTTCATGTTGATCATAGTAGCCTTCCTCTGTCGAAGACAGGTGCAGGTATACCCGTACCTCGACTGGCTGCTTCGGGGGTGCTCCAGGGATCAGGTAGATGTGCAAATCCACTTTGTGAAATCCACCTTCAACAGGCTGGGCCTTCTCCTTAACGAGAGCAAGTTGTTAAACTCAAAGGATAGTTTATTGGGGCTGTGCTGGACCCGGGTCATTCCTGCCAGAGGCCTACTTCCAAGCATATCAGAGATCATACAAAGCCTCAGACAGTACTCCATCACTCCAGCACGGGGCTGCCTCAGGCTTCTCAGTCATATGGCGTCTTGCACATACATGGTTCAGCATACCAGGATGCGTCTAAGACCTCTCCAAGCTTGGCTCACATAAGCTTATCGCCCAAGACGTGACAGTCTGGACTTAGTGGTCAGCCTTCCAATGCAGGTCCTCCAGTCTCTCAGTTCGTGGCTCAACCTGCAAGATGTGTGCAAGGAAGTCCCTTTCCACAGGCCCTAGCCCTCCCTGTCCCTGGTAACGGATGTGTCAGCACTGGAGTGGGGCATGCACCTGGGAGACCTTCAGATGCAGGGTCTCTGGTCCCAGGATGAGCTCTTGCTATACATCAACATCAAGGAGTTGAGGGCTGTATGGCTAGTGTGCCAAACCTTCCAAGCTCACCTGCAGGGTCAGTGCGTGGGAGTCATAATGGACAACACAACTGCAATGTTTTATATAAAGAAGCAGGGCGGGGCCCATTCCTCTCCCCTATGTTGGGAAGCCCTTCAGCTGTGGGAGCTCTGCATAGCCCACGCCATTCACCTGAAGGTGACGTACCTCTCAAGTTCACAGAACAAGCTGGCAGACTACCTCTGCAGATCCTTCCACAACCACAAGTGATCAATCCGGACAGATGTCATTCACGCCACTTTCCAGAGGTGGGGAACGCCCGTATCGACCTCTTCACCACTCAGAGCAACAAGAAGTGCCTGCGGTTCTGCTCCTTTCAAAACAACAGCCAGGGCTCCCTTACGGATGCATTTCTCCTCCCCGGGTCGGATCATCTGCTGTACACATTCCCACCATTTCCACTGGTGCATAAGGTCCTGCTCAAAACCCAGAGGGACAAGGTGACAGTCATAATGGTGGCACCAGCATGGCCCCACCAGCATTGGTACACCACACTCCTGGAACTTTCTGTAGATGCCCTCATTACATTGCTGCTACTTCCGGACCTGATCACCCAGGACTACGGTCGCCTTTGTCACCCAGACCTCCAGTCTCTTCACCTCACGGCATGGAAGCTCCAAGGTTAAACCCCATGGAGCTCATATGCTTGGAGTCGGTTAGGGAAGTCCTGCTTGGTAGTAGGAAGCCCTGCACTAGGACCACCTATCTGGCCAAATGGAAAAGGTTTGCAATCTGGTGCTCCCAGGACCGTACTCCACCGTTGCAGGCCCCCATTTCTCTCATCCTGGAGTACCTGTTACACCTTAAGCAGCAAGGTCTGGTAGCTTCTTCCAGCAAGGTGCACTTGGCAGCTATCTCTGCATTCCACCTGGGAGAGACCAGGTGCTCTGTTTTTGCCACTCCATGGTTGGCTGCTTCCTCAAAGGGCTAGAGGGGCTGTACTCCCAGGTTTGGCAGCCGATCCCTACACGGGACCTCAACCTGGTTCCTTCCAAACTGATGGGGCTCCTGTTTAAACCGCTGGTAGCTTGTTCACTTCTGTTCCTATCATGGAAGGTTGCCTTTCTAGTCACCATTACTTCAGAACTTAAGGCTCTCACCTCCAGCCTTCCCTACATGGTTTTCTTTAAGGACGAGGTGCAGATTAGACCTTATCCAGCTTTCCTTCCAAAGGCTGTGTCCCAATTTCACTCCAACCAGGACATTTTCCTGCCTATTTTTTAACCTAAACCTCATGCGAGCAGCTGGGAACAAAGACTCCACTCACTGGATGTTCAACAGGCACTCACCTTTTACATCGAGCGCACAAAGCTGTTCCAAAAGTCGAACCAGCCGTTTGTGGCGGCTGCAGACTGTATGGAAGGTCTTCCAGTCTTGTCGCAGAGGATCTCATTGTAGATAACCACCTGCATCTCCACCTGCTAAGAATTGGCCAACGTTCCAGCCCTGGCACCCCCAGCGCATTCCACAAGGGCATAGGCCTCCTCAATGGTGTTCCTGGCCCAGGTGCCAAGTCAAGAGATCTGCAGGGCAGCAACATCGTCCTCAGTGCACACGTTCGCCACTCTATGCCATTATCCAACACACTAGAGATGATGCAGTTTTCAGCAGAGCAGAGCTCCAGTCTGATATTCCATAACTCCAATCCCACTTCTGAGGTAAGGCTTGGGAGTCACCTAACTGGAATCAACATGAGCAAGCACTCAAAGAAAAAATGGTTACTCACTTCTTGTAACTGTTGTTCTTTGAGATGTGTTGCTCATGTCCATTCCAGACCCACCTGCCTTCCCCTCTGTCAGAGTAGCTGGCAAGAAGGAACTGAGGAGGTGCCGGATCAGCAGGGTCATATATTAAGCGCCATGGTGGTGCCACTCCAGGAGGCTTCACAGCCAACCTGATGGGTGCTGCTAGGGGAAAAACTTCCTGATGACTCTGCACGCAGCACACGCACACCTAACTGGAATCAACATGAGCAACACATCTCAAAGAACAACAGTTACGAGAAGGTGAGTAACTTTTTTCCCAGACTGCCCTTAATGGGAATAGCTGGGTGGTGATGGTGGTTTGAAGATTAAACATGGTCATCTAAAGACAATCACTATTCAGACCATCTCTGTACTTACCCTGTGAAAACAGACCTTGTACTGCAGCTAAACTCATTAGTGACCAATCCATCAAGCCCCAGGCATGCCTTTAGCATCAACTTGATGGGATGCTGAGTTGAGACTCAGCTTTTCTTTTTAAACCGTATAGCTGTGACAGTTAACATGTCGTCCAATGCAGTGCACTAAGGAAGTGGAGAGTAAACTATTTCACAGCTTTTCCTCCCTACTCAGCATGCAGACTCCCTCTTTTCTTCTAATCCCCCCTAAGCTAAGGGCCTTTCCACAAAAATCACCCAACCTCCCCACAACCTTTTATTCCCTATGCTAGTTCCGGAACAATTTTCTCCTAGGTAACCTGCAGAATTCACTTACATCTCCTCCATAAATCCCTGCTGTTACTAGTAATATGAGGCCACTTCAAGAGCAACAGGGCAGAGATCAGTGAGGGTTTCTGGAAGCAGGGTGGATTTGGGGGTTGTTCCTGGCAAGGATCCCTACTTGGTCCCTCTTTCCACCACTTCAGGAAACCCACATCTCCCTCTGTAAATCTGCCATTTGCTAAGCAGTACAGACCAGTGGTCTAACTTTCAGAAGGGCAGAGCACCCACAAATCCAATTTGTCAATGGAAGATGCAGGTCTTCAATACTTCTGAAAATCAGGACCCTAGTAATGACCTAATTCTGTGGGTTAAATTATAAGATCACCTTGACCTAAACAAACCATATTTCTATAACTACTACAACTGTAAAGTGAGAATCTGAAAGCAGTTGCAGGAATAAAATGGGACAAAACTAGCCTGTGGGACTCTAGCTCTAGAATTAAATGTATTTAGGATAACAATGTAATTGTGGACAGTGGTTTTTTTTAATTGTTTTCCTTACTTCTATGTGAACACTTGGTGTGAATGTAGTTTGCCCTGTGTGCTTGTGCACTACATGCTCTAAGAATTTGCCAATCATAGAATATGATTAATACCATATTTTGCTTCCTGACTGGATGACAAACTTTGTTGTTGTTTTTTAAAAAGGCAGGTATATGTGGTTGGACAGAGAGCCTAGACTGATGCATAAAATTTGACAGTTCACATAAGGATGTGGATAGCTGCATGAACAGCCATTACTCAGATGTTGGTGCGAATCCTAGTTTAGAGAAAAGGTCATTAATATGGTAGCATCAGCCTGCTATCTTGAACACAAGTGAATGATTATGAATACTCTTCAACTATTCACTTAGCTCAGTTTAGGAGCATGGTTACAACAAGGTTATCTGAAAAATCTCTGCTTTAGTGACATCTAGTGGTCAGAAGTATCCATGACTATCAGGCTTAGGCTTTGTCTACATGCAAATTTGCATGTAGATTCATTAAACAGTTAAACAACTCCCTGTGTGGACACTCTATTTCTGTTTGAATGGCTTATTTGGTTTAGTTTAAACCTGTTCCTAATTGATTTCTGCTAAACCAAAATAATCCTGATGTAAATTGAAATAAGAGAGAGGTCCTTGTTTAAGTTCACACCTTTAGTTAGGGTTGGACTATGCTACACAGTTAGGTTGACATAAACTGCCTTAGGTTGACCTATATCAGTGTCCTCACTACAACCTTGCTCCCGCTGATGTAAGTGACCTACTATACCTCCACCAGAGGTGCAGGGTTCATTTCAGTCCAGTTAGAAGGTAGATATTGGCTTTAGGCTGTCTTGTCAATTTCATAGCTCTGCTGGCACTGTAAATTTGACAAGAAAGCTGGCTCCCAGCTGGGCTGCTTCTGGGTCTCGGCTCTAAGCCAGGCTTCTGGCTTGGGTGGCCACCTATGATCCCCACCAGAAGCATGGCAGCTGACTGGATTTCAGGTGTGGATCTCCTAGCTGGAGCCAAGAAACCCCAGGCAGCTGCCCATTCCCCAACTGTAGCTGTGCAGAGCTGAGAGCCCTGGCACCCAGTCCCCCACACAGCCCCTCTTCAGTTGGTGGAAGCACTCCTAGTGAAGATGCACACTACTGACAGAGAGGATAGTGTGGATGTCAGCCACCGCAGTAATAAAAATGCAAACATGCCTTTAGACTGATATCTTGGTGTAGACGGCACCCACCTGACTCTGGTGAGGTGGCCTGTCTGAAAGGCAGTGGCAATTAGCTTTAGGTTCAATTTCCATTGTGTTTGTCAATGTAACCAGGCGCGCGCGCACACACAGTTTAAGCAGCAAAAAGTCCTGTGGCACCTTATAGACTAACAGACATTTTGGAGCATGAGCTCCACTTCACCCACGAAAGCTCATGCTCCAAAATGTCTGTTAGTCTATAAGGTGCCACAGGACTCTTTGCTGCTTTTACAGATCCAGACTAACACAGCTACCCCTCTGATACTTGACACAAAGTTTACTGTCTGTAAGCTATGTTATTCAGCAACCATCCAAATATCTACTTGCCATCCAAAGCAATGCAGCCAGTTTATTCTCACCTGTGTGAAGAGGAGGTTTCTAAATGAGCTACAGACTGTCTTCACACTGAACAGGTCTTGAAGCATTTTGTAAAGGTGGTGGCTGTCATTCTGACTTCTCTCACTGGGGATACTGAGACAGACTAAACAAAAGCTAAGAACCAAATTTTCTAGTGTCCCCTATTTTTGGATGCCCAACTGGACAGTGAGGCCTGAATTTCAGAGGTGCTGAACACCTATAGCTTGCAGTGAGTTGGAACACTATATATATATAGAGAGAGAGAGAGAGAGAGATACCTATCTCATACAGCTGGAAGGAATCTTGAAAGGTCATTGAGTCTAGTCCCCTGCTTTCACTAGCAGGACCAAGTACTGTCCCTGACCATTTTTTTGATTCTTCCCTCATCCATATCCGGACTGTGAAGCAAGTGTAGAAGCTGAGATACTTCATAAGCAGTATGCTATCCTAATGGCTGGAGTAGCCTCTGACCTTACGTGAGTTTACGGTTCCCACCATCCATGGGAGTGGGGAGAAGAACCAAATGCACATAATGTAGTAGATGATCTTCTGCCTCAACTACCATTGCAAATGTCATGCGAGGGTGACCTCTGCAGACCTGGGGTAACCTACCCCTGCACAGCAAAACCACACAATTCCAGAATCCCTTTCACATCTGCAAATGAAAGGGCAGAATTTGCTCTTTTGACATATGTATTAGGACTGAGGAAAAAATAAAGCAATACCCTTCAATTTGTTTAGCTCTGATACTCTAATCCTATGTTGCCAGTTCTTGTGATTTTATTGCAATATTTGATTTCCTTAAAACCCCAGCTTCTGAAGTCAAATAATTACATGAGAATCTCAGATTTATTTTTTTTTAAGTTTGTGGAGAAAACATGACCTGAGTGCACCTTAAAAGCTCAGAAACCAGAAGGGAATTTTTTTTTAAATCTTGTGATTTCTTGGGACCTTACTTATGATTCTCAAATGCTTACTTATGATTCCCAAAGGGGATTACATAAATGCTTCTCATCTGCCAATTGGGATTTCACTGTCCTAGTTAATCATCTCTTGTGACCAATCCAGATAGACCAGAAGAGATCAATTTGCCTATATTCTCTACAGCGAAATTTAGTTCAGGCTGGGACTAGCTTTGTTGTCATGAGAAAAATTGCAGATGACTTGGAAATTGCCCTGTAGCAAAACCTGAGCAGCATTCTCAGTTTATCAAGATTAAAAAGCTCTAAGATGTCACATCAAACATCTTCTCTCATTACCCACCAACTGAAACGTAAAATACTTAGCACTTTTATAGCACTTTCCTTTTTCAAAGCACTGTGTAACCCTACTTCAACCTTTCTTAGAAAATGAACCTTAGCAGCAAAGAACTCTCTCATGGTCTGAAAAGGCCAAGAGTCTTATACTTTTAAGTGAACAGAAATATATTAAGCTCTCTGCTCAATGCGTGTTGTGGAGAAAATCACCCTCTGATGAAAGATCCTCAGTTAATTTTATTTTTCCTGGGAGCTTCTACAAGGTATCATCGTTGTCCATAAATGTCACCATGGGTGGGGAGGCTTGCTCCCTGTCCCAACTCTTTGCCCCTTGGCCCTGCCTCCCACTCCAGCCCCACTCTTCCTAGGCCCCACCCCAGCCTCCCCCCCCATCCCTCCAGCTGTCAAGAGATCCCCTGCTCACCTCCTCACTCCCCCACCTACTCGCTTCCTCACCCCCCCCACTGACCTCACTTACCTGCCAGACACCCCTATCAAATCCCCCTGCCTGCCTATTGCTCGCCGCCTCACTCCTCCACCAGACCCACTCACCTGCCCCCTCACCCCCTGCCAGACTACCTGTCTGCCTACCGCTAGCCTCCTCATTCCTCCACCCAACTCCTCAGACCCCTGCCAGACCACCCCCACCTGCCTGCCTTCTGCATACCCACTGTAAGACTCCCACCCCAGCCAGCCTGCCTCCTCACCCCCTGCCAGACCCCCTGCCTGTCCGCCGTATGCCTCCTCACCCCTCACCAGATCCTGCCGCTACTCGCCTCTTCACTCTTCTGCCAGACCCTCTCCCACCATGAGACCCGCCTCCCACCATGAGGCCCCCTGCCCACCTCCTCCTGCTCCTGCCAGACCCCCCCCCCATGAGATTTTCCCACCCACCACCTCCGGGACTTCCAGAAGGGGTGGGATGGAGAGGAGGAAGACTCACCAGGCAGCAGCAGCAGAGGGTGGGGGCCTTGGGGAAGGGGCGAAGCAGGGAGGGGAGGAGGCATGGCCACCTCAGCCTAGTGGCAAGTCGGCAGCAGCTTAGCCTCCCCTGGCCTATTATACCCACCACCCATGAATGTCACCTACTGAACTCCTACAGCTGTGCTTAGGCAGCCACAGCAGAGGAAATAGCATGTGCTGGGGACAACAGTTTCTTCCCCTCTGCTACTGTTAGAACAGCAGGGTACAATAGAACCTCAGATTTACAAACACCTTGGGAATGGAGATTTTTGTTTGTAACTCTGAAATGTTTGTAACTGAATAAAATTTTATGGTTGTTCTTCCTAAAGTTTACATCTGAACATTGACTTAATACAGCTTTGAAACTTTACTATGCAGAAGAAAAATGCTTTTAACCATCTTAATTTAAATGAAACCAGCACAGTTTCCTTACATTGTCAAATCTTTCCTTTTAAACTTTCCCCTTATTTTTTTTAAGTAGTTCCCATTTAACACAGTACTGTACAGTAACTCCTCACATAAAGTTGTCCCAGTTAACACTGTTTCGTTATTAGGTTGCTGATCTATTAGAGAACATACTCATTTAAGGTCACGCAATGTTATAAGATTGTTTGGCTCGCCCTGCTCCGCCCACAAGGCGTTCCAGCTGGGGAGCAGGGGCTTAGCCCACTCCGCCCACCTGGCATTCCTGCTCCCTGGCAGGAGCACCGGGCGGGCAGAGCGGGGCAAGTCCCCGTGCCCAACCCCGCTACGCCCCTGCCTCAATCAAGCTTCACAAACATCAATGGTGAGTACAGTATTAAATTGTTTAAAACTTATACTGTATATGTATATAATGTCTTCTGTCTAGTGATAAAATTTCCTTGGAACCTAACCCCCCCTATTTACATGGGGAAACTGGATTCGCTTAACATTGTTTCACTTAAAGTAGCATTTTTCAGGAACATAATTACAACATTAAACGAGGATTCACTGTACTGTATTTGCTTTTTTGGGTCTGCACTGCTGCCTGATTGCATGCTTCCAGTTCCAAATGAGGTGTATAGTCGACCAATCAGTTCGAAACTCTTGTGTTCTGAGGTTCTACTGTACTTCATGCAAGGATTAAGAGACAAGCTGTTTGAATCAGAAGCTTCATTGGCAACTGGGAGCCTGTCATAGGCTTTACTTCTAGAGCACCTCCTTTGGGGTGGGTACAGGTGCTGTTTCTCCCACCCCCCAGCCTCCTCTGGAGCAGAGCATGAAAAGAATTGTCTATTTCCAGCTACCACTATCAGAGAGACAATTCTCTTCTCCCCCAGGTTAACAGTAGTCCAAGTGAATAAGGTAAGGTGGAGTAGTCAGTCTTACAGCCCAGTTCAGGTTCATCCTACTCTCCTTGTCAAGCAACTAGTCAACAGCCCCTAAGCTAGGGCTCAATTCCCTAGGCTTTTATGAGGCTGTAGAACATGGTTTGCAACCAAGGTCCTGTAGTGGCACCAAATCTTATGTAAAAAGGGGTCATATAAGGTGTCTAAGACTAGGTTATGGGTTGCTGGTTATGGTTATGCTGTCTATATGTATGTATTCTTTTGTAGTTGAAGTTATGAGTATTGAATCTATACTGTCTGTATTTCAAATTTGTGCTGTGCTTTTGGAAACATTCCATACAAGTTGGTATTAACTCTAACTAGCCTGCTTGATGGCCCATTAAGGACCATCAGCTACACAATTAATCCATGGAGAGAAGGCAGATATGCTTTGTAACTCAGCAAATATGCAGGGACTTGCCCATGTGACTCCAGACTCCATTTTGCTGTAATTTTCCACAGTAAGAACAAAGAGATTCTTACACCTGAAAAAGCCTATATAAGGCTAATGCCTCATCTCCATCTTATCTTCAATCCTGCTTCTTACCTCTGGAGGGACTTTGCTACAAGCTGAAGCTCTACACAAGGGACTGATGACCCATCCCAGCTGGGGATGTACTCCAGAGACTTGATTTGAACCTGCAGTTTACTCCATCACTGCTACAAGCCTGAACTAAGAACTTTGCCATTACTGTGTGTAATTGATTCCATTTAACCAATTCTAGCTCTCATCTCTACCTTTTTCCCTTTATGAATAAACCTTTAGATTTTAGATTCTAAAGGATTGGCAACAGCGTGATTTTTGGGTAAGATCTGATGTGTATATTGACCTGGGTCTGGGGCTTGATTCTCTGGGATCAAGAGAACCTTTTTCTTTTATTGGGGTGTTGGTTTTCATAACCATTCATCCCCAGGACGAGTGGGACTGGTGGTGATACTGGGAGACTGGAGTGTCTAAGGAAATTGCTTGTGTGACTTGTGGTTAGCCAGTGGGGTGAATCCGGAGTTATTTTTGTCTGGCTGGTTTGGTTTGTCCTAGAGGTGGAAAAACCCCAGCCTTGGGCTGTGACTGCCCTGTCTGAGCAATTGGTCCTGAACTGGCACTCTCAGTTGGGTCCCTCCAGAACCGCATCGTCACAGAGGCTAATGGGCCCAGGCTGAGCTTCCTGGGCTCTACAGAAAATAAAGCAAGGAGAATCCCTCTGCTTGTCCAGAGGGCCATCAGCAGCCGTATGGTGGGTTCAGAAAGCTATCTGTCCCAGTTCTACTTCCCTGAGGTACACCTCCCACCGAGCCTGGATCCCTGTTTGTGTTTTAAAAAATCCTTCTCCGGGTTCAGCAAGCCTCCCAGGTGCTCTGGGTTGCAGCTGATTGTGCCCAGAGGATCTCATTAACCCCTCCTGATGCGGTGGAAACTTCTCCCACCACAGAACTGTTCTAGTTATTTTATTGCTATACTGATTTCTAGAACATTGAACCATAGGTCATCTAGACACACTATTTACAAAGATAAATACACAAAACAAAGTTACTCAATACTAAATAAATAATATGGGTTTCATATTGTGTCCTGAAGTTCAGCAGCTTTGAGCTCCAACTACTCCAGGGGGGAATTCTGCTCCTCTGCGCAATGCAGAATTTTGCAAACATTAATGTTGTGCGCATAGAATTTCCTTTCCCCTCCCCCACAGAAATAGGCTGCAGAGATGCTGGCTGCCACTAGGGACCGCTGGACGCAGCAGAGCCCAGCTCACAAATAGAAAACTAGGCCTAGGAGAGGGGAGGGAACTAGAGGGTTCCCAGCAGCTGCAGTTCCCAGCACATCCTGAAGGAAGGAGGCGGCAGCACATAGGACATTGGGCTATTTCTGCCTCTGGATCCCAGAGATCTGTGGGGCAGAAGTATGAGTGTCAGGGCCGTGGTTGGCATCTGGGGGGGTAGGGAATGTAAGTGTTTGGGATGGGGGGACTGCAGCTGGGCTCTGGAGGGGAGGTAGTAAGTGTGTCTGGGATGGGGGAGGCCCATGGCTGGGCTCTGGGGCGGACGGGGTATGAGTGTTTGGCCCCATGGTTGGGCTCTGCAGGGGAGGGGCAGAGAAACAGGAAGTGGGTTGTTGTAGGGATTTCTTCAACTCTCTACTCCTGGGGGAATTTGTGTGTGTGTATGTGTTGTTACAGACATAGTTGCTGACAGGTATTTTGAAATAAATTACCAAAATTATTGAAACTGGAATGATTATATAGTGTTATTTTGACAAAATGTGCAAAATTTCAAAATATTAAGCGCCAAATTTTTAAATTTTTGGTGCAGAATTCCTCCAGGAGTACCAGACAGACTGTTAAGAACTGGTTCCACACACAAGGAGCCTGTCACTAAGAAAGACCTGCCCTCAGGAGGCAAACTCTGGCACAGGAATAGTTGTAGAAGCTAATGGAGTTTTTGATATTTTTATGTTCCCATATACTGCGCCAGATCAGCCATCTGTGCAAATCAGAGCAGCACCTGTTGTTGCAACTGGGAACAGCAAGAATGAAGATGAACTCTGGCCTTTTTTCCCCACTGATAGTGATTGCGGTTGGGATGCATAGAACTGCTGTGCTGGTTCTATATCATCAGTGGATTTCCCCTCTATGATCAGAAAATTAGCAGGTATCTGGTTAAGCTGAAACTACAGCCCCACTGAGCCATGCAAAGGGCCATATCACAAGAGAACTGGTCCCAGAGTGTACAAATGGGGAGGATCCAGAAACTAGAGCTTCAGCAGCCTATAGATGAGAAACATCTTTCAGGGAACTGGATCCCAGATCATTCATGGCTTTATAGCACGATGGACACCTTGACTGACATCAGAAACAAATGGAGAATCAAGTATAGAATTGCTACCCACATTATGTTAAAGCAGCAAAGAATCCTGTGGCACCTTATAGACTAACAGACGTTTTGGAGCATGAGCTTTCGTGGGTGAATACCCACTTCGTCAGATGCATGTAGTGGAAATTTCCAGGGGCAGGTATACATATGCAAGCAAGCTAGAGATAATGAGGTTAGTTCAATCAGGGAGGATAAGGCCCTGTTCTAGCTCATGTTCATACTTGTTTGCACCACTCAGAGGTGAATGGACATCTTCTGCATTAGCCGGAGCTTGTTGTTAGCAAGTTTTACTCTAAGGTGATATAAATGTAAAAGGATAGCTGGCCCCTTAAGTTAAATCAGGCTCACCACTCCGGTTCCAATCCAGATGTATCCTAGTGTGGTATAATGAGGAGTGGGGTGCTATCCCTCAGAGTTAAAATGAGAAACACCCTAAAGGAAAGAGAGTCCACAAGCCACTGTCTAGTTTCCTCATGGAGATGCCCTGAAAGTGAGTTTAGAACTCTCAGCCCAGAGAGGGAGTTCCTAAGAACAGAAAACAACTATGCTGAGGGCTTCAGGGACGGGATGGCCATGAAGGGAGTGATAAGAGTTTCCAAGTGGAGCCAGATCAGGCAGCCAGGGAGTCACCTACAAATTTCTCTTGACCAGAGACCAGTGGCTGGAGAGAGCTGAAGGCTCTCTGAGGTAGAGAGCTGAAGCTAGAGGGTCAGAGAAGGATGAAGGCTGATGTAGAAGGGAGCCCACTGATGTCTCCAAACCTGAAAATTAAGCAGAGAAACAGTCCAGCTAGAGGGGCTGGGGTGAGGTGCAGTGAGAGATGCCAGACCTATCCCAGAGAACTGGATTGTAGTGAGAGATGCCAGAGCTGTCTTGGTGTGCTGATGGACTGTTCAGATTTGAACAATTTAAAGTATGATTTGGACCGTACTGGGAATTCTGGAGTATGCAGGTGAGACTTTTTGTTAATCCTTTCTGGACAACTGTAGCACTCACTCTTTTGGAACAGGTACTTGACATTTGATAGGAGGGTTGCCTTTGGGGCATGGATGTTCCTTTTGCCATTGAGGTGAAAATCCACCCATACTTGGACAAGTCTTTGATAACTCACAGTTCACACATTCTCAGTAGAAATATCTTTGATATTTAACAGTTAAAATCTCCAAAAATTCCATCCTCACAGACAGAATAGTAACAAGGAATTTTTGCACCTGAGGCAGGGGCCGGTAGGTCCCTGAGTCCCTCTCAGAGAGAAGGACCTGCTGCCAAATTGCCGTCGAAGAATGAATGAAGTGGTGGTGGGAATTCAATGGCAGGTCCTTCCCTCCAAAAGGGACTCAGGGACCCGTCGCTGAATTGCTGCCGAAGAAGCGACGGCGGTAGAGCTGCCACCAAAGTGCCTTGGATTGCGGTAGACCTGCACCCCTCGTCTTTGCGCGCCCGAGGCAAGTACCTCAGTCACCTTGCCCTTGTTACAGCTCTGCTCACGGAGCATGCCTGAGTCTCTCGGTGCTCCTGATGTGACTGGCTTCACATAAGCAATCCCTTCAGCCTGATCAGGTGTGTTCCCTCCAGCGCAGGGCTACACAGGCGAAACCAGTCTTTTCCTCAGTGGCTGCTCCCAGTGGTGATGGATCTGGGCATGAGAACTGAGAGAAGGGAGCCTGTCTGTTCTGTGCGCTATGACCACATGATCCTTTCATGGCACCCAGGCAGCCATCTGATTTGAATGCAGAGGGAACAAAAGCCAGGACAGAGAAAGGACTAGATTGGCATAAGGAGTCTTGTCAGACTGGGACTGGAAGTGGGGAAAAGAGAGACTAGATAGGCAAAAAGACTGTGTCAAGCATTGGGGGAGGGAGCTTAGAATTTGAAGCCAGTAAGTGAAAAAGAGGGAGTCAGCTGGCTGTGGGGAAACACTAAAACAGATTGGACAAGGAACTAAAGAGAGACTGGGACTGGCTGGGCAAGGAGCCAGGGAAGCAATGCATAAAGAGATTGAGACTGGATAACTATTATTTGTATTACTGTAGTGCTTAGGTGTCATAGTCATGGATCAAGACCCCACTGTGCTAGGTGCTGTACAAACACAGCACAAAAGACAGTCCCTGCCCCAGAGAACTTACAATCTAAGCCAAGCCAGGGATAAAGAGAAGCTGATGAAAGAATATAAGGAAACAGAAGGGGTCAATATGAAAGGTTGGGCTCAGCTCCCCAGCAGCCGGAGGAGCCTAGAGAGGGAGACTAGGACCAAGATGGGACTCTAGATGGTGAGGGGTCGGAGGGCTGGTCTACACTAAAGCTGTACATCTACCTAAGTTACACTACTTCAGTTACATAAGTTATGTAACTGAAGTCGACGTAATTTAGGTCAATTTACAGCGGTGTCTACACTGCACTATGTCAACAGGAGACGCTCTGCTGACAACTTACCTTCTGCCTCTTGGGGAGGTGGAGTACAGAAGTCAAGGGGAGAGTGCTCTGCCATTGATTTAGCTTGTCTTCACCAAACCCGCTAACTCCATACCACTGCATCGATCATGTGCTGACTTAACCATAAGTAGAGACAAGCCCTGAGTTCTACAGAAAATTCTTTCCTAGATATCTATCTGGTGGGTCTTGCCCACATGCTCAGGGCAAACTGATCACCATATTTGGGGTCAGAAAGAAAGGAAATTTTCCCTGAATCAGATTGGCAAAGACTCTAGAGTGCTTTGCCTTCCTCTGCAGCATGGTGCACAGGTCATATACAGGTTTAAACTAGCGTAAATGACAGTTTCTCTGTAACTTGAAATCTAAGTTTAAACCATGATTTAAGGATTTCAATAACTCAGCCAGCAGTTAGGGGTATATTACAGGAGTGGGTGGCTGAGATTCTGTGGCCTGCAGTGTACAGAAGCGGTCAGACTAGATGATCACAATGGTCCCATCTCACCTTAAAGCAGTAGTTCCCAAACTTTTTGGTCATGTCCCCCCTCCCCTTACCCGGTCCACAACCCCCAAGCTGTGGCCAGGAACTTGGCAGGTGCTGCAGCTGGGACCACAGCCAGGGGCTGAGGCCAGGAGCAGGGCCAGAGTGGAGCTGGGGGCAGAGCAGGGCTGGGTGACATCCCCTCCCTGCCACCTGCTGCACCCCCCCAACATTCCTTGGCACCCCCTAGGGGGGCATGCCCCATAGTTTGGGGACCACTGCCTTGAAGTCTATGAGCCTAGAAGCCAAAAGTGGGGAAGAGAGAGCGCAGATGAGCAGCCAGGAGGGGGGAACTGGGAGGGAGTATAGGGAGAGGGAAGCAGGACTCAGAGCTGGAGCAGGGATGATTAGGCCTGGCTGGCCAAAGGGACTGGGCTTAGGGGATGAAGCCAGGAGATGGCAGGGACAGGAATAGTGATGGGCAGATGAGTCTATGACCACTGGGCTCCCTCCCCTCTAGGGCCAGAACTACAGCTCCTGAGTGTCAGCACCAGTCGGGTGCCCAGACAGCAAGTGTGAAAAATCGGGATAGGGAATTGCGGGGGGGGGGGGGTGTAAGAGGCATCTATATAAGACAAAGCCCCAAATATCAGGACTGTCCCCAAAAAATCATGACAACAGGTCACCCTAGCTATGACTCGACCCCAGGCAGGGCGTGTTGCCCCAGGATAACAACCTTATACTGCTACCAGTCCCCTCAGCACAGGAGGCAGCCGCCTGCGGGTGGAGCCGACGCCGTGACTGGCCCGCGCGGGAGACCTCTGAGGGCAGCGGGACACAGCCTCGGGCTCCCCGGCTTGGCTAAGCAAGACACCGCGCTCACCCGAGGCGCGAGGCGGGAAACGGACGGTTTCAGGCAGCCCGGACGACCCTCGTTCGTTCCCGCCCATGGCGCGCGCGGAATGACACTGCAGCAGTTGGACAGGGCGCAGGCGCCGCCCGACACCTCAGGGAAGCGAGAACGAGGCTGCGAATCTCAGCAACCGAAGCTCAAGCCCCCTCCCCATCACTGTCCAAAAGGCACATGCGCAAAGCGCCCCATGAGCAGCTCGGATTAGTAGGCGCATGCGTACAGGCATAGCGCGACTCGTGCAGGGCGGTTGAGGTTTGACGCATGCGTGCACAGCAGGGTTGGGGGAGGGGCATGAGTTAAACGTTAGACTGGATCTTACAAGCGAGTGTGTATGGAAAAGGAGGGAGTGGGAAACCAGCGCATGCGCAGAGATAGCAGGTTTCTAGAGCGTGCGTGGAGCGCGGCCCAGGGTGCCGACGTACAGGCGGTGGCGGCGCAGGGGGGGGTGGGGAACCGGCGCGTGCACGGCGGTGGCGGGGGCAGGGAGCGGTATTCCCGAGCATGCTCCAAGGGGCGGAGCGTACGGGGCTCGGCGCATGCGCGGAGGGAGGCGAGTGGGAGGTGCAGGGCCGCGGTGGCGGCGCTCGGCGAGGGTAACAATGGCAGCGGCAGTGACTGCAGGTGGCGGCCCCGGCCCCGGGGCGGCGGCGGGGCTGGCGGCACTGTCCGTATCGCGGCGGAAGGACGGCGGCCCCACGGGCAAGTTCTGGGAGAGCCCGGAGACGGTGTCCCAGCTGGAGGCGGTGCGGGTCTGGCTGGGGAAGCACTACAAGAAGGTGCGGCCCGGCCCGCGGGGACTGGGGAGCTGAGGGGCTGGCGGGGCGGGGGATCCAAGGAATCGCTCCAGGAAGGGGGGTCCGGCCCCCGGGGAGCTGAGTGAGCCGGGGGGGGGCACAGAATCGCTCCAGGAAGGGGGTCCGGCCCGCGGGGAGCTGAGTGAGCCGGGGGGGGCAGGGAATCGCTCCAGGAAGGGGGGTCCGGCCCGCGGGGAGCTGAGTGGGCCGAGGGGGGTGGGGGGGCAGAGAATCGCTCCAGGAAGGGGGGTCAGGCCCGCGGGGAGCTGAGTGAGCCGAGGGGGGGCACAGAATCGCTCCAGGAAGGGGGGTCAGGCCCGCGGGGAGCTGAGTGAGCCGGGGGGGGGCAGGGAATCGCTCCAGGAAGGGGGTCCGGCCCGCGGGGAGCTGAGTGGGCCGAGGGGGGAGCACAGAATCGCTCCAGGAAGGGGGTCCGGCCCGCGGGGAGCTGAGTGAGCCGGGGGGGGCAGGGAATCGCTCCAGGAAGGGGGGTCCGGCCCCCGGGGAGCTGAGTGAGCCGGGGGGGGGGCACAGAATCGCTCCAGGAAGGGGGGTCAGGCCCGCGGGGAGCTGAGTGAGCCGGGGGGGAGGGGGGGCAGAGAATCGCTCCAGGAAGGGGGGTCAGGCCCGCGGGGAGCTGAGTGAGCCGAGGGGGGGGCACAGAATCGCTCCAGGAAGGGGGGTCAGGCCCGCGGGGAGCTGAGTGAGCCGGGAGGGGGGTAGGGAATCGCTCCAGGAAGGGGGGTCCGGCCTGCAGGGAGCTGAGTGAGCCGAGGGGGGGCACAGAATCGCTCCAGGAAGGGGGGTCCGGCCTGCAGGGAGCTGAGTGAGCCGGGGGGGGGGAGGGAATCGCTCCAGGAAGAGGGGTCCTGACCCCGGGGAGCTGAGTGAGCCGAGGGGGGCAGAGAATCGCTCCAAGAAGGGGCGGCCCGGCCCGAGGAGCTGAGGAGGCGGGTGGTCTGGGGAAGCGCTCCAGGAAGGGGTGGGCGGCGGGGCCTCGGGGCTGGCGTAGCCGGCGAAGCGCCCCAGGTAGCCCGGGAGCGGTAACAAAGGGCCAGCCGCTCCTTTGGGTGCTGGGAGCGGGATCCCGGCCCGGTTTACCGACTAGCGGGCTGGTAACGTGAGTCTGCAGCGTTTGCTAGCGCCGGAGCATCCCGCTCCGCTCCCCAGGCTGTGGTGGCTTCGCCAGTCCTACCCCTGTGCCTTTCTCTCCGCTTCAGCCTGACTGAATCCACACTGAATAGAAGTATTAAACATCAGGTTGAACCTAGTTTTCACCGGTTACACAACTTTAGAGGGAGCTCTCTTGATCTTAGTCTTAACTGTAGTTTCTTTGTGTGCAGCTATTGGAATATATTATGTGTACTGGACTGTAAACTCTGTAACATGTGTAGCACCAGCACCATGAGGTGCCAGTCATGCTGAGCATGATTATCATATAACGGAGAGAAACTGTGGTGTTTTAAGTTAACTTTTATTTAAAACTACATTGCTGATGGTCTTTAGGTGCTTGTACAGTCTGTGTTACTGCAGTATCTGAGCACAATCTGTTTATCTTCATACACTTATGAGAGAGAAGGAGGTGAAGTGCTGTTATCCCATTTTACAGATGAGGATTGACTCTCAGAGAATGACTTGCCCAAGACCTTGTAGAAAGTCTGTGGTAGAGTAGGGAATTAAACCCAGGTCTCCTGAGTCCCAGGCTAGTACCTCTGACTATCTGGACTATCCCTCATTTCTATAACATTTTTAGGTTCAGGACTCCATTGTCTAAATATAAAAACAAGAATTGAAAAATTTACCCAATGACCATTTTTCTGAGGACCCTGGCTTCATCTGCATGCAAACTTGCACTGGTTTAACTAATGATGTTAAGTTAGTGGGTTTAAACCAGAGCAAAACCCTTTATGTACAATTTTATTTGTTTTAATGGTTCATATTGATCTAGGTAAAGTAGATTCCTTATATATTTAAGCTAAACCAAAATAACCCACTTTTAAATCAAAATAAGTTTGTCTGCACAGGGTTTTGCTCTGTTTTAACAACATTGTTTTTAAACTGATTTGTAACTCCAGGGAAGCTTTTTGATTATATACTTGTGTGGCCAATACTCTTTCAAAGCCACAACTCTTGCAATTTAAATAAAAATACTTGCTAAACTGTATTTAAAACGTGCTAATCAAATTCTTATTTATTAAAGCTTAAAAAACTAAATTATATATCTCTTGCTTTTGTTATACTTTTCCCTTTCCTTGCTCTCTCCATGTCTTTCCTATAATAGCATGTAAAATTATCACTTGTCCTGCATTATCTTATTCAGTGTCTCTTCTTTTTCACTCTGTGTATTTCCACTCATGTTCTCTGCCTTATTTTCTTTTTAAGTCTCTCCATATTATATTTCTCTAGTTTATCCCATCTTCTCCCTTTTCCCCTGCCACAATTCATGTGGGTCTTTGAAGTGTTACCAGATACTTATCAGAGAACTAAACCTTCTAGCCAAAGTCCCAGATGAAAGTAGAAGAGCAAAGCCCAGATGAGAAGCCAGATATTTCCCCATCCTTCACCTAAACAGCTGGGGGGTGTGGGGGGTGTTAGAAAACCTGCTGTTCCTGGACTGTGATGGGATTCCATCATTTATATCAACCTGAAGTCTAATTGGTTTCTATAAGCATGAGCTTCCTCCAGTATTTCTGGGTCTTGGAAGAAAGGAGTGTTCTTTCACTCCATTTCCCAAAATTTCCATCCTAGAGTCCCCAGCTAATGTGAGAGGAGATTGTTTATCCACTGCTTTACCACTCTTCTAGCCTGAGTTTGAGTCCTCCTTCCTAGGGAGTAGAATCAGTGCCTGCCCTCTTTCTGTTCAGAACTTTCCACAATCAAGGGTGTCAAGATGATGTTGACTCAGTTCTTGTTAATTTTGCTGCTGCGCATAGGATTCTGGATTGTAGCTGTGAAAATTGGCAAGGACTTTTTTACTGCGTTGTAGCTTGTTAAGGCTCTTAGCTTCAGGAGAGGCATTGGATCCATCATAGTGTAGGCTTAATATAGAGCAATTCATTGGTTAAATGTGAAGGTAATTTTAACCATAATGGCCAGACACTAAATATTTTTCTTACATGAAAACATAGATTCTGCAAAGTTGATAGGACTTACCTGGAAAAGATATCTAACAATTCTTGGCAAGTGGCTTTTTTAAGCCCTCTATAAAAGAGGTGAATAGTCTGTTTTAAAAACTGAAAAAAAAACAAAAAAAAAACAACTGCTTCTCCATTTTGTTAAACAGGGGAATTTATATAGTCAAATATCTTTAAATGTTAGTAAAACTAGAGCATCAGATGTAAATGTTTATCCTTTGTAATAATAAGACTAATAGTGGTTTTCACAGGTTACAGTTTTTATAGTGCACTATTTTAGTCTTACTGTATTGATGCCAAAACTTCCATTGACTTCAACTGGTACAGGATAGTGTCCTTAATAAATTGAACAGTTTGTGTCTGGTTGAAAAATTTGTGGCCTGCATGACACACAGATACTGTAGAATCCAGGCTTTTTAAAGAAAAATTAAGTTTCTAGCTTTCAGTTAAGCAGGTAATTTTCCAACTGTGAATCAAATATTAATCAATGCAGTGTTGTCTTCCTGAGTCTGCAGACAACCTGAAACTAACTCTAAGGGTGAATTCTTATTAGGATATCCGCTCTAAAGACCAATGATGACACTAACATCAAAAATAACTCTTTCATTGTTGATCATTTCAATGGGATAAATGGAGGAAGGGCATGGGCATGAAGTCCACGGAAGGAGGGTGGGAATTGGGAGTTGCTGTAGTGAAATAAATCCAGAGGGAAGAATAGAAGATGCACATAAACACAGGAAAGAGAAGAGAAATCAAGAAAGGAGAATGGGGAAGGAAGAGAAACACAAAGCAGATATAGTGGTCGCCTTATTTTTCCATTGACTAAGTTTGGGTAGATGAATTAATATGAACAGTTGAGCCATAAGTCAAGTAAAATTGCTAGTTAAAACAGTGATACTGTTAGTGATGCTGAATTGATGGCAAGGAACTCTAACTAAAAGTTCAGTGACTGCAAAAACTGTTCTATTCATGCTCTGTGTGCAAATCTATTGACGTAACTGGGAGTTTTGCTGTCTTTTATGGTCAGGACTGAGATATTCTTCAACTTAATGCACATAATGTGGGGCAGATACTGGACAAAATACTATTTTACACAGAAATCTGTAATTCAAACTATAAAAACTTGAGTAATTAAATTATTTAATATAGTTTATTATTTATAGTTAACTGGTGTCTCTGAGCACTAGTGATCAGGCCATGATGTGCATGTACAGCAACTAGCATCATGTTATATTAATGATTACCCAACTAATTGCTTTCTATTTAAATACCTCTATCTACTTTAGTCTGGCCATTTATTTAGTTCTACTGGAAACATTTTCTTAAAATCATGGATGGTCTTTAATTTCGAACACACATTTTTTTTCATTTAACATCCAACACTTTTTGTACTAAAGAGATCAACAAATAGCTTTGGCATTAAAGATTATAGAATCAAATAACTGTAGGGCTGTAAGAGACCTAGAGAAGTCATCTAGTCCATCCCCCTGTGCTGAGGCAGAGCCAAATATACCTAGACTATCCTTGACAGGTGTTTGTCCAGCCTGTTCTTAAAAACGTCCAGTGATGAGGTATTCTACAACTTCTCTTGGAGGCTTATTCCGGAGCTTAAGGACCCTTATAGTTAGACGGGTTTTCCTAATATCTAACCCAGGGCCTTGTCTACACTGCCACTTTACAGCGCCGAAACTTTCTTGATCGGGTGTGAAAAAACGCACCCCTGGGCGATGCAAGTTCGAGTGCTGTAAAGTGTCAGTGTAGACAGTGCTACAGCGCTAGGAGCCACTCCCCTCCTGGGGGCGTTTTTTTTACACCGCTGGAAGAACTCTCTCCCAGCACTGGAGCCGCAACTACACAGCCCCGATAGTGCTTCAAAGTGGGTAATGAAGACATACCCTAAATCTCCCATGCTGCTGATAAAAGCCTGTTACTTATTGTCCTACCTTCAGTGGATCTTGAGAACAATTGATCACTGTCCTCCTTTATAATAGCTCTTAACAATTTGAAGACTATCCAGTCCCTCCCTCAGTTGTCTTTTCTCAAGGCTAAACATGCCCAGTTTCCTAACTTTTCCTTACATAAAAGGTTTAGAAAACGTGACCTAATCTTCGTAGCTTTCCTGTGGACTCTCCAATTTGTCCACAGCTTTTGTAAAGTGTAGCAACTAGAACTGGACGCAGTGCTCCAGCTGAGGCCTCACCAGTGGCAATAAAAGCAAGACAGTTATCTCCTGTGTTTTACATACGAAACTCCTACTAATACACCCCACAATATTAGCTTTGTTTCATAGCTGCATCACATTGTTGGCTCATATTCAATTTGTGATTCACTATAGCCCCCAGATCCTTGTCAGCAGTACTACTGCCCAGCCAATTATTCTCCATTTTGTAGTTGTGCATTTGATTTTTTCCTCCATGAGTCAAGTACTTTGTACTTCTCTTAATCGAATTTTGTGTTGATTTCAGACCAAAGATGTAGTCCATGGGCATGATTTTCAGTTATGTTAAGCACCTCCAAGTAGCTGCAGTCTGCGGGTGCTCAGTGCTTCTGAAAATCAGGTTGGTGGCTACAAAAAGCACTGACAGATGGTATGGTGGAGATCTGCAATGAAAACAAATGGATAAACAGCTGGTGTGCTGCCTGAGAATGCAAGCAACATGAGGATTGGCTGTCTTTTGAGTGTCTTTAGTGGGTATGATTTGGGATTCTGACTGAATACTGAAGTAATCTGATCCACAAAATTTTGTTTCTCAAATGGTCTAATTTTTACTAATGCAATAGTCTAATTTTGTTTAATAAAACAAGGGTCTGTTTTTCCTTTAAATTTTAATAGGGGGCCTCTGGGCTGGTTGAAAGAGTTGGCTTGATGGCAGTGGTGCTCAAAGTCTGCTATTTAGCCACAGAACAGTTACAGCACAGACATCAGCAGTGTCAGCTTCCCCCACACAGTTCTGTTAACATGCCTCAACCCTGACCTGGAGGGATGTTCCATGTTGTTTCAGTCCTTGGCAGTTCTGTTAGTGTTAATTTTAGTTGTTTGTGACATGTACCTGTAGACTGAAACCACCAACTTGTTTCATATTAGCTACAAGTATCTGGATTTGGAAAACTTGTCATCTCAGTACTTGTTCTATAGTTTATTATCAGTACCATTGAAACATTAATTTAGCAAGTGTGTCTCTGCTAGTTTCCTTTGAACTAATCGAAAATAGATTTTTTTTTAAAGGAGCTAAAGAGGCAAATCTAGTATTGTTACTGTTCTGCTTTTAGCTCAAATCATTGAGTCTAGATATAGTTAATTGTCAGGAAAGTGGTGGTCTTTTGTGTGAAAGTGCTACAACATAGTTGAGTTATTTAAGGATAGTGATGGCTTAAAGTTGGGTTTCCTTGCTTTTGTATCCAAGTCTGACATTTTAGTGTTGTTCTGCAGGTGTCTTATTTTTGTTTCCTGTAGTGTCAACAGTCTTCCAGGTGAGTCTACAAACACAAAAGAAGGCATAGTCCTTGCCCTGGGGCAGCTTACTCTAAAACTTTTTATTGTTTCCTTCCCTGCAGGCTCATACGTTGCCTCTGCTTATTATGGGCAAAGTAATATGAAAATGAATGATTCATGTAAGCTTCACTGCTGTCTCCTTCCCCCAAAAAATCAGCTATGAATCAGCTGGCAAATAAGAATCTGGTTGGATTAATATTGCTGGCAAAAGCCCATAGCAAGGCCTTCTTGTACAACTTTCAAATAGTGAATGAGAGAGGAGCCTCTATGTTTTCCCTTTGGCGTAGTGAAGTTTTCTATCCTCTTATTGTAGAGGGGGAAATTGAGGCGTAGAGGTTAAACGACATGTCCATGTTCAAGGTAACACAGCAAATCTGAGACTGCATCAGGGCTGCTATATTCTATTTCTGATTATTTCCTTTTCCAGCAACTTGACAGCCCTCAAGTTTAACTTAACTCTGTGAGAGGTGGGAGTGGGATTCACAAGTCTCCACTAAGAAATAAGAGTGAAAAAAGTGTACTCTTCCAAATATATGCAAACCCCAAGGTGCATTTTCCTGAGGGGTGGGGTAGGAGGAGGACACACTGGAATTCTAACTATAAAGCAAAAAATATATATGTATTTTCTAAATATTGGTATTCTGGAGTGAGGTTACATTTTGTGCTCTTTTACGTTTTTAATTTTGTTACAGTAGGCTGAAGAAAGTTTCAGAAGCAAAAAAATGCACCTTGTTTAGAGTGCTGGTAAGCAATATGATCTGAAGGAATGAGTATGGATTGAGGAGTCAAGCTGTTTAGAGTTCTACTCCTAGTTTGATTACTGACTTTTTTAATGTGGCCTTAGACACAGAAAAACTGAAGCACAGAAGAGAATGTCTATCTATACAAGGAACACTTCATACTTACCTACTTTTTAGAAATTTTAAGGGTTGGCTCACTTCTTCTGGTGCTTTGAACGTAATGCACTATATAAAGTTTTTTAGTATTCAAAATACTTTAAATTCATAGAATATCAGGGTTGGAAGGGACCTCAGGAGGCTATCTAGTCCAACCCCCTACTCAAAGCAGGACTAGTTCCCAACTAAATCATCCCAGCCAGGGCTTTGTCAAGCCTGACCTTAAAAACCTCGAAGGAAGGAGATTCCACCACCTCCTTAGGTAACCCATTCCAGTGCTTCACCACTCTCTGAGTAAAAAAGTTTTTCCTAATATCCAACTTAAACCTCCCCCACTGCAACTTGAGACCATTACTCCTTGTTCTGTCATCTGCCACCATTGAGAACAGTTTAGATCCATCCTCTTGGGAACCCCCTTTCAGGTAGTTGAAAGCAGCTATCAAATCCCCTCTCATTCTTCTCTTCTGCAGACTAAACAATCCCTGTTCCCTCAGCCTCTCCTCATAAGTCATGTGCTCCAGCCTCCTAATCATTTTTGTTGCCCTCTGCTGGACTCTTTCCAGGTTTTCCACATCCTCCTTGTAGTGTGGGACCCAAAACTGGACACAGTACTCCAGATGAGCCTTACCAATGTTGAATAGAGGGGAATGATCACATCCCTCGATCTGCTTGCAATGCCCCTACTTATACAGCCCAAAATGCTGTTAGTCTTCTTGGCAACAAGGGCACACTGTTGACTCATATCCAGCTTCTCGTCCACTGTAACCCCTAGGTCCTTTTCTGCGGAACTGCTTCCTAGCCACTCGGTCCCTAGTCTGAAGCAGTGCATGGGATTCTTCCGTCCTAAGTGCAGGACTCTGCACTTGTCCTTGTTGAACCTCATCAGGTTTCTTTTGGCCCAGTCCTCTAATTTGTCTAGGTCTCTCTATATCCTATCCCTACCCTCCAGCGTATCTACCTCTCCCAGTTTAGTGTCATCTGCAAACTTGCTGAGGGTGCAGTTCACGCCATCCTCCAGATCATTAATGAAGTTATTGAACAAAACTGGCCCCAGGACCGACCCTTGGGACACTCCGCTTGAAACTGGCTGCCAACTAGACATGGAGCCATTGATCACTACCCGCTGAGCCCGACAATCTGGCCAGCTTTCTATCCATCTTGTAGTCCAATCATCCAGCCCATACTTCTTTAACTTGCTGGCAAGAATACTATGGGAGACCGTATCAAAAGCTTTGCTAAAGTCAAGGAATAAATACATCCGCTGCTTTTCCCTCATCCACAGAGCCAATTATCTCCTCATAGAAGGCAGTTAGGTTAGTCAGGCATGACTTGCCCTTGGTGAATCCATGCTGACTGTTCTTGATCACTTTCCTCAAAGTGCTTCAGAATTGATTCCTTGAGGACCTGTTCCATGATTTTTCCAGGGACTGAGGTGAGGCTGACTGGCCTGTAGTTCCCCGGATCCTCCTTCTTCCCTTTTTTAAAGATGGGCACTACAGTAGCCTTTTTCCAGTCATCCGGGACCTCCTCTGTTCGCCCTGAGTTTTCAAAGATAATGGCCAACAGCTCTGCAATCACATCCACCAACTCCTTTAGCACCCTCGGATGCAGCGCATCCGGCCCCATGGACTTGTGCTCGTCCAGTTTTTCTAAATAATCCCGAACCACTTCTTTCTCCACAGAGGGCTGGTCACCTCCTCCCCATACTGTGCTACCCAGTGCAGCAGTCTGGGAGCTGACCTTGTTTGTGAAGACTGAGGCAAAAAAAATCATTGAGTACATTAGCTTTTTCCACATCCTGTGTCACTAGGTTGCCTCCCTCATTCAGTAAAGAGCCCACATTTTCCTTTACTCTCTTCTTGTTGCTAATGTACCTGAAGAAACCCTTCTTGTTACTCTTATCTCTTGCTAGCTGCAACTCCAAGTGTGATTTGGCCTTCCTGATTTCACTCCTGCATTCCTGAGCAATATTTTTATACTCCTCCCTGGTCATTTGTCCAATCTTCCACTTCTTGTAAGCTTCTCTTTTGCATTTAAGATCAGCAAGGATTTCACTATTAAGCCAACCTGGTCGCCTGCCATATTTACTATTCTTTCTACACAACAGAATGGTTTGTTCCTGCAACCTCAATAAGGATTCTTTAAAATACAGCCAGCTCTCCTGGACTGCTTTTCCCCCTCATGTTATTTTCCCAGGGGATCTTGCCCATCAGCTCCCTGAGGGAGTCAAAGTCTGCTTTTCTGAAGTCTAAGGTCTGTATTCTGCTGCTCTCCTTTTTTCCCTGTGTCAGGATCCTAAACTCGACCATCTCATGGTCACTGCCTCCCACGTTTCCATCCACTTTTGCTTCCCCTACTAACGCTTCTCTGTTTCTGAGCAGCAGGTCAAGAAGAGCTCTGCCCCTAGTTGGTTCTTCCAGCACTTGGACTGGGAAATTGTCCCCTACACTTTCCAAAAACTTCCTGGATTGTCTGTGCACCACTGTATTGCTCTCCCAGCAGATATCAGGGTGATTAAAGTCTCCCATGAGAACCAGGGCCTGCGATCTAATAACTTCTGCTGGTTGCCGGAAGAAAGCCTCATCCCCCTGGTCTGGTGGTCTATAATAGACTCCCACCACGACATCACCCTTGTTGCTCACACTTCTAAACTCAATCCAGAGACTCTCAGGTTTTTCTGCAGTTTCATACAGGAGCTCTGAGCAGTCATACTGCTCTCTTACATACAGTACAACTCCCCCACCTTTTCTACCCTGCCTGTTCTTCCTGAACAGTTTATATCCATCCATGACAGTGCTCCAGTCATGTGAGTTATCCCACCAAGGCCAGGGCTACACTAGAGAGTTGCAGCGCTGGTGAGGGGGTTAAAGCATTGCAACTTAGGATGTGGCCACACTTGCAAAGCACGGCCAGTGCTGCAACTCCCTGGTTGCAGTGCTGGCTGTACCCCCGGTCGAGCCTCGGGTGTAGCGATTCCAGCGCTGGTCAGCAAGTGTGGACCCCACCAGCGCTTTTATTGACCTCCGGGGTATAGGGAGGTATCCCAGAATTCCTGTCCACAACAAACCGGAAGAAAGGGAGAGCTGGGAGTTCAGCCAAACTGCTTATTTAAAAAACAAACACAGCTCCTGTTTGCTGAGCGAGCGGAGGCAGGCCGGGGAATTACTTTGGAATGTTCACAGCTGTTTGTTTGAAGAGAGAAACAGCATGCTCACACAGCAGAGGGGGAGGGGGAAGTCCATGTTGAGCAGTGCTTATCTGGTCTGACGGCTATTTAGGAGTACATAATTTGCATTTAGTGAATGAGAGGGGTGGGCGAAGGGGTCAGAACTTTTAAGATGATTGAAGGTAGGCACTGTGTGTCTTCCAGTCCTTAGAACTTGCAAGGCAGGGAGCTGAGAACAGTGTCAACTCCAAAAATCCATTCTGTCTGTCTCCTCCACGCTCCCTGTCACATTCCACCCCACCACCCTCTTTTGAAAAGCACGTTGCAGCCACTTGAATGCTGGGATAGCAGCACACAATGCACCACTCCCAACAGCACTGCAAATGCTGAAAATGTGGCCACACTGCAGCGCTGGTAGCTGTCAGTGTGGCCACACTGCAGCGCTGGCCCTACACAGCTGTACGAACACAGCTGTAACTACCAGCGCTGCAGAACTGTAAGTGTAGCCATGGCCCAAGTCTCTGTTATTCCAATCACATCATAGTTCCTTGACTGTGCCAGGACTTCCAGTTCTCCCCGCTTGTTTCCCATGCTTCATGCATTTGTGTATAGGCACTTAAGATAACTCGCTGATCGTCTCGCTTTCTCAGTCCGAGACAGGAGTCCTCCCCTCTTGCACTCTCCTGCTTGTGCTTCCTCCCGGTATCCCATTTCCCCACTTACCTCAGAGCTTTGGTCTCCTTCCCCTGGTGAACCTAGTTTAAAGCCCTCCTCACTAGGTTAGCCAGCCTGCTTGCGAAGATGCTCTTCCCTCTCTTCGTTAGGTGGAGCCCGTCTCTGCCTAGCACTCCTCCTTCTTGGAACACCATCCCATGGTCAAAGAATCCGAAGCCTTCTCTCCGACATCACCTGCGTAGCCATTCATTGACTTCCACAATTCGACGATTCCTACCCAGGCCTTTTCCCTGCACGGGGAGGATGGACGAGAAAACTACATATTTCAGGGAAAATTAACAGTACTAAAACTGATTTCACATACGCTCAAACAGGAACAAAGCAAGAGTCAGAGATGGCAGAATGGATCCGCCTTGTGAAATGAGTTTTCATGGTCACTAAGGTTGTCCTGTTATTGAACACTTATATAAAGAAAATTTGTTTAGAGAGGATGAAGATCATGCACAAAATAGCCTTTTTGGAAATGGTAGTATTTGTCATCTTGGCATGCGCAGATCATATACTGCTTTTGAGGGTGAGAGGATATGTTCTAACAGATGTAATGATAAGCACAGGCAAGCTACTCCACTTAAGTACAGCTGAGGCTTGTAGGGCTAAAATTAGACCTGCCAGCTTTGTTTCTTGAGCATGTGTGAACATGCTGTTCTTGTTGAATAAAGATTTTGTCTTCATAAACTTCTATTAAAATAGAATGGAAACAAGATTATAAAATCTGACACTTGACTTCCCATGCTGTCAGTTTCATACACTAACTACTGTACACGTTAACTTTGCAGCTTAGTAATGCACATTTTAACTACACTTTTTCCTATGCAATTTAAATGATACATGTTGAATACTTCTTGAACTGAAAGTTCAAAATGTTATGTAACATCAGACAAGGTAGAGTGATGACTTTTGTTGTGCACAGTTGGCTCAGTTTTCTGGGAATTGCAGGGCTGTTGGTGATTCAGCACAACCCTCTTTGTTCATCTAAACAGTTGTAAAATGAAGAGATTCAGCCACACTAATCGAGTTTTTGTTTTTTAAGCCCTAAACTATAGGAGCATCAATTTGTCATCTTTTCTCTTTTACAGGCATATACACTTACAACACTGTATGAATGTTATGAAATGCTTTTCTTCTTGGTTAAATAAGTTTTAAAACTTCAAGAAGACAGAGTAGTTATCAGGAGGCATAATGGCTCTTAGTAGGTAAAACAGAGAGAGCTCCTTTAAGTCATCTAATAGAATCCAGCCCAAATTAGTAAAGAACGCTCTGTGTGGCCTGTATGAAATGGTTTGGTGATCTTTCTAGTTTATGGTGGGAAGCAATCCACATTACAAAATTACCACAACTGTCTCCCCTTTTGGCAGAGAATTGAATAATTGAACAGGTTTGGAAACCATCTACCCTTTCTGTGTCATGGCTGAGATGCACACACTGGTGAGGCAACTTGGGGAATCTTGTGCTGCCATGTGTTGTTCATACTCTTTGGCCATGTCTACATCTAAAATTTTGCAGCACTGGTAGTTACAGCTGTATTAGTACAGCTGTATAGGGCCAGCGCTGCAGAGTGGCCACACTTACAGCAACCAGCGCTGCAAGTGGTGTTAGATGTGGCCACACTGCAGCGCTGTTGGGCGGCTTCAAGGGGGGTTCCGGGAACGAGAGAGCAAACCGGGAAAGGAGACCAGCTTCGCCGCGGTTTGCTCTCTCGTTCCCCGAACCATCCTGCAAACCGCAGGGAAGGAGACCTGCTTGCTCGGGGTTCTGGGAACGAGAGAGCAAACCGGGAAAGGAGACCAGATTGATTACCAGAGGCTTCCTCCTTCCACGGAGGTCAAGAAAAGCGCTGGTAAGTGTTTACATTGGATTACCAGCGCTGGATCACCAGCGCTGGATCCTCTACACCCGAGACAAAACGGGAGTACGGCCAGCGCTGCAAACAGGGAGTTGCAGCGCTGGTGATGCCCTGCAGATGTGTACACCTTCAAAGTTGCAGCGCTGTAACTCCCTCACCAGCGCTGCAACTTTCTGATGTAGACAAGCCCTTTGAATCTTTAAAACTTCATTCTCCAGATATGTCAGCCTGACTTCTACAGTTAGTACTAAGTCACTTACAAATTTAAGCATTTAGTTATTGAAATCTCATGGTGAGAAACCCATAGCCTTTACAGTAATCTTCACTTCTTGTATGCTACTTTAGTAAATGGCTTAAATGGTTTTATTTGGTTGTTTAACAGGCTAAATTGAGATCACCAGCACCTGATATGTAGGTAACAGAATGGCTTAACAAAGAACAGAAATACTAGTAGGAGTTCTGACTGCTGTGTAACTATTAGGACTTGATGAACTTCTCATGGTACTCTGTATATACGCTCCGGGGGAATTCTGCACTACTGCGCATGTGCATACTTAATGAGCCCTGCATATTTTTAATTATTTGTGCAGAAAAAAGCTTCTGCCAAAATGTTCTTGCACTTCCACGTTTTGCCCACCAGATGGCGCTGTGGCAATAGAACAAAGCAGCAGCTCTCCACCAGTTAAGGGGGGGGAGAGCCTGATGGGCCAGATTAGGAGACCGTGTGGGGTGCTGGGGGTGGGGGTCAGATGTGATCATAAGGGCTAGTGAGGGAGGACAAACGGGGCAGGGGCTGAATGGGAGTGGAGGCTCAGGGCCACAGGGGGAGGGAGGCTCAGGGCCATATGGTGATGTGGGAGAGGGTACAGAGCTACATAGGGACAAGGGATGGCTGGGTGGGGATGCAGGGACACGGGGAGGCACATAGGGGCATAAGAGGGTGCAGGACCACATGGGGATGGGGGGTTAGGGACACATGGACGGGATGCAAAGACACATGGAGACAGGCAGATGTACCTGACTGAATGGGAAAGGTTAGGGGTTGGCCAGAGTCTGCATGGGGGAAACTCCCTAACAATCTTCCTCCCCCCCCCGCCCCAATAACCCTGTTCCATACTTTTCCCACCCATACCTACCAGCCCTCCCAAATTCACACCCTGGCTCCTTCCCAGCAATTTACTTCCCTCTCCCATAGCTCCTCTGTTACCCATGACTCCCCCAAGCCTTTGCACTGCTTCTGTGGGGTTTGGGAAATGTGGTTCTGTATTGTAGTTTAAATGAATTATTACTCAGAGTTCTGGATTAATATGCGCAGTAAGGAATCTATTTGCCAAAAAAAAAAAATCCTGAATCTTCTTTGCTGTCTGTATTGTTAAAGACATACTTGATGGCAGGTCTTTTGGTCATTTATTTAAAAAATAATTGAAATTCGTGTGATTATATTGTTGTTTTTGACAAATAAAATACACAGAATTTTAAAATATTGTGTGCAGGATTTTTAATTTTTTGGTGCAGAATTCCCCCAGAAGTATATATAGGACTCTGGCTAGACAGAAACAGTGGAAGAAATGTGGCATTCTGGTTGGGTATTATATCAGTTGTTCACCAGGTAAATGGCTCAATGATTAGTCTGTTTACTGACCAACTAACATTAGCCTCTCGGATTATGTATGAACTGGTCACGTACTGAAGTACTGTGCCTGGGGAAATAAATATGTCCTGGAGAAAAATTAGCTGATTATAGATTGTTGCAAAATTGCAGAAATTTGGTCTTCTGGGTATATTTTTCCTGATTGTGCATGAACACACTAAAGATTAGTGAAGAGATGCAGCTGGAAGAATTAATGTGGTATTCACACAGTAACTCTTTTGCAAGAGGAGTAGACAGTGTTTTCCTAGTGAGTTGTATATATCTGAGGGCCGGAATTAGCCTTAGAAAACCATCTGATTTCTGTCTTGAATGAAGCATTTAATCATTTTCTGAAGAATATCCAATCCAGTGAATTAATAACGATCCACAGATATTTGCCAACTCTTAGACTAAATCTTAAAGAACAGACTATCGTGCATCAGTCTAAAGCAATATATTAAATAAACAGGAAAAAAAGATTTTGTAAATGTGGCTGACTCGTAGCTGCTCTTCATGCAGTTAAATAACTTAACATAAAATCCATGACTGTAAAAACTAATGAATAATGAAAACCCCAAAACAGACAAATGTCCACTCTTTGCTGCTGTATTGAGCTGTATTACAGAAATACATACCTTATCCCCTCTCGTGGATTATGGCAGTGTGGTTTATTTGGCATTGAAAGGATAGTCCCTGAGAACTAAAACTTGAGTTTTGTTTATGTATTTTAAAGATTATATGAGTCTAAAAGCTAGCAAAAAAAAAAAGTGCCCTAAAGCTTGCTGAGATTGGTCTTTGAATTGCCAAAGGAATTGCACTGTCTTTCTCCCCCATCTCCAGTAAGTATGTGTTTGTGTCTTTCAGTATGTTCAGGCAGATGCTCCGACCAATAAAACATTGGCTGGGCTGGTGGTGCAGCTGCTGCAGTTCCAGGAAGATGCCTTTGGGAAACATGTCACCAATCCTGCCTTCACCAAACTTCCTGTGAGTATTTGAATGCCATGAGCGACTGCCATTATAGCTGTATACGTCATTCTTGTTCATCCAATATTTTTGTTGCCAAATGACACAGTGGCACACTTCCAGCTGAGAAGGTAGATCTGTGACTGTTCTACAGTCGCTGCCAGTGCTTAATGCAGATGGGTGAACAGCTTGGTCCTCCTGTCTTGTGAAACAAGCATTAATCTAGAAACATCCTGCCATTTCAATATTCAGCAGCTCATTTGAAAGTGAGGAGTGGTTTTAATTTTTCAGTGGCATAGTAATTTTTGTAGGGTCAAATCTGGGAATATTTTACTGTAACTTGGATTTTATCTTTATTGGAGAGACCTAGCAATACTGATAGCTTTATAACTTTCAACTCTGGTCAAAATTTTTTCACCAGATTTCGTATCTTATTCCTCATAATTATGGCTGTGTTTTAATTAGACACTATTAAATGGATCCAATCAATCTGAAAATCACTCATCTGCCCAGAAATTGTTTTTCTTCATTGTATTGCAAATAACACTTTAATATTACTGTCAGTTTTTCTTAGCATATGTGCAATGTGCCTCAGGTGGCACGTTACCAGGATTCATCACCAAATTTGGTCAGCTGGTTGGATCATTACTTTCCCCAGCTTGGGCCAGATACTGATGGGGCATGTGACATGAACACTAATCCATGCCCCCCATTACTGAAAGATTATAAGGAAAATCTTTTTTTCCAGTTGGTTTACAAAGTGCACTTGATAGCACTTCTTGCATGGACAATTTCACTGTTACTTTTATATAATTAGTTTCTTCTCTGTGCTGGCCCTGCACACTGAAATGAGAGAGGAAAAATACTTAAAAATAGGAAAATTAAATTGCAAAATCATGATCAGCTGGGGGAATATAAAGGGCAAATGTAATGGCCGAGGATAATTCTACTTTGGACTCAGGTAGTGTGTTTCATCTAAAACTGTAGCAGATTTACCATTCATACCTTGGAAAAGAACCCATTTTGCAAGCAGGCACTCTTGTCTAGATTTCTCTCACACACACACCCCTCCACGGAGTAGAGCTGCTGCGTAACTCAAAGATGATTAATAAAGTCGGTTGTAGTGTTCAAGCTGAATGGTGTCACAAACTGTTGCTCTGGAGTTCTGTAGGTTTTGTTGTTTTTTAAAAAAAAACAACCAACCGGGATTCAAATGAAGTGTATTTTTAAAAGAGAGTATTTCTTTGCTTTAGTGCAGGTTTCTAAGACTCAAACACCTTTCTGATTTAAACAGTATGTGACTGAACTGTACATTTAAGCTTTTTATTTACCTCACCATTCCTCTTTATGGAGTTTCTGGTGGCTTGAAATGTAAAATCATGTGATGTCTCTTAAACTTGTTTATAGATTCATAGACTTTAGGACTGGAAGGGACATTGAGAGGTCGAGTCCAGTCCCCTGCCCTCATGGCAGGACCAAATACTGTCCAGGCCATCCCTGACAGACATTTATCTAACCTACTCTTAAATATCTCCAGAGATGGAGATTCCACAACCTCCCTAGGCAGTTTATTCTAATGTTTAACTACCCTGACAGTTAAGAACTTTTTCCTAATGTCCGACCTAAACCTCCCTCACTGCAGTTTAAGCCAATTGCTTCTTGTTCATCTTAGCCTCCAAGGATAGAACAAGTTTTCTCGCACCTCCTTATGACACCCTTTTAGATACATGCCATCATGTCCCCTCTGTCTTCTCTTTTCCAAACTAAACAAACCCAGTTCTTTCAGCCTTCCTTCATAGGTCATGTTCTCGAGACCTTTAATCATTCTTAAGCAGCAAAGAGTCCTGTGGCACCTTATAGACTAACAGACGTATTGGAGTATGAGCTTTTGTGGGTGAATACATGCATCCGATGAAGTGGGTGTTCATCCACAAAAGCTCATGCTCCAATACGTCTGTTAGTCTATAAGGTGCCACAGGACTCTTTGCTGCCTTTACAGATTCAGACTAACACAGCTACACCTCTGATACTTAATCATTCTTGTTACTTTTCTCTGGATCCTCTCCAATTTCTCCACATCTTTCTTGAAATGCGGTGCCCAGAACTGGACACAATTCTCCAGCTGAGGCCTGACCAGCTTAGAGTAGAAGAATGACTTTTCGTGTCTTGCTCACAACACACCTGTTAATGCATCCCAGAATCATGTTTTGCTTTTTTTGTTCCTAGTATAAAATCTTAAGTTGATAATCAAAAGAGTTCTACTTTCTAGGAGCAGTAAAATGGGTTAGCACATTAAAATTAGTTCTCGCCACAAATGCAGTTGTGGTTATAGCTTCATATAATCAGCAGATTTCCCTTGGATTATAGGAACATTAAGGTTGAAGAGGCTGGTGGGCTTCTTTTTTAGAGTATTAGAAATACAGGGCAGCTACTCTTTCAGTTGAAATGAGGCATGCATACTCTGAGGCTGGAAGGGAAATGTAAAAATAATGAGGTATGCTTGGTGAAGTAGGGAAAAACTGTTCACCCTAGCAGTGGAAGAACAGAATTACCTTTCTCGACTGCTAGCATATGTATTCTGGTTAGAAAATATATTACCTGAATTATAAATACATGACATGAATTCATAACTACCATTAATCTGCAGTAACTGTAAAACTGAGATCTCTCCTATCATAATCAGTTGGAAAGGTCAATGTAATAAAATACTACTACTCAGACTGACTGACTTACAAATCTCTTTATTGCTTTAAATTTGGAATCTTCAGTATATTCATTGTTTTTTTAATTGATCAGTTAAATCCTCAGAATAGACTTTAAAACCTTAATCCTACCAATTGAGACGAATGGGTTAATACTCCCCAATTTACACCTGTGTCATCTGGATGCATAATTAGCCCACAATACTTTGAGGAAATGACTTGCAAATTTGGCATGTATCATAGGTCATCTAAAAATCTGTTTAAAATGAATGGTGTATTATTAAATATACAAAACCAATGTGCAGTAACTTTTTGAGGGCTGCAAAGAATTGTTGTTCTTGTTCAATATTAATGCCAGTTTGGGAATAATGTGCCTAGAGGTTCCAGTAAAAGATCATGCCTCCATTATACTAGGTACTCTACACACGTGTAATAGAATAATGGTCCCTGTTCAGAGGAGCTTACAAGCTAAGCATATGATGAGAGATAAAAAGTGGACACAACAAATGGGGAGGAAGACTAGTGAGGCCACTGTAATAATAAAGAGAAGTCACAGAACACTCCCTGTATCAATAATTCCATGATTATTTTAGACTAAGCTTCAGAGTCACGGACATTTTATTATGTAGCTTTAAAGTGTGGCTATGTAAGAGAGATTTTATTTCACCAAGGATTTTAGATGTTTACTCATGACAAAACACAGCTATACATACCTATTATTAAACAAATAATTTGATAAACAAGAATATCTATGCAAACATCTCAAAATGGCAATTATTAAACACATGCATTTTTGAGTACTTCCAGTCATTAAAATAGTCTAAATATATAGAATTGTATGGGATCAAATTAAGCCTGTAATGACATTTGAACAATTCCTTATTTCTTTTGTTGCTGTATTAAGAACAAGACCGACCAACCCTAAATAACCAATAGCCTGGTGGTAGGGTGCTCACCTGTGATGTGAGATATCCAGATTCAAATCCTTGTTGCAAATCAGGCAGAGCAGGGACTTGAATTTGAGTCTTCCACAGTACCCTAACCACACGGCTGTTGGCTATTCTGGATCTGGGGTGTGTTCTCTCTCCCTGGATTTCCCCAGTAATTGCATCCTTTACCCGAGAACTCTTCCTGCTGGATCTTGTTGAAAATGGATTTTCAGTGGAAAAATTGTCAAATTTTCAGCCAGCTCTAAACTTACAAATATCTTGACTAGCGACCTTGGCGAAGAATGTTAAAATCTGAAGCATGCTTTCCGATTTAAAACTAGAGTCCTCTCCACTGTTTTGTCCTTGCTCTAGAAAGCAATCCTATATTGACTCCTTAGAGACTGAATGGGACCTAATGGATCTTTTAAATCTTCAACTGATGTTCTACTCTCAATTCTGGATTTTTATCTAAAATGTCTCCCCCACTCCCCCCTCTTTTTTTTTTTTTTTTTTTTTTTTTGGTAATGCGTGGTATGATATACCCTGTTTTATTGGTTGACTTGAAATAATGCCTTGTATGCTTCAGGTACTCTAATAAATAAGTGTGAGGTGCATTTAGCAGTAAGTCTGGAAAACAATTTTTTGCTGGTCCTCACAAGATAAACTTTTTTTGTTACAAGAACTTATACACAGAAAGGGATCTTCAGGGTCTGCCCCATCCAATCTTCCTGCTGCAGAAGTGGAGCCCAGCTGATTGGTTTATATCTTTATTTTTCAAGGATATCTTCATTAGGAAAACAATCTGAAACGTTCTTTTTAAAACAAATACTGAGATTCTCCTTTATCTCTTTAATCCATTCCACTCCTTTGTTTCTGTTTTTCATAGATGAGGGCTCAGTGATACATTATGTTCTTACAATATGTAAGAATCCTGTGCCGGGGGCTTGGGGAAGAGTGCTGCATTATACATCAAGAATATATGCACTTGTTCTCAGATCCAGAAGGAAGTGGGAGGCTGACCAGTTGAGATTCTCTGGGTAAAGATAAAAGGGTTAAAAAATAGGGGTGATGTCATGGTAGAGGTGTCGTATGCATCATCAAATCAGGAAGAGGCGGTGGATGAGGCATTTCAAGAACAAATAAGAGGTATCCAAACCCCAAGACCTAGTAGGAATGGAAGAGTTTAACTACCCAGGCAGCTGTTGAAAAAGTGATACAGCAAAACATAACATTTCTAGTAAGTTCTTGGAATGTATTGAGGACTATGTTATGTTTCAAAAAGTGGAGGAAGTAATCAGGAGGACAGCTATTTTAGACTTGATTCTGACAGACATGGAGGAATTGGTAGCAAATCTGAAGGTGGAAGGCAATTTGGGAGAAAGTAGTCATGAAATTATAGATTTCATGATCCTAAGGAAAGGAAGAAATGAGCGCAACAGAATAAGGACAATGGACTTTAAAAAAACAGGTTTTAACAAACTCAAAGAACTGGTAGGTAAGGTCTGGTGGGAAGAAAATCTAGAGGAAAAAGGAGTTCAGGAGATCTGGTAGTTTCTCAAGCAGACAGTATTATAGACACAACTACAAACTATCCTGAGATGAAGAATGGAAAAGGGTCACTGTGGCTCCATGAGGAAAATCAAATTTAGATTAGATTTAGATTAGATATTAGGAAAATCTTTCTAACTATAAGGGTAGTTAAGTTCTGGAACAGGCTTCCAAGCAAGGCTGTGGAATTCCCATCGGAGGGTTGGATTTTTTGTTTTTGTTTTTAAGTTTGGCAAACACGTGTCAGGGATGGTATAGGTTTACTTGGTCCTGCCACAGCACAGCAGGCGGGAGTTGGTGACTTCTCAAGGTCCCTTCTAGCCCTACATTTCTGTGATTCTGTAGAACATTGATATCTGTATAAATATGAAAAAACATATCATAGTTGGCCTTTGAGCCCCCAGTCTGTGGGAAATAGAAATATAAAGGAATGGACTGTATTAAGATGAAATTTAGGATGCATCTGATTTCTCTGTGTGTTTACAATTTAAGCTACTTAAATTTGAATGTGTATTTGTTTTTTTACTACTTGGAATGTTTTGAAGTGAGTGAAGAGTAAAGCTTTATAAAGTAAGCCCCAGATGAAAATGGAATGGTACATTTGTGAGTTTGTTGGATTTGTGTTCTGTACAGAATTGTATACATTTAATGATACAAAGCGTATCTTTGCTATCATAGCATTGAAGATGTCACTTTTGGTCAGTGTTCACACTTCTGTCTCCTGATTCTAGGCCAAGTGCTTCATGGATTTTAAAGCTGGAGGTACATTATGTCATATTCTTGGTGCTGCTTACAAGTATAAGAATGAACAGGGCTGGTAAGTTTTTTTACTTGAATTTATACACCTTCTGCATGAAACTAAACAAATGAAATGCCTATTCAAACTACTTGCAATTTAATACACTTCCTTGAAGAGTTGAGTGGGAAAGGGAGTTGAGACAATGAATAAATTTTTCTAGCTGATGCTCTATTTAAAAGCAGCAAAGAGTCCTGTGGCACCTTATAGACTAACAGAAGTTTTGAAGCATGAGCTTTCGTGGGTGAATACCCACTTCATTGGATGCATGTACTCTATTTCAAGTTATCTAAAGACGAGAAGTATTGTGAACTGATGGCTGTAGTTTCAGAGTGGGAGTTAGGATCTCCTGAGTTTATAATCCCATTTTTGCCATCTATTTGCTGTGTAAAATTGGCCAAATAGCTGAATCTCTCTGTACCTCAGTTTCTCCATCTGTAAAATGTGGATCATTCTTTCTTGTGGATATTGTTAGGCTTAATTAATGTCTACCAATACGAAGCACCATATAGATGCTAATAAATAGAAAATGCTTTGTAACTGTTCATCTGTGTTCATAAATAAAGAATGCAAGTTTCATAAAACCACTGCCTATATAAATATTGATGTGTTCAAAACTCTCCATTTGGAGTCCAGTGATGTGTATCATGTGGGAAGTTACATAAAAAGTAAATTATTATCATTGAGAAAATTGAGAACTAAAAATAATCAATATAAAAGAGCAATAACTCAGTTAAAAGTAAGGCAGAAATTTCCCCTTCATTTATGTAGTTCTTTTTCAAGTGCTATGAAGGCCCGTGAGTGTACCTGGGTTCAGATTACCCCCTGAAGAGCAAATCAAAAGGCAAAAATAAGCCATGTTTTAGTATTATTTTTGTAAGGTAGATGGTGCTGTGCCCCCTAACTGCATTTGCAGGACATGAAAGAATGAGGCCTTGGCTACACTCACACTTTACAGCGCTGCAACTGGGGTGTGAAAAAACACCCCCCTGAGCGCTGCAAGATACAGCGCTGTAAAGCGTCAGTGTAATCAGGGCAGCAGCGCTGGGAGCGCGGCTCCCAGCGCTGCACGCTACACCCGTAAGGGATGTGGTTTACATGCAGCGCTGGGAGAGCTCTCTCCCAGCGCTGCCACTCTGACTACACTCATACTTCGCAGCGCTGCCGGGGCAGCGCTTTGAAATTCCAAATGTAGCCATAACTTATGGCAGCTTCTTAGGGTAACTTCTCTCTTTCCTACAATGCTAATACCCAGCCACAGACAACTGCTGCCTGAGATATTCTGAATAGTATGTCTTTCGGGGGCTTTGTGTTTCCTCTGAGTCTCAATGGAAAAGCACCTCAGCTAGCTTCCACACAGTAAATATTCTTTTCTTTTCAGACAAACTTATTTCCCAGTTACAGAAATCTGAATGAGAGCAAAACTGACATTTGACCGCATCCTCTCTCCTCCCTCTCTTGCTGATCTCTCAAAACTAGCTGGTAGTGTCTTGTGTGTGTATGCATGTGGAGTGGGGAAGGAAATGATACTTGAGAATTTAACATTGAGGATCAGATGTAGAACCTGGAATGTTCCCTTCACTGACTTGACCAAATAATATGATGTGCCTGATGCATGATACTTTGTTTTTTCAATGGTATGCATTGTCGCTCTTGGTTAACCTGTTTGTGAATGATCTGTCTTATAGGAGAAGTACCTTTCCTGGTCATAATAGGTATGTCTGAAAAATGCACTTATCCAGTGCAGCTGGACGTACCTTATCATTGTAATTCAAACAGATGTTCTCTAAAGCTTGTTGCTCTAGACTTAGTTTCTAGAAATAATTAGTTAAACAAGAAGACAGGAGGACCTCCTAGTGATCTTTAAGTGATTTTTTTTTTAAATTGCCCAATACAGTATATGCTGCTGTTTATATGTTAAGAAATAACATGAGTGCTTTTAGGGAAGGTTAAATAAAATGTGAATGTATGCACAAAGTGAAATGAATCCTTAGTGTTGACTTGGACCAAAATTTTCAAACATGGTTGGTTAAAGCTAAGCACCTAAACAAGTGACCTGATTTATAGAGATGTTTAAGCCTTAACACATGTTTTGAAAATGATTGAAATAGTAGAGTCTGAGTCTGAAAATTGCTTGTGAACATGATCGGTCTTTTAATTTTCTTTGAGTCCACTTTCCTAATGCTTAACTTTGTCCCATTAATCTCAATCAGAGCAGCTATCAGAAGATCACATTTTGACCAAAAGATTGTGAAATGATGTCAGTATGTGTTTATTGAGGCAAGATTTTTTAATCAAGGCAATTAGAATAATACGTTATAGATCATCAAGCCCACCCTCCACCAGTCCAGAAGTGTTCCGTATGCAACTTTTTAAGATTTCTTGTTCTGTCAGTCACTTTAAGATGACATTTATGTTGACATGTAATATTGACATTTAAATATAGAGAAATTTACGGTTGAAAGACAAGCATACAAAAATAAGTGATTGTCCTTAACTTCTTTTTATTATGTTGGGCATTACAACATAACAGTCCTCTGTGGAAAAAATCCCAGATCATTGGCTGAAAATCGAAACCACTAGGGAAAGAAACAACCTTTCACAAATGTGAATGTCTAGTGATGTACACCTCTCTGGTGTATTATAAAGATCCCCATGTGGAGGACTATATGTGCTGCAATACTTAAGGGCATCAGATAGATAAAGGTAAAGTGGTAGCTGTAATGCCCTTGCTTTGATTAGTAAATTAACATAAAATTACATGAGATTATGAGGTTATAAATATTTAGGTTAATGTGAGCTTTTGAAGTTGTAAAATTCAAACTTGCACGTCAAGATGTGTAAAACTGAATTTAATGTTATTACATATTTACGAGCTGTAACAATCTTAGGTGTTTTGTGTATTTTAAGTATACTGCCACTTACTACATTTTGTACACTAACAACCACTTAATCCCTTTTATTGTGTGTAGCACTGTGCTTGAACAGAAAGTCATGCACCCCAACTAAGAACCTGATACTGAATTCTTTATCAGCAGCTTTGTTTCTAAACCTTCTGGTTGCCAAAGTGAAGCTCACAACCACTTACTGCAGATAACCACACAGCTACAAATGATTGCTCAACATAACCAATAGACTAGTGAATGCAACAGAAATATATAAATAGAAAGCAGTTTTTTAAAGACATGAACATTGATTTACCTGTGCTCCCAGTACTGTAGTCTCTTGTCGGCTGCTGATGCCATTGTGAGCTCTGTCTCAATAAAAGAAAATGACATTCTCAGCTGCTTTTAATTAATTGCTGTTGTCTGATCACTTTAGAGTATAGAAATATAGTTAATTGGCTACCTGTCTTGCTCCAAGGTTTTGTTGCTAATCATATTGGATAATAGAACTTCAGCCTTGGATTACACTGTGCTACCAAGAGTTTACAAATCAACTGCATTTTGTTGATTGGGATTGACTGTTCCTTTTTTACTAAGTGGAGCAAGAGTAACATGGTTGAACCATTTCTATTGTGCTCTAAAGCTCTATTAATAATTTATGTTCATGCATGCAGATACTCTAAGAATCCATTCTCTGTTAATATTAAATATACCAGTATAATTTGTGCATTGTTTTAAATATCACTTCTTGGTCAAAACCAAATATAAAAAAGTCTAAAGATTCTTTGCTGTTGCCAATAGGCAAGTTGAAGTCTTCAATATCTTTCAATCATTTTCCTCATTAACAGGCGGAGGTTTGATCTGCAGAATCCATCGCGAATGGATCGAAATGTGGAGATGTTCATGAACATTGAAAAAACACTAGTGCAGGCAAGACATTTTATAACCGTAAACATTTTCTGTTCTGTGTTTCAATGTATTTTCCACTTTCTTTGGGGAAATGACCTTCTAGCTTTTAGGTCCCTTAGAGGTGTGACCTGCATAAGAATTCCAAACTTGGTACCTTTCTTGAATTTGTCTGAATGTAACTTTTCTCCTCTTCTCTTTTTCAGTCTGGTCTTCCTTTCTTTTCATTGAGAGTCTCTGAAATTAGTGTGGTTGACTAGGGGGAATACTTAGTACAGAGAAACCTGAGAGGGTGGGGAAATAATTTTGAGCTTTAAAATCGTTAGACATCTATTTTTTAACTTTAAAAAAAAATTGAGCATCTACAGTCCGGTATCTTTAACAGGTTAAAACATTATGCTTTAGAATTTAGTAAACATTTGTGAAACAGAACTATTCTTGCAAAAGCCTGGCCACTTATGTTAGGGCAAAAAGTGAATTTACTGCTCTTGAAAGGTGCTGGGTTATAAGGGCAGGTGTAGAAGTACATTACGAGCAGCAGCAATAGAAACTTCAACATCCCACCAATGTGCCTTAGTCCTGACTTGGAGAGGCCACCTTGAGTAGTGTGCAGATAATTAATTTTGTTCATCAAAATCCACCTTGGCTCACCTGAGACTACCAGCTAGAGTGAAAGTTCTCGTTTTGTTTCTGATGAGAGTACCTCTCCACTAGTAAATGGACTGAAACTCCAACTTCATTTTATCTGAGCTACAGAACAGCTGCCATATAGTAGCAGCTCGTTTCTGTCCAGAGTCAAATTTGAATCGTTGACGTAGAGGTGGAAAAGCGCTGTATCCCATTACTCATCCCTTGTCCTTGTGCCATTACCGTGATCTACTCACTTCCCCACCAGAGCAGGTCAATTTAAAATTAAGTTTATTACTGTGTCAGTGATTGTTTCCTATGATGATCTGTAGGGTCTAGGCCAATACTTTTGCTTGTACCACTTTTCAAGTATTTTGCAAAATCAGAAACAAGAGGGAAAGAACCCAAAAAGTGACACTCTTCTTTGACATTTTGGAATAAATTGTTTCGCTGTGATTTGATTAAAGATAGCTGGCAACATAGAAATCTGTAGACACTAGTGCTGTAGAGTGAAATCCTAGTTGGATGTATCGAACATGGTGTTTAGTTTTCCATTTACAGTAGCATGCTCAGGACTCGATCCAAAGCACAATGAAGTTAAGAATCTTTCTATTTTCTTCAATGGGCCAAGAACATGCTGGTGCACAGAACTCAGGCGGGGTGAGCGGGACAGCCACCCAGGGTGTGAAAAAATGGGGCAGCATGGGAGGTGTCAGAGGGTCACATGTCTTGTTGTGTGTGTCTCTCTCTCCTTCCCCCCCCATTTCTGCCTTCCATTTAACACAGGGGTTTTCCAGCTCTGGAATTCGAAGTTGGTGGGAGCCCAGCAGCCCTTCTTGTCCTGCTCCCCCAAGCCAGGCTGCCTCTGCACAGCTGGATGCTACCCAGGCAGAGCTCTGTCCATGGCACTCTTGCCTGTCCCTTGATGGAACCCAGCACTGGCCGGTGAAATCTTCTGAAGCCAACCCCTACCTGTGGAGCCCAGCTGCCATGAGATGTTCCCCAAGGAACTTGGGTACTGCTGCCCTAACACTACTGGAGCATCTCATGGCAGCTGGGCTCCAATGACAGGGACCAACCAGCCCTTGGGGTGGTGCCAGGCCCCTGAGGTGGTGTTGGGGAGAGGCAAAAGCATGTTGGGGCACAACTCAGAGCTGTGCTGCCCACCCTGCCTGCGGAGTGCCCATCTGTGCAGAGGTGGCCGAGCTCAGGGAAAAGAGCAGAGAGGGTTGCTGGGCAGCCAGCCAGTGCCCCAGCTCCCACCAGCTTCTGATCTGTCAGCTCCTGACAGGAGGCAACAGTTCTCAAACTGTAGGACATTCCCCCACAGTTTGAAAACCTCTCTGCTACATGGAAGGCAGAAGTTGTGGGGAGAAGGGGAAAGGGGCACATGTCCCCACCCACCCACACATCACCTCTAGGGGGTGAAGATATGCTTGCTTGCCATGGGCGCTAAAATGCCTAGTTAGGCTCTGCACAGAATCTTTGCATTAGTGTTTGTCAAGCAGTAATATTTAATGCAGTAATTAATCCCTGATGGGTTCATGCCTTTGATCCACTAGTTTCTGATTTAAAGTTTTGTCTTTTCTCCTCTAGAATAATTGTCTGAGCAGACCAACAATCTACCTCATTCCAGATATCGAATTGAAGTTGGCTAATAAACTAAAGGACATTGTCAAACGTCACCAGGTAACAGATGTTTGTAGCAGCCTTGCATTTTTGTAGGTTTTGTTTTTGCAGCTGTTTATAAAGGACAACTGTAGATAGATTACTTTAGAATTGAGTTTCCAAAAATTAAATAGTATAGAGGAGCAGTGGGCAGCTGGTGTCCTGGAACTGCATTTGTCTTTCCAGATCATTTTATTTGGCCTGCCAACAGTTAACAGATGACTTATTCTGCTGTGACATTTATTTTTATTATTCAGCTTTTTGCTGTGATAAACATACTGAGAGTATAAAATGCTTGTTTCAGTGTGGAAGACTGATCAGTAGGGGGATTCATTGTGGGCTTCCTTGGGTTGCATGTAGGCTGAATACAAGGAAATTGAATACCCTGAAACATCAGGTCTGTATCCACTGCACCACAAGTGTGGTGGGAATTGGTGCGTTGACAAACTCATGGCTGATACTTTTGTCTTTAATTTTTGTTATCTCGTGATAAAATTATAAGAAGTCTTTCATGAACAGTGGGAGCGTGAGTATCTTTTTACTGAAAATGGACATAAGCCTCAGTGCCTCGTTTGTTTGCTAGTCATGGCAGTGACAAAAGAATATAACTCGAACCATTTCTACAGCACCAATCGCAGTGCCAAGTATGACAAAGGTACTGCTAATGGTTGATGTGAAATGCAAATGGAGAAGGCATTTCTACTTGATGAGAAAATGGTTTTAAAAAAAAAATTCAAAACAGTATATCTTAATGTATAGTTTTGCAGAGTTTCAGATATGCATGAACATGTGGAAGAAAAGTTAACCAAAATTATGCTCAATTGTTCTTCATTTCTTTTGACACTAGAGCATAGATGTGTCAGATGCAGGTCAGCTACTGAATATGTCCAGACGATTTACACTAGTTTTAACGTGCATGAAGAGCTTATGAAGTTAGCCTCATTACACAGAACAAGAAAGGGCCCAGATATTTTTGGTGCAGTTCAGGAGGCTGTTGCAGATTTTCAAAAAGTTGCCTGATGCTGTTACGGACAGACCACCCACTATGTGTACATCACAGGTTGGGTTTGCACATTTGTTGAAGCACAGTGAAGTGAATTGCCCAACACTGCACGCCGTTGTTCATCAAAAGTCATGTGTGGAAAATCACTGAACTTTGATCATGTCATGAATGTGGTCATGAAAGTTACAAACATAATCTGAGGTGGCAACAATAGCAAATTTGTGGCTTTTCACAGTGAAGTGTATGTAAAGTATGGCGACTTGGAGCCATACACTGAAATATGATGGATGAATCATGATAAATGTCTTGAGAGATTATTGTATGCAGTGTTGTAGCTAAGTGGGTCCCAGGATATTAGAGACACAAGGTGGGTGAGGTAATATCATTTGTTGGTGGCAGAGACAAGCTTTCGAGCTTACACAGAAGTTGGTCCAATAAAAAAAATATTGCCTCACCCATTTTGTCTCTCTTGACAGATTATTTGTACTTTGAGGGGATATTGTCACCTTTTTGAAAAACATTGCAAGTTCTGATATTAGGGAGTTTCAGGAAAAAATGGAAGATTCTGTTTTTCTGTAATATGGCATTTTTGGCTGATAAAACCTGACATTTGAATCTGAAATTGCAAGGCATGGACCAGATATGTTGGATTTCATTGCTCACCTGGGTGGTTTCTGAGTAAGCTTGAATTTTTTAAGACTCTCCTGTTGGGTTTGGATTTTGGCCACTTTACAATATGTGCTGTATTTGCATTGAAACTGCAAGCGTGCCAAATCAGTGTTTAGCAGGTACATTACTGGCATTGAAATGCTGCGGCTTAATTTCCACCAATGTTTTAAGGATTTTAAATCTTTGACCTCACCTCACCCATTTTAATGATTTATTTGCATGTGTTATCAATGAACACCAACTAGAACTGAGCAGACTGCAGGCTGATCCTCTTTTTTTTTTTTTAAAGGAGGATGAAAGGGACATTCAGTTTCTGAGACTGCTTTCTGAATCTCATTTCCCAAATCTGAGAAAGTGGTCACTGAAATTGTGTTCTGTTTGGGGTAGTTATGCGTGTGAAAGTAACTTTTCTACCTTGAATCCTTTGAAGTCTAAGGAAGGAACCAACTGACTGATGAAACTGTTCCCGCTTATTATATTGATGTGCCCTTCTTAGTGCACAGGCAGGCTCAAGCTTGAGTTTCACTCTGACAGGCGAGGAACTGTAACAATAATAAACAGCAGAGAAAAACATGAATATATTTTTATTTTGTTTTCATTTATTAATCCCCCTCCTCTTCTGGACACTGAAAAAAGTTAGTGAACAATCTAGGTTGAATCTTCTTAAAAAAATAAAATAAAATCCAAGGTTGTGCTGAAAGGGATTTTTATTTTGAATAACACTTTGGTTTTACAGTGTTAATACATGATTAACTGTATGTTAACATGTTATATTGTGGCAAACATTTCTGAGTTATGCAGTATGTAACCTCTTAAAAAAAAAAATGTTGGGCCCACCAAAGAGTTTTAATGGATTTTGTGGCCCTGTTCTTCTTAAAGTTGCTCATCCCTGGTATAGAGAAAGGAGTGTTTTTGTGGCCAGTGCACACCTGGGTAGAAGATGGTCTAGTCTAGGTTCTGTTCCTGGCTATATTACAGACTTCTGTGTGTTTTTTAGGCAAGTCACGTAAGCATCTATCTCTATTTCCCTGTCTTTAAAATCCAATAATACTTACCTTCTTCACTGGGAGGATGATGATTAAGTCCTTCATGTAGAAGGAGTTTGAGATATGAAATGGGCTATGTAAGTATAAAGTAGTAAATTTTAGGAGAATAGGATTTACTTTGCCATTTGAACAGCCTTCTGGTGGTATCTCTCTCATACTCTGCTCTTATCTTAAATGCATCTCTTTTCCTATGCATAGGTCTCCTAACTTTTTTCCCTTTGCAGATGGTAGCCTTGTCTGCTGAATGCTTTGATTTATTCATCATTCTGTTTCCTGTAACTTAACCATATGCTTTCTACTGTCCTAGTGTCACAGAGTTTGTGGGGAGACAAGGCCCTGCACCCCCGGCTTCCTGCAATTCACCATGTCTCTCAGCCAGGAAGTAGAACAGAAGGTTTATTAGATGACAGAAACACAGTCCACACTGGAGCTTGTAGGCATAAACAGGACTCCCATAGTCAGGTCCTTCTGGGTAATAGGGAACTTAGCCCCCAATCTCAGGGTTCTCTACAATTCCCCAGCCTGCCCAAGACTGAAGCTCTCCAGCCCCTCCTTTCTGGACCTTTCCTCTTTCCCAGACTGGAGGTCACTTCTTGTTCTCTTTGTTCTCCAACACCGATAGCTATCCCCTTGCAAGGAAGGAAGGGCCCCCGGCAATTAGTTGCCAGAAGACAGAGTGCCGGCCATTTATGCACACTGGTCCTTTGCTCTGCAACAATCTCATCCCCTAGAGACTTAAGAAATGCATAGGGCAAACTGAGGTACCCCCACAGTATTCAGCGGAAGCATTAAGTACAGTCCCACTTTGTCACATCTAGTATCTAATTCTGTAAAATGTTTTGGAATACAGTTGAGTGAAAAATGCTATACAACATTTCCATTTCTGTTAATACATCTCCATCCACCGAAGAAAAATTGCATAGATTTTGAAGAAATATATCTGTAGATTGTCCCTTGGGTATGATTCTGTCTGCTGTGTAGTGACTATGAGGTTCTGTGTAGTAAGTTGGATAATCTTAATGTTTTTAGTGCAGAGGAAAGGCAATTTTGTATTTTAGATACACCAGTCAAGCAATATGACATCCTCCGTTAACAAGCATCTGTTTTTTTAAAAGCAATAAACAGTTGAATATTATAATATTGTTAGGTAATAAAGCAAGTCCTTACTCACCTCTCCAGCACCCGAGTTCGTGCGGGAGGCTATGGGCACACAATTCTGTCAGAGACCAGACACAAATGCGTTGATCAACGGGCTCACACTAACCCAAAAGCTTTAGAATAAGTGTGGCGCCTTTATTAGGGGTGAGCATCAATATTTATACACAGAAGTAAACAAAGTGATTAATAAAAGATAATGGTCATGCATAATCAATCAAGATTTTACAGGAAGAGCAAGTTTAACAAGTAAATGCATAGAGATAAAGGCTAATGGCTACTTGAGGAAGGGGGTGTCATGAGTAGTTTGCAGGTCAGTGCTTTGTTCAAAAAAAGGTTCAGAAAGGATTATGCAGAGACGGCCAGTCTGGGTGTTTTTTGGCTCCAAAGTTCACCAAAAGTTTAGACCCAACATTCCTCCATTTGTAGCTTTGAGATAACTATTAATCAAAAAGCTACACCCTATTTCAAGATCTCAAGGGCCGCTTGGCAATTTCAGCCTGGGCCAATTCGAAGAGAGTAAGGCTTTTAGCTGAAGTGGGAAAAGAATAAACTGACTTACATGAGTTTATGAGGGAGGGGACACACTGAATACAGCAACACAGTATTATAAGGACTACCATGGCCCCAACAACACCCACCAAGAGGTTTTTAACCCACCCAAATCCGGGCAGCCAATTCCATAAGGCTCCCCACCAATCATAAGGTGGCTGGCCAGAGGAGTAGTTTTTAGCCATTTCCCTTAGGTGTTTGGTACGTTGAAAAGTGTCAGAGTAGGTGTCATTTACAAAAACACAGCATTCTTCATTTATGAGGGCGCAAGTTCCTCCCTGGGCTGCTAACATCATATCTAAAGCCATTCTGTTTTGCAAAGCTAACTGGCGCAGCTGGGACATTTTCCCGGCCTGATTTTCAAATAGGGTTGCAGTTTCATTGGTCAAAGATTCTAATAGTCCCTGTAGACGGATGATAGCACCCTTCAAGCTAGTGTGACCAGCCCACTGCTGCCAGGACAAACCATCACGGAGATTAATATCTCTGTCAGTTTCACGAATGTTACGAACGTGGGGAAAATGAGGGGGAGTGAGGGAGATGCGAGAAGGCGGTGCCATTAAAATATATGTTGCATTTACTTGTTCCCACAAAAGTTGACCCTTTTTTTTTTAACAAAACACAGTGATTCTGTTTGATTGGGTACCCTGAGATATTTGTTAATTAGCACTTCTGTTTTGTCCCATGTAAGATTGGGTTGGACTGGATCTTTTATTCTAGTCGGTGGCATCCAAGTCATATTAGCAGTGGTTAGGGGAATGGGTGTGAAGGGGAGTCCCTGTGCTGCATTTACTGGAAATTGAGTACATACCCAGCAATTACTTCTATTTTCTAAAATACGAGTTTTAACCTCGTGGGAATATCTAATAAAAGCATTATCTTCATAAGCAGAAAATAAACTAAAAAAGCATAAAAAACATACAGTTGTCAGAATAAAGGGTCCTCTCATTTTTTTCGAGTTAATTTAAGTCTAATGTCTGAGAGAGGTAAGCTGGTCCACTGGTCGAAGGCAGTGTCCCCAGTGGTGACAAGAGCTGCTGGTCCGTCACTGTGGTCCACTACGGCTGGCTTGACGTGGGAGTGGTGGATCCAAGATTTGCGTCCTTCCAGGAACACTGCAGTCTGGGTTGTCAAAAGAACCTGGTGGGGTCCAGTAAACCTTGGCTGGAGGGTGTCGTCACGAACGAACTTTTTGGCCCAGACGAAGTCCCCTGGTTGGAACGGGTGGATTTGTTCCTCCAGCGGCACGGTCTGGGAAAACTGCGAGGCTTTCCAAAGGGTACGGAGGCGAGCCTGTAGGGAGAGAAACTGACACGCAGTCATATTATCCCCTCCCAATAGTGAAACATCAGCACGTGGTAGCACCCCGCCTTTGAAAGGGGGGTGTCCATAGAGCAGTTCAAAGCGGGATAATCCCAATGCGCGGGTTGGGCGAGTACGAAGGTGAAACAGGACCAAGGGAAGTACCTGAGGCCACTTTAACCCTGTTTCCTGACAGTATTTAGCCAATGTAAACTTAAGTTCCCTATTCATACGCTCAACTTTCCCGCTAGACTGGGGGTGGTAGGGTGTATGAAAGGAGTGTGAAATGCCCAGTCCTTGTTCTAAATGGCCAAGGACATGACCAGTAAAGTGAGGTCCGCGATCTGAGTCGAGCACAAGAGGGATGCCAAAACGGGGTACAATATCTCTAAGGAGAATCTTCGCCACTGTGGCAGCAGTACAATTAGCAGTAGGAAAAGCTTCGACCCAGGAAGTCAGAGGGCAAACCAAAACAAGGAGGTGCTTTTTCCCAAAAGCCTTTGGCATATCTGCAAAGTCAATTTGAAGATGTTGAAATGGAGCAGCAGGCGGAGGTCTTCCACCCTTAATTTTGTTAAGAGGTGGAGCAGGTCCATTACGCTGACATGTGCTGCATGCTTTCACTATTGATAGGCAATAGGGTTGAATCCCTGGAGCATACCAAAAGCGAGCGATAGTGTCCACGAGGGCGTGCATGCCGTAGTGACCCCCTTTATCATGGTGCCAGCGAACTGCCACGGGGTATGTGGAGCGAGGGAGGCAGGCTCGGCCATCTGGCATAAGCCAGGTCCCTTTGACCAGAGTGGCCCCGAGGCTCTCCCACGATTGTAGTTCAGCAGCGGGTACTGGTATGGGGTGCGGTGGAGTAAAGGAGGAGGTTGCAATAGCCAATGTGGGCATGGCTAAAGGTAAGGTGGCAGCCTTCTTGGCGGAGGCGTCAGCCAGGGCATTCCCACGGGTAACGGGGCTACTATCTTTAGTATGGGCCCGGCAGTGAACTACAGCCAGGACAGAGGGTTTTTGGAGGGCGTCCAAAAGCTTGTGGATGAGGGGGAGGTGCTGAATGGGTTTACTGGCAGCTGTCTGGAAACCTCGAAACTTCCAGAGGTGGATATGACAATGCACAACTCCAAAAGCATATTTGCTATCAGTAAAAATGGTAACGGTCTTACCAGCGGCCAACTGGCAAGCTCGGGCCAGGGCATAGAGTTCAGCGGCTTGGGCTCCCCAGTTGCCTGGCAGTGAGGCGGCCTCTTGAATGTTCAGCATAACCAGTGAAACGCTTGCCATTAACATAGAAGGAGCTTTCGTCCGAGAAGAGGATGCAATCGGGATTGTCCAGTGGCACGTCAAACAGGTTGTCCCTTATCTGTAAGATGCTGGAAACTACTTCCACACAGTCGTGCTGATCCTGGAGGACTGGCAGGTCAGGAAGCAAGGTAGTTGGATTAAGGGGTCCACACCTTTCAAAAATTAGGTTAGTGTCTTCTAAGAGTTTGGCCTCTAGCTGTTGCTGACGATGGGCCGAAAAGACTTGGGTTGTGCCCCTACGCAGAAGGGCTGACAAGGCATGAGAGGTCCAAACCGTGGTAAAATGACCCAGGGTTAGGCTCTTTGCCTTTGTGATCAGCAGGGCAGCTGCTGCCAGAGTCCGGGTGCAGGATGGGGTTCCCTGAGCGACAGGGTCGATTTGCTGAGAGTAAAAAGCAAGCGGGAAATGGTGGGGCCCGCTCAGCTGGGTAAGGACACCACTAGCAATTCCGCCCCTCTCGTGGACAAAAAGGTGAAAGGGTTTGCTGTAATTGGGGGGGGGCGGAGAGACATGGAGGAGGCCACACTGTCCTTGAGTAACTGAAAGGCTTGAATAGTGTCCGGGGACCACTGCAAAGGGTCAGGAGCAAGGTTAGCAGTGAGTCGGTGGAGCGGTTTGCTTAACTCCCCGCAGGACGGCAACCAGGGGCGACAGAAGCCAATTAATCCTAAGAAACCTCGAAGTTGTTTCTTGGTGTTCGGTAGAGGGCAGTTTTGAATAGTCTTTATGCGGGCTGGGTCCATCTGTCTTCCCTCTGGGGTTAACAGGAAGCCCAGATATCGGACCTTCTGTGAGACCCACTGAATCTTTTTAGGGTCTACCTTGTGGCCTCTGGTGTGTAGGTATAATAAAAGTGCCTTACCATCGATGCGGAGGGCAGCTTCTTCGCGATTACCTAATAGGATGTCATCTACGTATAGGACCAATGTGGATCCCTGCGGACTGGTGAAACCTTCCAAGTCGTGGCGAAGGCACTGGCTGAAAATCGTGGGGCTGTCTCTGTAGCCTTGAGGAAGTCGTTGCCAGACATAACTTTGTCCCTCCCAGGTGAAACCAAAGAGATACTGAGAGTCTGGGTGCACAGGAATGCTGAAAAAAGCTGATTTTAAGTCAATAACAGTGAACCACTCAGCATCCCAGGGGATTTGGCTGATGATAGTAGCTGGGTCAGGGACTACTGCATGAAGAGGGACCACATACTGATTAACAACTCGTAGATCCTGTACAAAGCGCCAACGAACAGGGTCTCCGTCCTTTTTAGGAGGCTTTTTGACAGGCAGTATAGGGGTGTTACAGGGAGTGCGCTGAGGGCGGACTAGCTTTTGTGCAATGAATCCCTCGATAATGGGGCGGATGCCCTCCCGGGCTTCCAGCGACAGGGGGTATTGAGGGACTGACGGGGGGGTTAAGGAAGGCTTCACCTGAATCCTTACGGGTTCTGCCGAAAGGAGCAGGCCAACATCAGTGTCAGAAATTCCCCAGAGGGTTGAAGGCAAGTCAGTGAGGTCAGGGGAGAGAGAGAGAGGTGTTTCCCAATTACCCTGAGTAGGGGCCGAATCTCCTAATACTGTCATCAATAATCCTACCCCTTCAGGAGTGCAGGTTAAAGTAGCCTCAAGCTTACAGAGTAAATCCCGGCCCATCAAAGGGATCGGACAAGCTGGGGAAAAAAGAAAACGGTGAGAAAAACATTTATCAGCATAAATAACATTCAAAGGCAAAGTGAGTCCCAGAGACTGTGGGTTGCCCTCCACCCCAGTCGCAGTTTTAACCTCAGAGGATAGCCAGGGAGAGGGGGCATGATTTAAAAGAGAGAAAGTAGCCCCAGTATCAATGAGGAAAGAGACAGGCAGTCCCTGGACTGAAAGGGTTAAACGAGGCTCTTTGCTGGGAGGGGAGAAAGTGAGAAAGGAGCCGGCTAAAGACATTAAGGAAATAAGACCATCACATTGTTTGCCTTCGCCCCCGGGGTACCGTCATTGAGGAGGCTGAGTTTGCTGCGGCTGCTGCTGTTTCCCGTAGTTGATCCAGGCCTGGGGGATGGGCTGAGCTGGTGGTGCAGGGGTGTATTCCTCACTTGTATAAGCATCTGCGGATGCAACCAGACCCTCTGGGCGTCCCCAGGGGCATTCACGTTTAAAGTGACCAGGCTGTCCGCACTGAAAACAATTTCCTGATGGCTGGGGTCGCCAGGACCCTCTTCCCCGGGCACCCTGGAATCCCCTGCCACGGCCACGGCCTTTGCCTCGAACACCACCGTGAAAAGCTAAAGCCATCAGCTTATATTCTTCCTTTTTCTCTTTACTTAACAACTGATCCACATCCGTATAAGTAGGATTGTAACTTAAAAACAATCTTTCTAGAAGTTCTATGATCTTTCGGGGATTTTCCCCAAAAGACCCTGACAACTGTCCCCACTCTTTCAAGTCCCATTCTAGCCATCCTTTATATTCCACAATACTAGCATGTTGCAACCGTCCATCATTGCCCATATAAGGTTGATCATGCACCTGTAAAGGCATCTCTCTAACTATACTTTCCTCGGGGGGGGGGGGCATGCACCCTGCCGTACCTGCTTGGACATAAGCCAAGTAACTACTCCTCCCGAGGTTTGCCCCTCCATTTCCTCCTCATCCTTCTGCACAAATTCCAATCTGGTATCCTGCAGATTCCCCTCTGCTACAAGGAGAGAGTCCCCCTGCGGAGGAATAGGGGCAGGTGCAGAGGGGACCAGCTGACGAGTCAAAACACGCCGTGGTCTACACCCTTCATCGAAATAACCTGGAGGGGGTTCACTCTCGGGAGAGTACCTGACTGCCATAATTTTTAAAGATTTCCACAGCTCTGCTGCTGTGTCCCAACAAAACCAGTAACATAACTGTCCCGGATGGTCTTTTTCGATCTGGCTCTTTACTCCTCTTAAGGCAGCCTGCTCGAAAGAGCCATACGAAGGCCACCTCATCTCCGAGTCGGCCAATACCGCGGTATACCCAGTCCAATTCCTTACACATAGTGTGTACAACTTCTTCCTAGACATTCCTGTCTGTACTGGGAGTTTCCCTTCGTTCCATAACTTATTTACAATCCCCAACGGACTCTCAAGAGGCACGCTAGTCCCTTGACCCATGGTGTCTGACAGGAGCCCTCCAACTGGCATTTACCCTGCTGTCCAATACACGACCCCTCAATATTGAATTGGCTGGGAGAAATCTCCTGTGGCGCCTTGCCAATTCATATATGAGTGGTCTGACCACTGGACAGAGGTACCGCACCAGAAGGTATCCCGGACGAGCCCCCAAATTGTTAGGTAATAAAGCAAGTCCTTACTCACCTCTCCAGCACCCGAGTTCGTGCGGGAGGCTATGGGCACACAATTCTGTCAGAGACCAGACACAAATGCGTTGATCAACGGGCTCACACTAACCCAAAAGCTTTAGAATAAGTGTGGCGCCTTTATTAGGGGTGAGCATCAATATTTATACACAGAAGTAAACAAAGTGATTAATAAAAGATAATGGTCATGCATAATCAATCAAGATTTTACAGGAAGAGCAAGTTTAACAAGTAAATGCATAGAGATAAAGGCTAATGGCTACTTGAGGAAGGGGGTGTCATGAGTAGTTTGCAGGTCAGTGCTTTGTTCAAAAAAAGGTTCAGAAAGGATTATGCAGAGACGGCCAGTCTGGGTGTTTTTTGGCTCCAAAGTTCACCAAAAGTTTAGACCCAACAATATTTAAATGGACACTATCAACTTGAAAATACATAATTTCAGACAGACACATTTATCTTTTACAGTTACAAGTAATACCTAAAATTATTCTGACAAAGAAATCAGTGAAAATAGCATATCTTTTGTAATTTACTATGAGCATTTGACAGAGCTTTGAATATTGTCAGTCATTGTTTTCTCCTTCATAGTTGTCCTTTCCCTTGTTAAACAGATCCTTTTAAACATTGAAGGGGGAGCAGAACAGCCTTTTTTTAAAGGAACTCTTTTTTTAGGTTTGTTTAAAGTTCAGGACATGCTATTTAAAGGGGGATCCATCAGAAATTGGAATTTTTTAGTCTATTTAACAAAAAATCAAGTCGACAGTATCACTTTAAATTACAGTTTGGATCAAAGTGTTTATATTCAAATACAGTTATGGGTATCTTCTCAGAGGAATGTCTACAATAGACTTTCATAAACTGAGATTTGGGAAAGTAAAGAATGAGGAAAGTAAGAGAGAAGCAGTGAGAGGAAAGTCAAGATTGAGGTGAGAAGGGCCAAGGCAATACCAGATGGAAACAGGATGGTGTGCCAGAAGCAATCCTTCTTAAAATAAAGAAAAGCATAGTTAGGGGAAAGAGAGAACCTCCAAAAGATGAGCAGTAACATACTTTTCTGATACCTTTAGAATATTGGAAGTAATTGGGTTGAACGCTTGGGTTCTGGATCTTACTGTATTATAACCAAAATCACCCATTAATGTTTCTGAAATGGAAAGTTTTTTCTGTTTGTAGGAGGAAGTTATTTCTATATAGCTCTGGATTCTCAAGCAGTGTTTCACTTTTTTCCATAGGGAACCGTCACTGATGAGAAGGCAAAGGCCACCCACCATATTTATCCTAATCCTACCTCACTGGATGATGGTAAATCATACAGAGTTTATCTATGAATCTTGTAGCTAAAACGCTTACCTGCTAAAGTGATGGTTGCTATACAAAGCCACTACGTAGGAGGATGCACTCAGCCTAATACTGAGAGCTGTTCAGAAAGTAGTAACTTTCAATATTTGACTTAAAATGGTTTGTAGTCCTAAATGTCCTGCATCACAATATGAGGGTGGGTGGGTTGGGATACATTGAGTGTTTGTTTTTATAGATCTGGAACTGTATTTTCTGGAAAGCATATGATGATGTAGCCCTTGGAGTGAAAGTCTGTGCTATTAGCATTAAGTGCTGGCAGTGTGCTGGGTGCTGCGTAAAACACATTATCACATTCCATGCCTCAAAATTTATAATCTAGAGGAGATGCAAAGGAAAATCAAGACTATGGAAGAGCCAAAGGAAGGAGTGGTCATAGATGACAAAAATTTTACAAATTGGTGATGTAAGCAGGGCTTGAGACTGAACCTACCATGGACCACCTCACCTTGATGATTTGTTTTTGCCCCTGATCTCTGGGTGATAGAGCTAATCCATACAAATTATATATTTCAAACCATATTCAATGGGATTGTGGCTAAAATAGCTCCACATCAACACTTTCAGGATTAAGTACAAAAATGACACTGAAAACTAAGTTGAGACAGGATTGATAGTATATAAGAATAGGCTAAAAGGTTAAATGTTCTGCTTTCCTAATAGTATCTCTTAAGAAACAGAGTTAGATTTGTGGTAGAGAACACTGGAGCCAAAATAAAACACATAAGAATTTAAAAACTACTTTGTATAATTTCACAGGGATAGAAGTGTGGTTAGCATTCTTGCTTCCCGGTGTATATCTGCATTGGTTAAGCCACAAGTGGCAGTGAAATCAATATCAATGAAAATTAATGAAATGAATGGGTTAGATAAATCAAGACCATATTGCAGTTCTCATTGAGACCCTTATCTGAAGCTTCATAGTTTATCTAGAAGCATTTTATCATGCTTGTATTGTACAACATCTAGCTAGCTATTAAAGAACCTTACTTTTTAAGATAAGACTACAAAAAGTGCCTTTTTCAAATTTCATTGTCCAATATAACTTTGTTTCTGTGGAACTGGATTTCCCTGATGCAACATATCGCAAAGAAAGCTGAAATAGTGTTGTTATGCCCTGGCGCCTGATATCCACTAGATGGGAGTGTTTAGCTCTGTGTAGACTGCAGCATGTTGTGTTTTATCCTTTGGCATCCCTTGGAATGTGTTTTGCCCTCCAAGGGATATAATGATGGTACGTAACTACCTCATCTGTGTTCAGAAGCTCTCTCTAATCCATTTATTTCCTGAATAGGCATGAGCGCAGTTTGACATCTGTGGCGAACTTGCAACTGTATTCTTAGAGCTACATGGCTCTGTTTAAGTGCTGACTTTACTGAGCTTCAGGGACAGCTTGACTGAAATGGAGCCATGAACTCAAACAATACAGCTGCATAGTTCAGACTCACACTCTAACCTACATTTAAAAATCAGTTTGATGGGTAGTAGTCTCCAGATTTCTAAACACCTCTCCCCCTTCTCCAGTGCCATTGGGGGGGGGGGAATATTTTAAGATACCTTTTACAAAACAGCTAGGATCATTCAGAAAAACCACTATTGACTCTAGTGCCAGATACCTATCTAACTGTATTGGAACCATGCTCACTGCAAGATAAGCAAAAACTCATTTCTTTTGCCCCTGGTTTGGCGGGTATCCAAGCACCAATTGTCATTACAAGTGTCTTAGTAACAGCGTTCTGCATGAAGGAAACAAGAATTGGATTACTAATCTCCCTAGGTCAGCATTGCCTTGGAAATTCTGCTGAGTTAGCACACTCCTTTCCTAAAAGTTACTCCTTAAGAATTATTTTGGGGATGTTCTATGGCCTATACTGTGTAGGAGGTCAAACAGATGATCACAATGGTCCCAGCTTGCTTTAGAATCTGAATTTTCCCTCATGTAAGGCTAGTTATTTCTCACTTCAAAACCATCTTCCTGAAAGAAGAGCGTTTTTAAGGATTGTATCTGGTACACTTTATCTAGAAGTTTAATTCCTGTGAAACAGACTGATGGGTGTAAATCAGACTAGGGGAATGCTGCCAAGACTCTAGTGGGGATGAGGAATAGATATTTTCCAATTGACAAGAAAAACTTTCGGAGGGATAGGGTTGGGCTTCAAACCTTACAATAGTTAGAACAGATATTTGTCCTGAGGAACTAGACTTCCTGGCTCTCTCCACCTTACTTCTGCCTCTTAAGTAGCCCCTTACTGAACCTTGTACTGCAGGAGCTGTTGTATGACCCATACCAGGTTCTCAGCCTGGTATGTTAGAGTTAGAAACTAGCAACAGGCAGGGAGAGATGGCCAGCTAGAATCAGGGGCAGGATGGGAGAGGGAGAGTTTTCAAGGGCAGGCAAGTCTTAACCCAGCTCTACCTCCCATCAGCCAAAAATCCTCCCCCTCTTCTAGTACAGTGCCTTCAAGTGACCACTTTCAAGTCTTTACACACTGACCAGTCACCAGGGTGCTAAAACTCTGGGGATTAGCGAGTGATCTCAGGGTTAAAGTCTGCAGCGCATATGCAGTGTCAGCAATGGAGACTTAAACTCTTCAAGTGAGTTTATTCTTGTGGACAAATTGGCAGTGGGTCCATTTGTGAATCTGTAGAGGCCTAAAAGGAATACAGTAGGCCTTTGGTTTAAAAAAAAAAAAAACTCGCTAAATTGTAGTGTGGCAACAAATCTGCTCAGATGCCCTATGTTTGCAGCAGCTGTACTCTTTACCTATCTCATTCTGCTACTCAGGACTGCGGATCTTGCATTTCTAATGGCCCACTGCAGATCTCGTCCAAAGGCCAGGAGTAGGGTTTTTAGGACAAATGCAAAGTCCAAACGAATGCTAATGATATCTTGCTGCTTACCCTGAGCACACTGTAGTTCAATTAAATAAATGTATCTTGAAAAACAGCCCGCAGCTTCCCTGCCACCTCTGACATTTGGTAGAGGTGACTGAAATAAATCCTGCTCTCACTATGGCAGGGTCCCACTGCTTGAGTTAGCTCACTATCTCAATCTGACTTTGTTTTTTCGTTTTGCAGATGAATGGTTGAGACCTGTGATGAAGAAAGATAAGCAGGTGTTGGTGCACTGGGGCTTTTACCCAGACAGGTAAAGAAAGGAGGAGGGGAGAGACCCTTCATCTCTAAAGTTTGAAATTGCAGATGATTTAATCCATCATTTCATACAGATGAACTGTTCCTCTTGGTTTCGTGGGTCTGATTTCTTCTCATGTCAAACCACCTTCTGCTCTGCAGCTGTGATTAAGTTTAGTGAACTTGCACATTGTTTTCCAGAACAAAATGGTGACATCCCAGCTTTGTATGGCCTGTAGTTGTACTCTTCTTCTCTAGTCATACAGAATAATGCCACAGGGTCAGGCTCATTGGTTTCATGTAAAAGAAAAGTTAAATGTTTCTCCTCCCGCCCCCCCCCCCTCCATTTTGCACACCATCTGATTGGATTGTTTCGGGTTTTTTTAATGATTGTACAACACAGGCTGGAATACCCAACACACAGTGTATTGGTCTCATGCTATATGGCCTCCTAGTGACTTAATAGTTCTTGCAGTACCCAGAACTAGAGAAGAGATTTTGTTCACTCTACTAACACTTGAAAATTGTATTGACAAAGCTGTGTGTCAGGGTGTGACTACAACGCACCCCTAATCGACAGACCTTTGCTGTCAAAATCTTCAGTGTAGGCACAACTGTTGACAGCAGATTGTTTTGTTAATGTAGCTAATGCAGATCAGAGAGGTGGTGATCCTACACCAACAGAAAAACTTCTGTCAATACAGGCTGTGTATACTGTAGAGGGCTGTGCTGGCATAAGCTCCACAGTGAAGACGTAGCCTAAGACTAACATCTACACAGTAATACAGCTGCTCAGTGTGATACTGCCAGTGGTTATGGATTGGTGATGTGGCACCTTTTCCTTCAATGGCTTGGTAGACCTGGTAATTTACCCTGAATCTCCTGAGTCCCAGTCCAGTGCCTTTTCACAGAATCGTAGGACAGTCCAGTCCCCTGCACTCAAAGCAGGGCTAAGTATTATCTAGAGTCTAGACCATCCCAGACAGGTGTTTGTCTAATCTGCTCTCAGATCTCCAATGATGGAGATTCCACAACCTCCTTAGGTAATTTATTCCAGTGCTTAACCACCCTGACAGATGAAGTCTTTCCTAATGTCCAACCTAAACCTCCCTTGCTGCAATTTAAGCCCATTGCTTCTTATCCTATCCTCAGATGTTAGAGAACAATTTTTCTCCCTCCTCCTTGTAAGAACCATTTATGAATTTAAAAACTTTTATGTCCCCCCTCAATCTTTTCTTCTCCAGACTAAAGACCTGTTTTTTTAAATCTTCCCTCATAGATCATGTTTTCTAGACCTTTAGTCATTTTTGTTGTTGTTCCCTGGACTTTCTCCAATTTGTCCACATCTTTCCTGAAATGGTGTGCCCAGAACTGGACACAATAATCCATTTGAGTCCCAATCAGCACAGAGTAGAGCAGAAGCATTACTTCTTCTGTCTTGCTTACAATATTTCTGTAATACATCCCCAGAATGATGTTTGTGTGTGGTGTTTGTTCAAAAAAAAAAAAAAAGTGATACTCTTGACTCATATTTATTTTGTGATCCAGTATGATCCCCAGATCCCTTTCTGCAGTACTCCTTCCTAGGCAGTCATGTCCCATTTTGTCACTGTCTAATCCCATTTTGTATTTTCATAGATCATAAACCCAGAACAGCCCCTTAGATCATCTAGTCTGACCTCCTGTATATCACAGGCCATGAAATTTCACCCAGCTACCCCTGTATCAAGCCCAATAACTTGTTTGACTAAAGCATATCTTCCTGAAATTGATTTGAAGATATCAAGGAATGGCAAATCTACCATTTCTCTGTTAATTTGTTCCAATGATTAATTGCCCTCTTTGTTAAAACCACAATTAACTACAGCTGTTAGCTGAGGATCTTTATTACTGATGGTGTGATGTAAGAGGCAGAATACAACTGTATATTCAGATCCCAGGTAGGTTTCTGTGTTGGTTGTGTGTATTCTTAATGTTTAAAAAAAATAAAAAATAAAAAAAATAAACCCCACACTTTTTTATACTGACCTAGTTGGATTGAAAGTTATTAAATATACAAACCCACCAACTTATTTCTCAAAGTCACTGTTTAGAGTTTAATTGCACCATGTTTTGTAGTCTGAATATGAGATGAATATTTACAGTAGATAAGAATTAGTTTATAAGCATGCCCATTACAACCATCCAATAACCAGCTTGAAAGTAAGTCTAAATTTTCCCATGGAACTGTATAGACTTCAATGGCAGCTTAGTGTAAATGGCCTCTGTGCCAGGAATCTGCAAACCTAAATGTAGAAATTCTATTGGGGGGAAAAAAAAAAAAAAAACCCTCCATAGGGCCAAAATGTCCGCTGTGGCATGCTTGCAGGAATCGTTGATTTCAACAGTGGTTGTGTGTCTGTCCAGCAGAAGTGAACACCACATATGCTGGGGGAGAGGGTTGGGACCACACTTCCTAATTACATCTTCATTTTGCAATAAAGCATTTTTAGTACTTATTTTATTTTTACACCAGTTATATTCAGTTCTGGGTACCAACTGTGTCCATATAAAAATCAAAGCAATCCAGCCAATTAAAGTGGGAGCAAAAAAATGCTGTGGCCTGCTTGTGCTCTTTATCACATGCCTAGTGTTGATTACAAAGTTATCTGACTTTTTTTGGTTGAACTATTGCAAGCAGCCATTTTTTGGGATGGCACGTAATTTGGTGAAACAGGAAAATAATGGTCAGATTAATTCTGTAGAACTAGAGGCTTGTGGGAAAGATTGTATTGCTGCCTTTTATTTTAAGAGTCTAATGAATCTTAATTAAACTAGATAAAGTTAAGAAACATGGGGGCAACTTAATAAGTTAATGGTGCAGAGAAATGGGAATTCACTCTGGAATTCCTTAAAAACCACTGAAACCTGGATATATCAGGAAAATATATAATTTCACTGTCGTGAGCTTTTATAAATCTCTAACTCAAATGTAGATTTCTGTATTGCGTCAGCTGGATTGAACCACTCCTTTTTCCACTGCATTTTTTTTCAGACATTTCTCTGAGAGAAGCCAGCAAATGTTCTTTTGATAGAAAATAACTTAACACCATTCTGTCTCAGTGGTATGAATTGAACATGCTTTGATGGCTCAACAAATGCTCTTGCCAGTGATCTTTGGGATGAACAACCAAGAGGACCAATTCATTTTTTCTCTTCTGATTTCTCTTTTAGCTATGATACTTGGGTTCATGCTACTGACATTGAAGCTGAAATTGAAGATGCTCCAATTCCAGAAAAACCATGGAAGGTGAGAGGCTTTTAAAAAAAATTGTTCTGAAGTGTGCTGTTTAAGTATGTTGTATCCTGAGGTGCTTTTATGGAGGGTATTTTGGAAGAATGATGCTGTAGCAGAAAGAGGGCCTGAGATATAAGGGCTTGTGTTAAAGGCCTGGTAGGAGCCTGAGGCTAAAAACTGAGTCGGTGGATTTATTGAGCAGTTCGATCAGAGCCTGCTGTATGGGCTGTTTGGCCAGAGTCAGTACAGCATGCAAAATGAGCACATGCACTCAACCGAACATCTAACGACAGATGCATGTGCATGCAGTCTTTCCCACTTACATTGAAAAAATCAAAATCAATATTTTTAGTATCCCAATTAACATATAAAACCCTTCATTTCTTTGGTTTGGAGATGACCCAAATGTTGCTCCTGGTGATTATAAAGAATGGGAAAGAAAAAATAATTCATCCCTGTTATGCCAAGGATAATCTCTTAGATTTAATTAGACCTTATTCAGAGTACTATCAGAATCCGTTTACTCACCACTGAATTACAGCCATTGCTGAGATAGAACCTGGCAGCTGTTTAGTTGGGCATAGCATCATCATACAACCATTTAGGACTGAATGTGGAAAAATACCATTGGTGATCAAATTTCAGGGGGAACTTAGACTGTAATATACAAAGTGTGATCTGCCTAGAACATGAGGGTAGCATCCTTACGATTGGACCCTGATTTGGTTGGTCCCTGGGCATTACTGTAATGTAAATGTAGTATGATTATCATCCTGGGAAGCAGTGACTTTGAGAAAGATTTGGCAGTTGTGGTAGATAATTACCTGAATGTGTGCTCCCAGTGCTGTGCAGAGCTAATGCAGGGATGGCCACCCTGAGCCTGAAAGGGAGCCAGAATTTAGCAATGTACATTGCCAAAGAGCCACAGTAATACATCAGCAGCCCTGCATCAGCTGCATCCCACCCCCTGCTCCCACCTACCGGCAGCCCCACCAACCAGCACCTCCCCACACCTCCTGATCCTATGGCAGGCAGGAGGTTTTGGAGAGGAGGGGAAGAGTGAGGGCATGGTAGTCTTGGGAGGGTGTGAGAGGTGGTGGAGTGGGGACAGGGCCTGTGGCAGAGCCAGAGGTTGAGCAGTGAGCACCCCCCAACACACTGGAAAGTTGGCACCTGTAGCTCTGGCCTCGGAGTTGGTGCCTATACAAGGAGCCGCATATTAACTTCTGAAGAGCCACGTGTGGCTCCGGAGCCACAGGTTGGCCACCTCGGGCTATTGCAGTCCTTGGTTGCATAAACAGGAATCCTGATTGAGTAGAGAGCTTATTTTACCTTTGTATTTGACATTGGTGCAACCACTGTTGAAATGCTGTGTACCATTCTGGTGTCCACAATTAAAGAAGAAGAATAAATTGGAGAGGGTTCAGAGAAGAGACACAAGAATGATGAAAGAATTAGAAAACATTTTATAGTGATAGATGCAAGGACCTCATCTAATTAACAAAGAGAAAATTTAATGAGTGACTTAATTAGTCTGTAAGTCCCTGCATGGGGGACAAATATTAAATATGGGCTCCTCAATCTCACAAAACAAGGTTATAACACAATCCAGTGGCTGGAAGTTGAAGCTAAACAAATTCAGACTGGAAATGAGGCATACATTCATAACAGTGAGACTAAACTAATTGTTAGAACAATTTACATGGAGTTGTGGTGGATTTTCCATCACTGACCATTTTTAAATCAAGATTTGATGTTTTTCTGAAATATCTGCTCTGTGAATTATTTTGGGGAAGTTCTGTGGCCTGTGTTATACAGGAGGTCAGACTAGATTATCACAATGGGTCCCTTTTGGCTTAGAGACTCTGAAAAAGTGCCATGGTATTTTTAATCACCACAGGTAATCACTCTCTCTCTCCAGTCCAGGAAAGATCAGTGCCACACTGGAGTCTGTTTCAGGCCCTTGCCTAAAGGCATAAGTTTGTCTTTGTGGTTTTTTTTGTTGTTTTTTTTTTAAAAACACAAAATATAGACTCATAGACTTTAGGGTCAGAAGGGACCAATATGATCATTTAGTCCGACCTCCTGCACAAAGCAGGCCACAGAATCCTACCCATCCACTTCTATAATAAACCTCTAACCTATGTCTGAGTTATTGAAGTCTTCAAATTGTGGTTTGAAAACCTCAAGCTGCAGAGAATCCACCAGCAAGTGATCCATGCCCCACCCTGCAGAGGAAGGCGAAAAACCTCTAGGGCCCCTGCCAATCTACCCTGGAGGAAAATTCCTTCCTGACCCCAAATATGGCGATCAGCTAAACCCTGAGCATGTGGGCAAGACTCACCAGCCAGCACTCAGGGAAGAATTCTCTGCAGTAACTCAGATCCCATCTCATGTAACATCCCATCACAGACCACTGGGCATACTTACCTGCTGATAATCAAAGATAAGTTGCCAAAATTAAGCTATCCCATCATACCATCCCTTCCATAAACTTATCAAGCCTAGTCTTAAAGCCAGATATGTCTTTTGCCCCCACTACTCCCCTTGGAAGGCTGTTCCAGAACTTGAGTCCTCTAATGGTTAGAAACCTTAATCTAATTTCAAGGCTAAACATCCTAGTGTCCAGTTTATACCCATTTGTTCTTATGTCCACATTGGTACTAAGCTTAAAAAATTCCTCTCCCTCCCTAATATTAATCCCTCTGATATATTTATAAAGAGCAAGCATATCCCCCCATAACCTTCTTTTGGTTAGGCTAAACAAGCCAAGCTCTTTGAGTCTCCTTTCATAAGACAGGTTTTCCATTCCTCGGATCATCCTAGTAGCCCGTCTCTCAACCTGTTCCAGTTTGAATTCATCCTTCTTAAACATGGGAGACCAGAACTGCACACAGTATTCCAGATGAGGTCTCACCCGTGCCTTGTATAACGGTACTAACATCTCTTATCTTTACTGGAAATACCTCGCCTGATGCATCCTAAAACCGTATTAGCCTTTTTAACGGCCATATCACATTGGCAGCTCATAGTCATCCTGTGATCAACCAATACTCCAAGGTCCTTCTCCTCCTCTGTTGCTTCCAACTGATGTGTCCCCAATTTATAACTGAAATTCTTATTATTAATCCCTAAATGCATGACCTTGCACTTTACACTATTAAATTTCATCCTATTACTATTACTCCAGTTTACAAGGTCATCCAGATCTTCCTGTATGATATCCCGGTCCTTCTCTGTGTTAGCAATACCTCCCAGCTTTGTGTCATCCGCAGACTTTATTAGCACATTCCCGCTTTTTGTGCCAAGGTCAGGAATAAAAAGGTTAAATAAGATTGGTCCCAAAACTGATCCTTCAGGAACTCCACTAGTAACCTCCTTCCAGTCTGACAGTTCACCCCTCAGTATGACCCGTTGTAGTCTCCCCTTTAACCAGTTCCTTACCCACCTTTCAGTTTTCATATTGATCCCCATCTTTTCCAATTTAACTAATAATTCCCCTTGTGGAACCGTGTCAAATGCCTTACTGAAATCGAGGTAAATTAGATCTACTGCATTTCCTTTGTCTAAATAATCTGTCACCTTCTCAAAGAAGTAGATCAGGTTGGTTTGGCACGATCTACCTTTTGTAAAACCATGTTGTAATTTGCCCAATTACCATTGACCTGAATGTCCTTAACTACTTTCTCCTTCAAAATTTTTTCCAAGACTTTACATACTACAGAGGTCAAACTAACAGGCCTATAGTTACTCGGATCACTTTTTTTCCCTTTCTTAAAGATAGGAACTATGTTAGCAATTCTCCAGTCATACGGTACAACCCCTGAGTTTACCTATTCATTAAAAATTCTTGCTAATGGGCTTGCAATTTCATGTGCCAGTTCCTTTAATATTTGTGGATGAAGATTATCTGGGCCCTCCGATTTTGTCCCATTAAGCTGTTCAAGTTTGGGCTTCTACCTCAGATGTGGTAATATCCACCTCCATATCCTCATTCCCATTTGTCATCCTGCCATTATTCCTAAGCTCCTCATTAGCCTTATTAAAGACTGAGGCAAAGTATTTATTTAGATATTGGGCCATGCCTAGGTTATCCTTAACCTCCATTCTATCCTCAGTGTTTAGCGGTCCCACTTCTTCTTTGTTTTCTTCTTATTTATATGGCTATAGAACCTTTTACTATTGGTTTTAATTCCCTTTGCAAGGTCCAACTCTACATGGCTTTTAGCCTTTTTCACTTTATCCCTACATGTTCTGACCTCACTGAGGTAGCTTTCCTTGCTAATCCCACCCATCTTCCACGCCTTGTAGGCTTTCTGCTTTTTCTTAATCATCTCTCTGAGATGCTTGCTCATCCAGCTTGGTCTACAACTCCTGCCTATGGTTTTTTCCCCCGTTCTTGGGATGCAGGCTTCTGATAGTTTGTGCAGCTTCGACTTAAAGTAATTCCAGGCCTCCTCTGCCTTTAGATCCACAAGTTCTTCAGTCCAATCCACTTTCCTAACTAATTTCCTTAATTCTTTAGAGTTAGCCCTTTTGAAGTAAAAAACCCTAGTCCCAGATCAGTTTTTGTTTATCCTTCCATCTAGTTTGAACTGAATTAGCTCATGATCCACTCTAACCAAGGCTGTCTCCTACAACCATTTCTTCTATACGGTCCTCACTACTCACCAAAACCAAATCTAAAATGGCATCCCCTCTTGTTGGTTCTTCAACTACTTGGTGAAGAAATCCATCAGCTATCCCATCCAGAAAAATATGAGCCCTATTATTCTTACTAGCACTTGTCCTCCAGTCTATATCTGGGAAGTTAAAGTCTCCCGTGATCACACAAGTCCCATTAGTGTTTACTTCATTAAAAACATTAGAGGTCTCTATCCATATCCAAATCAGATCCTGGCAGTCTGTAGCACACCCCAAGCACTATCTCAGGGGAGGCTCTAGTAGCTTTCTTCCCCAGTGTGATTTTTGCCCAGACAGACTGTCTTATCCATTCCATCACTTCTTATTTCTTTACAGTTAACCTCATCATTGATATACAATGCTACTCCACCACCTTTGCCTTTGTTTCTGTCTTTCCTAAACAGCACATAGCCATCAATACCTGTACTCCAGTCATGACTACTATTCCACCATGTTTCTGTTATCCCTATAATATCTGGTGTCACTTCCTGCACCAGTAGCTCTAGTTCCTCCATTTTGTTACCTAGGCTTTGTGTTATGAAGTAACACAAAACAAATTCCCCTGATCAAAATAAGTTGCAGTCCCAGAGGTCTTTCCCTTGGCCTCTTAGTCTTGAAAGAATGACACACCCCTTTCTTCAGTCCCACTTGAGTTATGTGACAGGCAAGCAGTTCATAACGCTTTCCTATCTGTTTCATCGCATCACAGTGTCTCCTCTGAAAATTGACATTTCCAGAAATACAGCTCCTTTAACAGGATATTGGGCATTCATAAAACCATAGTCATCCAGTCTAACCCCTTACCAAGATGCAGGGTTTGTTGTGTCTAAACATCCCAAGACAGATGGCTCTCCAGACTTTCTGAAAACACACGTATTCAGTACTGAGAGGAGAGTGCTTTTTGAATCCCCACACCACTTTCTATAGTACTCGAACCAGTGCCCCTGGACATTTGTTTTAATAGAGGCAAATTCCAGGTCTGCTGATTTTTAAACCTCCTTCCCCCATATTGCCTTGCACTTTCACTTCCCATGATTATGATGTAGCATTGCAAGGTTCTCTGATAACTAATGTGTGTCATCCAAGAGGTAGCTGTATTTCAGTGATGGCAATGTGATCCTTATCACTTATCTCACAGCTGTGTTGAGACTGTTTGTTTTTTCTTCGAGTGCTTGCCTATGTCCATTCCATGTTAGGTGTGTGCATGCTGTGTGCACCATTGCCAGAGATTTCTCCCTTAGTGGTATCGGTCAGGCTGGCTCTAGCGCCCTCTGGAGCCATGCACTCATGCGCCAGTATAAGGAGTGCTGCCGGCCACAAACCCTCTGTTCATTCTTATTGCCCGTGACAGTTGCTGGACCAACTCGTTTTGCTTTGGCAAGGCTTTCTTCCCAGCGGTTTTGGACTCTCTCGCTTTTTGTTCTTAGTTACCAAAGTTTAGTGTGTATAGTTTTTGTAATTAATATTATTGTACATTGAGTACCTTGACGACAGAATTTATTGACTCTGTCACCCCAGGGGCCAGGCATGCCATGATCCCCGGGCTTCAAACCTTATGCCTTCTGTGGCAAACCCATGCCCATGAGTGATCTGTACACCAACTACTAGAAGTGCTTAGGGGAAGACTCACATGAAGGACATGTGCCAGATCTGTCAGGACTTCAGACTAAAAAGAGCAGAGACATTAGGCTGAAGGCTATCTTCATGGAAGCTGTCCTCAGTCCAAACTCAGAGCAGAGCAGCTCTGATCCGTCACCAAGCACTTCAGCATTGGGGCGATGTGGTGCTCTGGCACTGAGTTCTTCCTGGCAGTATTTACTATCTCCAGTGCCAAGGAAAAAGTGGAAAAAGCACAAAAAGCAGTGCACTGGCAGGGGATGCTCACCAGTGAAGAAGAGAGACAAGTGGGAGGGAAGGCAGCACAGTGAGACCCATGCTGGGCCACTCTTCCAGTCCCAGGCCCACGATGCCACCGTCAACTCCGCCTAAAGCGATGAGTCTGGTGCGGGACCCTCCGCCAACAACCATAAGCCCCCTTGGCTGTTCTGTCGATCTCAGAGGCTTTTCAAGCAGTCCTACTTTCTCTCCTGGTCCCCCGCCCCACCTCTGCTGGGACATCCTCCAGCTCCAGTGTCCAGAAGCAAGAAGGAACGGGAGCATCAGGCTCCTTCCTGGCACCCTCTAGAGGAAATCCGACCCTGATCCAAGTGTCTCAATCATCTCTGGTCCACTGCCAGTCCCAGGAACCTTGGTATCGCGTGGTGGCAGAATTGGCTACCACTCCTCCGTGGTCTCCAAGAGAGACCCTCTTCTGAGTCCAAAGGGGATCCATATGTGCAACCTAAGGCTCACCACAGGTATCCAACGTATGCACCACCGGACTTCAGTACTAGTCCGCCTGCCAGAACCTGGGTCACTGGCCAATATAGTGGCTGTACTGGAACCCCTGGGGATTTCCCCCAGCACTGGGTCCTCACTCCCATTGCTCCTACTTGGTGATTTCTGGGAAGCACGCTACTTCTCCTTCTCACTCAGCATCAGACCCCAACTCTGGTGCCAACCCCGGCTGGACATCCCTGAGGCAGAAGCGGGAACCCCTCCTCTTGTGCAAACTTCCTCTTCATCCTTTCCACACAAGGCTATCGCAGGACACAATAGCCTGATTCTACAGGATGATTTCAGGGCCCATCAGGATGAAATTCAATAAGGACAAATCCAAAGTACTCCATTTAGGAAGGAACAATCACTTGCACACATACAGAATAGGAAATGACTGGCTAGGAAGGAGATCTGGGGGTCATAGTGGATATGAGTCAACAGTGTAATGCTGTTACAAAAAAAAAAATTCTGGGATGTATAAGCAAGGGTATTGTAAACAAGACACAAGAAGAAATTCTTCTGCTTTACTCCACGCTGATTAGGCCTCAGCTGGAGTATTGTGTCCAGTTCTGGGCACCACATTTCAGGAAAGATGTGGACAAATTGGAGAAAGTCCAGAGAAGAGCAACAAAAATGATTAAAAGTCTAGAAAACATGACCTATTAGGGAAGATTGAAAAACTTGGGTTTGTTTAGTCTGGAAAAGAGAAGACTGAGAGGGAGGGGACATAAGTTTTCAAGTACATAAAAGGTTGTTACAAGGATGAGGGAGAAGAATTGTTCTTCTTAACCTCTGAATATAGGACAAGAAGCAAAGGGCTTAAATTGCAGCAAGGGAGGTTTAGGTTGGACATTAGGAAAAACTTTCTAATTGTCAGGGTGGTTAAGCACTGGAATAAATTACCTAGGGAGGTTGTGGAATCTCCATCATTGGAGATTTTTAAGAGCAGGTTAGATAAACATTTGTCAGGGATCGTCTAGATAATTAGTGCTGCCATGAGTGCAGGGGACTGGACTAGATGACCTCTAGAGGTCACTTCCAGTTCTATGATTCTGTGTTGCTCATGTCCGTTCCATGACCCACCGTCCTACCCCTCTGTCGGAGTTACCCTCTCAGTTCCTTCTTGCCGGTATGTGGCCAGCAGCTCCCCTTACGCCAGTTCATATGCACACAGCTCCAGAGGGCACTAGAGCCAGTCTGACGGATACCACTAAGCAAAAAATCTCCGGCAACGCTGCACATGGTGCTCACACACGTAACATGGAATGAACATGAGCAACACATCTCAAACAGCAGTTACGGAAATAATTAGCAACGTTTTTTGTAAAATGATTTGACATCCTTTTATGAAGGGTGTAATAGAAGCAGAAAGTACTGCAATAACTGAATTTTTGTACAGAATTATGAAGGCTTGCTATTGTAGGAACTGCTTTAACACCCCCCACATACCGCAGCAGTAGTCAAAGCATTAGAAATTCAGATTTCTTCTTACATAGAGAAGTTAACGATTTTCAGGTAGATCCTTCCATTTTAAAGGTGCTGAAGAAAATAAACTCTTGCTGGGGTCTTCCACTTCACTGAAATCAATTCTTAGCTGTTTTGGGGGTGATATCACTAGAATCAGTTAAAGGCTTGCCTACATTTCCCAGTTTGCTGCGTTCATGCTAGTGATTTAAGCTCTTGAGTCTGGTTGTGGTTTGGCTCAGTCCTGAAATAGATGCCAGTTTCTGCAGGCTCTGTTGAGCACCTTGCACAGTTCATGTGCCTTGGATTAATTTCAGCTTGCTAAAAGCATTTGGACTCTGGCAAAATTGTGCCAGTTTTACAAAATAACATTGGAGGGATAGCACCTTCCAACATATGTTTGAAAAGCAGTTATGGATTGTTAGTGATATTTGCACAGTTATTAACATCTTGCTTTTGTTAAAAAGGTTTATGATTTAACTGGAACTCTGACCATTGCTGCTGTTAGGTATGAAAACTAAGTCAACACTTTCTGGTCTATTGGACTTGGAAGGGCTCAAAATGACAATAGCAGCCTTCTTTAGGTCCTTTACATGATTAGAGGTCTGTTTGTGGCACAATGGTTTCTCTCTTGATTTAGTTCATTGAAAGAAAACAAGTTAAGGAAACAATTGTAATAAAATATTGCAGTTATGCTGCTTAGTCATTTATATATAGAGAGGAAGATTTCATGCTGTTGTGTTTTGTTAGTAATTTGTTTAGCATCAATGCAGAAGGAGGTCTTTGTGGTCAGATCAGGTGAAGAAAATTAATTTTTGGTGGGATGACTGGAGAAGGGTGGAGTTGAGTTTATAAATAGCTCTTTAAAACTTGTTTTAAATATTAAAGTCAAGCTCAAGCCCATTTTTATTACTCACATATTTAAACTAGAAACCCATTCAAAAAGGTTATCCAAGTAAATCAGTATCTGGCCCAGGTTTTCTAGACAGTCTTCCATAGCTAGCTGGAAACTTTCACTTCTGATTCTGCTTCCTCCCCTCCCCTTTGCTCCTTTGGCCGTGGCAGAGTATCTCTTGGTTATCTTCTAGGCTTCTGGAATCCTGGACCTGGGTGGAGCCAGTGTTGCTTTCAAGCAGGATGAAGGAAGGGGTGATGTGTTCTGACTATTGCTTGACACACACAGCCATTTGAAAACCCTTAATTGACAGAAATGGTTGCCCACTAGAGCACTTGCATGGAGAGGTCGAAAGATCACTAGTATTTGATGTTAAGATGTAGTTCAGAAAGGGCGAATAGATGAGCCTGTATTACTGAAACTGCCTGTCAAAAGATGGCATTGTCCAGGAACGTTGACGTTACGTATATTTAGTTTGTTTTTCTCTTTTCAACTAGCTTTTTAAGAAATATGAATCATTGTCCGTAACACACACACTTACTGCATAGTCTCCTGTAGCTACAAATCAATCTTTAGAACTGCGTGGGAAAAGCCTAATAAGACTTGATAACAGGAACCAGTTGCATTGATGTGGCCCTTTCAGGATCTTACAAGGCTTTTAGTGCTGCGCAGTTGGTAGAGGGTCCATGTTGGAACGAACTATATATTCGTACATGTGTGTGACTTTAGTACAGAGAGTAACTGCCCAAGGAACTAAGGTTCTCTCTTCATTCCCAGGACAGGCATGGCATCAGTGCAAGCTTTCCCTCCTAGGAATGAGAGGGAAATTCAGTCCTGGAGCTTTCTGTTGAGACTGCCAACAAAGGCACCAGTTGTCCCCATCTCGCACACAAAAATAATGCTTAAACTATCCACTGGGAACTGGATTTTGACCACCAAGATGTTCCCTGTTATACCTTAAAGGTTTTTGTACCAAATGCAGTTTTGTATCTTTAGTCTCAAAATGACATGCTCGTACAGCATTGTTCCAACAAGAACTCTCACCTGCCAGCACAAAAGTCTTAGAATAACTAAGCAGCAGAAATAAGGAGGAAGTCAATAGACTTGTTACTTGGCATAATTACCTTGTTGCGTTACTTTGTGCAGTTATTGTGTCTTACATTTGGTACATAGGAAACCAATAAATGCTTTCCAAAACCTCCAACTTTGGTAACCAAATTATAGTACTCCCTTTCCTTAAAATCTTACTGGATTAGTCATGGAGGCTTGTGTTCAAGTGTAAAGCTAGTGCAGAAACCTTGGCATTAGTGGGAGTCTGTTTATTGACGTCAGTATTTGTTGGATTTGCTGTTAGGTTCATGCGAAATGGATTTTGGACACAGATATATTCAATGAATGGATGAATGAAGAGGATTATGAGGTGGATGAGAACAAGAAGCCAGTGAGTTTTCGCCAGCGAATCTCTATGAAGAATGAAGAGGTATGGTATTTCTCTGTTGGTGGATGACTTGTTGATTTAGCAGTGTTAATTACGTTCTTTATTGCCATGTAAGTCAGACTTCTTAGGAATCAAGGCTGCTAAATTAGGTGCTAGTCTCTCCGGAGCTAATGGTAACAAGGTCACATGTAAATGCATATGTATCGCACCCTTCTGGAAAATGGACACACTTGGTGTTTCCCTTTGACACAGCAGGGTATGTCTTTTTTCACCAAAAAATATAAATGTGGGGGCCCACTTTGCTTTTTCTTTTCCTCCCACAAACTTAAATTGGGGCTATATTGGTACAGAAGCAATTTAAGTTTGAAGCAATTTAAGATGAAGTACATGTTGAGACCACTAACCCACACTTGTCACTATAACTGGGGAGAACACTGAAAACATTAGCTATTCCTGGAAGTTACTCGCAGCTCAAGGTTAAATGCTAAACGTTCCCCATTGTGAGTAAGCTCAGTGCTTCAGACAAGTCAAAGGTTTGTATTTGGACTGTGCTGTGTTTTAAAAGCCCGTTTCTGTGGCAGACAGCCATGGCAGCAGTTAAAGGTTAATGGTAGAAATGGTACAGGCCACTTTTCATATTACGATGTGGGTATTCTGAAGCTGAACGTGATTACTGCTGCAGTGTTGTTGTTTCAGCACCCTGGGTGCAGGGCGTATTAGGAGAGCTCTGCAGTCTGTGCTTAGTTTCAGTGAGCTGTGGTAATTGGTACTGACTGAAAATTTCGCTTCTCTAACAGCCTGTCCGTAGCCCTGAGAGAAGAGACAGGAAAGCAGCAGCAAGTACCAGGAAAAGAAAGCATTCACCTTCTCCTCCCCCGACTCCCGTGGAATCGAGGAAAAAGACTGGAAAGAAAGGGTGAGTGTCAGGATCAGACAACCAAAGATGAACTTTGTTCAGGCTGAAACTGGAGCAGAGAGAGCTCTTGAAACAAGCTCCCTCCGTTTGTCCCCCCATATCAGACTCTTGTTAACGTAACCATGTGTTTGTAATTGGAATGTGTGAATTTTCAATGCTGTACATTGAATTTCTTTGATTACTCAGGGGGAATGTGTTGCCTGCAGATGGAGCAAAGTCTGATGCAGTTATTTATTCTAAACCTAATGAGAACTCTGCCATTGAGAGGCACATATCATTAACAGTCAGACTTAGGATTTGTCGATATTAGAAAAGTATTCCCAGGGTTCCTAGGTTGATTTAATTACTAGTGCAAATCCCTTATGTACATGGATGCATTTATAAAGGTTTAAACTTTGCTTACATCATTTTAGTTTACACTTGTAAATTACTGAATTAAACTGAACCAATTTAAGTTGTTTAATGTTCAAAAAAATTTAAACGTCTACAACGAAGAGTTTGCACCTGGATAACTAGAGAGAATTTTTAATCCAGTTGGTTACACTGGTACAACTTTCTTAATACAGACCAGCCCTTGCTGATTATTAGTGAGCTGCAAATTATTTTTATTGTATTTTTGCCGTTCTATGTTGCTTTGATCTATGAAGAAGGCTTGAAAGGGTTTTTACATGGTAAAAATGTAAGAGTGGCCATCCTGCGTCAGATCAAAGGTCTATTTTAGCTCAGTATCCTGGCTTCCAAATGGCCAATGCCAGGTGCCCCAGAGGGAATGAACAGAACAGGTAATCAGCAAGTGATCCACCCCTTTTCACTCATTCCCAGCTTCTGGCAAACAGAAGCTAGGGAAACCATCCCTGCCCATCCTGGGTAATAGCCATTGATGGACCTATCCTCCATGAAATTACCTAGTTCTTTTTTGAATCCTGTTTTAGTCTTAGCCTTCACAACATCCTCTGGCAAAGAGTTCCACAGAATGACGGACTGCGTTGTGTGAAAAAATATTTCCTTTTATTTGTATTAAACCTGCTGCCTATTAATTTCATTTGGTGACCCATAGTTCCTGTGTTATGAGAAGGAGTAAATAACATTCCTTATTTACTTTCTCCACATGGTCATGATTTTATAGACTTCTATCATATCCCCCCTTAGTCGTCTTTTTTCCAAGCTGAAAAGTGCCAGTCTTATTAATCTCTCCTCATATGGCAGCCATTCCATACCTCAATCAATTTTGTTGCCCTTTCCTGAACCTTTTCCAAAACCACGTCTAATGACACCTCATTCTAGGACACTTCCTCACACTTGTCGTCTAAAACTAATAGCTCAGGTTTGCGAATCTCCCTCACATCCTCAACCATGAAGAGCAAGGCAAAGAATTGATTTAATTTCTCTGTAATAGCCTTATCATCCTTGAGTGCTCCATTAGCATCTCAATCATCTAGTGGCCCCACTGATTGTTTAGGAGCTTCCTGCTTCTGATGCACTTCAGAACATTTTTTTGCTATTACTTTTTGAGTCTTTGGCTAGCAGTTCTTCACATTCTTTTTTGCTCTTCCTAATTATATTTTTACACTTCATTTGCCAGAGTTTATTCCTTTCTATTTCCTCAGTAGGATTTGACTTCCACTTTTTAAAGGATACCTCTTGCTGCTTCTTTTACTTTGTTATTTAGCCACTGTGGCACTTTTTTTGGTTCTCTTACTATGTTTTTTAATTTGGGGTATACATTTAAGGTAAACCTCTATTATGGTGTCTTTAAAAAGTTTCCATGTAGCTGTCAGAGATTTCACTTTTGGCGCTGCACCTTTTAATTTCTCTAACTCATTTTTGTGTAGTCCCCCTTTCTGAAATTAAATGCTACAGTGTTGGACTGCTGTGGTGTTTTCCCCACCACAGGGATGTTAAATTTAATTTAGGGCTGTCAAGTGATTAAAAAAAATTGATTAATCACACAATCAATCACACTGTTAAACAGTAATAGAATACCATTTATTTAAATATGTTTGGATGTTTTCTACATTTTCAAATATATTGATTTCACTTACACAACAGAATACAAAGTGTACAGTTCTCATTTTGTATTTTTATTACAAATATTTGCACTGTAAAAAACAAAAAGAATAGTATTTTTCAATTCACTTAATACAAGTACTGTAGTGCAATCTCTTCATCATGAAAGTTGAACTTACAAACGTAGATTGATGTACAAAAAATAACTGCATTGAAAAATAAAACATTGTACAACTTTAGAGCCTACAAGTCCACTCAGTCCTACTTCTTGTTCAGCCAGTCGCTCAGACAAATAAGGTTGTTTACATGTGCAGGAGATAATGCTGCCTGCTTCTTGTTCACAATGTCACCTGAAAGTGAGACCAGGAGTTCACATGGCATGTTGCAGCTGGCATTGCAAGATATTTATTTGCCAGATGTGCTAAAGATTCTTATGTCCCTTCATGCTTCATCCGCCATTCCAGAGGGGACATGTCCATGCTGATGACGGGTTCTGCTCAATAACAGTCCAAAGCAGTGCAGACTGACGCATGTTCATTTTCATAATCTAAATTAATGCCACCAGCAGAAGTTTGGTTTCCTTTTTTAGTTGTTTCGGTTCTGTAGTTTCTGCACTGGAATGTTGCTCTTTTAAGACTTTTGAAAGCATGCTCCACATCTCATCCCTCTCAGTTTGGAAGGCACTTCAGATTCTTAAACCTTGGGTCAAGTGCTGTAGCCATCTTTAGAAATCTCACATTGGTACCTTCTTTGCGTTTTGTGAAGGATGCAGGGAAAGTGTTCTTAAAATGAACCACGTGATGGGTCATCATCTGAGACTGCTATAACATGAAATACACCTCTACCTCAATATAACACTGCCCGATATAACACAAATTCTGATATAAAGCAGTTCTCCGGGGGGGCTGCACACTCCGGTGGATCTAAGCAAGTTCAATATAACGTGGTTTCACCTATAACGCAGTAAGATTTTTTTGGCTCCCGAGGACAGCATTATATCGAGGTAGAGGTGTATATGGCAGAATAGAGCAGGGGACATACAATTCTCCCCCAAGGAGTTTAGTCACAAATTTAATTAATGCATTTTTTTTAACGAGCATCATCAGCATGGAAGCATGTCCTTTGGAATGGGGGCCAAAGCGTGAATGGGCATATGAATGTTTAGCATATCTAGCAAATAAATACCTTGCAATGCTGCTTCAAAAGTGCCCTGCAAATGCCTGTTCTCACTTTCTGGTGACATAGTAAATAAGAAGAGGGCAGCATTATCTCCTGTAAATGTAAACAAACTCATTTGTCTTAACGATTGACTGAACAGGAAGTAGGACTGAGTGAACTTTCATTAATGATCTGGAGGATGGCGTGGACTGCACTCTCAGCAAGTTAGCAGATCACACTAGACTTGGAGGAGTGGTAGATATGCTGGAGGGAAGGGATAGGATACAGAGGTACCTAGACAGATTAGAGGACTGGGCCAAAAGAAACCTGATGAGGTTCAACAAGGACAAGTGCAGAGTCGTGCACTTAGGACAGAAGAATCCCATTCACTGTTACAGACTAGGGACCGAATGGCTGGGAAGCAGTTCTGCAGAAAAGGACCTAGGGGTTACAGTGGACGAGAAGCTGGATGTGAGTCAACAGGGTGACCTTGTTGCCAAGAAGGCTAATGGCATTTTGGGCTGTATAAGTAGGGGCATTGATCGAGGGATGTGATCATTCCCCTCTGTTCGATATTGGTGAGGCCTCATCTGGAGTACTGTGTCCAGTTTTGGGCCCCACACTACAAGAAGGATGTGGAAAACTTAGAAAGAGTCCAGGGGCTGGAGCACATGACTTATGAGGAGAGGCTGAGGGACCTGGGCTTGTTTAGTCTGCAGAAGAGAAGAATGAGGGGGGATTTGATAGCTGCTTTCAACTACCTGAAAGGGGGTTCCAAAGAGGATGGATCTAGGCTGTTCTCAGTGGTGGCAGATGACAGAACAAGGAGTAATGGTCTCAAGTTGCAGTGGGGGAGGTTTAAGTTGGATATTAGGAAAAACTTTTTTACTCAGAGTGGTGAAACACTGGAATGGGTTACCTAGGGAGGTGGTGGAATCTCCTTCCTTAGAGGTTTTTAAGGTCAGGCTTGACAAAGCCGTGGCTGGGATGATTTAATTGGGACTTGGTCCTGCTTTGAGCAGGGGGTTGGACTAGATGACCTTCTGAGGTCCCTTTCAACCCTGATATTCTATGAACTTGTAGGCTTTGAAGTTTTGCCTTGTTTTGTTTTTGAGTTCAGTTATGTAACAAACAAATCTACATTTGTAAATTGCACTTTCATGGCAGAGATTGCACTACAGTATTTGTGTGAGGTGAATTGAAAAATACTATTTCTTTTATTCATCATTTTTACAATGCAAATATTTGTAATAAAAAATAATGTACACTGATTTCAATTACAGCACAGAATACGATATATATTCAAAAGGAGAAAAACATCCAAAATATTTAATAAATTTCAATTGGTATTCTATTTAACAGTGCAATAAAAACTGATTAATTGCAATTAATTTTTTAATCACGATTAATTATTTTGAGTTAATAGCGTGAGTTAACTGCGGTTAATGGACAGCCCTAATTTAATTATATTATGATTCTCCTTCAAGTGCTTGTTCATGTTCATTCCACATTAGATGTACATGTGCACGAGTGTCGGAAACTTTTCCCTTAGCAGTACCTGTCGGGCCAGCAGGGCCCCCACCTGAGCAGCACTATTGCACTGTGCATATATATCCCTGCTGGCTCGACCCAACACCCCCCCCCCCAGTTCCTTCTTACCGTCCGTGATGGTGTAGGAACAACCTCTTGCTTTCCTACGAGGAGCAGTCCCTTAGCTTTAGAGTGCTTAGCTGCTATCAGTTCGTTAGCATGCTGTTGTGTGGACACTTAATAGATTAGGTGCTTGGACGCTTCCAGCACCTGCCCTGGGACATGCCGCAGGCCCAAAGGTTTAAGGCTCGTGCCACGTGTTGCAAACCTATGCTGGTTAGTGACTCCCACGACTCCTGTCTATGTTGCCTGGGGGAAGCACCCCAAACAGAGGTGTAAGATTTGCAAGGTGTTTAAGCGTAGAACAAAGAAAGAGAGAGACTTTCGCTTGAAGCAGTGGTTGATGGAGGCAGTGCTGCAGCCATCAGGCTGGCTCCAGCCTCCTCGATGCAGAGTGCCCCAGAGTTGTCAAGAGACCCAGTGCTGGAAAAGCACTGCAAGTTGTCGGCCCCAGATAAAGTTAAGCCCCGGCACCGCTCATTCTCCCTGGTGCTGCCCAAGGCCAAGCCAAAAGAAGAGCACAAATGTTCCCCACAAAGGAGACCGGTGCCATCTAAGGTCCTGGGCACCAGTAAGAGCGGGATGGACATTGTACCAGCGCTGCCACTGGCGCCACAAGTCCCTCTGAGTCCAGTCCTAAGTGAACTCAGTGAGGACGACGGGCTCGAGGGAGTAATGGATCAGCCCTCCACGCCTGACACCTTTGAAGTGGCAAAGGACCTCATTGGATTGTCGGCGGTGAGCCCCCCCCGATCAGGGAGAAGCCTCCAGCACCCGGGCCCGCTGTGCCAGTGAGGGAAAAGCCAGCAACGGTGCGCTGTTCAAGGTCACTCCTGGCATTGGCCCTGGTCAAGCATCGAGTCTGCGGACTCTGTTACCTCGATGCAGAGGGAAGCCTTGGTACCAGAGAAGAGTCAGCGCACGGGGTTAGTGCAAGGCACCCAATGCTCTCCAGCACCCTCCGGAGACCAGCACCAGGAGAAGGTGAATCGACCATTGCCGGAAGACACCAGTCTCAGTCCAGGTCTCGGGAGCTCTGACACTGGTCCCAGTCCCGCAAGCAGCGGTACCGTTCCTGATCAGCAAGAAGCCGCTCGTTGATCTCTCGCCAGCACAGGTCGACGGCACCACCACAGCCTTCGCGCTTGGCGTCACCAGAGTCCAGTGCCAACTCAGGCCAATACAGTTACCCACACCGGATGACAGAGATTACCAGGCTGAGTGGCAACCCCAGTGGGGACCACCGGGACACTGGCCCTTCTGGACCCCCTGGGCCTACCACGAGCAGCAAGGAGCTCCCGCCAGGACCAGCTACTCTGTGCACCAGTCCCGGTCCCGCACCGACACTCCTCCGTGCGGGAAGCCATGGCATCCAGACCACCTACACCATTGCCGAGGGAGAGACCAGAAAAACCGACACCGAATCTGCTGTCGCCCCAGGGTCAGCTGTCTGGGCCTGAGCTGGATGCCCATCCTTCGGGGAAGGGAGACCAAGGGGACCAGCAGGAGGAAGCGGAGCAGCTGCTGACCTCCTTATCATCCCCGGGTGAAGTGGTGGCAGGCACAGTGATATCAGGACCTCCGCCAATAGACCACAGAGCCCACCAAGAACTGCTGCATAAGATTGCTCATAACTTGAGGTTACAAGCGAGGAGATAGTTGAACAGGAGGACCCCATGGTGGACATCCTGATCCCAGAGGGTCCATCCAGAATAGCGCTTCTGCTTATTAAGACCATGCAGTCAAACTATAAGACTATATGGCAGACCCCAGCCTCCAGTGCTCCAACAGCCAAAGGTGTGGAACACAAGTACTTCACCTCTCAAAGGAGTTCAACTTCGTGTTTTGCCCCCCAAGCCCATGTTCCTTGGTAGTCTCAGTGGTAAGTGAGAGAGAGAGCGCACCATGGACATCAGGCCCTGGCACCTAAGGCCAAAGAAGCGAAATGCCTGGACCTGTTTGGCAGGAGGATGTATTCCTCAGGGGGCCTCCAATTGAGGATAGCTAACCAACAGGCCATCTTCAACAGGCATAGCTTCAACTCCTGGGTGGCAGTGGGGAAGTTTAAGGACTGTCTCCCGCAGGGTTCCCAACAGGAGTTTACGGCACTGGAGGATGAAGCCAGGGCCGTAGCGAAGACCTCTCTCCAGGCATCCTTGGATTCAGCAGATGCGGAGGCCAGGACAGTCGCATCTGGCATGGTCATGTGACGCGTGGCATGGCTGCAGGAGTCAGGTCTGCCACTTGAGGTCCAGAACTCGCTCCAGGACCTCCCCTGCAAAGGGTCCAGGCTCTTTTCGGCCCAGACGGATGCAAAGCTGCATAGCCTCAAGGACTTGAGGGCCACACTCAAGTCGCTGGGTATGTACACCCCGGCGACCCAAAGAAAGCCCTTCAAGCTGCAGCCGCCACCTCAGCATCACTACCAACCTCGTCCTAGGCAGGAGCTCTACCACAGGCGAAATGGAGATAACAGGAGGCAGCATAGTAGTAACAACAATAGCTCCAATAGGCCAGGCCAGAGCCAAGGCCAGCATAAGTCTCTGCCCAGCCCTAAACCAGGCTTTTGAAGGTGTGCTCGAGGGCAGCGTACCGGACCAATGGCTGGATCCATCCCCTTGCTTCCTGGACCGCCTGTCCCACTTCTCCCGTGCGTGGTCCAGCATTAAGTTAGACTATTGGGTGTTTAACGCACGGTGCGAAGCGGTTACAGGCTGCAGTTCTCCTCCCTGCCTACCCCCACCTCCATTCCCCATCCCTTTTCAGGGACCCTTTTCACGTGCACCTCCTGGAAAAGGAGGTTTGCATGCTCCTAGAGACGGCAGCAGTAGAGTTGGTACCAAAGGACCTAAGAGGGAATAGGTTCTACTCCCGCTACTTCCTCATTCTCAAGGCCAAAGGAGGCCTTCGACCCATTCTGGACTTGTGAGGGCTCAATAAGTTCCTGGTCAAGGCCCGGTTCCGCGTGGTCTCTGTGGGCACCATCATCCCTTCCCTGGATCCGGGGGACTGGTACGCAGCCCTCAACATGAAGGACACATACTGTCATATGGCCTTCAACTCAGCACATCACCGATTCCTGCGCTCACTGTGAGCCAAGAACATTACCAGTTCACGGTTCTCCTATTTGGCCTAGCTGCTGCCTCGACGACTGGCTCCTGGTGAGCTGGTCTGAAGAGGAGGTTTGGTCCCACATGCAAGTGGCCCTGAGGCTATTCTGCATGCTGGGGCTCCTGGTCAGTGTTGCCAACGCCACCCTCATTCCAACGTAGAGAGTGGAATTCATAGGGGCGGTCCTAGATGCGTTACAGGCAAAGACGAACCTCCCAGTATCACGATTCCTGGCCATCCAGCAAGCAGTGAACTGCCTGTGTCAGTTTCCCACTACAACGGCCAGATGCTGCCTGAGGGTGCTGGGCCACATGGCAGCATGCACACATGTGGTCAAGCCTGCCATACTGAAACTCAAGACACTGCAGGCATGGCTCACCTGTGTATACCGCCCAGGCAGGGACCCCCTGGACTTGGTAGTGACATCCCCAGGAGACATGTTAGACTCCCTAAGGTGGGGGCTGTCCCAGACCATGGTTTGCAAAGGCATCCCCTTTGCTGCACAACAGCTGGACCTGATGCTTGTGATGGATGTGTCAAACCTCAGATGAGGTGCTCACCTAGGAGACCTCAGGGCTTGTGGTCAGGAGCAGAGCTGTCACTCCATATCAATGTGAAAGAGCTTGGGGTGGTTTGTTTAGCGTGCCAGACCTTTCACGCCACTTTGAGTGGTCACAGTGTGACAGTTCTGACAGCAACACAACCGTCATGTTTTAAATAAACAAGCAGGGCAGAGCCTGCTCCTCGCTGTTCTGCCACGAGGCTCTCCTCCTCTGGAACTTTTGCATAACCCTCACCATTCACCTCGAGGCGTCACATCTCCCGGGGGTGCGGAACGAACTGGCGGACCACCTCAGCAGGTCATACCGCATTCACAAGTGGACGCTCAGAGCAGACGTCATGTATTCGCTCTTCCGCAAGTGGGGGTTTCCCCATGTAAACCTCTTTGCAGCCAGGGGCAACACCCAGTGCCTGCAATTCTGCTCGTTCCAGGCCTGGGCTCAATAGCAGACATGTTCGCAGTCCCGTGGGGAGAGGAATTGAAATACGCCTTCCCCCTGCTTCCTCTGGTGCTCAAGGTGCGCAGGGATGGGATGGCGGTTATCCTCATGGCCCCGGCCTGGCCCCGCCAGCACTGGTTCACCCCGCTCCTGGAGCTGTCGGTGGAAGCCCCAGTAACCCTGCCCCTACACCAGGACCTCATCATGCAGGACGGAGAGCGGCTCCTCCACTCCTACCTGCAATCACTGCATCTGATGGCATGGAAGCTCTGTGACTGAATGCTCTGGAGAGCCAGTGCTCCCTTCCTGTGCAGCGGGTTCTACTTGGTAGTAGGAAGCCCTCTACCAGGGCGACTTACCTGGCCAAGTGGAAGAGGTTCTCATGCAGATGTGGGCCCCAACAGGTTCAGCCATGCCAGGCTCCGGTGCCAACCATTCTAGAGTACCTAATGCACCTCAAGCAACAGGGGCTGGCCTCATCCTCAGTCAAGGTGCATCTGGCAGCCATCTCTGCCTTCCACCTGAGGTTTTCATGTAGCTCAATGATCTCCCACCCGATGAGGGGCAGTTCCTTAAAGGACTGGAGAGAGTGTTCCCTTACTCGCACCCCCAGCCCCCCATGGAATCTCAGCTTAGTCCTTTCTAAGTTCATGGGGCCCTCGTTCGAGCCACTTGCCCCCTGCTCCCTCCTCCACCTTTCCTGGAAGGTGGCATTCCTGGTGGCCATTACCTCAGCCAGAAGGGTGTCTGAGCTGAGAGCACTCACCTCGGAGCCGCCATATACAGTATTTCATAAAGACAAAGTGCAGCTCCGCCCACACCCCAAGTTTCTCCCAAAGGTGGTCTCACAATTCCATCTGGGCAAGGACATTTGTCTGCCAGTGTTCTTTCCCAAACCCCATGCGGACCTGAGTCACCACAGCCTGCACACACTGGATGTCCGTCAAGCGTTGGCATTCTTCTTGGCGTATACCAAGCCCTTTCGTAAATCCATGCAGCTGTTTGTGGCGATGGCAGAAAGAATGAGAGGCCTCCTGCTGTCAGCGCAGCGGATCTCCTCCTGGATTACAGACTGCATTCGGATGTGTTATGACCTCGCAGGTGTTTCAGCCCCGGTGGTCACGACCCAGTCAACCAGGGCGCAAGCAGCTTTCCTGGCGCAGGTCCCGGTCCAGGAGATCTGCAGAGCAGCCACCTGGTTGTTGCTGCATACTTTTACGACCTACAACACGGTCAGCCAGCAGGCCCAAGAGGACGTGGTGGTTGGCAGGGCAGTCCTCCTATCTATTTTTCTGTGACTCCTACCCTTCTCCGAAGGTAGGCTTGTGATTCAGCTAATGTGGAATGGACGTGAACAAGCACTCAAAGAAGAAAGAATGGTTACCTACCTTTTCATAATTGTTGTTCTTCAAGATGTGGTGTTCACGTCCATTCCACCACATGCACTTCTACCCCTCTGTCGGAGTCGCCGGCAAGAAGGAGCTGGAGGGGGTCAGGCCAGCGGGAGTATATGTGCATGGCACAGTGGCACTGCTGGCCCGACGGGTACTGCTATGGGAAAGTTTCTGACACTCGTGCATGCAGCACACGTGCACCTAATGTGCAATGGACGTGAACAACACATCTCGAAGAACAACAGTTATGAAAAGGTAGGTAACTGTTCTTTACTATTACCAAGCAATCAAGCTATGTTCGCCTCTTGGACCAGATCCAGTGCTCCACTTAAGACTAAATCAAGAATTGTCTCTCTTCTTGTGGGTTCCAGGACTAGCTGCTCCAAGAAGCAGTTATTAAAAGTGTCAAGAAACTTTATCTCTTCAGTTGTCTAAAAGTCTTCAGTTGTGTGGTTTTGGATTTTGTTTTGTTTTTTCTGTTAATTGCATTAGATGGTCAGGTCTCATTTAACCTAAAACTCTGAATAGTGAACTACTGAAATGGCAGGAACCAAGAGATGTAAAGTTTGGCAACTGAGGGGGGGAAGGGATTGGTAGTTGACTCTTTAAACTTTTGTTTGTTTGTTTTTGGCTGCTCCTATTTAACTTTAATGACTAATGAAAATTTTGGGCAAAAACATACATTTAAGACCCTTGAGCTGAGGTTTAAGAGCTCACACTGCTCTTAAAACCCCAAGATGTCTTGTGACAAAACCAGAAAAAATGAGACTTGAATTCTAAGTCCAATATTTTAAAAAATATTTGTAGATCATTTTTAAGCATTTTCATATTTAATGTCTTTGGTTTGGGACAGCAAATTGTTAATTATGTGACTGTATAGTAACATCTTTTGCAAACTGCAGCACCTGTTACAGAATTTAAAAATGTGTATAAATGGGTCACTAACCTCTGTAATCTTACTAACACATGAGGGCCACAAACGTGCCATTTTTAGCACCTCAAATTATCTGAAATGCAGGTGTTATATCAATATGGCAAAGCAAGCCTGCATAAGAAAAGGAATTAAGAAGACTATTCATTTGAAACTGTGGGAGGAATTTAAATGGACAGAGTCCAATTTTCTGAGCTGGAATTTGGTCAGGATGCAGGATTTACATCATAACCCCCTACTAGAACCCCTACTAGGATGTTACTTCAATATTGATTTGAGAAGGCTACTATCTCTTAAATCACTGAGACCACTTCCTCAGCACCTAGGTGTTTCCATAGAAGTATCGTCCTGACCCAACCCTCTTAACTTGGCAGGTTTAGTGGGATCATCACAAATGTGGTACAGCTATAGCTTAAAGTTATCACTTGTGGAGAATTTGTCTTATCTGTTTTAGACAAGCAGGACTGTATGGGAAAAGGCGAGGTCAGAAAGAAGACGATGAGCAAGAAGATCTTACAAAGGACATGGAGGACCCAACACCTGTACCGAACATAGAAGAAGTGGTACTTCCCAAAAATGGTAAAGTATTCACACACAAGATGTTAGCTGCACTGGGTTTTGTGAATGGTAGATCACTAAATGAACAGCAGACACTATATTTTCACTGTATATTTTAGCCAAATTTTTGACATATTGTCTCTACAAGTAGCCTTCCTTTTGGACTCTGTGGCCAAGTGGCTTTATTTAGACAAAGCTTTGGAATGTGGCACTCTTCTGAAACTGAGGTTACCCCTTTTTATCGCAATTTTTTTTCTTGAAATAAGTCTATGAAAATTCAGTTAAGATAAGTGAATAACAAGCTAAATATTAAAGATTGTTCTTGCCATGTGTATTCGAGTCAGGTTGTTTGCATCTAAAAATCTACATCAAGAGCAAAGAGATTATAACTGATGTGTCCAAGATAACACATCAAGGTAGAAGACCCAGGAATAAAACCAAGCAGTGCTGATTCCCAACCTCCTGCTCCAAACCTTTGAAAACAATGTTTCTCATTACAATATGCATTGAGTGAAAAGTAAAGCAGAAATACACTGCATCCTCCTAACACTATCCTTAACGGCAGAGCATTCTGGGTGTTCATCATTGTTTGAGTTTAACATAGTTTGAAGCTAAGGTACAACAGACTTTATCAATAATTAATATTCATAATTGTTTCGTGGGCAGTAGAAGTATAATATTCATGTCACTAAACAAAGCACATTCTCCAGAATATGTAAGAATAAAAGGCTGTGGCAGTACTTCAGCCCTGAGAAGCAGGCAAATCAGCTTTTATTAGACACAAACAGGAGATCTGTTGTCCTCTGAGACTGCACAGGATCAGCTGACCTCTTTTGGACTGCATGCGTGTGACCAACAAAGCAAACGAACACTCTGACATGATAGATGTACCAAATTCAGGCACATGAATCTCACTTCTGCGTTAATGGCTGTAAACTCCTTTTCGCTATCCATCATAGAAGATCTCCAGGGACAGCTATATTTGGGAAATGTGTGAAAGAGAAAGCTCATGCTTTTGTTGCTCAATCTTCATATTTTGCATCTTGAATGTTCAGCATTCCAGGATGGGATACCAAAGAGTGTGAATAAAGCTACTTAAGTCAGCCACAAATGTAAGATTTTTCATCATCATTCTGGGCCTTCCCTTTAATTTTCTGCCATCCTTCCTCTTACCTTGACCATCACAAGTTATCATTGTGGTACCCTACCTAAGTGGATTTCAGATGTAACTACTTTTTTTCTTTCTGCATTGGTCAGTCATAAATGTGGTTGATTCAAAAACAGGATATAAACATTAATGTAGTACAGTGTTTCTCAAACTGGAGACGCCGCTTGTGTAGGCAAAGCCCCTGGTGGGCCGAGCTGATTTGTTTACTTGCCCTGTCCGCAGGTCCTGCCGATCGCGGCTCCCACGGGCCGCGGTTCGCCACTCCAGGCCAATGAGAACTGCTGGCAGCGGCGCGGGCCAAGGGACGTACTGGCCATTGCTTCCAGCAGCTCCCATTGGCCTGGAGCGGCAAACCATGGCCTCACTAACTGAAGTGAGGTCCTTTATAAACCAGGTGCCCTGATTAGCCTACCTGTCCTAATTAATTTTAGTAACTTCTTAATTGGCTCCAGATGTCCTAATTACCCTACCTACCATAATTGGTTCCAGCAACTTCCTGATTGTTCTACTCAGGGAAAAGGGACCTGCTTAATCTGGGGCTAATATATCTACCTTCTATCACTCTCCTGTAGCCCTCTGGCCTGATCCTGTCACAATATTCATAAATTATCTTGAAAAGGGGGTCAACAATGGAATGGCAAAAGTTGCAGACAGTACAAAATTACTCAAGATAGTTAAGTCCAAAACTGACAGCGAAGAGTTACAAAGGGGTTCCACCAAACCGATTGACTAAACAACTTTGAATTTAATCTATTTTGCTAAGTGCAAAGTAATGCACATAGGAAAAAATCCCAACTATACATACAGAATGATAAGGTCTAAGTTAGCCGTTACCAGAGGTGGCTCCAGGCACCAGCATGCCAAGTGCGTGCCTGGGGCAGAAAGCCATGCGGGGGCGCTCTGCCTGTCACTGCGATGGCGGCATGCAGGTTGCCTTCAGCGGCATGCCTGCAAAGGGTCTGCTGATTTCCCCACTGGATCTCCCACAGGTGTGTCGCCGAATCTGCAGGACCAGGGACCTCCCGCAGGCACGCTGCCGAAAGCAGCCTGCCTGCCGTGCTTGGGGCGGCAAAATACCTAGAGCCACCCCTGCCGTTACCACGCAAGGAAGATCTTGGAGGCATTGTGGATAGTTTCCTGAAAATGTTTGGTCAGTGTGCAGCAGCAATCAAAAAAAGTTCAGTGTTGGGAACCATTAAAATAGATGAGAAACAAAATATAATGCCAATATATAAATCCATGGTATGCCTGCACCTTGAATACTGCGTGCATTTCTGATTGTCCCATCTCAAAAAAGATGTTTTAGAATTGGTGAGGGTACAGAGAAGGTTAACACAGATGATCAAGGTTGTGGAACAACTTCCATATGAGGAGAGGCTGAAAAGATTAGGGCTGGTCAAAGTAGAAAAGAGATGACTAAAGATCTATAAATTATGAACGTTATGGAAAAAAATAGCGAAGTTTTATTGACCCTGTTTAGAGTGATTGCATACTTCCTTGCCATTTCAGCAGGTGCACTGGTGTCAGATTTTTTTTCCCCTTGGCAGTACCCATCGGGGTGGTGCATGTGCCCTCTGCCTCATGCTACTGCATGATGATACAAAGGTCAGAGCTTCCCCCAAAACTCCACAGTTCCTTCTTATTGCCTTTTACAGTTGTTGAAGCATTTTTCTTTGCTATTGCAGGCTTTCCCTTGTTCTTAGTGTTATGGTCAGTTTAACTCCACCAAATAGAGTACTAGTTCATTCAACCAGATCTCTCTCAGCCTCTGCAACCTTTCTAGTCCGTATGCTTGTCGTATACATTTGTGGAGCTGCAACTTGGTTTTTAGAGCACACTTTTGCCTCTCATTATGCCATCTTGCAACAGTTTAGAGATGATGCCAGCTATGGATGTGTAGTCCTTCAGTCATTATTCAGGGAGACTCTGATCCCACCTCTCAGTTGAGCTATTTATGTGGTACCTGAGGCATAATGGACTTGTGCAAATCACTCGAAGAAAAAAATGGTTACTCACCTTTCTGTAACTCTTGTTCTTCGAGATGTCTCACATTCCATGCCCCCCCTTCTTCCTTTCTTACTGGAGATTTCCCGGTAAGAAAGAACTGAGGGGATTCAGGGCTGGCTCTGCACTTTATATCCTCATACAGCAACATAAGGCAGCAGAGGGTGACTGCACCAATGTACTGGACATGTGGAATACATCTCAGAGAACAACCATTACAAATCCAGTTTTAAATATGAGAGAGTACTTTTTCACACTGTGGATAACTAACTTGTAGAACTCATTGCCATGAAATATTGTGATGGCCGAAGCATAACTGTGTTTAAAAAAAACTGGATAAATTCATGGAGGATAGGTCCATCAATGGCTATTATCCAAGATGGTCAGGGATGGTACCCCGTACTTGGGGCAACCCTAAACCTCTCACAATCAGAAGCCAGGAGTGGAAGATAGGTAGATCGACTGTATGATTGCCCTCTTCTGTACACGCCACTGAAGCTTTGGTGCGAACCACTGTTGGAGACAAGATACTGGGCAAGATGGACTATGGTCTGATCCAGTATGGCAGCTCTTGTGTTCTTAGAGAGGTGATTTGCCCATGGTCACACACCAGGTTAGTGACAAAGCCAGAAATAAAACCCAACTATGAATCTTACCACTTTTTTGTTTACTAGACTACACTATCTCCTATGAACATCATAAAATCCCTCTTGAACAATTGGCTAAGTACGGCAGTGAGAAGAGGGGTAGGTCCCTAATTTCAGGAGTTAGGCTCCCAAGTGTCATTTGGCTTTGGAAATCTACCTCTGAGTTGTTGGTTTGTTTGGGATTTTTTTTCTTCTTCCTGAAACAAGTATGGTCACTGCCAGAGGTGGGATACTGGACTGCATAGACCTTTGTTCTTTTATGTGTTGGTAGTTCGTATGGCCGTCAGTAATTAGCATATTTTAATTTTTTGAATCTGAAGTACAATAGGTCAGTTAACTGTGATATGGGATTTGGAACATGGTAGTTTGAGGTAGTTTTGGTGGCTTAGATCTAAGGATACTGCACAGTGTGCACCAGCAATAAACTTCAGCCACAGCTGCTACTGAGGAAATTTGGCGCCAAAAAATTAAAAATTCTGCACATTTTTAAATTCAACATATTTTTGTCCAAATAGCACAATATAATGCCAGTTTCAATTATTTTGATAATTTATTTAAAAATACCTGTCAGCAAGTATGTCTGTAATAATATAGACAAAAAAAACCCTAAGGTAATTTTTTTTGACGAATAGATTCCTTGCTAGGCATATTAATACAGAACTTTAAGTAATTCATTTAAACTACAATACAGAAACGTATTTCTCGCATCCATCAGAAGCAGTGCAAAGGCTTGGGACAGTCAGGGGTAACGGAGGAGCTGAGGGAGAGGGAAGGAACCTGGGAGTGAACCTGCAGGGTTGTTGGATGTGGGTAGAAGTATGGAACAGTTGTTTGGATGTTCTGTTGTTGTTGGGTTTTTGTTGTTGGTTGTTTGTTTTTCTTTTTTTTGGGGGGGGGGGGGTTGTTAGGGAGTTGGGGAGCCTCCTTCATTCAGACCCTGGCTGACCCCACGCCTTTTCCATTCAGTGAGGCACATCTGCCCCTGTCTCTGCACCTCCACTCCCATTCAACCCTTGGCTCAAGGCTCTCATCCCACTAACTCCTGAGCCTGCTCCCCAGTCTGTCCCCCTCCACTAGCCCTTCTGCACTCTAGTCTGTGACTCCCCCAGCAGCCCCATGTGTCCCACGCTGCCTTTCCAAATCTGGCTCTGCAAGCAGGGTGCTGTGATGAGAGCAGCCAGCTGCTGGCTGTTCTCGTTACTACAGTGGCATCTGGGGAGTGAAAGTTGGAACTGCAGCACTCCTCTAGCAGAGTGAATTTTCTGTGGGGGGGCGGACTCTGCACCAGACATGAATTCTGTGTGTTTACAGTGGTGCAGAATTCCCCCAGGAGCACACAATGTGGAGAGCCCAGCATATCTGTGGTAATGTATGGGGTTGGCCGTTTCTCCCCAGTAAAACAAAGGTATGCTAGTGTGGTAGGTGAGACAGGTGTGCTTGCTAGGGAACATTGTGTGCTAGTAAGGATTGAATCTTGATAGAGGTAGAGGGGGGGCACAAATGTCACATTTTCAATCTTGTTTACTTTCACAGTGAACCCAAAGAAAGACAGTGAAAATACGCCAGTGAAAGGAGGAACAGTAGCAGACCTAGGTAAAAAAAAAATTATATATTTTTAATTCTTTTTAGTTATTGTCTCACATAATGGACTCCTGTTTGTGCAATAAATGTTTATAATTTTTTTATATTTAAAAAAGAAAAATGTGGTGAAACCAGATACTTGAAACTTTTTTAGATGTTCTTCTATTTGTGGAATCTCCATTCGTTACTTAACTTCTATCGCATAAATCTGCACTAAATGATAGAGTGCATCAGCTTTTTCCCTTGAAGCTGCTCCCTTGTGGACATTCTTTACGCTATTACTGAGCTTGGTATATACGGGCAAATACTTGCCTTTTCCAGATCCCTTCTTTCCATGTATTGGGAACCAGAGTGATTTATTTTGGGACATACCTGAGCACTGCTGCGCTCTAGGCATTAAAGACCTAAATGAGTCTTTTACATTGTGGTATTAGCCATTACAGGGCTGCATCTAAGGACATGGGCCAGGGGTAGTCAATTTTTTATTTTTGGTCAAGGTCCAAATTTCTTCGTCAAAGTATAGCCAAAAGTCCAGACTCCCGAGAAACATTTTTCACTTCCCGATAACAATAATGATGATTAAAAATTAAAAAGATTTTGTGGTCCATTCAAAAGCATCTGCCGGTCTGGATCTGGCCCACAGTCCACCTTTTGATCTCGAGAGAGCTTAATTATCCTTGCTCTGTATTTATGCACTTATCCTCTTTCTCTGTGGCAGTTCAGTGTGTACATGAAGAAGAGATTGTGCTTTACTGATGCACTGTCCATGTTCCTTTTTCTTGTCTCTCCTCTGCCCACCCCAAACAAACAAAATCCTGTCCAATAAAATGACTGTGATGTACAAAGGTTTGCAGGTAATCCAGCTGCATTTTATTAGAGTTTAATTCTCTTTGCTCTTTACCTTGCAGATGAGCAGGATGAAGAGACAGTTGCTACAGGAGGAAAGGTAACAACTGTTCAGTTAGAAAAGTTTAGTAGGGAATAACCTTCAAGAACTCAAACTGTACCTTGCTCCTAAATGATCTTTAAGACTAAATACATCCTTTGTAGGAGAGTGTCTTCTACTGATATGAAGTACTCCTTTTATATAGTAAAAGAAAATGTACTTAGTATTATGAGATTACTACACACTTTTAAACATAAGTTGAATGGAATCTGAAGAGACTTAAATAAACTTCAGCATGCTTTGCCCGGCTTTTAAAAACCTTCAGGATTAAATCCTCTGTTTTGAGGGAAAATTTATTAATTGAATTGTTGAAAATTTAGTCTCTTATGTATAAACAATTTGCCCAGTAAACCTTACTGCTCTGTCGGAGCACTGACCTCTAGAGGCCAATCATGCAGATGAGACAGAGGCAGATTTCAAAAATTTGGTGCATCTATTTGCATGTGTGTAATTTGTGTGCCTAACACATACACCTGTGCACACCAGTTAGATTTGTTTGCACTTGCAGATGTCCAACTTGGAAAACCTATTCCATACTCGTTCTAGTCAGTCTGTGCTATTCTTGTTTTACTAAATTTTGGGTACATATCTGATTTGAATGTAGGTTTGCTGTAAAATTGAAGAACCTTTGTCCTGTTTGAAAAGGGGAGAGAAGAAAGAATCTAAGGGCTTGTCTACACTGTCAATTTACAGCGCTGCAACTTTCTCGCTTAGGGGTGTGAAAAAACACCCCCCTGAGCGCAGCAAGTTTCAGCACCGTGAAGCGCCTGTGTAAATAGTGCACCAGCGCTGAGAGCTGTGCCTCTCGTGAAGGTGTTTTTTTAGAGTGCTGGGAGAGCTCTGTCCCAGCGCTCTGCCGTGACTACACAAGCCACGTTAAAGTACTGCCATGGCAGCATTTTAACGTTTCCAGTGTAGACTAACCCTTAGGCTGCTGTCTTCACGGGTGTGAAAAATCAACACCCTTCAGCACTGTGGCTGTGCTGACCTAACTCACCATGCAGATGCAGTTACATCGACGGAATAATATTTCATTGACCTGGCTACCATCACTCCGGGAGGTGGAGTTCATAAAGCAGCAGAAAACCTCTGTCATTAGTCTGTCCATGTTGCAGGATTACAGTGGTATAGCTACAGCACTGTAGGTATGCTGCTATAGCACCCCTAATGTAGACATGGTGGTAGTGGTGTATGACATCTATCCAGATGGTAATCAGGTATGACTTTTGAAATGTTATATAGCCCCCAACCTCAGCCTATACCTCCCCCCCCGACCCCCACACAGAGTACACAAAAACCCACACACAGTATTCATTGTCGTCGTGCATTTTCAACAAGGGCTGCTTCCTCCAACAGTTACGTTTGTTAATGCGTTCAGTTCAAATTTCCTTCTTAAACACTGCTGCCACAGCCCAGTAATCTCCCCTAAAGAGCATCAACAGCCTCTTTCAACACAGCACAGCTTCCAGAATCCTGAATCAGGCCAAGTTTGTGGGGGACTATTTTTTGTCTTTGTCTCACTGTCCGTCTCAAAACAGGATCCCATAGTCAAGGAAGCCGAAGCCCTCCTGGCGTGCACTTACCTCCAGGATGTAGCCGTGTCTCCCTAGGTCCCTACCCTTGACTGAAAGGAACAAGGAGAACACCACCTGCTTCCCCCACCCCTTCACCCTCACTCTGAACCCTGTAGTTTCTTCTGATCTGCTCAGGGTCATACCTTGCAATGTCATTAGGGCTCATGTGCGCGAGCAGCTTAGGATAGTAGAGGGCTGGATGATCCTCTGCAATCTCTGTGGCCAACCGAGAGTGGTGTTTCATGGGTTAGGATAGGATGAAGTGTGCTTTTTTTATTCCCTTTTCTTAAACATTCCTCCACATTGGAATGTGAGCCTCTGAGTCATGCAAGTATTCCCTGACTTCAGTAGTACTAGATGTAGCCTATCGGGGGACTTGCAGGTTTCTGATTAGGATGCTGTATTTACAGTGCTTATTGCCAGGGCACATTAACTGGGCGTGTGGACCTTGCTGTGGCTCACTGAAAGTTCCCTAGCGCAGCAGATTGCACACAGCCAGTTAGTACACTGTGGAGTCACACTGCAGCTTGCTGTGCACTAGACCACTGTGCAGACAAGTCCTTATTCATGCTCTCCCCTCTCTTCCCCCGTTTTTAACACTTTTATTGTCTTTCTCGTGCTGTAGGAAGATGAAGATCCCAACAAAGGTGATCAGAGTCGATCCATTGACCCAGGTGAAGACAATGTCACAGAACAGACCAATCACATAATTATTCCAAGCTATGCATCATGGTTTGACTACAACTGGTAAGAACAAAATGTGGGGTTAGTCAGTGGCGGGACTTTCCACTGCCCCCTAGGCTGGACAAAGATGTGCAGTCCGGGACCTACCTCTAAACAGTTACAGGACAGATTACTCATCCCTCCTAATGTATTGAGGTACAGCCCCTTGGCTCATTAGGGTTCTGTCTCCCCTCTTTGATCTATCCATCATGTTGTCCTTTTGACTCTGTTTTTAAGATGCACCTGCCTGTTCCTTGTTAAGTCTATGGAGTGTCCTTGTATCGGGCTGTCCAGGTGCCATCTTGGCACAAGTTTCTTTTATTAGCACTTACATGTGAATGCACCTGCTTCTAACAACCCTCTTCTCGCCAACTTCTGTGAATGAAGCCTGCCTCTGGCTCACAGCCCAGCTTTTGATTAGCAATGCCTGGAAGTACTTTGGTTCAGGCTTCAGGCCTCAGACACAAGAGTTTGTTTCAGGGCCTCATCTTACTACAGATGTGATTAGAAGTTCTTTGCTCTTAGTCTTGTAGGGCTTGTGATGAGTCCCAGATTTGCCAGTAACCTTCATGCTCACCCGTAACCTACCTTGGCCGCTAATTTTTCTAGAAATGGGAAACGTTTAACCATCGTGGGTTTCAAATACTGGCTCTAAAAGGATTATTTATTATTTGGACTTTATCTGTGGGGGAAGAATGTCTGCTTGTCTTTGAATTCCCTTTCATCCTTTTTATAAGGAGTGTCCAGCTTATTATGACTGTGTAGCTCAGAGGTCTAGGTGAACTAATCTACGCTTGGTGTGTTGGGAGTGGAAGAGGAGAAGTATGAGTGACTATATCTAGAATTGCTAATCACTGGTGTCTGGAAACCCAGCCCTTAACTGTAGTGATTTTTTTCAAAATACATGTTTTCAAAACTCAGGTGAGAGATTGTCACTACCCTGAAGAGGCCATCATTTGAGGGGAAAACCTCTTTGCCTGTGTGCCATTTTAGGGTTATAACATTGATGTTTCCTTTGTTGAAGTTCTAGGCTGTTGCAGCTGTGACCGCAAATTCTAATCTTTAACGTATGTTTCCAAATATTCAAAAAATGACCGTATGTGTCAGATGTCATCTTAGTTGTCGTCTTTCATTATTGTTATTTGAAAGAGATGCAATAGTTAGGTCATTAGCCTGAGATTTGGATTCAGTTTTCTGCTTTGCCGAACTATGACCCTTAGGCAAAGTCCCTGTGCCTACGAATGAGGATAAAAGTTGTATAAAAGATGGCAGTTAGCCAGGATGGACAGGGATGGTGTCCCTAGCCTCTGTTTGCCAAAGCTGGGAATGGGCGCTAGGAGATGGATCATTTGATGGTTATCTGTTCTGTGCATTCCCTCTGGGGCACCTGGCATTGGCCACTGTCAGAAGACAGGATCCTGGGCTAGATGTACCTTTTGGTCTGACCAGTATGGCTGTTCTTATGTTAAGAATACTGTCCTACCTTGCGATGTTGTTGTGAGGATAAATACATTAAATGATTGTTAGGTGCTTAGGTACTCTGGTACTGGAGAGAGAGAACATTTTGTATTACGTTACCACCCACAGGCCTCACTTGGAATCAAGGTACAGTTATGCTAGGGCTTTCAGCCAAAATCCTGATATTTCAGTTGCAGGCTGTCTACTAAGAGGATTCCAGATTAATCTGTTTATAGCAGCAGCACTAATAATCCTAATGGGGGTGTCTCAGGCAGCTAAATCAGTTTGTGCAACATGATAGGCAGAAGCTTGGTGCTGCATTTCTATAGACCCGTACAAAACTGCGTATTAGATCATTAATGTCCACCGTGACACTTCATAGACAACATATAGCAGGTCTGTGGTGAAGGAGGTCTGACATTGAGACAGCAACAAATTGATGTGAAAGAAAGCCTAGTGTCTTTTGAACTCTAATACTTTCGATGGCTTTACTTCACTAGGCTGATGCATGCTTAAGCACCTTAGACCAGACACTACTTCTAAAATATTCTGTAAATTGTTATGAACAAAGTCATTCTAAGGCTAATATCATTTAGCTCCACCAAAAAAAAAACAACAAGAATTTGTGTGTTTTGTATAGCACTAGCACGACAGGATCCTGACTGGAGTCACTGCATATTACTTCAATGCAAATAATACACACTAGATAGAATTAGTATCTGAAGGAAAAACTGCTTTAATTTTCTTTTACAAGGAGTGTTCTTTCTTCTCTGCCCCAATACCCTCATCCCACCCTCCAAAGAAGTTATATCTAAAGGCCATCATAATTGTCCCCAATTCTTAACTACTTCAAGTGCTTGCTCATATCGATTCCAATTAGGTGTGCGCACGCCGTGTTCGCGCTCGTCAGAAGATTTTTACCCTAGCAACACTCGGTGGATCGGCTGGGCGCCCCCTGGAGTGGCGCTGTTATGGGGTTGGATTTATACCCCTACCGACCCAATGGCCCTTCAGTTCCTCTTTACCGCCCGTGACAGTCGTTGGAACTGTGGAGTGCGGCTTTGCTGATCTCCGCATCCCTAGCTACTCGTAGTTCTTTGCTGTTACTGTTTGTATAGTTCGAGTTTTGGTAGTTATAGTTAGTATTAGTTGTTGTCTTTATAGTTAGTGTACATAGTTTAAGGGGGGATCAGGGATTAGCCTCTTTCCTCCACCCCGGTGCAGGCCCATGCCCAAGGCACCGGGATTCAAACCGTGCTCGGCGTGCCAGAAGCCGATGCCAATAGGGGATCCCCACGACTCCTGCCTCAAGTGCCTAGGGGAATCTCACCTAGCCGATAAGCGCTGCATCTGCAAGTTGTTTAAACCAAGGACGAAGAAGGAGCGGGACTTTCGATTGAAACAGCTTCTCATGGAGTCTGCACTTAGTCCTGCAGCGTCGGCACCGAGCGCCCAACAGACTGCTCTGTAAGGAGCGCCCCTTCGGCCCCGGACCGCTCCGGTACTGAGAGTGTCCCGGCACCGACATCTGCTTGGCACTGCTCCCTGTCCCCGAGACCCGGGAAGCAACATAGTGCTTCAACTTCTGCTCCACGGAAGGAGCGCTCTTCCAAGACGGTTTGTCTGGCACCGTCATCTGCCGCAGCACCGTCAGCTGTGACACCGCAGATTGCGCCTCCGCCAAGCTCGGCACCGTCGATTCTGGTCCCACAAGGGCCGTCGAGTCCGGTGCCTGACAGCTCGCTGGCTCATGCTGTGGTTGAGCTTGCCCTTCCTTCTATGCGGGAGACCTTCTCCACGGCAAGGGAGCTCATCGCAGTGACGGAGTCAACATGGCCTCAACCCCCGGCACCACCGGTGCGGGTCATACAATCCATCGACAAGCCGGCTATGGTAAGGCCTCCTTCTGTTGGTCCACCAGAGAGACGTCGTTCAATATCCCAGTCTCGCAGACGCTCTCTATCGCGCCATTCCTGCTCTCGGCACCACTCTCCATCACGGTACCGGTCGCACTCGCGGCACTGTTTGACATCTCGTTCACCGGACAGATACTCCTGGTACCGATCCGGCTCATGGCACCGATCTCGGCACCATGTATCCCGCAGGCTCTCCAGACGAAGGGACTCGATCTCTGTCGACCTCCTGGCATTGATACGGTAGAAGGTCCCAGTCTTGCTTGAGGTGCTGTTATAGCTCCCGGCACCGCTCCCTGGCACCACCCCGGGCCCGAGCATCAATAACAGTGGCTCCCTCCCAGGGCCTATTGGCACCGCTGTGGCCTTCCAGACACACATTGGTGTCATCGCGGGCTGGTAGCGCATCCTATCAACAGGAGTGTTACTCTGACATCCTCAGCCATATATTCCCAGTGAGACAGAGCCACGAGCAAGGGCATCATCACTGGTCCTTCTGGACACCGTGGGCATACCACCAAAGCCCAGGTGCACCATCAGTGGCTAACGGTCGGCCCCGTCAGAACACCGGGTACCAGAGGCAACAGTAAGCTGCTCCCCCCCATGGGCATGGATGAGGCTCCAATTCCATCTGCAGTCGCCAAGGTTCCACTGGATGCAGATGATGCCCCTCAAGTACAAGAGCCACCACAGGACCCTTTGGTCCTGGGCCTCTCCTCCTCCTCCTCGCCTGATGAGGCAGTGGCGGGGACATCCTCCTCAGGCCCTCCACCAATTGACCTCGGGGCCCATCAGGACCTTTTGAGGCGAGTGGCTCAGAATATGAACTTGCAGGTGGAGGAGGTCCCTGAAATAGAGGACCCAGTTGTGGACATTCTATCGGCTGATGCACCTGCTAGAGTCGCTCTTCCGTTCATCCACACTATACAGGCTAATGTGGACACGATTTGGCAATCCCCAGCTTCAATTCCACCTACAGCAAGGGGAGTAGAGAGAAAATATATGGTCCCCTCAAAGGGGTATGAATATCTCTACACTCACCCACCTTTTTGCTCTCTAGTTGTCCAATCGGTGAACGAATGGGAGCGTCATGGCCAACAAGCCCCGGCTCCTAAGTCAAAGGAGGCTAGGCGTATGGACCTCCTAGACCGCAAAATATACTCAGTCGGGGGCCTCCAACTTAGGGTGGCAAACCAACAAGCCCTCCTAAGTAGGTATAACTTTAACATTTGGGTGTCCTTGGGGAAGTTTACAGAGCTTCTTCCCCAGGAGTCCCATCAAGAATTCACGGCCCTACTTGAGGAGGGTAAAAAGATAGCGAGAACCTCCCTCCAGGCCTCTCTGGATGCAGCGGACTCTGCAGCCAGAACTCTGGCATCAGGAGTGACGACGAGGCGTATCTCCTGGCTCCAAGTATCAGGCCTTTCCCCTGAATTGCAACAAACTATTCAGGATTTACCCTTCAAAGGGCAGGGCTTTTTCTCAGACAAGACTGACCCCAGGTTGCAAAGTCTGAAGGACAATCATGTTATAATGTGCTTGCTGGGTATGCACTCACCAGTTACCCAACGCAGGACCTTCCGGCTCCAGTCACACCGTCCTTATGCCCAGCCTAGGCTGCGTCAGGATGTTACCAGAAGGCGTGGCAGGGGGAATCGTCAGAGACAGTCTGGCCCTCAAGGAGCTCAAGATCAGGCACCCCCTAAACCACCAGCGGGGCCCAAGCGGAACTTTAGATGGGACGCCCAAGGACGGCCCACCAGTTACCTACTGGATCCTTCTCCTCCCTTTTTCAACCGCCTCTCCCAATTCCTCCCTGCCTGGTCCCAGCTAACTTCAGATTGTTGGGTCCTGCACACGGTGGAAGGGGGATACCACCTCCAGTTCGCGTCAACCCCACCTTCCCACCCTCCCTACCCGTCCCTCTTCAGGGACCCCTCTCACGAGCAATTTATCTTACAAGAGGTCCAGTTGCTCCTAGCCATGAGAGCGATAGAGGAGATGCCAAAGGACATGAGAGGCAAGGGGTTTTATTCCCACTACTTCTTAATCCCCAAGGCAAAGGGAGGTCTACGACCGATCCTAGACCTGCAAGAACTCAACAAATTCATGATAAAGCTGAAGTTCCGCATGGTATCCCTGGGGACCATTATCCTGTCCCTGGATCCGGGACACTGGTATGCCACCCTCGATATGAAGGATGCATATTTCCACATCGCAGTTTATCCACCACACAGACAGTACCTCTTTTGTGGTCAACGACCAACACTTTCTGTTCACTGTACTTCCGTTTGGCCTTTCTACAGCTCCACGTGTCTTCACAAAATGCATGGCTGTAGTCACTGCCTCCCTCCGGCGACGTCAAGTTCACGTCTACCCGTATCTCGATGATTGGCTCATTCAGGGGACTTCCCAGTGGCAAGTATCACAGCACCTGCGCATCATCAGAGACCTCTTCGGGAGCCTAGGCCTCATGATCAACACAGAAAAGTCTGCTCTCACACCCACGCAGAGAATAGACTTCATTGGAGCGATTCTGGACTCCCGCAGTCGCGTTTTCAGGCAGTGGCTTCAATAATCCGAAGTCTTCAAACTTTCCCGACAACGTCGGTGCGCACCTGCCTCAGCCTCGTAGGTCCCATGGCCTCCTGCGCCTTCGTGACCAAACACGCCAGGCTACGCCTCCGTCCCTTCCAAGCCTGGCTTGCTTCAATATGCCAACCACACAGAGACAGCCTGGACTCAGTGCTCACTATCCCCAGGAAGGTTCTGGGCTTCCTAACCTGGTGGCTAGACCCCATTCTAGTCTGTGCAGGGATGCCATTCCACCCACTATAACCCTCTGGCCCTAACCACGGACGCGTCATCTCACCCACCTCGGAAGCCTTCGCACTCAAGGCCTCTGGTCGTCCCAAGAACTGGCCTTACACATCAATGTGCGGGAGCTGAGAGCAGTCCGTCTAGCATGCCAAGTGTTTCGAGACCATCTCCAAGGCCATTGTGTATCAGTGTTCACGGACAACACAACGGCGATGTTTTACATAAACAAGCAGGGCGGAGCACGCTCCTCCCTCCTTTGTCAAGAAGCCGTCCACCTTTGGAACTTTTGCATAGCCCACTCGATCGAATTGGTAGCATCTTTTCTCCCAGGAGTCCAGAACACTCTGGCAGATCACCTCAGCAGATCCTTCCTGTCACACAAGTGGTTGATTCATCCGGACGTCATCTATTCTGTTTTCCGGAAGTAGGTCTTTCCCCACATAGACCTCTTTGCCTCCCGAGAGAACAGGAAATGCCAGGTGTTCTGCTCCTTCCAGGGATGCTCCCCGGGCTCCCTCTCGGACGCATTTCTGATACTGTGGAACAGGCAGCTACTTTACGCCTTCCCACCGTTTCCACTTGTCCACAGAGTCCTACTCAAGCTCCGCCGGGACAGCGCCTAGCTGATCCTGATTGCTCCAGCATGACCAAGGCAGCACTGGTACAGCATGTTGTTCGACCTCTCAGTGGCAGACCCGATTCCCCTGCCACTCTGGCTGGACCTCATAATGCAGGACTTCAGCAGGCTTCACCATCTGGACCTGCAGTCCCTTCATCTCACAGCATGGTTGCTGCTTGGTTGAGCCAGTCTGAGTTGCGTTGCTCTGCCTCGGTCCAGCAGGTGCTCTTGGGCAGTAGGAAACCTTCCACTAGGATGACATATCTCGCCAAGTGGAAGCATTTCTCCTGTTGGTGCGCTCAGCGTAACTTAGTCCCGAGACAGGTGTCCGTTCCCACTGTCCTGGACTACCTCTGGATCCTAAAAGAGCAGGGCCTAGCGGTCTCTTCCATAAAGGTGTATCTGGCAGCCATTTCCGCCTTCCATCCAGGGAAAAATGACCGATCAATCTTCTCTCACCCTATAGTTTCAAGGTTCCTCAAAGGATTGGAACATTTGTATCCTCAAGTTAGACGCCCAACCCCTACCTGGGATCTAAACCTGGTGCTAGCCAAGCTTATGGGTGCTCCTTTCGAACCACTGGCAACCTGCTCGCTGCTGTACCTTTCCTGGAAGACAGCCTTCTTCATCGCTATTACTTTGATGAGACGAGTATCTGAGCTTCGGGCTTTGACAGCGGACCCCCCCGTACACGGTATTTCATAAGGACAAGGTACAGCTACGACCACACCCCTCTTTCCTCCCTAAGGTGGTGTCTGCCTTTCATGTCAACCAAGACATCTTCCTCCCAGTCTTCTTCCCGAAGCCGCATCCATCACGTTGGGAACAACAGCTACACACCCTGGACTTCCTCAGGGCTCTCGCCTTTTATATCAAGAGAACCAAACCGTTGCGAAGGTTACCTCAGCTCTTTGTAGCTGTCGCAGACCGGATGAAAGGCCTACCGGTCTCTTCCCAATGGAATTCATCTTGGGTAACATCGTGCATCCGCACATGCTATGAATTGGCTCGCATTCCGGCTAGCCACCTCATAGCCCATTCTACTCAGGCGCAAGCTTCATCTGCTGCCTTTCTGGTCCATGTCCCCATCCAGGAAATATGTCGGGCAGCTACCTGGTCATCGATTCACACCTTTGCCACACATTACGCATTGGTTCAGCACTCCAGAGATGATGCAGCATTTGACTCAGCAGTTTTGCACTCTGCAACATCTCGCTCCGACCCAACTGCCTAGGTGAGGCTTGGGAATCACCTAATTGGAATCAATATGAGCAAGCACTTGAAGAAAAGACGGTTACTCACCTTTGTAACTCTTATTCAAGATGTGTTGCTCATATCCATTCCAAACCCGCCCTCCTTCCCCTCTGTTGGAGTAGCTGGCAAGAAGGAACTGAAGGGCCGTTGGGTCGACGGGTATATATCCAGCGCCATAATGGCGCCACTCCAGGGGGCGCCCAGCCGACCCACCGAGTGTTGCTAGGTAAAAATTTTCTGATGAGCACGCATGCGGCACGCACGCACATAATTGGAATGGATATGAGCAACACATCTCGAAGAACAACCGTTACAAAGGTGAGTAACCGTCTTTTCATACAAAATAGTTGTCATTGTATGAGCTTATTAAAGTAATTTTATAGAGGGAATCTCATTACCATGCCATTTAAGCTTCTTTTACAAAATGTGGCTGACTTTTTTTATCATTGTCTAAAACAGAAAAGCTATTTCATAGTTCAGTTGATGGCAAGAGAATTATATCCAGAATACTGTGTATTCCTTGCTGCATTAATACACATAACCCAGGAAAGGGCTCTTCCATTAAAGCATGGAGAAATGAGTTGAATAATCAAGGACCATATAAATTTTGGCAGACAAGTTTGTTTTTTAAGCAAGATGAATTTCTATTTGCACTTTACATTTCATAGCCTGGTATAAGATTTTTTCATATTCTATTTATTTTGTGTGGATTGCACAAAATGAACTGACTAGCTTTATGGTGATAGAGTAATTCCACCTCCAGAATTGTAAAGTTGAAATGTCTTTGGATCAGTTTGCTTTGTATTTTTTTGAAGTAACAGATCAGCAAAGCATATTTCCTTCTTATGCTTTATTTGAAGGATGAGAGAAACTAACAAAAATCTCTTCACCTTCTACAGCTTGTTACTTGCAGCTAGTCTAATAAAAGCTGTAGAATAGTAGTCTTCTTTCATCCCCCTTCAGTAAACTAAAAAATTCAACTGTTTTATTTGAAATTTCCCTCATAGTATTTACATGTAATGCATTAAATAACTGACTAAAAGAAACTGAATTTTTGTTATCCTTTGAGCTAGTTTACTTTGTGTATTCTCAGTTTTGCTGTACAATAAGTCAGTTTCCTCTTTTATTTGTGTCTCTTTCACATGCCAGTAGCAGAAAGACTTTTTTATAAGAAAATGAAATTGTAAAATCCCCCAAAACAACCAGAGCTTTAGTTCACTTTTAAAAAATTGACTAGTGCAAAGATTTTTAAATATAGGATCATAAACTTAATACTCCTAAATGCCTATTTAGGCATTTGCCTGACTTTCAAAGCGATGAGCACCCAATTCTAATGCTGCATGATTTTGAAGCAGATATTTGCAGGCTTATCAATTACATATGAATTGCAAACATTTGGGTTTTTTGAGGCAATCAGACCGGTGCTGAATACTCTCTACTGATTAGACTGGGGTGCAGACGAGTGCATTTACCAACCTATAAACTTTCAAAACATATTAGTGTAAAAATATTATTTTATGGGTTGAAAATCTGGTTTCCTCTCACTCCCCCCCAAGTCTGATTAAAGGAACGTTGGGCGTGTATCTTTTCATTACTTGAATTAAGCACAGTCTTTGCAATTCATGTCTAAACTGCTCTGCTTATGTGGTTAAAACTAAGTAATTAGAGGATATATTTCTATATGTTGTGTTGGGATATTTGGGTGTCTGAACAACAGTGTTTGTTCTAAATGTTAGCGCTTTAGGTGCACATGTTAAGGGCATGTAAAAGTTCTTGAAGGTGAACTCAAGCTATTGGCAGCTGGATTTTGTATGTTCTCTTTAGTAACCATGTTGCTTATCACACTTTCTTGCAGTATTCATGTAATTGAACGCCGCGCTCTGCCAGAGTTTTTCAATGGGAAAAACAAGTCCAAGACTCCAGAAATGTAAGTAAAATGCATAGATATAGGCTTGTGGCTATGTTCCTAGTGAAGCCTAAGCAACGTTTTCAGTTCCGGAAAAACTGTAGTTATTTTCTCCTCCTTCCGCCACCTCACATACACAAGGGTGAACTGATGCATCAGAAAATAGTGTAAAGAGCATTGAGGTATTCCTGGTCTGTCCATTGTCAAGAAGTATCTGCTTATACAGTGAACTTTACTGTGATTTTAGGTAAGAATTGTACATATCTAAGCAATATTAAACAAGTTGGATATTTAGGAGAAATACAGCTGATGGATGGTTGCAAAGCTAGTACAGTATGTTATGTACACAGTAAAATGGTTTCTGAAAGAAGTTTTTTTTAAGCCTACATAAAACAAAACATGAAAATAGTTAGCTACCACTGATCGTTGTTTACAGATATACAACACCTGAGCACATTGATTTAAACATTAAAGTTCATAGTTCCAAGTATACAGCACAGATTCTGCAGTTCCATTATAAGCATAAAAAAAGAATATCCCAAGTCACCTAGTAACCATTTTTCATTTAGACCATAGCTGCTTTCATGAACCTGCAGTTGTGCTGTTCTGATCTGAACTAGAGGTTTTCATCCATCATTGTGATATCTAGTGCCTATCATCCACTGCGGAACTTTACACAATTGTTTAAAAATAACAAACCACTTACCACAGGATCCACACTACAAATGCTGCTTTTCAGACCTGGAAATGGCAGTTTTAATGTCTTTTATTTCAGTATAAAAGGCTCTTTGGCTGTAATACCATCTAAAAATATGTCAGGTTGCTCTGTACAGCAGATTAACTTCTATGTTCTGTTCAAGACATAACATGATAAACATTTTGATGCAAGATCACTGGCTTATCTCTAGAATTTGCTGTTCTCATTGCAATCCTACTGTATGCTTTAATAAATGCATCTCCTCCTTACCATCTGTTTAAGATCTTCCTATTAAAATAATAAGCTAATTGTTTGTTCATATACAGTAGCAACTAGTCTTGGAAATACTGCCTTTAATATGAAAGGTTAAAAGGAGGTTGTCAAGATAAATCTTATTTTTTGTTAACTCTTTAGATTAATGAAATTGAGAGAATTACATTTACTCTTCACTATTGTAAAGTATTGCATGTCTGTCAACACAAAAAGTAAAACTATGCTATTTAGTGTTTGTTTAAAGTGTGTTTCACTGTCAGATTTTTGTGGAATAGCACAAGGCTGATAATTGGGTTTTCAGCAATACAGGAAGATATTTAAATTGACAAAACTCTGTTTTAGTTTAAAAGGATTCATGAAAACATGTCTGCTCATACTAAATCTTAAAATCTGTGGTAACACTGTAAAACATTATGGCACCAATTTGGGTAGCTGGATCTTGAGTGGGAATTTTAGTACAGTTTTGTGTACTTGCTGCAATTACAGTGAATGCTGTATATTTTTGGCATTGGGATTTGAAAGCGCAAGTTGATTGCCGAACAGAAGAAATAAACCTTTTAAAAAAAAAAAAGTTTTGAATGGGCTGTGTCATAACTGAACAACCAAACACACGCAGCATTTCTGTTGTCGCTTAAAATACTGGCCTAGTACCACTGGTGCAAAGATGTGTCTTAAAGGAAATTTTTGTTGAGGGTAGAGACTTCACCTAAATCACGGGTTTCAAACACGTGGGCCGCATGCTGCCCATGGAGTATTTCCTGCGGCCCCCCCATAGGTGCTGACTCCATCAGCAGCCAAGTCATCCTCTCCCCCCCGACTGTTCCGTGTCCCTGCTCCTCCTCCTACCTCCCTGCCTGTCCCACTGCCAAACAGGGCGTAGGACTTTCCAGGAGGAAGGAGCGGGGATTAGGGGAAGGGGTTGGAATAGGGGTGGGGCAGGGCTTCATAGAAGAAGTGGAGTAGGGACGGGAGCAGAGGGGGGATCTTTAACCGAAGTAATTCTAAAAGTAAATACACGTTTTGTCATTTGAATGAGATGCATTACTGAGTGTTTATATTTTATTAAAACTCCTCTTCACATTAGTTTTAAAAAAATTAATACACTGACTTTTAATAGCACACTATATTACTCTTCATTTTTACTATACTTCTGTATCGTTATATGAAAAGGTTTCTGTGATGCAGCCCTTAGGCCAATGTACTAGTCTTCATGTGGCCCTCGAGCGGATTTGAGTTTAAGATCCCTGACTTAAATACTGCTTTAATATAGCTTTCTTCCTCCCTCACTAGTACTTCATTTAATTAGCATGCTAGAAAATCACACAACTGATTATATCTACCGGTAAAGGCATTTCTCAAACTGCCACTACTCCAGCCCACACAAGGATACCTAGTAAAATTCAATTAGAAATAATGGGAGTAAAAATTCATAAATGATTGTCTTGGCCCCATGACTCTTTCTTGAATCACTTGTCCTGTGACTCCTTTCTTTCGAGTTGCCTCTGCTTCCTTTGTTTTGGTGCTTCATTCTTTTTTGCCACTTCAAGTGTTTTTGAGGAGCTTTGAAATTTTCTCTCTGCTTCTGCAGGTCACACCTCTGTTTGACTTAGTGCAATTTTACTCCAGGGGGGATTCTGCATGCCTGCAGAAAACACCCCCACCCCGCAGAATTCCAGTGCTGGGGGGGGGAATTGGCATGGGTGCAGTTTTTGGGGGGAGATTTCCACCCCCTCCAAACAGAGGGTAAGTATAGGGAGGCACACTGGGTTAAATGCCACTCCCCCCTATTTCTGCAAGCGCAGAGCTTCTCTGTCACCCTGTGGTTATAAGTGTGCATTTTAAGGCTTCATGGTCCTTGAACTGAATATCAGGCACCCCTGGCATGCTGTATATATTAAAGGATGGGGGCCAACATGGAGATGTTTTAGTAATGGTCAGAATTTGAAATGACACATACTACAAACTTGTGTAGATTTTCAATGTCTGTGAACTGCCTTCTCTTTTCAGATACCTGGCTTACCGTAACTTCATGATCGATACATATCGCCTAAACCCTCAGGAATACTTGACCAGCACTGCATGCAGAAGGAACCTGACTGGAGATGTATGTGCTGTAATGAGGTAAAATCTTTAATGGCCGCAAGATTTCCCTTAGCTGTAACAATACGTTTTGTCCCAGGAAAGCTGCTTTATTACAAATTGTAAGTTTTTTATACCTCCTGCATAGTGAGGTAGAAGACTTGGGGCCTGGGCGCATCAATTATGTTTCCGTTAGCAGATCATCTTTTTTCCTTTTGTGGTGAACACCACATTTTATAATACCCTTATTTACAGTGAAAATTAAATACCGTGAGCATGGCTCAGAGACCAGCAAGAGATTGCATGTTAACTAAGACAGTGATATTCAGCTTCTACCATGCAATTTTTTTAATGTTTTCAGAATTTCCAGTATGGCAGCTCACTGTGTGTTTTTGCCAAGTGAGCATCTTAATCTGTGTTGTGATAAGTACTTCTTTAAAATAGCTCTTTTGGTACAAAAGATTACAAAGCATGTTATATTCCATACATACAGCATCACTGATGCAGAATCACCCTGAGACAGATGGTGGGAGCTAACTGCATAGTGCGGAAACCATCACAATTCATCCCACTCTTCTCTCTCCTCCTCCTCCTCTCCTCCCCTCCCCCTCGCCAATCCCCCAAAGATGTTTTCACATCAGCGGGCTTAGCTTTAGATCTGTGTTCTGAATTGTGTGAAGTGGTTTCCCGTTGCCCATAATTGAAATTGTCTGTCCACTCTCATTTTGTTGAACGCGGAGAAGTGGGATTGTCAAGCCTGCATTGAGAATTAAAGCAATGTGTTATGTTTCCCTGTCTGTGATTGGCAGCAAACCTACCACAGTTCCACACTTGAACTTTCTCCCTGATATCTTTTCTGCAGCTGCAGATGTGCTTGAGGGTTTGTTTCCTCAGACTTTAATCATGTAATGTTGTTCCCTAGAGTGCATGCCTTTCTGGAGCAGTGGGGTCTAGTTAACTACCAAGTGGATCCAGAAAGCCGTCCCATGGCAATGGGTCCTCCTCCTACTCCTCACTTCAATGTTCTTGCTGATACCCCCTCTGGACTTATGCCTCTTCATCTCCGAGCTCCTCAGGTAAATCCTACAGATGCCACCACCATGTCCATGCGCACACACTTATTCAGATAGAAATAGTGATACATGTATTTTGAGAATGACTTAATGTAGTCCCAACCAGTCTGTATTTGTAGCTACAGTCAATGCTGTGTGTACCTGAATGAAGTATGTAGCTCATGCGTTTTCTGACAAAAATGCATCCTTCTCTCCACATGCCCTTCAGTCTCAGTGAAATTCTGTTAGTAGTAGATTTTCCATCTCTCCATCATTCTGTAGAGTAATGGTGCACCTACAGTTGCAGCACTCCAAACCCACATTTACTAGTTTTGTGTACAAATAGTGGTGAGTGGGGAGAATACTAGTTCAGTGCACACCTGTATAGATGCATTTTGATGATGATTTGTTGTGGGGTTTTGTTTAGGTCCCTGCTGCCCAGCAGATGTTGAGCTTTCCTGAGAAAAACAAAGAAAAGCCTACTGACCTGCAGAACTTTGGACTTCGCACAGACATTTACTCCAAGAAGACCTTGGCAAAGGTAAAGTTGCTTGGGGTTTTCTTTCCCTTTGGCTTCTATTGAGCTTTCTTCCACAAACCTTAGTCATTACATAATCACTAAGTAGGATGTTGCTGGTCTTCCATCCTTGTCCCATGTGTCTTCTACCTGGACAATATTCTAGATTGTGGCCTCTTGTAGTTGTGCCAAGTGCCTGAAACGTAATTAATGCAGTAGAAATACAAACCTTTACACTGCCATAAGCTCATCAGCACTGTCCCTCTCCAAACATTCTGGGAATTCCTGCCTCGTGATTAGGGCCCTACCAAATTCACTGTGCATTTTGGTCTATTTCATGGTCAGAGGGTTTTTAAATTTATATCTGAAATGTCACTGTGTTTTAACCACGGGGGTCCCAACCCGAAAGGAGATCATGGCGGGAAGGGTTACAAAGCTGTTGTTGGGGGGAGGAGAGGGGTCGTGAGGCTGCTACCCTCACTTCTGAGTTGCTGAACTCTGAAGGTAGCAGCTACAGAGCTTCCTGCATCTGGAGGTGAGTCTGATCTTCCTGTGCTGCTGGGAATGCCCCAGCCAGGGGTTGCTACCTGCTAGTCCCAGCTGGCTGGGTGAGGGACAGGACTGGTTCGTTCTTTGCATGGCCCCTCTGCCAGGGAGATCTGACCCACCTCCAAGTACCTCCTCCAGCTGCAGAAAGCTCTGGAGCTGCATGCAGCTGGGAGAAGTTCGTGGCAGTGGGTCCAATCTCCTCTGTGCTGCTGGAGCACCCAGCTGAGAACTCAGTTTCTTGTCTTCACCAGTGCCCAGGGGCTCCAAGCAATTTGTGGCCTCCAGAAAAATGGGCACCTTGAGCTCTGGTGCCTCGAGCTGCTGGGGGCAGAAGCCCAGTGCCTCGAGCCAAGCTCTGGGGCAGCTGCAGCACAGAAGTGTGGGTCTGATTTCCCAACCAACAGCAGCTGTGTAGGGAAGCACAAGTACTGTCCCTCCCCGGCCCAGAATAGCAGCGAGGATCCCCCAACTGGAGCACTCCTAGCAGCATGTGGGGAGATCGCATATCACAGGGAAGGGCTTATTTCACTGACCATGATATGTTTTTCACAGCCGTGAAAGTGGTAGGGCCCTTCTCATCATAGGTGTCACATGCAGCATGCTCAGTGTTTCAAAATAGATTTCATAGGAGGTTTGGAGGTACTTCCCACTGCTCAGTTTTTGTATAGATTGTTCTGTTTTCCCAGTTCGTATGGGACAGTGTTCCTCAGTCTTACAGAACTGGAAAGTCACTTAATCAGCAAAGGGTGGCTCTCTGAGCCAAGTCATGAAGTGATGTTCTGACACACCATCCTTGCAGCATGTCCCAAACAGATTTAATGCTGTGATGCACCATTGCAATGCAGCATCAAGACAAAATGCCATGCTTCTGTGGCTTCCTGCTGCATTTCACACTGTTCTCTCCCTCTGCCCTTCTGACTGCTTAGAGGGAAGGTATTTGGCAGTACTTGGGTATCCTAGAAACCCTGGTCCATTTATTCAGTGCTGCCTCATGTTGGGAACTATACAGGGTTCTTCTTAGATCGTGGTTTCACTCGCTCTGCTTGACACCAGACAAACTGCTTGGACGTGGATTCCATAAGAGCAATGTGTGTTGTCCCAAAGAGCGCACAGACTGAGGATTACTACTGACAATGTCACACTGTTCTAAAGACTGAGGGTACCAACTAGAAATCGGTATTCAACCCATACCAAATTTCATTGTGTGATTTATTCATTTATTTTTGATTGAGACACTCATTCAGTGACAGTGCCTGTCCTTTTCTCTAGGTGCTCCTTGACGCTTCTTAAACACAATTATAAAAATGTACTTAGGCTTTGGGGCTCCCCCCCACCTCCCCGAAAGTGCTTTCCTTTTGTGTACATGCAATTTATTCCTGGGGGGCACATGTGCAGAATTTATGTCCTCTGCAGATTTCTTTGCTTCCCCACAGAAAAATGACTTTCTGATGGGGAATCGAGGGGGAGCCACAAGAGTGGTCATGTGACCCTCCCCAACAGTATGTTTCGGGGGCCCCAGAGAAGCTGACAGAGAGGTAAATCACTGTGAGGCAGCGGGTGGGACTGGGGAAGACCTGGCTGGTGGCTCCTATCCTGCAGCAGGCTCCGCTGCTAGTCCCGGCTGGGCTGGGCAGGACAGGGCAGGACAGGACTTCCTCTTCCGTTGCACGGCATCTGGGGCTGTCTCAGACCCACCCCGAGATTTCTCCTCCCAGCTGAAGGAAGCTCTGCAAACTCTTTCCTCTCCCCCGCCCCTCCCCAACCACTCCACTTGCTGTATCCATCACTCCTCAGCCCAAACCTGGATCCCCCCACACTTGGATCCTGCTGGGCTAAGCCTGCCTGGCCACACCTGGTGCACCTGCCACAGAGGGGCAGGGCTCTAGGGTGTTTTTGGAGCAGGCCCGGTCCTTGCACTATGTCAGGGTTGGATGCAGCCTCACTGCTGAGTCCGTGTCCCGGGGAGAGCTGCACATGAATTCCCATCTCTGTGCAGCCAGTGTCCTGTGCTGCCTAGTGCCATGCTGGAGCATCCACATTTATTTGACAAATAAAGTTTGCAGAATTCTAAAATATTGTGCGCAGAACTTTTTTTTTTTATGCATAATTTTTAACTTTTTGGCACAGAATGCCCTCAGGACTCATACCACCTATGTAAGAATTGTGAGTGTCTGATGGCTGACGCTTTTTTAATTTGTGTGTCATGGGCTAGTGATCTGTACTCCGTGCAGATATTTGGGGAAAGGATAAGTTATTGGCATTAATTCAGTGTCTTACATAGAACTACATAACCCCATTAACCTTCCCTCCTTATGAAGTTGGTGTTACTACCACCAGCTTCAGCTGATATAATCCTCTTCAAGAGTTCTATAGTTTCAAGGAAACTTTTAAGTAACTCCTAAATCAGTTTGGTGTAGATACAGTAAACTCGGGAGTGATGCTATGCGAAATACTCGTACTGAGGGCAAAGGGCAATTACAGGGAGAGAATGTATCTTTTTCAGAGAGCTTGCAATTCCCTATCAATTATCCTTGGAGATTCTTTTTTCGCTCCAGGTATTTTTATCTTTTTTTGAGGATCGTTTTCCTAGTAAGAATCTACTACTCCAGTCTCTCAAACTGCACCTTACTGTATCCATTATACACCTAATACAATCAAACCTGTCTACTATGCAAGTGTTGTCTTAGTTAAACATACTTTCCTGTCCTCCTGTCTCTCTTGACATTCTGAGTGTAATTCTTGCAGACTGGACAGCTGCCTACAGTAAGCGGCGATATGATCAACTATAGCAAGATTGCCATGAAGAGTGACTAATAGGTTGTGGTGGTAGATAGAACCACCACAGCTGCTGCTTTTACAATAAGTTATTTTTGCTCAAAGTAGTGCTCCTGCAAAGATAAGTAATTTGTCTTGACTTTTCTTCCTTTATAGAGTAAGGGAGCCAGTGCTGGAAGAGAATGGACAGAGCAAGAGACACTGCTGTTACTAGAGGTAAGAGTTGATGAAGGAGAATGTTTGTTTTATACTGAAGGTAATCCAGAGAAAGGAGATTTTTGTGTGTAATATCTAAGGTTAAGATTTTGTCATGGGTATTTTTAGTAAAAGTCATGGACAGGTCGTAGGCAATAAACAAAAATTCATGGAAGCCTGCAACCTATCCCTGACTTTTTTATGAAAAATACCTGGTGGGAACTAACAGTCTGAGCCCCTGCCATCGAGAGCTGACCGCCAGCTGCCAGGGCTGAAGTCGATGAAGTCACGGAGGTCTGTTTAAGTCACAGAATCTATTCTGTGACAAAATTATATCCTTAGTAATATGAAATATAATCTGGTGGTTCTTCTGGTGATTGTCCATGTGTGTGCACCTCTTGAGGTGCGCATGTGGTCTCAATCTCCAATTTTCACTTAGTGTCTGTTTAGGCCATACATGCACTGTTGTTAGATCTATTGTGTATTAATTATATCGATTACTTAAGAATTCCCACATGACACTCTGAGATTTGGTAGGTTCTTGTCCCAAGGTCAAGTCCAAGAGTATTAAAATTACTGGTCTCTTGGGAACCCTGATGTGCACAGTTGCAACACTCTCACCTAGGAAAAACCCTCTGTATCTAAGACCGTTAGAAAAGTTAAACACTCCAACCCCGCAAGGTAGATAAAGGTAATACAGAACGTGCATCTGAGCATCCACATACTCTCACCAGCCCTTGCAAAAGAACCTGAAGTATTAGTCATTATCTTCCTCATCACCATCACCGGTGGTCGTCATCCTGGCACCTCCCAAGACTTACATCTTCCAGTGCACACAGGCTGGGATACAACTTTTATAATGTGTTATGCTGACACATTGTGCCTACTCCCCTTTTCCTTATTTGTATTTCCTCACCCTACTAATGTTGGGTTACCTTCTCTCATAGGTTACTAGGCCTCTTACCTCATGCTTATTAGCATATATGTCAATTAGTTACCATGGCATTCTTGTGATCAGAGATCTGCGATAATCCTAATTTAAAATATCCCAAGATGGTATAAACTAGCATGTTGTGATTACCTGACAGCAGTTTAGTCATTACAGCATTCTGTCTTATGATACCTTAAAATCTAGGGTTCCTCCTGGTTAACTGCTTATGCTAAGGTTTTTGGGCCGTATGGATTGTTTAACTATGTTAAACATAGTTACGTGCCTTGAAGGCTCATTACATCATTGCTTTAGCTTATACCCATGCCTTACCTAGCAAATACCTATACCTGTAAACAGAACCCCCCTGACTCCCTCATGTCCCATACAGAGGGTATCAAGAGCCAGATCAACTGCCACTCTAGTTAATCTTTGCTGCCGTAGGCTTGATATGGAGTGCTACAGTATCTGCATCCCTCAAATCTTTTCTAATAATTTTGTGAGTAGTTTTTATAGTTACTAGAGCTAGTGTGTTTTGACGTCTGGCAATTTGTTGTATTAGTCATAGTTATCAGGTTTTTTGAGAATTTACTTCTTTACACCTCCCCTGTTTTCTCCCCTTTCATTTATCAAAAGCTTTCTTATTTAGGGATGATATCTCATACAAAATCTCCTGGTTTGAAGTCCTGCACCTCTTGTGAGAGAGCCTTTCCCTAGAATGACTGACACTCTGTGTCTGTTTGGTCTGGAGGAATCATATATGCCAGCAAAGTGTGGAATATGCCAGTCCTTTTCTAAACTAGATGGACAAAAAAAGTCCAGGGAAGGCATGTTTAAAAGTGAATCTCCTTGGACTTATTCCATGAGGATCCATCATTGTTAGGCCCATTCCATCAGAACTCTGGAGGCTTGAGCACTGTCTTAAAAAAAAAAAAAAAAAAAAAATCCCGGTATTGACACTTAAAAAGCTGCCACCTGGTGTTCCATACATAGCTTGCTAGACGTCATGCTGTGGCAGAGGCGTCCAGAGTGGAAGCTTCTTTCAGTAGAACAGTCCGTCACTCTCTGTTTGGGTAAAACTCTAATCTCCGATCTCCTTGTTCAGGTCACTGTTTGGGACTCATCTCAAATAGAGTCAATATAGGAACAAGCATTCAAAGAAGTTACTTATCTGTATAGTAACTAGTGTTCTTTGAAATGTATAGTGCATATGTGTGTTCGACAACCTGCCCTCCTTTCTCTCTGCTTAGGAGTCCTATTACATGTCAGGGCTCTGCGATAGAGGGAGAACTGGAGTGGTAGTTAGACCAGCTTCACTCTTTGTACTGTTGGCAGGAAAGTGTTCAGGGCGCATGCATGGACCAGACATTGCTAGCAAAAATGTCTGATCCTGGCACATGAGCACATGTGCACTTTGAGTGGAATACACATCTGGATAATACATCTTGAAGAACTCCAGTTACTGAGCAGGTAAGTAATTTTTCTTTGATAAGAATATAAGAATGGCCATACTGGGTCAGGTCTAAAAGTCCATCTAGTCCAGTATCCTGTTTTCTGACAGTAGCCAATGCCTAGAGGGAATGAACAGAACAGGTAATCATCAAGTGATCCATCCCCATTGCCTATTCTCAGCTTCTGGCAAATAGAGGCTACGGACACCATCCTGGACCTATCCTCCATGAATTTATCTGTTTTTTTTAATCCTGTTATAGTCTTCGCCATCGTAACATCCCCTGGCAAAGTGTTCCACAGGATGACTGTGCATTCTGTGACGAAATACTTCCTTTTATTTGTTTTAAACCTGCTGTCTATTAATTTTATTGGGTGATCCCTAGTTCTTGTGTTATGAGACAGAGTAAATAACACTTCCTTATTTACTTCCTCCACATGGTCATGATTTTACAGACTTCTATTATATCCCCCCTTAGTAGTCTCTCTTCCGAGCTGAAAAGTCCAAAAGCTGTTCTATACCCCTAATCGTTTTTTCACCCTTTTCTGAACTTTTTCCAATTCTAGTATATGTTTTTTGAGATGGGACAACCACATCAGCATGCAGTATTCAAGATGTGGGTGTGCCATAGATTTATATAGAGACAATATATTTTTTGTCTTATTAGCTATCCCTTGATTAATGATTCCCAACATTCTGTTCACTTTTTTGACTGCCGCTGCACATTGAGTGGCTGTTTTCGGAGAACTATCCACAATGACTCCAAGATCTCTCTCTTGACTGGTAACAGCTAATTCAGAACCTTTCGTTTTATCTGAATAGTTGGGATTGTTTTCCAGAGTGCATTACTTGTATTTATCAACATTGAATTTCATCTGCCATTTTGCTGCCCACTCACTCAGTTTTGTGAGATCCCTTTGTAACTCTTAGTGGTTTGCTTTGGACTTAATTATCTTGAGTAGTTTTGTATCTGCAAATTTTGCCACCTCACTATTTACCCCTTTTTCCAGATCATTTATGAATATGTTAAATAGCACTGATCCCACAACAGATGCGATGAGGGACACTACTATTTACCTCTTTCTATTCTGAAAAATGACCATTTATTCCTACTCTTTGTTTCCTATCTTTTAACCAGCTAATAGATACCGATCCATGAGAGGACCTTCCCTTTTATCCCATGACAGCTTACTTTGCATAAGAGCCTTTGGTGAGGGATCTTAGAATCATAGAAGATTAGGGTTGGAGGAGACCTTAGGAAGTCATCTAGTCCAAACCCCTGCTCAAAGCAGGACCAACCCCAACTAAATCATCCCAACTAGGGCTTTGGCAGGCCAGACCTTAAAAACCTCTGTATGGAGATTCCACCACCTTCCTAGGTAATCCATTTGTGAAATAGTTTTTCCTAATATCCAGCCTAGGTCTTCCCCACTGCCACTTGAAACTATTGCTCCTTGTTCTGTCATCTGCCACCATTGAGAACAGCCTAGCTCCATCTTATCAAAAGCATTCTGAAAATCGCTTTCTGAAAGTAAACTATATCCACTGGATCCCCCTTGTCCACATCTTTGTTGACCGCCTCGATGAATTGAGTTTTAAAATGGGGGTAGCTTCTTAAAAAGAGTCACATATGTAAAATGGAATAAGACAGTTGAGAGATCCCATGCAGTTTAGAACTATGGATGGTGAGGCTGCCATTCCTGAATTCATAAGAATATCTTTATATAAAATGTGCTTTAACTTCCAGTAATATGTGACTCCTGTATCTTCAGCCCCAGAATCCTACTATGTGCCTGTGTGTATCTTACAATGCAATGAGGTCTTGAGACAAACAGATAGTTGAAAACGTGGTTTTATACTATGAAAGAAATGCCCTTGGAGTGATGTGTATATATTTGCAAGTAAGGTGAATGCTGTGAAGTTCTGATAATGTTCACAGCTCCCCAGCTATGCCACAAGGTGTTGGAGGAAACTGCAAACATTCCTTTTTGAAGCGTATCTGTTCCTGGAATACAGATGATTCTGTTACATGTTGACTAATTTTCACTTTCATCACTATAAATAGGGGAAGCAAGTTAAGAGGTGGCCACCTAGTCATGTAGTTTTATAGCAAAACCATAGTGCGAGTTAACATGCTATTGAGACTCTAGACCAGCGTTTCTGAAATGCATTCACTGTGGCTACATGTGGCCAGCAGGGGTTTTTCTTGCAGCCATAGCCTCCTGGGCACTGATGGGGGGCAGGGGCGTGGGAGAGGGTACAAAGTAATGGCCCCTCCCCCTCCCTGTTGCCCCTGGATGCGCTGCCTTGGTGTTGGTTGCTGGGGCCACCAGCCCAGGGGTCAGGCTCTGGAGACATCTGGAGGAGCAGGCAGCTGGTGAGTTCCCCACCTTCCATGGGGAAGTTGGGTTCAAGCTTTGGGCTTCAACCCTGGGGCGGCAGGCTCTGGGGCTTCGGGCTCCAGCCCCAGGCTCTGGCTGCACAGCCGCACAGCTCCAGCCTCCAACCCCAGGCCCTGGCCATGGGGCTTCGGGCTCCAGCCCCCTGCTGCCTCCCTGCCCTACCCCATTGTCTCTGGCCCTGCTGCTTCCACTCCCCCCCCATCCAAGGCTTAATTTGTCCCCAGGCGTTCCAGGGCTGAATAAGTCTGCTGTGAGAAGTGATATTTGTATGTTGGTTAATGTCACTTCTCACAGCAGACTTACTAGCTAGCAATGGATACATTACAATGATTTGAACATGTACATGTCCATATTTATTTGTTTTTCCTAAAGTTAATTATTTTTTGTAGGAAAAAATGTGAGAGCAGCTGCCAGCAAGAGTTGGTGGCTGCACTCTGAAGCCACCACAAAATTTGTCCTGGGAATCCCTGATCTAGACCACAGAACTGTACTTTAATATGTTCTGATAGACTTCTGGAAAAAGCTTAAGGCAGTGGTCTGCAATGCCGTGCCTGTGGGTGCCACGGTGCCAGTGGGTGTCATGCCGCCCGCCAGGACATCTATCTATGCCTGCGTACTGGCCGGTGGACAAGCATCTGCCGAAATGCGTCAACATCAAGAGGCATCACCACCGAAATGCTGCTTATTTTCGGCGGCATTTCAGCGGCGACACCTCTTGACGTTGCCGCGTCTCGGCGGCATTTTGGCAGATGCTTGTTCGCCAGCCACGGTCCTAGTGGCTCGTCGTCTGGTGCCCACCAGACAAAAAAGGTTGGGGACCACCGGCTTAAGGGAATTGAGTGCAAGAAGGCAAGGTTAAGTTGACTCTTTATAAATAAAGTCAATAATACGTTCTGTTTTGGTACAAACTATCAGGTCTGTCCCCCAAAACTGACTGGAACTAGAGCTGTTGACTCACATATTAACACTTGGATCATTTGATATGGGTTCCATTGTGATAACGCTAATGAGCCCTGATCACATAGCCACAGTCTCACAGTGCTAGGTGCTGTGTAAACATGTAATGAACACGAGGGTCCCAGGCTTTCTCCTGTGGCTCAGGGCAGGATTTTTCTTATTTACTAGTGGTTTGTCCAGTCTAGGTTTAAGTCTTCAGTAATAGAGCTCCCATCATTTCCCTTAGAAATCTTTTCCATTGCCTATAGAGAAGATTCTCTTTTCCGTAATACCTTCCCTTTAGTCCTGGCTGTAGCCTTGTGTACTACAATTATGTAATTTAGGGGCCTCGTTTAAAAAAAAAACAACAAAAAGTACCACTGCTCTTCTTAAAACTGACCCGCACTAAGAGCCAGCAGTGCTTGGCAATAGAGGAAGATGGACGTCAGCTGTGCTGTGTGTTAATGCAACACAAGAGCATTGCCATTTGGGGGGGAAAAGTGGAAAGTGAGCAAACCAGGAAAAGTCTTTATAGGGAATAGAGAAAAACAAGAAGTACAATGATCTTGGCCTAAAGGAGCTGTCAGTTTTGAAACTATTTCTGTGGTATTATCGTCCTTCTGTGTGTGTCTAGTGTAATTGTGCTCATACCTATTTATTTATTCCCATTTTATGATATTTAATCAGTTCAATAATCCAACCCTACCATTTTCTGAACTTGCCTGTACTATACTACTAGCCAAATCTAGAAACTTTATATATTCCAGAATTGTACTACTCTGCCATGCAAACAGAGTATTATTGGGTGATTTGTCTAGGTTTTTTAGCGATGTCACCACTTGTCAGAAACCCCACTACCAAGTTCTGAGATCATAAGGAAAACCAGGGACCCTTAATTTCAACAGTGCAGTGCACGTCATACTCTGACTCTTAATGTCCACCACACCTATATGAATAAGCAAAATTTATTAAAAGTCTTCGTAGAACTGGAAGTGTATTCAGTAAAACGGATTTAGTTCTTCTCATGTTACAGACAAACATGACCTGTGCCCCAGATAATTATTTATATAGTACCATATAATAAGCTGGATTTACAGCGCAAGAATAGCTAAGTAGCAGTTGATATTGGGCATGTACTGTATAAACGTAGGACTCTTAATACTTCGTCTTAAATAATAGAGATTTCCATGCTTATCAGCCTTGACACACAAAATTTATGCTATAGTTAATTTGTTTAATTATAATTCAACACAGTTATTACTTTGGATTAAACATGCTGGTGGAGTCAATTTCCGTAGCGATAGTTAATAACTTCACTAGCGTGGAATGTTATAGCTCCACTAAAATGGAAGAGAAATAATAGAATGACTTGTGAGCAAAAACAAAATCTGGATTGCAAATCCAACATTTCAGCACCTCACTGCAGTAAATAAAGTTGTTTGTTTGGTTAAAACTGATTGGAAAGGATGGTGATCCAGCCATGATCCATTGATTTATCGTAAAAAGGTGCAATACTCATATGGTGTCCAAAAATGGCAAGAAAATATCCCAGTGGAATAATCCAAATAAACATCACCCCGAATTCAGCAAATGCTTATTAAACAAGGAATGAGTCCTGAGCCCATGCTATTTGTTCAGTCTTTTTGGTTTTTAGCCTATAAATAAAACAATAGAGAGGAGATCAGTTCAAGCTTAAGTGATCCTGCTACAACAAGCCAATTAAATCCTCAGGGTAGCTTTGGGCAAATATGTGCAGTAAAGTTCCAAAGAAAATCTTATCCAAGATAATTGCCCTACTAACCATAAACTGAATGGCTGGAGGGAGAAAAATCTGCTTCTCTCCCAAGCATCTTAATTTGCCATTTTTTCACTTGTATCTGTCTAGCACTGTATGCCTTGCATTGCTACAAGATCATATTCAGCAGTTCATAATAAGGGCAAGTGTTATGGGAAGCTAAACATTAGTTTAACAGAAAAATAATAAGCGATGAAGTAGAATGCACTGAATCGTATTATGCAAAAAATACAGCCAGGCTAGCTTTCTAATGTGATAAAAGAGGGGTATAGCCAGCAGTAATTAGATGAAATTAGGGGAAAAAATTTATAGCCTGAATATAAGGAAATTCTGCTTGATGCTGAGATCTTCTAAATTGTGGAAATGTTTTCCAAGGAAAGTAAGAGAAGCCCCATTGCGTGGGACATTTAAATTTGGACTGGACAAAGCACAGGAGAACAATGCCATACAACCGCATCTGCTCTAACCCCTCAGACAGAGACCAACACCTACAAAATCTCCACCAAGCATTTTCAAAACTACAATACCCGCACGAGGAAATAACAAAACAGATCAACAGAGCCAGACATGTACCCAGAAGCCTCCTACTGCAAGACAAAGCCAAGAAAGAAACCAGCAGGACTCCACTGGCCATCACATACAGTCCCCAGCTAAAACCTCTCCGACGCATCATCAGGGATCTACAACCCATCCTGGACAATGATCCCACACTTTCACAGGCCTTGGGTGGCAGGCCAATCCTCGTCCACAGGCAACCTGCCAACCTGAAACATATTCTCACCAGTAACTGCACACCGCACCATAATAACTCTAGCTCAGGAACCAATCCATGCAACAAACCTCGATGCCAACTCTGCCCACATATCTACACCAGCGACACCATCACAGGACCTAACCAGATCAGCCACACCATCACCGGTTCATTCACCTGCACGTCCACCAATGTAATATACGCCATCATATGCCAGCAATGCCCCTCTGCTATGTACATCGGCCAAACTGGACAGTCGCTACGGAAAAGGAAAAACGGACACAAATCAGATATTAGGATTGGCAGTATACAAAAACCTGTAGGAGAACACTTCAACCTCCCTGGCCACACTATAGCAGACCTTAAGGTGGCCATCCTGCAGCAAAAAAACTTCAGGACCAGACTTCAAAGAGAAACTGCTGAGCTTCAGTTCATCTGCAAATTTGACACCATCAGCTCAGGATTAAACAAAGACTGTGAATGGCTTACCAACTACAAAACCAGTTTCTCCACCCTTGGTTTTCACACCTCAACTGCTAGAACAGGGCCTCATCCTCCCTGACTGAACTACCTCATTATCTCTAGCTTGCCTGCATATATATACCTGCCCCTGGAAATTTCCACTACATGCATCTGACGAAGTGGGTATTCACCCACGAAAGCTCATGCTCCAAAATGTCTGTTAGTCTCTAAGGTGCCACAGGATTCTTTGCTGCTTTTACAGATCCAGACTAACACGGCTACCCCTCTGATAAATGCCATAAAGAACAACCCTGCATTGGTGCCTGTAGTATGGACCAGATGACCAAACAGAATCTCTGATTTCCTGGTGTTTTCTCCTTTCCATGGTTCTTTTAAAAGATACCTTAGCTTTTGGTACTGATTGCCTACTTGATGGTTGTAGACATTTTCATAATTCATGTTGCCCTTCCCCTTCTGGCTTCTTAAGTTATAGTGAGAGGGAACATTTGCTCTCCCCTGAAGTATTAAATAGGAATTTGTATTGCATTTGTCCACCTAATCCTGCTTCCTACACTTTGGGTGGAGGGTACAGCAGTGGACTGAGGTCATTCTGGAGGTCTCTTTACTACGTTGAGCTACACTAGTTTTAAATTCTGCAAGATGAACTGATTCAAAAGTTTCAACAAGGCAAAACGAAACCACTTATAAATAATCATACAAAACAAGACCTTAGGCCACCTAGTGTGGGTGTATTTCTTCAAGTTGGTCAATGCACAACAAATCTATAACATTTCAATTTTCAGCTCAGCTATCCATCTGGCTAGTCTCTTTTCACATTTTCCAAAGTGCTCCTCGGGTTGTATTTTACATAGCTGACTCAGCATTCTTGACAGCCCAAAGTATCTTGTGACAGAAGATGACCATGGCTTTGATTACAGTTACAGCTGAAGCTGTTGCAGCTGCAAAAACCCTTCCTTACAGGCTTATGAGGGCAGTACTCCAGTCTGGAAAAAAATTCATTCTAGAGTTCTTGGATTTAAAAAAAATGTATGTATAGTGCTAGTGAAAGGTGCTATATTTATAGTCCTGGAGACTGATGTCCTCTTTACCCACAGGACAAATTACAGCATATTCAACACTTGTACAAGCTGCCCTCCCCTTAGTCCTAAATTGGAATAACTGCCTCAGAGGGTGAAAGTGATAGTTTGGTCTCTGGTCCATTTAGTCCTTGACACCTCTGTTAAAACTTCCAAGATCTTTTTACTTTTTTGCACTTGTGTGTCTTGGAGCTCTCACAAGAGAATATTCTATCTGAACATTTGATGCACCCATCCCCATGCTATTGAAGTACCTTGTGGAAATCGGTAAGTCAAGTAGTCTATTTAAAGCTGATCTACCTTTTGGGTCTCTTCTCTTCCCTGCATGTGCAGAAAGGTTCATAGACTCATATGAACCTCATAGACTCTAGGACTCGAAGGGACCTCGAGAGGTCATCGAGTCCAGTCCCCTGCCCTCATGGCAGGACCAAATACTGTCTAGACCATCCCTAATAGACATTTTGGTTGTGTAAATCTTTCTTGTATGGGAGAGGGAGGAATGTAAACCAGAGAATCTTGCATGTTGTGCTGAAGGTGAAGAAATTTCTGGTAGTTTGAATGTCTTGTGGAAGGCAGTTTAAAAGCCGCTGCGCTGCAGTTTTCTCTTGCTCTAGACTTTCACCTTTGTAATGAGTGCAGTCAAGTCTTTTGAGTAATGTAACTGTCATGGGAAGTCATGGATGTGTAGAGAGAGTGATCAGTGCTGAGGTAGTCGGAGCCCACTCTCTGAGGGCTCTAACAGGAACCTTAAATAACAACTTGTGATAAGTTTGTGAGGAGTGTAATATCCCCAGGATCAGGTGAAGGGCTCACATCTACCTGTTTGGAAGATAAGTTACTGCATTTAGAGCTAGCTGAAGCTTTTTTCAAGGCACTAGTTGTTTCCAGGTACAATATATTTCAGTAGTCCATCGTGGAGGTTACAAAAGGATTTGGAATACTGTGCCTAAATTGATATCCATTTGGGTAAGTTGTTGACTTGTGGCCTGTTAAAGATACCACTATTTGTGAATCCAGTAGCAGTGAAAGAAGGAACTAGGAGGATCAATAGGCTGCAAACTGTTTTGATGACTGGAGGACAGATCCCTCATTTCAGATTGGTGACAGATTTCACTGGATCTTCAGAATACTTCCGTCTTCCACTAGCATTGTTTCCATCATGTCTGGGCTTATCTTCTCCTGGTGCTTTTCATTCAGATGCTGATCCACCATTTAGGCACTGGGACAGTCTTGGAGAATAAGTAGAGCTGGGTGACATCTGTATGCTGTTGATAAGTGAGGCTGTATTTTCTCACTGCCTTCCATAGTGATTTTAAATATGTAATCAATGTGATGGAATAGAGGGCAGAGTCTTGTAGTACTCCACAGTTGAGGGTTCTACATGTGAAAGTGGGGGATCAGAGGAAGGATCTGAACCAACTCCTAACATCAGCGCTCACCACTGCAAAGTTAAGGTGGTCCAGCAGCATCTCATACTCAACTGTGTTGAAAGCTGATGAGAGATGACCAATGAATCTTAGTATGGATCTTGTTTTTGTGTATGTGATGGCCAGGAGGAAATCTTCGATCAGTTCAGCAAGTGCTGTTTCTGTACCATATCCTGGAGTTGGACCTTTGGTCTGACCCAGTAGGGCCGTTCTTATGGGTTAAACACCCAGTTGGGAAGAGTGTTGGATATTGGTGGTGGCAGGTGTAGTTGGGAGATGGCTATTCCCTGGCTTCTGTAAATTTGGTGACAATGATCAACATCTTAGGTGGTGATCAGATCATAGAATGCTTTAAGGTAGATAGCTGACTTTTCTGTAAAGGAAGGCATTTCATTTTGCCCAAGGAACTTTTTTCCCTTTTGGCTATCCATATCTGGCGGGAATCCGAATTGCATGTCATCATTTGAATTTCCTCCGTCTTCAAGGGCTTGCTGTTGTATAACTGGACCAAGGTCTGGGAAAGTTGGCATACCAGTGGTCCAGTATCTAATCCCCATCACTTGGGATTCTGATAAATTATTTCAGATGCAGGAGATCTTGTCCACAAAGTAGACTTATTTGTCTACTTTGTGGACAAGATCTCCTGCATCTGAAATGTGGTTCAAATACCTCTGCTCTTACCAAAGATTAGTTAAGGGATCTAATAATCTCTCGACACTACATTCTGATACTTCAATTCTAAACACAGGATTTTCCTTGCCATTTATAGTCTAATAGATGGTGCTCTGTAAATATAGCCACATTGACAATCTGTTGCTTCTGATACACCAAGATCCTCATCTTACAATTCATGGATTCCGTCTAGTTGCCAGTGATCAAGAATGTTCTGTAGTCTTATTTCTAGGCTGTTAAGAAAAAGTACGTATCTATATAGCTCATTTTATGGTTGTTATCACTGGTATCCTTCAACATGCTGCCAAAATTATTTGCATTAGCAGTTTCATTAGTCTGAAAATTTACAAGGATGCCATCAATTTAAAAATCAAACTCCTGTTTGAAAACTTTTACCTACCTTTTTTAGTAGATTGTAACTAAGATTATGGGGAAAAGAACATGTTTTTCATCTTTTCATGTTTTGCTTTGTGCAGCTGACAGCACTTTGTGTACAGTCAATTGTTTACATTGTAGTAACACCAATCACGTTCAGGGCCAGGCCCCATTTTGCTAGCACTGTGTACACACAAAATAAGACAGACCTTACCCCAAATGGCGTATAATTTTAGCATATGATGAGAGAGAACGTGAGGAGAAACCTCATGGAGGGTGTAGGTCTGGGAGGGAAAAGGGCACAGTGAAACTAATACGTTTGGTGTAAGCAACACTCTATTCCCCTCTATAGTCTATCAGTTTCCCCTGTTTGTTTAGTCTTTCACACAGCAACAAGGAAAGGGAAACACTTTTAAAGTTAAGAAATAAGATGTGTCAAACCAAAAAATTGGTAGGAGTACATGAAGCTACGTAATTTTGTTTTAATTAATGAGGTTCCAAGTTCATGATGTCCCTTTAATGTGAGAGAGAATTCTTCTTCAGAAATATTAACAATAACTTCCGTTTCTTTCACTCCCCTTTGCTGTAGTCTGTTGCAAATGTTGGTGTGTTTAGATGTTCTCATTTTAGGTTGTGTTGACTCACAAATTAAACAATTGTTTTGTAAAATTTTTCAAGTTTTTGAGATGGTAATTAGCAAACAGAGAATCAGACTTGTGTGTTTGAGCACAGAATAAAAGACCAGAATTATACTGTTTACCAGTTCCCATAGCCCATAAATTCAACTTAGTGTTTAAGTGAGAGGCCCTCAACTGTCTAAACAAGTGTTTATGAAAAATCAATGTTTATATACTCCCTTTCACATAGTTCCACTTTCTTGATTCATTGTTCTGTTTGTTACCAGAATGGATGGTGGTGAGAACGAAAACTTGTGTATATGTAGCATTATTTGCAAAACAGTTTTTACTCTTCTTCTGTTGCAGGCTCTGGAGATGTACAAAGATGACTGGAATAAAGTCTCTGAGCACGTTGGGAGTCGCACCCAGGATGAATGCATTCTCCACTTTCTGAGACTTCCCATAGAGGACCCTTATCTGGAGAACTCTGATGCATCCTTGGGCCCATTGGCTTACCAGCCTGTACCTTTCAGCCAGTCTGGAAACCCAGTGATGAGCACTGTTGCTTTTTTGGCATCTGTGGTAGATCCTCGGGTGGCATCAGCTGCAGCTAAAGCTGCTTTAGGTATGGGGTCGCTATGGCTATCTTTTCTTATGATTTTGTCTGACATAGTGTAACTTTGTGCTTGGTTGCTGGCTTTCCCTTGAGCTTTAGAAAGATCAGCTGCTATCTTTAGTGTTCCTTCAAAATGCAGCTAACATAAGTTTAAAATAGAAGCAAATATCTATAAAATTATTCAGGGAGGAGTTACCAGTATGGTTATTGTCTGTTTTGCATTTTACTAATGCTAGACTAGATGACGTATTGAGGTCCCTTCCAGTCCTACTCTTCTATGATTATATGAACTATTAATTGGTTTGTAAAGCACTACATTAGTGCCCATTATTACTTTTTATCATTTTGTTTAAATGTACATTACATTAACAAATACTGCTATAGTGTTAAATCACTTATTTGGAATCTTGTACAAAAAAGATAAACATAAAGATCCTAGCATTCAATTTTGGTTCTATTAATTTTAACTTGTTGCTTTCCTGGTTATGTTATGTAATCGTAATTGGATAGAATAGTTCTTGCATACTCAGTAACCGGTTATCTTATTTTCTGTAGATAGAATAAATGTACTAGTTTGCATATGTATAGTTTGGAAGAGATGTTAACTCTAACTATTGCTAACTATCACATTTAAGGGAAGGAATGAGCTTCCTTATGTTATAATTGAGGAGGACCTTCAGAACATATTGAAAATTCACTGTCTTATTTATGTGAGTCTGTGAAAACTGATTATTTTTGACATGTGATGTGCAGACATCATAATATTTTTTCTTTAATTCTTTAACAGAGGAATTTTCTCGAGTCCGAGAGGAGGTACCACTGGAACTAGTTGAAGCCCATGTCAAGAAAGTGCAGGAGGCAGCAAGAACCTCTGGGAAGGTGGATCCAACATATGGACTAGAGAGCAGCTGCATTGCTGGAACAGGCCCAGATGAGCCAGAGAAGCTTGGTAGGTCATAAGTTTTGAATGCAGAAATTTTTGCAAATCAGGTTTATCTTTAGTACTTCTTTTCAGCGAGAAACAAGCACATATATTTTCTATGTAGAATATAGTAAAAACCTGAATCTGTTAGTCTTTAGTATACTCTCTCTCTCTCTTCTTTGGTTCCACCCTCACTTCTTCTGTCCCTTTTAGGTCAGAAAGAGATCTGGACGATTATAGAACAAATAATTGTCAGCAATAAGTCTTGCATATGGCTTATCATAAATCTGTTTTGTGTTAACAGTTCCCGAAATGTTGAAGTTAAAGGTAGGACACATTTGTCATTAGCAAAATTAGAAGTTAGTGTTCAACAGCATTTAGAGACTTTTGACTATAAACATTTTTATAATATACAGCTTTCCTGCAGGGAGCTTGGGCCACATTGTAAATGTCACCCATTTATTTCTATTGCTAACATTTTAATATAGAAGGTTTTCAGGTTTTGCTGATGGAAGCATCTTGAACATTTATATAAAAGTGTAAGTAACAGGTAGCTGACATGACTCATTGGTGGTAGTTAGATGTGTGTTAGACCAAACAATACTCTTATTAACACAGTCACTGATATGCACAATTGTAAGAAATAAAAGGAGACCGGATAAAAGTATATAGCATAATGGATGGTCTACAGAAGATAGATTGGGAGCTTCTGTTCTCCCATTCTCAAAGCACAAGAACAAGAGGACACTGAGTGAAATTAAAAGGTGGGAAACTGAAAACTGATCAAGAAATTCCTTTTTACACAACACATAGTTGGACTATAACTCATTGTTGTTGAGTTGTTGAGGCCAAGAACTTAGCAAGGTTCAGAAGGGATTGGACACTTATATAGGTAATTTACAATATCCAGAGTTGTCATAATAAATTCTAACCATTTAGAAAGGAATATTAAATTGCGTGTTTCAGGGTTTAAGCCAATGTCTATCAACAGTTGGGACGAAACCTAGTCTAGGGGATAGATTATCCTACATCTGCCTACTGCAGAGTTCTCACACCTACCTCTGAAGCCTTCAATACTGGACAAGATGGACTTTGGTTCAGATCCAGAATGTCACTTCATATGTTCCTGTATACAAGACTCAGAATGAAAACCCTATTTCTTGGGAGATATAAAAGCAAACTAAGCAAAACAATTAAATATTCCAGAGAGAACAATTCTGCATTGACCCCACTGATAATAAGGTTGGTTCAGACCAGATAAGACATAATGCCTTCCATCTCTTTGGAAGTTATGATAAAACCAACTGGATTGTATGACTTTGTCAAAATGTAAGCACAGAACACCTGTACTGTTGGGAGAGGGAGGGAGGATCATTACATAATGTGTTTTCTTCATTTCCACTCTGTTTTCATGACTTCCTGCCTGTGTTCTGGGTAAAGAGTTAGACAACAGTAATGATGAGAAAACATTGTTTCGTTAGACATGAACTGCACGTGGACAATGCGTATTGGCTAGTAATGCTTTTGTGTTGCATAGTTTGGGCCATTCTTAGATTTTTGAAAACTCTAATGTCGCTGTAACTGTCACAGTTGAGCTGAGTTTCTAATGTGCGGATGCATTTGCTTACTGAGTTACTTCAGTAGATACTCTGGCATATAAGGCTAATATTTTAGGCTATGATTATTCATGTTACAAAAAATGTCCTCTGTAGCACAAATGTGTAGATGCTATGCAGCTGTTTCAACCTCCTAGAATATGTGGAAAATCCCTATTTGAATCCCCTTTCCGCTAAAAACTAACTTCTCTTTAAATCCCATTCTTAAATAGAGAATGTAAGTCATATAACTTAGTTTTCTATTTAGTTCCTTAAACCCTGCAGCATAGCTGCTCTTATTTCTTCCATTTGGTTTACTACAGTGTGCCTGCAGGGACTCTGCTGTATACCCACTAAAACGCAAAGAGATTTTAATCTTTAAACGTTCAGTAAAGATCTGGCAGCACTGTTAATGTTTGTCAGTAAATTTTTAATATCTCAATCTCTGTTCAGCATTGGTTGGCTGGTGTCTTATTCATCCTACCACAAATAATTTGAGAGTGAATTTAGGGTTTGTGCCAGTGAAGCATGTCTCATACCAGATAAAGCTGAGCATAGTATAATCTGGATAGTGTGCAAGCTTTGCCTCAAGCTCTGCCAGAACACCTCAGGCCTTACCTACGGTATCCCCCATTACTCCAGACATGAGTAGAGAGTACAGAATTGTGTGGTATGTTTTTGAGGTGGGTTCATAGGAACTAGGAGCACAATAGTACATTTAACACCTGTCTCTCTAAGGGTACGTCTACACTATGGGATTATTCCGATTTTACATAAACTGGTTTTGTAAAACAGATTGTATGAAGTTGAGTGCACGCAGCCACACTAAGCACATTAATTCGGTGTGCGTCCATGGTCCGAGGCTAGCATCGATTTCTGAAGCGTTGCACTGTGGGTAGCTATTCCGTGGCTATCCCATAGTTCCCACAGTCTCCCCCGCCCATTGGAATTCTGGGTTGAGATCCCAGTGCCTGATGGGGCAAAAATCATTGTCGCGGGTGGTTCTGGATAAATGTCGTCAGTCATTCCTCCGGGAAAGCAACGGCAGACAATCATTTCATGCCCTTTTTCCCTGGATTGCCCTGGGACACGCCATAGCAGGGCAACCATGGAGCCCGTTCAGTTTTTTTTACTGTCACCATATATCTACTGGATGTTGCTAAGACACAGTACTGCAGCGCTACACAGCAGCATTCATTTGCCTTTGCATGATAACTGGTCTCTGCTATCTGTCGTTCTGTACCGTCTGCTGCTGTCGTGGGTGCCCCTGGCTGAGGTCAGCCGGGGGCACAAAGACAAAAATGGGAATGACTCCCCGAGTCAATCCCTCCTTTATGGTATCTAAAAATAGAGTCAGTCCTGCCTAGAAATGGGGCAGGTGTACTAGAGAACCAGAGAGCACAGCCGCTCCGTGTCAGATCCCGCAGAAATGATGAGCTGCATGCCATTCACGGGGGGTGCCCCTGCAACAACCCCACCCGTTGCTTCCCTCCTCCCCCAACCGTCCTGGGCTACTGTGGCAGTGTCCCCCCCATTTATGTGACGAAGTAATAAAGAATGCAGGAATAAGAAACACTGACTTGTTAGTGAGATAAAATGAGGGGGAGGCAGCCGCCAGCTGCTATGATAGTCCAGGCAGGACATTAAGCCATGTGGGGAAGAGGAGCTCAGCATCCCGCTGCTATGATAGTCCAGGCAGTACAGAATCTTTTCTTTACACATGAAAGGGAGGGGGCTGATGGAGCTCAGCCCCCAGTTGCTATGATGAGGACAGTTACCAGCCGTTCTGTACCATCTACTGAGAATGACCGGGAATCATTCCTATTTTTACCCAGGCGCCCCCAGCCGGCCTCACCTGAGGCCAGCCAGGAGCACTCACGGGCTCATGACAAGGACAGCTATCAGTCCTACTGCACTGTACCGCCTGCCACCTAGGAGGGGTGGAGAGAGGATGCTACTGTTTACTGCTGCAGCACCGTGTCTACCAGTAGCATGCAGTATACATAGGGTGACACAAAAAAGTCAAACGATTTTTTCCCCCTTTTCTATCACAGAGGGGGAGAGGGGGTAAATTGATGAGATAGACCCTGAACCACCCTGGACAATGTGTTTGACCCTACAGGCATTGGGAGCTCAGCCAAGAATGCAAATGATTTTCAGAGACTGCAGGGACTGTGGGATAGCTGGAGTCCTCGGTACCCCCTCCCTCCCTCCATGAGCGTCCATTTGATTCTTTGGCTTTCCGTTACGCATGTCACACAGCACTGTGCTGTGGACTCTGTATCATAGCCTGGAGATTTTTTTTAAATGCTTTGGTTTCATCTTCTGTAACTGAGCTCTGATAGAATAGATTTGTCTCCCATACAGCAGTCAGATCCAGTATCTCCTGTACGGTCCATGCTGGAGCTCTTTTTGGATTTGGGACTGCATTGCTACCCGTGCTGATCAGAACTCCACGCTGGGCAAACAGGAAATGAAATTCAAAAGTTCGCGGGGCTTTTCCTGTCTACCTGGCCACTGCATCGGAGTTCAGATTGCTGTCCAGAGCGGTCACAGTGGAGCACTATAGGATACCGCCTGGAGGCCAATACCGTCGATTTGTGGCCACATTAGCCCTAATCCGATAAGGTAATACTGATTTTAGCGCTACTCCTCTCGTTGGGGAGGATTACAGAAACCGATTTAAAGAGCCCTTTATATCGATATAAAGGGCCTCGTTGTGTGGACGGGTACAGCGTTAAATTGGTTTAAACCCGTAGTGTAGACCAGGCCAGAGTTTCATTCCGTAGTTGAAGTAGATATGTGTACCATGTGTGATGCTTATTTTTAAAAAGTACGTAGATTTAAATTGGACAGAGTTTAGTTTAAACTAAAAACACTGCAGAATACCCCCTGAATTTCATATTACACTTGTCAGACTTTTTTTTATAATGGAAACTGAAATTAGCAAGCTATTCCATAGTGCTCTGTCACCTCTTGTCAGTTCCACATGGTGGAGCAGGGCAGAGCTGACTTGGAGGAGCATAGAACTCTGAAATGACGTGACAAATACATGCTGAAAAATAAACATCATGGCATCTGGAATATCTCTTCCATATCTGTGTTGCATTGTTTTGTCATGTGGAATTGACAGGAGGCGTAATAGCCCTCTAAATCCTTTAAAGGGGGAATAGTTTTATTTTTCTTATCTGAGAGTCTCATGTAAAACAAATATAAGTATTTTCCAGCTTGGATTGAGGTTAAATTAGTGGTTATATTAAAATAATCAATGGATTTATGCCTGTTTTAGCTGGAGTAGTTACAATTTGATAGTCTTGCCCAGCAGGATTTGAGACAACAGGAGTGGACTTTTCTGAGGCCTGAGGCCTGACATTCCTTAGTTTTCCATCATTAGTATTGGACACTGGCCTGTCGTTACCCTTTTTTCCGAAAGGATACTCACTAGTTGCAAATACAGATTTTGTAGCCTTTCCCATTCAATAACGGGATGTGGAAAGCAGACAACCATAACCCAATTCTTGTGGACTGGGTTCTATCTCCAGTACTGGCCTGTTATAGTTAATGCCATTTTTGTATTGGGCTGTGATTAATGGAATAAATTAGGACAACAGCAGATGGTTCTCCCTGGGGGAGCTTCACAACAAGAGTTAACTGAGTCACTCGACAATCTACACGGCCTTTCACCTCAAAACAGCTTTGCAGTGGAGGACGCAGAAGAAGAATCTGCCAAGGTTGCACTTGCAGTAGTGTTTTTCATAAGATAAAGAATATCTGCATGGCATAGGCCTACTGAAAAAGCTAGCTGTGCTTGCATCACTAGAACTGAAGTATTACTCTTAAATATGTCACTCTTGAAAACTAAATTATCTATTTAGGAATGCACTGTAATTAAGGTTCATTGATGTAGCCTAGAAATAAAATTACAGCTCCACTAGTCTTTTGAAAATTGTAGGTTTTTTTATATTGATATATTTCAGTGTCACATGGGAAATGTGATTGGTATAGACCAGTGTTTCTCAAACTGGGGTCGCTGCTTGTGTAGGGCCCTTTGTTTACCTGCCCCACCTGCAGGTCCGGCCAGTTGCGGCTCCCACTGGCCACGGTTGGCCACTGCAGGCCAATGGGGGCTACCGGAAGCGGTGGCCAGTAAGTCCCTCAGCCCACACCACTTCCAGCAGTTCCCATTGGCCTGGAGCGGTGACCCACAGCCAGTGGGAGCTGTGATCAGCCGAACCTGCAGACGGGGCAGGTAAACAAACTGGCTGGGCCCGCCAGGGGCTTTCCCTACACAAGCAGTGACCCCAGTTTGAGAAACACTGGTCTAGACTGTGGGAGCCGCTGTTAGTCTAGAGTTCTGACCTGTAATAACCTTTGTGGTTTGCTGTATTCAATGCTGGCAGCCAGGATCCTTCACATCAATATCTAGAGCCCTTGTAGACAATTAGAGTCGACAGTGGATCAGATCATTAACATGATAGAAGCCGTGAATCAAGGACATCCAGAATTCCCCTTCTGAATACACTGGGAGCCCTCATCTTAGGGATTTTTGTTCACTGTTACCTTTAAGGGCAGAATCAAGCCCTTAATAATCAGTCTTGTCTTCCTGTATTTCATGGTTTTTAAACCATGTTTTAAACCAGTTTTGTTTGCACACATACTTTGCAAGATGCACATTGATGTTTGCCCAGATGAACTGTGGGCAGGATTCAGTTCTAATTGCTTGTACAAAGAGCCACTTGAATGCTAGAATCTTAAAGGTACAGCCAACTCCACTCTAGACAGATGCAAGATGTCCAGACAAAAGCAGTTTCCTAAACCAACATTCATATGTTTGAGTTCTTCTTCGAGTGATTGCTCACATCCATTCCAGTTAGGTGTGCGCGCCGCGCGTGCACGTTCGTCGGAAACTTTTTACCCTAGCAACTCCAGTGGGCCAGCAGGTCGCCCCCTGGAGTGGCGCCGCCATGGCGCCCAATATATATCCCTGCCGGCCCGCCCGCTCCTCAGTTCCTTCTTACCGCCGTGTCGGTCGTTGGAACTGTGGAGCGCGGCATAGCTGTCCTCCACGTCCCTAGCTCTCCTAGTTTCTATCGCTTGTTTATCGCTTATCTCTAGTTCTATATAGTTGTTAATTAGTATTGTTAAGTAGATAGTTTAGTAAATAGCTGTTAAGTAGTTCCTTGCCGGGGGCTTAGCCCTTCCCGGCACCGGGCGCCAGGCTCATGCCTGTTTCGCCAGGCTTCAAGCAGTGTGCGGCCTGCAAGAAGCCCATGCCTACCAGCGATCCCCACGAAGCGTGCCTGAAGTGCCTCGGGGAATCGCACAGATCTGACAAGTGCCGCATCTGTAAGGCTTTTAAGCCGAGGACAAAAAAGGAGAGGGATCAGAGGCTCCGAACTCTCCTAATGGAGGCGGCACTTGACCCGTCGACTTCGCAGACCGTGGTTTCGGCACCGGCACCGGATCGCTCCGGCACCGAGAAGACTCCCCGGCACCGACCTTCTCCGGCACCGGAATCAGAGCCTAGGCCGTCGAAGTCTAATACTCCGGCCAGGCAGACCTGGCTTGAGCGCCCGGCCTCGACATCGGCCGCGGCACCGCCGGCACCGTCAGCACCGTTGACTCCGGGCCCGGCGGGTCCGTTGAGTCCGGTGCCGCCGAGCTCCCCCATGAGATCTGGGGTTGAGATAGTGGTCCCATCCACACCGGAGACCTTCGCCTCGGCTCGGGACCTTATTGCTCTGACGGAGCCTACTCGGCTGCCGCCCCCGGTACCTCCGGTGCGGGTCGCGTCCAGAGGCAAGCCCATGATGTCGGCACCGCCCACAGACAGTCGTTCGCCATCCAGGCCCCGACGTCTTGGGCGCTCCAGATCCCGACGCCGCTCGCAGTCCCGGCACCGCTCCCCTCAGCGGTACCGGTCGCACTCGCGGCACCGGTCGGCATCGAGACGGTCGCGGTCAGGCTCCAGTCGACACCGGCACCGCGACTCCAGGAGCAGGTCCCGACGCTACTCGCCGCACCGGTCGACCTCCCGGCACCGAGCTGGTGGCAGGTCCCGGTCCCGGTCCCGGTCTCGCTCGACCTCCCGGCACCGAGCTGGTGGCAGGTCCCGGTCGACCTCCCGGCACCGAGCTGGTGGCAGGTCCCGGTCCCGGTCGATCTCCCGGCACCGAGCTGGTAGTAGGTCCCGGCACCGAAGCGGCGCCCGGTACCGAAGCGGCGCCCGGCACCGTGACAGATCCCGGTCCCGAAGCGGCGCCCGGCACCGTGACAGATCCCGGTCCCGGTCCCGATCCCGGCACCGATATGACTCCCGACACCGGTCCCCGGCACCGAGACGATCCTCCGTGCCGGCCCGCGCAGACCCGTACCATCCAGGGTCGGCCCCGCCGTGGCCCTCGAGGCAGCCGTCCGTATCCTCCCAGACGGACAGCGGCTATGCGCTGGGCACCGACCGGCAGGCGGCGCTGTTTGCTGATCCGCCGCTGCAGGACCAAGGCCCACAACAGTGGGGATTCTGGACACCCTGGGCGTACCATCAGGCCCAGGGCCCCCAGCAGCTCCCTGCTAGGCCGGCGACTGCGGAGCGTAGGGCCCCTGAAGCCTCTTTGTCTCGCCCCCCTCCCTCCCCGGAAGGGGACGAAGGGTCCAAACAGCAGGACTCCGCTGCGGCTCCGGAGACAGAGGCGAGGGCTGAGGAAGACCCTCAGTTGGACACTATTGTGCCTGGGGTCTCATCATCCTCCTCCCCGGATGAGGCGGTGGCGGGTACCTCCTCCAACAGTCCCCCCCCGCTGGATCTCAGGGCGCACCAGGACCTCCTCAGGCGATTGGCTCAAAACCTGAGTCTGCAGGCAGAGGAGGTCTCGGAGATAGAGGACCCAATTGTCACCATCCTCTCTTCCGATGCTCCCACCAGGGTCGCCCTGCCGTTCATACGGACCATTCAGGCCAATGCCAATACTATCTGGCAGTCCCCGGCCTCCATCCCTCCGACAGCGAAAGGAGTCGAGAGGAAGTACATGGCCCCTTCTAAGGGGTACGAATATTTACATGTTCACCCGACTCCCGGTTCACTGGTAGTGCAATCGGTGAACGATAGGGAGCGTCACGGCCAGGAGGCTCCGGCCCCCAAATCCAGAGAAGCCAGGCGGATGGACCTCCTTGGCCGTAAGGTGTATTCGGCTGGGGCGCTGCAGCTCAGGGTCTCTAACCAGCAGGCCCTGCTGAGCAGATACGCCTTTAACTCCTGGGTGGCAGTGGACAAATTTAAGGAGCTGCTGCCACAGGATGCTCGACAAGAGTTTACGGCCATCCTGGACGAAGGCAAGAAGGTCGCGCGCACGGCCTTACAAGCCTCCTTGGACGCTGCGGACTCGGCTGCCCGTACCCTCGCGTCAGGAGTTACGATGCGTCGCATCTCCTGGCTGCAGGTTTCCGGCCTTCCGCCAGAGCTCCAGCACACGATACAGGACCTTCCTTTCGAAGGCCAGGGCCTGTTTTCCGATAAGACAGACCCCAGACTTAAGAGTTTAAAGGACAACCGGGTCATTGCGCGGTCCCTCGGGATGCACACCCCCGTGACACAGCGTAGACCCTTTAGGCCGCAACAACAGCAGCACCGTCGGCCGTTTTCCCAGTTCCGCCAGCGGCAGGACCCTTACAGGCGCCGCGGCAGGAACGGGAGGCGCAGGCAGTCGGGGAACCAAGGGGGGCAGAACCAAGGCTCCTCAAAACCCCCGCCTGGTCCTAAGCCTTCATTTTGAAGGTGCGCTCGAGGGCGCAGTAACAGTTTCCCCTATGGATCCTTCCCCCCCGTTTTCCAACCGCCTTTCGTTTTTCCTCCCGGCGTGGTCCCAAATAACATCGGACCGCTGGGTCTTAAGCGTGGTGCAGACGGGGTACCGCCTGCAGTTTGTTTCGTTTCCTCCTTCCCGCCCTCCTTCCTCGTCCCTCTTCAGGGACCCCTCTCACGAGCAATTCCTTCGGCAGGAGGTGCAGACGCTCCTCAGCAAAGGAGCTATAGAGGCGGTTCCCGAAAACGAGAAAGGCAAGGGGTTTTATTCCCGCTATTTTCTGATCCCCAAGGCCAAGGGGGGCCTCAGGCCTATCCTCGACCTGCGAGAGCTCAACAAATACCTCGTGAAGTTGAAGTTCCGCATGGTATCCCTGGGGACCATTATTCCATCCCTGGATCCGGGAGACTGGTACGCCGCCCTCGACATGCAGGACGCGTATTTCCACGTTGCCATTTGGCCACGCCACAGACGCTTCCTCCGCTTCGTTGTGGGGGCTCGTCATTATCAATTTGCGGTCCTCCCGTTTGGCCTGTCCACGGCCCCGAGGGTGTTTACAAAATGCATGGCAGTTGTCGTGGCGCATCTTCGGCGCAACCGTGTCCACGTGTTCCCTTATCTGGACGATTGGTTGATTCGGGGCACGTCGGAACAGCAGGTGTACAGCCATGTCCGCGTGATCACCGGCATGTTTGCGAGTCTGGGCCTCTTGATAAACACAGACAAGTCCACCCTGAGGCCCACTCAGAAGGTGGAATTTATCGGGGCCGTCCTGGACGCCACTGTGGGCAGGGCCTCGCTGCCTCGGCAGCGGTTCCAGACCATGGCGGCGATCGTTCAACGCTTGCGGTCAGCCCCGTTAACGTCAGTGAGGACATGTCTAACCCTGTTAGGCCACATGGCGGCGTGCACTTTTGTGACCGACTACGCTCGGCTCCGCATGAGGCCTCTCCAGCTGTGGCTTATCAGTCATTACAGGCCAAGGCAACCGCTAGACATGTTAATCACAGTCCCCCAGAAGGTCTTAGATTCCCTCGGCTGGTGGTTGGACCAGTCCGTATTGTGTGCGGGTCTTCCCTTTCACCCGTCTCAGCCCTCGGTATCCCTGACAACGGATGCCTCAGATCTAGGCTGGGGGGCCCACCTAGGGACCCTGCGGACGCAGGGCCTATGGTCCCAGGAGGAGGTGGGGCTACACATCAACATGAGGGAGTTGAGAGCGGTCCGCCTTGCTTGCCAAACGTTTTGTCATCAGCTTCAGGGTCGTTGTGTAGCCGTGTTCACGGACAACACGACGACCATGTATTATATCAACAAGCAGGGCGGCACCAGGTCCTCCTCCCTGTGCCTCGAGGCGATACGACTCTGGGACTTTTGCGTAGCCCACTCCATTCACCTCAGGGCTTCCTTCCTTCCCGGAGTACGGAACACGCTGGCGGATCGATTGAGCAGATCCTTCCTGTCACACGAGTGGTCCCTTCGCCCGGACGTCGCTCTCTCCATTTTCCGGAGGTGGGGTTATCCCCGGGTGGACCTCTTTGCGTCCAAGGGGAACAGGAAGTGCCAAGCGTTCTGCTCCTTTCAGGGCAGGGAGCCGGGGTCGATAGCGGATGCCTTCCTCATCCAGTGGTCGACCCACCTGTACTATGCGTTTCCTCCGTTCCCTCTGGTTCACAAGGTCCTCCTGAAGGTGCGCAGAGACAGGGCTCGTGTGATCATGGTGGCCCCGGCATGGCCCAGACAGCACTGGTACACCATGCTGCTAGACTTGGCCGTAGCCGACCCAGTTCCCCTGCCCCTTCATCCGGACCTGATTACCCAGGACCACGGGTCTCTCTGTCACCCAGACCTGCAGTCGCTGCACCTAGCGGCTTGGCTCCTGTGTGGCTGACTGGTTCCGAGCTGCGCTGCTCCACGCCTGTGAGAGAGGTGCTCTTGGGCAGCAGGAAGCCGTCCACAAGAGCCACATATTCGGCAAAATGGAAACGCTTCTCCTGTTGGTGCGTAGAGAGAAATCTCCGCCCTATGGAAGTTTCGGTATCCGAAATCTTAGACTATGTTTGGTCCCTCAAAGGGCAAGGTCTGGCCTTATCGTCGTTGCGAGTACATCTGGCAGCTATCTCCACCTTTCACCCGGGTGCGGACGGTCGCTCCGTTTTTTCTCACCCGACGGTGTCGAGATTTCTTAAAGGGCTGGAACGGTTATTCCCTAACGTCCGTCCCCCTGCTCCAACCTGGGATCTTAACCCGGTGTTGTCCCGACTCATGGGGCCCCCCTTTGAGCCGTTAGCTACTTGCTCCCTGCTTTACCTCTCTTGGAAGGCTGCCTTTCTAGTAGCCATCACCTCAGCTAGACGGGTGTCGGAACTCCGAGCCCTTGTGGTAGACCCCCCATATACGGTCTTCCACAAAGACAAGGTGCAGCTTAGACCACACCCTGCCTTTCTACCCAAGGTGGTCTCAGCCTTCCACGTCAACCAAGAGATTTTCCTCCCGGTTTTTTTCCCAAAACCTCACTCCTCAGGCAGGGAGCAGCAGCTCCACTCGCTGGATGTCCGTAGAGCTCTCGCGTTCTACATAGAGAGGACCAAACCCTTCCGCAAATCCCCCCAGCTTTTCGTGGCGGTAGCGGACCGTATGAAAGGGCTTCCTATCTCCTCCCAGAGGTTATCCTCGTGGGTTACGTCCTGTATCAGGACCTGTTATGACTTGGCCCATGTCCCTACGGGCCGTGTGACTGCGCATTCTACCAGGGCGCAGGCGTCGTCGCTGGCTTTCCTTGCCCGTGTGCCCATCCAGGAAATCTGTCGGGCAGCGACCTGGTCATCGGTCCACACCTTTGCTTCCCACTACGCCCTGGTACAGCAGTCGAGAGAGGATGCGGCCTTCGGAACGGCAGTGCTCCGTGCCGCGACTTCTCACTCCGACCCCACCGCCTAGGTATGGCTTGGGAGTCACCTAACTGGAATGGATGTGAGCAATCACTCGAAGAAGAAAAGACGGTTACTCACCTTTGTAACTGTTGTTCTTCGAGATGTGTTGCTCACATCCATTCCACACCCGCCCTCCTTCCCCACTGTCGGAGTAGCCGGCAAGAAGGAACTGAGGAGCGGGCGGGCCGGCAGGGATATATATTGGGCGCCATGGCGGCGCCACTCCAGGGGGCGACCTGCCGGCCCACTGGAGTTGCTAGGGTAAAAAGTTTCCGACGAACGTGCACGCGCGGCGCGCACACCTAACTGGAATGGATGTGAGCAACACATCTCGAAGAACAACAGTTACAAAGGTGAGTAACCGTCTTTTATCTTGTAAGCAATACAACATTAACTTCTGCATACATTCTTCAGAGCCTCTCTTGCTTTGCTTCAAAGATTCCTGTCCCCAAGTCCAGTAACAGCCCTACACTTTCTCCTCCCTGTCAGTCCTTGCCCACACACCTCTGAGTTTCGGGTTTTTGGAGCAGTGAGGCCTCATATCCGAGTGTTAGGTGAGTGTGGGGAGGAGGGAGAAAAGAGCAGCACCAGTAACCCCCAACATTCTTTTGTCAAGCCCTCCAGCTCAACACCTGCCCAACTTCTAGCAGAGAGCACCGCATCTAGCCCCCAAAACCTCCCACTGTATCGTCAGAGGACCCAAACCCCACAATCAAATTTTGGCTGCAGAAGATTATTTTCATAAAGACTTTTTTTTTTTTTGTGGAATCCAGGAAAGTTGAGGTCATGAACCCAAGAAGGTAAAGAACTTGGAGATTTCAGTTTGGATGATGATGGTGAATGTTGCGTTTCGTGGGTAGAGTTATAGTACTTTGTCTTTCTGTAATGGCTTCCATTCAAGGATCTCAAAGCACTACACCAAACATGAAGCAAACTTCCGTTCTGTTTTTGTTCGGTTTCATACAGAGTCTTATCCTGCCCTCATTACTATTCTATCCAAGTCCCTTCCAGCAGTGGTTTATTCTTTCACTTTTCCACTTCACACAGGAAAATTTTGTGAGCACTACAGTGTGTTGTTTTGGTATGGTTGTGGTGGAGGGTTTTTTGTGTGTTTAGTGCTGTGTGTTAGAGAAGGCAGGTCGGAGAAGTTCACCTTGTACTTGGAGTGAGATTTGTGATGGCCCTTAGTTCCTGTTGGACCTTGTTCCATGGTTTCAGATGAGCCCTGGGAAAGCTCTGTTTTCTGCAGTCTTCGCCCTTGTTGTAAAAAGTTCTACTGTGCCTGCGGAGTGGAATGGTCTATCTTGTCCTCATCTCAGAAGGTTGGGTGATCTTAATACTATGCCCAGGCCATGGAGTGCCTTGAGGATAATGACCAAGTCCCTGAACTTGATATGATATTCTAAGGGAAACCAATTTAGAGAACAGAGGACGGGTCTGATGTGCTCATGTTAGCCTATGTTGCTGAGGAAATGCACTTCAGCATTTTGTACTAGTTAGGGTTAACTTAAGAGCTGAAGGTTTGTTGCCCAAGTATATTGCATTGCTGCTGTCCAGACAGGGAGTTGACAAAGGTATGTATAACAGAGGCCATCAGCCTGGTCCTATCCATTCACCTGTCTGGCATGAGTGACCCTATCAGAAGTTATGCTCCCATCAGCAAAGCTCTCGGGATCATGGGGAACTCAAGCCTTTCAGCCATTTCAAGGCACAGTCCATGGGACTGATGTGAAACCTCAGACCTCTTCTACATGTCTTGGCAACACTGTAAGTAGCACAGATGAAACCAATGAAAACATTAAAGCCAGAACAGTGAAAACCTCCGATACCTTTTGTAACTCTAAAGCTGAAGAAACAGAAATCTTGTCCTCCAAACTAAACCTAGCATATTCAACACCATTGTAACATCAACTTACTCTGTGGCATTAAAACTTGGAGATGACTTCTTTGAGTGATGTCCCCATGGGTGCTCCACTGTAGTTCCTTCTCTGCTGCACTTACAGTGGAGTCCCATGGGGGGGACACATCTTAAAAAACCTCAGTTACCACACAAAGTGAGTAACCTCAGTTACTGTGCAAGGTGAGTAACCCTCTCTTATTAAGATCTTACTACCTAAACTCCAGGCTTTTATAAACAGTTTTTAGACAATTCTTTAATATCAGATGACCAGGAAAAAAATGACGACAAATTACAGAACAAAAATAGAGATGGCTAGGACATACATAAAGACCTGAATAACATAAGACAGGCATTGGACTAGAACCCCCAGGTCAAGAGGCAACAAGGTAGACCAAGGAAATGCACAATAAAAACAGAACTACAACAAGATGGAAGCCAGTGGTGAATACGTGGAGTAGAGAGGCATAAGAGAGAGAAGGTGTGTTTAAACTTCACCACCCTTGGTTTTATGAATGATTTTGCCCCAGTTCGTATTGTGTCTGTGCACTTGAAAGTTTCACAGACAAAATAAACACAAATAAGGGTGGTCATTTTACCTCCTGTATTTTTGGCAGGCAATGATTTCCCGTTCATCTCTGTGTGTGATTTGACTGAATGCAAACATTGTTAAAAAGAAGCAGTCGTGGAATATTTTACTCATTAATGTCCTTGCCAAGACTTCTCTCAGCTAATACAGTGCCTTTTGAGGACTGGTGATAACTAAGGCTACGTTTTAGCCGTGTATTTTTAGAAAAGTCGTGGACATGTCACAAGCTGTAAAGAAAAATTAACAGGCCCGTGACGTGTCCATCACTTTTACTAAAAATGCCCGCTTGGACTAAAACTTGGGCAGGGGTGGCAACCACCACGGGTGCTGGGGAGGTGACCCAGGACCCTGGCTGTTGCTGGGGGAGGGAAGGTTGGTGGGGATGGCAGGGGCTTCCTACCCAGCTCCGCATCCCTACAGCTCCTAGGTGGTAGAGGCAGGGGCTCCTCCGCTACTCCAGCCAAAAGCTCCAGTTGCCACAGCTCCCATTGGCCAGGAACCGCAGCCAATGGGAGCTGTGGATGTGGGCAGCATGTGGCATGGGGACATGCACACCCCTGCCTAGGAGCTTCAGGGAGGCCCCCCACCCCAGGTAAGCATGCCCCCCACACCTTCCAAACGCCTGTCCTGCTAGACTGTAGCTCCCTCCCACACACCCAAATTACTGCTGCTGGACAGCACGTGTCATTGCAGAGGTCACGGAAAGTCACAGAATCCATGACCTCCATGACACTTGCAGCCTTAGTGATAACTATCCATCCTTTCTTAAAATGGACTCATGCAGTGTTCACGACTGCTTCACAAGCTTTCCGTGAAGTACCCACTCTCCTCTGGAGAAAGTGTGCAGGTTTGTCGTGCTGAGCATGTAGAAGTGTCACAGAGTACAAGTATGGGAAGCGCTAACTGTTGTGCATTCCTACCTTTCACTGAGCATGGAGGGAAAAAATGGTTCTGTTTACTAGCAAGATTGCCATACATTTGAGCACGCAAATCAGTCCGACCACATTAGCCTTTTCATTGCTAATACATTAATTATCCAGAATCAATTTAGTATTTGTTCTTATTAAAGAGTATGTTGTTATGAACTATGTAAATGGGTTCTATCAGTGAAAACAAATGGGGCCAACCTGCTGTCAGGGCACCTGTGAATTACTAAGTTTAAAAACATTTTAAAGGTAACTTTGCATTGGTGCATTCTGCTGATAGAAGTGGGGAGTTTATCTGGCCAGGCTGTCTCATGTAGCTTGCAGGCAACCTGATTAGAGAAATTAAACAAAGTTCAGACACTTTGTAATTTCCCTGTTGACTTGAAGTCTGTTTCCCTTCTCCAGTTGTAGGGTTAAATGGGGCTTCCTTAGAAGCCAGTCATAGGTTCCTCATCACTAACCAATAGGTGTTGCTACCTAACTAGGCAGAGTCCCTGTTCTTAGGGTTGTGTTTTACTATTAAGACTAGGAATATGATTCCTGGAGTGTGGGCAAGGTATGTTTTTGGGCTGGAGGTGCTGTGCTCCTCCTTGGGATGATGCCTTGCATTGCTTGGCAGCTAGCTACCTCTTGCTGCTTAAGAACCATAATTTACTGATTCTGAAAGGAGAACCATATTGTTTTTCCCCACACGAAAAAGATGATTGCTGTGATGCAGGACCTGCTAAAGAGGATTGTGGCAATAGAGACCCTTGAGGCCCTGTAAGAGGGACTACTGAGCACTCCCTGTAGAAGGGAAGGAAGGTTATCACCATCAGTTTATGATGGGGATACCCATGACCCAGAGGGCTAATTCCCATCTAAATTGTCAGTTTTGTATATTCTTCAGTACCTGGTCAGATTTTTGCTTCTGGTTTGCAACAAAATTAATAAGGGCCATGTCTGTATCTTCCTGGAATACAGGCATCCTTTATTTTATCAAAATATGATGTTTTCCGGTTCACATACCTTTCACGTTTGGATGTCATATTTATATTTTTTTAACGGAGTCTAGTCTCATTATTACATTAACTTCATTTTAAAATTCCCACTACTATGGTAGTAAAAATGGCTTAAAATGTTGAGATAGAAACCTGCATGAACTCAGATAAATTAAATTCAGTTTGCCCTGAAACTCATAGCAGAGACTTTTTCAGTTTCCTTTTTCATTTCATTCATTTAGTATTCCTGCATGCACCCATCAGTATAAGCAAAAAATGTAAATGGTTCATGCCAGCTGGAGGCCTGCAGTCACAACACTTCACTGCAAATAATGGCTCTGCAACCAATGCGATAAGACCAATTTTCAAAAAACATCAACTACTACCTGGCTAAACTGCCATATTGACTGTTTTATTTGTTGTTAAAACAAAATTTTATTATTACAATCGCTGCTGGACAACCTAGGTTACATCAGGAACTATAAACATGTGAAAATGCAATTTATAATGAAACTTAAGATATTTTCTTACTAATCAAACATATCCATGTTTAGTCTCATTGCAGAGGTGAATATATTTTTGGAAGTTTAAGGAAAATTCTTTTAGTTTTGTAATGCAAGGGAGGGTGGGGAAAAACAAAATTTGTAGTGGGGAAAGTGTCAGATTTGTTTGTGCACTTTCTTTGTTGCTGAATTTTAAAACGTTAGGTATTTCTGGCAGTCTAGTGATACTGAGAACTAGTCCTTTATTTTTCAGCAAATACAATTTAAAAAGTAAACATGGGAACTGTGGTGTTGCCTCAATATAACATTACAACTAATAAACGCATTAAGATTTAAATGTAGAAAACTTTATTTCATAGGCTATTTGCAACTCAGAAATATTCTTTTTAAAAGAATAAATGTGTTTTATGAGTGAAATTTTTATGCCGCTGCAAAGTTGGCATGCTGTGCTGGGGGGAGCCTTTTTTCCTGCAGATCTAATTGGCTGCACCAGCTAAAAAGTATGTGTGTAGTAGTTGCTGCAAGAGCACAATGAAGTATTAGTTGAGAATGTGAACTTCACAAGCATAATAGATTAACTGCAAGGAGTTTGCATAATCAAACCAAAGAGCTCTGGATTTTGTATCAGGGGAGTTAGAGAGGAACAGGAACAAATCTAAATGCTCAGTAGCAAAGTAAAGTCACGTTGCTTGTATGGTAGATTTTTCTGTTCCATGATTGCATCTTGCACTTACATGGTAACTTGATGAGAAACTGCTTAACAGAATGGGATGGAGTACTGTGTGTTAGTGAGAACATGATGCTGGGACTCAGGACTCTAGTTCACAGACACTGGGCAACTAACTTAACTTGTGTGTCTTAGGGCAAGTCCACACTACAGCGCTACATCGGCACAGCTACAGCGCCTGTCGGCATAATTACTCTATATCGGAGATGCGGAAGCTGTCAGTGAGAGAGCATCTCCTGCCAACGTAGCCCGGTGTGGAGACGCGTGGGGGGAGGGGACTTTTTCACACCACTGAGCAATGCAAGTTACATTGACTTAAGCTGCAGTTTAACCCACACTTAGTTTTCCCATTTGTAAATTGGAGGTAATACATACCACATAAAGGCCCAGGGAGGCTTGTTTAATGTTTGTAAAGATCTGACAGATCATTTGATAGCAGATGCTATAGAAATGCAAAGTATGTTTATAATAGTATACTTGATGAGTAGAAAGGCAAAGAACTGGAGAATATGCTGTAGGAAGCAATGCAGAGGGTGAACTAAATAGAGATTAATGAGCCTCATCAGTCTCTAATTTCTCTGGTTTATTGGACTACGATGTATCTGTTACCCAAGTGGTGACCACCATTTTTCTGAAAGGTGTCATCCCAAGAATTTTATTTTGAAACAACAATTACGTATTTAATGTTTTTTTGATTGCCAAGTCAGTATTAAAGCAAGAATGAAACTTAATTTTACACAGGGTAGAGAGGAACATGCAGTACTGTTGTGTGTAAAGAAAGAAAACATGTCTGCGTGGTGTGTTATTTTTTAATGGTATGGTGGCTGCCAGCAAGCAGTCCACACGATTATTTTAATTATAACCTTTTATTATCAAATGCAATTCAGACTGTATAAATAGCAGGGAGTACTTTTGTCAACCTGTGATATTTCGTATGGCTGAACAAAGCGAGATTGGTCATTCTGACTGGGAGATCTACATGAATCAAAACTTCAGAATTGCTTCACTGTTCTCCCCCACCGCATTTTCTAATCAGTCGTTTTTGTTTTTTACATAATGTAGCATCCTGTTTTGCTGCTTTTGCCCATGAGTTCCATCAGTTCATCTGTACTGAAAGATCCTTGGGAGTTTTGGGTTGCCAACAGCTTGGAGCTCTGGCTCAGATGCACTTAAACAGAATTTTATATATTGTTTCTGTAGAATTTTCTGGTTTGAAGTTATTAGCTTTATTTCCCATTAAACACACCACTCTCAATTCCCTATTCTTTGGCTCTTATTATGTTGCAAAGGAGAGACTGAAACTTCATAACCAATCAGTGCCACTCCTTTTACCAAAAAGAGTCACACTTTTAAGCACAGTCTGGAATTCTGCTCTTAGGCTGTGGACAAGAGTCTCTGATACAATCTAATCTGTGTCTTCCAAATAATAACCCTTCCTGAACAGATTCTCTCCTTTTAAGATGACATATTGACCAGTCTGTAACACGGGTTGAATCCCCTCTCAGTGGACAAAGGCAGGTACTTCAGAAGGGCAGAGTTATCTGTCCCAGATAAGTTCAATTGAAAAATGATTAAATGTTTTTTTAATAAATAATTAATTTGTGTTAATTTCTAGTTCTTCTTGCATCATATTTTTTTCTAATATGTGAAGAATTAATTTGTGACACATCACTGAAATTATCACTGCATGTTGGAGACCAAGCTGTCTTCACCAACTCTGTTTTAGAACATACTTGTGCTATCATTAGGGTGGGAATTTTTTTAATCAAAACACTGTGTCAACTAATACCTTATATTGAGATTTATGTAGATAGGTTGAGTGTTGTTAATTATTCCTGCATTCTTGAAATCTGCCTGCAGTGCCCAACACCTTTAGATTTAAAGGCATGGCACCATGGGTCAAAGCCTGTGATCTAACCCTAAGTATTTCTCTTTAATGCTTTATAGAGCAATTGCATACATATATATGGTGCTGGAGACCCAGCTCTGAAGGTTTTCAGATACCTTATGGGATTCAGACTTGAGGGGTATGCTGTTTGCGCTTGTTACGTGCTGATATTTCCCTCTCCGCTATGTATTTGCCGTATTTTTAGGTGTTTCTGAACCTTCTAAATAAAAACTTCAGGGACAATTAAAGTCCATAATGAAGTCCAAATAAAGCTTTGTAATATTCTGGCTCTGTATGTATACTTTTCCTATCCCAAAGAGCCCAATCTTTATTAGTGGAAACTTTACATAAACATTCAGTAAAAGAATAGCTTAATTAAATGAACTTGGGGGTGGCATCAAGAAACCTATCCTAAGGACAAGTGTATGACGGTTTAAATAGCTTGAAATGAGACTAATTGGTATTAAAACATTCATACTTTATAGAGATCTATGCATCTAGCACTGGTAACAATTTTACTGACTTTTTTTTTCAATATTTCACTTTTCTCCATGTTGACCTCTGCATACTGTTGATTAGATTTTTCGTGCAACATGACACTTTGTAGATCTCACAGTTGGATGGGATAGTAAGATAACTGGGCAATAATTATTTAAGCAGCAAGTTTCTTACTAAACAGAACCTGGTTGAGTTTTTGAAGAGACTGCTAAGCCATTTTTGTTGATATTTCACCCACAATGTAGTAGGTGCTTAGCAAATATATATTGTTGTAGTTGACACTTGGTGTATGGTTAGACTGTAAGCTCTTCAAGCCAGAGACCTTTTGTGTGTGTGTGTGTGTATATATATACACACACACACTTACAGTCTAACCAGACAGCAAGTGTCAACTACAACAAAAACCAAGTGATTGAACAGTGAACTCTTATTAAACCCAGACATCTCTTCATTTTTTAAAAATGAAAAGGCTTCTTGTCATGCAGCCTTAGAGCTCCCCAAGCTAAGCATTCGCCAGGCTACTGTTTGGACCTCATCCTAGATCAATGTGCACTTAAGCTTTCCTTGGTCTCAGAGGGCTGCAACATTGTTTCTTCCCTTGGCCTTTCTGGCACTTTTCCTGGGCACAGGATCTCTGTCTGTTACTCCTTCAAAGAAGTGAGACCCTATGGCCAAGTTGCCCTAAGCCCCCAGGATTAATGCTGACCTCCTAGACTCCCCAGCTGCATAAGTCCTTTCCCAGAACTCCTGCCTTGTGGTTTTATAGTTTTTATAGTTCACCTCTTCAGGGACATGTGAGAGTGAAAGCAAACAACACACAAGCTTTGTAAGGGTTTTTTTAAAAAAAAGTCGCCCTTTGGTTAGCACAAGAAATATATAGATCTTGACAAAACAAAACAAAAAAAAAACATAGCTGCATTTCCCAGCCTCAATTTCTCACCACTCTTGAGCATTCTTTGGGCTTAGGTCAGAGTCATCTAAGGAGCCCAGAATCCTACCTCTTGCACATGCCTTCTCCTCTGAATCATGGAGTTTCTCTCTAGTGCAGTCAGTTTCCTTCTTCCTGGGCTTATTCCTCAATAAAACAAGACTCCCCTGCTACAGAAACATGCCCCTTTGTTCATCTTCCCTACCCAGGCTTCCTCATATCTCTTCATGAGTTTTCCTCAAGTCTGTCAGGTTCTGTGACTTTTAAAACCCAACAATAACACCTGTTTGTTTTTTGTCATGCTTCTGCAAAAATTCTACTGCTCTAATTCGGTCCTGCAGAAACATTTGGTCAACCTAATTTCCCTGTCTTCAGCCATCTCATTGGTACTGCGGTGCTCTCACTTGAATGGGAGGCATCAAGGTTTGACAGCCCTCCATTGCTCTTGATCTGGGGAGTGGGTAACACACCCCTGGCAACATGTGGCTGACTCCACCTTGAGGCATTTCAATGAGCAGTTTCATAAGATCGGGCAGAACGCATAAGTCATGCACAGATTCCTTAAATCAGAATTCTGTTGTCTGTTATAGCACTTCTTTGAGTGTATGCCTAGGTCTTGTAGGCCTTTTGAAATAAATGTTTTGAGGAACAAGATCTGGAGATGGGAGACATGAAGGCTCAGTTAATCATGAACAATGATCCTAGAAATCCATTTTGCCACAGAAAAACACGAATTTGCGTTTATACAGAAAATCTTTAGTTTTTACATTTTGTGAAAAAATAAACATATACAATCTAATTGCGACTGGGGCCAGATCAGATAATCAAGAGAATGGGTGGGGCTTCAGCTGTCAGTCCTAGGCTGCAAGGCTTGGGTGGTAAGCTTAAAAATTGTCAATATATTGGTAAAACATTGTGTTCAACTGATACTCATATATGCTGTGGCTAGGGGAACTAAAGTTCAGCATTTCATTTGAATCATGGAAAAACATGGATTTTTGGTGGGGGTGGTCAGAATTTGGGGGGATTATCACTGAAAACTAGGGTCCCTGGTCATGAAGCTTAGGCATAGAAACTGGTTGTTCTTGGAGTGCTTGCTCATATCCATTCCAGTTAGGTGTGCACGTGCTGCATGCACGTTCGTCTGAGATTTTTACCCTAGCAACACTCGGTGGGCCGGCAGGGTGCCCCCTGGAGTGGTGCTGCTATGGTGCCAGATATGTACCCCTGCCGGCCCCTCCGCTCCTCAGTTCCTTCTTACCGCCCATGTCGGTCATTGGAACAGTGGAGCGCAGCTTAGCTGATCTCCACCTCCCTAGTGATTCACTCGTTTCTATTGTAATTGTGTGTATAGTTCGATTTCTTCAAGTATAGTTAATGTTTAGTTATTAGTTCTGTAGTAGTTATTGTAGATAGTTAAGAGGGATCGGGGGTTAGCCTCTTCCCCTCGCCCGGTACCGGGGCCCATGCCTGGTTCACTGGGCTTCAGACCGTGCTCAGTCTGTCATAGGCCGATGCCCATAGGAGACCTGCACGATTCCTGTCTTAAGTGCTTGGGTGAATCCCATCTTATGGACAAGTGCCGCATCTGTAAGGCGTTCAGGCCCCGGACTAAAAAAGAGCGGGACATTCGCCTAAAACAACTTCTGATGGAGGCAGCGTTGACTCCCCAGTCTTCGGCACCGCCAGCGGCACCGGGAACAAGTGCCTCTTCGGCACCAGAGCACACGCCAACGGTGAAGGCTCCTCGACATCAGCCATCACCGGCCCAAGCTCCTACCCGACACCATTCGCTCTCACCACAGAGCAAGAAGCACAAGCCTCCTGCAGCTGCTATATATACACCACAATCTGAGCGCTTAGCCAAGTCGGACTGCCCGGCACCGTCAGACTGCTGCAGCACCGATGTCCTCTGCACCATTGACTCCCGCCTCGCAAGAGCCGTCAAGTCTGGTGCCTTACCAGATCCCTGGCACGCGCCAGTGGTTGAGCTTATCGTGCCCTCGACTCCGGAGACGTTCTCCACGGCACGGGACTTGATTGGCTTAAAGGAGCCTGAGCTGTCTCAACCCCCGTCGCCGCCGGTGCGGGTTCTTCAGTCTGTAGGCACGCCGGCCCCCATGAGACCTTCTTCGCCCGGTCACTGAACACCACCGGTCCCGATCCAGGTCCCACAGGCACTCCCGGTCCCATCATCGATCTCAGTCCCGTGGCCACTCGCAGTCCCAGTACTGTTCCCCATCGAGGTACTGGTCGTACTCGCGGCACCGTTCGAGGTCCCGGTCGCTGTCCAGATACTATCGGCACTGCTCCAGATCTCGGCACCACTGGCGGCACCGAACCTCTCGCAGCCAATCCCAGCACGGCGATTCCAGGCACCGGTCGACCTCCTTGCACCGCGCTGGTCGCAGGTCCCGCTCCCGGCACCGTCACGACTCTCGGTACCGTTCTCCGGCACCGCGTAGGGATGGTTCGAGTGGACACAGAGACCCACATCAAACGGTCTCCGCCCCCCCGTGGCCGTCTAGTCATCCGTCGATCTCCTCCCATGCAAATACTGCATCTTATGGGGATTTGGATAACCACAAGGGACCTCATCAGTGGCCCTTTTGGACGCCTTGGGCCTACCACCAAACCCAAGATGGACCGCATATACCATCGTACTCCAGCCCTTCTGAACATCGGGCACCAGAGACCACAGTGAGCAGACTTCCCCGGCTGGTACGGAGGAATCTCCAGCCCACGTACCAGACCCACAAGATCCGCTGCCTCAGGACATCCCCCAAGACCAGGAGTCGATCCAAGACTCGCTTATTCCCGAGGTTTCATCCTCTTTTCTTCCCAGGATGAAGCGGTGGCAGGGACGTCTACATCTGGACCGCCCCCAATCGACCTCAGGTCACACCAGGGCCTTCTGCACCACATCGCCCTCAATATCAACTTGCCCATAGAGGAAGTTCCTGAGGTGGACGACCCCATTGTCAGTATACTGTCGGCGGAGGCCCCAACCAAGGTGGCCCTCCCCTTCATCCACTCAATCCAGGCTAGAGCGGATACCATCTGGCAATCCCTGGCATCCGTACCGCCCACAGCCAGAGGGGTTTAACGTAAATACATGGTACCCTCCAAAGGGTATGAGTACCTGTATATACACTTCCCCTCCTTGTTCATTGGTTGTACAGTCTGTCAATGAACGGGAGCGCCGTGGCCACCAAGCCCCTGCTCCTAAATCAAGGGAGGCCTGGCGAATGGATTTGTTGGGGAGAAAGATCTATTCCGCGGGAGGCCTCCAACTCAGGGTGGCGAACCAGCAAGCCCTCCGGAATAGGTACAGCTACAACACCTGGGAGGTAGTAGGGAAGTTTGCAGAGCTCGTCCCGCAGGACTCCCGCCAGGAATTCACAGCTCTCCTGGAGAAAGGGAAGAAAGTTGCGCAGACCTCCCTCCAGGCCTTGCTGGATGCTTCCGATTCGGCAGCTAGAACCGTCTCCTCTGGAATTGCCATGCGGCTTATATCATGGCTGCAAGTGTCAGGCCTGCCACCTGAAGTTCAATACACGATAGAGGACCTACCCTTTGATGGCCAGGGCCTCTTCTCCCAGAAGACAGACCCTCGGCTACAGAGTCTGAAGGACAATTGCGTAATTATGCATTCACTGGGAATGCATATGCCGCAGACTCAAAGATGATCTTTCCGGTCGCAACATCAGCGCCCCTATCCCCTACCTCGGCCAAGGCAAGACTCCACCAGAAGGCGAGGTTGTACCTCTCGCAGACGACAATCTGGACCTCAGGGGGGTAACAATTCCGGTCCCATCAAACCACCAGCGGGACCGAAGCCAAACTTTTGAGGGTGCCCCCGAGAGCACTGTACCAATGACCTCCCAGGATCCTTTTCAGTTCTCCAACCACCTTGCCGCATTCCTCCCTGTGTGGTCCCAGCTAACTTCGGACCGTTGGGTCCTCTGCACAGTGGAGTGTGGCTACCGTCTTCAGTTTGTTTCAACCCCACCTTCCTACCCTCCCTCCTCGTCCCTCTTCAGGGACCCCTCTCACGAGCAACTCCTTCTGCAGGAGGTTTTGAGGCTCCTTGTGATGGGAGCTATAGAGGAGGTTCCGGAGGAATTAAGGGGCAAGGGGTTCTAGTCCAGATATTTCCTAATTCCTAAGGCAAAAGGGGGCCTCCGGCCTATCCTGGACCTGCGAGGACTGAACAAATTGATGAGAAAGTTCAAGTTCCGCATGGTATCCCTGGGAACCATCATCTCTTCCCTGGATCCCGGAGATTGGTACGCTGCTCTCGACATGAGGGACGCATATTTCCACTTCGCGATTTACCCTCCGCACAGACTGTACCTACGCTTTGTGGTGAATCGTCAACATTATCGATTTGCGGTCCTTCCCTTTGGCCTCTCCTCGGCCCCTCGGGTATTCACGAAGTGTATGGCGGTAGTCGCCGCCTCCCTCCGCTGTCGTCGAATACATGTCTTCCCATACCTCGACGACTGGCTTATTCGAGGGACCTCCAAGGCTCAGGTCACCGCTCATGTAAACGTCATCAAGGGCCTATTCACCCGTCTAGGCCTGATAATCAATCTGGACAAATCCATTCTGCTACCTACGCAGAGGATAGAATTCATAGGGGCCATGCTAGACTCCAATCTTGCAACGGCCAGCTTGCCCCCACCACAGTTTCAGGCTATAGTTTCCCTTATACAACGACTACAAACCTTCCCAACAACCTCTGTCCGCACCTGCCTAGGCCTCCTCGGTCACATGGCTGCGTGCACCTTCGTTACGAAGCACGCTAGACTGCGCATGCGTCCTCTTCAGACTTGGCTCGCCTCAGTCTATCGTCCACGCAGGGATGCCATAGACATGATAATCATGGTTCCATCAAGTGTTCTGGGCTCCCTCGACTGGTGGCTGACACCCTCCCTGGTGTGTGCCAGTCGTCTGTTCCATCCATCGCAGCCCTCTGTGTCCCTGACAACAGGCGCTTCCTCTCTCGGCTGGGGCACTCACTTAGGGCACCTTCGCACCCAAGGCTTTTGGTCCTTTCAGGAGCTGGCGCTTCACATCAATGTCCGCGAACTGAGAGCGGTCCGACTGGTGTGCCAGACCTTCCAGCGTCATCTACAGGGCCGTTGTGTTGCAGTGTTCACAGACAACACAACGGCCTTGTATTACATAAACAAGCAGGGAGGGACGTGATCTTCCCCCCTTTGTCAAGAGGCAATGAGATTGTGGGACTTCTGCATAGCCCACTCGATAGACCTGGTAGCCTCCTTTCTCCCGGGAGTCCGGAACACTCTCGCGGATCACCTGAGCGGGTCCTTCCTGTCCCACGAGTTGTCCATCCGTCTGGACATCCTCCTTTCAGTATTCCGGAAGTGGGGCTTTCCCCAGATAGACCTCTTTGCCTCCCGAGAGAACAGGAAATGCAAGGTGTTCTGCTCCCTGCAGCTTCGCTCCCCAGGCTCCCTCTCGGACGCGTTCCTAATTCCTTGTAAAGGTCGTCTACTTTATGCCTTTCCACTCTTTCCCCTAGTCCACAGAGTCCTGCTCAAGCTCCGCAGGGACAGGGCCCAGCTAATCCTAATCGCTCCGGCGTGGCCGAGGCAGCACTGGTACACCATGCAGCTCGACCTATCTCTAGCGGCCCTGATACCTCTGCCACTCTGCCCAGACCTGATAACACAGGACTTCGGCAGACTTCACCACCCGAACCTGCAGTCCCTCCATCCGAATTGCTCTGTTCCACCCCAGTGCAACAGGTCCTACTGGGAAGCAGAAAGCCTTCCACATGGGCAACATATCTCGCCAAGTGGAAGCGCTTCTCCCATTGGTGCGCCCAGCATAACTTTATTCCTGAAGGCGTATCGGTCCCCATTATCTTGGACTACTTATGGTATCTCAAGGAGCAGGGCCTGGCGCTCTCTTCGATAAGGGTGCATCTGGCCGTGATTTCCATCTTCCATCTTGGGGAATCTGGCAGTTCGACCTTCTCTCACCCTATAGTTTCCAGATTCCTTAAGGGCTTGGAGCGGCTCTACCCTCAGGTTAAGCGCCCTTCCCCTACCTGGGATCTCAACCTTGTATTAGCTAGGCTTACAGGCCCTCCCTTTGAGCCGTTAGCCACATGCTCGCTGCTGTACCTATCCTGGAAGACAGCCTTCCTTGACGCTATCATCTCGGCCAGACGAGTATCGGAGCTTCGTGCTTTGATGGTAGATCCCCCGTACATGATATTCTACAAGGACAAGGTACAGCTGCGACCACACCCGGCTTTCCTTCCCAAGGTGGTCTCTGCCTTCCACATTAATCAAGACATTTTTCTACCAGTCTTCTTCCCGAAGCCACACGCATCGCACCGGGAACAACAGCTACATACCTGGATGTCCGCTGGGCCCTTGCCTTTTACATCCAGAGGACCAAACCTTTCAGATGCTCGCCTCAGCTATTCGTAGCGGTCGCGGAGCACATGAAAGGCATGCCTGTCTCTTCCCAGAGGCTCTCATCCTGGGTGACATCCTGTATCCAGACATGCTACGACTTGGCCCGCGTTCTGACTGGCCATCTCACCGCCCACTCTACTTGGGCTCAAGCCCCGTCTGCCGGTTTCCTGGCCCACGTTCCCATCCAGGAAATATGTCGCGCAGCTAGCTGGTCTTCCGTCCACACTTTTGCATCCCACTATGCACTGATCCAGCAGTCTAGAGATGATGCCGTCTTTGGCTCAGCGGTCTTACGTTCTGCAACATCTCACTCCAACCCCACCGCCTAGGTAAGGCTTGGGAATCACTTAACTGGAATGGATATGAGCAAGCACTCGAAGAAGAAAAGACGGTTACTCACCTTTGTAACTGTTGTTCTTCGAGATTTGTTGCTCATATCCATTCCAAACCCGCCCTCCTTTCCCTCTGTTGGAGTAGCCGGCAAGAAGGAACTGAGGAGCGGTGGGGCCGGCAGGGGTATATATCCGGCACCATAGTGGCGCCACTCCAGGGGGCGCCCTCCCGGGCCACTGAGTGTTACTAGGGTAAAAATCTCTGACGAACGTGCACATGGCGCGTGCACTCCTAACTGGAATGGATATGAGCAACACCTCTTGAAGAACAACAGTTACAAAGGTGAGTAATAGTCTTTTATGGGACATGAAAGAAAACCTGCAAATTCTAGGCAGGGAAATAGAGAGGCTTTCTTGTGAATGTTTAATGCTTTAACACTGTTTGTAGAGGTGCTAGAACTTAGTGTGAGAATATTTTTACAGAACATAAATTATTCTTCTACAGTCAGATTTGGATAACATGATAAAATTAGCCTCTGATAGTGTTTTGATCACCTGCAAATTGGAAATAGTCCCCTACTGACTTTCCATGCATGCTGACATTTGTGTGCGTAGAGTTCATAAAGCAATTCAGGAAGTTTGTGTTAAGCAGTGATTACCCACTCTTGTAATATAATAAGTTCTTAAGTGAGGCTGGTCTTGCATGCTTGAGCTATGGACCATCTACACAGATAAATCGACTACATTGGCAGAGCGTGTTGTTATATTACAGTCAACCAACAGAATTATAGTACAGATTGAACATGTTACAGAATTGTGGTGTATCCTTGGCCTTTTGCAGGGGTGCAGCAGTTTGAGTTTTGTCTGTACAGGCAAACTGTATCTTCATAGCAAAATAAAAATGCTGTCACAGTTATTTTTAGTAAAAGTCAGACAGGTTGTGGGCAATAAACAAAAATTCATGGAAGCCTGCAATCTGTCTGTGACTTGTGCTAAAAAATAATTGGGCAGGAGGTCTGACTGAAGCCCAAGTGGGGGATGAAAGCCCAAGCCCCACTGTTGGGGGTGGTGTCCTGCACCCTCTGCTGCAGCAGTTCCAGGGGCCCCTTGCCGCAGTCTCAGTGGCTCAGAGCTCTGGGGCCCCCACACTGCCTGCAGCAGCTCAGAGCCCCGGGGGCCCCCTGCCGCAGCTGACAGCTCTGGCCCCACTGCTCTGGGGCTGAAGCAGAAAATGTCACAGAAGTCTCTGCAAGTCACAGAATCCATGCCTCTGTGACACAACCGTATCCTTATGCATAGCTATTTTAATATTGTTGGCCTCACATACCCTGGCTGGCCAAACCTGCAAAGGTAAAGCTGTATTTAAACCTGAATTTTAAACTAAGGCTATAGCATAATGTATTGTGCTGTCAAGCCTCTTATGTCCAGTGTTATGAAGCTTTCTTGCATTTTTCTAAAGAACAGTTCTATTTATTTAGGTGGAACAAATGGGCCAAAGCCAATAACAACCCAGTCTCTGTCCAACACTAAACAGTGTTAAACATGGTCCAGGGTTTGGCATTCAGAGGCCTCAGCCTGCTTAGTACCATGGCCCAAACACAATTGAAAATTATTTTAACCTTCTATTAAAGATAAAGAAAAGGAAGAAAAAAAAGTAAAGCATTTGAAATGTAAAGAATTAAGTCAGGCTTTTATTTCAACATGTTTTGTTCCCTTTAGCTGGAGAGAGTTTTAGAAGGAAAAACCTCTGGTTTGACAGTCTCTTAAATATTATTGAAGATGGTAATAACTGTCCCTCTAGGAAAAAGAAAGTTAGTTGAAATGAGCTGGAGCTACTACTGTTAAAATCTGATCCCATTTCATCCCAGGTGGTGGCTGGGATTCAGTTGGAGCCAGTAAAAGTGAGAATATTATCTGGGTTCCTCTCAGGCCTGGTCTGGTCAGGACATCTCTCAGGGTTAGGATAATGAAGGCCTGGGACCCCAAGAGATGAAGGGGGTGGCAGCCATGATGGTGAAGCTTGCTTCAGTATCCTCTATTCTTTCACTTACTCTGGTTTTTTTCTGTCCTTTGTTCTCCTTACCTCTCCTCCCCCTAGTTCCCAAAAAGGTCTTTCTTTCAGGACTCAAAAAGGGTGGAATAGCCCATCCCCTCATTATTTTTGCCCATCAATTAGGCCTACTTTCTGAGACACTAATTTTGGGTCATTAACTCCACATCGTTTCTTTTTAACAAGTATAATTACAGCAGTCTTTGGGTTATTTGAACATGGTCTTTTTTGTTTAAACTAATCCAGTTTCTCTGGTTTTCTTGCATCTAGTCCCATTAACATTTGTTGTTATGGGTTGTGACATCTTATGAACTTACACTCACTTTTTACAGTTAAACTCACAGTTAAGGTAAATTTATAAACCCAATTACCACAGCAGAACAGAGTAGGACATTTCAGTTAATGTAATTAATTTTCAAGTGTAATAAATGGTGGTTATGGCACTTTTAACCACTCTGCTTTATGTACTTGTATTTCTTGTCACAGATGGAGTTGAAGAAGAGAAAATGGAAACTGAGACAGATGGGCAACAGTCAGAAAAGGTAAACATCTGAGATTTGTCTCTGATACAGTGATTCTTTTCATAAAGTTCACAAGTCTGAGTTGTGTGTGTTACAGTAGCACCTAGAGGCCTTAATCAAAGATCGGGGCCCATTGTGCTAGTCACTGTACAAATATATAATGAAAAGATGGGCCTTACCCAGGTGACTTAAATTGTAGTAGAGAGCTTCTTGTTCTCAGCCTCATCTCTGCAGAGTGAATTAAACACTCCTGTCGTAGGAGTGCCCTCTTGCAAGTTTACTGCTGAGCAAAGTGGGAAGAGATGTCAGTATCTTTTCCTGTCCTTTCTAGCCATAAGGAGAGGGTCTGAGGAAGGATCAAAGTGGAGATGTCAGTTTTAATTGAAGAGCCATAGAAAAACTGCAGCAGCATATCCCGACATGTTGCAATGTTTTTCTTGTAGTGTTGGATTGACGATTCTGACTCGTAATTGTGCAGTGCTGTGATATTTTCGGCTCTGCACAGTTTAATTCAGTGAGAAATTGGCTTTCCAAGATGAAGTACCTTTGCTTTAATCTGACCCGAGATCAGTAAAGAGAAATCAATTCTCTAAGAACCATTCCTAATTTTTGAATTTAGTGTAACTTAGTTGTGTTGGACTGCGAAGTTCTCCGAGTAACCTATTTTTATAACACAAATATAAAGCAAGAGACACCGAGAGGATGAAAGACACAGAAAATAGTTCTTGTATTTCCCTTCTGTGTGCCAGCTGGAGTTGGATTGGTAACGTGAGTGAAGGCATTTATTCATAGTTTCATCACAGACAATGGCAGTGCAAGCTACCCTCCTTTGTCTAGTGCAGGGGTAGGCAACATATGGCACATGTGCCAAAGTTGGCACATGAGCTGATTTTCAGTGGCGCTCACGTGGTCCTGGCCACTAGTCCAGGGGGCTCTGCATTTTAATTTAATTTTAAATTAAGCTTCTTAAACATCTTACAAGTCGTATTTACTTTACATGCAACAATAGTTTTATATATATTATAGACTTATAGAAAGAGATCTTCTAAAAACGTTAAAATATATTATTGGCACGTGAAATCTTAAATTAGAGTGAATAAATGAAGACTCGGCACAGCACTTCTGAAAGGTTACCGACCCCTGGTCAAATGAATGTGACTCAGCTCTGACTTAGAGCTTGAACCTAAGCCCATGACAGTCAGTGGCAAAACCGTCATTGGCTTCAGTGTGTGCATGATCAACCCCTTAGAGACGAGCTGCCTGAGAATGAGGAGTTCAGTCTGTTTGTTCGGGCCTTCATCTCTCCTGCGGAGATTGTCGGCAGGAGGTGACTGCAGTGGTGGGCTTTGTGATGTAGATAAATGTCCACTAAGATCTAGACTACGACTAGCAGCTCCTTTCAAAGAGGTCACAACTGTGAAGTGGTAATGACAGTGACTTCTGGGCAGTACTGACCTGCACTAAATCCGAACTAGTGCTCTAGAACTGATTCATCATTTGCTTGAATGAACAAGAACTACAATGTGTCTGCAGTTACCTGTAACACTTTCCTGTTACCCTGCTTTTTTAGTCAAATGAATGAAACACCAGTGCTTAAATTAAGGACATGTGTACATGACAATCTTAAGTTGACCTCTGCTAGGTCAACTTACAGCCCTCACAGTAATTACTGCGGTGGCTGATATCCACACTACCCTCCTCCTGTCGGTGATGCATGTCCTCACCAGGAGCTCTTCCACTAGCTGAAGAGGGGCAGCGTGGGGGGGCTAAGAGTAAGGGGGCTTCTCTCCTTCGGCAGGGAGATCCATGCCCAGAGTCTGGTTGGCTGCAGTGCTCCCCGCAGGGAGCTAGGACCCCAGGGCACAGCAGGGCTCACAGCGGGGCGCTTGGGCAACAGCCCAAGCCAGAAGCTTGGTTGATAGCCCAGCTTGGACCAGAGACCAGGGTCGGATTAACTCTCCTGTGGACCCGGGGTTATTAGATTTTGTGGGTCCCTTGTATACAAGCCTTTTTCCTTGGAGGGAGTTTAATGCAGGAGGCAGGGGATTGGTGTGCAGGAGGGGGTGCAGGGTCTGGGAGGGAGGATGTAGGAGGGGATTCTGATCTGGGGCAGAGGTTTGAGGTGGAGGAGGGGTAAGAGTTGCATGCTCCAGCTGGGAGGTGCTTACCACAAGCAGCTCCCGGCCAATGGCACAGCATGGCTCAGGCTGCCTGCCTGCCATAGCCGCTGCTAGCACATCTCTGCACACCCTTTGGGGGGAGGGGGGCAGCAGGTCTCAGTATGCTGCCTGTGCCTGCAAACGCCCTCCCCTTGCCCCCGCAGCTACAGGGAGCTGTGGAAACGGTGCTAGGGGCAGAGGCAGCGCACGGAGCCGCTTCCCCCCCCTCCCCTCCCCGCTTGGGGCTGCAGAGACATGACAGAAGCCAGCTGCTTCCAGGAACAGCATGGTGCTATGGCAGGCAGGCAGCCAGCCTGAGAGCCCCTTTTAGCGGCCTGGAGATCGAAGTTTGTGATTTATTTTTGCAGGATCCCACTTGAGCCAAGGCCCTGGGCTGCAGCCTCTAGAGCCCCAGCCTTAATCCGGCCCTGCCGGAGACCTGCAGCAGCCCAGCTGGGGAACCAGGAGCCAGCTTTCTTGTCAATTTCATGGCTCAAGCAGAGCTGTGAAATTAACAAGTATGACAGCTAACAGCCAATGTGAGGAACAGTTTCTGCATAGACATTGAGTCGCCCTAGCTACACCGACATAAGCCCTATGCCTGCCATGGAGTTGGAGTTATGTTGGTGTAGTAGAGCACTTACATCATCAGTAGCAAGTCTGTAGTGTAGACACTGATGTAGTTAGGTCAACATAAGCTGCCCAGTGTCGACCTAGCTTTGTAGTATAGTCCAAGCCTAATACTCACAATACATAATTGTGAATGTTACTCCTTGTTTGCTGTATTCTTTTGATTGTCTTTATATTGCTTGTATGAAATAAGAGATGTAAATACAGTGTAAGGTAATGATGGACATGAAAATTACTGTTCCAAATTTATTGGAAACTAATTCCCAGTCTAGTAGAACAGACATTCAGATAAGTCCAAATTACTTGCCAATTTTAAAATATTTCCCACCTCCACCCTTACGCATAAAATCACTGCTCATTTCATTAATACAGTTAAGGTCCTTGAGTTGGGATAAGCTAGAATCTGTGAAGAATTCCACTTCTTTGAGTAGTGTCCCTATGGGTGCTTCATGACAGGGCATACTTCCCCAGGGGCAGATTGATCACAATGTCCATCCTTGTTTCAACAGTCCAGTGGAGTCCACAAACCCCACTGCAAGGGCTTTGCTACAAATTCTAGGCCATATGGCAGCCTGTACGTTCATGACTTCCCTAGCAAGACTTAACTCTTGGTGTCTTCAACCATAATTGAGAACTGTCTACACTCCCAACAAACTGTTGGTCCAAGCAGGTGTCCATATCTCAGAAGGTCCTCAGTCCTCTGAATCGGTGGAAGGACCCACAAAAGTGGGTGGGGGAGAGAAGTTTCACTTGTACAGCCTCCTCCCATGAGGATTGTCACCACAGAAGTCTCCCTCGTAGGCTGGGGTGCACAATTCCAAAACCTTAAATCTCAGGGCAAATAGACCCCCCTCCCATATCAACATATTGGAGCTCAGCAGTCCATTATGCTTGCCAACACTTCCTGCCACACATCAAGGACACCCAGTCAGAATAATGCTGAACAACAGAGCAGCGGTGTTTACATCAATCATCAAGGAGGAGCAAGAAACAAAATCTGGTGCTTCCCCTGTTGGAGATGGCTTACAGGACTAGATAGATCATGGGTCTGATCCAATATGGCAATTGCTTTGTGCCCAAGAATCTTGACCATGGTTGTGAAAAGAACTAACAGGCAGTCCCAAATTGATTCCACCGTCCCAAGGATGATAGAGCTTTCAGGTGATTCTGTGACCAAGCTAACAAGGAATTTTTTCTTATGTTCCCCTTTCTCTCTTCCTTTATCCCCCTCCAACACTCCAGGTTGAAAGCAAAGGAGAAAGTGAAATAGAGGAAGGTGATAAGGTTCAGGAAGGAGAAAATGAGAGAAATCCAGAAAAGGAGCAGGACAATGAAGTCACGTCTGATACCAAGTCAGGTAATAGACACCAGCTGTTACTTGAGCTGCATTTTAGTTTTAAAAGCCTTTCTCCAAAGCTGCAAGAATAGACTATAAAGTTAATTGTGGCAGAAATATTTTCTCTCGCACATCAGGTCTGCAGCCTGGTTCAGCGGTAGATATTCCAGTTCATTTCACAGAAAAGCTCAAGTGCTAAATTCATATTGCAATCATTTCAGACTTCAGTTTAGGGACTTTTTTCATCTTGGCTGTAGGGACTGGGTGAGCAGATTGCTAAACTAAAGTGAGCACAAATCATATAAATGAGTTTATTTCCGTATTGCTAATCTGTTGGTCCATTCCTAATGTAAAGAAGCAGATGAATGGGACTACTATGAACACAGCTTTGTGCTTAAAAGCTTAACAAGCTTTCTCCGTTTCCTTACGAGGTTGTGCAAATTATTTCATTTGACTGGTTGGGAATAAAGTACTGAAAAATCATAGTATCTTACTATATTTTAAAATACCATGTCACTTATTACATGAATCTGTGTTCTGACTGTGTCGTATAGATCTGGCACATCTATTCTGACAGGATTTTTTTCATCAGGATTTTAGGAGAGGACAGAGCAAAACAATAAAAAGGTCTCCATTTGCCTCTCAGAATGGAGATGATCATGGAATTTGTTTATTGGAAATACAACTTAAAATTATTTTGATATTAAGACTAAAAAAAATGATGAAGAGAGAAGAGTGCATGGGGTCGAAAATGAAAACGCTTTGGGAGCATCACGCCTAAGGATTTGGGGGGATCCTCTGGAATATACATTTTGTAGAGGTGTTCAAACTGCTTCTGTAGCAGTATGTGGAGGAAATGCTGAGGTACTCTAATAATATAAAGCACCTAAGTGGGAATGTTGTAATGTGCTCGTTCATGGTTTATGCTGTGTGAGCATAGAAGTACGTGCTATGTAAATCCTGTCCCTGATGTGATAATCATGAAGTGAAGAATGAATGTAAAAAAATTATTGGGTCATCTCTTTAGAAGAGAAGGAGGCAGAAGAGAACAAGGAGAACGTTGAGGCGTGCAAAGACAAGGAAAGCGACACTGGAAAGAAGAAAGTGGAACATGAAATCTCTGAAGGAAATGTAGCTACAGCTGCAGCTGCTGCTCTTGCCTCAGCTGCCACCAAAGCAAAGGTTTGTCATACAGAAATGTCCACCGCAGCTGATTTCCAGTTTCAGTTGGGCAGTATTCAAAAATAGTCCATTGTTCCAAACCACTGGGAGCTGAAGTGCTCCTTTGTTTGTTTATGCTCTTTCACTTCAGCTCTTTGAACACTATCATTAAATGAAATTGTTTCCCTGTGAATAGTTTAATGCTACAATTGTAAACATTGTAAAGTCAGGGCAAGCATCCCCAAAAAGAGTGTCATCTTTTCAACGTGTAATGTGGGCAGTTGTCTCTGCTGGGTGTGCTGTTAGTGGTCAAGGAACAGAATTGGGAGGCAAGATTTGTGGGTTCTCTTCTTGGATCTGCCACTGACTAGTTGTGTGACCTTAGGCAATTCATTTAACTTCTCTGTACCTGAGTTTCTTCATCAGTAAAATAAGTATAACACTTACATCACAGGGCAATGTGATAATTGTAAAGATCTTTGAGATCCTCACATGAAAGGTCGTCTGTTGTTCTTCTTCGAGTGGTTGTTCATGTCCATTCCAAGCAGGTGTGTGCACACTGCGTGCACACCAGCCGGAAGATTTTCCCCTAGCAGTGTCCGTAGGGTCGGCCCTGGCGCCCCTTGGAGTGGCGCCACTATGGCGTCCTATAAAGGGGCCCGCCGACTTAGCACCAGTGACGGCTAGCTGGAACTTGTCTTGTGCATAGCAAATTAGCAGTGTCCTATCCTCGTGTATAGTCCATGTATATGGTTAGTATATAGTTAGTTTACTTAGGTTATTTGTATATAGTTCTTGGTAGTTGGGGGATTCCCCGCCCCCACGTTTCATCGCCCGTTGGGGCATGCCCGGGTCCCCCGGGTTTAAACTGCAAGGACTGCGGGAAATTCATGCCCAAGAGTGACCCGCACTCTGCTTGTTTGAGGTGCCTCAGAGAGAGCCACCAAAAGAACCGGTGCTCTATCTGCAGGGGCTTCCAGCTGAGAACTCTCAAAGACAGAGCTCAAAGACTTAGTCCTCCTGATGGAGGCTGCCCTGCAGCCACCCTCGGACCCAGAACCAGCCGAGGCGCTGCCCAGCACATCTTCCTTAGTGCAGGACACCCCAGCACCGGCATCAGAACTTAGGGCCCAGCCCAAGTCTTCTAAAACCCAGCACCGAACGGAGTTGGGTCATAGGAAGTCGGCCTCAGTGTGGCACCGCTCACCATCTCCGGTGCCCGCTAAGAGGAGGAAGCCAGTGTGAGGGAACAGTCACCCCACCAGGACCCCCAGAGGGTGACGCCGTCCGCAGGTGCAAGTGGACAGGCTGGGCTACAGCCCTCGGCTGCTCCGTCGACTCCCGCACTGTAGAGAGGGTGGTCGAGTCCGGACCGGCCTAGATCCCCGGACCTCAGCGGAGATTTGCGCCTCCCCTCAACACCGGAGGCATTCAAGGTGGCCTCAGACTTGATGGGACTCCCGGCGCCGGCCTCCCCGCACCATAGTCAGGAGTTGCCTACCACGGTCCGTCCCCCAGTACAATAGAGGGGCAAGCCAGCCATGCCGTTGCCTCTCTCCCCGCCCCGCACCGCTAGGACGGCACCGGACGAGACAGGAGGCTCCCCGCCGCCTCAGCATCACTCTCCAACGGCACGGGGTGCTGCTCCCCCCAGGTCCTCTTACTCAGAGACTTCATACTCAGAGGCAGACTCCTACCACTCTAGCTGGTCGCAGAGCAGGAGATCGGATCCGAGGGTGAGCCACCAGCGTTACTGACAGTGGCAGCAGCAATGGCATCCGCCATCAGTGGCTGTTTTGGACCCCCTGGGCCTACCACCAGTTGGTAGGTCAGGCGTTTGGTCCTCGATCAAGGTCGGCCTCGGTCTCCTCGGCATTGGTGGTCCTGGCGCAGTTGCCTCCGGCACCGGCACCGGGCAAAGGTGTGCCTTATTCAAGTTCAACATCCCCTAGCCGGGCGGCGGCACCAGCAGCGACTACAGTTCGGGTTCACAGGCACCGCCCGATACACCAAGCCGCTCACTGGCGACCCTGGTACTGGTTGCGGTGCCACATTTAGAATTGGAACCAGCCCTGCAACCAGAGTACCATGTGCTGCAGGACCCCGAAGGGCTACATGCACCTGAGGAAGGGCCAATCCAAGTAATTTCCTCGTCTTCCTCCCCAGACGAAGCGGTCTCGGGCAGGACTGCGGCACTGCCCCTTGGAGGACACTCAGATCTTCCAACTGCTCAGGCGAGCAGCTCAAAGCCTCGCAATCCAGGCTGGGGAAATCGAGGTGGGTGCGGATCCGATAGTAGACATCCTGGCTCCCTCAGGGCCATCCAGGGTGGCTCTTCCGTTAACCAAGACCAAAGCAGATATGTCCCGCACCTTATGGCAAACGCCAGCCTCACTGGCCCATCCTGCCCAGAGAAAGGCGTTACTTCGTCCCCTGTAAGTGGCACGAACATTTGTACACTCACGCACACACCCTGGACTCCCTGGTGGTGGACCCAGCCAACCAACGGGAGCGTCAGGGGTCAACACCGAAGAACAGGGATGCCAAAAGACTACACCTCTTTGGTAGAAAGATGTACTCTGCGGCAGGCCTACAACTCCGTATTGCCAACCAACAGGCGATCGTAAGCCGATATGATCATAACACATGTTCAGTCATGTCGAAGTTTACGGAGCTCCTCCCCCAGGACTCGAGGTCAGAATTTTCGGCTCTGGTGGAGGAGGGGAAACTGATATCCTGAGCCTCTCTCCAGGTGGCCCTAGATGCGGTGGACTCAGCCTCGTGCGCCCTGGCCACGGGCCTGGTCATGAGGCTGGGAGCCTGGCTCCAGGTCTCAGGCCTTCCCTGTGAGGTCCAGCAGACCATTCAGGACCTCCCCTTCAAGGGGCAGATACTGTTTTCAGAAAAAATGGGCAAGTGTCTCCATAGCCTGAAGGACTCGAGGGCCACGCTTCGCTCGCTGGGCTTGCATACCCCTGCAACCCAGCACAGGCAGTTTAGGCTGCAGGCGGCCCCACACCCCCACCAGCCTCAGACTCGCCAGGAGCTAGGGCGCAGGTGGGGCAGAAATGGCAGGAGGTGTCACCAACGCCACCCCTCCGGCCAGGCGTCCGGTCAACCAAGACCGTCGTCGGGGCCTAGGCCCCCTGTTTGATGATACTGTCGAGGGCGACCTACCTATTGAGACTCTGGATTCTTCTACCCCTACCTTTTGGATCACGTCTGTCCCCCTTCTGTCATGCCTGGTTCTGAATCACGTCGGACAGCTGGGTGCTCCGCACGGTTGAGAGGGGATATTCTGTCCAGTTTTCCTCCCTCTCGCCCCACCAGCCCCCCTCCCTGTCCCTCTTCAGGGACCCATCTCACAAGAAACTTCTAATTCAAGAAGTGCAGTCCCTCATGGAGGCAGGGGCGGTGGAGAAAGTCCCTCGAGAGCTTAGGGGCAAAGGCTTCTACTCCCAGTATTTCCTAATACCGAAGGCGAAAGGGGGCCTGAAACCCATCCTGGACTTGCGGCGATGGAACAAGTTTGTACAAAAGCTCAAGTTCCGCATGGTGTCCCTGTCCTCGATCATTCCCTCCCTGGATCCAGGAGATTGGTACGCTGCCCTCGACTTGAAGGACGCTTATTTCCACATTGCCATAATTCCCCGACACCATCGATACCTCAGGTTCATCGTGGCCAACGCCCATCTGCAGTTCACGGTGCTCCCGTTTGGCCTGTCAGCTGCTCCAAGGGTCTTCACGAAGTGCATGGCAGTTGTGGCGGCCTTCCTGTGCAGGCGGGGCATCCAGGTACTCCCCTACCTGGACGATTGGCTCATAAAGGGCCACACCAAGGAGCAGGTGGAGGCTCAGGTGGTGGTCACTAAGCGGACCTTTCTCAATCTCTGCCTTCTCTTGAACGAAGCCAAGTCCACCCTGTCTCCTATGCAACGAATAGAGTTCATAGGGGCGGTTCTGGACTCCACCCACGCCAGAGCGTTCCTTCTGGAATCCAGGTTCCATGTGATTTCCGAGCTCATCCTCGGACTGCAACGTGCCCCGATTACTACAGCGCAGATCGGCCTCTGGCTATTGGGTCACATGGTGGCATGCACCTATGTGGTAAACCATGCCAGACTCCGGCTTTGTCCGCTGCAGTCCTGGTTAGCAACAGTATACTGCCCGGCCAGGGACCCCTTGGACTCAATGGTATCCATTCCCCCCTTTGGTGCTGAGTTCACTATGGTGGTGGCTCAACCCGCAGAAAGTGTGCATGGGTGTCCCCTTCACCGCCCCTCAACTCTCCCTCTCTCTGGTAACGAATGCCTCAGATCGGGGTTGGGGAGCGCACCTGGGAAATCTCAGAACACAGGGCTTGTGGTCGCCAGAGGACCTCGAGTTGCATATCAGTGTCAGGGAGCTGAGAGCGGTCCGCCTGGCTTGCTTGACCTTCCAGTCCCATCTGGCTGGCAGATGTGTTTCAGTCCTCTTGGACAACACATCGGCAGTCTTTTATATCAACAAACGGGGGTGCACGCTCCTCTCCGCTGTGCAGGGAAGCCCTCGTGTTGTGGGATTTCTGCGTCCACAGTGCTACCCACCTGACAGCGTTCTACCTTCCAGGGGAGCAGAACAGCCTGGCGGACACCCTCAGCCGCTTGTTCTGGGGTCACAAGTGGTCCCTCCGAAGGGATGTGGTATGCTCAATCTTCCAGCTCTGGGGCTTTCCCCAGTTAGACCTGTTCGCCTTGAGGGAAAACAGGAAGTGCCGACGGTTCTGCTCCCTCCTGGGCCGTAGTCTGGGGTCTCTGTCGGACGCCTTCCTCCAGTCTTGGGGGGTTGGTCTGCTTTACGCCTTTCCTCCGATCCCCCTGATACACAGGGTGATTTTGAAGATCCGCAGGGACCACGGACGGGTAATCCTGATAGCTCCGGCGTGGCCGCGCCAACATTGGTACACGTCACTCCTGCACATGTCCATTCAGGCGCCCTTGACGCTGCCCCTGCTTCCGGACCTGATCTCGCAGGACCAAGGCTCCCTCCGTCACCCGAACCTAGCATCTCTCCACCTCAGAGCCTGGATGCTCCATGGCTGAACCCGGTGGAGATGCAGTGCTCCCAGCAGGTCAGACAAGTGCTGCTCGGTAGTAGGAAACCATCAATCAGGGCCACCTACCTGGCCAAATGGAAGTGCTTCTCCATATGGTCGGGTCAGTGAGGTCACAATCCTCTGGGGGTCCCAATCCCCATTGTCCTAGACTGTTTGCTCCACCTCAGACAACTGGACCTCTCCCTCTCCTCGATTCGTGTTCACTTGGTGGCCATCTCGGCTTCCCATCAGGGAGAGGGGAGGTACCTGGGTGTTTGCGAGCCCACTGCTAGGGCGTTTCCTCAAGGGTATGGACAGGCTATTTCCTCATGTTTGTCAGCGAGCTCCTGCCTGGGACCTGAATCTGGTTCTCTCCGCCCTCTCGGGGCCTCCCTTTGAGCCCCTGGCTTCGTGCTCCCTGTTGTACTTGTCGTATAAGACCACCTTCCTGGTGGCAATCACCTCGGCCAGGAGGGTGTCGGAGCTCAGGGCGTTAACATCCGAGCCCCCATACACTGTCTTTTATAAGGACAAGGTCCAACTTAGACCTCACTCGGCCTTCCTCCCTAAGGTCATCTCACAGTTCCACATGGGACAAGATATCTTTCTCCCGGTGTTTTATCCGAAACCACACTCTTCCGATGAGGAGCAGAGGTTACATTCCCTGGATGTCCGCAGGGCCTTAGCCTTTTACATCAAGCGTACCAAGCCGTTCAGACGCTCGACGCAGCTCTTCATCGCGGTGTCAGATAGGATGAAAGGGCTCCCGGTCTCCTCTCAGTGAATCTCTTCATGGATCGCAAGGGAATCCGGGAATGCTACCGCATAGCTAGGACCCCTGTCCCTCCGGTCACGGCCCACTCCACTAGGGCGCAGGCCTCCTCTGCGGCATTCCTGGCTCAGATCCCGACTCGGGAGATTTGTAGAGCGGCCACATGGTCCTCCATCCACATGTTCACGTCGCACTACGCCATCACGCACTAGGCTAGGGATGATGCAGCTTTTGGTCATGCAGTACTCCGGTCAGCAGTGAACTCCGACCTCACCATCTAGGTACATGCTTGTGAGTTGCCTGCTTGGAATGGACATGAACAACTACTCGAAGAAAAAACGGTTAACCACCTTTCAGTAACTGTTGTTCTTCGAGATGATGTGTTCATGTCCGTTCCAATACCCACCCTCCTGCCCCTCTGTCGGAGTGCCGGCAAGAAGGAACTGAGGGGGTGGAGGGTCAATGGGCCCCTTTATAGGGCGCCGTAGTGGCGCCACTCCAGGGGGCGCCAGGGCCGACCCTACGGGACACTGCTAGGGGAAAATCTTCCGGCTGGTGTGCACATGGCGTGTGCACGCCTGCTTGGAATGGACATGAACAACACATCTCGAAGAACAAAAGTTACTAAAAGGTGAGTAACCAGTTTTTTTTTTCAGGGCTGGATATTGAGTGTGGTATTTTTTCCATTCCATGTTTGTGTTAAATGGCCTCAAACTTTCCAGCTACAAATCAATGAATTATTTTTTTTAGTCTACCTTTTTTATGTATATTTTAAAATCTTTGTTTCTCACATATTAAGTTGTCTGCAGACTTTACCTAATGAGCCATTGCTTGAATCACTGTTCCACATGGCAGCTCTGGCTTACAGTTTTTATTGTAAATATCTTCTGAGTATCCTGCTTCATTCAATTTAATGAATGTTACACCCTTCTTCCTCCTCCCTCCTCATATTTAAGACATCTCCTCTACTTCCCAGATAATTTGTTTCATTGTAATCCTTTCTCTGTCTTTTTGTTCTTTTCACTAACTCTGCAGAATACTATGCATCACAAACTCCAGTTCAGGTTTTAGTAATAAAATGTATAATTTGGTCCAGTTGGGTGGGCCTCAGCACTGAAATTGCTCATACAGTAGAATAGCCCCAATTAATTATTGCTGTAGGATGGATCTGTGGCATTTATCTACCTCTGTGAGAGGCCCTTATTACTGTGACCCCATCTTGTGTGTGGTAGGTCAGTTAGATTATCTGCCACATCACTAGCCTGGTTTGCTTTATGATGATGATTTGTGCTTCATCCCGTGTGTGTATGTGTGTGTACATGTGTCTCTTCTTTGCAGGTCCCTTGACCCTGCTTGGGATACATACTTTCCAGTGCTGGATTTCTTTGTCCTGCATTTTCTGACAGTGACTGAGTAGTCATTGCCATGCTAATGATGCTTAGAAGAGGCAAATATAATACTCTGGTAGAGCAAGGGAAAGCTGTTAGCTCCTCTGGAAAAAGAACTCCAGTTGGTTACTGCATATTTCTTTGAAACAAACTGACCTCAGAAGAGGAATGGGAGACAGATTGACGGAGCCTCTGGCATCGGGGGGAAGGAAGAAATGAGCCCGTCTTGTGGGGGGGAAGGATGTTAGGATAAGTGCAGGGATTGGGACAAACAGAACCTCTGACAGCATGTGGTTGGAGGAACCTGACATGCTGGGAATAAATTGCGGAGGGCAAACTACAGCCCTCGGGACTGTCCTGCCCAGCCCCTGAGCTCCTGGCCCGGGAGGCTTGCCCCCAGCCCCTCCCCTGCTGTGCCCCCTTCCCCCCCGCAGCCTTAGCTCGCTGGCTCTGGCGAAATGCTCTGGGTGGAGGGACTGTGAGCTCGGGGGGGGCAGCGCAGCTGCAAAGCCAATCTGACCCGGTCTCTGTGCTGCATGGTGGTGGTGGCGGCAGTGGTAGGACCGGGTGGCACAGCTATAGCGCCACCAGCCTCCAGTGCTCCGGGCAGCGTGGTAAGGGGGCACAGAGTTGGGGGGAGGTGGATAGAGGGCAGGGGAGTTTGGGGTATTGGTCAGTGGGTCGGGGCTGGGGGGGAATGGGGGTAGAGCTCCGGGGGGGGCAGTCAGGAAGGAGAGGGGGGTTGGACAAGGCAGCATGAGGCAGTCAGGGGTAGAGGTTCTGGGGGCAGTCAGGGGACAGGGAGAAGAGGTGGTTGGATGGGGCAGGGGTCCAGGGCGGGGGAGCATCAGAAATTGGGGGGGGGGGCGTAGATGGCAGGGCAGGAGTCCGGGGGCGGTCAGGTAGCAGGGGTGTGTAGATGGGGCAGGGGTCCTTGAGGGCGGGGTCAGGGGACAGGGGGATTGGATGGAGCAGATAGGAGGTGGAGGCTGGCCCTCGACCCCCTCTCCTAACCGGCCCTCCATACAATTTCCAAAACCCGATGCGGCCCTCAGGACAAAAAGTTTGCCTGCTCCTGGAATAGATATTCACTGGGGGCGGGGGAGGGAAGTATGGGGCCACAGAGAGCCCTTGGCGGGAAGGAGAATGGAGCATATAGAACTCCTGCCGTGGGAGGAAGATTAGGGGATCTTGGTATGGGAAGAGGAGGTTTTGGAGGGTACACAGAAGCCCTGCAGGTGGATGATGAGGGGAGTTGTAGGGAGTGTGTGACAGTGTCCTTCCCCCTGGTTTTTAGTGGAGCCTCTGGTTCTGGAAGGGCTCAGCAACTCTTGAAAGGAGTTCCCACTGTTTTGCCTGTCTTGAACTTGGACTTCACTTCCCTTTAAACTAGTCTGTGTTCGGGAAGCGCCCTAGATTTTCCTAGCCATAGATGTTCTTTCTTACTTCGGGTATCTGGGTGCTGAGGGTGCAAATTTGAAGATCCTGAGTTTGCAGCATCCACGGGGGGAAGTTATAGAACAGCACTTCCGTGTGCACTGCTATTCACACCCCTTTTGTCCAGACTGCAGGTCAGTGTAGCCATGTCGTTAGACTTTGGTCCCTGTTGTTTGTTATATTCCCAGATAATGAGTCATACTCTGGCCTCTGTCGTGACTCTGACAGTTGTTCAGGTGCGTATGTGTGTAATCTACCTACAGTCTGGGCAGATTCATTAATATAGGCCTTATTCCCTTCCCCTGAGCATGCTTGTACTCACTTCTGATTAGGTTTAAATTGATGTGAATTCTTATCTGAGAAAAGGGCACTCTGTCAAATTAGGGTATGATGATGTCACTAAAATGGGACTGTTTAAACTCTCAAAACGCTTGAATTTGAGATGCTGGATTCAGGTAAAGCAATCTTTTAGGTAGTCATCTGACACCTTACGGCAATGGTTATGTTTAAAGTCATCGAAATGTCATGCATCATTTTATTGAGACTGATCTGAGAAAGGGGATTAAGTCAAAGCCCCATTTACAATTTGACAAAAACTTTAAAATGTAATATTAAACTGGCATATGGGATTCCCCCATGGTTCGTTTATTAATTTTAGGATTATTTTGAGATGTGAATACCAAGGTGACTTTTTTTCTATCAGCCTTATAAACTCAACCTGAGATCTGAAGATCAAGCTGTTCCTTCTGTCCCTTGCATCATCAATATCAAGGATTAATTCAGATCTTAAACGTTGATGCACAAGCCATGGCAGAATCATATCATGCTTTCATAGCTATATTAGCACTGCAAGGCTAAAAGGAATAAATGCTTTCAGTAAAGTAAGCAGATAGTGCTCACAAGGAGCAGATATTTTGAGCCATTTAAAGAAGCTGTTTAAAAGTCATGTTCTGACACACCTTCGAGATCTCTCTGCTTTAATAACCCTTTGTCTGCTGTGATAACCCACACAATTGTGAAAAAATGACATGTACACCTTAGTTGTGCTTCTCAGATCTGGAATTCCTTTCTTTCATCAAGTGATGGTAAGATGATCCAAGTACTTTTAATTCTGATCTAATTTCTGAAGAACCTTTTATCTGAGGATGTCACTGTCGTAACAAACACTAACTTAATTTCACATCATTCATGGGCAACATGTACGCATTTTACAGATGGCAAAACTGAGGCATGCATATGATTTGTTATGTTGTACTGTGAAATGCCTTGGGATGCACAATAAGAGCTGCATATGTGCTGTGTGTGTGGCTGAGTGTAGCCTTCTGGACTCTTGATCTATTAGATACTAATCTATGTATTTCTCTTGGGTGCAAAAAAGTTGTGCAAACTGGTAATGGAAAAATGTTACACTATTGGAAGTCCTCCCGATAAACTGGGGTCCTTGCTTTATGATCTCATGACATTTGGTGATAACTCTAGTGAATGTTTCCTTTCAAAACAGATTTTAATATCAAAGGTTCTAAACCGCAACCTAGTTTACATATGCAGTCAGTGCAGTACGAGGGGCTAGATGTCCCAAGGCGCTTTACAAAGCAGTCAGAGCATGAAAGGCCTTATTTAAAGCCAAATTCTAGTGCTATAATATCGGACTATTTCCCAAAAAGGCACTGGTTCTTCAGACCATTTGGCTTCATTGTAGGTAATTTTGCATGTCAGCATCTAGGTCTGAAGAGTAGAAATGAGGTCTTCTGTAAATAGCAAAACCCCTTATAGCCAGAGCACCATGCACTTATATTAAGAGTTACTTCTCTTCTGCACACCATGGATTGATAGGCATTTTCAGGCAAGCAATAAAAATGTAAATAGGAGTGAAATTTTCATCTTTTATTTTGAGAGGCTTCCTGCTCCCAATCAAGCTCATGTCGCCATTTTCTTCCGTTGATGGTAGATGTAAGAGGGAGAAAGGGCTTGGATAATGCAGTCCTTTTGATTTGGACAAAGACACACAAAGAAAATTTATATTAGAGGAAATAATATTCTGTAATCAGGACCTTAACACTCCAGCATAGAATTGGAGTGCAACAAGGACTTCTCTTCCCATTTACACTAAAAATTCAGACAGTATTAAGGCCATTTGTGAGCGATGTCTGTGTCTGAGATGGAATAATGTAAACTTCAATATTAACCCCAGACCATTAACTCTAGATTATATGGAAAGCTATTATAGTATTGCAAACTTTGCGTTAGAAATAGAACTGTAAGTGTCACAGGAGAAATCTTGCAGTTAGCTTTTCTGGGGGAGCTTGATGGCTACAGGACAATGTTATTAAAAGAACGTGTCAGTGTGTTTTGAAGGCAACACAATATAGTGATGAGTTGGGAGCTGGTCATCAGAAGACATGGTTTCTGTTCGCAGATCTGCTAATAACTTTGAATTTGGGCAAGTCACTTCACCTCTGCACTATAGCTTTCTACATGTAGAATGGAGCTAATACTCCCCATACGCACCCAGTTTGTAAAGTGCTTTAACACCTTTGGTGAAAGGCTCAAAGTGGTAAATAATAGGTTTTTAAAAAAGCAACAGAGTCCTGTCGCACCTTATAGACTAACAGATGTATTGAAGCATAAGCTTTTGTGGGTGAATAGTCACAGGACTCTTCATTGCTTTTTACAGATCCAGACTAACACAGCTACCTCTCTAATAAGTTTTTTGTTTTGTTTTGGGGTTTTGTTTTGTTTTTTAATTGTTTTGGTGATACACCCACTGCATATCTTCCCTTCCCAACCCCAAATTGCTGAATTAATTTTCCCTTACCATGAAAATGCATTTCAGGACCTATGGGTCTTTTTTCATTTTTTCCCAACCCTGGACACACTTTCTGCTGTAGATGGATATAATGCTCTTTATCTAGACATGGTTGATCAAAACAGCCTATGAGAAGATTGCTGATTTCATAAATTATCAAGACAGAAGGGATCATTGTGTCTGACCTCCTGCATAACACAGCCTGTAGAACTTCCCTGAAATAACTTGTTTGAACTAGAGCAGATCTTTTAGAAAAATGTCCAGTCTTGATTTAAAATTTTCCAATGATGGAGAATCCACAACAGCCCATGGTACAGTCCTCTCGTGGATCAGTAACTGGTTAAAAGAAAGGAAGCAAAGGGTAGCAAAAAATGGTCAGTTTTCACAGTCGAGGGAGGAAACTGTACTAGGACGAATGTTGTTCAGTATATTCATAAATGAGCTGGAAAAAGAGGTAAATAGTGAGCTGGCAAAATTTGCAGGCGACGCGCAATTACTCAAGATAGTTAAGTCAAAATTTGAGTTACAAAGAAATCTCACTAAATGGGGTGATTGGACAACAAAATGGCAAATATCAGAGGGATAGCCGTGTTAGTCTGGATCTGTAAAAGCAGCAAAGAGTCCTGTGGCACCTTATAGACTAACAGACGTTTTGGAGCATGAGCTTTCGTGGGTGAATACCCACTTCGTCAGATGCATGCTACATCTGACGAGGTGGGTATTCATCCACGAAAGCTCATGCTCAAAATGGCAAATGAAATTCATTGTTGATAAATGCAAAGTAATATACATGGGAAAACATAATCCCAGCTATACATACAAAATGATAGGGTCTAAATTTTTCTGTTACCACTCAAGAACGAGGTATTGGGGTCTTCGGGCTCAATGTGTGGTGGCAGTCAAAACCAGTTGACAATGTGAGGAACCATTAGGAAAGGGATAGATGGTAAAACAGAAAATATCACAATGCCACTATATAAATTCATGGTACGCCCACTCCTTGAATACCGAGTGCAGTTCTGGTCACCTCATCTCAAAAAATATGTATTATAATTGAAAAGGTACAGAGAAGAGCAACAAAAATGATTAAGGGTATGGAACAGCTTCCATATAAGGAGAGATTTAAAAAAAATGGGACTTCTCAGCTTGGAAAAAGGCATCTAAGCAGGATATGGTAGAGGTCTATAAATTCACGAATGGTGTGGAGAAGATGAATAAGGAAGTGTTATTTATTCCTTCACTTAAACAAGAATCATGGGTCACCTGATGAAAATAATAGGCAGTAGGTTTAAAACAAACATAAGAAAGTACTGCTTCACACAATGCAGAGTGAATCTGTGGAACTCGTTGCCAGGGGATATTGTGAAGGCCAAAACTATTAGCCCAGATTGTCAGGGATGCAACCCCGTGCTCTGGGTGTTCCTAGCCTCTGATTGCCATAAGTGGGAAGTGGACGTCAGGGGATGGATCACTCAATAATTGCCTGTTTTGTTGATTCCCTTTGAAGCCCCTGGCAATGGCCATGGTTGGAAGACAGGATTTTGGCTAAATGGACCATAGGTCTAACCCAATATGGCCGTTCTTATGTTAAATTGTTCCAGTGGTTAGTTACCTTCACTGTTAAAAATATTTGCCATATTGCTAATCTCATTTTCTTGCTTGAGCTGTCATGGGATCATGTTATACCTTTGTCTGTTAGATTGAATATCTCATTAGCAAATATTTGTTCCCCAGGTAGGTACTTATATACTGTGATCAAGTCACCCTTTAGTTGTCATTTTGATAATTTAAATAGATTTAGCTGCTTGAGTAGTCACTGAGGCATGTTTTCCAATTCTTTAGTTATTCTTGTGGCTCTTCTCTGAACCCTTTCCAATTTATCAGCATCCTTCTTGAATTGTGGATACCAGAACTGGACACACTATTCCAATAGCAGTTGCATCAGTACCAAATTCAGAGGTGAAATAGCCTCTCTGCTTTTAATCAGTAGTTCCATGTTTATACTTCCAATGATCTCATTAGTCCATTTGGCCACCACATTGCATAGGGAGCTCATGTTCAGCTGATTATCCACCGTGATGCCCAGGTCTTTTTCAGAATTCATTTTTCCTAGGGTAGAGTCCCTCATCTTTTAAGCATGGCCAATGTTCTTTGTTTCTAAATGTATGATTTTACCTTTGGCCATATTGGAAAGCATATTGTTGGCTTGTGCCTAGCTTACCAAGTGATCCAGCTCGCTCTGTATCAGTGACCTGCCCTCTTCCTTATTTAGCACTCCTGCAATCTTTGAGTCTTCTGTAAACTTTATCGATGGTTTTATTTTCTTCCAGACATTGATAAAGAGGTTGAATAGTGTAGGGCCAAGAATTGATCCCTACAGGGTCCCACTAGAAACTCCTCGTTTGATAACAATTCCCCATTTACAGTTGCGGTTTGAGACCCATCAGTTGCATAGTTTTTACTCCAATTAATGTGTGGCATATTGATTGTTTTGTTCCACTTTTTGTAATCAAAATGTCATACAGTACCAAGTCAAATACCTTAATGAAGTCTAAATGTATTACACCGACACTATTACCTTTATCAGCCAAATTTTTCATCTCATCAAAAAATATCAAGTTAGTTTGACTAGATCTGTTTTCTGTAAACCCACATTGATTGGCACTAATTATTAATATCTTATTTTCTTTATTAATCATATGCCATATCAGCTGTTCCATTATTTTGCCTGGGATCAGTGTCAGGTTGACAGGCTTAAAATTACCCAAATCATTCTTTTGAGTCTTTTTAAATATTGGCTGAACATTAATTTTCTTCCAGTTCTCTGCAACTTCCCTGGTGTTCCAAGACTTACTGAAAATCAACATTAATGGTTAAGAGAGCTCCTAGGCCAGCTCTTTCAAAACACTTGGATGCAAGTTATTTGGACTGGCTGACTTTTTCAGTGCTTGCTCATATCGAACCATTGTCTAGTTGAACATTGACAGCTTCCCACCAAAGATTGCCATGGCGCAGGTCACCTTCACCCAGACAGTCTCCCAGATGCCAGTCTCCACCAGGTGGGAATCACTCCCTGTCTCAGCACCAGTCTCCATCTCCCTGGTACCACTCGTTGAGCAGGCACCGTTCCTCACCTCTCTGGTCACCGACCAGGGTCAGTTGGCAAACTCAGGCCTCAAGAGCTCTGCCTTGGTCACCGGAAGAGCAATGGTCTAAGTAGGACCAGGATTCAGCCCCTTGCCATGGAGGGGGATTCACTGCCAACTCACGAAACCAGCACAGCACCTGCAGCAACCGCATGGTAGCCGGAATGTAGACCCTCTCAATGGCTGTACTGGAACCTGTGGGGCATGCCCATAATGCTAGTCCCATATTCCCACCAGTCCTCGCAGTCCATCTCAAACAAATCAACCTTGGCACCAGAGTCGAGACCCGGTTCCAAATCCAATGTGAGGGCGGCACATCGGTCTCCAGCAACTAAGAAGTCGGAAGAAGGAAGGGGAACCTTGAGCACTTCAACCCACATGTCAGGGACCCCGTTCTGCCATGGGACCTGAATCTTGTGCTGTTGCGGCTCACATGGGGCCCCCTTCGAGCCTCTGACTTCTTGCTCTTTCCTTCTCCTGTCCTGGAAAGTCACATTCCTAGTTGTGATAAAATACACCCGCCAGGTCTCTGAGATTAGGGCACTTATCTCAGAACCACCCAATACAGTCTTCTACAAAGACAAGGTCCAGCTGTTGCCACACTGAGCTTTCCTGCTCAAGATGGTCTCACAGTTTCATATGGGCCAGAACATTTACTTACCTGTCTTCTTTTTCCAAAGCCACATACGTCGGAGGAGGAACATAGATTGCATTTCCTAGACGTCAGGAGGGCGCTGGCCTTCTGCATTGAAAAGCCCAAGCCATTCGACAAGTCGACGCAATTGTTCATCACAGTGGCCAACAGGATGAAAGGTCGTCCAGTGTCCTCTCAAATAATTTCTTGGATTACATTCTGCATTCGCTACTACTGTGATCAGGCGAAGATGCCATCACCAGCGATTGTAACCGCCAACTCGATCAGGGTGCAAGCCTCTTCGGCAGCTTTCCTGACCCAAGCACCTATCCGGGGCATCTGTAGGGTGGCCACCTGGTCATCTGTCCACATGTTCACATCCCATTACGCACTTATCGAGCCGGCCCAGGATGATGCTGGCTTCAGTAGAGCAGCACTGCAAGCTGCTAGACTGAACTTCAAGGCTATTGCTTGTTAGTCACCTAGAATGGAATTGGCATGAGCGAATGCATGAAGAATCAAAAATGGTTACCTTCCTTTCGTAACTGTTTTGAGATGTGTTGCTCATGTCCGTTCCATCACCCACCTTCCTACCCCTTTGTCAGAGTTGCCAGCAAGAAGGAACCAAAAGAGTGTAGGGTTGGCAGCACCTAATATACCAACACATGAGTGTGGCACTGAAGGGGATGCTACCGCCAACCCTACAGATACCATTAAGGCAGAAATCTCCAATAACTGTGCACGTAGGCGTGTGGACACCTAGAATAGACTAAACATGATCAACACATCTCAAAGAACAACAGTTATGAAAGATAGGTAACGATTTTTCGGGGGATGGGGAAGGGCAGGGGGTTGTATTTGTGCAATGAGTTGTAACAATAGCTAGTATGTGTGGTCGATTAAACTGCTCATCCTTCTGTCTTTTTACATTTTAAACTTGAAATACTCAAGCAGTGCTTGAGGGCTGTCTCATTTAGATATCATGTATTTAAATAATTAATCATCCTTAGACATACATCTGATTATCCGCAGTAGTAAAAGTAAAGCTTGAGGGAGATATTTGAGGCTTGTTGGTTTTGTCTGTAATCTGTTTTTGCACTCTTAAATTTCGAATGTAGCTTCAGTTTTTCATAAAAGAGCAATGCTGTAAGCTGGTTGTAAAGGAAGATGGGTTTCTTTTATATAACCTTTCAACAAACTTTATACACTGGCAGAGAGTTGTAGCTACTTAAGGCTGTGTAGACTCTCTCCCTGGTTGATATGGAACTGCTACAATGGGCAAAATTGTAATTTTACTTGTTGGCTGTTGAATGTTGTAATGGGATCCACTTTTAACTAGTTACATAACCTCCAGTTCACTTGAGCAAAGATCTCTAGAATGACAGAGGTATATCAGTCTTCCTGAGTGTGTGTGTGTCTGTGTAGTAGCCTCGCAAACATCACAATAGTAAAGACTTTTTAGATCACACGTAACTGAACCACAATAAATCTTTTGCCCTTTGATCCCTTGTTAGCCCCTGGCTCTTCCATTTTAAAACCTCTACTCCAGTTGCTCACAAATTCAGATGGTTTTAAGGCAAAATCAAATCGTCTAGGGCAAGGGTTGGCAACCTGCAGCACGCGAGCTGATTTTTAGTGGCACTCTGCTGCCAGCCGGGGTCCCGGCTGCTGGCCCCTCAGAGCCTGCTGCTGCCCTGGATGGATGGAACCCCAGGCCAGCAGCAGACTGAATGGGGCCAGCAGATGGAACCCCAGACCAGCTGCTGCCCCCGCTCAGCCCACTGCCAGCCTGGATGGATAGCAGCAGGCTGAGCAGGGCTGGCAGATGGAAACCCAGACCAGCAGCGGGCTGAGCCCGCTGCCAGTCTGCAGTTCTATCTGCCGCCCGCCCTGCCAGTCTGGGGTTCCATCCATTGGCCCCTGCCAGCTGGGATCCTGGCCGCCAGCCCCACTCAGCCCGCTGCCAGTCTGGGGTTCCGTCCGCTGGCCCCTGTAAATGTGAAATGTATTACTGGCACGTGAAACCTTTAATTAATGAAGACTTGGCACACCACTTCTCGAAGGTTGCCTAACCCTGCTCTAGGAGGAGTGAGCTTGTATAGTATTCATTTATATATAAACTTAACATCTATCTACTGTGACTAAGACTTCAGAAATATTGGGAGGCTTGTCATTGTGAAGATAAAGGATTGAAAATGAAAAGAAAATAAATATTTGGTTAAAGTGAACAAATGGAAAAGCTAGGACACAATTCATATTTGGTTATTCAATCCGTTAAAGCACTGAACTGTCTATTTTGTAAAGGTTGTGTGTGCAGGAGGGCGCTAGCTTGTGTGTTTTTTATCCTCAGCACCTAGCAGCAGTGGAAGAGCGAAAGATCAAGTCCTTGGTAGCCCTCTTGGTGGAAACACAAATGAAGAAACTGGAGATCAAACTTCGTCATTTTGAAGAGCTGGAAACAATCATGGACAGAGAGAAAGAGGCAGTAAGTGCAGGAGACTAATTCTCTGATATCCTAAAGCAAACCAATGGCTAGAGAGGTTTCTGCTTGTCAGAATGGCTGGTGTACTAGCAATTTCATCTGTTCCTAACTCTTTAGATCTACAATTCTCGTTAGCTCACCTAGGATATATGTTCAATTAAAAACCCACGGCTGGCCCATGCCAACTAACTCAGGCTCGGGCTAAGGAGCTGTTTAACTTTGGTGTGAATGTTCATGTTGGGCTGGAGCCCGGGCTCTAGGACCTTGTCAGGTGAAAAGGTCTCAGAGTTTGGACAGAGCCCGAATGTCTAAACTGCAATTAAACAGCCTCTTAGCATCAGCAGAGTCAGTTGGCACTGGCCAGCCACTGCTGTCTAACTGCAGTATAGACATACCCTCATAGTTACCCACATGAAGCTGTTTAATTCACCTCTCTGATGTGTCTACCCAGGATCTCTTCTGTAATGTAAAAGAGTGAGTTAGGACTACACCTTTACCCCGATGTAACGCTGTCCTCAGGAGCCAAAAAATCTTATCGCGTTATAGATGAAACCACGTTACATCGAATTTTCTTTGATCCACTGCATCGCACAGCCCCGCCCCCCCCGAAGCCCTGCTTTACCGCCATTATATCCAAATTCGTGTTATATCAGATCCTATTATATTGGGGTAGAGGTGTATCTATTATGCTTTGGCCCCTAATTTGCCTCTTGCCCCCACCCTGTATTCATTCTGGGATGAAGATGTGCAGAGCCTATGCAGAGATTGCATCTGATGAGTAGGGGGAGAGGAGCAATTTGTAATTCAAGGATAGCTATTCTTTCCTCCACAGGGAATGTTGTTGAGGGTATGGTCTCTAGGACACCAGCCCTCTGCCTTTCCTGTGCTACCTTGGTTTTAGATCAAACACCTAGTTTGGTCTTTCAGTCTGCTTTTCCAATTCTTTTGTGCGAGTTGCTCTTCCACCTCCCCTGAGATTCTCACTTGCTCTATGCTTTTAGTCAGTATTCTACTCAACCTGAGTAGCAGAGTGGGTGCACTCCTGTGGGCAGCATTCAGCTCCCTGGTCTGCACAGTACACTTTACGCTGTGGAGGAACTCCCTGAGTGGGTAACAGATCTCTGAGCTGGAGGAAGAGTGGGCAGCTCTAAGAGAGCGGAGAGCAAAGAGGAGGATGCAGTCATAGGCACAGAGGGGAATGATGAGAAATAATAGGAAAATGGCAAGTCAAAAAGGGACAGAAAAAAAGACAGCTAAGAAAATGGGACAGAGGAGAGGGCGCCAGGAAGACAATGCTTTGAGAACGTGCTCAGATGGGCATGGAAGGCAATGAGTAGAGACAATGGAGGGAGAAGAGGAGGAGTTGAGCAGCAGGAAAAGGTGGTTACTGATCAAAGAATCAGCATTCTGTCTTGGGAAGAGACTCAGCGTAATAGTAGGGGCTAGGACACAGGTTTAGTTTAGTTTCTGATCATTTGAAACGTGACAGTCCTAATACAAATTAATAGTAATAAATTAATGATTTTTTGGTGGCTTCTTGAGTCCCTTGTTTTAACAGTCAGTAATTTCTTTGCCGTGCACAATTAGAATAAGAAATATCAGGAGAAGAGAGATTGTCTTTGCAGGATATGCAGCATTCACTGAATCAACCTCTGATATATTGATCAGCTGTCTTTTTTTAAAGAGACATGGTATCCTTTTGACTACTTCAGCGGTGAGCTCAAAGTTAAATTTTTCATCACGTTTTTTGCATATCCTGGTGGAGTAGTTTGTTTGTTTGTTTGTTTCTCTTTATGAGCAGCCTGATGGTAGAAGTAGATGAGGTTATGGGATATTTACCTCTAATTCCTGGGTTTTCCATACCTGCCCTTGTGACAGATATTGCAACAGTAGGCTGTATTGTATTAAATCTACAAATGGTTTCTGTATGATTGTGTTCTACTCCAGGGGGGAGGATTACCACAGCTCCTGCAGGAATTAAAAACAGTGGGATATGATTAAGGTGAATCACTGAAACTAAATAACTCTAGAGAGGTACATACCGTGCAGTGGTTTGCACAGATTCCCTAATTCAAGCTGGATTTTCCAGAAACTAGAAAAAACAGACAAGCCTTTTGGTTAAAAATATGTATATAAAAGGCTTTCAGGGCTTACTTTCTGATCCAGCAAACTGTTAGGACTTTCTGTCCTAGGGAGGCACCAACCCTTGCAGAAGATTTGGAGAAAGAATAAATGTGCTTGCATAGACAGAGCAGCATGGTAACTTGTAACTGCTGGCAACACCCTGTTCGTGGTCCTTGGAGAGCAGACTGGTTTGCTGAGGATATCAAAGTGTAAGGCAGGGAGCTGTGCAGCCTTAAAATCTTCGGTCAGAAGGCAGTGGGACAAGGGTCCCTGCCCAGATATGTGACAGCTGGACACTCTTGGAGTGGACTGCTGGGGTGGGGGTGTGCAGGGGAGGCAGGGGAAGATATGGATGCAATTCCTGTGACATTGTGGCAGTCCTCACGTGAATTTAATGGAATTTACATCCAGATCTTAGCATTAGTCAGACTGATAGAGTTTGATGAACTATGGTCTTTTATCAGAATAGAATGTCAACAAGAGATTCTTCTTTGCCTAGTATCCTCAGCTGTTTCACTGTGTGTGTCTGCATCTGACACTGATTGGCAACTAAAGAAATGGCCGTAACTAAGTTGAAAAGGTTCTCTGTAGATTTTCTTATCTTTAGGAGAAAAACTCCATTACAGTGACAGCCTTTCTTTCTTTTTTTCTTCCTTTTGAGGCAGCCTGACATTTTCTTTTTTAACATTCTATGTGAGTTCCTCCCTGGCTCCTGGTGGCCAAAATTCAGTTTTATTCCGCTGACACTCTGGATATTTAGTGGAGTAATTAAATTTAACCAAAACAGAAGCTCCTCGGTATTTTGTCAGGTTCCATACCCACATGTCCATACAGCTCCACTTGAGTTGTCTCAGCCCTCTATTATAGTAAAGGTCACCTGCTTGTAACTGTTAAAAAAAATCTGCAAGTGGGACTAGGAGGGAGGAGGTTTTATGCATAACACATTTTGTTCTGTTTGTAATCTGAAGCTATTTCAATGCTGTCAGCACTGATTATGTGTAACTGGAGATTCTATTGATAGCAGCATTGCTGACCCAGAAATTGTGGTAACACATGAATGAATGCAGTCTTTTTACTGTCATGGAAAGGCAGTGTAGGAGGTAGAATGATGAACCAGTGATGACTGCTGTAGTGTGCACATACATATTAGATGTTTATAAGTCATTTCTAATTGTGCATCATTTTGAGGCAGCTTGAAAACATTATGCCTAAACCTTTTTCTGTTGTAGATGTTTACAGCAAATATACTGAAGAACCTTTTGTCACTCCTGAACATAGCACTTTTTTCCATTTCATGTCACCTCCATGAGTCAAGTTGTTCATGCATTGGTTTGTGATGTGGACAGATGTGCACTCTGATCCAGGCTGAGACAATCTAATTTAACTCCTGTATGATTTGTCATTGTCAGATTTTCACCTGGCTCCGAGAATTGAAAGTTAAATGCATGTGTACTGATGTACTGATCTGCCTCGACGGAAAACCTATGTGTATTTGATGACTAACCCTCCTGAAGCCTAATTCTATGGACAAAATATGTTACATGTCTTTTTAAATCTGCTTTTTTTGCACTTCTCATGGAGTGTGGCTCAGCAGTTTCCAAGCTAGCATGTGGAACCTGCTATGTTGGGCTGTGAATCAATTTTAGGCCTGACTTGCATCATAGCTCATGTATGTTTCACATGAGCCTTCAACTTTCATGAGTCTCTTTTGTGGGACTTTGTCTGTTCTTGTCCCCATATCCTTTTTGCCATCCCATTGGGGGAAATGTGTTGAGGAAAAGCTTTCAGCAGCATTTAGATCTGATGCATATTGCTAGACGTTTGTTTGCATTGTGGGAAAGTTTGTAATGGCATTCTACTGGACTGCCCTCTTTACATGTATTGCAACAAGAGAAGATGACCTGCAGATGGAGAATCAGGAATGTGTTAGAATATAAAAGTAAGCTGCAGTGGTATCTCTCTTTATTGAGCATTGCTCTCAGGGCCCTTAAAGCAATTTTGCTGTGAACTGCCTGCCACCTATTGTTTCTGTTTTCACACATGAATCATTACACCATTGGTGTTTTTTGTCTTTTCATTGTATCAGGTTCCTCCTGGTAAAGCATCAAATTGGTCAAAGACAAAGAAATCATGGCAGCATGAATAAACACATTGTGGTCATTACATGTTGAAAAACATCCTCCCCCCACCCCCCCCAAAGCTATGCATTATTCATTGGCTCTGGTCCCCATCTGGTTCTGCTGGTGAATGCTCTGTGGCCGAATGTTTTTTCATTCACACTTTGGTAGCAAACAGTCTGCTGCATAATGTTTTGTGGAGTGGAGTTCTTCTAGAAATCTTAAAGTATGTTTGCAATGAGTAAAGGACTCTGAATGCCGACAAACTGTTCTTTAGACCCCATAGTGTGTGTGTATTGTAGCTTTAAATGCTTCTGTTTGGGCATTTAGCTTCTGAGGCGGAGAGGATGTTTTTGGTTTTACTGAAAAATCACATCATCTCTCTTTTGTTTCATTCTTCCTGGGGAAGGAAAAGAAGAGTTACTTTGTATCTAGACATGGCGGTTGATCTTCACAGAGCGTAACTCACCTGTGTTGAGATTGCAAAGAAACTGGGAAAGGAATTTATGAGCAGCATGTCTCAGAGGCTGGTATTTGGTCTCTGATCAGCTTCCTGGCTAGCAGGGTGGATGTGTGTTTTAAATGTTGGCAAGCAGGTAAACTTCATAGGTGACTTTCCAGAATCCCATTTCCCCACATTTTTGCTTTTCTTCCATGACTTTCTGAGCAGGAGGAGGTTTGGATGGATCTGGTGAAAGCTATGTTGCTGTATACCTCAACTAGATTAAAACATTTAAAGGTACAAGGGCACACTTATCTGTTACGCCTTACTGGGCTTAGAGTTAGCTAAGATTTACATATGAGCTTTTCTAACCATAATGAGAAGATCAGCATAGTAACAGCCTCATAGTAAAAAGTATCTTCTGCAGATGACTTTTATTTATTCAGCATCTAGGTTACTTGTTACAAAGCTTTGTACTGAAAGCACAATAACAACTTGTTTTTAAAAAGTTTAAGGAAAAGGCAGCTGGTCCAAACACGAAACAGTATTAGCCTCAGCAATCCAAGTCAATGGTTATGGGGTGCTTTGAGGCATAGATTTCACTCTGGAAATCTAGGCATAGAATTAGGACCCCGTTTGAACTTTGTGAGCCCATGTTGGGGCAGAATTCAGTGGTAAAATCTTTCCATAGAAAACTCCTCTGGTTGTATCCAATTCCTTCTTAGGGATTGTCTTTCCCTCAGTGCAACATGGGGAGGAAACTGGATCAGAGAAGAGAGTGATGGCAAGCAAAATTGAGAGGAGGTGAACGTTTACAGTCTATCTTGGGCTAAATTGTAGTTGTTGTGCCACGGTGTTCCCTGGAATGGAAACACCATGGCAGAGTTAACTAACTGCTGTTCGCGGTAACAGACAATATCACTTTTTAATGGCACGTATTGTCATCCTGACTGGAAAATAGTGGTGAGCTGAGCAGGTAAGTTGCTAATTGGTAGTAAGAATTTCTAGCGTTGTGGGGAGCACTTCTTACATCTTTTCATATTTCTAAATTGAATGTTTTTTCTCTTGACTGCAGTTAGAACAGCAAAGGCAGCAGTTGCTGACGGAACGACAGAACTTCCACATGGAGCAGCTGAAATATGCAGAATTAAGGGCCCGCCAGCAAATGGAGCAGCAGCACAGTCAGAACACACAACAATCACACCAGCATTCCAGTGGGCCTGGCATGAACCCACTTGGGGCACCGGGTCATCCAGGCATGCTGCCTCATCAGCAGCCCCCTCCATACCCTATGTTGCACCACCAGATGCCCCCCCCTCATCCACCACAGCCAGGTAAGAGTTTGTAAGAGAAGATCATCATGACTGATTAAAATCAGAGGAAGAAGTGATGACAGATAAAAAATAAAAAAAATATGGAGATATACCTATTTCATAGAACTGGAATGGACCCCGAAAGGTCATCGAGTCCAGCCCCCTGCCCTCACTAGCAGGACCAAGTACTGATTTTGCCCTAGATCCCTAAGTGGCCCCCTCAGGGATTGAACTCACAATCCTGGATTTAGCAGGCCAGTGCTCAAACTGATGAAACTACACATCTGCTTGTGTACTTAATTAATGTATTATGTGTTTCATATAAAGGGTGTCTCTTTTTATAAAAGAGAAATGCACTTTGAGGCCAGAATGGCTAACTTTTATTCTAGTATTATGCAATTTTGTGTGGTAACTTCTGTGACTTGGCATAACTGCAGGCTAGATGGGGGTCATACTGGATAACATGCTAAGTATGAGTCAACAGTGTCACACTGTTGCAAAAAAAAGTGTACATCATTCTGGGATGTATTATCAGGAGTGTTTTAAGCAAGATACAAGAAGTAATTCTCCTCTGCTCTGTGCTGATTAGGCCTCAGTTGGCATATTCTGTTAAGTTCTGGGCACCACGGTTCAGGAAAGATGTGGACAAATTGGAGAAAGTCCAAAGATGAGTGACAAAAATTATTAAAGATCTAGAAAATAAGACCTCTAAGGGAAGTTTGAAAAAACTGGATTTGTTTAGTCTGGAGAAGAGAGAACGGAGAGGGGACGTAAGTTTTCAAGGAGGAGGGAGAAAAATTGTTCTTAACCTCTGAGGCTAGGGCAAGAACCAATGAGCTTAAATTGCAGCAAGGGCGGTTTAGGTTGGATATTAGGAAAAGTTTCCTGTCAGCGTGGTTAAGTGTTGGAATATATTGACTAGGAAGGTTGTGGAATCTCCGCCACTGGAGATTTTTAAGAGCAGGTTACTCAAACACCTGTCAGGGATGGTCTAGGTAATACTTAGACTTGCCATGAGTGCAGAGGATTGGACTAGATGACCTCTCAAAGTCATTCCAGTCCTACAATTCAATGACAGGGAGACACCGAAGGTCTTTGGGTTTGGAAGGTGGTGACTTGGTCAGAGCATCTGGAAAGAGATTATTTTAGCTTCTAGATTTTAGACTGAAGAATGGAGAAGTATATATCAGGAAGGATAAACAGATGGAGTGATGATAGGGGAAGGCTGTAGTAGCTCAAATATGAGAGTTATGATATGGGACTATGAAGGAAAGAACAGATTTTCGAAATGTTTTAGAGTGAAATGACAAGATTTGGAGAGAACCTGTTTGTGAGGAGAGGAGAACATAAGAATTCATGATAACCCAAAGTTATGAGCTTCAGAAATAGGAGGATAATGGAGACAAATTATAGTACTATGATAAATCATGGATTTATTGTGCTACTCTTCCCCTGTTACAATTAGAATAAATGGTCCATCAGATGAGCAAAGTGATGGTCAAAGTGACCCATGTGGTTTTCATTGAATTGAAACCACGTCCATCTCTGGAGCCCAGCATTAGTCTCTTCTCTTTCCAATCCCCTGAAAAAATGAGTTTCTTTAGAAGAACAGAAGAGAAGGTCAAAGACCAGAATGGATCTGTGGTTTCGTAAAGGAAAAACTCCAGCTAGTTAAATAATCTAATTCATCTTAGTTACCTTATAAAAAGTGTTACTATATTCTTCAGTAATAGTCCAAAATACGACATTTTACAATAGTGGTACTGTAATGTTTGGAGCAAGCACCACAAGATTAGGTTCAAGAGATTTTTATTTATTTTTTTTATAGCCAAAAAGAAATCCTTTGAAATTTGGAGATGTGATGCTAGTGAAGCCAATAAACAGTATAAATTACAACAGGCAATAGATAATAGGGAAATTAGGAAAGATGTGGACAAATTGGAAAGCGTTCAGAGGAAAGCAACAAAAATGATGAAAGGTTTAGAAGACCTGACCTATAAGTAATGATTAACAAAACTGTGTGTGTTTTAGTCTTGACAAAAGAAGATTGAGAGTGGACCTAAGTCCAGTATGTTAAGGGCTGTTATAAAGGGGACTGTGATGAGTTGTTCTCCATATCCTCTAAAGGTAGGGCAAAAAGTAATGGGCTTAATCTACCGCAAGGGAGCTTTAGGGTAGATATTCGGAAAAACTTTCTAACTATAAGGATCATTAAGCTCTAGAATAGGTTTCCAGAGGAGGTCATGGAGTCCCATCACTGGAAGCTTTTAAAAACAAATTGGACAAACATCTATCAAGGATGGTCTAGGTTTACTTGATTCTACCACGTCACAGGGCTCTGGAGTTGATGACTTCTCGAGGTCCCTTCCAGCCCTACATTTCTGATTCTAAAGTGTGTTTCTAACAGCATTTCCTTATGGGCCTAACACATCTCCATATGCACCGTCTGGGTACCTGAGACTGGAGAGATGGGCAAATCTGAGGGGAGAATCGCTTTTGATTAGGAACATTAGAGAGTGTGTGGTCATGTAACCTAGCGTGCTTGACAGCATAGCCTATAGTAGTTAAAAAAAAAAACTTTAGAAATATCTCTAATCATCTTAATATTGAATATTTTTACTGATTGTATATTTTTCTTTATTCAAATTCTTAGATAAAGTTTATAGTTATTTTTAATTTGTTTGCTTATATGAGTTTGAATTATTTGAGAGGCCAAGTGTGGTGGTCACTGCCTTGGTGAGGTTAACTCCTTGTCTCACTGGTGGCACCGCCAAGTAGCTTTGTTCTTAGCACACCAGGAGGAGGAGTCAGGCACCTACCAGTTGGGCACTATGAAATGAGCAAAGGTGACAAATTTTGGAACTGTTCAAAGACTGTGAGGCACCCCTCTTCTGTTCACACATCATATAGGTGCTAAGCCAGCACTGAGACAGGAAGTGTGTGTGTGTGTGTGTGTGTGTGTGTGTGTGTGTGTGTGTGTGTGTGTGTGTGTGTGTAATAGAGGAAGTAATGAAGGACACTGCTCAGAAGCTAAATGATTTGTTTGCATTTTCTTCGGTGCTAAAAATGTCATGGAATTTCTTACCCCAGACCAGAGCTTTTCTGATAACAATGATGAGATACTCTGAGATTGAGGTGTCAGAAGAGAGGTGCAGAAGCAAATTGATAAATAAAAGTACAATAGATCAACAGGTCGAGATGGTCCATCGAAGAGTTCTTAAGGACCTTAGGGATGACATAACTGAGCTGCTAACAAAATATGCAACGTTTCATTGAAACCAGCTGCTGTTCCAGAGGATTGAAGGGTAGCAAATGTAACTATATTTTTAAAAAGTTCTAGGCGGTGATCCTGGGGAATTAAAAGATTTAATTTAAAAAAAACACTTAGAAGTTCATGATATGAAAAGGTCTAACCAGCAAAGTTTCAGCAAAGGAAAATAGCGTTTCACTAATCATATCAGTAGAGTAGTGGATGAAGGAACCACAGTCTGACAAAATGTATTTGAACTTCTGAAAGACCTTTTGACAAGGTCCTACAAGAGGCTACTAAAGAACCTGAGGAGTCATGGGGTGAGAGGCAAAGTATTTTCATGAATCAAAAACTGGTGGCTAGGAGATGGAAAGCAAAGAGGATTAAATGGTCAGGTTTCATCGGTCAGGTTTCATCATGGTAAAAGGTTTAGCAGGGGCTGCAGAGTTGTGTACTAGGTCCCATATTTAACCGATTTAATGGTATGGAAAGAGGGTTGTGGACAATGACTTGGCCAATATTGCAGGTGACAACATTTATTTAGGTCAGACAGGACCAGAGAAGACTGTGATAACTGCGGAGAGTCCTAAATCAGCTAGATTGATCAGAAATTCAAGGTTGACAAATGCAAAGAAATGCGCTGGAGGAAAAAATGAAACTACACATACATCATTCAGAATTCTAAACTAACTTTATCAAATCACAAACAGGGCCTGGGTGTCCCAATAGACAGTTGAATGAAGACCTCTTCTCCCCTTGCAGCCATGGTCAAAATAGCTACCAAGATGTTAAGTTGCATAAGGAATGTGATGGTGAATAGTGTGAAGAATATTATAATACATTTATATAAATCAGTGGTGTGGCCTCATCTGGAATTCTGTGTGCGGTATTGGCCATTCAGTTGTACAATATTCTTTTTAACACTGGAGAGGATTGAGAGAAGAGCAGCAAAAATTATCAAGGACCTGAAAAAAAACTCTTTGCTGAATCAAGATGAGGATTGTTACATTAGAAAAGGAAGTATATACAATAATGTCCTAGAGATAATGGACTGGGAACTTCTGTTCCTCCATCTTATAACACAAGACCGGGGGGCATTCAACAAAATTAAAACATGGCAAATTCAAAACAGATGAGAGGAAATATTTTTTTCACACAACATGTAATTAGATGATGGAACTCATTGCTACAAAATGTCATTGAGGCCACAAACTTCACAAGATTCAAAAAGATATTGTACATTCTATATGGATATCAAGAATATCCTGAATTGTTAGAACAAGTTTTGGAAGGGGTATTAAACCAGAGTTTCAGGGTTTAAGCCAATCTGCAACTATTAGAGATCAGGATAAGACCTAATATCTGATGATCTCACATCTGCCTTCTATGTGAGGTTCTTACACCTTCCTGGGAAGCATCTGTTATTGATCACTGCAAGACCGAATTAGGTGAATCTTGCACCTGATTCAGTACGGCTATTCCTGTATTCCAGTTTTCTTAAAGGTAAGAATCCTTGGCCCTTTCAAGGGATTTGTTTGCTTGAAAACTCAAGGGTAAAGTCGATCTCTCTCTCCCTCTTTTGCCTTCCCCCTGTAGTGTCCTTGTAGAAAGGGGAATTGATTTAAATGCCTTCACAATCTCAGATGGAAATCCAGAAGTTTGCTATGATATCCTCCTAGGAAGACTATGAGAATCTCCATGATTTTAAGTGGCAAAAAAAACCTCTCCAGCTACAAACTGAGAGATAACTTTGGGTAATTTTTTTTTACCTAGTGAAGGGAAAATGGGATAAATCTCTGGTTTCAAGAGTGCATCAGAGCTAGAACTTTGATCCTTGGGGCCAGTCTTAAGCACACCCAACAAGTTGGGGGGGCCCCCTCAGTCCTCTGAGTCAGTGACTCACAAGTTGACCTGAGTGGAACAGGCATAGAAGACAACTTGCTTTTCGATATCTCTTCCCCTCACCGCATCCTGGCACCTTGGGTCTCTGTTGGAAGATCCCTCAATGGCAGTTAACTCGACAAACAGTATATAGACGCATCCAACAGATGTCCATCCGAGACCTAGGATAACTAATCCACAAATATATCTGTCCAGATATCTACATCAACGCCCGTAATCATAGAACATGAGTATTTGTGGTGAACTTCATGGTGGTATGAGCCACAAGCACTTCCCTTCTCTGATTTTTAGTTTCCCTTAAGTATATATTAGCAGCTGGCATTCATCCATCTGAAAATGAGTCCTTTCAGACCAGGTTTAAAACTGACCACCCAAATACCTCTGCTCGTTAAGTGTCCAGTGTATTATTTAAGAGTAAGGTTGTTAATCCTGCTGTCCTGGAAAAACTCCAGGTTGGGTAATAGCACTCTGCCCTCCTTCCTCCCCAAACTCCCTTTGCGGTTTTTGATTGATACAGTATTCTTCACTCCATTGTTAGTCAGGATGATGGTGCTTTGTATTAAGCACTGCACACACAGGAAAATGTGTGTCCAGAGGAGTTTATAGTCTAATTAGGTTAACTCCTGTGTTGCTTTCCACCCATGAGATTATTGCATTTTGTGTTGGGTGGAGTGATATTTGCATGTAGTTTATAAAGTGCTTTAGAGTCCTTTGAGATGAAGGACACTTCACTAAACAGAAAAACACAGTATACCCTGGAAGCAAGGCTGGCTCCAGCATCCCAAGCAGGTGCTTGGGGCTGCAGTCTGTGTGTTTTTGCCCCCAAGCAGCATGCCAAATTGCCGCCACGGACAGCAGGGGCATTCCATGTGCTGTTAGGGTGGCACACACGTTTCCGTGGCTGCGGCAATTCGGTTGCAGCTTCTATGTTCAGCTGTCCATGGCGGTGCAGCTTCTGTCTTCTGGCTGAAGACAGAAGCTGCCGCCGAATTGCCACTGCCGCAGAAACGTACGTGCCACCCTAACGGCGCACAGACTGTCCCTGCCGTCCATGGCGGCAATTCAGTGCGCTGCTTAGGGAGTTTATGCTTATTGTTTTGGAACTAAGCCTCTCTAGGTATGTCTACACTGCAGTTAGACACCTGGTGCTGCCCAGTCCAGCTGGCTTGAGCTGAGGGGCTTTTTAATTGCAGTGCAGATTTTCTGGCTCAGACTGCAGCCTGAGCTCTGGGACCTCTCACCTGGCAGGGTTATAGAGCCTGTTCTCCAGCCCAAGCCCGAATGTCTACCCTGCTGTTAAACGGCCTGTTAGCCTGAGCCTTGTGAGCACAAGTCAGCTGGCACAGGCCAGCCACAGGTTTTGAATTGCAGTGTATACATACCCTCTGTTTGCTCAACCTACCTTTTTCCAGTGCAGCCACTAAATGGATGGCTAAAATCCAAATAGATAAGATTTTTCTAGTGCTCTTGGGGAGCTTGGTATAAAACTGCTAGCAGGCATTTAAATAAGAAGCTAATCTAATATCTTGAATGATATAGCTCAATTGTGTATCAAGTGTTCTGTCATCAGGATGAATAGCAGAGTTTCAGCCTGGAGGGGCCCTCTTTCTATGTCTGAGGCAAGGGCCATCCCATCTAAATTTAATTATGGAACTCCTCATAAAGGAGGCCTTCACTTTTATGTAAAGCCTTGGATTTGTTCATTAATGTGGTCTCTGAGAAAGACAGCCACTGCATGTTAGATTATTTGCCTTTAATTGGGAATCTCCAGCAGGTATATCATGCAGATCTTCTTGGCCCTGTTTTACAGTGCACAGATCCGTCCATTAAATACCAACAATCCTAAAAGAGTGGGTGGGACCCAGTCTGTGAAATGAGAGAAATCAGCACAAATCTGGGAGCCCTTCCATTCGGGGATTGGTAGGAGTTGACGATATTTTTCCCAACAGACATGACCTTATCTTGGATCACTGTAAGCAAATGGGTGTGTTGGACTTTACCAGAGTAATTGAAACTGATGGATCCTTCAGGAGCTTCCAAGATATGAATGAAGGGAAGAGCCTTCCCCTCATTAGAGGAAAGGAGGGTTATCAGCTGATCAACAGTGAACTTTCTAGGGATGAAAGAATCATTCCAGGAAAAGATCTTCTTTTCCCTTTTGCATCTGAAGCTTCAGAATACCTTACATTTTATCTTAGCATAGGTAGATCATAGTCATAATTAACACTTAAAAAGGGCTTTACATTTTCCAAATGAAGTTCAAATATCTAGTCATCCCAGCACCCTTGTGATGTAGATACATGTATCCCTATTTTATAGCTGAGGAAAACTCAAGACACAGAAATTACTTACCTAGAACCCATGCAGCAAGTCAGTAGTAGAGCCATTATTAAAAATGGGGCATTCTTGACATCCAGTTCTGTGCTCAATCTACTAACACATGTCTCTGCGATGGATCCTGTTAACACTTGTATGATAGGTAATTCTTGGTCCAGTTAAAAATAGTTTCAGCTTCGTGGATATGAAGAAGGTAAAAACTTTGAGCTCATTCTGACATCACTTGGGGTTGTTTCACCTTTCCCCACATTATAAATGGATATCTTAGCCTTTTTTGGTGTACCATTTAGCTGTAGATTGAGACAGCCCATACAGGGAAGAGGATTTGGGTGATGTGTGTGTTTCACCTACATCTCTTTCCTCTCTCATGTATTTATTTCCCTCCTTGGACATGCCTGTGACAGTAGTGAGATACAGAATCTTTTGTCTCTGCGTCACCAATTCATATTTCAGCCCAATCAGTAACGAAGTTTGTTACCAAATAATTGCTGTTGTGGTGGCCTCTCTGAAAAAAGTTAATGATTTTAAAATAATTATTGGCTAGGCATCCACATCACAAATCTACTTCACCACAATAGTTGCTGATTAGCACCCAGGTAAACAATCTTAGCAAAGGTGCTAAAGATCGTAGTGTCTCTGGAGATGGAATTCACCTGACACTTAACAGAAGTCCCTCGTGGTCTGGGCTGAGGGTGTACTGGTAGGAGAGCAGTTTGGTGAAGCGTGTGCTGTTGCTGCCAGGGTTGTAGAAAAAGAATTTTGGTCTCCAGAACTGAGTCCAGCCCTTTTACCCAACACACCCCTTTAAAATGACTTTATAAAAAGAGCAAACCATTTCCTTGCCTGTTGTTTTGTGGGGCTCCTCCAGTAATGCTGGTAGGCCTCCCCCCTCAGCGATCTATCCAAGTGACAAGTACAGCAGTATAATAATGTTCATTCTACAACGAGTCCATTGGGTGGACTGTGACTTGTCTGGCAGATTTCTGCAAGAGGGTGACTCATTGTTTGCATTGGTGGAAGTTTAACAGTGACAGAAACATCAGAAGTCACGCTGTCAAAACACATTTACACATGGAAGAAAAGAAGTGGGCCTGAGTGGGAAAAAGTACTAGTACAGCTATCCATATGCATCTCCTCAGTTGGCTGTATGATTGCCTGAGAAGTTTGTAGGCTTTAACTGTGTGGACTTTACTCTGTTTCCCAACAGCATTATTAAACAGGCTTCACTTTTGGCTGCGCTCTTTCTCTTAGTAAAGAATAAAAAGTAGTAACTTACAATCCATTAGACCATGAACAAAATGATACTTGGAGTGTCCTTCAAGTGACTGAGATAGGGGATGAAGAGATGATTTCAAGCAAGATGACTGAAGTCTGTAAAACATTTATTAACAGAAGGAAAAAATAACCCTGGCTTACAACAAGCTCAGATGCTGAGAGAAAGTAGGATGGTAGCCCCTGAAGCTACAGTGGGGATCCTTTTCTCACTAACCTGCCTCAGTGGAGCTCCCAGGGTAATGCTTTGTCTCTTATACAGCAGAATTACCGACAAGGCCTCAGTTCCCTTTGACTGCATATTGCTGCTCCTAGGATGCTTTACATTTCCCAAAGCCTAATTACAGCATTTGTTGTTGTGGCTCATTGCATAATGGATCCAAATTCTGTCTGGATCAAGCTGGGGAAAGGAAGCCTCTGCAGTTTTTGACCCTGGCTCATCTGGTAGGTTGCATTGACATAGGGCTGAAAAGGGGACATCCACTAAAGCTTTTCCATTTCACGGAGTCTCGTTAGTCCCCTTTCCTAACCTGAGAAAGCAGCAACCACAATGCACCACTTAATAGCCTGGTTTCCTTTCTGCACCGGAGAACAGTCAGAAAAAGAATGATACAGTGATTGAGAGAAAAAAGGAAGAGGAGAGTTAAGCACCTTATGTCCTCTGTCCTCATCCACTAAACGTCTCAAACCTTCTTCCACAAAGCTTTAACAAACACTTCTACCAGATTCTACCATCAGCATGGTGTACTGCGTGTCTGTCCTGGATGGAAATCTGCATGGGGCAGGAGGTATGTCTCTTTTTGTTAGTGAAGGTCTGAGCATGCTGCTGGCACTTAACCTGTATCTTTCTTTTACATGCGTTTACAGGGGCTTCCTATCACATAAATGGGTTCTTGTCCAGAGGCTTGGAGAGGAAAAGGTATAGTGTTCCATCCTCCTTCAGGAGCTCCATTTTCAACAATTCTTACATCAAAATATCAAAGGAATGGCAGGTTCTAGATCGTGACCTCTCCCCCAGTCTGAGACAGCTCATCTGCAACTCTTTTCCTGCAAATACCACAGCCAGCTGTCCGCAAATATAAAGCAAATAGACAGATTTTCAGGGTTCTGCGTATTTGACCATGAAGCCTCTTTTAGCCATGCAAGCAGAGCAAGGTAGGTCAGCTCTTCCACCTCTGTTTTCATCCCGTCTCTTGCAAACAAGTGTTGGTGCAGCAGTGAGCAGTATTCTTCTCCCATCAACCCTCCCCATCTTCCTTGTAGGGAACAATTTTTTCCTAGGCTTCATTCCTAAAATGGGATCAACTGCCAGGTTTCTCCCCTCTGTTTGTTGAAGCAGACAAAAGGCCAATTGATCCTGTATTTTTAAGGAGAACCTCTTAGAAGCTTCAGAAGAGGAACTCTGCTGCAAATGTTGCAGTGGTGCAGCCTGCAGATGCTTCTGTTGCTAGAGAGAAAGGACTTAGAACAGGGATAGGCAACCTATGGCACGTGTGCTGAAGGCGGCACGCAAGCTGATTTGCAGTGGCACTCTCACTGCTCAGGTCCTGGCCACCAATCCAGAGGGGCTTTGCATTTTAATTTAATTTTTAATGAAGCTTCTTAAACATTTTTAAAACCTTATTTACTTTACATACAACAATAGTTTAGTTATATATTATAGACTTAGAAAGAGACCTTCTAAAAACATTAATGTATTACTGCACGCGAAACCTTAAATTAGAGTGAATAAATGAAGACTCAGCACACTACATCTGAAGGGTTGCCGACCGCTGGCTTAGAATCTGGATGGCTTGTTGGAATTTGGCATTTCTTCCCCTCTCCGTCCTTCCGAGACTGCTTGGAGACACTGTCACAAGTGCTTGAGAACCAGCAGACAAGTCAGTCTTCATTGATTGGGGAATTCTTTGACGGGGAAGTCCTTTTCAAGTCCCAGCCCAATCCTCCTCAAAGGGGAAAAGCTCTGTGATTTCCCCCCCTCCCCCCCCCACACACACTTTTTCAAAGGGATCTTGGAGTCATTTCACTGAGAAGATTGATATTTTTTTCTGACTCTCCTTTCTCTCCAAAAGCAGGCTCTGGGTTCCCTCAGGGGTGATCCCCTTTGTTTCCTCTCTAATTACATATTGGAGAGACAAGGGGCAGAGGGGCTCAAAACCCTCCTTGTGAGCTAAGGGTCAGATTTTCAAAGGTATCTACGTTTCTGAAGGTGCAGATAGGCATCTAGCCTGCATTGAAATGAATGGGAGTTAAGCACCTAGCTGTTTGTGAAAATCCAGCCCTAAATCCCAAACGGTAGACACCATCTAGGAAAAGGAAGCAATCTCCTGCTGGAAGCAAGTATGTTCCTGGCAAAAGAAAAGCACAAAAAAAGTCTTAATAATCATTCCAGATTCTCCTCCACTGGCTCTAGCTTCTCAGAAGATAGCAGGAATTCTGTTTTCCATTATGATCTCAAGCCAGTGAACGTGCTTTCCACCAGCTATGTTCGAGCCTTCTGACAGCCACCAGTGAGATCCATCGGTAAAAGAGGGTGAACAAGCTATGTCCAAGGGAAAATACCTTCCAGTGAAAGAGGAACTGGTCTTTGCAATTTTCAGACTACCTTCCTCCGCATTCAGAGACTGTTTTGATGAGCTCCCCACAGTGAAAATGCAGCGTTCCCCCCCCCCTTTGCTGTGGATAAAAGGGTCTCCATGGTTTTCACCTCTTAGTATTAAACTCACTAAAAATATGCCACAACATCGAGGTGAATAATTGTATTATCAGTTGTTAAAATTTTGCCTTGTATGTTCACACATCATCCTGAACCAGTTTTCTGTGATGTGGAGGTTGAAATTATTCCATGAATAATTTTGTTGTTAGTTCTTGTCAGTAGCATGTTTGCAAGCATTTCATAGTGAGTGTCCAAAATTCAGAATTTGAGCTGTTTTTAACTGTGTCCACATCAGTCACACCATATGTTTCATTTTCCACACTGGCTTATTGTAACTCCAAGTCATTTTTCGTCTGCAAATGTTCAGACTTTTGGATTCATAATTTTCTTGCTAATATTCTCCAATGTTCACTTAAATTACTGTTTTCTGTTGAACGCTCCTGCCACTAAACTCCATTTTTCTAGGGTCACCGGAGGAGTGTAAACTGATATTGGTGGGAAATGCTTTGCAGAATTTTCCCAGTCACAACCTGATAGATAATTGTGTAATTATGGACTTGTTAATTTGTGTTAAAACTGTAACTCTTTATAGTCATGTGAAGCCTGACAGGGGACTATATTCTGTGTATTCTTGATTGCTTGGTATGATTCCTTTTTGACATAATGACCAGCATTAATTCTACTTAAAGACTGGCTTTAAAGTTCCTGTACTGTGGCTTTAATACTGCCTGGTTGTCTTAGCGAATGTACCACGTGCCTAAAGTGGCACATGACCATGATTCAGCACCGAATGTGGTCCCCTGGTTGGAGTATTAGCTTTCCCAACCCCAGCTGGGTACTAAGGGGGAGTGCGACTTGAACGAAGGCTGTTAACACCGCAGTAGGAAAGGGAAATTTTTGTGCGCATGCATCTCTATTGCACTGAACCATTGAAACCCTTGCAAGTAGAATTCTTGAGTGCTTTCCACTAACAAAATGGTAGCTGCGTCGTCTCACCTGTGAAAGCCTCACCATGCAAAAGTATTATGTAGAATAGCAAATAACAGAGTCAGCCAAGGGACAAGAATTCCATTGAGGTTGTTATATGATGGTTTAACTGCTTCATTTGTCCTGGCTTTTTGATGTCACCAAAGCCTCTCCAGTGAGTTTAAGCACTTCCTAACCCCGCACACATATATATTATTTAAGATGCATATATATTTTAAGGTAGCCAGTGCAGCCCTGGGTAGCGATTGTTCTCATTCATGTAGATGGGTAAGACTCTTACCATGTATGTGAAGTGTTATAGGAAAAACAATGGTGAGCCTCCAGCTGCTAGGGGTCCAGTCTGACAGGACCAAGAAAGCCCCAGAAGAGTGCACTTTGGCGTTCAAGCTGGTGCTTGTATAATCAAGTTGGTGCCTGTATAGTCTACAGTGAATGAATTGTGCTAGAGGGAAGTGACAGAAATACAATAGGCATGTGAAGTGGAAACTGCCTCCCTGGAGATTTAATGCGAAATGAGTTATTGTGGTTATTTATTCAGAGTTCTTGGCTCTAGAATTCTGTCTGCAGCTGTGTGTTGGGGAGGACATGCTAAAGTAAGGACATGTCTTGAAGATTAGTTAGCAATATGAGTTTCTGACTCTGCTTCTGAAAATCATTCACAGTAGGGAAGAGGCGTGTCTAGTGACACTACAAAATTTGTCCTGCAGTGAAGCCTGCAGACAGCGCCCTCAAAGAATTTTCCTCTTCTCACCAGTCTAACAGAAATGTCTCGAGCATCTCGAAAGGGATTTATTCACTCAGGCGAGAGCATGATTTCATGCAGAATCATCATATTCTGCTCAGCAAAGGAGCACTAGAGTAACTGTAAGTGGAGCAAGGGTGGCTCCAGGGCTGGAGCTACAGGTGCCAACTTTCCAATGTGCCGGGGGGTGCTCACTGCTCCACCTCTGACTCTGCCACAGGCCCTGCCCCCACTATATCCCTTCCCGCCCCCTTCCCTGAGCCTGCTGTGCCCTCGCTCCTCCCATCCCCCTCGGAGCCTTTTGCACACCATGAAACAGCTGGTGGGGAGGGAGGAAGAGGTGCTGATCTTTGGGGTTGCCAGTGGGCAGGAGGCGCTGGGAGCGGGGACGGAGGAGCGGATGCGAGGCTACTGATGTATTACTGTGGCTCTTTGGCAACGTTCACTGGTAAATTCTGGCGCCTTCTCAGGCTCAGGTTGGCCCCCTTGGAAGTGGAGAGTCAGTGTTTCATCCCTTTTCAGAACTCATGGCCCCAGGAGTTGCATCCTCCCTCCCTTAGCACTGATTGCATTAGCAGTTGGCCATTTGTTTAAGGGGTGTGCTAATCAGAGAGAACTTGCAAGTGAATGTTTAGAAAACTACAAAACTTTCTGCTTCTTTTCCCCCACCCCCACTTCAAAATAAAAATAATGAAACCTGTCTTAGGACCCAACACCGTAGCCCCTCAAATGACCTTTAATGGAGGTGAGACATCTAATACAGACCTTGGGGTAGTCTGTTACGGATCGCTTCATGTACCAGTTTCACTGCAACATGAATACGTGTGTCATGCAGTACTAGTGGGAGTAACACTTCTTAGCACGTACTAGAAAATATCTAAAATCTGTAAACGCATAAGGATTTTTCAGCAAGCTGAATCTCATTTTAGTGAATCTTTCCGTTTTATCTTCTCAAACATCTGCTGTTTTTAAGCTCTCTCCTTTATGTAGGTCACATTTTGACATTTTCTGCTTTAGCCTGTCTTTTTGAAGTTGTATCTTTCTCATTAAGTGAAAAGGAATATTATCTCTGTAGAAATAACATTTCATTTTGCCATGCTGACAACTGTAAACCCAATTGCTTAATCCAGGTTTGACTAGGTACTCTTTGTTGAATGAACTCTTAGTGTGAGATAGAATGGAGATGTGATAAGATCATCTCTTGCAAGTATCATTAGCTGCCTTTAAAATAAAATTGCATGCATTCTGCTGCAATAAGCCAAGAAATAAAAAAGCTAGTCTTGTCCTTAAACACACATACACAGAACTTCTCTGGGCAGTGTTAAAGACCCATCTCATGGATGCTTTATGGAAAACTGCAATACAATATAACATTCTAAATTTACAAGGAAGATATTCACTGGAACTAATTGTAGCATTAACAGACAGATACATAGTTGTCTTCTGGACAGCAGTGTAGAGTAGGACTCAGGAAATAAACTCATGATACAAAATAAGCGTTTGCTTCCCCATATAAAATTTTGGGTTAAATTCTCTTTAATATTGTCTTAACCAGCTGTTAATATAACAATAAAACCCATACCTTACTGCAACTCTGAAGGGCTCTGATTTTTCCATCTATCCAAAAAGCCCCTATCTACGCTAAAGCTTACAACTTCATTTGAAACTGTTTCCATACAGTTTTTATAACTATATTATGCGTTACTGTAGGTTGCCTAGAGTGGCCATCTGTAGCATGAATTATCCCAAAGAGTTTTAAGTAATGTTGGTTGTTCTATAATGTGGACAGAGAAGCCTTGTTTACGCAAAGCAAGGGAAGGAAAAGGAGAGAGCCAGCCTAGGCTTGGAGATTCTCATGCTTCAAGTGGGGGGAAGGATACTGCTTGAAACAATCTGACAGGAGAAGATGGAAGAGCCCTGGTGCCCCTTACAGGACCATAACCTTGGTGGGTGGGGTCTGTTCTGCATCAAATGGTGGTCCCCAACTGAGCGTCTCTCCTTTCCATACCCATCTTTTTCCATACAATACACATGAGTTCATCTTGGTTTCATCTTTACTAGGCTCTCTTCTTTGGCCTACAGGCAGTGTCTGAATTTCCTGTTTCTTCCTGCATAGTATCTCCAAGATCCTAATGTTCTTTTCTGTCAAAACTCTTATCCAAGCCCTGATCAGCTTGTGCCTTGGCTAATGTAATCTCCTTCATGCTTACCTCACTGCCTGCAATCTCTCATCCTTCCACTCCATTCAAAATGTTGCTGTTAAAATAATTTTCCTGTTCATCGCTGTCACTTCCTATTTCAGTCCCTCCACTTGGTCCCCTTCTTTGTTCCATCAGACATAAGCTGCTTGCCCATACTAACAAAGCACTCCACAATTTACCCCCGCTCTCTGTGACTTCTTACTTTAGCACAAGGTTGGTTCCTGCCTTTGCTCCACCAGCCTCAGTGGCGTTATTCTCCACTTCTCTGGTGAGGTCCTCTTTTATCCCCTTTTAGATGTGGTCTTATATCAGAAAGTGGCTATGTAATCCTGGATGTGGTGGTTACCCAGCTCTTGATGATTTTTTTGATAGATTTTAGTGGTCATAAAAATAACCAAGCACTGACTTGAGCCAGACCCAGTGTGAGCAGGCTGCCACATTGGTCTCCCAAAGTCCTTCACTCCTGGCCTGCCAAACCCCGGCTGTTCAGAGGCCCTCCAGAGCAAAAACAATCAACCCAGACAGTTGTGGTGGTTATGTGATGTGAATAAATTAGGGCTGTAGAGCGACTAAAAAAATTAATCGTGATTAAGCGTGTGATTAAAAAAACTATGTAATTAGGACTGTAGAGCGACTAAAAATAATCGTGATAGCGTGATTAAAAAACTAATTAATCGCACTGTTAAAAATAGAATACTATTTATTTAAATATTTGTGGATGTTTTCTACACTTTTCAAATATATTGATTTCACTTACACCACAGAATACAAGGCATACAGTTCTTACTTTATATTTTTATTACAAATATTTGCACATTAAAATACAAAAGAAATAGTATTTTTCAATTCACCTTATACAAGTACTGTAGTGCAATCTCTTTACCATGAAAGTTCAACTTACAAATGTAGATTTATGTACAGAAAATAACTGCATTCAAAAATAAAACAATGTACAACTTTAGAGCCTACAAGTCCACTGAGTCCTACTTCTTGTTCAGCCATTCGCTCAGACAAACAAGTTTGTTTACATGTGCAGGAGATAATGCTGCCCTCTTCTTCTTTACAATGTCACCTGAAAGTGTGAACAGGCATTCACATGGCACTGTTGCAGCTGGAGTTGCAAGATAATTATATGCCAGATGCTCTAAAGATTCATATGTCCCTTCATGCTTCATCCACCATTCGAGAAGACATGGTCCATGCTCATAACAGGTTCTGCTCAATAACAATCCAAAGTAGTGCGGACCGATGCATGTTCACTTTCATAATCTGAGTCAGATGCCACCAACAGAAGGCTGATTTTCTTTTTTGGTGATTTGGATTCTGTAGTTTCCACATCGGAGTGTTACTCTTTTAAGACTTCTGAAAGCCTGCTCCACACCTTGTCCCTCTCAGATTTTGGAAAGCACTTCAGATTCGTAAACCCTGGATTGAGTGCTGTATCTATTTTCAGAAATCTCCCATTGGTACCATCTGTGTTTTGTCAGATCTGCAGTGAAAGTGTTCTTAAAATGAACAGTATATGCTGAGTAATCCATCCAAGACTGCTATGACATGAAATATATGGCAGAATTGGGGTAAAACAGGGCTGGAGATGTACAATTCTCCCCAAGGAGTTCAGTCACAAATTTAATTAATATATTTTTTTAACGAGCGTCATCAGCATGGAAGCTTGTCCTCTAGAATGGTGGTCAAAGCACAAAAGGGCATACAAATGTTTTACATATCTGGCATGTAAATACCTTGCCATGCCAGCTACAAAAGTCCCATACAAAAAGCCTGTTCTCACTTTCTGGTGATGTTGTAAATAAGAAGTGGGCAGCATTATCTCCTGTAAATATAAACAAACTTGTTTGTCTTAGCAATTGACTGAACAAGAAGTAGGACTGAGTGGACTTGTAGGCGCTAAAGTTTTGCATTATTTTGTTTTTGAGTGCAGTGATGTAATAAAAAATCTACAGTTGTAAGTTGCATTTTCACAATAGAGATTGCACTACAGTAGTTGTATGAGGTGAACAGAAAAATACTATTTTTTATCATTTTTACAGTGCAAATATTTGTAATAAAAATAATGTATTTGAAAATGTAGAAAAACATCCAAAAATATTTAATAAATTTCAATTAGTAGTTATTGTTTAACAGTGCAATTAAAACTGCGATTAATTGTGATTTTTTTTTAGTTAATCACATGAGTTAACTGCGATTAATCGACAGCCCTAGAATAAAATGGGAATAGAGAGACGCGCATACACGTGCGCACAAGTTTATTTCACTTGTGAACTAATCCAGGTTTGGATACAGGTGTCTAGATGTTAACGGCTAGTATGCCAACCCCACTGCGCTATCAAGTTCCTAACCTGACTTTTCATAATCGTTAAAATATCTGTGGCAAAGCCATGTACACATCTTCCCAGAGCCCAGGCTGACTTTAGTTGCACAGCTAGATCCCTCCATTAAGCATCCATTTCTTTGTCAAAAGCATCAGTGTCTTGATTGCACTGGGAAGGCCAAAACATTTCAAGCTTTACAGGAACATAAAATCTGTTGGGACAGATGGGAAAATATTTAATAAACTTATGATCGGGGGAAGGGAGTGTGAACTCTATCAGTATTCTCAGGTATTGAGTTTCAGGGTATAAGCTATGTTGCAAAGGCAACCACTAGAGCAGCAAGCTGCTGTTTGAGGGTTCATTGTCATAAAGATGTAGGGGAACTAATACAAATCCTATAGATGTAGGACTGGAAGGCAGCTTGATAGACCCTGCACTCAAGGCAGGACTAAATAGTATAGAGACCATCCCTGACAGGTGTTTGTCTAACCTGTTCTTAAAAACCTCCAGTGACAGAGACCCCACAACCTGCCTAGATAATTTGTTCTGGTGCTTAACTACAGTTAGGAATTTTTTTTGTCTAACCTAAATCTCCCTTGCTACAATTTAAGCCCATTACTTCTTGGCCTGTCTTCACTGGTTAAAGAGAATAATATATAACCTTCCTCTTTATAACAATCTTTTACATACTTGAGGGCTGTTATCATGTCCGTCCATCCCTCCCTCCCTTCCCCCTTAGTCTTCTCTTCTCTTTACACTAAACAAACCCAGTGTTTTCAATCTTCCCTCATAGGTCATATTTTCTAGACTGTAAGTCATTCTTGTTACTCTCCTCTGGACTTTTTCCAGTTTGTCCACATCTTTCTTGAAGTGTGGTCCCCAGAACTGGACAGTACTCCAACTGAGGCCTTATCAGTGCTAAGTAGAGCAGATGAATTACTTCTCATGTCTTGCTTACAACATTCCTGCTAATGCATCCTAGAATGATATTGGGGTTTTTTTGCAACAGTGTTATATGGTTGGCTCATATTTAATTTGTGATCCACTCTAACCCCCATATCCTTGTCTGCAGTACTCCTTCCTAGGCAGTCATTTCCCATTTTGTATTTGTGCAATTGATTATTCCTTCCTCAGTGTAGTACTTTGCATTTGTCCTTACTGAATTTCATCCTCTTTACTTCAGACCATTGCTCCGGTTTGTCAAGATCATTTTGAATTCTAATCCTGTCTTCCAAATGCAAAAGAGGAGTGTAAATTTGGTTGCAGAATGCCTTGAAGGAAATATCATGGTTAGAAGTTTCCTTCCTTGGATGGTTCAGGTTAATGGCCTGTGCTCCTGTCTAGATTGCTAAATAGAATAGGATTTTTCTTGTCTAAATTCTGTATTACTCTGATTCGCCTCAGAATTTTAGTAGCTTGGTACCAGCCAGATAAGCTCTCACATCTGCAGTTCTGGGGAAAATCCTGACTCATGGTGCTGACCAACTGACCTCAGCTTATCTTGTGCCCTCATGTTTTCAAATGGGTTTTGCTGCAAGGCTTATCTGCATTTTCACATGTGACAGTTAGTACAATGGTGCTCTCATATGCTGTTAAATTTTGGCTGTGCAAAAGGAATAAGAGGCAATTGCTTCCCATCTTCCTGCCATATTCACCTGTACAAAACCACAAGCTGAAATTTCCCAGAGGCTAAACACTAACACACAATGACCCCTAGCAGAAGTTTTGCCTAGGGGGTTAATCCGCACTCTTCAGTTTTTGGTGTTTGTATGGAGAGGATCTGGAAAAGCAGGTAGGTTCTTGATGGTGAAAGATTGGGGGGTGTTCTCATTCTGGAGCCGCCTGCCACCACATAGGACCTATACTGATCCTAGAAATTTTGGTTTATTTCTAATGCTAATGGGTTACCATGACTTTAAACCTCAGCCACAGGCTGGTTGTAGCTTTCTCTCACACTACCTACCATGCCCTTGTTGCTTGTTCTTCACCTCAAAGAGCGACCTGGTCTAAAACAGACGTGTATGCCTGCTTAAATCCTCTTATCTGACTGGGGTAACTCTTTTCGTTGCTCTTGCTGTCTGCTTGCTACAAGGGGAAGGGAACAAGCCAAGCTAGGTAACTTCTGGCTGAACTTGTTTGAGAGGAATCTGATTTCAGATATCTGCAGCTGTAAATGGTGTGCGCTATACTTGCCATCACAGTGCATACCTGTGAAGGACCGCACTACATGTGTGCTGGGGTTAGGAAGGCTTCAGTGACTCTTGTGGCAAGTGTCTTCAGGAAGTTTGCCACCTCCAGTTTGCACTTTAGATCCTTGACTGGAGAAGCAAGGGTTCATTGGAATGGTCTTCCATGTACACCTGTTCACAATCACCAGAGTGGAAACTATTTTGCTGAAGCAGGAGGAGAGGATTCTCAAATCCATACAGCTTTTCTGGTCGGCTGCTGCTGCTCTTTCATTTGTGACAATGGAAATGTCACAGACTTGCATGACGGGCCACTGACCAATGTGTGCATGGATAGATTTAGATGTTTCTCTCCTCTTTATGTAAATATCTCCTCTCCCCCCCGCCCCCCCAAAAAAAACCTTGTTTTTTCCATGATTTTTTTTTAAATCTGTTTGCTGCAGTTGTGAGGGAAATTTGCATACGATTGGACAATTTCAGGCTTTTATTGAATTGAAGGGTTATTAGAGCAGTTGGTCATTACGGTATAATGTTAACTTAATCCTCTTTTCTTCAAGGACTTCTGTGCATTCCCGCTAATGGGTTTCAGCACCTCTGGCACTGGAAATTGTGTAGGAAAGCTGGGTGTGCTGGGGTGGTGTCTGGAACACTCTCACTCAGAAGTGATGTAATTGGCTTGATACAAGGAAGCACACTCCCCATCCACCTTAGTTCTATTGCCACAAGCTGATGGATCTACCTCTCCTGTATGCAAAGCTAGTTAGCGTTCTTTCTTAAAATAGGTTATTTGTGACCGTTGGCCTCCAGTTACCCTGAGATTATGTCTGGTCCTAAACCATGTAGGGAGTCAAAGGATATGTAACCTGTTCAGCCATCTTTCTGGAGACAAATGCACATGTTCGGTGCCTTATGTGCCTGGGAGACATGCATGTAGTTTCCCAGTGAACAGTCCACCATGCTTGTACTCCTTGGGCAAGCAAGAACAGTCTGCAAATGTATTTGGCTTCAATAAGCCTCCAATTGGCTTGTCCTGATACTCCTGCAAGAGGTTTGAAGTCTGCTTCTGTGCTTTGAACTCTTCTGTCATGTGACCTGAAACACGCCTAAGCACTTCTGCCTCCTTTAATGTTGGGCTGACGGGTCTGCCTCCCTCAGCCCAGTGCCTACAGTGTCTCAGCTTCCCATCTGGCACCGGCTTCACAATCTGCACTGATACCGCAGTGATATTGGTTCTATTGTCTGCACCAAAGACACCTTTGGTGCCATTAGAATCAATGCCAGTGAACGCTGTAAGCGAAATGCACGCTTCCAGATCTCTGTGTGACCCCTGCTCCACGGCCCAAGAAGAGAGGGCATTCTGACTTCTGGAGGGAGTCAAAGGAGAAAAAGCGGCATCATTCTCGACCAGTGACCCATGTTTCCTGACACTGGCTTCCACACACACCTCTCCTTAGCTGGAGGCTTCATGGCTGACTTTTGTAGATCCATCTCTGGTGTCTGTGTACCATTTCTGTTGAGTATTTCCACTCTCTTTTGGGGACTCCAGTCAAATCTGTTGTCGATGCCTCTGCTGCTTGACTCTGTGCAGCAGTATTCACCACCAGTTTCAGTCAGGAAAATTCTAGTGGAATCTGAGTTTTCCTTGGAACCACCTGTGCAAATTCTGCTGTTCCAGAAAGCCCAGCTGGCTTCCTTCATCCGAGACTCCGCTGGCATGGAATGACGTTCTGCAGAGCACTCTTCAGTTACTCACATGGCCCTACGTTCAAGAATCCGTGAAGGCATTCATAGATACTTCCAAATCCAGCACTTCACTATCGGCTGCTCTGGTACTAACACTGACAATTTGCTGATATTGGAGGCACCTGCACCATGTAGAAAGTTGTCCTGGCACCAAACCTCCCCCAGTGCTGTTGTCTTCAAGAACGCCTATGTTCCAGTCCATGCGGATACCATCGGCCCAACCTGCTGAGGAAGAGTAGCAAGTATATGATTGTCAGGAAGCTTCCTCAGATGAAATCAGAGCATGGCATGCTGCCCGGCGTACCTGTCGGGCAGCAGGGTTGGGGCACAGGGGCTTGCCCCACTCTACCTGCCCGGAGCGCCTGCCAGGGAGCGGTGTCGGGGCGCAGGGGCTCCTGTTTTTCTGCCTCCCTCCGCCCCCTTGGCCGGGTTCAGAACAGCCCAAACAATATTGTAGGTGAGTGTGTGTGTAATTTATTTGGAGTTGGCTCCTCTGAGCTATTAGACTTGCAAACAGGTCCAATTGCCTGAAAGTCTACAGTGATGCTGTCCGTGGTGCTGACTTTCTTTATAAGTCTATATTACATTATAAATTTCTTAACAATAAAGTTTGAAGGATGCTAAATGAGTAATAGATCCTAAGAAAACTGTTAGTTCATTTAAGCATCTCATCCAGTAACTGAACTTCAGCAGGCATTACAGACGTATGTATTTTTGTGCCTAGTTACTGACTTACAGTCCTAAATGCAGACCTGTGAATTTTCCTGGCTTTTAAATTCCACCATGGTCTTAATGCTGTTTTGTATATGTGCTCGGTTGTTTAAGAAGGTGGGTGTGGGGCTATGTTTAAGAGATTCTATAATCAGACAGTTTATTTTACATAATTACCTGAGGTCTGGGATGGAAGGGACCTTTTAAAATAATCCTACCTTACGTTTGTAGATAGCTACAATCCATGGCTAGTGGCTGCTTCCCTAACTAAAGTACTACAGCTACAAAGTGTGTGTTCCCTGAATCCTGCGGAAGTCAGTGTAATGGATTATGGACCCTCTCTCTTCAAATGGGATTTTAAAATCCAGTCAGGGAGTTATAGGTGTTTTGACATTGAAAATTCTTAGGTTTTTCTTGATGCTCCTGAAATTTAAAACACCAAGGAGGGCTGCACTCCCAGAGGTCTTTATAAGAAACCTTCCTGGTACTGAAATCAAAATATATTTTACATTGTGCAGGTATTTCCGGTATCATTTGTAGCTGTGTGACTGCGACTCTGCTATTCAGTTAATCCATTAGTCCTTCTCCCTGCCCTTTTTACTGAGCACTTTGCTGTTTTGAAGCCTCGTTCTCCCTGTGCAGTTTGTAGTGCATCTTCAAAGGCCACTAAAAATCACCTCTTTACCCTGATTCCTTCCCGTTCTAGAGGCAACTGTGAATAAACTCCTCCTCCAGTTGCCTGTTGTGTTGTAAGGTTTTAGCGACATTAAGATCTCACGGCAGTTCCTCCTGAAAGGAGTGTTATTCACTGGTGGGAAGCTTGTCCTTTGGGATGATCGCAGATGGCATTTGGAGTGGAAGCACAGAGTTGAATCTGAGCACACGAGATTTTTCTCTTCCTGCTCAGAGAACAATTAGGCCACATTTTTCCACTTATGTATTTTAACTGTGTTTCATTGCAATCTCTCTTTAATGTCCCTGCAGGACAGATGCCAGGGCCAGGGTCAATGATACCTGGGCAGGCCATGCCAGGCCGGATGATGCCATCTGTGTCAGCCAACATCCACCCAGCCAGCGGTGGCCCTCCCCCATCTGGCATGCCACCAATGTCAGGAAACATAATTGGACCTCGTGTTCCCCTAGCAGCTCCAAATGGCATGTGTAAGTGGGTTTTCAGAATTAGCTCTGTCTGAATGTACCTACTGTTTTTTTCCATTGCTTGTCTCTTTAGTACTGGAAAAGTGATTGTAGTTTAAACCCTTTTTGTGAGTGCTGTGGGAACCATCAGATCTGTGTTTTTTAGCAGCCAAAAATCTCTATCAAAGGGGTGTTAGAACATTGAAAAGTGTCTGTCTTTCTCCCTCCCCCCCCACCCAAAAAAAACAAAAACAAAACATAGCATGTGTTACTGCTGCTTTGATTAACTTGTAAAGGTTGTGAGGCATTGTGGTCACCATGAAAACCAGTCACAGCTTGATCCAGAATAACACACAGGAGTGGGTTCAAAACATAACTGTGACTAAATCACTAATTAGTAGTGACCACAGTATAATTAAGTGCAGCAGCATCATACCAAAAACTAGCACTGTGAATTTCATCCTCAGAAAAGGGGAAGATTTAAAATAAGAGGAAGCTAGTTAGAAGGAAACTGAAGACATATATGGGCCAGATCCTCCACTGGTGTAAATCTAGATGGCTTGATTGGTTGATGGTACACTGGCTTGCACCAGCCAAAGATCTGGCCCAAAAGCCTTTAGGCTTTGCATGGAGGTTACTTAGACAGCTGCAAGAGACGCAGAAGTTACGCATACCCATAAGCCCCCCCCACCCTACTCCACCCAAAAAAGCAGGAAGGCTTGTCTGGTGCAGGGCTCCTCGCACTTTCTTTAGAAGTATGTGCTACTGTCCATTTGCACGGACGGGATAAGGGACTGGCTGAGCCACTGGCCTGACCTAGTATGATGATAACCTGTGCAGTGCTCCTGAAATGTCAGCCCTTTATGAGCTGTCACTATACGGTGGTTTGCCATTACCTGTTAGCAAAGTTACAGATCAAATGCTGCTGTCTCAGACAGGGGTGCGAGGGAAATGCTGACTCTTTAATGGTAACTGCTGTGAACAGAAGTGTCTTGTTCTAGTGCTACTTCTGCCTGGATTTGTCTCGTCTCCCCTTCTTATGCTGTTTCTTTCCTTTTCCTTCTCCCATATTACTGGAACTCCGCCACAAACAGCGTCCTCTCTCTGCTGAAGACTTCCCCGTTCTGTCCTTCCTCGCCTTGATTCCTGACTTTCTCCCTCTCCTGAACAACCCCGTCTTACTCCATTAGTGCTCTGATCACTGTGCCTGAAACCTGGCCTTTCTACCTACCCTCATTCTTCTCTCCCCACTGTGCCACATCTTCAGATGTCTGCCTGTGTTGGCACATACATATACTTCTTGAATCTGTATGTGCAGAGCTGTGCTTGTAAAGTGTATTGTTTCATCTGTTTTAAACAGATGAGAGGCTTGGTCTAATGCTCTTGAGCACAGAACTGAGAGATGGGAACAGTGAAGTGCTAAACCCAGGTCTGACATTAACTCCTTCCATAATCTACTAAATCAGACACCCACTCTGTACAAAGTAGGGATAGCACTTCCCTACCTCGCTAGAGGAACGTGAGTGTGTACTGTGCTTTGAGGATGAAAAGCACAGCACATGTTCAAAGTGTTAATCATAGACTGTGGAATGGAAAAGCCCAGAGGGTCATGGCCATCTCCAGGAGCCAGTGCAGTTTACTGCAGTGCCCAGACTAGTGTGAAATAATTCCAGTGCTAGGCCCTCCTCCGTTTCCCTTTGGAAGCCATGTGTCATTGCTATCCGTAGATGGATTTCGTAAGGAAATGGCTCAGCTTCTTATGCATCGTTTAAACCTCTTGATTAACTTTTCTACCTCTTCTGGTTCTGGTGCTCACATGCTTCTCTCCACTGTATTTGCAGATCCCCCTCCATCGCAGCAGCCGCCACCACCAGCTGATGGGGTGACTCCACCTACAACAGGAGCAACTCCGGCCTCAGCAGCTCCCTAATGCATCCAACAACAACTAATTTCTAGAGCTGATCCCTAGAACCAAGATAGTGGCGACCAAAAATGGATTTCCTCAGTTTCCTTCTGTTTCTTTCAGGGGGGTTTGGTCTCCTGTCAGTCTGCCTGCACCACCTCCCCTCTCACCGACTTCATAGTCTGGCATTATTTGGCTGTACTCCTTTGGGGAGCTCTTACGCTGAACACATCGAGCAGTAATGTTACTTCATGTTGCTGCCAGGACGTCCTTCACACGTTTGTCTGTTTACCCTATGGAATGAGTGCTCTGCGCTGGTTTTCCTTTATCTTGCTGCTTCTGCTGGTTAATCTTTGGATTCTCTTTAGAGATGGAGAGGGGCTTTTAGGCTGGACGCGTAACTGAATATTAGGCTGTAGTAGGTGGTGGGTTCCATCCATAGTATCTGAGATGTAATCTACTGTGCAGTGTGCAAGGCATCGAGTAAACAGAACAACCAGTGGCTTGAGCACATAAGGGAGAGTGAGGGAGGAGTTCTCCTTCCACTGCCTTGGAGCGGAAGCTTGTTAATTCTGACCATATTCATTACAGGTAGATAATCATTAAGGACAATAGCTGAGCCCCAAGGCTGCCTTGCTAACTTATTAAAGAAAATATTGATCCGATGTGAATAGAGCCAGGAGTGAATCAGTTAGAATCAAACCACTCTGAGCTTTATTGCTCCAGTTTATATTTTATTTTGTTTAATTGGAAGGAGGGGAGGTGTGTGGTTGAATCCTCTTCCTTCTAGGTAGTTTGGTACAGTAGCCAACTGAGGAATAAAACAAATTTTAGTCCCTCTGTTTTTGGAGCATATACTTTTTTCTTTTAAAATTGAACTTAAAAAAAAAAATAGTAGATAGCAATGAAGTTCTAGTGTATGGGATTGGGTTGGGATGGCTGGGGGGGTGAACGCCAGAACTACCTCTTGCAGTCAGCCGGGCTGGGCAGAATTCAGCGAACGTGGTACTTTTTCTTTCTGGACTGGGACTGGAGGTGGGAGAACACTCGCTCCTCTGTTCACACTTCACCCTCCACTTGCTGAGCTTTATCATTCCATTCTTTGTGGGGCAGTGGGGGAACAGCTTTGGCAGTTGACTCCAAGCATGTTCCATGATCAGAGGCGATTGAGAAGGCCAACACAATGCCACTGAGTTTGGACTGCCAAATGCTGTTCCTTGCCCTCATCATTAGTGACTGCATGGTTCACATCCTCTGTGTGGTTCAGACCCTCTCCTTCCAGAGAGCTTTCTGACAAGCGTCCTCACCAACGCACTTAGGATCATTCAGGGGTGGATCTCTGTGATCAGGAGTGTAAGATAGGCTGTTTGTTTTAAAGCTTGACCACAGCTATTTCACTAGTGGGGTGGAGGATCAGAAACTCTCAGAACTATTTCATAAAGAACAAATACAGATTTGCCTTGAAGAGCACTCAAGTGCTTGATGCCTCGAAATGTTAATAGTTGAACTTTCCGGACCCTGACAATTTGCGCATATATGTGAAGTAACCATTTTTGGGCTGTCTGCACATCAACTCCATGCTCATACAATTGTACTTGGCCTTGTTACTTCCAGTGTTTAGGAATAACACTTTCCCATTGTCAAGCTCCAAGAATCTGCAGTGCCTAGCAAAGAACGGTCAGGGCCTCTCCTCCCCCCACCTTTCATAAAACAAATCCATTCCATATGTTACCTTTCCCTCCAGGGCCTTTGGAGCGAGCATGGAATTCTGGTTCAGGCCATGGTCCAGTTTAGAATAACCTCAGGTTGTTTTTAGTGTGATCAATTTCAAATTTAAAGGATCCAGATGGAGACTATTTTTTACTGTACTAGTGATGATCCTACAAAGTACCTGAATTCTTAACGCTGTTGTGTTTCTGTATAAATACATGTGGCAACTTTTTCATCTGATCCTCTGTATAGGGCTGGTTTTATTCCTGCAACACACCCACCCAATTTTGTGAAATAAAAAACATGGTTTTTGTACAAAACTGTTTTGCAAATCTGTGGGGAGTTGAAGTAAATTCTCATGCGCAATATTCTGAGATGTGGGTATCAAATGGTTTTCAGAAAATGCATTGGCTACAGCTACAGCTAAGTGTGTGTACAAGTCTAAGCTTCAGAGGGGTAGCCGTGTTAGTCTGGGTCAGTAAAAGCAGCAAAGAATCCTGTCGCACCTTATAGACTAACAGGTTTTGGAGCATGAGCTTTCGTGGGTGAATACCCACTTCGTCAGATGCATGTAGTGGAAATTTCCAGGGGCAGGTGTGTGTGTGTGTGTGTATATATATATATATATATATGCAAGCAAGCTAGAGATAACGAGGTTAGTTCAATCAGGGAGGATGAGGCCCTGTTCTAGCAGTTGAGGTTTGAAAACCAAGGAAGGAGAAACTGGTTCTGTAGTTGGCAAGCCATTCACAGTCTTTGTTTAATCCTGAGCTGCTGATGTCAAATTTGCAGATGAACTGAAGCTCAGCGGTTTCTCTTTGAAGTCTGGTCCTGAAGTTTTTTTGCTGCAGGATGGCCACCTTAAGGTCTTCTATAGTGTGGCCAGGGAGGCTGAAGTGTTCTCCTACAGGTTTTTGTATATTGCCATTCCTAATATCTGATTTGTGTCCATTTATCCTTTTCCGTAGAGACTGTCCAGTTTGGCTGATGTACACACCAGCGACACCATCACAGGACCTAACCAGATCAGCCACACCATCACCGGTTCATTCACCTGCACATCCACCAATGTAATATACGCCACCATATGCCAGCAATGGCCCTCTGCTATGTACATCGGCTCCAAAGACTCCAAAGAGAAACTGCTGAGCTTCAGTTCATCTGCAAATTTGACACCATCAGCTCAGGATTAAACAGACTGTGAATGCCTAGCCATCTACAAAACTAGTTTCTCCTCCCTTGGTTTTCACACCTCAACTGCTAGAACAGGGCCTCATCCTCCCTGATTGTAATAACCTCATTATCTCTAGCTTGCTTCACCCACGAAAGCTCATGCTCCAGAACGTCTGTTAGTCTCTAAGCTGCCACAGGATTCTTTGCTGCTTTTTCAAGTCTAAGCTGGTTACCCAGTTGAGATGGGGGACATCAAAGTCATTCAAATAAGGGAAGAAGGGCCCTTTCCAATGTATCTGATTTATTTCTGTGTCTTAATGAGTGTTTTACATACCCAGGCATCAGATAATCAACATTTAATGGGAGTGGTGAAATCAAGCCACACACCATGATAGATTAAAGCCTGGGTCTGATCGGCAGGTTCCCAGCTCTTTCACTCACCTACTGTGTGAACTTGGCCAAGTCACCCTTCTTCCAATTCCAGAGTGGATCTGAAGGTCATCTTCTCTTTTGAGTGTTTCGCTTTAATGGGCCAATTTTGTCCCTCCCTACAGAGTTTTATGGTTGCCAGTAAGGATCATCCTGTGGCTAAGCTGTAGGACTGGTGATCGTATGTGGGTTCTTCTCTTTACTTTGCCATGTTAGGAAGAGAGCTCTGGGACCTGAGTCAAGTCACTTAACTGACCTGTCTCAGTTTCTTTTTCTGGAAAATAAGGATACCACCTGTCTCGCTGTTATCCTGAGTCTTAAGTGATAGAAAGTGCTATAGAAGTGAAAAGATGGTCAGTTACAGTAAAATATGTAGGAAGATTGGATAAAGAGAAGCGTGGCCTCATCCAAACTCTGCTGAAGCCATCACAGGGTCAGACCTCTGATGCTGATGGTACCACAGGTTTATATCCTTTTGTGATACATGGGAGCTTGCCACTTCGAATCTGTTACAGCTTGTCAAATGGAAGGGGATTCAAATGCAGGAGAGATTGAACTGACTGGGACTGCTTAGAGTGAAGACATAAGGGAGGACATGAGATGTACACAATAATGACTGGTACAGAGACCATAAATTGACTATTTACCACCTCATAAAACAAACCATTAAACTGAAAGGCACCTCATTTAAAATAGCTATAAAACCTTTTACACAAAGCATAATTAACCTGTGGAATTCACTGCCCATAAGAAGTCATTGCGACCAAGAGCTCTTTAGGCTAAATGAGAATCTCCATAGTTGGGATAGAAACCAATTCAGTGCCTAAAGGAGTTAGAAAGAAACTTCCCCTACTGGTAGGTTACACCATCACGGGTATTTTCCACCTTCCCCTGAAGCATCTGGTACTGGTAAAGGGCTGGATACTGAACTAGATGGGCACACTGCTCTGATCTAGTCTGGCAAGTCTAGGATGACCAGACAGCAAGTGAAAAATCAGGAGGGGGTGGGGGGTGTAATAGGAGCCTATATAAGAAAAAGCCCCAAAAATCAGGACTGTCCCTGTAAAATCGGGAGATCTGGTCACCCTAGGCAAGTCCAGCGTTGTTAACTTGCCACACAGGTTTCTCTGCTGTCCTACTGTTAGGGGCTGAGCGATAGATGAGTGAAGTTTGCTTATAAAGCTGTTTTACTGGAATAGTGAGGTTCATCCTTCCTTCCCCCAATCCCTGATCATTGGAAACCGCTTCAAAAGAGGTTGGTGGGGCATTAGCAGTGCTGGATACTTGGTTCCTTTAAACTCCCTGCTGCTGATTGAGGTTTGTGACAAGTGTAACAGGAGTGCCTCTCCCTTCTAAGTTGGAGCAATCCTATGATGCGGGACATCAAAGCTCATCCAGTGGACTAATAAATACCCTTGAATTTAAATATCGCATTACTGCACTACAAACAACACACTGAACAAAATGGAGATCTGGGAGCATTCTCTCTGATCTGGGATTCAGAGTGAGTTGTGAGTGGCTTGGCTATTCCAAATCCAATCCCTGCCTGGCTTTCTAGGAACATTCATTGTCTGTGCCGTCTCCCTTCCAGCTGTGTGTGCAGCATGCATAGAAATTTCCCTTCCAGGGAGACCCCTGGGGGTCACAGTTCAGGGAGCCTTTTGAAAGGCTATGTGAATCCTCTCTGCCAGCAAGATGTTGAATAGGGGATCTCCCTGTCGCCTAGGCAATCCATTCACTGAGAGGTCACTTCAGCATCTCTCCTGGAAAATGTTTAGATAATTGAGTTGCTGATTTTTGCAAACCTCCTGTGGTTCCTCTCAAAATGGAGGCAGTATGCACTGGATACTAGGGCCTTATCTGTGCTCGTGACAAAATTGTGGTAACTGCTGTGTTCCCAAATCACCTTTGTCCCTAGCAGGATTCTAGCCCTGTTCCCTTGGTCAGGATAGACGAGCCAGGTATGGCCATGTCTATTCTGTGCATTGCACCAGATCTAACATTCAGGACACTATTGTATTGCCATGGAAAGTGGAATTGCCTAGTGGATAGAGCACTGTGCTGTCATTCAGGAGACCTGGGTTCTATTCCCGTCTCTGCCACTGCCCTGCTGGGTGACCTTGGGCAAGTAATTTCATTCCTCTACCTCAGTTTCCCCATCTGTAAAATGGGGATAATACCGACCCTCTTTGTTCAGCACTTTGAGATCCAGGGATGAAAACTGCTGTATAAGAACTATAATATATAACACTATTATAAGGTTGACCTTGCCCAACTTTGTAAGAATGATGGTAAAGAATCATGCTCCAACTCATATCTATAATGAGGAAGGATGGTCTTGGAGTTGCAGGCCAGGGCTAGGAGTCAGGAGACTTTGGTACTCAGCCTGCCAGTTTATAGAATGGCACAAGTGTCTCGTGTCATGGAGTCACAGGATGTGGTCTCTGCCTCAGCCTGTAACCAGTCTATTGGGAGTGACCCCGTTAATGTGCCAGACCCCAACAGGTCCAAGGAGCAGGCACATGGCTGACAAGATTCCAAGACTGGGCCTTCAACCCCAGTGATCCCTCCCTCTCTTTCTCTTTCTCTCTCCATGGTTCACTGCAGTGAATCCAGCCCAGCCAGAGTCTTGCAGGGGGCTTGTACTGTTTTCCTTCAGGGCGCCACACGCTCAGGGAATACTTGCAGCAACACAGGCAGCCTTTCCAAACAAGGTAACAATTTATTAAGCACCTGGCTACAGAATCTGAAAGTCGTTAGGTTAGCAAAGAGAGGCAGAAGTTAACCCTAGTCCATCCTAGTCAAACAAGTGCCATGATGAGCCAACCAAGCTGTGATGGACTTCATTGCTGGCTCCCTCTCTTGTCTCTTTGCCCTCCCCCAGATGAGAGCTCTTAAACCCCTATCTCCATCCAAAGGACAGCTATTCTCATCACCTGACATCTTTTCCTCTTTGTTCTCCAGCTCAGTTCATATGTCCTGCCTGCCAAGGTTTCTTGGTTTTAGGTGTGGATTTTTCAGGTGTTGGGGCATCTTTGTCTTGCTGGAGGATCCTCTATTGCTTTGGGTCAGTTTTTTCCAGCCTGTTCATTAATGCCCCAGACAGCTAGGTGACACATGCCCACCTGTGTCTCTTGTTCTTCCCTGAGAGTAGACTTAATCCTTCTCCCGCACCCTGCCCCCAATAGACAGGCCCAGTGTAGAAGGAAACTGGGGCATGCATAGGCATCATAAATCTAATACAAAAAATTCCTGCTTCGTCACAGCTTGGGAAGCAGGTTGAGGGGCTTGTGCTGGCTTTAGAATGGCATTAAGTGCTTGGAAATCCTTAAATGAAAGACACTTTTTTTTTTTTAGGGCAAAAGGTGTGAGTAAAACATCTAAAGCATGTTTTACATTTGTTTTTTTGCTTCCCATGACTCTATTGATCTTTTCTCTTAGCAGCTGCCACCACTTTAGGGACATATTTTTGTAATGGTCCCAATGCATCCAGGCTGAAGAGTTCCGCCCTGGGACTGCACATCCACTGGTGCCATATGAGCAGTGAGTGACTCATGAGTAGCACTCTTCTGTCTGACTGTCCAACCAGTACCGTGGCGTATGGTAGCAGATAGCATTGCACAGCTGGAGGTGCCATCATCTGGATGAAACCTAAATCCAAGGTCCTGAACACTTGAAGTCATTAAAGGTTCTGTGACAGTTTTTGTATGAGTTAAGGGCTTTTATCAGTCTGAGCCAGATACCATCATAGAATATCAGGCTTGGAAGAGACCTCAGGAGGTCATCTGGTCCAACCCCCTGCTCAAAGCAGGACCAATCCCCAGTCAATTATCCCAGCCAGGGCTTTACATTACATTCTGCCTACCTAAGCATTCCCTGCAGTTTCAGTTGGATACAGCATTCTATTCACTCCTTGCCCTGAGCTGTTAAACATCTGCCATGTTCCGCCTTAGACGTGGCTGCGTTTCAACAGCAGAAGGATTTGTGCGCGCAATCGCATCTCTAAAGTGTATCCTTGGCGATAAAAGGCACTGATGAAATGTAAACATTATTTGATACCTCATCTTATTAAAACCGAAAATGTTAATCGAATTCCTTCTGGTGGTGGTGGCTCACTCTCTGCATTTTGCTAATCTTGGCCAAAGAAACCAGACAGCTCACTCCAATTTACGTCGGTTTAATCAGCTTCACCGTGCGGGTGGTTAGGCACTAGCCTGATACTGTGGTTTGGTTTTCAGCAATGTAGGGAAATGTGTAAGTAGGATCAGTTGTTTTATTTGCTTTCTGTTCAAGCAAACCTGAAGTGGGCTGCTTCTACCTCTGAGAACTCTAGGTAGGTCCAGCTACAGTGGAAGGTACCAGAGGAAGGACAGTCAGTATCTCAGCCCTGCCAGGAATTCTCTGAGCTTCTGGAGAGCTGTGAATATGGCAGATTCCTCAGAAAATGAGTCATAGTGGGAGCCCAGTGGGGCAGACAATCAGGAGTTAGATTTAATAAGCCAGGCAGGTAGGGACACATCCAGCAGGCTCGTGGACTCTGGGTGGCAGACTGCCTCTTGTGGACCCTGCAGGTATCTAACAGGAAGTAGGCTTGAGCAGGGATGGGCACATTTTTTGGCTGGTTAGAGGAGTCTGTGCCTCCCCAAACAGCCAGGTGTGGCCTGGACCTGCCTCCTATCTGACCCCTCCTGCTTCTTGTCCCCTGACTGCCTCCCACTGCCCCATCCAACCCCCCCATTCCCTGCCCTCTGACTCCCCTGACCACATCCACACCCCCACCCCCTGACCACCACCCCAAACTCCCCTGCCCTCTATCCAACCCTCTCTGCCCCCTTACCGTGCTGCCTGGAGCACTGGCAGCGCTATAACAACGTCTCCCAGAGCACCAGGACAGGCAGCCATACCGCCCGGCTGGAGCCAGCCACACCACCGCCAGCACAGAGCACCAGGTCAGGCTAGCTCTGCAGCCTGGCAAGTGCTGGCAGCCCCGCCACCCAGAGCATGGCACCGTTGGCAGGGCGAGCTGAGGCTGCGGGGGAGGGGGCATAGTGGGGGAGGGGCTGGGGTAGCCTCCCCGGTCAGGGGCCAGGCAGGACGGTCCAGTGGGTCAGATGTGGCCCTTGGGCCGTAGTTTTCCCACCTCTGGGCTAGAGAGAGTTGGAGACAGAATTGAATTGAGTTTCATCCATCACGTTCATACAATGTGATAAACAAGGTAATTTAGCTGCACATGGTCACTGCGGCAGAGCTCAGTAGAACCCAGGTCTTTCACAGCGGAGCAAAGGACATACCTGTCCTTGGAAGGGTTAGAGTGTTGTCAATAAGCATCGTTTCACCCGACGCGCCCATCAGCGGGGGACGCGGGGCAGTGAGAACAACACTGGCTCATCCCAAGCTGCCTTTAAATTCCCCAGCACTGTCCTGAGGTCTAATCAGGAGCCTCTCTGCTCTGCAGCGAGCTGGAGCCAATGTCCCTGGCTCAGGGCCTGGATTCTGCAGTGGTAGGTGAGAGATCCTGGATTGGCTGCCGGTCATTTAAAAGATGCAGGTGTGTACACAATTAAGGGGGAAAGGACTGCATGTTTCAAGGGGTTTAGGCACCTAGTGGGGTTTGCCTTTAAAAATCTAGTCCCAAGTGACTGTACCTGATACATAATTAATTGGTCCCTGTCCCAACACTTTTTTTTTTTTTTAAATATGGAGCTACACCGATCCCATAGAGCTTGAAGGGACCTTGAAAGGTCAGTGAGCCCAGCCCCCTGCCTTCACTAGCAGGACCAATTTTTGCCCCAGATCCCTAAGTGGCCCCCTCAAGGACTGAACTCTCAACCCTGGGTTTAGCAGGCCAGTGCTCCAACCACTGAGCTATCCGTCCCCACTTGTGACTGTCAGGGTGCAGCAGGGGAGATGGTGGGGGAGGGAGTGGGCAGGGAGTAAGTAAGAAGAGGGGGCATGTGAGCGGTTGGAGAATGAGTGGGGAGCTATGGCAGGGGCGTGAATAGGGAAGGGGATGGTGAGGGGGTGGGGATTAGTAGGGGGGACATGGTGAGTAAGGAGGGGGAGGGGCTGGGTGTTGAAGGGTGAGCAGACATGGTGGGGGTGAGTATTGGGGTGAATAGGGAGGGGGCACATCGGGTGGGGGGATAAGTAGGGGACATAGACTCATAGGTCAGAAGGGACCAATCTGATCATCTAGTCTGACCTCCTGCACAAAGCAGGCCACAGAACCCCACCCATCCAATTTTATAACAACCCCTATCCCACGACCAAGTTATTGAAATCCTCAAAATTGGTTTGAAGACCTCAAGCTGCAGAGAAACCACCAGCAAGCGACCCGTGCCCCACGCTGCAGGGGAAGGCGAAAAACCTCCAGGGCCCCTGCCAATCCGCCCTGGAGGAAAATTCCTTCCCGACCCCAAATAGGGCGATCAGCTAAACCCTGAGCATGTGGGCAAGAGTCACCAGCCAGCACCCAAGAAGGAATTCTCTGCAGTAACTCAGTTCCCATTCCATCCAACATCTCCCCGCAGACCATTGAGCAGACCTATCTGGTGGTAATGCAAGATCAATTGCCCAAATTAACAATCCTATCATAACATCCCCTCCATATACTTATCAAGCTTTGTCTTAAAGCCAGGAAAGTCTTTTGCCCCCACTGCTTCCCTCGGAAGGCTGTTCCAGAACTTCACTCCCCTAATGGTTAGAAACCTTTGTCTAATTTCAAGTCTAAACTTCCTAATATCCAGTTTATACCCATTCGTCCAGGGAGTGGAGGGAGTGAGTAAGGAGAGGGCTGGTGAGGGGGTGGGTGCTGAGTAGGGAGGGGGTGGGGGCATGTGAGCGGGTGGGTATTGAGGGGTGAATAGGGAGGGGGCCAGGCAGGGGTGCTTGTGATGGGCCTTCTGTTTCTGCTACTGGATTTATTCTAAGGAATCGCTGCTCTTCCCCTTCCGAGCTGGCCGGCCCCATCTCCCACTGCCCCCCAGCTGAAGTCCCTTGTGGTTGCCGTGCTTTCTGGCTTGGGGGTGTCGCAGCGGCCATTAGAGCTGGCCTCATACCAGGCCCCGGACTTCCCCTTCAGCAGGGTGGCCCCTCACAGCCCCCCTTACAGGGTCCCCCCCACCCCCATTTCCATTTGCTGCCCCTGGGCCATCCCAGGGTAGGTCCATGGGGGGATGGGGGAAAGCAAAGGGCTGGGGGTGGGGATGGAGCCCACCAGGCTCATGTCCCTGTGGTGACAGCAGGCCCTCAGAGAGGAGGCAGCCACCAGGGATGGAGGTAACGGGGGGGGAGTGGACAACACGGCTCCACAGCTAGAGGAAGGAGCTAGGATGTGGCCAACCCCTCCCCTCCTTTGACTGAGGGCTCTTTTTGGAATCAAGCTGGGAGTGGTGGGGTGGGCTGGGGTGGGGGGGCGGAAGACTCGTTGGCGCTCTGTCCCTTTAAGAAGAGGCAAGGTCTCAGCTGCTATGGGGATGGGCCCTAATAGCTCAGTGGTTGGAGCACTGGCCTGCTAAACCCAGGGTAGTGAGCTCAATCCTTGAGGGGGCCATTTGGGGATTTAGTTGGGGATTGGTCCTGCTTTGAGCAGGGGATTGGACTAGATACCTCCTGAGGTCCCTTCCAACCCTAAGAATCTGTGATCTATAAACCCACAGGTAGGAAGGAGTGTGGATTAAGGCTCTCCAGCAGCTCTGCAAGAGGCAATAGGGTTCGAGAGAGGAAGACACAGGATGGGTTGGGGGTCCCCAGGAGAAACCAGGGAGCTGGGAGCAAGGAAGAGACAGAATCTGAGACCCCTGGGATAGAGGAATAGAGATGAGTCAATGCATCAGACGCTGGAAAAGATGGGGCTTCTTCCCCCCCACTACACTGCAACAGTCCCACTGGGTGGAGTGAGGGGAGGTGCTTTGTGGGAAAAGCTCGGAACGGGTTAGAGGCTGATGCTGCTGGTTTGGGATGCAGGGTGCCTGGGATGATGTTTCATGCAGGTGGTGATGGTTAAATGTGCTCATTAATAACAGAAGAGACTCGATGCCTGGTTCCCCCAGGACCTTGCCTAGAAGTGGGGCTGTCTGGATCACGCGCTGTCTCATCGCTCTGCAGCAAGCCAGGTTCTGCTGGAGCCCCTGTGGGCAGCTGGGTGATGGAGGGAGCAGTGGGAGCACAGGGTATGGACATGGGAAGCCCTGAGTTCTGATCCTGGTGCTGACTTGGCCGTAGGGTCCTGGCTCTGACCAGAGGCCATGTTGCCCACCCTCCCAGGGTGGTAATGATGGCAGGTAGCAAAGAACTTTGAACCACAGTTCGGCCACCGGTGAGTGGTGACCACAGTTCATCCCACTGGTTCCTTGCTGTCCCCCTGCTGACCCGTGTCTTGAAGTGCAGCTGCCAGGTCTTTGGACTACGCTCCCCAGGCTGCTTAAGTGCCCAGCGCCTGTGTATAGGCACTGCTGGGATTCACAAAGCTCCCGCAGGGCGGCTGCCAAACGCTGTAGGCACCTGGCCTCACTCGGCACCTATGTTTTTGCAGTGAAAGTTCCCGAGAGCCTATGTTCCTGCCTCTGAATCTGCACTTCTGGGTCTGGGACCCTCTCTCACTGTCTGTCCGTACAGCCCCTAACACCACAGGGCCCCAACTGTAACAGGGGCACTACCATAATACATAGCATTATTTCAGCACAACTCAAAGCTCAGCGGGTGCTTCAGAACAGACTGCGGGGATACCTGGCCCACACCCCAAAGAGCTACCCACCCAGATGCCAGACAGCATCTGCTGGATGGGAGGACGGCACCTGTCGTGCTACTTCGGTTCTCAGGGTATTTTTATCCAGACCCTACAAACAAGGGAGGGAGAGATGCCAATGAACATTCTTGGTGGCAGCTCGTGTAGGGTTGCCACCTGTCCGGGTTCGGGCTTCTGTGTCCGGTTGTGATGTAGAGTTGCCAGGTCCCCTTTTCAACCAGACCTTCCAGTTGAAAACCAGGCACCCGGCAACCCTAAATGGCACCCGACCCAAAAGCCCAAATACCACGGGGCAGGAGAAGGCACTGGGCCATTAACCCACACCAGCCGCTGCTCAGCCAGCACTGCCTCCTGTTGCAGCCCGGCTCCTTGAGACTATCCAGCGAGCGACGGGGGAGAGGAGCAAGTGACTGGGGCAGGGTCTTGGGGAGGGGAAGAGGCAGAGCAGGGGCTGGGGTCTTGGAGGTCCAGTTACCAGCAATTAGAAAGGTGGCAAGCCTAGCTCATGGGCCTTGTGGGAGAGGCAGGTGTGTGGTGCTGTCCTGTGGGTGAGCGTTCCCTGCATGGCTCCTCCATGGCCCCTCACTCCTGTTCTCAGCATCCCCCCAGCAGTATTTATTCACTGTGTTGTGGTAGAACTGGGATCCAGGATTCATGGTGCTGCATGGCCATGTAGTGAGAGGAGAATCCCACCTCTGCACACCTTTCTCTGGAGCAGCTGGCACTGGCTGCTCTTGGACGAAGACACTGGATTAGCCAGACTGTGAGTCTGACCCAGCTCCAAAGAGTTTACAATCACCAAAGGTGGGGGGGAGAAGGGAAGGCTCACCCTCCTCCCCATTGTATGTCCAGACTCCTCCAAGATGGAGAGTGGGAGTGGCTGCGTCTCACGGTGATGGTGTGGGCGCTTCAGGAGGGCAGTATGGGGTGGGCTGGAAGTGGACTCTGCACTAATCATGCAATGATCCTTTCCCAGGCAGCCAGAGGCTGTAGCGCTCCAGCCTCTCTACCCACCCCCAGGCACGGCAGCAAGCCTGAGGCCTGGCCGAGCTGCCTCTCAGTTGGTCCCCTTGGAAACGGCTCCGAGACGTGTGCGGGAGTCTGGGAGCGCATTCATCCCACCGAGGCGGAAGCGCCGGGAATGTTAAGCAGGTGCAGTCCATTCAATCTCCTTGTGAAAACCAGCATCAAACAGACAGAGCTGGGCTTGTTTGCAGCAAGTGCTGTGTGACAGGAGCCCCCTGGGGGAGTTCAGAGCCCAGCGGGGGTGATGTGTCCTTGTTCGTGGCCACTTGGCTCTCAGAGGAATCGGGCTGGCTCAGCATCTCTGGGAGCGTGGGGCTGAAGGTATCCCCAGGAGATGGCTTTTGGGGGCCCAGTGTCCTGCACCTTTAGGCTTCCGTTCCTGTCAGATTAACCCCAACACCTTTGAATTCTCCACTCCCCATGGGAAATGCACCAGTACAACATGGGGCACCGAGGCTGACCGTGCCTGGCATGGATCAAAACCGTAGGGTCTCAGTCCTCACTGCGCTCAGGAAAACAACACTCTCCAAGCAGAAGGGAGGGACGGCTGCTTTCAAGGGGCTGGCAATGGGAGCTGAGGTTTCTCACCTCCAGGAGCTGGGTGGAGACTGAAAGGGGCTGGTATCCTCTGTGACTCTGTGCTAGACAATGTGAAATGAGTGTGACGGGTCTCAGCCTGGCTGCTGGTGCCAGCTGTCCCCCGCAGGAAACCACCATCACAACTGGCGCTAACTGGGCCCCTTGGTCGTGGCCACAAGTCAAGGACTGAAAGGCTGCAGAAACCAAACTCATCCCTTGAGAGGATCCCACCTGGGCAAGGTGAAGGCATGGGCGGGGGTAGGGAGCTTGCCCTGCACCTGGCCATGTGCCGCTTGTTCTGTGGCCAGGTAACTTCCCTCTCTACTCCATCACCGGCGCTCCAACCAGGGAGAGGTGGAGGCATGCAAGGGGCGTTTATAGGGGAGCTGACAAGCTTTTTGAACCCATGGTTTAGGAGGCCGAGTCAGTATTCGGGTAGTAGCAGTGCAAGCACTGAGCAAGGAGAGGACTGGAGTTTAGGGTGACCCCAGGGGACCAATGCTGGTAAGTCAGTAGCTGGGCCCTGCTCCCCCTCCTGAGTGAGTACTGAGCCAGTGCCCCAGTTTGGTGTTCAGGGAACCTGGGTGGCTAGAGGGGTCCTCTTCTGGACACAATGGGACAGTGCAGTGCCCCGTCCAAATGCCAACCGAGGAAATTGCCTTCCACCTTTTCAACATCCCCCTGCAGTTCCACTTGGGCGCACTATTCTGTCACACCTCACAAACTGCTGTGCAGTGTTTCCTGTGCACTGTGAAACAGAGGCCCTGTTCCAGCCCAGACGGGGCTGCATGTCAGTGGTAGGTGAAGTGGTTGCTTTATAGAAGTCCTTTCACGTGATAAGTGATATGTGATCAGTTGCTTCTAATAGGATGAAATTAAACAAAGAAAAAACACTCGCATGTGGAAGTCTCTTGGTCTCCAAAGGAAGTGGTGGAGGCGCCATCCCTTTGGATATTTAAAATGAACAGTGGAGCAGATACTGTAGAGGACGCTCCTGCACTGGCTCCAGGACTAGAGTGTCTATTGATTTGTATTTCTAGTCCAGTAATGCCTGGAGGCCATAGTCAGGGTCTGGTGCAAACGCGTGCAGCTGCCAGCAAGCTGATGCCTCGCTATGAGCGTGCTAGAGGCCCTGGGCCGGGAACTCTTGCAGGGGGGACTCACAGACTCCTGAACTTGCATCTTGTCTGGTTAGAGCAGGGGACTGTGAGTCAGGACTCCTGGATTCTCTTTCTCCCTTAACTTTCGGTGAGTCACTTAGGACCTGTCTACACTACAACGGTGGGGGGGGAAAGCCGCCCAGCCTGGGCAGTCAGTGTGCCAGCAGGGCCCAAGGTAGCGTGCTAAAAATGGCAGTGTGAACATTGTCTCTGGCAGATACTCCATCCAGTCATCTGAGCTCAGCCCAGGGGATCAGGTGGGCCTGGGAGCCCAAGCTGCTGCAATGAGGACAGGTCCATCAATGGCTATTAGCCAGAATGGGCAGGGACGCAACCCCATGCTCGGGGAGTCCCTAGCCTCTGACTGCCAGAAACTGGCAGTGGATAACAGGGGATGGATCACTCCGTGATTGGCCTGTTCTGTTCATTCCCTCTAAAGCACCTGGCATTGGTCTCTGTTGGTAGACAGGACACTGGGCTAGATGGACCTTTGGTCTGACCCGTGTGGCCGTTCTTATGTTCTTAAGAGATGAGGGGCCAGGAGAGAGGTGCACGGCAAAGAAAGCTGCTAACAGTGGGGTGTCCATGTAAGTGCCCCCCAGCCTGTGTCAGTGTCCCCTGCCTCGCGGAACCTGGGTGTGGCTACGCCCTGTGTTGGCAAGTGGGGGGAAGGAGGCATGTTGGAGTTTACTTCCGTCCCTTCTGGATTGGGCCCCAAGTGCTCAGCCCAGCAGGCCCCAGGGGGAGCCGGAGAGATGGGGGTTCAATCCAGCAGGAGCGAGCACAGTGGGGTCATGGGGCATCCACCCCAGCCCCTGCAAGACACAGCCCCCTTGGTGGAGGGCTAGGCACCATCTGTGTAATGGTCTCTCCCTTAGCCCCCAGCTGTGCAGACTCACCCATGGGTGCGGCGTTTGGGGGCACACAGCCCTTACCCTCAGCACCTACACCAGCCAGGGAGTGGGGCTGGGCAGGATTGGTGCCAGCACTGCCTTCGAGCTCTGCTGGGAGGAGGAGTGTCCCGTGCTGGAGCCAGCTGTGACCCTGCGTGCAGCCGATCGGTGGGTGACTGCAGAGATCCCATCAGCCGGGCCGTACCCCCTGCTGCGCACTGCCGAATTCGCCCCAGGAGGAAGGAGGCAACTGCACCAACTGGTCAGTGAAACCAGACTCAATACTCATCAGCCCTCAGCTGAACGTGCTCGGCAGGGTGGCGCGGGCCTCGCGGGGGGAGGCTGAGGGACTGCCCCACTTCCAGGGAAGAGGCTCTTCCTCACCCGCTTTCAGGGTTCATGCAACACACACAGCTACGCACTGCATGGGGCAGAGCGTGCGCCTGTGCGCACAGCTATGCACTGCATGGAGCAGAGCACGTGTGTGCACAGAGATACACACAGCTAAGCACTGCACAGGGCAGAGCGTGCACCTGTGCACACGCAGACACAGCTACGCACTGCACGGGGCAGAGCAAGTGTGTGCACAGAGATACACACAGCTACGCACTGCACGGGGCACAGCATACGCCTATGCACACGCAGACACAGCTACGCACTGCACGGGGCAGAGCAAGTGTGTGCACAGAGATATACACACAGCTACACACTGCACACGGCAGTGCATAAACACAAAGATATGAACTATGTGAGTCAGTGGATGTGTGCACACATAGATACAGGCTACATGGGTCAGAGCACCCGTGCATGCGCACATGCACATTGTATGGGTCAGAGCATGCACACAATGCAGCTCACACAAACCCTGATACACTGTAGAGGTCACAGCTCACACGCAGATCAGAGTGGGCCTTCTGTGTGCATTTACACACACCCCATGTCCGTCAGACTGTGCATGTTGCACACACACGGTGTGTTCCTCTTTCACACTTGCTATCTGGTCACCCTGCACACAGAGTCCTGTTCCTTCCATCCCATGGGCTGGGATCCTGGGGCCGCTCCCCAGTTAGCGCCCATCCCAAGCTAAGCAGGGCTGGGCCAGGTCAGCACAGGGCTTGGAGACAGCTTGGGGAAACCCAGGAGCTGCAGGCAGTGCGGATGGCAGCACTCTTCCCTCTGCATTGGTATTGAGCCTGCTAAGTGCCATGAGGTTTAAAACTGACGCCCGGCCTGCTCCTACTCCGGGAAGCACAGAAAACATTTCTGCCCTATTTCTCATTTGCATTTGTCTGGCTTCAGCTTCCAACCATTGGTTCTTGTTATAGGCCAAAGAGCCCTTTAGTCCCTGGTGGTGTTTTCCCAGGACAGTACTTGTACTCCGTAATCTAGTCTCCCCTCAGTCTCCTAGAGGATGAACGGACCAGATGGAGCGCCTTAAATCCCTCACTGGAAGGCATTTCCTACAGTCCTGCAGTTATTCTGGCGGCTCTTCTCTGCACCCCTCTCCAGTTTTGCAACACCCTTGAAGTGTGGACAGCAGAGCTGGACACAGTATCCAGTAATGCCGTATACAGGGATGATACCACCACCCTGCTGCTACCTGGTATTCCTCTGCTCAGGCGTCCAAGGATCATCTCCTTAGGCCTCCCAGCTACAGCCTCACACTGGGAGCTCCTAGGCAGTTGGGTACCTACTGGGCCCCCCCGCCCATTGTCTTTAAGAGTGTGGGATAATCCCCCCACCCCCGCCTGGCCTCCGTTTTCCGTTCTGAGATGTATGACCCTGCATTTGGCTGTATTAAAATGCATGTTGTTCAAATCAGCCCAGTTTACCACCTGACCCTGTATAACTGACCTCGCCCCACCAGTCTTTACGGCCCCCACCAATTTTTGGATTATCTGCAAATTTTGCCAGCAGTGACTTTATATTTTCTTCCAGATCATAGATAAAGATATTGAATAGCACCAGGCCCTTGGGATCCCACTAGACACACCCCCTGTGGATGCTGATTCCCCACTGACAACGCCTCTCTGTGATCTATCACATAGCTGGGTTTTAATCCATTTCACATGGGTTCCATTCATTTTGTACAGTGCTAATTTTTTTACTGGCATATCAGATGGGACGAAGTCAAAAGCCTCCATGTACCCCGATGTCTGTGTATCAGTTCACTCACCTCTATCAGCCTGACTTGTGGCCTCAGCTAACGCCAATATCACGACTGTCTGACCAGACCAATTTTCCATAGACCCACACTGGTTGGCATTAATTGTGCTACCTGCCTTTAAGGCTTTCTGGTTGCATCATATAGCAATTTTTCCACGCGGGTCCCAGGGATCGAAGCCAGGCTCACCAGCCAATGGTTATGCAGTGCAGTCCGTTGACCTTTTTTGAATACCGGCACAACTTTGACTTTGTACCAGGCCTCTGGAACTTCCCCCAGTGCACCAGGCCTGGCTGTGCGAGGACCCAGCTTTGCCCCCGGAGGTTGGGCCCATTTCCGTTCCACAGGCAAAAAGCCCGACTCCGATGCTGTACTGACTAGTGAGGTACTGACTTCTATGGGAGCAGGAAGGGTGCAGGGGTGGAGACACACCCGTGCTCGCTCTCTCTCTCACACACACACACACACACACACACAATCTGCGCCACCACAAGCATGATTAGTCTTATACACACCCACGTGCATGCACACCACACACTCACTCTTACACTTGTGCATAGGCGCACACACAAACACACACATGCACAGACAGTCGGTGGTTCAGCTCCCAGCTGGTTCAGATCTAATGGCTCCTAACACCACAGGATGAGGTTTGCTACCAGCACTACTCCCTTGGAGCCAGGGGAATCCCCCCAGGGATGATTGGCCCCAGACTCCCTTGTCCTGCTGCCCAGACCCTCTCTGCGTCTCTCCCTCTCTCCGATTGCTAAGCCGGTCACGATCGCACAGCTCCTTCCTTCTCCCCTCTGTTCTCCTCCTCAATCCAGCAATCCTCTGTACAGCTCCCAGCAGTCCCCCACCCCTTCCTCCCGAGCGCGCTCCCCTCTCCAGCCCCTTTCTTTTCCAGCTCAGGCCCATTCAGTCAAGCTAAGTTGCAATCTGGCATCCAGACCCTCCCCCGCATTCTCTCCCCGCCGTGGTCCTGATCCTTCCACTGCAGCCTCTGAGCGAAGTCACTGGGGTTCAGGGGAGGGAAGGGGGAGAATTGGTCCCCTTGGTGTGTCATCATCTCCACATTGCTGCCTTGCTTCCCGTGGGGGGACCGGTTAAAACTGCCCCCTCTCTGCCCAGGGTCTGCCCCACTCTCTCATTCCCACAGCACCCGCGGCTGCTGGGTAAGAGGTGAACAAGCCTGTGCACCCGGCTGCCTGGTCGGGCTTGGGTCCAGGACTGGTCTCAGCCCCCTTCCAAAGGGAAATGGGCCCAGCTGTGCTGCGTTACATCAGCTGAGCACCAGGCCCAGAGGCCTTGTCCAGAACTCCCTGCTGGGTTTGGGTTTGGGCCCAGCTCTGCACTGTGGGTGTCTCTGGCCCATGCTGCATTTGGCAGGGGTGAGGGGCAGCTGTTCCTCCTTCCAGGTGCTGCCCCCTCCTCAGCAGTCACTGCTGGATCCCAGAGCCACGTGTGAGCTAAAGCCCAGGAGCTGGCTGAGGAAGAAGCAGGATGCTTGGAAGAAAGCTCCAGGCCCACTCTGCACAGCTGCTGAGCTTCTCTGCAGGACCCCACTGCCAGAGGCAGCCTCCCTCTGGACCAGTCCCCAGCACAGGAAACCCCCTTGATGCCCCCCTTCTGCATAGGACCCCCTGCAGGAGCCACCCCCCTCTGCATGAGAGCCCTGCCCACCTGGAGCTGAAGAGGGGGCAATTCTGCCTCAGAAGGACACTGAGCAGCCCGGCAAGGAAAGCACTGAGCTGGCTGCATTCCTCAGGGTGACAGTTCAGAGGGGGCGGGGGGGGGGTCTGTGCACCTGAATCTCACTGTCAGCCTGGATGCTCATGGAGGGGAAAATCAGTCCTCCAGGAAACCTGCCAGCTGCCTGGCCAGGATCTCCGTCTGCAGTGTCTCTCTGTATCTGTCATACGCCTCCCTGTTCCTTCTTATCGACACACACCCCCTCTACCTATAGATCACAGATTCTTAGGGCTGGAAGGGACCTCAGGAGGTATCTAGTCCAACCCCCTGCTCAAAGCAGGACCAACACCCACTAAATCCCCAAATGGCCCCCTCAAGGACTGAGCTCACAACCCTGGGTTTAGCAGGCCAGTGCTCCAACCACTGAGCTATTAGTGCCCATCCCCATGGCGGCTGAGACCTTGCCTCTTCTTAAAGGGACAGAGCGCCAACGAGTCTTCCGCCCCCCCACCCCTCACTCGCAGCTTGATTCCAACAAGAGCCCTCAGTCAAAGGAGGGGAGGGGTTGGCCACATCCTAGCTCCTTCCTCTAGCTGTGGAGCCGTGTTGTCCACTCCCCCTCACCTCCATCCCTGGTGGCTGCCTCCTCTCTGAGGGCCTGCTGTCACCACAGGGACATGAGCCTGGTGGGCTCCATCCCCACCCCCAGCCCTTTGCTTTCCCCCATCCCCCCATGGACCTAGCCCTGGGATGGCCCAGGGGCAGCAAATGGAAATGGGGGTGGGGGGGACCCTGTAAGGGGTCTATCTATCTTATCCCCACACACCCCTCTATCTATCCTTCTATCTATATTATCCCCACACACCCCCTCTACCTACCTATCCTCACATCCCCTCTACCTATCTTATCCCCACACACCCCTCTATCTATCTATCTATCTTATCCCCCACACACCCCTCTATCTATCCTTCTATCTATATTATCCCCACACACACCCTCTACCTACCTATCCTCACATCCCCTCTACCTATCTTATCCCCACACACCCCTCTATCTATCTATCTATCTATATTATCCCCACACACCCCTCTATCTATCCTTCTATCTATATTATCCCCACACACCCCCTCTACCTACCTATCCTCACATCCCCTCTATCTATCTATATTATCCCCACACACCCCTCTATCTATCTATCTATATTATCCCCACACACCCCTCTATCTATCCTTCTATCTATATTATCCCCACACAACCCCTCTACCTACCTATCCTCACATCCCCTCTACCTATCTTATCCCCACACACCCCTCTATCTATCTATCTATCTATCTATCTTATCCCCACACACCCCTCTATCTATCCTTCTATCTATATTATCCCCACACACCCCCTCTACCTACCTATCCTCACATCCCCTCTACCTATCTATCTGCCCCCCCCCCATATCTATCCCTTTGGGAGGACAGGCCTCCAGTTAGTATCAAATCAGCCCAGCTCCATTGAACTCAGTGCAGTGTCCTGATGTGCACTGGATGAGGCTCTGTCCCCGCTGCTCTCTCTATTAGAGCCGGCTTCCTGCTAGTTATGGCCTGTGCCTTCCTCCCATGTGAGGTGACCTGCACTCAAAGCCAGATCAAGGCAACCCAGGCTCCTGTGCGCACTGCGGTGGGGCCCTGTGGTGCATGGCCCTGCTCGCTACTTGGCGTTGTGGTGGTGGGGTTTCTCCCTCCTAAAGGGGTGGGGGCAGTAGCATAGCCCCCTCCTGCAGGCACAGCAGTAAGGGTTCCCCCAACGCTGAAGAGGCAGAGTTGACAGCAGGGGAGCCCCCAAGAGTTATTCCAGTGGATGGGGCATGTCTATTTGGGAGGAAGGGAGTTGGGACCACTACACTCTTTGCCCCACACAAACAGTCTTCTGCTGGGGTGGCATTGGCTGGGCCCCCCAGAGCAGTGGGGCTGGGTGTTAACACTCCACTGAGATGTAGACAGCGGTGAAAGTAACTTACAGGACTTACGGGTACATGGGCGTGGCCTCATCTGGAAGAGGCGTGGCTTCTCAAGATTTAAAGGCCCTGGGGCACCAGCTGTGGCTGGGAGACCCAGAGCCTTTAAATCAATCAGGGGCTCTCAGCTGAAGAGGTGGCTGGGAGACCTCAGGGGCAAATTAAAGGACCCGTGGCTCCGGCAGCCGGGGGAGCCCGGAGCTTTGCAGGGCTGGGGCAGGGATTTAAAGGGCCCAGATCTCCTGCCGCTGAGCCCTTTAAATCCTGGTCCCAGCCCGGCTGCCAGAGCCGTGGCCAGGATTCAAAGGGTTCTGGGCTACCCACAGCCGCGGGCAGTCCAGAGCCCTTTCAATCCCCACCATGGAAACTGGTGCGGTCCAGCACAGTGTACTGGCTCTTGCTGGTACGCTGTACCGGACTGAACTGGCTTACTTTCACCTCTGGATGTAGAGGACAGTTCACCCTATTGTTTCAGGCTGTCTGCAGGCTCAGGCAGACACCATGGCATTGGTTGATTTCAGGTCACACTTCCAAACTTTTCTCCACAACCACGAGGACTAAAAACCTTTTTTTAAGAAAACCAAGATTCTCACATCATCACATGACTCCAAGACCTGGTGCCAGGCATGGGCCTATTGTGTCTATGAATTAATCCAGTCTCGCTTGCATGGTGTCACCTGCCTGCTGCTCACTAATCCCGCCACCAGGACTATTTCTATCAAATGGGCACCATTTCTGATCAACACTGCCTGTCCTTTCTCTGCCCTTCCCTATGGAATTTCCTTCTCCAAATGACATCTGTCTGATAGGCAACATTCAGGACCGAACCTATGACAGATTGGCAACCTGATGTTTTGTAACCTGCCTGGACTAAGAAGTTATAATGTAGGCTGTAGAGTCATAATGGAGTAGCACTGAGGTTTCCCTTTTGTGTTGAGCCCTGATATGTTGCGAGGGGTTGGACCTTAAATCATGATTTAGAGAAAACATATTTAGGGTCACTTTTAGGGGTGTCAGAGTGGTAGCCGTGTTAGTCTGGATCAGCAAAACCAATGAGGAGTCCTTGTAGCACCTTTAGAGACTAACAAATTTATTTGGGCATAAGCTTTTGTGGGTTATAACGCACTTCAGGTGCATGGAGTGGAAAATACAGTAGCAGGTATATATACACAGTACATGAAAAGATGGGAGTTGCCTTAGCAAGTGGGGGGGTCAGTGCTAACGTGACAATGACATTAAAGTGGAATTATTCCTTGTCCCCTTCTGAGCCCTGTATACCTGCTCTGGCTAATGGCACTTTGCAGGCAGATGGATAAAAGAAATAGCACCTGCAAATGTTTTTAAATTCTCCAAATTGTTCCTAAGAATAATCTGGCTGTGACATATGCGCCATATAAGCTAGTGCTGGTTGAAAAAGTTTAGTGGGACAGTTTTCCACCAGAAAATGCAGTTTAATTGAATCTGAATCATGTTGGGGGACCTGTCAATTTTTACAACATTTTTAGACGGCAGTGTTTTGAATTCAGCTATTTTTACGTTCTTGTTTCAATCATGTCAAAAGGGTTTTTTGTCTCGATATGGGTTAAAAAACATTTTGTTTCCACTTTATACTTTTTATTTTGTGTTGCCTTTTATAATATTAATTTTAACATATGTTATGATAATGCGTCAATGTTACTGAATGGAAATGTTGTAATCTTACTGAAATTAAGCTTTTCAATAGTTTTGACTAAACATTTTCTGGAATTTCCACTCTGTGGGAAATGTTGACATTTTTTTTTCCACCCTGACTTGGAATGGGGAAAAATCAAATTTGAAATGTTAGAATTTCCTGTGGGATGGGAATTCTATTTTCTGACCAGATCTAATATGCAGACTACCTGGGGCAGGGAGAGGTTGGAAGGTTTTACCAGTGCTCGTTTGGCATGATCCACATCCCTCACTCGAGTCTTCTGGCTAAGATGCCCGTTGATAAAAGCTGTCTCTATCATCCCATCATGGGCTCTCATGTTGTGCGGATTGGCCCTTTATCCACTCGTGTGTAATGCTGCTTCACAGCTCATTCTGAAGCATGTCGCTGACTTGGTGTGGTGAGATGGGCTGGCTCTGTCTCATTGTAGACATGCAGGTTGCTCCTGTGAACTATACGCTATATGATAGCTTACCTGGCTTTCTCACGGCTGCACGTTAAGCTTTGTACCTCTTGCTGTTTCACTCGTCTGAATGCATGAGCTGCACTCACACCTTGATATGTGATGCCTGTGTGTGTACGTGTGTGTACAGCTCTGTTCTATGGAGCTGCATGTGTCTGTCTCACCAGTCTCACTGCACAGACACCTCCGTCCTATCGCCTCCTCTTGATGTTACTGCTTTGTGGCGCTCCAGGTCTCATCCCGATGGTCTCTCCATATGTGCACATGCCTCTGTCAGAGGTGTGCAGAGTCAGGGATTTTAAGGTCAGGCGGATCATTAGGATAATCTAGTCTGATCTCCTGCACCACAGGGGGCTCAGAGTTTCACCAGTGATTCCTGCACCAAGCCCATAAACCTGCAGTGCAGCTCCAGCATATGTGTGTGAGACCGTCTGTCTGTCCCCTACACTCCCTCTATCTATCCGCATCCACCCCGGCATCCATCCAGCCCCATGCGCCCCCCATCCAGCCCTCTAATCTGGGTGCAGAGGCGCTGGAACAATTTCTACAGTGGGGGTGCTGCTGAGAGCCACTGAACCCAACGGTGACCCCTGTGAAGCCCCTTCCAGCCGGCACCCCCAGCTCTGTCTCCCGGGTTCGCGCCCCTACCTGGTTCGCTGCCGGGGTCCGAGCGGCCCGCAGGCAGGGCGAGCCCGGTCCCCGCCCTCTGCCCGCCGCTTCCCGGGCCGGCTCCCCGCTCCGCACCCGGGGGGGGGGTCCCTGCTCCCCGCTGCCCACTCACACGCGGGCGGACAGAGTGACCCGGGCGGCGGGGCTGGGGCAGCCGGAGCCGGGGGCGGGGAGCGGGGCTGGGGCGGGCATTGATCGGGGGGGCAGGGGCCGCGCTGGCCGCCCCCCCCCAGCCTCTCTCCCCCTCCCAGGGCAGCAGCAGCCCAGCGGCGTCACCAGTTACGTGCGGGCTCCGGGAGCCCAGGGCGGTGCAGCGGGCTGGGCTCCGCCAGTGCAGGCGGCGCTGGAGCCGGGCAAAGCGGGGAGCCCGCGGCCGCCCCCCACCCACCCATCGCCGGCCGGGCCGGGCCGGGCCATGCGGCTGCTGCGCGTCGGGGGCTGAGCCGGGCGCCGTCGGGGTGGGAGGAGGAGAAGCGCCGAGCCGGGGGGGGGCGCAGGGGGGTGATTTCGCCAATGCCACAATGGGCAGCGCTGCCGGTGCCGCCGGGGGTCCTTGCCGGAGACCTGCCCTGCTGCTGACCCTCGCCCTGATCCTCGCCGCCGGCCCGGGGGCTGCTCCCGGTAGGTACCCGCGGGGGGAGGGTCTGGGGGTGCGTTTCATTCCCCGGGGATCCTTCCCCGTCCTCAGCCTCGCTCCGTGCAGGGATGCAGCACGGCCACGCCGAGCTGCGGCGGGGGGCCCCCAGAAATGGAGCCGATACTGAAAACATCGCTGTTTTGTATTGTAAAAAGGGAGGGGAGAATGTGGGGGGACATCCCCCTTCCCTCTGGCCATGATGGGGGGTCCCTCCTCCCTCGGCTATGTTGTGTGTGTGGGGTCCCCCTCAGCCATGGAGCATGTGGGGGGGAGGGGGACGAAGGTGGGGGTCCCCCCCTTGGCCATAGTGCATGTGTGACCTGTAGGATGTGGGGTGGGGGGGATGCGGTAGAGGGACATTGGGGTTGTACTGGGCGCATTTCCCCTCTTACCTTCCCCTCCATCCCCCAAAAAAGAATCAGGACCCTGGTTTATTTTGGAAGGATTTTTTTTTTATTTTTAAGCGCAGCAAGACACACAATCAGAGCCCCATCCCAGCGGAGCATTTCCCCAGGGTGATGGTGGAGCCTCTATCACCCACGACAGGATGGTTTTTCCCTAGCAGAGGGACTCCAGGAATGATTTGGGGGGCAGTTCTCTGGCTGGCTCTATGTTGCCGGGGGCTACATGATCACAGCGGTCCCTTTTGGCTTGAGAATCTGTGATACAGCTCACGTCTCCGTGACCCAGTGAATTCGGTTTCAGGGGCTTTCGGCCTTGGGAAATAAGTCCCTTCTGTCCCCTCCCTCCAGTGAAAACGGCGATAGGAACACGATTCTAATTGTGTATTTTTCAGTAGTAGCTGCATGAAAGGCGTGAATGGTCCCTATGATGATAACAGCCAGGAGGGCAGAGATTAGACTGCTGCCTGCTTTCACCAGTCCTGCAAAGGTTCACATGCCGGGGTAACCCCCCAAAATACGCCCACTCCCCCAGTTCCTATTGGCTGCCTGTGCAGAGAGGGGATCTCCTCTTCAGCAGCATTCTAGGGAGACAGGCAGGGATTTGGGTTAGATTAGGGGGAACACCCCAGGCAGGAGTGGAAAAATGAAGCCAGAGTGGGAAGGGGATGGAATTGGAACAAACTTTCCTATTTTATTCCCTGCAGCTGATGCTACTTTACTACGCTTGAAATGTGGGGGGGAACCATGAATCAAAGAGAGAGAGCGTGTGTGTGAGTGGGGAGTGTAGGAGAGAGATTGAGCGCAGACGAGGGCTTAATTTAGCAAATGCAGACGCTATTTTTACCGGGGTGTCAGTTGTTATGAAAACAATGATTTGTTTCAAAATGCTGCCATGAACATTTGCCCCGGTGGGCGGGGAGTACCCTTTGGGCATGCAGAGGTGCTGGTTTATTTGCGAGGTACATGCAGAGCACAGACACACACACACAGAGCGGCACATTCCTCCTTGTGATTTGCAGACCTGGCTTTAAAGCACAGCCTGATGCTTTTTCTTTCCTGTGTCATTTACTCTCTAGCGTCCAAAAGGTCCCCAGAGCACCAGAACACCACGGATGCCCCCGGGGCTGTCTGGGAGGCCCCTCCGTCACCCCCGGACAGTGGAAGGGAACAGGATCCCAAGAGCGGAGAGCTCCTGAGAAATGTCACTGAGGCAGGGGGGAATAGCTACACAGTGGAGCCCTCGGAGGCAGCCAGAGTGAAGGAATCCTGGAGAAAGACACCTGCTGATCTCCCTGGGCTGGCAGCAGAAGGCGTAGGCACAGCTGCTGCAGCTTCCGACCAAGTCCGCAGCCTTCCTGGAGCAGGGATCTCTGTACGGTATTATCCTGGCGGGATTAGCGAGGAGAGCTATGAATCATCGCTCTGTTTGGGATGCCCCAGGGGGGTTGACAGCCAGAGTGCCTGGCCCCCGAAGCCTTTGTTGGCTAAGGACAATGAGGGGGCCATGGAAGCCTCTTCAGCCGTGACTAGTGTGGCTTGGCCTGTGAATGGAGAGGCCATTGTTTTGGCATTAAGTGACACAAAGGGAGCGCCGGAGAGCACTGCCCTTGTCCCTGAGAGCCAGGAGGAGGCTGGGAGCGGAGACCAGCCTGCCAGAGCCTCTCCGGGCAATGTGTGGAACCCGGGAGCTTTCGTGGAGCTCATGGTCACCCCACCTGCCTACCAGGTCCCCATGGAGATGGCGGGCGCAGCCAGCTCATCAGTAGGACCCGGCCTCAGCTCTGATTCACCCAAGATGGACCTGCTGCTGGAGGTCTTCAGGGAAGGGGTGCTGCAGCCCCCCACTCCGGATGGCCGTGCCCCTGAGCTGGGCACCCAGATGCAGAGCAGCACAGGGCTGGCACAGGACTCCGCCCAGAAGGAGGAGCCCCTGGAGCTGTGGCTGGCGTCGTCCAGCAGCTCCCCGGCCCAGGGGGCTCTAGGCCACACTGATCTAACCTGGCTCAATCCTGAAGTGTCCCCGGGGCCCCAGCTGGCCATCACGACCCCTGTCAATGCTCTCAAGACCCCCGAGCCTCCCTCAGCTCAGTCGGTCTCCGAGATCATCGACATCGACTACTACGACCTCTTTGGTGGGGAGAGCCAAGGCAGGGGTGGGGGCCTGGAGGATTTCCCTGCCAGGGGCCCTGGGGGAGCAGACTCCCCCAAGACGAAACTGGATGACAAGACGATGTCCTGGGCCATTCACGAGCTCTACGACGACTTCACGCCCTTCGACGAGTCCGACTTCTACCCCACCACCTCCTTCTACACGGACGGGGATGAGGATGGTGAAGATGATGAGCTGGATGAGGAGGAAGAGGAGGAGGATGGGGGTGGTGGGCTGGCCAGGGACCTGGAGGAAGAGAACAATTCCAAGCTGCCTACCCCGCTCACGCCCAAGATCCAGACCACAGTGCAGCAGGCCGAGCCCACCAGCCGCCGCTACGTCATCCCCCCACTGCAGACCTTCATCGTCTCTGGGGGTGACGCCACCTCCAGACCTCGCCCAGCAGAGACCAGCAAGGACCTGAGCCAGTCGGCCGTGGCGGCGGGACCCGGTGGTGAGAATGGGACCGAGTGCAGGAGTGGCTACGTCAGGCATAACAACTCCTGCAAGTCTGTGTGTGACATCTTCCCCAGCTACTGCCACAACGGGGGCCAATGCTACCTCGTGGAGGGTCTGGGCGCTTTCTGCAGGTAAGCACCAACACCTGGGCTGCGAGGAGGTGCCTGAGCCAGGCCCGAAAGGGACTAGTGTGGTGGGAGGTCCAAAACTTACCATGCAACGATATTCTCTGGGGAGGGTCTCCCAAGCAAACCACGTCCCCCGAATGCCTCCCAGAATCAGGCTGTGCAGTGGCAGGTCGTGCAGGCAGGTTATGATCGGGGTGGGGTGCGGGGTTTAACAGGCCAAGCTCAGGGGAGAATGGAAGCGTTTTCAGCTGCGATTCGAATGGAGGCAGGAAGAGGCTGTTCCAGTGTGCAGAGGAGAAGAGATTAGTGTCTCCAGTTCTCTAGATTTTGGACCAAAATGCATGACACAGTTCAAGACATCCTGGACCAAACTGGGAGGCTGCATGGGCAGTATTCGCCCTACTATATCTCAAGTATTCAAAGCTCCAGTTTATTAAATTATAGCGAGTGTTTTCCCCTGAAGCAAGCTCCCCTCGATTGCCGTCGCCCTCCTGCGGTCTCAGAGAGGTAGATCGCGTTGGGTGACTTAAGCTGGTTGATCAAAAGTTGAGAGAGGGGAGAGGCCCCAGCAAAAATGAGGTCTGCTTGGGACCAGCATGGCACCCTCCAGTTAATATTCTCTCTGAGGAACGTAGAGACCATGGCACAGAGAGGCAGGTGGCATTTGATGGGAGAAAATATATGAAAGGTTTTAATTGCTGTTGTTATCTGAGCATGCTTGAGTCTGTTTCTGCTCCCTACTTAAGCTAGCCATTACCAGCCTGCCTGATCATCTCCCAGGCTCACAACCCCCCTGCAAAAAAGGTCAGTGCTGTTACCCACGTGGTACAGATGGGAAACTGAGACACAGAGTGGTTAAGTGACTTGTCCAAGGGGACCCTGGAAATCTGTGTCAGAGCAGGGAATGGCACGCCAGTTTCTCAAGTCCTAGACTAGGGTCCTAACCACTGGGCCATCCTTCCCCTTAGGCACTCTCGTGTAAATCTGGAGTAACTCCATTGTGAGATCCGAACCCCACTGCCTGCATATATTGATATGTTCCCATTGTGATGGAAGTTTTGACCCTTGGATGCTGGAGTGTGGAGATTGGGGCAGAGGGGGGCAAAGAGAAGAGAGATGCAATCACTGAGGTGAGAGAAGGGGAGGGCAGGGGTGTGGATGGCCTCTGAGGTGCAGCCATCAGGGGGAGGGACAGGGGGGACCTGCCGGAGCGAAGTTGCAGGTAACGCCAGACAGTTTTGTAGACATGAGAGGTGATTTAATTTCCAGAGAGTTTTAGCATTTGATTCATTCTTCCTGAATGCACCGTCCCTCCCGCCTCGTGTGTAATGCAGGGAAGTGCTGGGGACTGCCTTGTGCATGGTGATGGATGCACTGGGAGCTGCCATTACAGCCCCCGCCCCCAGGACCGGTGCAACCATTTAGATGACCCAGGGGGTCACTGAGGGCGCTAGGATTTGGGGGCACCATGTTCTTTGACAGCGACCGCGGCGGCCGGATCTTCGGCCGCCCCAGTCACTGCCAGCATTTAGGCAGAGGGAGCTGGGGCAGGGGAGCGAGGGGAGGGCCGCCTGCAGCAAGTAAGGGGGGGGCAGCATGGAGGGGAACTCCCTGCCCCAGCTCACCCCTGCCCTGCCTCCTCCCCGACCACGCCGTGGCTGCTTCACCTAAGCTGATTGGCACCACAAGCCTGGGAGGCGGGAGAAGTGAAGCAGCGACGGCGTGCTCGGGATGGAGATGGAGCTGGGGGGAGTGCCTCGGGGTGGGGGGTGGGGAGCTGCCGCGGGAGGGGGGCGCCTCAGGGTGGGGGGGAACTGCCTCGGGGGAGGGGGGAGCGCCTCAGAGTGGGAGCGTGGGGGGGAGCGCAAGGTGGAAGTTTCTCCTAGGGCGCGAAACATCCTTGCACCGGCCCTGCCCCCCGCCGGGCAGGAGCTAGCATGGTTCTGCTCCCAGCGGGACGGGAGCTCAGATGACAGAACAGCCCAGTGCAAGTGCTCTTGGGTTGCATTTCTGTTGGGCTCTGCATGGAGCGGGTTGTTCGGGGGATCCATGGGTGGGCAGAGTCATGGGTTAGCAGGGCTGCTGTCCCAGCTCACTGGTGCTGTCAGATAGGGACTTCCTTTGAGGGAAGTGTCAGGTGTCTTCTCTTCTCTTCCTTATTCCGTGTTCAGCACCGTAGCTTCTGAGTTCTTTCCAGTGGGGCAATAAGCGTCTGTCCTGTGCAGTTTGCTCTATCTCATCCTCTCTCGCAGCAGAGAATTGTGTGTTTTGGCAGGGTGGTGTTCACACTGCTCTGTGTTTATATAGAGAAGGACTGGTCGGAGCAGGGTGACTGGCTGCCTGCCTCTCTGGGGGGAGGTTTGTGGTGGCCCTTAGTTGGTTCCACATGCTCGGCCCAGCCCTGGCACGAGCTCTGTCTCTCACACAGATGATCTGTGGCCATTTGGTGTCTGAGGAGCAGAGCTGTCGACCGTGGCCCGAAATCTCAGCGCCTTAGGCTCTTTTAGATATGCTGGGCCCAGGCCAGGGAGCTCTTTGAAGATAAGGATCGAGACCTGGATCTAGGCTCGAGGTTCTGTGGGAAGCCAACGTGGTGTGTGGAGGACAGGTTCATAGAGCTGTCCATTCCAAGGCCAAAAGGGACCACTGCAATCATAGACTCTGACCTCCTGTATGCTGCTGGCCAGCAAACTCCCCCCGAATAGTTCCTAGAGCAGATCTTTAGAGAGCCCTCCAGGCTTGAGTTAAAAACTGCTTCCACTTCCCCGCTATGTCAGGTCGTCTTTTTAGCCAATGCTTCATCGTCTGTTGTGGGCTTGTGGCTTTTTGAGCATCCAGTAAAGCGTTCTCAAACCGTTCCCAATTATCGTTCACATTTTGCTAATTACGTTCTTCCTCCCAGCTGATGTGGCTCATGATTGTTTTCGGTGTTGTGACATTGGCCCTTTTGAATGTGTGTATATGTCACTGGTTTGGACTTTATTCTGTTTGCGTGTTATAAATATGATCAAGTTGTGATCACTTCTATGTAAGCCACCATGAATTTTTAGTTCTGTGATCTGTTCTTCTTTATCTGTCAAGATGAGGTCTAATATTGAATTGCCCTGTGTCTTTTGGTGACGGTGGGGGGTGATAGAGCCTCCAAGCCACAAGATTGGGGTGATCCAGGACCCATGAGGGGCAGAGCCACATCCCGACCTCATGAACAGTATCACAGCCTGCTGCACTGCCCTGCCTGCTCTTTACCCCCCTGAGCATTTTGCTCATGGCCAGGGCCATCTCTGCCTTCAGAAGTTAGTTACAGCAGCTACCATGGGGCTGCTACAGTAGCAGGTGCTTAGTGGCTGTGGCTGAGCGCAGGGGAAATTGGGTGTCTGTCCAGGCTTAGGAAATACCAGGAGGAATTTGTATTGTGCCAGGTAAACCCTATCGGTCTGTCTGTCCATCCATCTGTCCAGCCCCTCCTACTCTGTCGTTTTTGTATTAGTACCGATCACTGAGTGATCTGAGCACCACAGATCTAGGGCAAAAGCGAATGAAGCTGTCAGTAATAATGCTTAATAGCACTAATTTAACTCCCTCTATCTCTATCTCTTTCATGTTTCCCTCCCTTCTCTGTCTCTTGCCCTCTGCCTTTCCTCTCTCCCCCTTCCCCATCTCAGTGCCCCCTTCCCCGTCTCAGTGCCTCTCTTTCAAGCTCTGATTTGAAGGGGATCAGCTACTATCTGCAGTCAGCAGCAGTACAACAATTGGTGTTTTCCCAGGCACGCCTGTTGCCGATGTTCTGTGGCACCTGGCTGGGGGGAATTTCTTTTCCCTTCCCTGCTTGGCTCCTGGGGTTCTGGAGTCACTGACCATGATCCCTGTGGGCAGGAATCTCCCCGGCTCTCTCCGGGTGAGCCACTGGAGCTCCGCCAGCCTGTGCCTTGTAGGGCTGGCCTGCAAGCGGTGGTGCCGGAGGCTGTTCGGGGTGGCACACTACATGCAGACAGCTCCTGGCCCCTCAGAGCAGGGTGTGTGGCTACTCTGGGTCCCCTCGCATCCGATAATCACACGACTCCCTCTTCTCCTGACCCCATGGCCGCTGATATCCACCCAGCTCTGCTAGCTGGCTCCAGGGGGCTCCTTCTCCCCATTCCCCACCCTATCTTTGCTTCTCCGTGGCCTCTGCAGTCCCATCCCTCTGTGGAGCTGCAGTGTCTGGCAGGGGGATGGGGCAGAAGAAGGCCCCTCTCCCCCGTCAGGCTGCATCATCCAGAAGGAGCAGCAATGGAAGGAGATGCCTGCTGGCGACAGGCCTTTTCCACCCCTCTCGTGCTCCCCGCTCAGGCCTCATTGACAACGCTCGTTTGGGGACTGAGCTGAACTCCGGGTGACGCTGGGAAGGAGCTGGTGAGTGCCAAGCCCCAGAGCTCCTCTGCTCCCTTTGCTGCTCCCACAGAAGCCCTCCAGGAGCGTGGATCCTGGCCCAGCCCCCTGTGGCTGGGACAGCCGGTTCTATTGCTGCCTGGGTGCCCTTAGTAATCGAGAGGGCAGGCCAGGTCCTGAGTGCCGGCAGGGCAAGGATGGCGAGGGGGAAGGATTTCCCCATCCCTCCCGGCCCCCACAGCGCTGCCTGGGCTTAGCGGAGTAGGAATTAGGTCAGTGCCGCTCTGCTGAGATGTGCACTGCAATGCTCTCGTGTCTCTAATCGGCACTGGCAGATTGTGCTGCAGGAAAGCCAGGGCTGGCCATTGATGGACCACTGCCATATTCCCTGTGTGCACAGGAGGAGGCCATGCATGTAATATATGCCATGTATCCCTTGTGCACAGGGGGAGGCCATGTGTGTAATCCAGGGGGCGGCAACCTTTGAGAAGTGGGGTGCCAAGGCTTCATTTAGTTACTGTAATTTAAGGTTTCGTGTGCCAGTAATACGTTTTACATCTACAGGGGCCGGCAGATGGAACCCCAGACTGGCAGTGGGCTGAGCGAGCTGGTGGCAGGACCCCAGCTGGCAGGGCCCAGCGGATGGAACCACAGATCAGCAGTGGGGGCGACAGACGGAACCCCAGACCAGCAGCGCGTTGAGCCGCTCTGCCCGCTGCGATCTGGGGTTCCATCCGCCAGCTCCTCCCAGCCGGGGTCCTGGCTGCCAGCCCTGCTCAGCCCGCTGCCGGCCTGGGGTTCTGTCCATCCAGGCTGGCAATAGGCTGAGTGGGGCCGGTGGCTGGGACCCCGGCTAGCAGCAGAATGCCACTACAAATCAGCTCACGTACCGCCTTTAGCACACGTGCTGCAGGTTGTTGACCCCTGATGTAATGTATGCCATGTATTCCGTGTGCACAGGGGATGTGTAATGTATGCCATGTACAAAGCCACATATGTAACATACAACATATGTCCCATGTGCTGAGGAGGATGCCATGTGTGTAACGTTCAGTATGTACCCCATGTGCACAAGGGAAGGCCACGTGTACAAGTGGCATGTACCCCATGTGCACTGGGAGGAGGACACCTGTGTAATGTACAGCGTGTACCTGGTGCACATGGGGAGGACAAGCGTGCGTCGTATGACACACACAATATACATGTGCCCTGTGTGCAGATGTGAGAGGCCCCATTCTATATGAATTTAGAGACAAAGAGAATGGAATGTTATCTGGTGAATGTGAGTGGACTCCTGGGTAGAGGTAGGGTGACCAGATGTCCCGATAAAATCGAGACCATCCCAATATTTAGGTGGTTGTCCCATGTCCTGACCAATCTTTGGTTGGGACACAATTTGTCCCGATATTTCGCTCCTCTGGGTCCTATGTACTGACTCCAGAACTAATGCAAAAAACCCTCCAACTACTCTGAGCCCAAACTGTTCTCCATATTGGTGGGACACACCCTAAATGCAATGGCCAGAAATCCCTTTTCTGCACAGCGCAGGCACTGGCGCCCTCTGCAGAGTTGTGCGTGTACATGCCAGAGCACATGGCAGGCCCCACAGGCTTAAGTGGAAAATGAGCAGGATGAGCCCCGGGGCCCATGCAGAGGGGTTTGTTTCGCCTAAGCAGAGGAGCCAAACTGATTCCAGTTCCAAGTGAGAGCGAAGGGGAGAAACCTAGTGACCAAGGCCAAACTCCATAGGGGATGGAGAGCGGCTGCAGATCCGTAGCAGAACCGACCTGGAGGGTCATGTACCGGAGCAGCTTCTCTCATCTAGAACGATGCTTTAGGATTCTACAGGCCCGGTCCCAGGCACTGCAGCTTGCAGGGAGGGTCATGCAGAGCCTAGGACTATAACTGTAGGATCCTATAGAATGTCGTCATTACCAGGGGTCTTCCCTGTTGTGATCAAAAAGTGGGTGTGTATGTGCATGCCGGGATGGTAATTTGTTTAGGAGCATAGGACTAGACAGGATCTCCTGGGTCTCTGAGTCCAGTCATTTGCTTTCACAGAACACCTAGTCAGAGGATCCCGTTCATGAGCGTATCCATTTCAGTAGTCCCACCAGTTCACATGCAGATGACTGGATTCGGACTTAGTCTATGAGTAGCCCCATTGAAGTCAATGGGACTTAAGAACATAAGAGCAGCCATCCTGGGTCAGACCAAAGGTCCATCTAGTCTTCTGACAGTGGCCAGTGCCAGCTGCTTCAGAGGGAATGAACAGACCAGAGCAATTATCGAGGGATCCCTCCCCTGTCACCCACTCCTGGCTTCTGGCAGTCAGAGGTTTAGGGGCACCCAGTGCATGGGGTTCCATCCCTGACCATCTTGACTAATAGCTATTGATGGACCCGTCCTCCATGAATTTATCTAGTTCTTTTTTGAACCTTGTCATACTTTGGCCTTCACAACATGCCCTGACAATGCGTTCCACTGGGCGACTGTGTGTTGTGTGAAGAAATACTTCCTTTTGTTCGTTTTAAAGCTGCTGCCTATTAGTTTCATTGGGTGATCCCTGGTTCTGGTGTTATGTAAAGGGTTAAATCACATTTGCTTAGTCACTTTCTTCACAACATTCATGATTTTGTAGATCTCTGTCACATTCCCCCTTAGTCGTCTCTTTTCTTACGGTGAACAGTCCCAGTCTGTTTAATCTCTCTTCACATGGAAGCTGTTCCATACCCCTAATAATTTCTGTTGTCCTTCTCCGTCCTTTGTCCAGTTCTAATACGGTCTTTTTTGAGATGGGGCGACCTGAACTGCACACAGTGTTCAAGATGTGGGCGTACCATGAATTTATATAGGGGCATTATATTTTCTGTCTTATTATCTATCTCTTTCTTAATGGTTCCCAACATTCTGTTCGCTTTTTTGACTACCTCAGCACACTGAGCAGATGTTTTCAGAGAACTATCCACAATGACTTCAAGATCTCTTTGTTGAATGATAACAGCTAATTTAGACCCCATCATTTTGTATATATAGTTAGGATTATGTTTTCCAATGTGCATCACTTTGCATTTATCAACATTGAATTTCATCTGCCATTTTCTTGCCAAATCACCCAGTTTTGTGAGATTCCTTTGTAACTCTTTGCAGTCAGCTTTGGACTTAACTATCTTGAGTAATTTTGTATCCTCTGCAAATTTTGCCACCTCACTGTTTACCCCTTTTTCCAGCTCATTTATTAATATGTTGAACAGCCCTGGTCCCAGCACAGACCCCTGGAGGGTACCACTATTTGCCTCTTTCCGTTTATAACTGACCATTTATTCCTGCCCTTTGTTTCCTGTATTTTAACCAGTTATTTATTCATGAAAAGACCTTCCCTCTTTCCCCATGACTCCTTATTTTGCTTAAGAGCCTTTGATGAGGGGCCTTGTCAAAGGCTTTCTAAAGGTCAAGTACATTATATCCACTGGATCCCCCTTGTCCATGTGTTTGTTTGACTCCCTCCAAAAATTCCAATAGATTGGTGAGGTATGATTTCCCTTTATGAAAACAATGTTGACTCTTCCTCAGCGTATCGTGTTCATCTGTGTGTCTGATACTAGTTTCAGCCAGTTTGTCTGGTATTGAAGTTAGGCTTATCAGCCTGTAATTGTCAGGATCGCCTCTGGAGCTTGTTTTAAAATGGCTTCACATTAGCAATAGGGCATACCATGGTTAATAGTTCTGCAATTTCATAGTTTAGTTCCTTCAGAACACTTGAGTGAATACCATCTGGTCCTGGTGACTTAATTTATCAATTTGTTCCAAAATCTCCTCTATTGACACCTCAATCTGGGACAGTCCTCAGATTTGTCACCTAAATAGAATGGCTCAGGTGAGGGAATCTCCCTCACATCCTCTGCAGTGAAGTCAGATGCAAATAATTCATTTTGCTTCTCTACAGCTAGTGCCCTTGTCTTCCTTGAGTTCTCCTTTAGCACCTTGAGTGTCCAGGGGCCCCGCTGATCGTTTGGCAGCTTCCTGCTTCTGGTATACTTAGGTTGTTTATTTTTGGCAGTTAGTTTTTGTGTCTTTTGCTAGTTGCTCTTCCATTTTTTTTTGTTTGCCCTGCTAAATTTTTCTTTTCCATTTAACTTGCCAGAGTTTGTGCTCTTTTCTATTTTCCTCACTAGGATTTGACATCCAGTTTTTAAAGGATGTCTTTTGGCCTCTAACCACCTCTTTTTCTCTGTCACTTAGCCATTGTGGCATTTTTTTGTCCTCTTATTTTTTTTTTAATTTTGGCACACATTTCGTTTGAGCCTCTATTACGGTGTTTTAAAAATGTTTCCATGCAGCTTGCAGGCATTTCACTCTTGTGACTGTTCCTTTTAATTTTCATTTAACTAGTGTCCTCGTTTTTGTGCAGTTCCCCTTTTTGAAGTTAAATGCTACTGTGGCAGGTTTCTCTGGTATTTTCCCCAAATAAGGGGAAATTTAATTAAGGATGATTTAACGTATAAGGATGTTACATTTAATTACATTATGGTCACTGTTATTGAGAGGTTCATTATCATCACCCCTTGGATCAGATCCTATGCGCCTCTTAGGACTAAATCAAGAATTGGCTCTCCCCTTGTGGGTTCCAGGACTAGCTCCAAGAAGCCGTCATTAATGGTGTCTAGAAATTTTATCTCTGCATCCTGTCCTGAGGTGACATGTACCAGTCAACATGGGTGCAGTTGAAATCCCCCATTATTATTGAGATTTCTGTTTTTGTAGCCTGTCTTACCTCTCTGAGCATTTCCTAATCACCATCACCATCCTAATCAGGTGATCAGCAGTATATTCCTGCTGCTATATTCTTATTATTCAAGCATGGAACTTCTTTCCATAGAGATTCTATGGTACAGTTTGATTCCGTTAAGATTTTTACTATATTTTACTCTATTCTTTCTTTAACACATAGTGCCATAGTTCCTATAGATTGTGTACCCTGGAATTACCATGTCCCATTGATTATCATTCCACCAAGTTTCTGTGATGCCTGTTATATCAATAACCTCATTTAATGCCAGGCACTCTAGTTCGCCCATTTTAGTATTTAGTCTTCTACAAGCACTTATAAAGTGTATCAATATTTTGTGGGCTGCCTGCCTGTGATGTAATTGAATAGGGCTCTCTTTCTTTGACTGTTTCTCTTCAGCTACTACCTGCACTTTATCAACTTCCATGCTCTTCTCTTTACTAGGATACAGGGAATCCCCATTAATAGATCCTCCGCTAAGGGATGTCTTGGTCCGAACTGTGTGCTCCTAGGCACCTGTTGGCTTTTCCCCAGCCCTTAGTTTAAAAATTCCTTTGTGACCTTTTTAATTTTACATGCGAGCAGTCTGGTGCCATTTAGGTGGAGTCCACTTTCCCTATACAGACTCCTCCTTTCTCAAAAGGTTCCCCTGCTCCTAATAAACCTAAATCCCTCTTCCGAACACCGTCGCCTCATGTACGCATTGAGACCCTGCAGTTCTGCCTGTCTAACTGGCCTGGTGTGTGGAACTGGAAGCATTTCAGAGAATTCTACCATGGAGGTGCTGGACTTTACTCTTACCTAGCAGCCTAAATTTGGCCTCCAAAACCTCTCTCCAATGTAATCGGTACCTACATGTACCACAACTACTGGCTGCTCCCCTTCATTGCAAATAAGTCTATCTAGATGTCTTAAGAGGTCTGCATCCTTCACACCCCTCAGGCAATTCACCACGCGGTTCTCCCGCTTATCACAAACCCAACTCTCTATATTTCTAATAATAAAATTCCCCCTTACTATTACCTGTCTCTTCTTAGTAACTGGGGTCCCCTCCCCCACAGGGGAATCCTCAGTGTGAGAGGACACCATGACATCAGCTGGAAGGAGAGTTCCAACTAAGGGATCATTTCTCTCCGCTCCAGGTTGATGTTCTCCTTCCCCAGGACTTTCATCCTCCTCCACAGCACAGAGGCTGTCGGGCATGGGGGAACCTATCTGCTGTGCCCTGGAAAGTCTCCTCTGTCTACCTCTCTATCTCCCTTAGCTCCTCCAGTTCAGCTGCCCTGGGCTCAAGAACCCGTCCTCAGTCTCTGAGAGCCATGAGCTGCTAGTACTGTGGGCCCCCATATGCCACCTGCCCACAGGGCAGGTACCCGGACATGCTGCATTCAGTCCAATAAATTGGATACTGCCCACTCTGCCACTGGACTCTGCCTGCATTATTTGTACTCTTGCAGGGGTTTGGTTTTTGGGGGTGGGATGTTACTGGCCTAAGTTTAGGGAATATTTGTTAGGTGTATTGGGCTCTCATGCTCCCTGTCTAAACTCCTTTGCAAACCTCTCCTTTTTACTAGCTCCTCTGGTCACCTACCAGCTGGCTTTTGAAACCCCTGTTCTCTATGAGTTAGACCAGTCCCCATGAGCCATAGAAGAGACAATTCCCCTTCCCAAATCACTGACCATCCAACTAGGGTGGAGACACAGGACAGGAGCGGTGGAGTGAGGGCACATGGAGGGTGAGGCTTGGGGCCGGGAAATGGAAGCCATGGAGCTCCGGGTGGGAAAAGGAGGGGAAGGGAGGAATGTAAGGTTACAGGACAAGGAAGCACGTAAGGTTGGGGAGGTATGAGTGAGCAGTGGGAGAGGTCAGGATTATGGCAGGACCTTGCAGTGGGGGACGAGGAGCTTCATTGGCTGCTGAGAGAGGCATGGAGGGGTTCACACGGCTGGAGCAGTGGCATGTTGGACAGACTGGGGGTGGGATGTGGTGGGCACAGACAGAAGAGGGTTACAGCAGTTGAGGTGGCCAGCCCTAGAGTCCATGGATGGCGGGCGGAGGGCCCCTCTGAGGCATGCTGTCTCTGAGAGATCGATCCGTGGTATGACTCCACCGGAGGCCCTGCCAGCGCAGGCCTGGCCCTTTAGTCCAGGTGCTTACGGCACAGACAGATGGTTTCCAGAACAGGTGAGAGCCCATGTCCAGGAGCGTGGGGGCCCTCTGCGCCCATGTCCAGGAGCGTGGGGGCCCTCCGCGCCCATGTCCAGAAGCGTGGGGGCTGTTGGGTGCACTCTGGTGTCCTGGCTGAGCTCCTCACCACAGCCCGGGGCGGCATGGTGTTCCTGTGCTGTTAGACATTTCTCGTTCACCAGTCAGTGGGGCTGCTTTTCCCCTTTGTCCAGAATAGGTTTGAGGCCTTGTGTCCAAAGGAATCAGGGCAGAAATTCCCACCCATCGCTGCTGGGATTCTGGGGGCTGCTCCTTAGATGGGGAACATTTGTGTCGTCCCTGGATGCTGACTTCCCCACACCCCAAGGAGATGTGACCGGCTCTAGGACTGACTGGCTTTCTCAGAGGTAAACTATGAGGCAGCCAAGGGCTTGGGCCAGCCGGAGCTTGAGATCGCTGGATACAGTTGGGCACAGAGCTGGTGAGCATGGAGCATGGACCAGCCCAGCACAGCCTCCTGCTGGTACAGCACCAGAAGCGCTCAGACAGCCCCTCCTCCTGCCTGCTGTGCCGATGCCTCAGTTCTCCCCTATCTGAACCTACATCTCTTCTGCTGGGCCACTGGATCCGAGGAGAGAAGCTGGAGATGGAAGAGACCTACTGGGCCCCCTAGAGCAGGGGTGGGCAAACTATGGGCTGTGTCCAGCCCATCAGACCTTTTAATCCGGCCCTCAAGCTTCTAGCGGGGTTGGGGACTTGCCCCACTCCATGCATGCCATGGCTCTGTGCAGAACCGCCTGGCTGTGCCTCCTCATAGGAGCCAGAGGGGGGCATGCCGCTGTTTCTGGGACCTGCTTGAGGTAAATGCCGACGGGAGCCTGCACCCCTGACCTCCTCCCACACCCCAACCTTCTGCCCTAGCCCTGATCCCCCTCCCGCCCTCCGAACCCCTCGGTCCCAGCCTAGAGAATCCTCCTGCACCCCAAACCCCTCATCCCCAGCCCCACCCCCGAGCCCTCATCCCAACTCCCTGCCCCAGCCCAGAGCCCCCTCCTGCACTCTGATCCCCTCAGCCCCAGCCCTAAAGCATCTCCCTTGGCTAGTTCAGGAGTGCACCCTGCAGTCTATTCTCCAGGGTTGTGCTCGCTCTCTTGTCACAGACCTCCCTTTTGCCCCTACTCCTCATAGCTTTCCCAGCTCGTTGGGCCCCAGCATGTGCAGCAAGCATGGACATAAGAGCGTTGCCCCAGCCCCTCTCCAAGGAGGCAGGACTGTCTGAGTTCTCTGCCAGGCTCTGGCACAGGCTCGCTGTGTGCGCTGGGGAAAGCCATGCGACTTCTGTGTGCCTCGCTTCCTCTGTGTGCAGTGGGGTTGCTAAGATCTCACGGGGGTTGGGGCTATGAGCTCAGTTCCTGCAGGTTTGTAAGATGCTGTGAGGTCCTCAGAGGGAACAATTTTATTTATTATCACTAAACTACTCCGCGTCGGCCTCCTGTTTATTTCAGGACCTGGCTCCACCCTGCCCTCCATGAGTCTGCATCCTTTCAAGGACGTGCTCAGGGGCAGCTCCAGGTCCCAGCACGCCAAGCGCGTGCTTGGGGCGGCATGCCGCAGGGGGCACTCTGCCAGTCGCCGGGAGGGCGGCAGCTGGCTCTGGTGGACCTCCCGCAGGCGTTCCTGTGGAGGGTCCGCTGGTCCCGCAGCTCCAGTCCACCAAAGCCATGGGACCAGCGGACCCTCCGCAGGCACACCTGCAAGAGGTCCACCGGAGCCGCCTGCCGCCCTCCCAGCGACTGGCAGAGTGCCTCCCGTGGCGTGCCACCCTGATTGGGGCAGCGAAATGTCTAGAGCCTCCCCTGGACGTGCTCCAGCTGATTTCATTGATGTCCCCTCTCTGCTACCCTGGCCCCCTCTGTCCATCTAGTACCAGCTCGTACCACTCCTGAGCCTTCTACTTTGCAGCTCAGGCCATCTAGAACAGCCTCCTGGGACCTCGTGGCCTCATTTTCCAAATCCCTTGCTTGTAGCCGCCCGGCTGTGTATGGGTTAACCCTGCAATGTTGTCTGGGATCCATTGGCCATGAAAGACGCTAGGCCGTCAACCTGTATGCCGAGGTTTATTGCATTGATCGTTGTGTTTTAGTTGTCTGGAGGTGCGGCACATCAGCGACTCGCAAGGAAATTCTCCCACCCCAGGAGACTTCGGCCAACAGTTCTCAGACTTGGATGTTGGTCAAGTGAGACATTTTCATCTGGACCTAGGCATGTGGGTTTGGCAACCAGAGCCTCCATTGACTCCAGTGATCAGCTTTCCTTCAGGAACCGAACTGTGGAGGGACAAGCCTGACTTTAGGCACCTGGGTTGGCACATCTGGTCCAGAGACACCCTGTACCTATGGAATATGTGTGTAGGGGGCATAAGTAAGAGCAGAGTGAGGGCAGTGTCTTCAGCAGATATTATAAGCCAAGCAGTTAAATCGGGAGTGGGGGGGGCACATGACTCCCCCTGCCATGCATCACCTCGGAGCTGGACTTAGGGGCTACATAAAGGCGTCTCCTCTGCTCTAGGCAACACTTTCGCAGGCATCCGCCCCACCACTAGGAACCATTTCCTGTTACTCAGCCTGGGTTCCCCTTTTCTTGGTGTAATCCTATTTCCTCCTGGGGAGGCCCCCGCGGAACACCCTGAAGAATTCCTCGCCGTCCTCAGTGTTCTCAGCCTTCAGCCTCTTGTAATCTCTGTGCTTAGCCCAGCCAGACACATTGTCTGGCCTGTAAATCCTTCAGCTGCTTGTCTCCGTCTCCCTGGGTGCTGTGGGCTGATGGACTCTCCCCTCCTGCTCAGAGACCTGGTGCCTAGGCAGCCGCCCGCAGTATTGGCTTTGACTGCCCCTCTCTTATCCTGCAAACCCTTTTCCTACCCCCCCGCCCCAGGCTGAGCCAGCTCTCAGCATCTCCTGCTGGCTCTGTTGCTGAGTGGCATTTGCTGAGCTGGCCCCTAACTGGTGGGACGGGTCCTGTTACAGGTGCAACACCCAGGATTACATCTGGCACAAGGGAATTCGCTGCGAGTCCATCATCACCGACTTCCAGGTGATGTGCGTGGCCGTGGGCTCGGCGGCACTCGTGGTCCTGCTGCTCTTCATGATGACCGTCTTCTTCGCCAAGAAGCTATACCTGCTCAAGACTGAGAATAACAAGCTGCGCAAGACCAGGTGAGCGGCCTTGGGAGTAGGAAGAGGCCCGATGGGGAGGGCAGGGAGAGAGCCCAGTGGGATGCGGGAGGTAGTGGGAAGGAACCCAGCTGGCAGCTCACAGGACAGGGTCCATGTGCTAATCAGCTTGTACCATGCCCACCTGGGGCCCCCCGGGAGCTGACCTGTCTGCTAGCTTACAGGGAGTATGCTGGTCGAGAGGGCATATGCAGCTAACCTGGGAGGGGAGCATCCACTTGTCTAACCCATGGGGAGTGAGAGGGTACCTGAGCACATGCCAGCCACCCCATGGGATGCCAGTGAAAAACAGAAGGGTACCTACTTACTATCCAAGGGGAGTGACTGTCTGCCAACCCCCGGGGGCATTCCTGCCCCCTGGCCCTGCCAGCTGGGGAGGCGACACTGTGGAAAAAGAGGGCTCACCGTTTTTAGGCCATCTCTGCTCCCACCTTTGGCCCAGTTGTCCCCAGGTGTGTAGCAAAAGACTGGCATGCGTGTATACATGCCTGTCATCCAGCAAGGTCCCCACACGCCATGCACCCCCTGTTGAAGTGCAGCCACCTCTGGGGGGTGAGGGGAGGGGATACAGCAGTTATAGAGCCAGTTATAGAGTTCGAGGCCGGAAGGGACACTGGATCATCTCATCAACCCCTGGTATGTCACAGGCCATCAGCACCACCCTGCACCCACATACTAAACCCAGCCACCAATGTATGGCAGCCCTAAGGACATGCTGCATGTGCCACAGAGGGACAACTGGAAGGCCAGAGGTGCAGTTGGACAGCACACAGCAATACTGTGCTGCAGATTAGGACAAAAATGAAACTGTCCAGTTGAAACGGATGGGGCAGAATGTGAAGTTTGAATCTGGCCAGAGCCCTGTGGCTGACTCCCCTAGAACAGCCTGCAGCCAGCCAGTGTTTGGGCTGCGTTGGAAACTCTTGGGGTGTCAGTACTTTCTGTGCTACTGGGAACCCCATTTCTAGCAAGGGATCAGTGTGAGCAAAGAGCAAGGCACTGCCCTGTGTCTGGCTCTCACAGCGTGTGCTCTTGTTATGCTGACTAAGACCAGCTAAGGGGGTGCTTGAGCTGTGAAAGTCTAATCTGGATCCTGGAGTCAAGGAGCTTTGAGAGGAAAGAGAGAGTTCTGTACCTTCAAGCAGGCGTCACTGGAGCTCACAGTTACTAGCAGCAAAGAATCCTGTGGCACCTTACAGACTAACCAACATTTTGGAGCATGAGCTTTCATGGGTGAATACCCACTTCGTCAGATGCATGTAGTGGAAATTTCCAGGGGCAGGTATATGTATGCTAGCAAGCAAGCTAGAGATAATGAGGTAGTTCAATCAGGGAGGATGAGGCCCTGTTCTAGCAGTTGAGGTGTGAAAACCAAGGGAGGAGAAACTGGTTCTGTAGTTGGCAAGCCATTCACAGTCTTTGTTTAATCCTGAGCTGATGGTGTCAAATTTGCAGATGAACTGAAGCTCAGCAGTTTCTCTTTGAAGCCTGGTCCTGAAGTTTTTTTCCTGCAGGATGGCCACCTTAAGGTCTGCTATAGTGTGGCCAGGGAGGTTGAAGTGTTGTCCTACATGTTTTCGTATATTGCCTTTCCTAATATCTGAATGGCAGGGCTGGGGAAAGGCTAGAGATGCTGTGGAGCTCTAGCCTGGCAAATCCCCAGGCTGCGGGCCTTGCTAAAGGCCAAACAGGTACTGGGGTTGCAGAGGCTGTAGCCTGGAGTTAGGTGGAGGCAGCTGGTCTGGCCCCCCTTGCCAGTGATGAGTGGCCTTTTACAGACTGCGGTTTGCCCCAGTGAGCAGGGGTGAGATAATGACTGGCAGTAGCCACTGAGGCAAGGTGGGGACAGAGGGTTGGGGGTTCCCCTGGGAGGGGAAACTCAGAGCGGGCTACTGCAGAGGGCAGAACCCCAGGATAATTGAACTGGGGGCCAGAGGCAGGTGAACCACTGGCCAGCAGAGGGCGCTCCAAGCTGGAATTGAGCTAATTCCCAGGACAACCAGCAGGAGGTGCTACACCGCTTCACTACAGGCAGACTTAACCGAGAACAGCCCAGAAAGTGATCCTGTCTTCAGCATCCGGACATCCAGTTCCCAATGGGATCCAAATCCCAGATAAATCCATTTTACTTTGTATAAAGCTTATACAGGGCAAACTCATACATTGTTCACCCTCTATAACACTGAGGGAGAGAGATGCACAGCTGTTTGCTCCCCAGGTATTAATACATACTCTGAGTTATTAAGTAAAAAGTGAGTTTATTAAGTATAAAAAGTAGGATTTAAATGGTTTCAAGTAATAACAGAACAAAATTACCAAGCAAAATAAAATAAAACAAAACATGCAAGTCTAAGCCTAATACATTAAGAAACTGATTACTGGTAAAATCTCATCCTCAGAGACATTGCGATAAGCTTCTTTCATAGACTAGGCTCCTTCCTAGTCTGGGCCCAATCCTTTCCCCTGGTCCAGTCCTTGTTCCAGCTCAGGTAGTAACTAGGGGGATTTCTCATGACTGCAGCCCCCTTTGTTCTGTTCCACCCCCTTTTATAGCTTTGGCCCAAGGTGGGAATCTTTTGTCTCTCTGGGACCCCACCCCTCCTCCTAAATGGAAAAGCACCAGCTTTAAGATGGATTCCAGTATCGTGACATGGCCACATGTCACTGTAAGACCTCATTCTTCATTACCCACATCACTACACAGGAAAGCTTGCAGGTAAATAAACCCATTCACAACCAGTTGTCCTGGTCTATGGAAGCCATCAAGATTCCAAGCCACCATTAATGGCCCACACTTTGCATAATTACAATAGGACTTCAGAGTTATCCTTCGTATTTCTAGCTTCAGATACAAGAATGATACTTTCATACAAATAGGTTGAACACACTCAGTAATGATAAGCTTTGTAATGAGACCTTTTTGCATAAAGCATATTCCAGTTACATTATATTCACACTCATAAGCATATTTCCATAAACATATGGTGTGCAACATCACAATTGTGTCACACAGCAGGATGTAGGGAGTGCCCCAGGCCCAGCAGGAGTCTACTGGGAATGGTGTAGGACAGCAGGATGTAGGGAATGCCCCAGAACCCCAGTCCCAGCTGCAGGCCCTTGCACTGTTTCCCCCTGCAACGTGCATTCATCCACGCACCAAGGAATTCCCCACGGCACAGGAGGAGGTGGCTGGGTTGGTACAGGTGCAGAGTAATGGGACGGCCTCATGAGACACAGCATTGTGCTCCCACTCGGCACAGCTTCACACTCCAGAGACCCACGGAATCCCTGCCAGAGCCTTTGAGTTATGTGTGGAGCTGCCGCACTGGGCAGAGGGCTGCCTGGCCGGTGAGCTGGAACAGTTTCGTCTGTCGCTGTTATTCTTGTCAGCTAGTAAATCTCCCGGGTGAAATCCCAGACGTGCGTAGCAGCGAGCGAGCTACAGGAGCAGACTCTTCCCCCTCAGTGTGAACAGGCTCAGCAGGGAGGGCATGGGGATCAGGCAGGAGGGGTCGTAGGGTGACTGGATGTCCCGTTTTTAAAGAGACAGTCCCGTTTTTTGGGACTTTTTCTTATATAGGTGCATATTACCCCCCACCCCTGTCCCGTTTTTTCACAGTTGCTATCTGGTCATCCTAAGGGGTCATAAGGTGTCTCTGACTCCCTCTGGCTTGGATTTGTCACCATCTCAGCAGGCTGAGATCTCTGCCAATAAGCAGAGTCTGGGTGGGAGACCTCCCAGAGAAACCCCAGTGGTGTGGGTGAGTCAGTAGGTGGTGCTCTTACCACTGTTAGTACTGAAGCAATTCCCCTGTCTGGTGCTAGGGGGCGCTATGCTGCGGGAAGTGCCATCTTTTGAATGAGCCATGAAACAGGTGCTGACAATTTGCGACTATCGAAGATCCCCTGGCATTTTCTGGAAAAGTTGGAGTATAACCCCCCGTGTCCTAGTCAGAGTCCGGTCTGGATAGTTAGATTCTGCCTCTCTAAATCCTCTGGCAGTATTAAGTGGAGAAGGTATTCTTCACGACTTGTGCTGGGCTGTTCGGTAGTGTTGCTATGTGCTGTTCATCAGCTGATGCCACCCACCCCAGAGGTGGCTGCATTTCAGTGAGTAGGCACTTTGAAGTCTTGGGCTGCAAGGCTTTATAGAAATGTCATTCGTCACTGTTACCCTGCAACATTTTTAATACTTTAACATTCTTTATAAACACTAACTAATTAATTTTCATGGCCCCCATGGGAGTTGGAGGTTATTGAACTTCTCTGGTCTAAATTATGCAGGAGGTGAGACAAGATGAGCCCTTCGACCTTAAGATCTCTGATTCCCAATGTTAAAGATGGGGAAACGGAGGCACACGGCAGCAGTTCGTGTCGTCGCTGGGCTTAGAACCCAGGAGTTCCTGGCTCCCGTTGTTGGGCTCGGACCCATAGCCCACCCTGCCGCTTGGTGCTTGTCTCTTGGGCTGTGTGCCAAGCCATGCATCTCTTAGGGGCAGCTCTCAGCTTGTGTTAGCAGAGTAAAGGGATGGAGCAGCCTTATCACTTCCCCAGCCCCAGTGAGTTCTGGAGCGCAGGAAGACGGCCTTCCCAAAACCATCCCAGCTCCTCAAGAGAGACCCAACTGAGCTTTGCCTTTGCGTGCCCAGATTATAGGTGCATGTTACTCTCTGCCCTGAAGAGACTGGAGAGGAACAGACTGAGCTAGCTGCTGGAGTCACCCCCATCCTGTGATCATCCATCTGTTGGCTTTGTCGACCTCTGATTATACCCCCAAACAGCACAGTGCTGGACTGCAAAGGCTCGTAGGAGCCCCACCGCCTGTGATAGACTTGACAAGCTCAGCTAGATTCCCATCCCCCGGGGCCAGGCAGGAGGGCTCCCTAACGAATGGTTAATTAGTGTTTGTAAAGCACCTAGGGTATGTCTACATCTACAATTTTGCAGCGCTGGTTGTTACAGCTGTATTAGTACAGCTGTATAGGGCCAGCGCTGCAGAGTGGCCACACTTAACAGCAACCAGCGCTGCAAGTGGTGTTAGATGTGGCCACACTGCAGCGCTGTTGGCGGCTTCAAGGGGGGTTCGGAGAACGCGAGAGCAAACCGGGGAAGGAGACCAGCTTCGCCGCGGTTTGCTCTCGCGTTCCCCGAACCCCCCTGCAAACCGCAGGGAAGGAGACCTGCTTGCTTGGGGATTCGGGGAACGCGAGAGCAAACCGCAGGAAAGGAGACCTGCTTGCTCGGGGATTCGGGGAACGCGAGAGCAAACCACAGGGAAGGAGACCTGCTTGCACGGGGGTTCGGGGAACGCGAGAGCAAACCGGGGAAGGAGACCAGCTTCGCCGCGGTTTGCTCTCGCGTTCCCCGAACCCCCCTGCAAACCGCAGGGAAGGAGACCTGCTTGCTCGGGGATTCGGGGAACGCGAGAGCAAACCGCAGGGAAGGAGACCTGCTTGCACGGGGGTTCGGGGAACGCGAGAGCAAACCGCAGGGAAGGAGACCTGCTTGCACGAGGGTTCGGGGAATGCGAGAGCAAACCGGGGAAGGAGACCAGCTTCGCCGCGGTTTGCTCTCGCGTTCCCCGAACCCCCCTGCAAACCGCAGGGAAGGAGACCTGCTTGATTACCAGAGGCTTCCTCAGGTATGCTGGGATACCTGCTTATTCCATGGAGGTCAAGAAAAGCGCTGGTAAGTGTCTACACTTGATTACAAGCGCTGGATCACCAGCGCTGGATCCTCTACACCCGAGACAAAACGGGAGTACGGCCAGCGCTGCAAACAGGGAGTTGCAGTGCTGGTGATGCCCTGCAGATATGTACACCTCCTAAGTTGCAGCGCTGTAACCCCCTCACCAGCGCTGCAACTTTGTGATGTAGACAAGCCCCTAGTGTCATTATTAGGAAGTGCTTTGCACTGCCTGGTTTGAATGTCCCAAGTGATGGGGCGCTCAACTCTCTCCCCTTGGCGCCGATTCCACAGCCCAGTCTCGCTAGCCACGCCTCGCTCCTAACACTTGGCCTCATTTTTTTCCTTTCTTAATTTCATCCCATTTCTCCAGCTGGCGCCCCACAGCCCCCGCTGTCTGTTCATTAAGCCCCCTCCCTCCGTGGTGGGTGCATTCTGCAGGATCATGCAGACTCTTCTCTTGCATTCCCCCAGGGCTAGACATCGATAGTTCTTTGTCCCGAAGAGCCCAGCAAACTCTGCAGTACACAGGACATGTGAATTACTTCAGCCCTCTCCAAAATGCAGCCAGCTCTGGAGTGACGCCTGGTAGCGGTTAACAGCGCACAGCAACATGACACAACACTGTAGTGCGGCAGTGAAGAATTCTCCATCCAGTGAATCACAATCCTTGGTGGTTCATTAGCATTCTTTACATCTTCAGAGCACTTCCCAGGCAGTAACCATTTTTGTAACCCCCCCATCACTGAGGTCATTAAAGATTATTCCCATTTTATAGATGGGGAAACTGAGGCATTGAGGGGACATGATTTACCTTAATGCTATGAAGAGGGTCATTTTCAGACCAAGGTTTAATCCTCACGATTTCCTAGCTCCCAGTCTTGTGAGCAAACCTCTCAGCTTGCAACACAAGAGGAGATTAAGAGGAGCGGATTTACATTTCTTCCATTTGAATTTGGCCAGGACACTTGGGGTCTCACCCCAGCCTCTGCACAATGGGGCCCAGGGTTATTAAGGAGCAGAGATGGGCTGGCCCCTGGGTTTCTGAAACTGTCCAGAAAGTCGCAGCATGGCACGAGCTCATGCATGTTTGCCAGCCTGCACTCGGCTCCATGCTTAGATGCACCCACCCTCTGTGGCCCTTTTGGATGAGGCCCTGATGCAGAAGTGGGTGGACGTGGCATAGTGGGGGTGACCCTGGTGTCTCAGGGAACGAGAGGAGCTGGCTGGCTGACTGATGCCCATTCAGGGCTTGGGATTCTCAGTGGGATGAAAGAGCCTCTGTAAATTGGAGTGGCTCCTTTCAGATCTAAATCCAAGCTCTAATGAAGCCCAGCTGCTGGGATCGGTGCCTAGCGGCTGCCCCTCTGTACAACCTGAGAACTGCCTTGGACTCTCCTCCTGAATGACTGGGGGTCATGGGGCCAGCCTGCATGTCAGCACGTGCATGCGGCATTTTTCTCCCATTCGCCGCAGGCACAAACGCAAACAAGCCAGGCCCTGGGCCCTGCCTGAATGCACAGCCACAAAGCGATTGTCCCTTCCGTCCTTCCTAGGGGGAGGCGCGGGAAAGAGCTTTGCAAAGCCCTCAGCAGCTGCTGCGCTGCATGGGGCTTCTTAGCTTGGCAGCAGCAGATGGTGTTTTGTCCGTTCCCAGGGCCCGGAGCCTCTGGGGAAAACCCAGAGGGACAGATTCCACCAGTCACCAGCCTCTGGGCCTCAGGTCACCGAGGGGGCAGGGGGAAGGGTGCTGGCCGTCAGTCCAGCAGCATCACCCCAGCTGCTTCGCCTGACCTGTGTGAACGTGGAGGGGCATGCACGAGAGAGCGGTGTGTTCACACTAGTGCAGGGTGGCACAGCAGGCATGGAGAGGGTGTGCTATTGTGTATGGGGGAGGGGTGTGCCCCAGTGTCCATGGAAGAGTGTGTAGTGTGTGTGCGGGGGGCATATGCTTATATCAGGGCAGCTGCCTGTTAAGTTACCCCCCACCCTTGTGGCCAGAGGCGTTTTTGCAGCAGCCTGCCTCTGTTTCCCCTAAAGATCTCCAGGCAGTTTTTCTCATGACTAACAGCCCCTCCCTTCCCCCCGCCCCCCCCCCGAAACTATTCAAAACAAGCCGCAGGCCACAACACCAAGAGTCACACTCGGCTCTGGCTCTTCTGCCCCAGCCTGCTCCGCACACAGCGACCCCTCCCACTCAGCCCTTTCTAGGCGGAGCTCAGCCATTTCGGCTTCCTCCTTTTGCCCACCGCCCGCTGTGCTGCGGGCGAAGGCAGGCAGCAGATCTACTGCCCTCCTGCGGAGAGCTGCTCCCAGCGGGCCTGCCCCACCCTGTCCTGCACCCTGAAAAGGACAGTGTCCTGAGTTTTTCCCATTCCCACTACTAATTCCTGGGACTGCTGCCTCTCCTCCAGCGGCCACCATTTCCTGAGCCATTGTTCGTTCCATTGTTCCTGGAACGGGGTCTTCTGGGTCTTTCTAGGATTAAAGGGCCAGTGTACCTGTCACAGTGCCCATGAGCGGGTATAGGCATACCTGGTCTAATCGGTGGAGATGTGCGTGCAGCATGGCGTGGGTGTGTGGAGACACTTGTGTGTGCACGCGATGCGTTCAAGTTCATATAGGATGGGGGGTGAGCATATGGGCGTGCAGGCTGGCTTGGGAATGTGTACACACCAGCGTGCCACGCGAATGAATGTGTGCAAATGGGCCTAGAGGTGAGGGTGCAGACAAGTGTGTGTGTGTGTGTGTTGACACACACATACCAGTGTAGCTGTGAGTACAGGCCAGTATGTGTGAGTGTGACCAGGGTGAAGGTCCGTGTGGGCAGCATGTGGGGGCTCCAGGAGATGGCGCTAGCACGGCCCCACCTCCGACACTGGCTGTGACAGCAGCCCCACTCCCTGCTGTTAGGGAGGCGTCCCTGGCATGAGGTGCCTCCTTGTGCCATCGCTCTGTGCTAGCAAGAGTGCATGAAGCGAAGGCCTCTGGGAAGGCGCTGGGGATGAGCTGGGTGGAGGGCCAGGGCAGGAGGGGCTGGGAGCTGCGTGTTGGAGGGGAGGGTCGGTTGGCTTGGCATGTGCTCCTTGCTGTGTCTTAACTGAGCTCGTGGGGCCTGTTGACTAATAGCCACTGGCCAGCATGTATGTATGTATTATCCTAGTAATACTTCCCACATTATCTGTATCCCAAGCATTTAAATATACATATTGTACCTATGGAGGCCACTTGGCCTGCCCTGCGTCATAATCCTGAACACTGATGTTCAATAGCCCATAACTCTCTGCACTGGCCAAGGGAGGCCTTGGTCTGACTAGATAGGCAAACTGTTGGCATCAGGGCAGCTGATTATGTCTTCAGAACAATGGGAAAGGAGCTGCCCACACGATCTTGGTGGTGCTTTCATTCCCCCCTAGTACCTGGAATGTGACATTAGGATATTGGATATTAGGAAACACTATTTCACTAGGAGGATGGTGAAGCACTGGAATGGGTTCCCTAGGGAGCTGGTGGAATCTCCTTCCTTAGGAGTTTTTAAGGCCTGGCTGGGATGATTTAGTTGGCCATTGGTCCTGCTTTGAGCAGGAGGTTGGACTAGATACCTCCTGAGGTCCCTTCCAACCCTGCTATTCTATGACACAAAGCCAAGGGTACGTCCCTGTCTGGAATATATGGGGCACACCGGGCTCACCAGCACAAACACGTGAAAGCTGAATGACGGATGCGGTACCTTTTTCTGGTAAACAAGTGGGGTATAAAAGACTGGTTTCAGGGCGTAGCTTTGGGCAGCCTGCCTTCTGCGTCAGGTGAATGGAACATCGCTGCATGGGATGACTCTTCTGGGGCCCATATCGCGTAGAACCTTTTCCCTGTGCCATACTAATCAGTGTGTTATTTGGTCTCTTGGGTATATTTCCTAACCAAAGGGTGCTCAAGCAATTGCCTGTACAACTGATCAGCAGTCTGCTGACCTCTCGCCATTTGTGTCTCCTCTCCCCGTTGGCAGGTACCGAACGCCGTCTGAGCTCCACAACGATAACTTTTCCCTGTCCACGATTGCCGAGGGCTCCCATCCAAATGTAAGGAAACTTTGTGACACTCCATGTAACCTCTCCCCTCATGCCCGTGCATTGGCTTACTATGATAACATTATCTGTCAGGTAACTCGTCTTCGTCATGTCTTCCCTTCTGCACGCCTCCCCCTCCTGGCCAGGGGCTGCTTCAGCACGCGTATGCAGCGTCACGGCACAGAGAACGGGGGCACTGTGGCTAGTGGTGCCAATAGGCTGGCACTGGATCAGGCTGTGGTGAAACCCCCTGGCCCATAGCCACAGGCCTGCCCCTGGGAGCAGTGCAGAGGGGAGTAGAGGTGTAGGTGACTCCCGGGCCCCTGTGACCGGCTGCCCAGCAGGATGCAGCAACATGTCTTGGACTGTAACCCCACCCACGAGTGTTGCAGTGCCTGGCATCCTGCTCACTTGTGATACAGCAGGATCCTGGCAGGAGCTGGGGTGGCGTAGGGAGCCCGGGCAGGAGCCTGCGGGGCAGGACAGGGTGGGAGCCAGGAGCAGTTTCAGGTCTGAGGAGAGGGAGTGCAGGGGCTGAAGATGTCTGAGGTTCACACACTTAGGAGGGAGTCGGCATCCATGGAGGGGCCATGGGAAGGGAATGCAGAGTTCAGGGCCCTGCCGGGGGGCACAGAAAGGGTTTGCTGGGGATGGTTACTGGCTCCAGGGGAGATGTCTGCAGGCTGGGGCCGTGGACTCACTCTGGGGACCCTGACATAGACACGGGTCTGAGTGGGGCTGCCACTGGCCGAGGTTTTCCCAGGACTGTCCTGGGCAGTGTGGAAGGGTGCTCAGCACCCACTGCCAGCCAGCCAGTGTTGTGGGCTCAGGACCATCCCAGACCTCCCGGTACTTCATATCTCAGAGGTGGCAGCCGTTAGCCCAAGTGAAGCCGCTGGGTGGAACGTCCTGCTCTCCTTCCCGCCTTCTCACTGGCGGTGCCCAGAGCGGCCCCTCTCTCGGGACAAACTCCAGAACAGTAATGTCGGGAATGGGGAGAAATCTCCATTTCCTCACCCCTGTTCTCTGACACTGAGCGAGGCCCCTGATCCTTGCAGGCTCTGGGAGCTTCCCTGCTGGAGCAGGACCCCCTGCTCGGCCTGTGCCTTGCACTCTGAAGCAGCCTCCGTCAGTGCCGTAGCTGCTGACAGCCAGTCTAGTCAGCGTCTCCCCCCGTCGCTCATTTCGGCTTCTTCCCCTGCCCTCCCTCTGTCGTGTCCATGCTCACGTGGGAGTGCTGTGCAGGCCTGGATGGCAGTGCGGCGTGGCTTGTCTGTGTGTGTCCCTGTGTGTCACTCACTCTCTCCAGCAAAGCGCCGTGGGGCCTGTGAGGTTCTGAGGCCCTGTCTGGTGCAAACCCCTATCCCATGTCTCAGGACCTCGCTGGCTGCGTCGGGGGGGGAGTGGACCCTGAGAAAGGGACAAAGACCCCAAGGCATGGGCATGGGGGAGGGGCACTGTGAGCCCTGGGGATTGTACATGGAAATAGGGGTCTCAAGCCCTCAAATGGGAGACACAGAGCCCTGAAATGGGAGAGGCTGAGCTGACCCATGACACAGGAGATGCTGTGGGACCCAGCACCCCCAACTGTGGGGCATTCTGGGCACTGTGCCCCCAACCATAGGGCATTGCAGGACCCTCTCTGTGTGGGACACTGTGGGCACTGTGGCACTTTGTGGGACTGGGATCCTCTGAATGTAAGATTTTGAGGGACCCATTGTGTCACCATGCGTGGGACATTGCAGGGTCCTGCCCTGCCATATCTGGGATGATGTGGGTCACTGATCCCTGAAATCCAGGGAGTATTCCCCCCCCCCCCTTTCTCTGCCCTCCCTCCGACTCCCTCCCTCTCTCTCCCATTTCCCCGGTGCCCCCAGCTCACCTCTCCACGTCCCTATGCCTGCTCTGCCCCCTCGGAGCAAGCAGAGTTCCTTGGGGAGTGAGTGGTTCTGACGCAGCAGCATGAGGCAGCTAGATGGGACACAGCCAAGGACAGGGTGCCTGAGAGATCCTGCATGACCCCCTCCAATTTCCCAGCAATGGGGTCTTACCTCAGGAGGCCACTCTTGGCCTGTCTCGGTGAGTTTGCAGCCTGCTGAATCCTCCAGAGGCTGGGCTTCCTCTCTGTGCCTGACCAGGGGCACCACCCAGCTCCTTACTCCCTGTCAGAAAAGGGAGCCAAAGATGCAAACTGCAGAGCATGTCCAGCTAAGGGCAAGTACAGGACAGATGCTCACCCACAGCTTCCACTTTGCCTCTCGGTCGGAAGGTGTTGTAAGGTTAGGACCTGGGTGCAGAGAATGCCACCATTGAGGGTGAAAACTAACCTGTTATCTCTTGCAGGGCCGGCTTTAGGCCAGTTCCCCTGATTCCCTGGAATCGGGCCCCGCGCCTTAGGCATCTTTTTAATTTTTAATATTTTTTTAACTCACCTGGCGGCGTGGAGGGTGGGGCCGCTTTGGGTCTTTGGTGGCCTTTTGGTGGCGGGGGGTCCTTCAGTGCCACGGAAGACCCAGAGCGGACCCCCCCGCCACCGAAGTGCTGCCGAAACCCCGGTCTGCCGCCGGGTATTCAAATCGGAACCCGCCGTTCATAAAGCCGGCCCTGATCTCTTGGTCTCCTCTTCCCATCTCCTGACTCACACCTGAAAGTGAGCACTGAGTCGCAAGCCAGAGCCTCTGGAGCCCCGGGCAGCACTGATCGCAGACAGTTAGTACAGGTGCAGTCCCAGCGCCAGAGCATGTACAGGGCTTTAGAGAAGACTCAATGAGAAACCGACGCAGAGAGCAGGTGACAATCAGAGAGGAGGGCAAGGGTGACCTGCAGCGTTTATTGCGATTAATCTACCTCTTCTAACGATCCTGACCTTTGGGTAGGACAGAGAATGATGCTCACTCTTCTATAGCTCCTTTCATTGGGGAATCTCAAAGCGCTTGGCACACACTCCCACGGCACCCCTGAGAAGAAGGGGATGGATATATATGGATCACTTCACCCACGACTGAAACGCAGCCCGCTCTGGGGTGGATCCCGGCACTTGATTCACAGCACACAGTAACACTGTGCGGTACAGCTAGTTGAGGCTAGAAAGTGCAGTGTCCCCTCTGGCTGATACTGAAACAGCTCTGCTAGATTTCAAGCCATGGGGGTTTGCACTTATCCTCCAGAGCTCAAAAACACTTCCCCACAGTTGGAATAATATTGCCTTATGTTTCAGAGGGTGAAAATCAGAAACAGAGATAAGCTAAGTGACTTGCCCAAGAGCATGCCGGGAGGCCAGTATCAGGGTTGGGACAAGAACCCAACTCTCCTTATCTCTCAGTCCTCTCACCACAACTGGCCGTCCTTGGTTCGTAGCCATCAATCTCCCTGTCCTTAGGGCTATGCACTAACCCCCTGATCTGAATGGCTCGCGGGGGACTGGGAGGAAAGATCCCGAGGGCTCCACTAGAGAAATGAAGAAGCCATTCATCTCCCCACTCCAGGTGGAAGACATTGGCCACATCTTGAGAAATATGAGAGAAACTTAGCAGCACTAATATATGGGCCGTTTGGCATCTGGATCTATGAGGCTGGGGGACCATCAACCATCAGTATAATCAAGTCCTCTGTCTTCTCCACCTCCCCTGGTCTGACCCATTGCTTCCCAGGTCCATCAGCTGCCTAAGTTGGCTGGGTAAGGAGCTGTGCACGGGAGCTGGCTCCCTTCTCCTGACTGCTCTGCAGATCAGCATCTTTCCTGGTCATTGTTACATCCCATGGGCTTGCTCCTGTGTAATGGGAGTTTGGCTCAGCGGAGAGGAAGGAGTGCAAGGATCAGACCTGTTCCAGCACCTCCCAGGTGTCTTCTCCAAATCCTGTGCTCTGGCTTCGAGCTGCTTCATTTGTTTTCTTTCCCTCCTCACCAACACAAACAAAACCTTGCAGCAATGGCAGACTGGATGGCTTCAAGGATTGGTTCCAGATGGTGGCACTTTCCCCTTCTAGGGCCTGGCTTTGAGTCCAGTCTAGCGGTCTGTGGGAAGCAGGCTGGGGGTGTCTGGGTTTCAGAATCCACCACCACAGCTGACCATAGGTTTGAACTGGCCCTGGAGAATGAACTGCCCTCCATCCCCAGAGTGGGGCTAAGGCAGGCAGATCGGCAGAGTGAGGTGTGTGAGAAGTTAGAGGGCTCGCTGGGGGAGTCCCAAAGTAGGGAGCCCACCCAGATGGTCCCCTCGGCCTTAAAATGTATGAATCTTCCACAGAAGCTGTCTAGGCTGTACCTGTCCTGTGTACACAGAGTGGAGCTCAGGCTCCAGGGATATTAATCTAGTACCTTCACCACACTCAGTTAAATGGAGGGAAAACTGGTAAGGAGAAACTGGCCTAAAGATGAATATTTTGTGACAGGGGAACTACTGCTGGACAGATCTGATCAGCTTGGAGCACTTTGAGTCTCAGAATTTGCATCTCTCGCTCCACAGCTACATAACCACGGTTACTCGATGTGCAAAGCATCAGTGATTGGGATGGCATTTAATTAAGCCTGCTGGTCGAACGTGCTACTGTAGTGTGTCACGTGATCAGCTAACCCTTCTCTGGGCTCTTGGCAGGCAGCCAGTTTCTCAGTGTAGCACCCGCTAATAGCTACGAATTCATTATTTGTTGCATTTGTTTTCTCATATGCAGTATGTTGGGTACTAAAATCCTGCAAGGAACCTGCAACTGCCTAGGTCTTCATTATGCTGCCTATCATGGCCATGCAGAACTTCACGGCACCACTGGGGACAGAGCTCAGATCCTCCTCCTCATCCAAAAGCATAGGATCCTAGGAGTTGAGCCAAAAGAGAATCTCCTTTACCGGCTAGAAGTATAGCACCTATGACACACAGCATAGCAGTACTGATTCCATCCAGTAGAGGGCAGTGCTGCAGATACAGTATTGACCTTTCACAGGGCTGGACTCATCTCTCTCTCTAGTGGATGGAGGTCTGGAAAGCCATTAGTCACTACTTTAGTCTCCCTTTAGTTCAAGGGAGCGGTCCAGAATGCCTTTAGATCCAAACGTACCATCTCATGCCTTACTAGAGGCAGATTCCTCCTGATTTCTGGAGTGGCTCATGGCACCATGTTCATGTACAAGTAGCAAACCTCCCATCAATGGATTTGATTCATTGTCTGTAGAATTATTGTTCTGTGGAGTGCAGACTAATCCCCCAAATCAGTGAGGGAATTGATGTGCAATGTTTGGATAGCACAGCAGAGAGGCAGCGTGTTAACATGTCAGCACGGCAGGATCGGTCATTAAAATCTCTGTATCCAGGGGAGGCAGGAGTCGGAAAAGCAGAGGCTCTTGCAAATGGGAGTGGAGGTGGTGTGGCGGAGCGGGGCTGAAAGGCTGTGGGAGGCAGGACTGGCACAGCAGGAGTGAGGCGGCTCGGCAGAGCTGGGAAAGGACCCAGAAGTGGATGAGCAGAAGGGCTCCTGGACAGGAGCCAGGCGCAATGGGCAGAGGTGTGGGCTAGCCCGGAGCTGCTGGAGGCTATGCCAGCCCCAGGGGATGCCATATACAGCTGTCTTTGCAATCCTTTAACATTCATGTGGTAATGTAGATTTTACAGCCCAGAGGGCCTCCTGGTGTGGCAGCAATATGCAAAGGATGTCTGAAGGGGCTTGAGCAAGTGGGTTAGGCTCTGCTGTTTGTGGCCCCCAGAAAGATCCCCAGGAGCTCTTCATGCTCCCTCCAAAAACAGCAGCTCCCTCACAGACACCCGGCTCACAGCCCACCAGACGCCTTGCACCATCCATAATGCTGGGGCCCTGCCGAAGAAGCTCCCCCAGGAGCAAGGGGTGGTGACGAACCCTGGCCGGCTCCGATGAGGGTATGGCATTGGAGCACCTGGCAGCAAGGATTTTTTTTTTTGAACATAAGAACAGCCACACTGGGTCAGACCAAATGTGTATCTAGTCCAGTGTCCTCTCTGCCGACAGTGGCCAATGCCAGGTGTCCCAGAGGGAATGAACAGAACAGGGAATCATCAAGTGATCCATCCCCTGTCTCCCATTCCCAGCTTCTGGCAAACAGAGGCTAGGGACACCTTCCCTGCCCATCCTGACTAACAGTCATTCATGATCTATCCTCCATGAACTTAACTAGTTGTGGTTTTTTTTAACACTGTTATAGTTTCCGCTTTACTCTGCGCTGGTTAGGCCTCAACTGGAGTATTGTGTCCAGTTCTGGGCACTGCATTTCAAGAAAGATGTGGAGAAATGGGAGAGGGTCCAGAGAAGAGCAACAAGAATGATTAAAGGTCTTGAGAACATGACCTATGAAGGAAGGCTGAAGGAATTGGGTTTGTTTAGTTTGGAAAAGAGAAGACTGAGAGGGGACATGATAGCAGTTTTCAGGTATCTAAAAGGGTGTCATCAGGAGGAGGGAGAAAACTTGTTCACCTTAGCCTCCAATGGTAGAACAAGAAGCAATGGGCTTAAACTGCAGCAAGGGAGATTTAGGTTGGACATTAGGAAAAAGTTCCTAACTGTCAGGGTAGTTAAACACTGGAATAGATTGCCTAGGGAAGTTGTGGAATCTCCATCGCTGGAGAGATTTAAGAGTAGGTTAGATAAATGTCTATCAGGGATGGTCTAGACAGTATTTGGTCCTGCCATGAGGGCAGGGGACTGGACTCGATGACCTCTCGAGGTCCCTTCCAGTCCTAGAGTCTATGAGTCTATGAATCTATGAGTCTTGGCCTTCACAATGTCCTCTGGCAAGGAGTTCCACAGATTGACTGTGTTGTGCGAAAAAATACTTCCTTTTGTTTCTTTTAAATCTGCTGCCTAGTAATTTCATTTGGTGACCCTAGTTCTTGTGTTACGAGACAGAGTAAATAATGCTTCCTTGTTTACTTTCTCCACACCACTCATGATTTTATAGACTTCTATCATATCCCCCCTTAGTCGTCTTTTTTCCAAGCTGAAAAGTCCCAGATTTATTAATCTTTCCTCATACGGAAGCCACTCCATACCCCTTATCATTTCTGTTGCCCTTTTCTGAACCTTTTCCAATTCCAATATAAGAAGGGGTGAAGGATGGTATACGATGAGGAGGCTGGGAATCAGCACGCCCAGTTTCTGTTCCTGGTTCTGCTGCTGACAGGCTGAGTGACTCTGCCTCAGTGTCCTCGTCTGTAAAAGATTATGGTAATGACACTTATAGGCACCAACTTTCCCCAGCGCCAGTGGGTGCTCGTGCCTCCCTAGCCCCACTCCCATTCCAACCCCTTCCCCAAAGTCCCTGCTCCAATTCCGCCCCTCCCTGCCCCTATTGGACCCCTTCCCCAAATCCTCGGCCCTGCTTCATGCCGCGTTTCCCCTCCTCTGCCCTCCCTCCCAGCACTTGCCGTGTGAAATAGCTGTTTCATGGCAAAAGCGCTGGGAGGGAGGGGGAAAAAGCTGGCACGCGGCGCGCCCAGGGGAGGAGGCGGAGGAGAGCTGGGGCATTGGGGCGGGGTGAAGTGCTGCCGGTGGGTGCTCAGCTCCCACCAATTTTTCCCCATGGCTGCTCCAGCCCCTGAACACCCACAGAGTCCGTGCCTATGGTGGCGCTGGCGACCTGTCTCACCAGGGTATTAAGGGATTTAGTTCCTGTGGCTTACCTAGCAGTATCAATTAGTGCAGGGGCAGATCTGTTAACTGATAGTCCCTCCCCTGACTTTGTAAAGTGCTTTGACATCTGCAGGTGGAAAGGGCTCAGTATGATTGTTCATTAGGGGCGGCAGCATGGAAGCAATGTCCGGGAAACCCCAGTGAACAATAGGGACCTACACAACCTCCATCAGCAACATGAGGAGGAAACAAAACAATCTCAATCCTCCCCCCAAAAGCTGTGTGTCGAGGGGGACACAATTCCCCAGCCCTGCCTCTCGCCTTCTCGAAACTGAACCCAGCTCGGGCAGTCTCCATTGCTGTGACAGGATGCATGACGGTAGCTGGCCCCTAAGGCAGGCAGGGTCCTTTGTTTATGCTCAGAGGCTTTCAGTGCTGAGAGCAAGGCCATGCAGTAACTCACTGAGAGCAGATTTCATTCACTGTGGATTTGTTTCAAAGCTGAGTCATGGGGTCTCGTGACACGACATGTCTGAGAGGATGGCAGGCGGGAGGAGCGTGGGTGACAGGCCGGCTGAGAACCTTCTATGGTAATTCGCAGCGAGGGAGCCCCTCTGCTCCAACTCTCAGTGCTGTGCCTGTTACTCCTATGTGATCACCCCCTGCTCTCTCAGTGCTCTGCTAATAAAGAGGGGCAGGGTTTCTCTGGCTACTCTGGCCTCCTTCAGAGCCTCCTCTGTGACCTCTCTTCTCCTTTTTTTTCCAGGATGACCCCAATGCTTCCCACAAACTGCAGGATTCGCTGAAATCCTGCGTGAAAGAAGAGGAATCATTTAATATTCAGAACTCCATGTCGCCCAAGCATGATAACGGGAAGGGCGAACAGGATGAGGCTGGTATGAACTGTCTGCAGAACAACTTGACATGAAGGAAACTGAGAGGAGGGGGGAGAGAGAGAGAGAGAGCACACTCCATTTCCTATTGTACAACTCTCATTTCTAGTAACTGTTTGTTATATTTTTTCCCCCAGCCCCATGGCATGCTTTGGTGTATTTTGTACAGAGAAAAAATAATACAAAAGAAGAATCAAAATGCTCTTCAGATGAATTGTGTCCGTTGGGTTGTCTGGTATGTGCTCTGTCTGTATATTGCTTGGGTTAGTTCCACGGCTGTGATTTCTAAACCTTTGCTGTTACTCAACTGACTTTTTTTGTACTTTTACCCAACTTTTTTTGAAATACGAGTTAAAAACAAAAAAAAGATCTTGAAATAAAACATTTTTTTAAAGTTAAGCCACACGGTTGCCTGTTGCTGTTGTGTGAGTGGGCCGGACTGTAATCCCTGTCTTGGAGATGGAAAAGATCAAACAGGTCATTGATAGGCCACGATCGACTCCTGTTTCCAAGCGGCTGCCCATTTCAGCGCTCGATAATCGCAAACAACCATTGTTGTAAATTTAGCCCTTGGTGCTATTTGCATATTGATCGTGATAGCTGTGAATATATTTGTATTTGCCAAATGGATTATGGGTGATAACCCGCAGCAGTCCCTAGATCCAGCACAAAGTCTGTGCAGCACTGAAGTCCTCAAAGTAGTGGTGCAGTGACCTTGAATTGCACCCGATTTGAAAAAATGTTAGCGCATGGATTGGCAGGGAGCTGCTCACTGCATCTTGTGGCTAGCCATTAGTCACAGGCTGTGCTAACCCAGTCAAGCCACATTATATGGTTTCTGCCCCTTAATGGACTGGCAGACGAAGCATGTTAAACAGAATAACAAATAGCAGCTAACATCCAGCCGAATAGTACTGTCTGACACCCTGCTGGGGTGTTGATTGCTGAGCCACAGGGAGCAGCTCCCCCTGCAGAATTCCCAACACAACTGCCTAATGCCACCTGTGGAGGGCTGGCGAGGATCCTGGGGAAATGTTGTTTAGAAGGGGGTAATTTCCTGAAGTCCTTACTCAGGAAAAGCTCTCATTTGGCATCAATGGGGTTTGGCCTGTGAGGCTTGCTTGGTTTGCCTAATAATGCCAGGGTGAAACTGAGTCGGAGCCTCAATTTACTCCATTGCAAGGTGGGGTCCTACTGCAGTGTTGCACTGTCCATCTTGGCAAAGGCTGAGAGTGTTTGTGATGGCACTGGGAGCTTTGCCCTGCAAAAAGCCTTCCGGATAAGGCACGTGGAGGAGAAGCACACGCTCTCATATGACCACTGCCATGTCAAGACATTGCTCATATTTGCCACTGTCATCAGCTGCTGGGGTGGGGAGGGGAGAGAAGGCTGGATGAAGAATGATACCGGGCCAGTGCTGATGAAACACTGCTGGGAAGGCAATCAGTGCCACACTTCACTGCACGCTACGGCCGTGGGCACACCAGGTGCAGCTAAAGAGAAGCAACGGGAAGGGAAAGTCAAATGACACAGAGGACCCCAAGCCGAGTCACTTCTCTTGCCCCTTCCACAATGGAGTCAGTCATACAGATGATGACTCCAAAGCCCTAGCTCCAGCAATAACCCCATTCTCCTTCCTCCTGCTGCTGCAGGTAATTAGGCCTAGAGGATATGCCCAGCTGGTCCAAAAAAACCCCAAGAGTGCTATCAAGGTAGGAAACTTCATGCCCAGTCCCAAGGCCATTGGAATCTTTTTAAGCACGGTGATGGGTGAAGTGTCAAGGCAAACTGATGAATTTTAGATGCCTCAACCTTTGGGTGCCCAACTTCAGACACCCGCAGGGGCTGATTTCAGAGGTGCTGAGTGCCCAGAGCTCTCCCTGCCGTCAGTGGAAGCACTTAAGTAACCCACGCTGTAGCCATCACACTTATTTTTCTCTCTCTCCTGCCACACTCAGTACCTCTCTCATGTTCACCCCATAGATCCCTGGGCCCCCATTTGTCTTTTGTGTGGATGCTGTGCTGCCCCCTTACCTACTGGAGGCCTGCAGCCAGCCCTCTGCCTTATTCCGAGGCAGTTCTCTGGCCTGAGTCATACGGGCGGTCGGACTAGATGATCACACTGATCCCTTTGGGCCTTGGAATCTGTGAAGCTATGCCGTGGGGGTCCAGCAGCTGTTAGGTGTGCTCACAGCATGCCTAAAGGCTCAGACCCTGCTGGCAGGATAGATATTCCTCCGACTAAGTTGAGAATTGTGTGGAGGGGCCTTGGCATATGCTAGGATGCTCAGTGGCTCGTTAGTTGTGAGATGGTGTCAGGATTTAGGCAGTTTTATGGATGCTGCCAGTGGAAATGTAGACATCTACAGGACTTAAGTGCCTATGGGGTTAGAAGGCTGCTGAATGCCTAAATGGGGGACTTAGGTGCTAACAAGACACCTCAACACCTTTGAAGATGCCTCAAGGTGGTCATCTAAAATCAGACGGCTTTCTGTAAATGCCAAGAATTATTAGAATTCTGAACGTGACGCCCTTACTAACCCAGATGAACTCTAGGTAAGCGTTTGTTGGTGTGTGAAGTACTATGTACAGTGACGATGCCCAGTTGCCAGATTATTTTTTTTTAATTTTTCAGACTCTTATAATAAATGACTATTATTCCTAAATACTTTTCTCTCAAACTGATCTTCAGAGAGAGAGAGAGAGAAAGAAAGTTCATAACTATTTGCACCAAGCCCACTAGTTAGGTCAATGTCACCGTCTATTCCAGTGACAGCAGAGGGGGTCCAGACAGCCACTCACGATCTTCTAACATTGCCAAACCATTATGTAAAAAGAAATTTTTTTTACAAAATGGACTTTGTACTGCTGAGTGCCTAATCGTTACATTTCAATTATTAACGTCCTAGTTTCCTCCCCCGGATTAAGTACAGGGCATTAGGCAAACGGTTGCTCCTGGATTTTTCCCCCTGTTGATGCTGAAGGAATTCAACCACTTGAGCAGGATAATGAAACAGAACCATGTTGCCTGGTGTTGAGAAATGGTGATGTACAGAATGTCCCTTAGGTGCACTGTGCTGCACAAATAAGGCAGACAAGATCCCTGCTCCCAAGAGCTTGCAGGCTACATTAGCCAGGGGACGTGACACGAAGACTGACATCAGGCCATAGTATGTAGGGGAGAGGAAAGCTGCTCTTGGTTATCACTACTGGACATAGAAACCAGGCTCAGCAGTGGGGGACAAGAGGAGAATATTTCCACCAACTCAGGCTTCTGGCCTGTAGAGCCCTTGCTGACGTGCCTTGACCTGCCTAGCTGCCCTGTTAATGCCTTCCCATATTGACCACTCACTTTCTCTCTGCCAACATTCCCAGCCGTCACCATCTGTGGGTCATTTCTCTCTTCAATGGACTAGGCTTTCTTGCATTAAAACCTCTCACAAACATCAGCCAAATTTCTATCTTCACTCTTCCAGTCCACCTGAGGCCTCAGTCCTGCCATGTTACCTGCAATACTTATCATAGATAGGCAGGAAGGGCCAGATCCTGTCTTTCCATTGACTCCACTGGGCTTTGGATCAGGCCCATGGTGAGCAGACACCCCTGTTTAGCGTACAGTGACTGACTTAGTTCACCTCATTCTCTCCCCCTCATTCGTTTTTTCCGGCACCTGTTGTATATTGTGCTAACCTAGTTTGTGAACTCTATGGGGCAGAGAGTTCCTTTTTACTGCTGACTGTGCCGCACCCTGCACAATGGGGCTGAGGGGCTCTGTTCTTTGATTCTCCTAAGTGCTACTGTAATACAATTAAGGAGTAGCAATATATTGACCTGGTCTGTGGTGCTTACCCAGACAGTGGGGCAACCCCTCAGCAGTTCAGTGTGTGACCCTTATCAACAAACCCTCCAAGCCAACTTCTGCATTCAGTTACAGTGGAGAAGTCACAGTATCAGAGGGTAGCCGTGTTAGTCTGGATCTGTAAAAGCAGCAAAGAATCCTGTGGCACCTTATAGACTAACAGACGTTTTGGAGCATGAGCTTTCGTGGGTGAATACCCACTTCCTCAGATGCATGTGCACTGAGGAAGTGGGTATTCACCCAAGTCACAGTAGTTACTCTGGAATAACAGAGTGTAAGTGAGAGTAGGAATTCAGTCAATACTTTTTTAATCAGACGGTACTGTCTGACGTATTCTGATTGTGTTGGTAACAACTCTCTAGTTCAGGTCGCATTGAGATTTGCACTTAAATCAGCACTAAAATCACAGGGTTACACACCGTAATGGTTGAACTTCATCTTCCAAACTGGGCAGAATGACTCTTCAGAGGACAATTGCAACTGGCATTATTCCTTGCTTTGTATGGTTTGCATTGGAGCGATAGGCAATGTAACAACCCTAATTCAAAGTTCACACAGGTGGTTTTTTTTGTAGGGGCTGAATACAGACAGTCCCAATCCTGCCATTTTTGCTTAAGCAGACCTCCTATTAACTTCAGTGACTTTGCACCAGATTCTGTTCTCACATGGGTGTAAATCAAGACATTTGTTTCAACAACATTATCCCAGATTTGTGCTAGAGTTACTGAGATCAGAATCTGGCTTTCTGTATGAGCAGGGACAGCACGATAAAGTCCAACGCTGTGGGGAAAGCGAAACTGTGCCTGCTACTCAGTACCATTCTCCAAGTGACCGCCCAGATCTATTGGTTTCTGCTAGAGAAGGAATTCATCCTCAAGCCAAGCCTAATATAGCCTTCAGAGAGAGAAAAATAAGCAATTAGCACACCATTAGAAAAATGTCATTTGTTCAGGATGGAAGCCTGCAAGCCAATCCCTCCAAGTCAGATAAAAGAAGTAAAACAATATTTCACCATCAAACTTAGAATGGTCCCTGGGAAGTCTTGAGTCGAAGCAGAGAGGTTATCTTACCTCTGTATCTTACCACTGGTGCCATTGCAGCCAGAATACTGTGTCCTGTTTTGGTGTCCACAATTCAAGAAGAGTGTTGATAAACTGCAGTGTGTTCAGAGCAGAGCCGTGAGAATGACTAATGGATTAGAACCCCTGCATTATAGTGATAGATTCAAGGAGCTTAATCTATTCAGTTTAACAGAGGACATTAAGGGATGACTTGATCACAGTCTCTTTACCAGATAAAACTGCGGCGATGGCCGGGTATGGGCCCGAGACTCCAGCGCCATCCATTTTCAGGGCTAGTTGATTGTAAGTGCCCACATGGAGCACAGATTGTTGCTAGTGGGCTCTTCAGCCTAGCAGACAAAGGTCTAACAAAAGCCAATGGCAGGAAGTAGAAGCTAGAAAGATTTCACAATGAGGGTAATTAACCCTTGGAACAATTGACCAAGGGTTGTGGTGGAGTCTCCGTCACTGGCAATTTTTAAATAAAATGGGATGTTTTTCTTAAAGATCTTTGCTTTAATCCAAACAGGAATGAGTTCCTGAAAGCTCTCTGGCCTGTGTTACTCAGGAAGTCAGATTAGATGATCACAATGGTCCCTTCTGGCTTTGCAACCGCCACTAGTTAATCCATCGGCAAACCACTCCAGGTTGTAAGTACAGCGCTAAGCCAGGTTACAGACCAACTGACAGCAGGTTGCATGAGTCACCAGAGCCTGCACATCAAGTCAGTGGAAGAGCTGGGCTTGGACACCAGGATTTCCTGGCCCCAGCCCTGTGCACAGTGCATAGTTCACCATGCTCCTGCTCCAGCTAAACTTGACGGCACTTTCCTGTGATCTCAAACCAGCCCCTCGCTCGGCGGGAACTTCCAGAGAACTCTCCCATTTGCCCTTCACGCACTTAAGGGGTTGACAAGGTGTGCAGCAGGTACAATGCTAACCGTCCCCTGAGTGTGTGTGAAAGAATCCACCAGCTGGCTGTATTTATATGTTAAGCGTGCATGTCCCTCTGGAGCGCAATTGTAAGAGTATACACCAGGTAGCTCCAGCGTTACTCACAGCTGACTTGTCCTGTCCTTATCTCTCTGCTATCTCTGCTTTACTAGTTCTTATACCATCTACATCACCACAGTATTTGAGCACTTGCAATGAGGGTCTTTCAGAAACACAGTCCACTCACTTTGCTGCCACCCACATTTAGAGGAGTTATCAGAGCTAAGTGCTGTGGATTTGGCTACCCAGATGATTCAGTTTTGCAGGAGAGGGAAAACTTTCCTTCGCAGGAGAAAACCACTGAGTATAAGTAAGAGCCCCAGTAGACAGAGGGACCCACTCAGTCCCTGCTTCCCTGGGAAGCCCTAAGGAGATTTCCAGTGCTTAATTTGTGCCAGGACTTGCAAGGGCTGAGCCCTGGCACCTCTAGGCTTAGCAGTTCATAGCCCGGGCACCTCTGGGCTTGCCACATCAGTTATGAAAGTAAAAAAATGGGTTGAGCCCCAGCAACTCTTTCATTACAAATTAAGCACTGGAGATTTCCCACTTGGTAGCTGGGCTGCCATCACCATTTGGCTCTGAGAAAGAAAGGAAATTAGCATTTCTGCCTTCGCTTTTTTAATTTGTTTGTTTAGCGGTTGGTCAGCCGTCCAGCAGCCCGCTGGCTCAGAAGCATGGTCTGAGCCGTCGCCCTCCTCCCAGACAGCGGCTGCTCACAGCACCTTTGTGAGACTTCCAAGGCTTCTGGTGGGAAACGGTTTCACCGGTAATTGACCTTCACATTGGAGACGGCATGACTCATTTTTTATTCCTTTTCCTCTGGCTGCTGTTTGGCTGCTCAGAAAGCAGCTCAGGTTATAACAAGCATAGAAAATAGAGCAGATAGCAAAAAAACCAAGCAGCACCTGTCCCTCACCCACCCACCTGTTTGAGTGCACTGCTGACTGCCTCCAGTCCAAACCCAGTACACTTCAGAGGTTCCTTGCAGAGGATATGAGTAAGGGGGTATAAATGGGTGCGAACCTAAGAGACAAATTCTCTCCGTTGTTACACCCATGCATGCCCACGGACTTCAGTGGGTTACAGGAGTGTAACTGAGTGCAGCAATCAGGCTGGAGTATGTGAGTAAAGCTAAGGGTGGCCATGTTCATGTAACCAACGTGTTAAGAGCTCCCGAAGATGTAAATTACGTCAGCGTAGGGGTTCCCTGGACAATTCTAGTCTAGTCTGTTCAGTTCAGTTCTATCTAGGTTCCTATACTGCACCTGTCAATATAGTATCTGAGTCACCGAAGTTTCCCATTCCATCCAGATACATGGAGTTTGATTGTTTTCTTGTACCTGCCTGGACCCAAAGGGTGGTAATACATGACTGGAAGTCAGGAGCACCAATCTCATCTTTTGCACACATTCCCTTTGGGGCCTTGGGCAAGTCACGTTGCCGCTCTGTGCCTCGGTTTCCCCATGTGTATAATGAGGTTGATGAACCTTTTCTAGCTGATGTGAGGGCTAATGTTTATAACGTGCTTTTCTAATTGTTACCTACAAAGTTTTCTGTAGCCTCAGGTTTAATGCTCCATTGTATCTGCTATCAATAATGGAGGGGAAAAGTGAGATACCAGCAGGTCTTGTATGGAATGGAGGCAAAGCTAGTCCTAGAAAGGACAGGAATGACAGCCTGAGTAATCAGGTACATTTGAGGGGTCTGGTTCCTGTCCAGGGCCTCACTCCAATACAGTGGGACACAAGAGAGACAGGGCGCAGGTGAAGGAGGGAAGGGGTAAGAGGTGCCACACTGTGTTAAATTGGTCATTTGAATTGATTTCACATTCACTGCAAAAGAATGTGCCTCCCATTCAGCAGAATGACACATGTGTTTTAATAAGATGTTTAATCACTTTTAATTTGAGAGGCTGCAGGCAGCTATTCACTGTAGTTGCTTGGTTAGTTGGCCGGGAGGGGAGACTGTCTTTTGTGAGAGGGCGATGGCTGGCATGGGCGAGAGGGTATAAAAGAGAGGGAACTGGCATACAAACGAGGTCTGTCTTTCTCACTCTGTCTCTCTCTTTTCTGTCATGGACACATGAGCGGATTAGAGCCACGAACCTCCAGACAAGGAGCCTTTCTTCTCTTTGAGAAGCTCTGTGAGCTCAAAACAAAATAGCCCTGAGTTCTGATTCACTAACTACAGGCCCGGAGCAAGGGACAGGGGGAGATAATAAAGGAGAGGAAAAGGGGTCAAGGGAGAAACTTCTCTTCTCTCCATGGTGGGCAATGTTGGCATTTTGGCATCCCCCTTCCCTCATTAACAGTGCCCACCCCCTCCATTGCAAGGGAGTGTTGCTCATTTCAGACCCAAATTTACCTCTGTCTCTCAGGGCCGACTAGAGGGGGGGAAGCCGGTACAAATTACTGGGGCCCGGCGGTCTGGAAGGGGGCCTGGGGCCCAGCTTCCCTGGCTTCTTCATCCCTGTTTAGCTGGTCCGCCCTCATTGGGGGTCCCGAAAAAATTTTTCACCGGGGCCCGAACCCGCTCTCAGCGGCCCTGCTGTCCCTCCCAGATCTGCTGCAGAGTTTTCTCCCTCGCTGTTTAGTACTGAGAATGATTTGATAGATAGAGCTGGCAACCAACACGATGGTAATCTTCCTACATTGTATGAACTGAACGGATCCTGTGACCTTTCTACCTTCTTTTCCTGGGCTGGGGTGGTGACAGCTTCCATTCTGAGACTGCAGAATTGCAAGGGCCTTCTGCTGTGACTGTGCAACAGGCTTCGCAACCTTAAGAACATAAGAACAGCTGTACTGGGTCAGACCAAAGATCCATCTAGCCCAGTATTTGTCTACCGACAAGTATCAGAGGGGTAGCCATGTTAGTCAGGATCCGTAAAAGCAGCAAAGAATCCTGTGGCACCTTATAGACTAACAGACGTTTTGGAGCCTGAGCTTTCGTGGGTGAATACCACAGGATTCTTTGCTGTGTCCACCGACAGTGGCCAATGCCAGGTGCCCCAGAGGGAGCGAACCTAACAGGCAATGATCAAGTGATCTCTCTCCTGCTGTCCATCTCCATCCTCTGACAAACAGAGGCTAGGGGCACCATTCCTTACCCAGCCTGGCTAATAGCCATTAATGGATCTAACCGCCATGAATTTATCAAGTTCTCTTTTAAACGCTGTTACAGTCCCAGCCTTCACAACCTCCTCAGGTAAGGAGTTCCACAAGCTGACTGTGTTCTGTGTGAAGAACTTCCTGCCTACACAACCCTACCGGCAACAGGTTCAGGTATCTGTCTGTGTGATGTTAGCTAATTAGGAGGCAGGCCACAAGGATGTCTAGCTTCCTCTTTAAGGATGGCTGCTGGGTCTGCTCCACTTTCCTTTACTGTTATCGTGTCCCTTCCCCTCTCCCCTTATTAGTTGTTTACTCAAGGCTTGGATACACTTGCAATGCTACAGTGGCACAGTTGCACTGCTGTAGAGATTCAGTGTAGACACTCCCTTCCGTGACAGGAGGAGTTCTCCCATAGGCGCAGGTAATTCACCTCCCCAAGAGGCAGTAGCTAGGTTGACAGAAGAATTCTTCCATCAATCTACTGCTGTCTAGGTGGGAGTTAGGTTGGCTTAATTACATCACTCACACAACAATGTAGTTGGTTTGACCTAATTTTATCAAGTAGACCAGGTCTCAGTGTAATCTCTCTTCCCACATCAATCCCAGAGCCCTGATTGTCTGTCTTGCTCTCAGCTTCCTCCAGTTTGTCTTTCAGGTGCCGAGATTCCTAGAAATAAACCCATTACTGCAGACACATCAGAGCTGTTTAGAGAGGGACCCGTTCCTGTCCAGACATGGGGCACGGTGCCACTATGTATACAGCACCAAGCTGTCAGCCTTGTTCACTGCCACATTGCACCAAAAACTCATATCTAACCCTGCTGCCTTCAGGTTCCATGCTCAGCACCTCACAGAATTAGGCCTCACTATCCTCCATTATCACCCTCTCTCTCTTTCAGCATTTCTATTTCCCAGGTCTCAGGATGGGTGAAGAAGGGTCAGGGCTGTGGGACTAGTTCTGATTTCTTCTGATTTATTTGGGTCACCACTGGGAACTGCTCTGTCTAGCACTACTGCAGGGCTGGCTGAGCGAGAAGAGGGGAGTGCATTTCACTGTATATCAGTGTTACTTTCCTGCCCCGGCATCATGACTTAAAGAAGATATGCAGCATTGAAATAACAGCCTCGGTCTGGAGGAGGCCACTCCCTGTAGTGCAACGAGAGGGAACCATTGTGAGCATGACATTTTTTGTCATTGCTGGGTTCCCTTTGGGCATGAATGACTCTAAGGGGAACATTTGCATCTCATTAGCATAATGACCTTTGCCCTCTGGTACACAAACAGTCAGACTGGGTATTAGGATTATAATAGTTAGAGATGGGAAATACTAATTAGACCATCCATCCTCCCCCTGTCAGGGGCTGTCTCAGATATTAAAGTGGTACTCACCTGGATCTAAAGATGGGCCTAGAACAAATCCCTCATTCACGCCCTCCAGATTGGAAAACACTCCAGGTAGACAGGGCCAGCGGTGCTTGTTTAACACTGTGCTTGATGGTCATGGGCAAGCCTCAGAACCAGCCAAGAGGATTGTAACCATGACAGGTCTTGTCTACGTTGTTTTACATCATTGTTAGTTAACACATATTCTAACATGATGCATCTGCCAAGTGTGGACAAGCCCTGACAGAAGTGAGGCTGCGGCTCTGGTGTGTCTGGATGATAAAGCTCTTTTCTTTACTGCTGCCTTTCCCCTGAAATGCCTGGACTCTGGCTTATTGCTCAGATTTATTTTTTCTTTCTTTCTTTCCTTCTTTCCTTCTTTTCTTTTTCTTAATCCATGAAACAAAACCTCATTGTGCTAGGCACTGCACAAACATATAACAAAAAGGTGGTCCCTGCCCCAAAGAGCTAACAATCTAAGCATGAGACAAGAGACACAGATGGAGACAGGAGAATACAAGGAGACAATGAGACAATATTGGTCAGTATGGTAGGGCAGTGTTTTTAGCACACCCGTGGCCTAACCATTGTCAAGTTTTTTATAGGCATCATGGCAAAGGAGAGTTTTAAGGCAGAATTTTCAGGAGGATAATGAGGTAGCTTTGTGAATATTTACAGGGAGGCCATCCCAAGTGTGAGGGGTGGCATGAGAGAGATTTGAAAATCTGATGGATGCTGACATGGCCGATCAGAGGTGGGAGTTGACCTTTGGTAGTGAATGAGTGACAGTAGATAGCATATGGATAAGCACTGAAGGGCCTTGAAAGTTAAGCTAAGTAGCTTATGTTTGATGCAATAAAAAAGGGGGACCTAGTATGAGGGATGCAAACAGAGGGGTGACATAGGCAAAACAACAGTCTAGGAAAATGAGTTTTGTAGCAGCATTCTGAATAGTACAAGAAGGGAAATATTTAGCATTTGTCAAGGCCAGAGAAAAGGATGTTGCAGTAATCAGGATGTGCGATCATGAGAACTTGGACTCGAGTTTTAGCTGTGTGGATGGATAAGAAAGGCGGTATTTTAGAGGTGTTATGCAGAAATAATCAGCAAGATTTGGACAGCCTGGATGTAAGGACGTAGCGAGCTGTCCGAATTGAAGATGACAACCAGGTTATGGGCTTGAGTGGCAGGCAGGATGGTGGGTTTGTCCACAGTAATGCAAGGAGGGAATGGGATTCTTTTTGCAGGGGTAGGGATGGGGGAAGGGGAGAAAGAAGATTAAGAGTTCTGTTTTAGTCCTGCTGTGATCAAGCTGACACCAGCTAGGCATCCACAGGGAGATGTCAGAGACAAGCCAAGATTTTAGTTTGTACAGAGTAAAAGGTCTTCAGTAGAGAGGTAGATCTGTGAGTCCTCTGCACAGAGCTGGTAGTTGCATTTGTGTTTGCAAATGAGAGTATTAAAAGATAAGATGCATAGGGAGAGGAGAGGGGGACCAAGAACAGAGTGCTGTAGAAGTTTCACAGAAAAGTTAGAGGGCAGTAAGGAGGACCATCCAAGGGACGTGCTGAAGGAATAATTAGAGAAGAGGAGAGCCAGGAGAGGACAGAGTCATGGAAATCAAGGGAGGACAACATTTCAAGAAGAGTATGGTCAATAGTATCTAGGAGCATATCTTTACAGTGAAAAACAAGAACTGTAGCAGTGAGTTTTAGAGCATGGATCAGTTGCTTTGGGCCCACAGGGCTCACACTGGGACTAAAAAGAGCAGGGTAGACATTTGGGCTTGGGCTGGAACCTGGGCTCTGAAACCCGGTGAGGGTCTTGGCGGATCCCAGGCTCCAGCCTAAGCCTGAATGACTACATTGGTATTTTTAGCCCTGCAGCATGAGCCTGCGTCCGTTAACCTGGGCTCTGAAACTTGCTGCTATGGTTTTGTTTGTTTGTTTGCCATGTAGATGTACCCACAGGTGGCTGAAGGTCAAGCAGGATGAGAATGGGGTACATGTTCTGTTTTTTGGCTAAGAAGAGGTCATTAGAGACTTTGGCAAAAGCACTTTTGGTGGAGTGCAAGGGGCAGAAGCTGGATTGGAGAGGGCCTAGGATTGAATTGCAGGAGAGGAACTCCAGACAGTCATTGTACACAGCACATTCAAGGAGCTTAGGGCTGAAAGGCAGAAGGCAGATGGAGTGGTAGTTTGAGAGACAAGTGGAATCAAAGGCCGGTTTAATATGGGAGCAACTAAAGTGATGTTTGTCTTGTGAGCAGAAAGCTCCACATGAGTGAGAGATTAAGGGGGGAAGAAGGGAGGGGATGAGAGTGGGCACAAGGAAGACCAGGATATATGATGATGATGGGGGTCATTCACTGGGGGAAGTGGACGTGTTAGAGGAGAAGAGCAGATAAGAAACTTCTGTGACAGGGAACAAGGAGGAGAGCATTTCTTTCTGTGTACGTTGAGCCCCTTTTATCTACAAGGGTCATCTGAGTCTCTTCCATCTTCAGAAACCACCACTCTGATGACTCTTCCTCTCTGATTCCTGCTCTTTTCAGCATCCTTCCTCACTTCCACAGGAATTTTTCAATCTACCCTGGAAAATGGCATGGTGCCCCCTGGTGGAACATTGGCAGGTGTCTCAGCTTCCAAGCGTGAAAGCTAATTTTAAAGGTGATCTGAAGAAGGAGGCAGAAACATTGGTTTTGTGGTATTTTTTTCTGCTTTATGATGAAAATCCAAAGGGTTTTCTGCTTATTTTTCAGAAGTGCCAAATTTTTGTCTTTCCTGATTTTGCTAGAGGATTTACTGGAAGTCTCAGAAATGAAGTTTATGAGCTTTCTCAGCCCTTTGTCGGAGGTAGATGGGATGCTGAATCATAAACACATAGGTAAATATATATCTTTGTTAATCTCGTAATTGAGTTAAATAGGAGTTATACAAACAAAAAGCAAAGAATTTGAAAATGACTGAATACAAATCAATGTTCTTCTCAGTCAATCAGCTTTATTTATATTGTATCTCGATGTCACAATCCTACTAGTTCTTCATAGAATCTTCCAGGAAAAACAGGGTAGACAGGACCAAAATTTCTAATGTAAAAAATCCAGGAAGGAAAAGCCCTTTAAAAATAGCTTCAGGCCTTCTTTAGCCATCATAAAGAAAGGCAAAAGGCTGCCCGCTCTATTTTTTCCCCTTTGCATGTCATTTTTCAAGGACAACTCTTAGGCTACCATTACTAGCAGGGTGTTAGGTTACACAGCCAATGCTCCATCAGCAAAGGATTCTCCTGGCCTAAGAGTCCTGAAGTCCACTCAGGACTCTTAGGGTGGTGACAGTGACTGTGAGCGTCCCGGTGGGTACTATCGAAAGGACTGGCAGTGGGCCCAAGCGAGATCTGTGAGATTGGCACTTATCAATAGCGGCACCATTGGTATCTGTAACCAGCTCAGGTACTTTTGCTCATTTTTCCTAGGCAAATTAGAGGCAAATAGGGCAATAGGGCAAACGTCCACCCCACCCAGCTGACACTCAAACAACAAACACAACCCAGCTGCTCTGCTTCCCTAGGAAATTGTTTGCTTTGCCTATGGAAAAGAGCTGGCTCTGTTGACACCAAAGGGACATTGCCAGAGGTTATGCCATGGTCAGAGGAAAGAACAGTGTGAGTAACAGAGACACAGGCAGAAGCAGGGTCACTGGCAATGGCATTGCACTATTTTCTCGCTAAGGGTATGGCTGCACTTGCAATGTCAAAGCGCTCCCGCAGCAGTGCTTTGAAGTGCGAGTGTGGTTGCGGTGCCAGCGCTGGGAGAGAGCTCTCCCAGCGCTGCAGGTACTCCACCTCCTCATGGGGATTAGCTTGCAGCGCTGGGAGCCGCGCTCCCAGCGCTGGGGCACTGTTTACACTGGCGCTTTGCAGCGCTGTAACTTGCTGCGCTCAGGGGGGTGTTTTTTCACACCGCTGAGCGAGAAAGTTGCAGCGCTGTAAAGCGCCAGTGTAGCCAAGGCCTAAGTTGTGCAGTTTCTTCTTCCCCACCTGCTGTCACACAGAGAGACCCACATGCTTGGAAATTCTGTTGAGTCTTGCTCCCACATTGCTTCAGTGAAACTCAGCACCTGGCAAGCAGGCACCCTTCCATTATTCCCTCCAGCTGCTTCTTTGTCATGGCACAGTGCTGCTCAAATATTAAATTGACTGAATTTATCCCCACAACATGAGCTGAGTTAAACTGTTAATTTGCCTGTTTCTTTTCTTATCCTCGGCACTTGCTATCCAACCTGCACCAAACTGCTCCCTTATTAACATGGCTTTAATGTGGCTTTACATAGCAGCCTGGAGGACTGATCAGCAATGACTGAGTTATCTAGTATGAGAAAACCCCTGTATTTAGGACGTGAGGGGGTCTGCTCTGTTTGCAATGACATATTTTTGATTTGTTAATATCCTAAGAGACTGAAATATGTCTAGGAGCTAGGAAATCCAGGGAAGTAATCTACATATGTCTGCTTAGCGCCGCCTCCCCCCCCCACATATACAGGACATGGAGACCCATATTTTTAGTTCAGGTTCCCTGCCACACTCTTGGGAATTATAAGGAAAGCCATGAGATCAAGCTGCTTAGTACTGTCATGCATTGCCTTTATTCACTGCTTTGATGTCAAGGTAGCAACTTGATTATATGCCATGTCGTCACCCTATGCATTCCGTATGTCTCCACTTTTGATATTTATAAGGTTTGATGGGTTGTAAGTATAAAAAATAAGCTGTAAGTGGAAGGAGGGTTTGGGGCAACAGTTTTAACAGTTGTGTTTTCACTGGTTTAGCACAGCGACAAACCCCGAAGTGTGAGGAGGGAATCTATTGAGATAGGCAATAGGTACAATAGTGTTCTCCAGAGCAGGGTGGCACTTGGGACTCTGTAGGGACAAGCAGGGGCGGCTCCAGGCACCAGCACGCCAAGGGTGTGCCTGGGGTAGCAAGCCATGGGTGGGCGCTCTGCCGGTTGCCGGGAGGGCAGCAGGCAGGGTGCCTTCAGCGGCGTGCCTGTGGAGGGTCCGCTGGTCCTGCAGCTTCGGGGGACCTCCCGCAGGCGTGCCGCCGAATCAGTGGGACCGGGCACCTCCTGCAGGCAAGCCGCCGAAGGCAGCCTGCCTGCCGTGCTTGGGGCAGCAAAATACCTAGAGCCGCCCCTGGGGACAAGGATGCCTCATGATAGCTGAGATTAGTCCTGAAGAAGGGTGCTGCTCGCAGGAGGAAGAAGGGAGAGGAGATGGGAGGCAGAAATGGGAACATTGACTAGCACACCCTGACTTTCCAAAGCTCTATTTGGAGTGATCTGTGCTGGGCCCTCTTCAGCTCTGTCCTGAGTTATAAACCCCCCATGTTGTTGTTCTTATTGCGGTGCCGCTAGAGGCCTCACCCAGTTATCGGGGGCTGTGACACGAATTGTTGCCCCACGCGGGGCTTGTGGGGGTCGTAAGGAGAATTGTCCCCCCACGTGGGGCTGTCGTGGGATGCCGTCAGGGGAATTGTCACCACGAGGAGTGGTCGTGAGGGGAACCGTCGCCCGTGGGGGGGTCGGGAGGGGAATTGTCCCCCCACGTGGCTCACAGAGGCTGCAGGAGCACAGCCCAGAGTTCAGGAGGGCGGGGCCAGAGAGAGGCGCATGCGTATTACATTCTGCAGGGTCTGCGCAAGGAACCGTCGCGCGGCTTCTGAACGGCGCCGCGGGTCCCTCGGCGGGCACCGTACGGGCTGTGGCGAAGGGAGAGGCGGAGCAGAAGGCCTGGAGCAGGATGTTCCTTGAGCTGAACGAGCTGCTGAACGCTTCCCCGGAGAGGCCCGAGCAGGTCAGGAGGGGCTGGGTCCTGGCTGCCGCCCGCCACCGGCCTGATGGGATGTGGGGGGCCGAGGGACTACGACTCCCAGGGTGCACCGCTCGGTCATGGGAGCTGTAGTCCCATCTCTGCCCCTCGGCTCAGGAAGGAGCGTTGCATGCCGGGAGCTGTAGTCTACCTGGGGCGTGCCGCTCGGGTTCTGCGGTTATAGCGGGGCTGCCCTGCCCGCTCGGGGAGCGTTGGCTGCTGGGAATTGTAGTCTCCGCGAGACCTGCTTTGCCCACTCGGGCCAAAGGGGGGCGTTGAGCCTGGGTGGCAGTAGCTGCCTTGAGGGGTCCCTGTGCGGGGCTGGTGGTGGCTGTGTCTCCTTCCCAGGCCCCCTGGCCAGACAGACAGACCACCCCCAGCTCCGCCCCCCTTGGGCTGCAGGTCCCAGACTTTTCCCCTCCGGCCCAGCTGGGCAGCTGCAATAGGCTCTGTGGCCCGCTGTGAACATGGACCCATCAGGGAGCGGCGCCGTGGGGCGAGCGTGGCCCTCGCCTCAGCTGGGACCAGGGCCAGGCAGGTGCCACAGCCAGCCCCTGCCGACACCCTGTGCCTCAGCAGCCCGCTGAGTGTCTGGAGCTGATCACCTGGCAGCCCTGCCCCTGTCGCCCACCCAGCAGACTCATGTTGACCTCATTCTGTTCTGCTATAGGTAGAGCTGGTAGTGCTGCCTGTAGTTAAGGTTGCCCGACACTTTCCATTATAAGACTCTGTTTTCAGTTGTTTATAACTTTGCTAAACTTCTATCATTCAGGCTGAAATTGTCCATGCCAGGTGTCTGCCTGAGGCTGAATTGCTGTGGTTTATTTGGCAATACAAGCAAAATGTTTTGAATTATAAACACACTTTATTTGTTTCCACACAAGGTGTGATACCATGGCACCTGCAAATCAACAGGCACTTTTATTAGTTCCTTACATTGAATCCTAGGCCTTAACGATCGCAGCTGTTTCCTAGCATACCAAATGTAATTAACCATTGAAGTACCCAAGCATACAACAAACAGTACTGGTTTTCATCTTCGAAGAGTTGCCTCAAGGCATCTCTGATTCTTATTGCTCCAAGTTGCGCCCCTCTAATAGCCCTGGTATCTGGCAGCTCAAAATCAGCAAACAGGCGTTCTACCTTAAACTGTTCACTCTTTCCTTCACAGATATTATGCAGCGTACAACACTTGGCTATAGCCATGTGAATGTTTTCCTCATTCAGGTCTAACCTGCCGTGTAGGCATTGCCAGTGTGCCTTTAATCGGTCAAATGCACATTCAAGGGTCATTCTGCACCTACTCAGCCTGTTGTTGAACTGCTCCTTACTGCTATCCAGATTTCCTGTGTACAGCTTCATGAGCCATGGCATTAAGGGGTACGCTGGGTCTCCCAGGATCACTGTGGGCATTTCAGCTTCCCCTACGGTGATCTTCTGGTCTGAAAAGAAAGTTTGATTGCAGCTGTCTATACAGGCCAGTGTTCCTAAAGATACATGCGTCGTGCACCTTTCTGAACCACCCCTCATTAATGTCAGTGAAATGCCCATGGTGATCCACAAGTGCTTGCAAAACCACGGAGAAGTACCCCTTCCGACTGATGTACTTGGTTGCAAGATGGTCCGGTGCCAGAATTGGAATATGCATGCCATCTATCACCTCTCTGCAGTTAGGGAAACCCATTTCTGCAAACCCATCCACAATTTCACACACATTGCCAGAAGTCACAGTCTTTTGCAGCAGGATGCGATTAATGGCCTTGCACACGTGCATTAATGCATCCCCAGTGGTCGACTTCCCCGCTCCCAACTGTTCGCAGCCGACCAGTAGCAGTCACCAGCAGTGTAGACATAGCCTAAGTCACCAGCTTCCACACTGCGATCGCCACACGCTTCTCCACCAAGAGGGCAGCTCTCATTCTGTTGTCCTTGCACCGCAGGGCTGGGGCAAGCTCAGCACACAGTTTCAGGAAGGTGGCTTTCCGCCTCCAAACGTTCTGCAGCCCCTGCTTGTCATCCCAGACTTGCATAATGATGTGATCCCACCACTCTGCTAGTTTCCCAAGCCCAAGAGCGACATTCCACTGTGTTCAGCTCCTCCATGAATGCCAAAAGGAATTTAATGTTGCTGCTTTCCATGTCGGGACACCACGTCAAGCAACTGTGACTGTTGTTGCCTTCGTAGCTTCAAGATTAACTCCACTGCCGCTCATGATGTGCTAGTGAGAGTTAGCAGAGCAATGGAGAGCAGTGCGGGATACATTCCTGCAGATAGATGTGGCAGGGAAAGCAGAAAACAAGGGACATTGAAAAATGCCGCAAACTGAAGACAGAAGCACATGGAATGCTGGGACGGAAAGCAATGCATGACGGGGCATTAAACTTGGACCCATGATGCGCCACAATCCCCTCCGCCTTCCCACAAGACCTAGCACCAGAAGGGGGAGAACTGCACTGTGGGATAGTTACCCATGGTGCACTTCTCTCATTGGTGATGCAAATGCTGCAAGTGTGAACACACTATGCCTCCAGTGGAAGACAATGTGAAACACAACAGTGGTTTTCTTTAAGCACTCTTTTTTATCAGTGATTAAGCTCTTGGCAAAAAAACTATGGCAGTGTAGACATAGCCTAAGTGTTTATTATTAGTGGGAATAGACCTGAGGCATATTGCACAGTGTGCTGAAAGACAGGCTACAAAACCCGTTGTTTAATCTGAGTTCTAGTCCTGTTTCCTTCATCACTGTAGTCGGAGGATTTATGTGGAACTGTTCTAGCCAAACTGTGGTGCATGTTGCTCCGTGTCTTCCCCCTGGTTAGCTCATTTCTACAGTTGTTATGTTACCAGGGCATCATATTATAACATGGAAATGCTTGATTGCAATCACCCAGGCAAGACTGAACCAGGTAATAATAGTCAGGGTACTGCCCTGCTCTAACACAAGACTTGTCCATGCTACACTTTTCCCCCCCCCCTTGCTTCCTGTTCTCTTGCTTTCCTTGAGTGGGTCCTGTGGGAGGGTGATCCCTGCTCACCCCTACCCTCCAGAGCTTGTCATTGGGCCCTGGCTGCCCCAACACTTCACCTAAGTCATCTGAGTGACATCCAGCTGGTCCACCTCCGAACTGGACCTGGAGAACATATGTACAAGTTCATGCTCCATTCCATCCACTGCCTCGCCCTCATGTCCTGCCCTGACCCCAACTAACAGGACGTGCTGCCACCAGAGGAGGGCAAGGAACCCCAGTGAGTCAGTCTGTTCTCACTCTGGTTCCACACACCGCTGGGGGTATTAGTCGGCTGCTCTTACGTGGAGCTGTAAGCACGGGTGTGTAGCTGGCATGGTTCATAACCTCCCCTGACACCTGTCCATTTTGTGGCAAGAGGGAGACCCTGGCAGCCATCTATATAGAGCTTGTCACGCTGCAGCCCTTTTCCAGCTGCTCCAGAGCCTTTTAATGAAGTTCTGTTTGCACCTTCCTATTTATGCACACCCCATCCAGAGCCCTGCAAAACTGCAAGGCCTCTTTGTCAGCCTCCTCCTGGTGCTGGCCAAAATGGAGATCTGTTGTACCAGGAGGAGGAAGCTGGACTAGGGTGTTGCTCTGAGACGAACCCTGAGCAGTTCTTCAGGTGAGCTGCATGGTATTGTACAGCCCAAAACCAGGAATTCTAACGAGTCATTACTGGCTCTGGGGGACGTGCATTTTTTTTGTTCCCCAATTTCAGTCATTTCAGTCGTGTTTGCAGTGTGCTGCCTGTGTCGAAGTTTGCAGCTAGGGCAGTGTTTAAAGATCTTTTGAATGTAGCTGACCAGTTTATCAGCTTTACCAAACTCACATCTCCACAGCTCACTGACAAGAGAAATGACATGTGCATTACATGTAATATGGACAGCATTTGGCCTTAGTCCTTGAGAACCGATTTGAAAGATTTTGTCATGTAAGTTGCATTGTCACTTATGAAAGCAGATACTTTGTCAAAGTTTTCACCCATGGTACTTTGAAATGGTTTTAATTATCACTTGAGAAACTGTAGTGTAGTTAACAGCAGTCGGTGAGCACTATTGTTAGCTTTCCTGTCTGTACATCTTCGTATTTATTATCTTGCCAGAAATAAAATCAAACAGAACATGCAGTACATGGTTGTCGTGTTCATCTGTGGACTCATCCGAAATAATTGCAAAAGACACAGGAGTTAATTTGAGACTTTATCTCCTCAAAATGTGTAGCAAAAACCTTTGGGAGGTAGTTGTGTCGTAGCTTATTCGCACTTGGTAAGCGATTGGCCTTTTGTACATTCCATTGAATGAACTCATGCAGCTTTGGGTGATCAAGTTTTTCCAATGGTATATTAGTACTTGCAAATGGACAATGTCCCCCCCCCAGGCAGCTGCAAAGGGAGAGGAATAGCTCCGCACCCCCTTCTCCTCACTTGCTTCCTCGGTGCAGCTGGGAGAGAGATTCAAGAGCAGCTCTGCAGGGAAAGAGTAAGTCCTGTTTGGAGTAGTCCGCAGTCCTGCTTGGAGTAGCAGCTAGGAGCCCCTTGCTGGGGCGTCCTCAGCAGCACAGGGAAGATTGGACACAACTCCACAAGCCTCCTCCAGCTGCAGGAACCTCAGGCTGCTGCCCAGTCTGAGAGAGTGTCCTGCAGCAGGGGGAGGCACCCAGAGGTGGGTCTGGTCTCCCCCCCCTGCCCCCAGAGCAGTGTGCAGGGGAGGGACAAGTCCTGTTCCTCCCCTGCCCAGTTGGAGCTAGGAGCCCCCTTTGCTGGGGTGCTCCTAGGAACAAAAGGACATCGGTTTCATGGGGAAGGGCTTATTTCACGGTCTCTGACACATTTTTCATGCCATGAAATTGGAAGGGCCCTACTTACCTGACCACGCCTCTAGGCAGAATTCCTCTGGGCAGTGTCCACTATCTAGGGTTCTCTGCCCGGTGTCCTCCTCTGGATCCCTAATTTTCAATCTCTGACCTTATTCCTGTTCCTGTATTTATCTGTGTCCCCTGTATTGAGTTGTGACCTGGGTCCAATGGCTCCTCCCACTTGGTTGAGGGGGAGGGCCTAGATCCGCTTGTCCCCGTAATGGCAATTTGTGCTACAGTTCCCCTCTTCCCCCCGCAAATGTCTCACTACTGCCACCACCAGTGGTAGACTGGTATCTAGTGTTTTACCATCATGTTGTCTTGACCTGCTCTGAGCGTAGTTAGGCTACACACACTGGTCAAAATTTCAGCAGCCACCTGCATCTTGCCTACACGAGTGTTCCTGCTATTGCTGCCAATAGAGTTGCACCAGCAGTAACAACAGTAGGAAATTCTGGAGGGCAGGAGGCTCGGGTACACCTAGCCACAGCATCCAGACACTATATTTTGTAGTGTAAATTGGGCCTACACTGATGAGGGTAACTGACTAGAACTCTGCTAGTGACAAACATGTTTATCCCGGGCCTGATGACAGCATGAACAGGGTGTTAGTTTTCCAGCTGAAATCAGCCCGCTACATCCGTCCTGGGCCAGATGAAAACCTTAAAATAAATCGCAGACAGAGCTGCACTGTGTTTGAACCATATTTCTGTACCCTGCTACAGTTTTGGACTTGGCAGGGCTGCAGCACAATCTGGGAACACTTACCACCATTTGGTCCTGTTCATATTTCAAGACCAATCCATGCTGGGAGCCAATCACAGCTCTCCTAATGTGGTAGAATTTGTAGAGGTAGCTGGGACCTGAGTCTCTTCCCTAAATCTAAGGGTTTGGTGCTAGTTGTAAGGGACGAATCTACAGAGGCAGCTTGAGAGCAGTCCGTACTGTGTAGGACTCTTCCCTGTAACCAGTCACAAATAGCAGTGGAGACCCCCTTATAGCTCTGTGCCTCAATCAACATCGATTCTGCCGCCTTCGTAGCTGTGATGCAGGGAGGGGGATCAGCATTTAAATTTTGTCACCTAGAATCATAGAAGATTAGGGTGGAAGAGACCTCAGGAGGTCATCTAGTTTAACCCCCTGCTCAAAGCAGGATCAACCCCAACTAAATCATCCCAGCCAGAGCTTTGTTAAGGCAGGCCTAAAGAACCTCTAAGGATGGAGATTCCACCATCTCACTTGATAAACCATTCTAGTGCGTCACCACCCTCCTAGTGAAATAGTGTTTCCTAATATCCAACCGAGACCTCCCTCACTGCAACTTGAGACCATTACTCCTTGTTCTGTCATCTGCCACCACTGATCAGCCGAGCACTATCCTCTTTGGACCCCCCTTTCAAGCAGTTGAAGGCTGCTTTCAAATCCTCCCCCCATCTCTCTCCTTTCTTTAAGGCTCTCTGCTCATTGTTTTCCAGGGGAAGCTCACATTGCTGTGCGACACCAAGACAGATGGCAGCTTTCTGGTGCACCACTTCCTCTCCTTTTATCTCAAAGGTATGTGAGAATGTGGAGCTCTGCAGAGAAGATGTGACTTGCGTTGCGTGGAGCTCTGCAGAGAAGATGTGACTTGCGTTGCCCTGGTAGAATCATCTTTCCATCACATGAACTATATCTGATGGGATAGAGCTTGGTTTTAGGGAGACTGTGTCTTTTTATCATTTGAGCAGGACACTGGGAGTCAGACCTCTATTCCTAACTTGCCTTGGGCTTTCTCTGTGATCATGGGCAAATCACTTCATCTCTCTGTGGCTCAGCTTCACCATCTGCAAAATGCAAAACGTACTTAGACATCTGGATGTTGTGAAATTAAATGAATGTTGTAAAACGCTCTGGTTTGTTAGGGCTTGTAAGAGATGCTAACTCACCCCTGCAGCACCTCCTGCTGGTCTCTCAGGGAATTAGTTCAATTTCCAGCCCAGAGCGCCCTCTGCAGGCTGGTGATCCACTACTGCTTGGCCCCCGTGTCCCTCTCTGGACTCCGGTGCCCTGTTAGCTGGTGTGTTGCCCCCGGCAGTAACCTCTTTCTCTCAGGGTCTCCCCTCCCCAGGAAACCCCCACTCACTATCCCCACCTCACCTCAATATCAGGCTACTGCCAGTCATTGTCTAGCCCCCACGCCCTGGGGCAGACTGCAGTATCAGCCTACTCATCACCGGCAAGGTTGGGTTTGCACTTGCTGCCTTTGCCTTCCCCTGGGCTGCCCTCTGCAACCCCCAGTACCCATTGGCCTTATGCTAGGCTGCAGCCTGCGGCTTTCCAGGCTGGAGCTCCCCGGCTCCTCTGCCTTTCCCCAGCCCTGCTCCACTCAGGTACGCTGCCTCTAGCTCCCTGCAGCCAGGCCCTTCTCCCTCTACAGGCAGAGGGAGACTGTTGAGCTGGCTCACAGCCTTTTTATACAGGCCAGCTGTGGCCTGATTGGGGCACGGCCCAGCTGCAGCTGCTTCCGCAATCAGCCCAGCTTTTGGAGCTGCAGCCCTCTCCAGGGCTGGTCTCGAGCCCTGCCAGGCTGGAGCGGGTGTTCACCCTGCTACAGAGCTGGAATCCCCCGCGGTGCGCCAGAGGTTGGTCCTGGCGGAAGCTACCAGGGTCGGAGATCTCCTGGACTATCACCGGGGAGACTGGCTGGATCCCCTGACGCTTGTTCACCGCATGGGGCTCTCCAGACCTTGCACTCCCCGGCGCATACTCCAGGAGGTGGAGGCCGCTTTGCCGCCCGCTGCTCGGGCCTACCTGGACCGGGTCCTGCGGGAGGGCACGCCCCGCCCACCCCCTACCCCAAGCCCTCCGGACCTTTTCATCGGGCCCCTGCCCCGTAGGCCCGACCGGCCCCCCCGTCCCTTCTCCACAAGCCGGCTGCACGACCTGCAGCCGGTCCGTTTCCAAACCGCGCCGAGGAAACAGCTCTACACGCTCATGCTCCACACCCTTCACTTCCTCACCCTCGTGTCCTGCCCTGATACGAAGTGGCGGGACCTCCTGCCACCTCTGGAGGGTGAGGAGCCCCGGTGGGCCAGCCTCTACTCCACCCTGGTCCCAAGGCCCACTGGGGATATCAGTTGGCGGCTCCTCCATGGGGCCGTGAGCACGGGCGTGTACTTGGCTCGGTTTACCCCTGTCCCGGACACCTGCCCCTTCTGTGGCGTGAGGGAGACCCTGGCGCACGTGTACTTAGAGTGCGCCAGGTTGCAGCCCCTACACCGGCTCCTCACAGCCATCCTCTTACGTTTCTGGTTACACTTTTCCCCTCACCTCCTTTTGTATGCACTCCCTATCCGTGGCCCCACGAAGTCCCGGGACCTCCTGGTCAACCTCCTCCTGGCCCTGGCGAAAAAGGCCATCCACGCGACCAGGGAGGGGAGGTTGGCCGACGGAGACTCCGGTGACTGTGGGGCTTGCTTCCGCTCCATGGTCCGATCACGCATCCGGGCGGAGTTCCTCTGGGCGGCGTCCACTGGCTCCCTTGACGCCTTCGAGGAGCAGTGGGCGCTGTCCGGGGTTCTCTGCTCGGTGTCCCTGTCAGGTTCCCTTCTTATGACCCTTTGACCTCACTCCTGTCCCTGTTCTTCTATTAGTTGTCCCCCGAACTCAGTGGGTTCTGTGGTCCTGTGGGTCCTCCCCTTAGGCTGGGGGGGGGATCCTTTAGCAGTGGGCGGGTTTCGCCCGCCCACTTCCCAGACACCCACTAGATACAGAGCTGGAATCCCCCGCGGTGCGCCAGAGGTTGGTCCTGGCGGAAGCTACCAGGGTCGGAGATCTCCTGGACTATGACCGGGGAGACTGGCTGGATCCCCTGACGCTCGCTCACCGCATGGGGCTCTCCAGACCTTGCACTCCCCGGCGCGTACTCCAGGAGGTGGAGGCCGCTTTGCCGCCCGCTGCTCGGGCTTACCTCGACCGGGTCCTGCGGGAGGGCACGCCCCGCCCACCCTCCACCCGGAGACCTCCGGACCTTTTCATCGGGCCTCTGCCCCGTAGGCCCGACCGGCCCCCCCGTCCCTTCTCCGCAAGCCGGCTGCACGACCTGCAGCCGGTCCGTTTCCAAAGCGCGCTGAGGAAACAGCTCTACACGCTCGTGCTCCACACCCTTCACTTCCTCACCCTCGTGTCCCGCCCTGATACGAAGTGGCGGGACCTCCTGCCACCTCTGGAGGGTGAGGAGCCCCGGTGGGCCAGCCTCTACTCCACCCTGGTCCCAAGGTCCACTGGGGATATCAGTTGGCGGCTCCTCCATGGGGCCGTGAGCACGGGCGTGTACTTGGCGCGGTTTATTCCTGTCCCGGACACCTGCCCCTTCTGCGGCGTGAGGGAGACCCTGGCGCACATTTACTTAGAGTGCGCCAGGTTGCAGCCCCTACACCGGCTCCTCATTAACATCCTCTTACGTTTCTGGCTGCACTTTTCCCCTCACCTCCTTCTCTACGCACTCCCTATCCGTGGCCCCACAAAGTCCCGGGACCTCCTGGTCAACCTCCTCCTCGTCCCTGGCGAAAAAGGCCTATCCACGCGACCAGGGAGGGGAGGTTGGCCGATGGAGACTCCGGTGACTGTGGGGCTTGCTTCTGCTCCATGGTCCGTTCATGCATCCGGGCGGAGTTCCTCTGGGTGGCGTCCACTGGCTCCCTTGACGCCTTCGAGGAGCAGTGGGCGCTGTCTGGGGTTCTCTGCTCGGTGTCCCCGTCAGGTTCCCTTCTTATGACCCTTTGACCTCACTCCTGTCCCTGTTCTTTTATTAGTTGTCCCCCGAACTCGGTGCGTTCTGTGGTCCTGTGGGTCCTCCCCTTAGGCTGGGGGGGGATCCTTTAGCAGTGGGCGGGTTTCGCCCGCCCACTTCCCAGACACCCAATAGATACAGAGCTGGAAGTTGCTATATAACATAATTTCAATCACTACCCACAGGTTTTGAAATGTAAAAGGAATATTATGTTACAAATAGCAGCAACCTTTCTAGTACCCATGACTGCGTTTAAAAAAGAACAAACAAAAACCCAGCCCAAATGGCAAGTTGAGTAATAGTGTCTCTCCTGCTAATGATTCATCTGCTACAGCAGAGCAGGCCTGTCTAGTTGGATTGTTTTAAATACAGTTGTGAGGAGCCCTGGGCTTTTTCAAACCTCTCATGGCAAAGCTGCAGTCCTGGATACGTCGGTTTGGATTGTGATGTAACGTGGATCTTAGGAACCAGCCTTCCGAACCTGCATTGATGTTAAGCACATAGGTGCTATGAATCAGATTTTGTCCTCCATTATGCCTGTGTATCCCTGTTGCACTCAGGGGGGTTGCAGGGGTGTCCCTGAGAAAAGAATTTTGCCAAACTTTTCCTTCATTTGTTTGAACTGAACATAAAATATTGAGTGCTTTTGAAAGTGAAGGATGTATACAGCTGCATATTGACCTGTGCACCGTGCAGGCTTTCCATCCTGGGTTTCTAATGGACTTCAGTTCTGATCCTCAGCACTCCCTTATAATGTGCTGTGCCCCAGCCCAGCTCTGCCAGTGCACTACATTCCTGAGCAGCAAACACCCTTTGCTGTCCTGGAATCCATCACAAAACTCCATCCACGTGCCACAATCCTGTCCCCCCGTTAGTCTTGAGACCCACCCCAAAGCTATTACGCTTGGTCATCTACTTTGGCAATGGCTACTATCGAAATATCCAGATAGAGAAACTCTGCCAATGAACCTCAGTCCAGCCTTGCAACACCCCCTGTTTCAGTGCTGAGTCCCTCCGCAACTCCGCCAGGATCCTCAGTCCTGACCGGTAGCACGTCCATATTGTTTGAGTATAATGTCACTGGCTAGCAGAAACGGCCAGGCTGGTGGGTGGCTTTCTGACATCATTGAACATTCACTGTAGGCTAAACTGACCCAAGTGAACTCCTTTTACTAAGCCACAGTCTGCAGTGGGGAGAAGCAATTGCATTGAATTAATTCCATGTGCCTCAAATCTCAAAGACCTTGTTTCTGATGGATACAGTGTTTTATGTTCCTCAAACAGCCAGGGCCTTTATTTTCCAAAACCCGTATGTATGTATCTTAAAAGAGACTTCTTTGTTGAAACATCTCATTTATCATTATGTCCAAGTTTGTGAATCTGTAGAGACAAGGAGTAAACCATGTGCGCGCCCCATTTTAGCCAAATGAAAGGGTCTTTTGATACTCCAAGAGCTGTTAATTCATCAGACAAGACCATGTCTTGGTGTGGCCCATAGCCCTTATTTTAAAGACTCTCCAGCAGTAGAGAATGCTCCGGGCTCCCATGGCAGCAGGAAGAGGAGACATAAGTGGCTTTCTAATTTATGGGCTTTTGTTTTAGCAATATTTTACATTTTTTTTAACTGAACAAAGTTTTCTTTAAATGGGGGAGAGATCATCTGTTTAAAGGTTTAAAATAAACGTACATTAAATCTGAGCCAGCGACTCCATTATGGGGTGAGAGTCTTCTCCCTTTGGGCTCTTTTTGATAGGCTTTTGGTTGACTATCCCTTCTTCATTGCAAATGCCTTGATAGTGGGAGCTTACAACATGGAAGGGATAACGTGTCTCGTCTTATTTCCCAGCTGGCTGTAAAGTCTGTTTTGTGGCCCTGCTCCAGTCCTTCAGTCACTATAACATCATAGCACAGAAGCTGGTAAGTCTCTCTTGGAATATGATCATAACTATCATTCATGCTTGAGTAGTGGGGTTAGGTAGGGCTTGTAGCCTTTGGAAGCTACTGCCACTTGAGAGCAATGCCATTTCTGTTCCAGGAAGGTCTGATTCTGGTCAGTAACGTAACTCAGTTTTTGTCCTGTAGAAAGCAGTGGCAGACATAAACAGGATTTTCTATACGTAACTTGCATGTTCATCCCCCAAAATCCGAGTCTTTTACAATGCATGGGCCTGATCCCATGAAGGACCCAGCATACTCAACTCATTTTGAAATCAATGGATGTGAATGTTCGGGATGGAGCCTGAGTTCAGGGCTTGCTTCTCCCTCCATTGAAAGTAGATCTTTAGCATGCGGCTCCTGTTACAGGGTTAACTCTTTGATGTACATTGTTATCTTTTCTATCTGGGGAGAAGGATGATTTAAATGTGCAGGGAGCTAGCAGACATTTCTCAGAGGAAAGCTTTTGATTCAGCTGGGGCAGATTTTAAACACTGATTGATTCTGTATAGTTTAGTAAGAGACTGTATCTAAGAACCAAAGTAAGCTTAGGTGTAAGTGGGTGCAGCTCCACTGACCTCAATGGGCATTTAATACACTTACTCCCAGGTTCATTTTGGCCCAAAATACTGGAATCTAAAGCATTTTTCAGGTCTGGCAGATTGTTACCAGCTGTCCAAGGTTAGGAATCCTTGAGAACTTTGATATTGGGTTCAGTGGTCCCCATATTTGTTATATGGAGAGGGACACAGGTAACCAAATCCACATGTGGCCAATCTCCGCTTATGTCTATTCCTGCAATGTGCTGCAGCTGGGTTAGACCTAAGCTTAAGGCTGTGCTGAGTGAATATGGCAGTGGAACTGAATCGATAACATAGTATTTTACCTACTCAGTGGTTTGTGTATTAGGCCCAAAATAAGGCAGAGCAGGGCTGTGTATATGAGGTCTGTGGAGCATCTACTTGTGGCCTTGGGAGAGCTGACTGGTTACATGGTGCTCACTCTCCTCCTTGTTTCTGTCTGCTACATAATATTAAAAGAAGCTAAAAATACATTAAATATGGTTTAGGCGAGCAATGGGTGTAGTTGCCGCAGTGATGTTACGCAATTGCAAATGGGTGGGGAGATGGGACCATGAAACAATCTCTATTAAGGCAGAGTCCATGCTATGAAAAAGGTTCAGAATCCCTGAGATGGAGCAATCAAAATCACTGACATGCTCCTGCAGAATGGGCTGGAAAGCCATTGTTATCATAGAAAAAGATCAGTTCAACCATCATTGCCAGCCCTGAGTAGCCAGTGCAGGGTTACTCTCTGCAGTGTGTGCTTCAGGCCTAGGTAACTCTAGTATGGGGTTTCTTCTTGGGGAAGCTTGGTTACACAGGTGACTGGAAGTGTGGGGGAGGAGCCCTAGAAATATCTGGGGACACTGAACCGTCTCAGAGAGATCCCGATTAAGAAGTCCTTAACATTCATTCTAAACATCATCCTCTGCTGAACTTCATCCAGTTCCTTGTAGGTAAATCTTGTACCACCTAAAGACATTCCTCTGCCTCGCTAGTGTTTACACCCTGCCCAGACCTGTGTGCTGTTACCCTGTTTCCCCCGTAATCAGTGCTTAGCCAAACTGCATTTATTTAGCTCTCTGTCTTCCTTCGTAAATCTGAGTCCCTCCATCAACTTAATCATTTTTGTTACTCTTCTCTGAATTCCTTCCCTCGCCTCTGGCAGCATTAAACTAAACTAAACCTGGCCTGGTAGGTGCAGTTTCATTAGTGCTGTAGCGAGGAACATGTGTTGCCTCACTGGGTAACATGATGCCTTTGTATGCAATTCAAGATTTCATGGGTTTATTTGATTGCATTCTTCTTAGCGTATGCGCAACATGCTCCAGGTGACCAGGATTCATCACCAAATTTAGTCTGCTGGTTGGATCATTAGCTTCCCTGGCTTGGGCTGGGTACTGACTGGGAGTCCAAAATGAACGCTGATTCATGCCCCCTTTGATTGCATTGAAAGTCCATATTTAGTTTTCTATCTGCTGTCCCAAGACTATGGATCTGTGTCTACGTTGCTGTCAGCGGCATGAGTGCAGCATGTGTAGACATACCCGAGCTAGCTTTCAGCTAGCCTGCTTGAATGACAACAGCAGTAAAGCTGCGGCAGAAGGGAATGTACAAGGCCGCCCAGAATCCTAGGTATGTACTCAAGAGGCTAGCCCATGCTGTCATGGTTTCACTGCTGACTAGCTAGCTCTGGTATGTCTACATGTGCTGCACTCACAAGTCTGATTACCTTATATTGTGATGTACCACATTGGTTCTAGGTGATTCTTGGTTTCTAACAGTGAGTTAGAACACCTTACAATTTCAGAATAACATAATGGGATGAAGTGGTAATATTTTGTAATATTTTTATGAGGTTGTGCCTCCATTTCTCCTATATGCTGAATTATTATGTAGTGGGAGTGGAAAACATCTGTTTGCTCTCAGGGCCGGCTAAGAGATATAAGTGTAATTGTTGCCTACGTGTCTGGGCCTTGGCCCCCATATCAGAGGAACATTTGAAAAGATAGTGCAAATCCAATTGCCCAGCCATTGACATCAACCAACCAAGGATCCAGAGGGATTTGGATTTCCCCACCTCTCTGGAGGGAAGCTGAGCAACATTTTCCACCTGGAGAACAAAGGACTGGGAAGGTGTGATGTGGGGAGGCGGGGAATAAGAGCTGGCTGCTAGCAGGAGCCAGGGCTTTCACCTGGAGAATGACCAAGAAGGTCAGAGGGAGAGACAGAGCTGGAACAAAGGGGTTCACTACAGCTTGGCTGGGCTCTGGGCTAACCAGAATGGACTGTGCTTTAACCTTCAGTTCACTATACTACCCACAGAACTTCCTATGCCATGTTCCAGTTAACGAATAAACCCGCCTGTTTTAACAATGCTGTATGACTGTCACTGCAAATGCTGGGCGAGGTGCATTAATCCCTGCAGAGTGTACAAGTCTCCCTCAGGAGTCTGTCTCAGTTGGACTCGCTGAACAGAGCTCACAGGGTGAAGAAGGGCTGCTGAAGGCCCAGAGTTCCAGTCTAAGGAGGCAGTGAAGCTGTCACAGATTGTTCCAGAATTGGGGTCATAGCACTGATCCTGTGGAGCCATGACATACAGTAAGATGGCACTTGTTTAGCACCTTCCATCTTTGGCTCTCCAAGCACTTTGCAAGCATTAATGAATTGTCTTTCAATGCCCAGTGAAACAGGCATAGATGGGGAAAATGAGGCATGGAGGGGGTAAGTGACTCCCCAAGGTCAGTAAGTCAGTGATAGAATTGGATCTAGAACAGGCAAGTGGCAGACACGACCAATTTGATCAACTTAATGTACCCTCACTACATAAAAGCACATCATACATCCTTTAGAAATTTACTATCTCTACTTTAAGATGAGGTATGATATGGTGCTGTTATGATGGAAATGGGGATAAACAATGACACATCAACACATTAAAATGACCATTTTGAAATATTTGCATGTTTGTTAGTTTAATGATTATGTATTATTTCAAGAAAAAATTGGCTTTCTTTGTGACTTCAGAGCAATACAACAACAATCTGAAGGGTAAAACGAAATCTAATAATCTGTATGGATATCACTGAAATGTAATAGAGCTGGTGACATTTCTAATCAACCTCATTATCATTATCTTGTTTATTATCTCTGAGAGTGGAGTGGGGTTACCACAGTCTTCATTTCCTTGGCATGTCCACGGTTCGGGGCAGTGATGATTGTTCTGACTACAGCCACAGTTTATTATGCACCGATCTCTACTGCTACAGGCCTTGTAGAAGCTCAGATGCCACTGAAGAATCCAGAAAATAGTTCATCATCCACATTTTTCCATCCATGTTGCAATGGTGATCCAGTATCTGGTTTACCTGTGTGCGCAGATATTCAGTCTTTGTTTGCCAAGATGCTCTTTTGACATGCTCTTCAAAACTATCCTCACATGGTGGGAATTTGGCCAGTGACTTGTCCTTTGAGGTGCAAGTAATTCAGATCTCTGTGGGTCTCCTTTTCTTTCCCGCTCTGGTCTTACAGCCCTGCTACCAACTTACTTGCTGGAGAAATTGCTGCTTGTCTGTCACCTTCTCCCAGTTTGGCAAGATCGCTGAAGTGATAAGCTCTCTTTGTTTTGACAACATTAAACACACATTTTTTCCCCAATACCAAATAGGGATGGCACAGAGTCACATCCTGTTAATGCATGTACAGTGGATGTCAGGAGTGAGTGCATCACAAATCGCATGCTCAGGTATGAAGCAACAGCTTGTCAGTTGTGCTGGTAACGATGCCTATTTCAGACCACATGTTATGCGTGTTCTAGTTTTGGAAAGTGCTGAACAGCAAGGAGGAAAATGTCTGTATCAGGACACCAAGACCCAAAAGCCATAATGGCACATACTGCATACAGCAGGATCCTTGTGTCTGCTTCCTCTTGAGTACAGGACAAATCTTGGGTTTCTTCAGCACCTCTACTCACGATGGATTTTGCTACTTCATCATTAGAAAAGCTTCCTGCAAAAAGGAATGTGTGTACTGGGTGTGCACCTACACTTTCAGGTGCATTTTGAACCATATATTTACAGAGGAATTTTTAAGTGACTGCTTGTTGAATGCCATGTTTGGAAACTTTTCCCAAGGAGGCACAGGTTGTTCACCAATCACCTGATATTTCTTGCACCCAACCGTAGATCCTGTCCAGTGCTGACTTTCTGCAGTTTTCAGAGTTACTGTTGCCATATCTGTCAAAGACTTAGATTACAGAATTAGCTTTGTCAAATCCTTTTAGGACCTGCCTCAATGACTCAGCAGCCAGTTCATCGAATGTGTGGAATTTGTTTCCTGCCATCATTTGTGTGATAGCCATGTACACTCTGATTTTTGTTTGCATGACCGTAGCTCATGGATTCTTCCATCTTGAGTTTCCAGCTGATGCCCCAATTCAGCTTTGTCTGTTCTTATCATTGTTCCCTCACCATGGAAGAGGGACATAGGCACAAGTCCTATTGGGTGACTGAGAACAGTTGCCATTGAAACATCATCTCTGCATCTTGCTAAGGACGTGGCTCTGTGGAAAACAATTTCTGGACAGACAGCTCTGGTGACTATTCCTCCCTTGCCAGACTTTAATTTGGTCATCTTGACCAAGTCACTAAATGTTCTGATACCAGATTTCTTGACTGAGCTGAAGAAGCTGTTAGTCCCATCAGAATCAAGTGCATCGTTCATAAATCTGTCCATTTATTCTTCACCAACATCTGTTTCAGTCGAGTCTCTTGCACATCTCATGTTACATGCAGTAGATGTGTTGGTAATCACCTCTGGATGTGATTCAGGATCAAATGGGTTTGTCATATTGTTGATGACATGGTTGGTAAGAGCTGTAACATGATCTTCACCCCTTTTCAGTGCAGAGGCAAAGACTTGTTTGTGGACTTTGTCTTAACTACTTCTTGTTAGTCTATTTCTTTCTCTCATGGCTTTTACATATTCGTAATATGAAGCTGTGTATTGTCATCTCTAACGCTAATACTGACCTGTGTGTAAGTGTCACTGAATTAAAAGCCAAGTTTCTAGAATATTTCAAAGGCTAGTATTGCATGTATAGGTAATTACAAATTAAAACCTTCTACCATGTAAAGTAGATGCTACATTGTATGTATAAAAGCTTACAAATGGAGAGGAAGCATTACGTTAGGAATTCATGTACATTGTATCTGCCCCTGTACAGTACAAACTATGGACACAGCAAGCTATTGCTACTGGTGTACAACCTTCACTGTGAGACTGATCTGGCCAGCAAATTTCAACTGGAAACACAGAAAACTATTACAGTCACGTGTGAATAACGTTGACAATTAAGAATATCTGAATGTGAAAACACTTCATGTTGGTATATTTCAAAACGTTGATATTTGCTGTTTTTGCCACATGCTTCTTCATTTCTGAAGAAAAAATTCTTGCCCCTGCAAAACCATTCAAAATATTTAATACATTGTTGGTTGGGAGCTCTGACCAATAAATACCACGTTAAGGTGTTGATATGAACGTAAACAGTAAAAACTGTAGCTATGTTGCAATATTTCCAGAACTATGGGAAAAACTGGCCCTCTCATTTTGGGTACTATTGTTTCACCTCATCTACAGGCTTATGGCACCGCTTGAAAGCTCCACATCATGCCCCATGTAAATATACATAAAATAAACATTCAAGTGATATATGATGTGGGTTTGTGTATGGTGAGTACATTAAACTCCCCAAATAGGGTCCTTTCTGGAGAATTTCCACATCCCTCTTGGTTCCCAGTACACTAGTCTCTTACAGACACACCCCAGTCCATCTAGAGGCCCAAAACTTTGACTGGTGGACAAGCCTGTCTTTTCTAGCATGGCTGCCTGAACCCTATTACAGTCCCATGGCCGCTACCATGTAGGTTTCCTGAGCTTCCCCTGTTGAGTAGGTGCTAGCTATAGGGCCAAGGTTCCCTTTTCCAAACCTGCACCCATACTGCTACTCTTTCAAAAGCGACCAAGAATCGGTCAGAGTCATCCACAGGGCTTGTCTTATAGAGGCCTACCACCTGTGTCCGGTTACTGTACCCCACTCCAGGACTCGCCACACCTTGGAGTATCTGCTGCTGTGCATGGGCTTGCTCTTGAATAAAATCCTGCAGGCTTTTCTGTTGCTCAGCCTGCCCTGCAACAGGGACTGTGTGTCCAGGTGGTGGGTGTGCTGGAAGGCTGGCAGGGTCTTCTGCATCTCCTTCTGCTGTTCTCTGAGCCACTGAAATGTCTTCCATTGCCTCAACTGCTGAGCCTCTGCACCAGCTGCCATGGGAGATTATCTGTCAGCATGAATAAGGCAGATCCCGGACAAGCCCCCACTTGTAACAGGGCACGGCCCTCTGCTCCTGTCTTCTGTAGGTGGCTCTGACACCTCTGCTCTGTAACCACCAATGTGTACTTTGTGTTTGTTTTATCAGCGCCCACCCTCTTTCCCTTCCATGCAGCAATTCTCTTTACAGTGTCATATAGTCAATAAGAGAGAGAAGGGATCTCTCCACCCTCTGCACTTCCTTCCTCTGCTCCTTTTCTACTCTTGCGGTTAACTGGATAAATAGCTCCTCAGATCTCCCCAGCCCAGGCTGCTCCGGTAATTAGTCACCCCTTCCCTCAGTCAAGCCCTCTCCAGGGGAACTAATTGGATTTCCCATGACCAGAGTGCTGGTTCAGCTGCTGGTTCTCCGCACTCTGTCACAAGGGGGGGAAAGATGCTTGTAAAGATAAGGTGTTCTGTGCCATGGACAGTGGGATGGGTTTGGTGCCAAGAGGCCTACAATCTAAGAACAAGGCAAGAGACAAAAGTTAGTGCCCAATTATTCCCTTGTAATAGGAGATGAACAGGCGGAGAGCTCAGACCTAATGTGAGTGGAATGAGTTTTCCTTGGTAAGATGATGAGATTTCATGTAAAGTTTTATTTTCTCCTCCCATTCACACATTTCTTAGGAGGATTGTAGTAAGTAATAGCACCTGCAAACTAGATCTCCACACTTCAGCCCAAATCAGCTTCTGGTGGACTCTGCTGGTTCTGTGGCAGCTGTAACAGGGACCAGTTCTCACCACTACTGAGGCAGCTGGAGCGAGGAGATTTGCAGCCAAGCTGGCAACTCTGTTTACCTTGGGAAAACGCATCATGTTAGAAACTGTGTTAATTAACATGATGTTAAACATCACTTAGCAGCTAGGGTAGACAGAAACAGTGCCCTAGGGATAACCATGTCCAGCCATGATCATCCTTGCTTACATTAAGGGGAATATCATGTTGGTTAATATGATTTCTGACCTGATGCAATTTCCCGGTGCAGACAAGGCCTGTGTGTTTGTTATTAATAGGTGTTGCTGTCATCTCTCTCTCTCCTGGGAGACTCTGAAAAAGTGAGAGAACAATGAGGAGTAGTTGGAGCATGTGTGTGATGATGCAGATTGAAATGTTTTGTTCCTCACTGCTCTGAACAATGTTATTGTCCATAAAGGGATGTGCTGAAAGGAACAATCCAGTTCTTCCTGGTGAATTCCAAGAGACAGTTAAATCTCCTGACTTTGGGCTCAGCGCTCTGAGTTAATCTTATAATATAACTTCAGGATTCTCTGTGTGGATGGTAATCCTTGAATTCCTTGGAGGCTCTTTGACATTGAAGGTTGTGCCATGGGTTATTTAAAGCCCCCTAGATCTGCAATAAGATCTTGGATCTGATGCAGAGGTTACATCAACTTCTGTCTAAATTAACACAGTGTCAATCTTAATACAGGTGTTTCGTGGATGGATAATTTCGCTATTAGACTTGGGCCTTGTTTATAGTGGGGATTTTCCCCAATTACAGCTGTCAGTGTAGCTGCACTACCGCAGACTCCTACTGGAGGCAGGCTAAGCCACAATCTGCATGGATGCAGCTTCCTCTGATTTCACTCACCAGTACAAATCATAGTATGTACAGGGTTTTGTTTTGTTTTTTGCCTGTATGTATTAGGGTTTTGCACCTCTGGCTGAAATCCCCAGTGTAGGCAAAGCCCTTTTGTTGGGGAAGGGCTATTATAAAAAGCAGTTACCCTGTAGTTCAGCATAGGATTATTAATTGTACTTAAGAATCAGGCCCTTTCTTAGATCCTATCATATGGGAGTAGAGTCCCATATAAGTCCAGATGAGTAAGGGCTGCAGATTGGACTCCAGCGCTATCTGTTAATGTTCGATGATCTCAGTGTGATTTTATATGTATAAATTATGTTAATTTTAACAAAAAGTGGAGCCTTTGGCCCACTGACACTAATATCTCCTAGCTAAAATGTCCCAGGCACAGAGGAGCTGATTACTAAAATGATAACCCTATTCTATTTAGCGGGATTTGGAAGTCCAAGGCATAATAATATAATTGCATTGTATACTTATGAGGCTTCATTCCAAAGGATCTCAAAACACTTTAGAAACGTGGTGATTGCTACTTATGTCTGTTTCTGCTAGAGGCTGCATTGTGCTAGGTTCTGGACAAAAAAAAAGTCCAGAAGAACTTAAAATCTAAAGGGATGGCTTTACTCGCTATGGAAATCACAGCTTTAGCACAGAGCAAGAAATTCTCTGCTGGTGTAAAGTTGGCACAGTGGCAAGTTACACCAGTGGAAAACTTGGCCCACAATCTCTTTTATTACAGCCTTAGTGCAGTGATACTATACTCCGAAGTGACTCTCCAAAGAGAGCCTGGTGTGTTTCCCTGTTCCTTGTCTCATTGACTCCAGAACAAAGTTTGCTCAATTTACAAGATAAAAGATGTTTAGTTTTCTTTTTTCTAAGTACCAGCACTGCCAAGTCAAAGCTGGGTTCCTAGCGCCTGCTCTGCTGGTGATGACCTTCCATCTGAACTCTTAACAGTTCCACTGACATTGCACAAGTAACAGTAGAGACCTGCTCCCTCTCCTTGACTGGTATCAGCTTTTTACCAGAGAAAAAAGTCGTGGAAACTTGTTCTGGTCATTTAAAGTGTGCAGACGAGATTCTGAATACATCCGGGAGCAGCGTCATTGAAATCAGTATGGTTGTGTAAGCTCTTTAGGGGCAGGGATTGCGGTTTTGTATATCACATAGTACCTCACACAATGAGACCATGGATTTTCAGATCACAAGGGACCATTAAATACCACATGCCATTCAATTTTATCCAGATGCCTCTATGTTGAGCCCAAAGATTTTAATTCTACTGAAGCATTTCAGACCTCAGGAGACAGGGAGAGAACAGGAGAGATCAAGGTGCCACTAAGTGCCTGAGGTCTCTGCAATGGGAGGGAATTGTTTAGGTGTGATCTGCAGCTGGCAATCCTTGGCCCATGATGCAGAGGAAGGTGAACCCTCCTCCTTCAAGGTCTCTGTGAATCTGACCTGGGGGTAAATAGACAGATTTGGATTTGGGAAGGCATTGGTTTGACCCTGAACATGTGAGAATGACATGCCAGCCAGGCATCTAGACAGAGGATTCTCTGTACCTAATCAGAACACTGGTCCACCCTGTCCGGTCTCCTATCTCCAGCTGTGGCCAATCTCTCATGCTTCTGAGGAAAGTGAAGAGAAACAAACCCAGAATACATCTGGCTAATTGTGCTTCAGGAAAAAAACTTCTTTCCTCATCCTTGCAGGATGAAGCCATAGTCTTTAAGCAGAGCTGCAAACATTATGAGCATGTTAAGGGCAATGAAGGCAATTCTTTTCTCCCTGGCCCATGAAGGAAGGCAGTGAACAGGAGGATTCATAGATTCCAAGGCCAGAAGGAATCCTCATGACCATCCAGCTTGAGCCCCCGCTCCTCCTTAGAATTTCTCCAAGAAGCTGGATTAAATCATATCTTTTAGAAAGATTTCTAATCTTGCCTTAAAGGCTCCAAGTGATGGGGACTCCACCCCCTCCCCTGGTAAACTGTTCCAGTGTCTAATCACCCTCCCTGCTGGGAAACTGCATCTTATTTCAAGGTTGAATTTGTCCAACTTCAACATTCAGACATTGGACCTTGTGGTGCCTGTTTAGCAAGGTTGGAAAGCCCCCCACCATCAGTTCTCTTGTCCACGTGTTAGTGCCTGTACACAGTGATCATGTCACCTGTCAGCCTTCTCTTCAGTAAGCTGAATAAATTGGATGCTTTAAGCCTCATACTGTGGGGCTTGTTTTCCAGTCACTGGAAAATGTTTGTGGCCCTCCTTGAAGTGTGGACACCACAACTGGACATGGTATCCTAGTAGCAGTCTTACTAATGCAGTGTACAAAGGCAAGATCACTTCTTCCTCTACTCGACATTTCCCTTCGTACACATCCAGGGATTGCGTTAGCCCCTTTTGCCACAGCCTTGCACTGAGAGCTCATGTTAAGGTGATTATCTATGATAATCCCCAAGTCCTTCTCGGAGTCACTGCTTCCCAAGAGAGAGGCTGGTCTACACTACAAAGTTAGGTTGACATGTTGCCTTGCATCAACTCAAATTTGTCTCCCGTCAGTATAAGTGGCCTGTGACAGTGACACGGTAAAACCACCTCCCTGAATGACATAGAGCCATGGTCGATGCAGTGGGAGTATAGACACTTTGTGATCTATGTCGACCCTAATGGTCCTCTCACAGCTGTTCCACAGTGTCAGACAGTGACTGTTCTGGTCACAATTGTGAATTCCACGGCCCAGAGGTCACAGACACCAAGAACCCTTTCTCCTCCCATTTAAAAACTCTGTGAATTTTTGAAATGTCTTTTTCTGATTGCCCAACTTGGGGAGCACAGTTCTTTCTTGTTTGTGTGCAACTGCCCAGCCAACAATGCTGGTTACATGCTGTAGATGTGCTCCTGTCTGGGGAAGACAGGAGGCATGGGATCTCTTAGGCGTGTGGGGAAAAGAGGCTGTGCAGATGTGAGTATGGACCAGTTATAGAAACATGAACATCTCTGAGCAGATGGCAGAGGGAAGGCAGGTGAAGGGGTATGATAGGGATCAGCAGGAGTGCCATTTGAAAGCAAAGGAACTGCAGCAGGCGTAACAAGAGGTCAGGGAAGCCAACAATTGATCTGGTGCTGAGCCAGACATCCTGGTTTTATGATGAGTTGCATACCATACTTGGTGCAGACCCCACCAACACCCTGCAGAGTGCCATGGATTCCTCTGTGATGCCTGAGATGCAGACCCCTGCTGTGAACAGCGAGGAGGAGGAAGAGGATGGAGGACACGTGACCAGGAGATCCAGTTATGCTGTGAGCCAGGATCAGTTTGAGGCTCCACCACAGTCTAGCTAGTCCCAGCGAGCGCGTCTGATGCAAGGGAAGCAACCTTGGGTAAGTGTGTGAATGCATTGTCCATTACAGTGTTTAAATGTACAGTTGGCTCCTGACCCCAACTTAGCAGAACACAGGGTTCAACTTCTCTTTGATTTGTTCCTAGTTAAAGAAGTAGCAGTACAACAAATAGAAGAAGAATTTTCTGCTTTTCATTCCCTTGCAGTGTTAGGCAGAGGGAAGGACATGCGGAACAGTTTGTTTATGTGCACAGGGATGTCCCTGGAATCCTCCTGAGATATCGCAATGAAACTTTTATGGAGGTACACTGCTCCTCTCCTGAAGGTTTCTACAGATGGCAGCCTTGTTTCTTCTGTGGTAGGACATTTTCCCATGCCACTCCATGATGACTTCAGCAAGCACTGTTGCAGTAAACGGGCTAGCGACCTATGGGCCTGTGGGGCTTTAGGATACCACCACAGCTGGGTTCTCTGTGCCTTTGTTACCCTCAGGAAGGAAAAATTGACTAAAATCCCCACTACAGTGCTGTGCTGAGGTGCTCCAAGACTGTAATGTCAATAAGCATGTCTCGTTTAAAACTTTTGGGGAACAAGGCAGCAAGGGAGTTCAAAAACTTCACTTTCTGCTGTGACTATAAATATGATTCTTCTGCCTGCTTTATCTATAGCTGCTGCTGTTGTGGCCTTAAAGGGGGTGCCACCTCCAAACCCATGGAAGGCCTGACCATGACAAGGAGGATAAAGAAGAGGACTTGGGAGGAGTGGGTGGGTGAGATTCCGTGGCCTGTATTATGCAGGAGGTCAGACTAGATGATCATAATGGTCCCTTCTGACCTTAAAGTCTATGAGATGTTCAGCAAGATCCTGCAAGCCAGTGCTGCATAAGACCATGAGCACATGGCATGGAGGATTAATGTTATAGACACATGCAGAAAGAAAGAAAGTATACGGGAGAAAGTCCCATCAGGAAAAGGAGAAGGAGATGCACCTGGATATGATAGGGCTTCTTCAGCAGCAAACACAGATGCTGCAGACTGTTGATGACCAGCAGGTGGTTCAGAAAGCAGGGGCTCACTTCTCTTTGCAGTCAATGGAGAACTCCATTGTGGCATCTCCTTACCACCCCCACCCCAAATTTCTTCCTGACATCAGGGGCGGCATCCCTTCCACACCACACCGGGGGACCATAAGGACAGCTTCACGAACACTGACCTGTGAGAGCCATGGGTGCTATATGTGTTGCCAAAATGATCTGAAATGGATATGAGTGTTCTTTCCTCTTGTTAAATTCTGTCCTGTTAATTTGTTTCAAAAGTTTTTAATGTATTTGCTTTTAATTAACAGATTTTTTTTTTGCACTGGTTTTGTTATTCAATAAAATTCTATTTTTGGAAAAATAACTCATCTTTATTACTTCACAACATAAACCCTAGGATGCCTAGTGGAAGTGAAAGTGCACATTGGTTGTTGTCTGGTGTGATAGAACTCATAGGATCAGTGACAAACCCATCGTAATAGTAATAAATGTACAGCAAACAGTGCACAATGAATAGGTGCAGTGACAGTGTTATATTCATAGATGGGGTGCTTCATGTGCACAGTCCCTAACAGGCCCCAAAATTTCAGGGCCAGGTTGAGCATTGTCTAGCGCACCACAATACTGTGGCTGACTATTAAAGTGGTCTTTCAAGGCTTCTCTCAGCTGCATACCTGCACCTTGGCACAACCTTCTAATAGTCCTTGTGTCTGGTTGTTCAGACTCGGCAGACAGCCGCTCCACGTCCACGCTGGAGGCAGCTTTTTCCCCCTTTGCCTCACAGATATTATGCAGGACACAGCAGACAGTTGTAAACAATGAGAAATTTTTTTCACTGAGATCCAATCTTGTGAGTGAACAACACCAGCATCCTTTCTATCTATGAAAAACACATTCACCCATCATTCTGCACCTGCTGAGCTGGTAATTGAATCTTTCCTTGGTGCTGTCGAGGTGGCTGGTGTATGGCTTCATGAACCAGGGGAGCAAGGGGTAGGCTGAGTCCCTCAGGATCATTATTCACATTTCAACCTCGCCAATGGAAATCTGCCGCTTGGGAATCAATGTCCCTGTTTGTATCTTTCTGAGCAGTCCTTTGCTCTTAAAAATGAGAGCATCATGTACCTCACTTGATCAGCCAGCTTTGATGTCAATGGAGCTCCTTGGTGATCCACCAGCACTTGCATAACGAGAAAAACAGGCCTTTCTGTTGGTGTACTCTGTGAGCAAGATGTGCTGGTGCCAAAGTAGGCATATGCATGTCACCTATCTCCCCACTGCAGTTCGGAAACACCATCGCTGCAGATCCATCCACTATGTCCTGCACATTGCCAGGAGTCACAGTCCTGTATAGCAGAAGACGATTAATGGCCTACACACTTCCATGACAATGGCCCCCATGGTGGATTTTCCAACTCCCAAATGATTTCCCACTGACTGGTAGCAATCTGGCTTTGCTACCTTCCACAGTGTGATTGCCGCTTGCTTCTCCACTGTCAGCGCAGTTCTCATTCTGGTCTCCCTCCACTGGAGGGCTGGGGCAAGCTCGGCACGCAGGCCCAGAAATGTGGCCTTGCGCAGCTGAAAGTTTTGCAGCAACTGCTTGTCATCCCAAGCCTGCATTATGATACAATCCCACCAGTCAGTGCTCATTTCTCCGGCTCAAAAGTGGCACTCCACTGTCTGCAGCTGCTCCGTGAATGCCTCCAGCAATCTTTGAACTGGTTTTTTCTATGTCCTTCAGCAATCTGTCCTCCACAAAAACTGCCATTTTCCCTGTGGCTGCAGTTCTTCTTGCAGCTCTGCAAATACTGGAAGATCATTCAACTGTGTTTGCAATGCTCGTGACAACAACATAGAGCTGTGTAGGCGCCGTGCTTCTGACAGAGATGACAGACAGCAAGAGGTTCCGCGTCGGTCTGTGGGACTTGAAAAAAAGGCACCAAAATTATGGGCTGTGAATAGTAATATGGGATGGAAAAAGTTGCATGGTGAGAGCTTGACCCCTAGCTCCCAGTCATCCCTGTGCAATTTGTTTCTGCCGCATCATGCATTGCAAAAATATCCCAAAAGACAGTGCATCACATGATAAATTGCCCATGGGATACCAGAGTGTACATCGCCACAGGCACTCCTGGTGAGTACGTGCTGCGCCGACGCAAGGAGCCAAGCATGCACGTGTTTGAGCAATATACTAACTGTGGCAGGTGTATGCTGACAATACTTGCATTGACCACAACTTGTAGTGTAGACTTGGGCAGAGTCTCCCTTCCTGTAGGTGGAACCTGCACTCTTTGTTCCCAGGTGTACTGCCTTGTATTTGGCTAGATTAAAATGCATTTTGTTGGATTGCGACTGCTTAACTTGGCAATTTGGATCACTCTGTAACAGTAACCTGTTCTCCGTTATATGCTACCCCATCAATCTGTGTCATCTGCAAACTTTACAAGTAAAGATTTTATAACATTGTCTAATTTTGGTAAAAATATTAAATAGCATTGGACCACGAACTGATCCCTGGAGGCCCTGCTAAAAACAGCTCCGTTCATTGATATCTCCAGACAGCAACTACATTTTGAGATCTCTCAGTGGCCCAGCTTTTAATCCATCTGATATGTAATATGTGCCCTAGTTTTTTTGTAATCAAAATATGTCATGTGGTAACTAAATCAAGCTTTGGCAAAATTCAAGTATACCGTATCCATGCAGTTGCTTTTATCAACCAGACCTGTAATCCTGTCACCTCCCCCAACATGTTTGTTTGATAAGACCTACCTTCCATGAAACCAAGCTGACTGGCATTAATTGTATGTTTAGCCTCCGTCCTCCAATTCTTTGTTGATAGGATCCCAAATTAACTATTCCATTATTTTACCCGTGGTCGACATTGGACTAACCCGCATATGATCACTCAGGTATTTTTAACGCAGCTCAGCAGTTTATCAAGTGGGTGGCAGCTAACTACGTTTCACACAGGTTTTTTGGTTGTTTCCATCTGTCATGTAATAGAATGTTTGTTTGGGTGTTTTTTTTTTGGCCTTGAAACTGTTTTTTCCCTGATGTGACTTCTTAGTTGCATAATAAGCCTCAGTAAGATTTCCATTTCCACCCTGTTTTCTTGGCAGGATTCTAGTGGGTAAATATCACCTGCAAGCTTGATTTCCACAGTTTTTTAATCCAAATCAGCCTCTGGTGGAATCTGCCAGCCCGGTGGTGGTGTGAGGAGTGATTCCCAGCCAAAGTGAGGAAATCTGCAGAGAGAGAGAGGTGTGTGTGCGTGCGTGTGCGCACGCGCGCGGCTATTGAGAGTCGCTGTGATCTCTCTCTTCTGGGAGAATGTGAAAAGTGAGAGGTCACTGAGGCTTAGATGATGCATGTGTGAGATGGCCGCTGTCAGAAGACAGGATACTGGTGTGGATGGAACGTTGGCCTGACCCAGTATGGCCGTTCTTATGATACAAACTGAAACATTTTATTGGTCAACCCTGCACAGTGTGCCTGTGCTGAAAATGAAAGGGCCAGGTTGAAAAGAACAATTCTGTTCTTTAAACAAAGAGCCCCTTCCCTTGGACTGATTGCAAAATCACAGCCAAGATTCTAGCCATGGGTTTGAATGATTTCTTTCCAGAAATTTGCCCAGAAAGATTAGCTTGTCTTAATGAACGGTAGAGTTAGGGCTGATTTAATGCAAGGAAAAAGATTAATCTGAATCTGCTACTTATCAGACACCCCAGTAGCCTTCACTAGATGAAGGTATTTGTCAAAATTTCCAATCCTGTCAACTGGCAGTGATGGAAAATGTTGCACCAAAGCCACATTTTCTATACTGCCTTGTATAGTCCTTGTCTGGCATCAGCATTGATGAATGACATTCTCTGCCCAGCTGGGAAAGGAAGCTGCATAGATCTGCCGCTCATATCACGAGCAGTGCATATGTGGCAGCTGATAAGCTCTGAAGGAGTGCATCCACAAAGAAGAAAATGCGAGGTTAGCCTTCCTGGAAATGACCTCCTCCTTATCTGGTGAAACTTTCCCTCTTCTCTCCCACTGCTGCTATCTCTGATAGGGTCTTTTGGGAAAATGCCAAGCTTCCAAAACAGCCGGAACTAGTCACTTGTAGTGAACATCTCTTACAGACCAGACGCTCATACTAGCGTTTCCAAATAAGAAAGCGAAAAAAGCTGAAATCTACCATGTTGCAGCCTAAATTTTGATTATCTAATAAGGGAGGGGGTAGATGTAGCATGGTGCTAGAAATCAGGAGACATGGCTCTATCCCTGCCTCAATCACTGACCTTGCTGTGTAACCTTGGGCAAATCACTGCATCTCTCTGTTTGTTTCCCCGTCTGTTAAATGAGGATAGCTTCTTAGGAGTGCTGTGAGGTTCAGATGATGTACAATGCTTATTAAGCAGTTAACTAAGGCTGTAGGAACATAGCTATTTTTACCTTTCTCCCTACTGTGCACACTAGAAACTTCACAGATTTATTGTCTGCATCTGGATTTCATCTCTCCTGGGACTCCTGCCTCAGAGGATTTCGGCAGTTCTCTCAGGTGGATATACAGACACACTTAGCAACTCATCTAAGAAGCAATCTTCCTCACTACATTACAGCTAGCATTGTTATTGTCAACATATGCCAGGCCTACTGGTGTATCTCTCTCCTAGCATTCAAGAATGAACCAATCCTAGCCTGGCTTGCCAGTTGTGAGTATTGAGCAATGCCATATTAAAACAAGGCTTGATGCACCCTTTGGTAAACTTTCTATCTTATCCTCGCTCTTCTAGCTGCCTATTGTACTGATTAGCAACCCAATTTCTAGTGAGCCAAAACACTAAAAAACTGTCTGCACTAATTTTCCTCTCTCTCCCTCGTGGAGCAACCTTCATTTCAAAAGCATAGTCAGATCAGTGTGTAAAAATCTTATGGCTAGAAAAGGTGCTCCTGAAACGAGATGATAGAAGAACACGTGTTACTGAAATAGCTTTGGTTGATTATGGCTGTAACAGTGCCGGATTTTCCCCCAGAACAGAGTGAACCAGAGATGAATACACCAGACAGCTACAATGTACTCAACAAAAGAGAGCCAAATTGAAAAAGGGAAGGGAGATGTTCTAGTAGTTAAACGATGGACTGGGACTCAGGAGACTGGGACCTTTTGTCCTGCCCCTGGTGTTGACTTTGACTTCATGGGCAAGTCAGCTGAGGCCTGACTTTGAAAAGTGCGGGGCTTTTTGTAACACCAGTTGATGTCCGTGGGAGCTGCAGGTGCTCTGGACACCTGAAAATCAGAGTCTGGACCAAATTCACTTCTGATATAGAAGTCCTGTGAAACCAATAGAGTTACACCTGAGGTCAGTTTTGTCTCTGCTGCCTCAGTTTCCTCATGGTAAAATGGAGATAATGGTGGTTGTGATGCCAGATAATCAGTGTTTGTCAAGCACTTTGAGATTCTTGGAAGGTGCTAGAGAAGAAATATTAGAATTGAAGTAACATAAAGTGTTGTGCCTGGGAACCCATGTAAATGGAGACTTAATTGTAATAATAATTCCTCTCTAGCATCTGCCAAGAATCGCAAAATGTTTGAGGTAGAGCTTGGGTGGCAAAGCACAGGACTGGGTAGGAACCCTGCCAGGGCAGGGAACAGCAGAGTAATCTCTGATGTATTTTTCACTTTCTGTAAACGGCCCAGCTACTGAGTTGGCCTGTTTACAGTGCTCTCTGGAACTGCAGGCAAACCTGGCTTGTGGGTGGTAGCTACATTGGACGAATTAATGTTGCCAAGTGACTGTTGTTTCCACAGTGATGGCTAAAAAATGTTGTAAGAAGGTGGCAATCGTAAGTCCTCCACCGTCCTTGAAGGCCAGATGAGTGAACTGTTCACAGCAGAGCACATAGGGGAATGATGAGCTCAGACTTGGGAAAGTACAGTATCAGCTCTTGGATACCATGCTGCTGGGTGCTGTAGGAAACCCTGAGATAGCCCAAAAGATCTACATTCCATAACCTTGTTACTGTGTACAATGAGTGCCTCCCTTCAAGAGTTACGGGCTCGTCTCTGGAGCCCTGACTGAGTGCAGGGTTTGCGTGGTGCACATCTGGCTGAGGGGACAGTTACTGAGCGCTGGGTGTAGAGGAGAATTTTGTGACTTTGTCAGTCATTCCTCTTTTCTCCCCATCCCAGACTCTGTCTTGGGAAGTTTAGAGACTGCTTGACACGAGATCTAGTCAGGCTGGGTTCATAGAGAGCTAGCGCTAAAATGCCCTGATCCTCCAGCTGCCAAAAGGAGAGGTGCAAAGAGCAAGTGTTCTTGCCTGTGAAGTAGTAGAGAGTTCAGAAGGAGAGCCTGTCTCAGCACAGGCATGCCTAGATTCTAATCTGGGCTTTTACACACACACTCTGGCTTTGGGCAAGTCATTTCACTTCTCTGGCTTCCCCAGCTGTAAGATAACAGTGATGCCACCTGGTTCCCTGGGGTGATGTGAGGACTCATTTAATCAGTGTGTTTTTAAGGTTCTGTGAACTTGAAAAGCGACAGAAGGGTTCAGTGTCTGGATGTTGCTATTCCTGACTGTTCTTTGGTACCATCTGCTGAAAAGGGGAAGCTAAATGTGTCCAGCAATGTGTGAAACAGAACTGGCAGACTTAGTGGCAGTGCAACATCTAGCTGGGTATTGGCTTTATTAGCATGTTTAGATGAGACTTTATCAAAATAGGCCACAGATTCACTTGGGACTTCACTGGTATCATTCTTCCGCAGCTGTTTGCTTAAGACAATATTTCCCCCTCCTCCAGGGAGTCAGTCTGACTGCAGCAAAAGAGCGGGGACAGCTTGTGTTCTTGGAAGGCCTGAAATCCTGCTTTGATGTCTTGTTTGGTGAGGAGCAGCATGTGCGGCAGACCAGTCCCCTTCGGTTTGTAAGGTAATGCTCTGGGGCTTTGGAAGAGGCACAGCCAGTAACTCTTGGGATTAGAAATGTTGCCACCTGTTGTGATGTTGAGCTCTCAGTCTAGTTCCTGGTATCTGTATCACAGACAACAGCATGACACCTACCACTAACTGGCCTCACTTTGCAACAATGAGGTGAAGGATTGGGACTGAACACCCTCGCGAACCCTCCTGAGATGGGCAGGTCTGAGGCAAGTCGCTGGGCAGTGCGTGTGTTGTTTGCACTGCAGCTATCCAGGCCGTACCTGTTGTGTGGCTAAATAAAATGAGTTGCTCTCATGGGCTGTCAGTCCAGCAATTCTCACTGGCATTAACTTCACACTCGCAAATGGAAATGAATCAAAACCCTGAAATACCCACACTGCTAAGATTATCCCTTTCCCTCTCTCTTCTGGCTGTTGAGAGAGGGACTGTGCTCCATCCTCTGCTCTGTTCCTGCCTTCCTTGCACTCTAGTCTGCCAGTGAGCTGTAAAAGTGCTGAGTGAATTACTGAAACTAAGAAGCTAATTAGAGGGGAATCTTTCTCCGATCTGAAGCTCAGCTGTATAAGCCACCGGGGCAGCTAAGGACAGAGCTTTGCAGTAGGGATCTGCTATTACTGCTTTCTGATGTATAACTCCAAAGGCTAGTTTCTGCAGACACTTGACTACACACTGCATTCGTCCCATTATATTAGTTTAGAAGCAGACTAAATTAAGGCAGTGGGACCCCTGACTAGTGTGGGTACAGTTACAGCTAGGGCTCTACCAAATTCACTGTCCATTTTAGCCAATTTCAGGGTCAGAGGATTTTAAAAAGCATAAATTTCATGATTTCTGATATTTAAATCGGAAATTTCACGGTGTTTAACTGCAGGGGTCCTGACCCAATTCTGAAGGCAGCAGTGCAGAAGTAAGGGTGGCATGGTAGAGTATTGCTGTGCTGCTACTAATGGGGGCCGCCTTGAGAGCTGGGCACCTGGCCAGCAGCTGCTGCACGCCAGCCACCCAGCTCTGAAGGCAGCACAGAGGAACGGGTGGCAATACTGTGATCTCCTACAATAACCGTGTGAAACACCCCAGTCCTTTTTTGGGTCAGGACCTCCAGTTTTGAGAAATGCTGGTCTCCCCTGTGAAATCTGTATAGTATAGGGTAAAAGTACACAAAAGACCAGATTTCACAGTGCATAATGCATTTTTCACAGTCTTGAATTTGGTAGGGCCCTAGTTATAGCTGTATAAAGGTGCATGTATCTGTGCAAAGCACATTTATGCTAGTATAACTGCATCTGCATTATATAGGCTGTACTGCTCTAACTATGGGCATGTCTACAGAGGAGCTGGAGGCATAACTTCCAGCTCAGATAGACAGATCCACACTAGCTTCCAGCCCTACATTGCTGCGATTCTGTGCTATAGCTATTGCAGTACAAAAACCATGCTGAGACCAGACCAAGTGAGAATTTCTGTTCCTCTTTCCAGTGAAGATGGCTCCAACCTGAAAACCATGTATGAGTTTGTCCGGACATCCCTGATGGCCTCTGGTAGCGATTCCTGGAAATGCCCCGTGTTGCTGATGGATGACCTCAGCGTCCTGCTCAGCCTGGGTGTGAGGCCGGTTGATGTTTTGGATTTCATCCATTACTGCAGAGTTGCAGTGTGCTCCCAGTTAAAGGTACTGTTGTGTAGTGTTCCCAAAGTTCAGTAACTTTACGGCCTGGGTCGCTAGGTGGTGCTCTTCCCTCTGAGTCAGCGCTGCTGAGCAGGGGTGAGCAGCACTGTGCTCTATAGGGACGGGCAGAGTTCCTGACTGCTTGTGGCCATTGCAGATCCTGTGGTGCTCCCTGTGTGGGTGGGACTTTCCCCTTTAGGATCCTGACCAGATTCTAACTCAGGTAGTTACATGCTATCTACCCAAATTCCCTCTGCTGTTTCAATTCAGTCTAGACAAAGATATTTCAGAGTGCCCATCTCCATAGTATTTAAGTGCCAGGATGCAGCTATGTGATACAGTGTTCATATCCTGTCCTAAAGTGCCGTGTAGTGTTGCTGTATGCCTGTTAAATATTTGCCATGTCCCACCCCAGAGGTATTTGCATTTCAGTAGTCAGGAAAGTGATAAGTAACCCTTCTTCCTCCTAGGGATATTGAGGCGTAATGAGTTAACAGCTGTAAAGTGCTTTGAGTTACTTGGACGGAAGGAGGAGAAGTTTCTATTCTCTTTATTTGGTAATCTGTCTCTTATTACAGGAGTGAGGTGTCCTGTGCTGAAGCTCCTTGGTGTTTTTTGACACAGCAGGACGCTAAAGTAAATGAAGCCCTGCCTTGCTACTGACCAGAGTGGAAAGTAGTGGGGGGAGGGGGAAAAACTATACATATGATTTTTAAATGGATAGTAGTCTTCTGATGGAGAAAATGGATTCACTAGGTGAAGGGGGCAGTTGAAAGCAGAATGTGGAAGAGGACAACTTGAGGATGGAAGTTGGGGGAAAGAAAATCCCACACCCACTGCTTTTTAAACAAGTCAACTTTGTAATCACCAAACAGCACCATTGCACCCTGTGCCCACTAAGGAGAAGGGCTGGTTCTGTTACAGCTAGCTCAGCTTCCCTGGATTAAACTGTTTCACTTTAATTGGGGAAAAATATATAAACAGCTTTCAATCAGCAATTTCATAGTTTAAGAATGAAGTTATAAAACCAAAGGCAGTTGGAGCATAGTTCAAATTTCTCTCCTTTTATATACATACCCAGTGTGTCATCAAAGGAAAATGCAGAGTTTTAACAGTGTGTTCCCGGGGACCAGAATATTCAGGATCTTTAATCACTGCTTCAGAGCTATTCTTTCACTAGTCCTGAAAGCATCTGTGCTGATCCCTTCAGATATCATTTCAGCAACTGGTCTCTCACATGCTGTTAGCTAGAGAGGAATTTTTTGTATCTACACTACTTTTAAACTGGGTATCAAAGGCATAAAATATTGATTCCCAGAGCTAGTGTTTCTTGAGAAAATAGCTCCTCAGTTCAGTGCGAAATTCAAGTGGTGGAGGGAGAAAGCAAGATATTAATCAGAACAAGGTGATTTTAATGGTCTGATATGTAGTGACTTTTCAGAACAGTGTCTTAATTTTTAGTTCTGGTTACTAGTGGTCTATTGGACTTCAGATCCCTCAGTATAGCAGGGCTTTTTAGTTATTAGTGAACCTAGCAAGTGCCAGATCATGGACAAGTGTCACTGTCAGTTCCAGGATAACTCCCATTGATTGGGATGGGAATGGAACAACCACTTGCATAGTTCTGAAATTGATTATATTTCCCCCCCCCCCCAAAAAAAAACAAAAAAAAAAACCAGTATGTATGACTTGAGGTAACATTTCAGAAGTTCTCCTTATCTGTGTACAAGTAACTCGTGACAGTATTACTGCTGAAAGAACCTTAAAATATCAAATTCATCTTTTCCTGTTTATGCAGTGTTTTCCCCTTCTCCCCCAATTTCCTATAGCTTGGATCACAAAAATAGACTACTCAGTATCACCTTTTTATTCTCTTGCTGGCTGCTAATGCTGCAATGTTTGGGATGAAAATGGTGCCAGTAAATATCTGCTTGTTTTGAATATTGTTTCCAAAGTAATTTAAAAATAAATAAATAAATGGAAATATTTTTATTTCTGTACAAGGTAGTTTTTTTTTCTTTTGGAAATCTTGAAATTTGGGCTGGAATTTGACTTGACTTTAAATAGTTAGTGGGCTGAGGCAAAGACTCTCATGATATATTTTTAATGGAACTAGTTTTGGATTTTATAAAACTTCTTTCTTTTCTTTCACAAAATGTAAACATTGGACTTAATCCCCCAGGCAATGCCCCTTCAGCTAGTTCTCTATTAGATGGTATAGCTCACAGATTGGATGGTATAGCTCACAGATTGGATGGTATAGCTCACAGATTGGATGGTATAGCTCACAGATTGGATGTCGGCTGCTTGGCCAGACAGATCAATTTATCTAGTGTTGGCAGTTTTTGTAACAAAGGTTGGATGTATTTTTAGGCTGGAGAGTTATATATAAGCTTGGTTATTCTCCCACTCGGCTCTGATTCAGAACCCAGATTGACGCAGATACCATGAAGCTAAGTGGCTAAGTAGCTTAGTAGCAATGTGTGTGAACTCACATCTCCGATCTCCTCTCATAATCCAAAATTGATTATCAATGAGTCATTAATTCCTGTGTGATACTTTCTGTTCTAGGGGAATATAGTGGTGCTAGTGCACAGCAATGATGATTCAGAAGATGAGGCGAATGAACTGGTCGTGAATTCCCTCTGTCATCAGAGCAACCTAATCCTTTGGGCAGAGGGGCTGGCTACCGGCTTCTGTAAAGATGTTCACGGACAGGTAAATCTTGTGAAAGCATTTTCTCTGCTTCTGATGCTGTCATGAGACATAATAACTTATTACATTCACCAATAATGCATGGCTAGAGCCTCAGGTGCAGCCACGGTACGTTCTGTGCAGTTCAGGGGGTTGGGTGCAAATGGGATTTTAAGCCCCCTTTGTAGCTCCTGATTCAGGCACCAGTCTGGCCCCAGCATAATTCAGATCAGTCTTAGGGCTAACTTATACCCTGATGCCCCCAGCAGCCAAGGATGCTAGAGCACTGTGCCATTGTAATTACATTCCCTTTCCTCAGCCGCACCTCCTCGGGGCTTCCAGTGAGGATGACAGAGAGACATTGCACCGGCTCTCTGCCACCTGGGGATTCTCCCTATGTTGGGGGAATCAGTGTAGTGGTAAAAAGCACTACAGAGTGGTGTGAAGCAGCCAGAGCAGGTTAGGATCTGGCCTGTGGACTCTGCAAATGGGAGAAGTATCAAGTGAAATCCATGTTTTTGTGAATCTAGTGCTGATGAAAGGCACTGGACAGACAGCCCTGGAGACTGAAGTTCTTTACACAGAACAGCTGCAGCACAGGCTGTGCTAATGCAACCTTGTGCCCTGACACTAAAGTGATGGGTGTGCTATAAATTCAGTCGGTCTCATCCATGACCCAGCTGGATCCCCTCCAAGGGGGGGAGAGCACTTCAGTCTTGAGGGCCCATTTGCTGCCTGGCCTCTCTGCCAAGGCTGCCACTCAGAAAGAGGTTTAATGCTCGTTAAGATGGCTGCACAGGGCTTTCCAAAATGGCAGTGTTGAATCATCTAGCCAGGTCAGTTGCGGATGTTAAAGGTATTTTAACACAAACACCACATCACGTGCTCAGGCCTTTCTCTTGGAAGGAGGATGCTGTGATTGCAGCCACAAGGAAGCAGCTTCTTACTCTTTCCCTTTCCTTTGCAGTTAAAGATCATTCAGAAGGGGTCATCTGAGCTGAAAGCAGAGCGGACTCTCCTCCGAATCTACCAGTATAAAATTCAAGACAAGAATGTCACATTTTTTGCCAGAGGGATGTCAGCAGCTGTGTTGTGAATTCCAAGGCACAATTCAGCACAGGACCTGAGGCCAAGGGGAGAGCTGGGGAAAACCAGGAGATGCCAGCAATATAGCCTCGGTATTTTTTTAGCACTTTCCACGGCCAGTCCAGTAAATGTGATGTGAGCAGAATTTGCATTGGCACTAAGTGGTGTTTAAAAACAAGTCCTGCAGTGAACTCTGTGCAGGTGGAGGGGTCTGCACGAGTTGAGCTTCTTGCAGCTTTGGGCCTAAATCAGTTCCCCTCCCTTCACTGTCCAGCAGCATTCCACTGTAATGTACAAAGGGTTCGAATGGCAAAGAAGAGCAAAATGTAATGAATTTTAAATATAATTAACAAGCAGGCAGCTGCCATCTTGATAGTCTGATACAGCTTATTATTGTTCATTTATTTGAAAGAAAGTAGGCCTAGTCCATCAAGACTGCAGTTCCGTTGTGCTAGGCACTGTACAAATAGTCAGAGACAGTACCTGCCCTGAAATGCTTAAGAACATAAGAACGGCCATACTGGGTCAGACCAAAGGTCCATCTAGCCTAGTAGCCTGTCTTCTGACAGTGGCCAATGCCAGGTGCCGCAGAAGGAATGAACAGAACAGATAACCATCAAGTGATCCACCCCGTCGCTCATTACCAGCGTCTGGCAAATAGAGGCTAGGGACACTGTCCTGGCTAATAGCCATTAATGGACCTATCCTCCACGAATTTATCTAGTTCTTTCTTGAACCCTGTTATAGTCTTAGCCTTCACAACATCCTCTGGCAAAGAGTTCCATAGATTAATTGTGCATTGTGTGAAGAAATAGTTCCTTTTGTTTGTTTTAAGCCTGCTGCCTATTAATTTAATTTAGTGACCCTTAGTTCTTGTGTTATGAGGAGGAGTAAATAACACTTCCTTATTTACTTTCTCCATACCAGTCATGAATTTGTAGACCTCTATCACATCTCCCCTTAGTCATCTCTTTTCCAAACTGAAGAATCCCAATCCTATTAATCTGTCCTCATACAGAAGCCGTTCCATACCCTGAATCATTTTTGTTGCAGTTTTTTAACCTTTTCAGATTCCTATATCTTTTTTGAGATGGGGCGACCACATCTGCATGCAGTATTCAAGATATGATCACACCATGGATTTATGTAGCGGCAATATGATATTTTCTGTCTTATTATCTATCCATTTCTTAATTTATTCCAATTAGACAAGATACAAGGTAGGAGTGAAGGAGTCAGTGCTGGCATTGGAAAGGCCTGGCAATCAAAGTTTCAAAATTCTAGAACTTATTTTAAACTGGGTTAAGATTTGGTTTAATCATTTGAAACATACCAAATGAGGCAGCAGCTGCAGGTGATCTGCACAGGGAAAAAATAGCCCAGTGCTTCTCTTCTGATTGTGTCTGTAGAAGGCCTGAAAGGGCTTTATTATGTTTTTCTTCTTTATTCTGGAAATACAGATCCCACCCTTTGTCTTGTCTATTTAGACTGCAACCTCTAGAGGGCATCTCTCTTGCTGTGTATTATGCACAGAGCCTAGCACAATGAATGCTCAGTCCTAGTTGGCGCATGGAATGCAATCCGTTACTGACAGTTGTGATATACTAGCATCTTCTAATGTGTGTGTCTGAGAAAACCCTATTGGGAGATCATAATCAGAGTTTAATTTAAAAAAAAATACATGTATTAAGTGACAAGTATTGTTACTCAGCTGAGCTTTTTCTGGAGACTTCCATCTTTGCGGCAATGGGAAGGAGCTTAAATAAGAAGCTTCAGGGTGAGAGGGAAAAAAGTTGGCACTCTCATCAGGCTCTGGCCAGATTTCTTCAGATGACCTGGATGTTTCTGCTAAATGACCAGAAGTGAAAGAGTTAACTTTGTGGTAGTTTAAATCTTCTTCACTGGGCTTCAAAGTTACTGTTGCACTGAGATGAAAGGAGGGAGGGGTAAAGGTCACACTTCTGGTTAAATCTCTCAACTTAGTTCACGTTAATGAAGGTGCAAATTAGGTACTTTTTAGTTCATTCTAGCAGAACCTACATGGGCAATTACAGTGCAACACTTTAGTGTGTACTGCAGTGCACGCCCCTGCAGTCTGCATTGTGGGGCCGTGTGGACAAACCCTCAGTCTCTCTCTACTGTCTTAGGTAGATCACTGCAATGGGTCACAGTTGGAAGATTTTCTTTGCAGCCAGATGGGCTAGAGTTGGAATTTTATTTTTAAATAAAATCTTGAAACCTACAAAAATGGATGTGGTCACTAGAGATGTGTTGGTTTAGCATGCCACAGTATACCATCTCAATATGCGCCATGCATCAATGCAGTCCATGGTCAAAATTATATCCCACCCAATATAAGTAAATTATAGGGCTAGGATATGAGTTTAAAAGCAGTTTTACATCCAGCAGGCATGTAAAAAACCCAAAGCATGTCTTGTACCTGGCCGGAGGTGTAGGAATTCTTGTTTTGGTGGGCCCATCAAGATAATGGGAATGTTCTCCATTGAATACTAAATGATAATATTTTGCTGTTCAGTTGGACCTTTATCTCCAGCCTCCTTAATTGGCTGAGTTTGCAAGGCCCTGCACTCAGCTTGATGGTATTTCTAGGTTTTCTGTTTGGATGTAACATGATAACCTTTTGAACACTGTATCCAATCAATTCCAAATGGTCAGGGAATGTTCTAGATTCAATGGGTCGGACCATGAACCCCCAGAATCTCTCAATTTAGTTCACGTTAATGAAGGTGTGAATTAGGTACCTTTTAGTTCGTTCTGGAACGAATGAACACGTTCCCAGATCCTTAAAGGAGTCATGTCTCAGAATTTCTTTTTCACTGGAAATGTTCCCATTTACGGGAAGCCATAGTGCTTACAGCCAGGCCTCCTCAAGCCTTGATTTTGAAAGGCTGGGCTACACCAGTATTTGGATGGGAAACCTCTAGGGCAGGGGTCAGCAACCTTTCAGAAGTGGTGTGCTGAGTCTTCATTTATTCACTCTAAGTTAAGCTTTCGCGTGTCAGTAATACATTTTAACGTTTTTAGAAGGTCTTTCTATAAGTCTATAATACATAACTAAACTATTGTTGTCTGTAAAATAAATAAGGTTTTTAAAATGTTTAAGAAGCTTCACTTAAAATTAAATTAAAATGCAGAGCCCCCCTAGACCGGTCACCAGGACCCGGGCAGTGTGAGTGCCGCTGAAAATCAGCTTATGTGCCACTTTCAGCACGCGTGCCATAGGTTGCCTACCCCTGCTCTAGGAAAATGCAGATAGTGTTGAGTCAGTAGGTGGCACTCTTCCGAATCAGCCCTAAACCAACGTTGCAGCTAGGGTGGCCACTCACACATCCCCAGAGCACTGGATTCTCCAGTACGACTGGGAGCAGCATGGGCCTGCCCCCTCTTGTGTGACCCCAATTCCATCAGTGTGACCTCGCATGCATGGTGTGAGCAGGGTCACCCTGGTGAGGATGAGGTGTCATGCTCTTCACAGTGGTGTCCCCTGTCCACGATACTGGACAAAAGCACATCCAGTTTTGCCTCAGTGCTGGAGAGGGGGAAATAATTTAAAAAGTGGACAAACAGCCTGCCTAGTCACAGCACCAGGGTCCTGTGTGTGCTGATGGAAGTGTTGTCTTTCAAGTCCCTGATCACATGTGGTGGTTAAAGATCCCATGTATCTTTTTGCAACAATAGGAGTATTAATTAACCCCAGCCTTGACCACAGGTTAACTTGGGTAAGGGTAATTGCATTCCTCCTGGAATTTCAATTGGATGACATTTGAAGTATTTTAAACAAGACACTATTTAAAGCACTTGCTAGCAGTGGCAAACATGTAGCAATGTTATAAAAGATGCTACATCCCCAGATTAGGGGAACTCCCTGAGCGAAGGCATAAAATAATTCAAGCGACAGGAAACTACAGGATACAGAGGTTAGTGCTGTGTATAATGTGGAATTTTTTAGCCTCAGCTGAGGAGATGGGGAAAAAATGTTCCTCAAAACTAGAGCATTGGAGAGGTACATGGTACCTTTTCAATTCCATCTTTTTCCTCTGATTTGTCCTTCTTTGCTTCTCTCTCCTCCACCATTCCTTGGCTTTCCTTCTCTTCCCTGTGACTAACACCATCCTTTCATTGTCTCTGTTCATTGTCTTGTGCAGGTAGGGCACAGGAATTCCTTTGTTTTCCATGTGCGGTTTATATAGGGCTTCTGCTGCTGCCTCTGCGAGATGTTCTTATGGGACTTGCACAACCTAAGTTATCTGCTATTGGTTGAACTCCAACCCTCCTCTCACTCCAGTGGCACCAAATTTGTACAGAAAAGGTGTACTTTTAAAAACTGGTCCAAAGACCGTTAGGTAAATTGCAATAAACTGGCAATGTTTCCTTTTTCCTGACAGATCATTGGGCAGCTGCACTTTGCACTGACCTCCTGCACAGAGTCCTGGGAGGTCATGATGACCCAGTCATACTGACATAGTTGCACTGTGCTACAGCAGACCTGAGCTGGTTACTTACAGGCACCATGTGTGAGTCTGGCCTACTGAAATGTTCTAATAATCTCTTATTAGTTCAGCTTGTCTGCCACAACTGTAACCTCATCTCTCAGAATGATCTCTGCAGTGTGAGAGGAATAGTCAGACCCTGCCTCCATTAGATGAGTTCCAGCTGAGGCCCTACTCCTGCATACATTTACACACACACAAGATCAGGGGTCTGAGAGAGTCCCTTCATTCCATCTTGCTGCCTTCCCTCCATGAAACTAGCTTCCCTCCATGGAGTAGCAGTAGGTGTCAGGGCTGACATCCCCTGGAGCTGGATGGGACATTTCTTGGAGCTATCCTTGGGCTGACAACTCCAGAGCAAGTCAGAGTGGGAAGTCTGTTTTTACAATCATGAGGCTCTGGAAACATTTTCTCTTTTTTTAGGGTAGTTTAAATTCTGCAGAAACCACCATGGACACTGTAGCATCACAATGGGCCCCCCCCCTGCCCAGACTCTACCTTACCTGCCCGTAGCTGACAATAATGGTAAATTGAAAACCCTCGTATTTCTCTTGGTGCTGACCTGGTCCCCTTTCTCATTTCTCTGACAGCAGTGGGAGAAACACTGGAGAGAGAGAGAGAGTGTATGTGTGTAAAAAATTAGGAAAATAATATTCCCCTAAGTAATATACATGACATTATTTATCATTGCTGTTAGTGAGAATGTATTTAGCCTCCCCTTAGTGCCCACACCCATGGCTGCAGCACTTGCAAGGACTGAAAGCCTGGAGGCCATCCTGTAAGATTTAAAACAGTTTTGAGATTAGGCATTGACCTAGTCCCTGACAGCATATGGGGCATTGCTTTGTGTTGACCTAAGATGGCCTGGCACGGATCCTTAGACTATGGCCCAACTCAACCAGCTGGTGCAGCACGGCATGATGAGCTGTCCTGACCTGGTCTCCGTACCTGTCACGATGGGGTACTGCACCATGTGGCAGCCTTCATGGTGTGGCAATGCAAGTAACTCAGCCCTGGCGCTCGTGGCTTACCTTCCTGGGCCTGTCACTGCATGGTTTCCAGCCCCCAGTGCCACGTGGGGTCCGCTCCCTGACTGCAGTGCCACCTCAGCCCGTCCCTGTTCCTGGTGCCACCCTGCATCCCAAGCTGTAGCTGACCCCAGTGCCACCTGGCACCTGCCCCTGCTGCTGCGTGCTGTCCTCAGCCCGCTGTGAGCCCTGGGCCGTGGGGCAGCCTCCCCCTGTTTGCACCCGCTTGCTGGCCCTTGGCTGTTCCTAACCTGGCTTCAGCAGCAGCCGGCACACATCGCCCTGGGGGCGAGCGGGCAGGAGCCTGGCCCGGCCTGGGTCTCGCCCAGGTGGGGGGTCAGACGGGGGGGCCTCCGTCTGGGCTCGCGGCTCCCCCGTAGCCGCCCCCCGTGCACTGACTGGGGCGCCGAGTCCCCGCCTGTCGCTCTCCCCTCAGCGGGCCGAGGGCGGCGCCGCTCGAAGCATCCCGCGCAGGGACGGGAGCGGCTCCTCGCGCCAGGAGGGGCGTGGCTATGGCATGGGGGGGCGTGGCCGTGGCAGGAGGCGGGCCTCAGCCGCCATCCCTGCGCGCGTGGGCGCGGCTCGGCGTAAGGGTGAGAGGGGAAAGGTCAGAGGTGAGGCGTTGGCTCGGGCTGGAGCCGAGCGGCGCGAGACCCGCCCCCTCAGCTCCCCGTAAGGTGAGAGACGCGCGCGCGCGCTTCACCCCCCTCCCCCAGTTTTTCAGGTCGCGGCGCGAGGCCAGAGCACTGCGGGGTCGGCGACCGCCCAGGCCGGGGCTCTGACACGTGGGGCCGGCGGAGCGGGGGGAGCCCCCGCCCCGCCCCGCCCCCTCGCCGTAGGGGGCCGTTAAAAGGGGGGCACCGCGAGCGGGGGAGGGGCAGTCCCCCGTTCCCGGGCAGGGTGCGTGGCGCTACCGCCCGTCTCCCCGCGTGGGTTCCCGCCTCCCGCGGGCGGGACGCACCGGCCTGGGAGGTGCGCCGGGTAAAGCCCACGGGGGCTGTGGGGAGACTCCCGGTGCCCGGGGCTGTCTGCTTCCCACAGGGCCGGGCCAGCCATGCCCACCCCCGGGGAGGCTGCTTGTTCGGGATGCCCTGCAACCAGTGGGAGGAGACAGACCTCACCCCCTCCCTCTGGCCCTGCGCCCAGCAGCCTTCGGCTCAGATGCAGGAGGCTGGTGCCGGAGAATTTTTTTTGTGAGTCGGACTCTTGCTTCAGGTTGCCTCTGTTTCTGGTCCTGGGGCCTCAGTCTCCCGCTACAGGAGAGGAGAAACTGCCTGGAGAGTTGTACAGACCGTAGCTAAAAGGCCCGTCCCGTGAAGGAGTTAAATAATAAGCAAAGAGGGGAGGGGGCATGAAGCAGCACAGAGAAGCATCCTGCTAACTTGCCCTGTGCTGGAGAGAGATCGGGCGGCTTCTCTGGACCTTAAGAATGGCTGAGGAAAAGGCTCACTTGCCCCAGTAGCCGGATTCTGAAGGGATAAGAGGCAAGTACTAGGTATGGGGTGAGTGAAGAGGTTCAGTCACCTGGATTAGTTCATAGCAGTTTCTAAAAAGTAAGACGGGGGGGGGGCTCCCTCACTGGAGTCAAATGGAAGTTAGGTGTATGCTGAGGAGCCACTGCTCTGTCTGCCTGCAGGAAGAGGGAATGGGAAGGGAGCATGGGGAACAGAGCAGCCCCCTGTTCGTTCCGCTAGAGGTGATCAGGGAGTGGTGACCCTGAGCCATTCCTCCTTTTGTGGGAGGGAAGGCATGGGGGATAAATAGACTCTAAGCGAGGACATGCGTGTGAGAGAGAAAACACAGAAAAGGTAGGAAGAGACCACATGGTGGTCTGGGAATGGAAATAGGAGGATGGAGGGTGGGAGAGAAGAAGTTAATCACAGACACTGAAATAGATGCAATCTGATCAATGAAAGGAAGGAAAAGAGAGAAAGTAACATGCAGTTAGGGAGGGAAAGAAGGTCTAATAAAGTCAGACATTAAGTAAGTTACTCAGTTATTAAGTAGACTGAATTGACAAGTGAGAAATATTTGATTATCACATTAAGAGACCAACATTTGTACTTTAGGGTGAGGTGGTGTGGTGACACAGGGCTATTTCACTCTGGCTAGTAGCTCTAGCCTTTTAGCTTGTAAGTGCTAGATTAGTGATTTTTCAACAAGTGGTCTGTGGGCCATTGGGGTTCCACAAACTATGATTTCCAAAAGGGTCTGCACCTCCATTTGAAATAGTTTAGGGGTCTCCAAATGGAAAAAAGGTTGAAAACCACTGGATTAGAGAAACTGTTTCAAGCTCTGCAAAAGAGGAGGAGAGTGGCTTCTGGAAGGAATGGGGAGGCAGAGAAGCTGTTTGAAGACTGTGGCCAGGTCTGCACTACGGACCTATCGCAGTATAACTACATCACCAGGGGTGTGAAAAATCCATACCCTCTGACCGATGTAGTTATACAGACCTAAGCCCCTGTGTGGACAGTGCTGTGTCAACAGGAGAGCTTCTCCTGTTGATGTACCCACAGCCTCTTGGGGATGTGGATTAACTATGCCAATGGGAAGAGCTCTCCTATCGTAGTAGTGTCTTCACTGGAGTGCTACAGCGACATAGCTGCAGCACTGTATGTGGGGAAAAAAAGCCCTGAAGTGATGTGGTTGTGTGTCTCTGTGTGTGGTGAGGAAAAAACAGTTGGGCCTTTGCTGAGAGTTGAACTTTGGAAGGAGAAGCTACACCACTTGATACCTTTTCCCAAAATCTCTGGATGCAACTTCCATTTATTTTTAGAGGGTTTTAAAATACAAAGGAACATCCCCTTTGCACTTATCCTGCCTCTTTATTATAAATCCTTTGAGAAACCAATGACTTCCCTAGCAACACATGAATACAATTAGATTAGAGTTACAGGAACTATTGTGTGATGCAGCAGGTGAGTCAGTTGGTATATTCTTTTAAAAAAGGAATACTGCCAGGGTTTATTTGTCCTGTTAGATATAAACCATGCTGACAGTCCCGTGCTGTTAGTCTCTGACTCCCTTCACAAGAATACTTAGCTTTCAGTGGTTAAGTTGAATGGCTGAGATTAACTCTGCTCCGTATAGACGTGTCAGTCTAGCAGGATGCTTACTATTTACCTTTCCAAATATGTCGCTTTAGTAATCTGATTCACTAAAATTATAGAAGGGCAAAATACAATCAGTTTAACTTTAGAAAACTGAAAGTATGTCCTGATATTCATAGTCAATGCATCTGATTAACTTAAATCTTTACTGTAGACAATTATCGGAAGAATTTTTAAATGCTCCTTTTGTTGAGCTAAAGGGGTGACTAGACATGCCCAGTATCAAACTTTTCATGAAATTGCAGAGAAAAATAAAGGACTTGATCAAAAGGCTAGAGAAGAGTGACAGTCTTCGTTTGAGCTAAAGATGTGTAGCTTTTCTAAGGAGTGGAGTACACTGAAACTATAGGCATAGTTATGTCTCAGGGTATGGCTACATTTGGAATTTCAAAGCGCTGCCGCGGCAGCGCTTTGAAGTGTGAGTGTAGTCAGAGCGGCAGCGCTGGGAGAGAGCTCTCCCAGCGCTGCATGTAAACCACATCCCTTACGGATGTAGTGTGCAGCGCTGGGAGCCGCGCTCCCAGCGCTGCTGTCCTGATTACACTGACGCTTTACAGCGCTGTATCTTGCAGCGCTCAGGGGGGTGTTTTTTCACACCCCAGTTGCAGCGCTGTAAAGTGTGAGTGTAGCCAAGCCCTTAGACTGTGAAAAATCCACACCCTCGAGAGAGATGGGTATGCCAACCTGATGCTCAGTGTTCACAGTGCTAGGTCAGCGGAAGAATTCTGTCGAGCCAGCTACTGCCTTTCAGGGAGATGGATTGGCTACAGTGACAAGAGAACCCCTCTTGAATTGTGGACACCAGAACTGGACTCAGTATTCCTGCAGCGGTGGCACCAGCACCAAATACAGAGGTAAAATAAGCTCTCTGTTCCTACGCTGCTCCCTGTTTAAGCATCCGAGAATTGCATGAACTCTTTTGGCAACAGCGTCATGTTGGGAGCTCATGTTCAGCTGATTATCCACCATGACTCCCAAATCTTTTTCCAGAGTCACTGCTTTGCAGGATAGTGTCCCCCATCCTGTAAGGATGGCTGACGTTCTTTGTTTGTAGATATAGACCAGGGGTAAGCAATCTATGGCACGCGTGTCTTTCAGTGGCACTCACACTGCCCAGGTCCTGACCACCGGTCTAGGGGGGCTCTGTATTTTAATTTAATTTTAAAGGAAGCTGCTTAAACATTTTAAAAACCTTATTTACTTTACATACAACAATAGTTTAGTTATATATTATAGACTTATAGAAAGAGACCTTCTGAAAACAGTAAAATATATTACTGGCATGCGAAACCTTACATTAAAGTGATTCAATGAAGACTCGGCACAGCACTTCTGAAAGGTTGCCAACCCTTGATATACACATTTACATTTAGCCATATTAAAAACATGTATTGGTTGATTACACCCAGTTTACCAAGTGATCGAGATCACTCTGAACCAGTGACCTGTCCTCTTCATTATGTACCACTCCCCCAATTTTTATGTTATCTGCAAATGTTATTAGTGATGACTTTTTTGTCTTCAGGTCATTGATAAAATAGTAAATAGCACAACGCCAAGAGCTGATCCTTGTGGGACCTAACTGGAAAACACATCTGCTCAGTGATGATTCCTCATTTACAATTACATGTTGAGACCTATCAGTTAGCCAGTTTTTAATCCGTTTAGTGTGTTGCATTAAATGTCTGCATATTATAGACATTATTTGGGGTCGGGAAGGAATTTTCCTCCAGGGTAGATTGGCAGAGCCCCTGGAGGTTTTTCACCTTCCTCTGCAGCATGGGGCATGGGTCACTTGCTGGAGGATTCTCTGCAGCTTGAGGTCTTCAAACCACAATTTGAAGACTTCAGTAACTCAGGCATAGGTTAGGGGTTTGTTATAGAAGTGGATGAGTGAGATTCTGTGGCCTGCTTTGTGCAGGAGGTCAGACTAGATGATCGTAATGGTACCTTCTGACCTTAAAGTCTATGAGATTAATTACAGCATAAGGGGATGCAGCTCAAAGAAACTGTGAAAACTTAGGTTGAATATTCAGACTTCCTGCCTTTTCACTCTTCTATCCTGACCATCACATGGCTGTGAAAATCCTATTCCTTGCCTGCTGCTTTCACTGTGTCCAGCCCCTTTCCAAATCCCATCACTGTCTTCTTCCCACCTGTCTCACATTCAAGCTCCTTCTTTGTCGTTAAGCCACTACCTACCCAACTTGTCTTCCATCTGCCACCTTGCTCTCTTCTTATTCTACCCAATCCATGCAAGTAACTACCCTTTCATCTCCTCATTGACAGCAAAGAAAATAAGTTGTTAGATCTGGTGCAGGGTCTCTGAGGGGGCGTGTCATAAACAGATAGTTAAGGGTTAATGTCTCTTTTACCTTTAAAGGGTTACAAGCAGTGAACCTGGACCACCTGACCAGAGGACCAATCAGAAAACAAGATACTTTAAAATCTCGGTGGAGGGAAGTCTTTGTTTTGTGTTTGTTTGTTTGTCTGTCTGTCTGTTGTTCTCTCTGGGTTCTGAGAGTGACCAGACATACCTACAGGCTCTCTAATTTTCTATTCAAATAGTAAGTACCAGTAGAAGGTGATTTAGTCTTTTTGATTGTTTTCTTTATTTGCAAATGTGTATTTTGCTGGAAGGATTTTAATCTGTATTTGTGCTGGGGGGAAGGCTTCTCTCTAGTGTCTATAGCTGAAAGACCCTGTAACATTTACCATCTAAATTATAGAGACAACTTTTACTTTTTTCTTTCTTTTATTAAAAGCTTTTCTTTTTTAAGACCTAATGGATTTTTTTTCCCCTTGTTGGGGCTGAAGGGAATTGAGTCTGTACTCACCAGGGAATTGGTGGGAGACAGGGAGAGAGAAGGGAAGGGGAAAGGTGGAATTTCCTCTGTTTTAGATTCACGGAGCTTGAATCTGTATTACCTCTTGGGGAGGGGAAAAGAGGAGGGGGGAAGGTGTATTTCCCTTTTCTTTAAGATTCAAGGAGTTGAATCACAGTGATCTTCCAGGGTAATCCAGGGAGGGAAAGCCTGGGAGAGGCAATGGTTGGGGAACGGGTTTACTTTCCTTGTGTTAAGATCCAGGGGGTCTGGGTCTTAGGGTCCCCAGGGAAGGTTTTGGGGGAACCAGAGTGTACCAGGCGCTGCAAATCCTGGTTGGTGGCAGCACTACAAGATCTAAGCTGGTAATTGAGCTTAGAGGAATTCATGCTGGTACCCCATCTTTTGGACGCTAAGGTTCAGAGTGGGGAATTATACCATGACAGCAGCTGTGGGGGGTTCTTCAGTAATGCAGCTCTGTGACTTATGATCTGTAGAAGCCCCTCAAGCTCAGAATCTGCAATGATTCCTGCTTATCTGAAGAGTCCAAACCAAAGAAGAAAAAGCAACAGAATGGGACTGTGTTGAGTATTCAGTGATTCTTTGATGCCAGCCCTGACGTTGGGGCAACTGCTTCATTTACATAACTCTTGCCTGTAGTGGTCTTGCATAATCAGAGTCTCTTGACAAGGATCAACAAGAGTCCTGCTTCTGGGACTGTGCTCTTCATCGTGAGGGAGTGGGCAGCCTCTGAGTGTGGGAAGGGGAGAGGAGTTGCATTTCTTCTTTGGCAGTGGTTAAATTAATCTTGCATGGACCATTGTGACAGAGATGCCTGGGGAATAATAGGTGTCTTATTCTCAATAGCAACAGTCTCAAAGTCAGACTAGTTTTGTAACAAAGTTGCTTTAGGAGGTATTTCACCAGTGGATGGAGAGGCTTGAGTAGTGGCTTGCTGCTCTCAAAAATCAAATGTCTAATCTGTAATTTTTTATATGATTACCGTATTGTTCAGAATTAAAATAGAGGATCATCTGCTCCTGAAAGGTGCTGGCTTCAGCAGGAGTTCTGAGCTTCTAGCGCCTTGTGTAGTCAGGCCTGTGAAAAGATATTTTTGTATTTTTGTATCTAGTCTGTTTGAAAGTAATCCATTGCTATTGAGTGTCACCTCACAGTACCTGCATTTCAGTGGAGTGTGAAATAACTCAGTATGTCTGTACAATTGCTTAGTAAGTTTGTAGCGTGCATTGAAATTCCCTTTTGTTGAAAAGTGCTGTTTAAAAGAAAGTTCATTTTTATAATATGTTTTTAAAAAAGTTTTAGTGTATAAATATCAGGTGGCTTGAGGTAATATTATAGGGAAATCAATGCTGAAGGCTAACGTTTTACTTAGTGGTCTAAGAGGTCAGAAGTATGCTCAGCTTCTCTTTTTCTTCTAACACAGCACATTGCTCTTTCTTTGAGGAGAGCACCTGTTAGTTGTATGTCAGAGCTGAAAATTAGTGAAGAGATGTATGTGACTGAAATAAATGTGCAAATCTAATGCCTTGCCCACGCTTAAAAGGATTTGTGAGTAGAGCTCCGTAGCGAGGCTCCCTGCTGCACCTGAGAGGGCTGAGCTGCTGCCGCTGCCAATGTGGGCGGAGCCACCACAGCCAGTCCCGCCCCCTGGAAGTCAAGAGGCGGGACAGAAAGTATAAAAGCCCAGCCCTGGCGCACACTCGGAGGCCGGTCGCCGAAGAGAACAGATGCGGGTGGCTGAGCTCCCGCCCGGCCTGAGCTTCCCCGTGCCCGGTATCCTGAGGAGCCCATGGTCTGGGACCCACTGGAAGACGCCGACTAGACACAGGTACCCAGAGAGGGGGAGATCGGAAGTGGCCCAGGGATAGCCGACCCTGGTTTGGCTCCCGGAGAGCCTGAACCCATGTCATGTGTTGTGGCCAGAATCCCCACTGACAGCAGTGAGGCTTGGCCGCTGCTAGGGCCCCGGGCTGGAATGCAGTGGAGTGGGAGGGCCTGCGTTCCCCCTGCCACCCTTCCAAGGGTGGCAGACTCCCCCTCTCCCTGGCCTGAGGAGGCCTTTCACCTGAACTGCTTATTGCCCCGCCCTGACCCAGGGTCTGGGCTTATAGACTCTTTGTTTGCTCAACCCCTGCTGAAGGGCCTGAACCTTGACCTATTTGCTGTGGGTAGTGAGGCGCCCTTGCTCCCCACTGCACCTGAGAGGGCCACACCCCAACGCCAGACGTCTACAAGCTCTTATCAGTAAACTCCCCTAGTGGAGATGCAACTTATACTGAGAAATGAGTTCTTTTTGCTCACAGAGCTTATTACGTGCCAGTTCTCTGGAGAGAGTAAGTTATACTAGCAAAAGGACTTTCTTATTGATATACTGCATCTGTACACTGGGGCTTTTGCTGGTATGGCTCTGTCATGGGGGTGACTTTATTTTTCCACACTTCTAACCAAAATAACTATGCTAACAAAACTTTTAAGTGTACCTCAGGCTGAAGTACATGAGTTGTACTGGGTCCAGCTAATGGAAATATGCAAAGACAGCAAAAGGTGCTTTTTTACCTGCATTGCATGGTACAGGGATTTTAGAAACCCTAGGTGCTTTTCCTAGAAACTTGAGAAGACTCTTCAGATTCAAAACCATGATGTTGCACAGCTCTGAAAAACATAAGGCAAAATATATAGAACAGTTGGTTGAAGGGGTCGTATACTCTAATAGCTAGAGCCAGAGGACTGGCTCTAGGTTTTAATTCTGATGGGCTTGAGCAAATCACAATCTCTTTCCAGGTTCCCATCTATGAAGTTGAGGCTTGGTTAGTGTTGGGAAAGCGTTCACTTCTACAGCACCTTTCATCTGAGGAACGGGAAGTGGGATTATTAGTAACACCTGGTGTCTGAGTGTGTGCATGTTCTTCTTCTAACAACCAACAACTTGGGCTGGCTTTCTCACAAAGAAATTTGAATCATTTTAAGTTTCCTGCATATTCTTCAAGGCAAACCACACAGCTAAAAGGCTAAGGTATGAATAAGCTCATAGGATATCCACTCAGTACCAGCTCGGATCATCACTGAGATGGCTAGTGAAATGGTTTGCTTAGACAGAAAACAAATGTTGGTGGCACAAAACCTGATCCAGCACACATAGACTTCCTGTAGGGCTCTGCTGCTGCAGGTACAGAACTTGAAGAGAGTCTGTCCCTCCTCTAGCAGGACCATAAAATAGTGGCCAGCAGTTGTTGTGCATAGTGAACCAATTAATTAATTAATCAGTCATTGGGTCCAAGCACTGGCTGCTGTGACTAGCTTTCATCCTACTCTGAAAAAAAGCCCTTCTGAATACAAGAGGAATTGGTCAAGGCATAAAATTCAGAAATGGACCAGCTCAAATTAATTGCTTGATCACCCCTGAAAGGGTTAGATCCTGTCTCACTGTAATAACCGCTGTAAATATTTGAGCTGGTACCTGTAAAATAGGTGGCACTCCTGGCTGGTAAAAACCCATGGAGAATTGTGCTTGCTACTAACAGAAATTACTGTTTCCTTCAGGAAAATTAACATGCCAACTTCCTTTAAAAATGTAATAGTCCACCTAATCCTCAGAAAGCCACCAATGGATGCAGAAAACCTCTCCAACCCACCACTTCTAAGCAAAATCAAGAGGAGCCTCCTATTATGATGGGAGGGAGAAAACTGAGAAATGTGGTACAGACTTTGCTGTGCAGATCTAGTTTATCTAGTTTACCTGAGAAGTGCTTTGAAAATTCACTGCAGTAGCCCCAAGATTGAGCTGCTGATCTAGAGATGAGAAGTGCGATAGCAATTTCCTGCATCATCATTTCCCCCTTCAGTAGAACACATATGAGTGTTGCATAAACCCTCTTTCCCTTTCTCCACCAAAAAAAAATTGCCCTTGGAAAATGGAAAAAAACAAATGAAATATGGCTGTTCTCTTCTGTCATGGTGAAATCCCCCTTAGCAAGACTGCAGCCATAGAAAATATTGTGTTCAAAAGTGTACCCAAGGCCACTTCTAGGAAGGAGCATGCCATGCAGAAATGATTCTTGGCCCACAGAGTCTCCCCTCTGTGTTTTGTTTGGTTTGTGTGTGTGGTTTTTTTTATTTTTTTTTTAAACTAGAGGGCAATAAAGACCACAGTTTGTTCAGTGTTATCTTGCTTCCTCCTCCATGAGGGATTCATCCTTCCTAATGAAAGGAGCCATGTGCTCAGGATAAATATGCAGAGGCAGTGCCAAACTTTTACCCGAAACTGGATGTAAAAGTAAACAGATGACAGTGCTGTTGGGGAATTGCTTATTTCAGAGCCAAGTGAATCTCTTCTGGGTACACTGTGCATATAATACATAACTGATGGTTTTTATTGGAACTAATATAAATACACGCCTTTATGGTGACAATGTTATCAAAAAATTTCAGAAAGGAGTGGGGAGGTAAATATTATCCCTGTGCATGCAGGTTGGGAAATGTCTTTCTGAAGGTCCGAGTGAGGCAGTGTCAGAGCAGGAAACAAAAGCTCAGGTCTTGTGCTTTAACCACTAGATTGCAATGCTGCTCTGGCTAGTGGGACAATACACAGGTCCTTCAAGAACAGAGATGTCTCATTGTTTCCTTATGCTCCCTTGTGTCTCTATCCACCTGTTGTCTCTTGTCTTGTACTTGGGTTGTAAGCACTTTAGGACAAAGACTGTCTTTTTTGTGTGTGTTTGCATAACACCTAACATGGTGGGGCCCTGGTCCATGTTTGGGATCCCTGGGCACTAGTGCAATACATACAATAAATTATATAGATGCCTCAGCTCTATTACAGCCAATCATTTCTCCTGTTTGTTGAAGACAGTGTGGGGAAAGTACATAAGACACTTTTTAAAACTAGAAGGAGAAGATGTTGTGTGCTGTTTCAGCATGATAATTGGTGTGCAAAAGTGTGTGCACTGGTTTTGGGTGGGTTTGTAATTCTTTCACATCCGTTGTGGTGGATGTGCTAAATTGTTTCTTGCCTTCTGTGTGTGTGTGTGTGTGTGTGTGTGTGTGAGAGAGAGAGAGAGAGAGAGAGAAAAAACACAAACAGGATGTGGGGTAGAGGTGTCGGTGGAAGTGTTATCTGACCTATCCATCCCCGCCTAAAAGTACTTCTCAGTCAGAAATACGGTCTTCCTTCATTGGTCTCATTTATCAAATGTCTTGGCAAACTAAAGAGAGTTACTGTCTTATTAAATAATGCTCAAAAGTATGTTAGGTGCTTCACAATACAAATAGAAAGATATGCTCAGAAGCTTACAACTGAAGTGTTAAACTTGGAGTCATGGGGTGAGAGGGAACATGAGCAGGAAGATGAAACTTAGCTTCGATAAGTGTACGTTATTTGTAGATTATAAATAGCTGAGAAGAGCAACCTATGATCCAGGAACTGGAGGGATTGATTGACTGTGGAAAGAGCTAACATGGTATAACTTGGTCAAACTATATCCAAGAGAGGGCTGGAAAGCTACAAAGTGGTGGTGGATATTGAGGGGATGGAGTTTAGTTAAGGCCTACAACAGGATAAATGGCAATAATAATACTTGGCACTTCTAATCCCTACAGATTATTTTTCATGGAGATATATTTTAAACTTTTTAAACTGGAAAAGAGTACATTTGCAAGACAGTATGTATTGCTCTGGCATTTTGGGGTGTAATTAGAGCTGTGTGCTTAAATTATGGTGGTGTTTTCTTGCATCCAGGAGACAGTTTTTGCTCGACTTGACTTCCATAGCTGGAATTTGGAAAGAACTTTCCCTCCCTGCCCACAGGGGCATGTTAATGAGATTCTTGGTGTTTTTTATGCTTTCCTCTGTAGCACCGAGCAGGTATCTGCTGAGTATCGAGTGGGCCTGTTCCCCTCCATGATCAGTTGCAGAGGACAGTGGTAGACCTTGCTCCTTTGGTTCTCAGTATGCTGCGTTCCAATGTAGAGTGCAGAGGATGTAATTGCATGTGATTGTTGCATCATCCTTTTGAGTCTTATAGGGCGGGTGCATTCCCTAGCCATTTGTTGTGAAGCAGCCAAATTGATAAACAAGGCTGATTATTCCATGAGTGGTGACATGATCAAACATTATATGGCTTCCGTTAGGTGGCTGGTGAAGTGCTCCCCATAACTTCATAACCGCAGAATCCTTGAACAAAACCACTTCCCCATATTTTAAGTACAGACTCCCTTCAACTAATGTTCAGGTTTGCCCATGCAAATGGTGCCCCCTAATGAAGGAAACGAGACCCAGTGTTATGTGGTAACGGTGATAGGCCAGTCGGGATCTAGTAATAGAGCTGATATTTGTGTCAATCAGCCTTAAATTTCTGAGTAAGGCTATTGGCTGTGGCAGTCCCAGGCAAGTTCTGCTTCTGCGGTGGTGGTAGTGGAGAGAAATGGACTCGGCTAAAACTGCCTCTTACTAACCTATCCTACCAAGCATGGCTAGCTTCAGGCCATGAATGGTGGAGGAGGCTGTCAACCTGATGTGGACTGATAGAATGAATGTTGGCAAACTACTGCAGAATGGCTCAGTGGAAATCATGTTTGATTGAAAAAAAGCTCTTGGCAATCAGAGCAATGGGACTGTTTTCTGAAGGGCTTGAAGACATTGAGAACCACTTACACTTATTGAAGAGGCATGTCCTTGTGGTACTATGCAGAGGGCAGGTTCTACATTAAACTGATACGTAGCTCTTTCTGTTGAGTCCTTCAGTAAAATGTGGTGATCTACATCTCTTCTCTATACCAAGCCATTCTCTCCATGTTCACTTTGCTTTCTGGGCAGCTGTTGTTGTCTGAAGTGTGATGCTTTGGTTCTCCCCATTTCTTTTCTTAATGTGATTTCAACACCTGGCTTAATCCTGCTTAAAAGTCAAGATTTCTCTAAGTCAGACTGGGTTTTGCTTTACATACTAAGATTTTGCAGTTAGAATTTAGCTGATAATTTGATGTATGAGGCAGGATAAATTCCAGCTTGCACTCCCATGTCTGTACTTACTGTATGCCCTATACAGCAATTAAAATTTGGCAATGTTGTAAATGGCTATGATTCCAGTAAGATGTGCTGGAAGAAAATATCTTGAGAGAGAAAGGTACCATTCTACATAGTCATTTTTTCTTCCTGTAAATATGGTTGTGGGAAGAACAGGGGGCTGCTAACTAGACCACTTCTGAGAGAACTCTTGTCCAAAGTTGTAGCTTTGTAGAAAAGGGGTCTATGTTGGGAAAAGTAAGTCTTCTATTTCATATGATGTGGATAGAAATTCTATTAACCTCCCCTTGGCTAAGTCCAAAATGGGGAGTAAATTTCTGAGCAATGTAGAAGTCTTTCAGCTGATCCTTCCATTTCTTTACTGTCTTTCATCCAGAATATCTGGATTTTCAGGGCATGCGTGAATGTGTGTTCATGTCATCCATACCAGTCAGAGTAGCGTTATATGCCATTTTATGACAAGAAGCAAAGAACGTCTAGTCCAACTGAAAGTACAGAGGGACATTCTGGCAAATAAATATAGTAATTACATTGGTTCTCAACTCATTTGTCCTGGACAAATTTCAACTTAATTCCCTTCTCTTGTGGAGTAGAGGACCACTGGATGTCCTCAAAATGAGGGCTGGTGCTTGTCTTGTGCTACCATAAAGGAATCAGCACTTTAGATTGTTACTGAGATAATTAAGCCTGTTTGTAAGATGGAGGGTTGCTTGTTTCAGCAGCTCCATTCTCTTCTTTTAAAGCCTTTGTGAAGCCAGCTTACTTTTCTTGTTTGTGTTCTCAAATCCTGGCTATTTTGATACTGATCATTATTTCTCAGCACCCAAAGATGTGGTAGGTGCCTTGCAAAACAGGCAAAGCGATGGTCCATACTTCAAACAGCTTACAGTCCAATACATCCCAAGACTCGACTGAGTGTTATAGGCGAGGGGAGAGGATAGAAAAGGGTGGCATCAAGAGTGACTGCCCACTGAGACATGCATCTTAATGGTATGCTCCCTTAATTTTTTGTTTGTTATTTACACCTTCATGGCAGAAGTGAGTTTATTTTTAGAGGGATTTGAATGAGCTGAGGGAAATGGCTTGGGGAGCAATTTGAAGCCCAAGAGGCATGGTGGGAAAAGCTGTGGAGACACACTGGGAAAAGGATAAGCAAGAAGTAGCTGATGTTTGTTGGAAGTGGTTGCTGTTTATTGGTGAACCACATGAAAGAAGATCAGATCCGATATATAGGTAGGGGCAAGCTTGCCGTTCTTATCTTCAAGACTGTAACAGTTAAAGCCTTAATTTGATGTGCAGTGGAATAGGGGGCCAGGGAGCTGGCTTGGTTGATGATGTGTTCAGAGTTAGTGATACGTTTTGCATTGGAAAGGCGTGGTCCGGTTCTGGCAGTTGTGATGTGTATCTCGTGTGATGAGAACATGGGAAGGGACCTAGGTACTGAGTTGATCACATGGCTGATGTTGTTTTCCGTGGGTAGATGGGAATGGAACCTGAAATGAATTTGTTAGACATGAACCTCTGTGGCAGGGGATGTTAAAGGGAACACTCTACTACACAGAATACTCTGCACAGGACAGATTCAGAAGCAAGACTTCAAAATGTCCAAAGAGTGGAGTCAGTATTCACCCACACAGGACACCAGCCCCCACAGGGTCAGTGCTTGGGTTGTGATTTTCCCACAGGAAATGTTCTGTTTCACTTGGCCTTTGTGTATCTGCGCCGCACAAAGCGCAGTGTTCTCTCCATGGGAATAGAAGCAGAGAACAGCAGCATGGTGTTATGGAGCTGACTGTCTAGCAGGCTCATGAAGGGAGATTAATGTCCTCAGCACATACTTGATTTTTCATCTCTGAACCTCTCTGTAGAGAAATGGCTCCACTTCCCACCCACCAGCCCTCGTTGAAGCAGATGTCAAAATGTCAGTTCAGTCAGGAGACTTTTTTTATTGGATGATTGGAAGGTTGGGTCCCATGTGTTCCTCTTTCATTTCCCCTTTCTTATTGTCACTGCTGTTGGAACATCTTTCAGGCTGGGAGAGGAGAGGTCCTACTGCAACTGCTGTCTGTGCTCCTCCATGGATCTGCTTTGGTAAGTGGGGAAGAGAGGCTATAATGTCTAGCAGTTTCAGGTTACGGATCAGCTGAGCAATTTGTGTAGTGGCCTCTTGTGTAGACCCAAGGCCAGCATTCTGAGACACCTGCTCCCAGGTGTGTATAAGATCTAGGGTCCAGAGACCTCCTGTGTGTCTCTTGTAGTTGGTAGCAGAATGTGGTGGAATTCATTTTCATCATTATCTTCATTGTGAACTCTTGCATGTTCGGAGTTTCAGGTAACTTGTACAGCGCTCACCTCTGCAGAGAGCCTTTGCTGCTCAGTGAAGGCTAGGGTTCAGATGATAGACCTTGGTGCTAGCTGTGCCACTTGCAAATGCTGTCTCTCTCCTGGGGTACAGTGGAGGATTGTGGTGTCCTCCTATGCAGTGACAGCAAGTTTGTGTCTGTACAGTATGTAGAGATGCATGTTAAATTCTGTAAGGAATGCCCTCTGTCCTGTAATGGCTGGCTGTTTACCTAGCCTTCTTTGCCTGGAGACTGAGCTTTTGGCACCTGTGATTCCCATGTAACAGCAGAGTTTTGAAATAGGATGTTTCATCCAGCCCCAAACAGGATCAGTCCTGTTATTGCCTCTTGTTTTGAAATGACTTTGAAAGTAGAAGTTATTCTTTAGTCTGTCCCCAGTTGATCTCTCAGGATGGATGCTGCTGGGAGATTATCGATCTGGTAAATACACTGCAAGTGAATGTAGCATTAGGAAGGTGAATTCCCTCAGATAGTCCATGTGCCCTGTTTAACCTACAGAGCTGCATTGTAAGGGAATGCTAGCCAGCTTTTTCTGCTTCATATTGGGCAAAGGGGGAGAGAAGTGGAAGAACCTGTACAGATCTGCATTTTTTTGGTGAGTCCCTCCTTTTTCTGACATAGTATGGAGCCAGAGCATACCGGTACATACAGAACTACGCCAGCGGAGGTCCCAGCATATTCTGCTTCTAAACTGAGGGCTGGTCCTAATGGAAGCATGTGTTTCTATCATGCAAAGTAGAAGGGGGATGTCAGGGCTCTGTCTATCTGCTCTACAGTACATGCAGACACTGAATATATTTAGGATATATTTTACACTCCAGTGGGGATTCTAATAGTCAGCAATGTAGCATGATGTGTCTATTCATCACTGTCGGATGCACTCAACCCCAATCTTGTATCCCCCATACTTGGTGCTTTAAATAGATGTTGGCAAGTTAAAAATCATATTTAAAGCAGAATCCCTTAGCTATGTTTCTAAAAACAATAAGATTAAATGAAATTACTTCTTTTAAAAAAATCAGTGCTGGTTATTAACTGCTTTTCTCTAAGCTTGAACAATGAGTATCGAGTACTTATTTTCACTGTCTTACTAGCCCAGTACTCTGGTATGTGTTGCTAAGACTGCAGAGGAATACTTAAATTATTTTTCATTTTTTTGTGACATTATGGAAAAGGTAGCTACAATGAAGTTTTTTGAAAACTGAATTTAGGTTCAACTTTTTTTTTACATCTGCCAGTGTCCGACTAAGCTGGCTCAACCTTGTGTTCACAAGAAATTGTCCAGAGGGAAAGGTTTAATGACCAAAGCATCAGGTTTGAAATGCTGTCTGGAATCCTTGGGATCAAATCCCAGCAGGGTTGATTCAATTTGTCTTCCTTTAGACATAGATAAGCAGAATTCTATGACGTTTGCTGCATGGGGCTCTTTCATGTGGGACCTTAAGCTGCGTTGGTTTAAAAAAAAATCAGAGGTTTTTTTTTTTCCCCCTCATGTCTTTAGTAAAATGTACCCTCTGCCTCTGCTACTGAGCTTGTGGTGCACCAGTATACCTAACTGCACCCATCCACGCCCAGGGCGGCTGCATTTCAGTGGTGAGGGGATGCTTTTTATATATGGAGTCCATAAAGTGATTTTCAGGGTGAAAGGAGGAAGTGTAGAATATACAATATTGCTGCTCAGTGAGGAGTGGTGGTATGTCTTGAGAACATGACCTATGAAGGAAGGCTGAAAGAATTGAGTTTGTTTAGTTTGGAAGAGAGAAGACCGAGAGGGGACATGATAGCAGTTTTCAGGTATCTAAAAGGGTGTCATCAGGAGGAGCGAGAAAACTTGTTCACCTTAGCTTCAAAGGATAGAACAAGAAGCAATGGGCTTAAACTGCAGCAAGGGAGGTTTAGGTTGGACATTAGGAAAAAGTTCCTAACTGTCAGGGTGGTTAAACACTGGAATAAATTGCCTAGGGAGGTTGTGGAATCTTCATCTCTGGAGATATTTAAGAGTAGGTTAGATAAATGTCTATTGGGGATGGTCTAGACAGTATTTGGTCCTGCCATGAGGGCGGGGATTGGACTCCATGACCTTTCGAGGTCCCTTCCAGTCCTGCACACATAGATTCATAGATTCTAGAAGAGTCATCAAGCCACTGTTACCTCCCTCAAGGAGAAATTCTTTGATTAAATATGGAATCTCTTGCTTCCCTACCTGGTCAATCTGACATTGCAAGAACCTGGAAACTGTTAGCCACGGTCTTGATAATCCCAAGAGTAAAGATAGCCAAACTAGAGTGTACTAGTCACATCAGGCATCTGAAATGCTGCAGAGTAACAGGGTGTACTTCCTTGCCTGCTGAGCCACACTTTGGTGTTAGTCTGTATAGTCATGGCTTTTCTCAGTCGGGTGGGTTTATGGCCAAAAGAAATAACCTGTTCCTCTTCTGTGCTTGGGAAGTGTTGCAAGCCTGATGGTTTACTTAAAATATGTGGAAATGGGAGAATGGTATTTTACAGTGCAAGACTTAGGCCAGGTTAACACTAAAAAGTTAGGTTGACCCAGTTACGTCGTTCAGTGACATAGTTAAGCTGAATGACATAGTTAAGCTGACCAAACCTCCAGTGTGGACAATACTAGATTGACTGAAGAATTCCTCCATTAGCTTTGCTACTGCCTCTCGGGGAGTTGGATTAATTGCAGTGACGGGAGTGTAGCAAGTGTTCACACTGAAGCACTGCAGCGGCGCCGCTAAGCAGTCTAAGTATAGATATAGCCTTATTCAGTATGAAGGGTCTGTCACTATTACATACTCTTCATTAAACTTTGTACACACAAGACAAACTATCCAGTAGCTCTCATCCTATTGGCTGTGTTCATATTTCACTTCCTGCATATGGAAGGAAGGGATGAAAAGTCCTGGGATAGGGACCATCGCCTTCTATGTCAAACCTTTGTGGTAAAGTAAATCTTACATTAGTGAACTGTGCTCCCTTGACAGCCCAGGAGACTTCAGTAACCATACTAGATGGCAGAGCTGACTGAAAGATGCTCTCCCTAGAGCAGGGGGCCCCAACGTGGTGCCCGCGTCCTGGCCCCCGGGAGAGCATTTCTACGGGGACGCCTCTCGATGACGATGCTTGTCGCCGACAAGTGACGTCGTCGAGAGACATCGCCCCCGAATTTTGGCGGGGACGCCTCTCGCTGATGCCGCTTGCTGTCGACAAGTGATGTCATTGAGAGGTGTCGCTCCCGAATTTCGGCAGCAATTCGGCGGGTGCTCCACCGCCGCAGCGGTCCTTCGGCTGGTGCCCACCAGCCAAAATGGTTGGGGACCACTGCCCTAGAGAAACCAATAGCGGAATGTCCCACAGAGATTCAGCCCTCTTCCCTAGGGAAGGTCCATCCTTATGAGTGATGAGTGAGGCACGCTAGTGGGGAAGTTAGCTTCTATTCACCAACAAGCAGCAGTGAAGAATATCTCCCCGGCTGTCCACAAAGAGCGCAGTTCACCAGTGTAAAACTTGCTTACGTTTTTGCAGTCAAGCTTTGCTTCCCTTCAGGTGATGTGGCTTGCTGTGCTGTATTGCTCTGCAGTGGTTCAGAAGTGCTATTGCCTTCTCTTACTGTATGTAGGAGAGGGGAGACCAGGCTGAGGTGACAATGTAGTTTCTGGCTCCAGCTTGTTCGAAACTTCTTCCATCCTATTTGTAGCATGAACTGGTTATAACCTGAATTCTCCTTTTTCTGTGAAGCTGTTACAGCATTGGATTGGCACTTTGTGGTGAGGCCACAGACGCAGCACAACGTCTTTGGTAGACTGTGTAGCAAGACTGCTATGAGAAATGTTTCTCAAGCAATAGTGGAGTAATGTTGTGTTGTGCCATCATTTCTTAATAGCTGGGTGGGAACATATAATGTGGGGCTGTCTTTAGGCAGTTTACAGGTACTGCTAATCTTAGTCCCACCCTCAGGGCTCTTACATTGTTACATTAACTATTGTTTGCTGGGTATAAAGGTTGGTAGTTAATAAAGCGTTGAAATTGCAGTGAGAGAAAAGGATCTTAATTTAAATCACACCTGAGGCACGTATTGGAATTTTTGTAATCTTCTATCGTAATAATGCTCTGTGCTTAAGAAAGGAGTGGATAAAAGATGTACAGAATTATTGTTTAAGCACCTTTTTTATCTGACTATCTTGAGGTGCTTAAAAAGCCCAAACCTGGCTTCTGTTCCTGGCTGTATTATGTGCTTTGTGTGTGCTAGGGCTGTGGGTCCCAATCGTCATTGATTAAAAAAAACCACAAAACACACAACAAAACTGCTGTGAAGTAAATGGATGGAGCATGAAGCTTATGTATGATGGTTCACATACCACAGTTCAGGATCCCCCATTCTAGGGCACGTTGTCTAACTTCAGCGTACCACCATTTTTACCATTAGTAAAATGGAAGGAGTACCTCACATGGGTAAGGTGGTAGTTTCATTACATGTCTGGAAAGTGCCGTGAGATCCTTGGATGCAAGGTGCCAGAAATGCAAAATACTGTTTTATGAGCTTATGATAGAATGCTTTAGTGTCATTTCTATTTGCATGTAATCTTTTGTTTTTGTTGGGTTGGTTATGCAAGACTTCACAAATCCTTTTGTTAGTGGAGAGTAGGCAACATTCTCTGAATAAAAAGAACAGGAGTACTTGTGGCACCTTAGAGGCTAACAAATTTATTTCAGCATAAGCTTTTGTGGGCCACAGCTCATCTTCGGATGCATAGAATGGAACACTGTAGCCCACGAAAGCTGATGCTAAAATAAATTTGTTAGTCTCTAAGGTGCCACAAGTACTCCTGTTCTTTTTGTGGATGCAAACTAACGCGGCTGCTACTCTGAAACCTGGATTCTCTGAATAAGTGGGTTCTGAGTCCAGAATAATTTTAGATTCAAAGCTTGAGGTCTTTTAAAGAAGTCTAGCCGTTATAGTTGTGAAGACAACTTTGTGAATGTGAACTGATGCAGCAGTATCTTGAGTCTGCACACGGACGGTTCTAATGCATCTGCTTCTAACACGTTCAAGAATTGGAGCAGAGTGAAACTGACAAATCTCTCTTCCTTCCACTCCCCCCTGATCTTTTATAATTTATCTAGTGTCCTGTAAATGTTTTAAGCCAGACTACTGGTTGGTGGGCTGGCGTTTACTGTAAAGTACTTCTCTAGCTCCTTCTGTCTGAAGACTTCAGATTTTCAAGAATTAATAAATATAAGTTTGTCTGTCTGTGAGGATAGTATTACCTGAATTTAACAAGCAGAGAAAGCAGAGGCACAGAGAAATGACCTGACTTACTCAAGGTCACGAAGTGAATCTGGTGGAGGTGAAAGTAAAGCCCAGATCTTCTGACCCCCAGCCAGTGTTCTATTGTTTAGAAAATGCTCCCTCCCAACAAAATACTAGTAATGTTAGTAACAAAAGTTACTGATAGAAGTTAATTTTAGTCAAAAAAATAACGTATGTGAGCAAGATGTTCTATGCATTAAGTAGGATATACTCAGTACTCCTAAACTGCTCCTTTCTTGGCTGAAAAACAGCCTTGTTTATTCTAAGCCATGTGGGATTCAACAGGTCAGTGATACAGTGAGCAAGTGTTGCCTTAGATATCCAGTGCCCATCAGATACAATGACTGACTCTACATCTCTGGCTTAATAGAATGTAAGGCAAGCAGCAGATGCTTGAGCTTTGGGAAATAAACTATTTCTTTTCGTGCATCAAGTACGAGGAGACTAATTCTAGATGTCTGATTAAAATGCCCAAAATGCCAGCTGTCCCCAGAAAGCAGCAGGCTGAGAAGCCAAAGTGGCCGTAGCTCTTCTCAAAGGGTGAGATTGCAACTGTTCTTCAGTAAACTTGGCTTCTGTTTTCACTGATTTGCCAAACCAAACAGGCAGTAGTGGGTAAACGATCTAGTGAACTCCCTGTTTGGGACAATGACGTTTGGTCTCTTTTGTAGAAAGGTTGGTATTGGGAGTTCAGTTTTAAACTCAGAACAGTAACTTAAACAGGCTTGCAAATTGCTATGCTTGGTTTCTCAGGGTCAGTACTGTAATGACAGTGGATTCTCAGTTGTCACCTTGTCTGAAAAAAGAAGCTTCCAAAATCAGGCTGTTCTAGTGCTGAGTAAGTTAAGTGTTTGCTGTATTACGTGCTCGGCTCACATCGCACAGCTGTGGTGGTGTACTGTGTTGGATTCTCAAAGCAGTTAAAACTACGCATATTCCTGTCACAAACGGCAGGGTTATCCAGTGTGCGTCTAAGAGCGGAAAAGCCGAGGTAGCCTTAGGTCTTGCTGTCAGGAAACTCGTCCCTCCTATTCAGACTATACTGTCCTGTGCTGGATTTTATCCCATTTCTCCTAGTTAGACCTCTTTGAAAGAGCCTAAACAACTACTTTCCCTCGTTGCTGTTTGCCTTCCAAAAACTTGCAGGCAGTTATCACCTGAGTGGCCTTTTAGCCAATTTATTTATGGTGGTTAAACATCCATGTTCCCTGTCTCTTGTTAGGAATTTGACATTTATATCTGATTAAGGCAATCACTGACATGGGCATATTCCTCTTCCTCATCACGCTGTATCTGCTTAAGTGGCCTATCAGAATGACTTGTACCTTGCCGTAATGGATCTGAGTCTACAATTGGGTATGCATATCCCATACTGGCCAGGAAAGGGTTAATAGCCTATGGTGGGCTCAGTCAGCTGCACCCCTCCCCCCCCAATACACCTGCAGTAGGTGTCAGGTTTGGAGGGAGGGGCTGAAAGGAAAGAGCACAGCTCATTTGGTCAAGGGAAGGAGACCAGACTTCCAGCTCTCACCCTGAGACCTAGCTTGGTGCAGGAATAGCTGCGTGTTAGCAGCCTGTCAGAGCCTCCCTGAGGGAAGGAAGGCGGGACTGTTGTTCTCTTGATTTGCTGCGGATGACTTTGGTTGGGAACAAATGCCTGTGAGCCAAATAAAATCACCTTTGTTTCTGTACACCAGCCAAGGATTCGGGTAGTGGTTTGTCCTGAACCCAGGAGAGGACAGGGTCACGCAGTCAATTTTTAAAAAAAATGAATCATTTTGTGGAATCACTGTTGACACCAGGTAAATGTTTGCTGCAGGAAGTTCATTGGCAGCCTCAATCATATAGATTTAACTTTTCTGCACCTTTGCCTTTACCTTTTCAATTTTGTCATCCATAAGTTTTAGGTCAGGGATATCTTTCATTCTTGTGAATTCCAGCACAGTGCTTTCTAGTTCTTGCAGATCCTCAACCATCAAGAGAACCTCTTCTTGAAAAGTGAGTGTCTCAGCTGTGATTAAGTCCATTGTAGGATATAATGTGTTCACAAACTTGCCTGTCTTAGGCCTTGGCTACACTGGTGCTTTACAGCGCTGCAACTTTCTTGCTCAGGGGTGTGAAAAAACACCCCCCTGAGCACAGCAAGTTACAGCGCTGTAAAGTGCCAGTGTAAACAGTGCCCCAGCGCTGGGAACGCGGCTCCCAGCACTGTAAGCTAATCCCCACGGGGAGGTGGAGTACCTGCAGCGCTAGGAGAGCTCTCTTCCAGTGCTGGCGCCGCGACCACACTCGCACTTCAAAGCCCTGCCGCGGCGGCGCTCTACAGCTGCAAGTGTAGCCATACCCTTAATGTCCTAAACAATTTCCCTAACTCAGGCTGCATCAGTTTTGATTCAGTTTCTGGCCTATGTTCCAACTGATGGGTGTCTTTTTAATCATTGTTTTCAGTGATCTGGCCTGACTAAACACCCAGCATAGGCGGTAGCTATTTCTGAATAAGCTCACAGTCCACTCCACTGTATTAATGAGGGCTTGAAGTTCCTGTTGCCTTTTGGGACCTTGAAAGATTTCTTTTCAAATTCACTAGTCTCAGTTCAGACTTTTAGAGGTTTTATTGAGATCCCAAATAGCAAGCTGAAGGTTTTGCTGGGTTCAGTGCAGAGTATCATGAAGTTTACCTCATTTAAACTTGGTCTGCACAACATTTGAGCAACCTATATTTATTGCACTAAACTCAGGCAAATCGGTTGTGAAAAGTAGCTCTTCTGAGAGAATCCCCCACAACTGTTAACTCTTTCCATATTCCCAGTATAATACCATCCATATTCCAGCCTACTGTGTCAGCGAAGAGAATGAAAGGTTAACCCTCTTGCACAAACTTCACTCATCAAACCAAGATTTCATATGCATTTTTTTTGAGAAACTTTCCTGAATCTGCGATTATCTCTGTAAAGTTTCCCTCTGTGGGTGTTAAATAGAGCTTGATCTGAGATTAAGACCATATTTGCCCTGCAGATTGCAGTGTGTTTCAAAATCTCGAGCTGAAGTCCAGTTTAACAGCTTTGTAACTGGTTTAAAACAAGGTGGTCAACTTTGCATCACCTCCAGGTGGACTTTATGGAGCAGCCAGTAATGGGCACTTCTTGTGGACAAAGTGATACACTTTCTGCTTCCTTGAATTTGACATAAGCAGCGGTAAGGTCCTGAATAAAGGATTTTGCGCCCATTTACAAGAACGTTGTCCTTATCAAGCAAACATCTCATGCTTTTTGCAAATTACACATTTCATCTTTCCAACACACAACTTGTGGATAACCTTTGCTTTCTGTGAATTTTGGAAAGTGTTTACATCTAAGTATCTGATTTTTGTATCTAATTATTCTATACCAGAGGTGAGCAATTTTTTTGGCCAGAGAGCCACATCTGGATATAGAAATTGTATGTCAGGCCATAAATGCTCATGAAATTGGGGTTGGGGTGCGGGAGGGGGTGAGGGCTCTGGCTGGGGATGCGGGCTCCAGTGTGGGGCCAGAAATGAGTTCAGGGTGCAGGAGGGGGCTCCAGGCGGGGCAGAGGGGTTGGTGCATGGGGGAAGAGGGTGAGGGCTCTGGCTGGGGATGTAAGCTCTGGGGTGGGGCTGGGCTTGAGGGGTTAGGGGCATAGAAGGGTGCTCCAGGCTGGAACTGAGGGATTCGGAGGGTGGAGGAGGATCAGGGCTGGGGCAGGGGTTTTGTTCATGTGGGGCGAGGAGTGCAGGCTCGGGAGGGGGGGCACTTACCTCAAGTGGCTCCCAGAAGCAGTGACATGTACCCCATCCACCTCCTATGCGGAGGCGCAGCCAGGTGGTTCTGCTGTGCGCTGCTCTGTCTGCGGGCACTGCCCCTGCAGTTCCCATTGGCCACAGTTCCTGGCCAATGGAAGCTGCAGGTCGGTGCTTGGGGTGGGGGCAGTGTGTGGAGAGGAGCACCCTGGCTGCCCCTATGCTTAGGAGCTGGAGGAGGGACATGCCGCTGCTTCTGGGAGCCTGCTCCCTGGCTGAAGCGCTGGAGTTGGGCAAGCCGCAGACTTTGCTCCCCAGCAGAAGCTCGAGGGCCGGATTAAAATGGCTGGTGGGCAGGATGCAACCCGTGGGCTGTAGTTTGCCCACCCCCTGATCTATATGATATGCTTTAGACTGGTTTCGCGCAGGGTCTTAGAACATAAGAATGGCCATACTCGGTCAGACCAATGGTCCATCTAGCACAGTGGTGCCACATGCTCATTCAGAGGGAATGAACAGAACAGGGTAACACTGAGTGATCCATCTCCTGTCATCCAGTCTCAGCTTCTGTTAGTCAGTGTTTTAGGCACACCTGGAGCATGGGCTAGCATCCCTGACAGTCTTGGCTAATAGCCATTGATCCTCCACGCATTTCTCTTAATGTTTGTTTTTTAATCCAGTTGTACTTCTGGCCTTCACAACATCCCATTTCCAAAGTTTGAATTTGCGTTGTATGAAGAAATACTTCTTTTTGTTTGTTTTAAACCTGCTGCCTATTCATTTCTTTGGTTCTTTGTTATGCAAAGGGGTAAATAACACTTCCTTCTTCATTTTCTCTGTACCATTCATGATCTTGTATATCTCTATCATATCCACCCTTAATCATCTCTTTTACAAGCTGAAGAGTACAATCTTTTTAATCTCTCCTTATGGCATCTGTTCCATACTCCTAATTTTTGTTGGCTTTCTCTACCCCCCCTTTCTATTCTAATGTATCTTCTTTGAGATTAATTGATCAGAGCTGTATGCAGTGTTCAAGATGTGGGTGTGCCATGGATTTATATAGTGACATTATGATATTTTCTGTTTTATCTATCCCTTTGCTAGTGGTTCCTAATGTTCTGGTGGTAGCTTTGACTGCTGCTGCACATTGGGCAGATGTTTTCAGGGAACTATCTACTCCAAGATCTTTCTTGAACGGTAACAACTAATTTAGGTCCCATCATTTGGTAAATGTAGTTGAGATTATTTTTCCAATGTGCATTACTTTGAACTAATCAACACTGAATATCTATTTGGTTCTGGGTAATTTGTCAGTTTGTTCTGAAACCTCCAATACTGACACCTCAATCTGGGACAGGCCCTCAGATTTGTCACCTAAAAAGAATAGTTTAGATGTGGGGAATCTCCCTTAGATCTTCTGCAATGAAGGCAGGTTCAAAGAATTAAGGCTGTTGCAGATAGGTTAGCTTATCTTCCTTGAGTGCTACTTTAGCACCTCAATTATCCAGGGGCCCCATTGGTTGTTCGGCAGGCTTCCTGCTTCTGAAGTACTACATTGTTTTGCTGTTAGATTTTGTGTCTTCGACAAGCTGCTCTTCAAATACTTTCTTGCTCTGCCTTCTTATACTTGACTTGTCAGAATTTATGCTCCTTTCTATTTTCCTCAATGGGATTTGACTTCCAGTTTTTAAAGGATGCCCTTTTCCATCTAACTGCCTCTTTTACTCTGTTTTTAGCCATGCTGGTATTTTCTGGTCTTGTATATTCCAAATAGGGTTGTCAAGCGATTTAATCAAATGATTGATTGATTTTTTTTTTATCGCCTCTTAAACGATAATAGAATACCATTTATTTAAATACTTTGGATGTTTTCTACATTTTCAAATATATTTAAATTACAACACAGAATACAAAGTGTACAGTGCTCACTTTATATTTCTTATTACAAATATTTGCACAGTGTTAAAATAGTATTTTTCAGTTCACCTAATACAAGCACTGTTGTGCAATCTCTTTATCAGGAAAGTTGAACTTACAAATATAGAATTATGTACAGAAAATACACTGCAGTCAAAAATAAAACAATCTGAAACTTTAGAGCCTACAAGTCCAATCAGTCCTCCTCCTTGTTCAGCCAATCACTTCTACAACCAAGTTTATTTACATTTGCAAAAGATAATGCTGCCTGCTTCTTGTTTATAATGTCAACTGAAAGCAAGAATGGGTGTTTACATGGCATTGTTGTATTCAGCGTTGCAAGAGATTTATATGACAGATGTGCTAAAGAGTCTTATGTCCCTTGATGCTTCAGCTATCATTCCACAGGACATGTGTCCACGCTGATGATAATTTCTGTTCTTCTTCAAGTGCTTGCTCATATCCATTCCAATTAGGTGTGCGCGCGCCGCGTGCACGTTCGTCGGAGACTTTTTACCGTAGCAACACTCGGTGGGCCAGCAGGTCGCCCCTTGGAGTAGCGCCAGTATGGCGCTTGATATATACCCCTGCTGGCCCGCCCGCTCCTCAGTTCCTTCTTACCGCCCTTGTCGGTCGTTGGAACTGTGGAGCACGGCTAGCCGTTCTCCACCTCCCTAGCGTTTCACTCCTCTGCAGTTTAGTGTATATAGTTCTGTAATTATAGTAATAGTTATAGTTATAAAGTTAGTTAAGTGTAGTTGTAAATAGTTATACAGAGGATTGGGGGTTCGCCCCCCTTCCCTCCCCGCGGTGCCGGGGCCCATGCCCAGCTCACCCGGGTTTAAGCCTTGTGCGGCTTGTCATCGGCCGATGCCCACAGGAGATCCGCACAACTCCTGCCTGAGGTGCCTAGGCCAGTCCCACCTTGTGGACAAGTGCCGGATCTGCAAGGCGTTCAAGCCCCGAACGAAGAAGGAGCGGGACAGTCGCCTGAAGCAGATCCTCATGGAGGCAGCGCTGACTCCCCCACTGTCGGCGCCGACTCCGGCACCGGGACCAAGTGTCGCCTCCGCTCCGGACCGCCCGGCGCCGGCAAGGGCTTCAACTTCCCCCTCGGCACCGGCCCGGCACCCTAGCCAGCACTGCTCCCTCTCCCCGAGGAGCAAGAAGCACAGGGCTCCTGCGGTACCTGCAACTGCACCGCAGTCAGAGCATGCCTCCAAACCGGACCGCCCGGCACCGTCATCCACCGCGGCACCGAGCGTTGTCGCACCGTTGACTCCGGCTCCTCAGGGACCGTCGAGTCCGGTGTCTCTCAGCTCCCCAGTGAGAACAGCGGTTGAGCTTGTCGCGCCCTCCACGCCGGAGACCTTCTCCATTGCACGTGACCTCATCGCCATGACAGAGCCCGAGCGTACTTGCGGCACCGTTCAAGATCCCGGTCGCCATTGTACTACTCTCGGCACCGGTCTAGATCGCGGCACCGACGTTCCTACCGCAGCCGATCCCAGCACGGCAGCGTACAGCACCGGTCGACCTCCCGGCACCGAGCTGGTAGCAGGTCCCGGTCCAGATCGAGGTACCGCCATGACTCCCGGTACCGTTCGCCGGCACCGTGCAGCGACGTCAGGATGCGCAGAGGCCTGACACAGTCATCGACGGCTCCTCCATGGCCTTAAAGGCACTCGTCCGCTTCTTCCCATATGGACAGCGCCTCTTACGGGGGTTCGGATGTTCAGGCCCGCCCGGACCAGGCACCACCTCAATGGTCCTTTTGGACGCCCTGGGCATACCACCAAGCCCAGGGCGAACCTTCAGGCCCAGCTCGCTCCAGCCAATCGGAGCATCGTGCACCAGAGGCCACAGTCAGTCACACACACACACCCCCCCCCCAGGTATGGAGGAAGACCCTACGGATCCCCTGGCACAGCAGGATGCCCGGGAAGCGGAGGTCCCTCTGGATGAGGCTTCCTTTCAGGAATCACTCCTCCCTGGGGTGTCTTCTTCCTCATCCCCAGAGGAGGCGGTAGCGGGCACATCTTCATCAGGGCCCCCGCCGATTGATCTCCGGGCACATCAGGACCTTCTGAGGCGAGTTGCCCAGAACATAAACCTTCCTGTAGAGGAAGTCCCGGAAGTAGAGGACCCAGTGGTAAGCATCCTCTCTGCGGAGGCACCGACCAGGGTAGCCCTCCCCTTCATCAAGTCGATCCAGGCGAAGGCGGACACCATCTGGCAGTCTCCGGCCTACATTCCACCCACTGCCCGCGGAGTGGAAAGGAAATGGTACCATCCAAGGGGTATGAGTACCTGTATGTACACCCTGCTCCTTGGTGGTACAATCAGTCAATGAGCGGGAATGCCACGGCCAACAAGCTCCTGCACCGAAATCCAGGGAAGCCAGGCGCATGGACTTGCTGGGCCGCAAGATTTATTCTGCGAGAGGCCTTCAGCTCCGTGTGGCGAACCAGCAAGGCCTCCTGAGCCGTTACAGCCGTTACAGGGAGGCTGTCGGCAAATTTACAGAGCTGCTTCCCCAGGACTCACGCCAGGAATTTTCATCTCTCCTGGAAGAGGGCAGGAGGGTCGCCAGGACCTCCCTACAGGTGTCCTTAGATGCCGCAGATTCGGCAGCAAGAACACTGGTGTGGGGCGTAGCCATGCGCCGTATATCGTGGCTGCAGTCTTCCGGACTACCGCCGGAGCTACAGTACACGATCCAGGACCTGCCATTCGACAGGCAGGGCCTCTTCTCTGAGAAGACGGATCCCAGGCTACAGAGCCTGAAGGATAACCGGGTCATCATGCGTTCACTGGGAATGCACACGCCCCAGACTCAGAGAAGGCCATTCCGCCCCTACCATCAGCGCACTTACCCCCCGCCTCGCCCCAGACAAGATTTTAACCGGAGGCGAGGCCGGCTGAACCGTAGACGTCAGTCAGGTCCTCAAAGGGGTAACACTTCTGGGTCCGACAAGCCACCGCAGGGACCCAAGGCGAACTTTTGAAGGTGCGCCCGAGAGCAGCTTACCAATCCGCTCCCTGGATCCACTTCATTTCTTCAACTGCCTCCGCCCCTTTCTGCCGTCATGGTCCCAGCTAACTTCGGATCATTGGGTCCTGCGCACGGTGCAGTTTGGTTACCATCTTCAGTTTTTCTCCACCCGCCTCCCATCCTCCCTCCTCGTCCCTCTTCAGGGACCCCTCTCACGAGCAACTTATCGTCCAGGAGGTTCGCAAGCTCCTGTTCATTGGAGCTATAGAGGAGGTGCCAAGGGAGCTAAGGGGCAAGGGGTTTTATTCCCGGTACTTCTTAATCCCCAAGTCAAAAGGGGGCCTTCGACCCATCCTGGACCTGCGAGGCCTGAACAAATTCATCAAAAAGTTAAAGTTCCGCATGGTAACCTTGGGAACCATCATTCCTTCCATGGATCCCGGAGATTGGTACGCCGCTGTTGACATGAAGGACGCTTACTTCCACATTGCGATCTTTCCCCCGCACAGGCGGTATCTTCGCTTTGTGGTAAATCAGGACCACTACCAATTCACGGTCCTCCCCTTTGAGCTCTCCTTGGCCCCCCAGGTGTTCACCAAGTGTATGGCGGTCGTCGCCGCTGCCCTGCGCCGTCGTCGTATCCATGTCTTCCCTTACCTCGACGACTGGCTCATTCGAGGCATGTCAGAGGCGCAGGTGACCGGGCACGTTACCATCATCATGGAGCTGTTTGCGAGTCTAGGTCTGACCATCAACCTGGACAAGTCCACTCTGGTGCCTACGCAGAGCATAGAGTTCATCGGGGCAATGCTGGACTCCAGCCTTGCGACGGCCAGCCTCCCCGCGGCACCGATTTCAAGCCATAGTTTTCCATGGTCACAAGCCTACAGGCCTTCCCGACCACATCTGCTCGAACGTGCCTTGCTCTCCTTGGACACATGGCCGCATGCACCTTCGTCACCAAGCATGCAAGACTCCGCATGCGCCCGCTGCAGACCTGGCTCACGTTGGTCTATCGACCAGGCAGGGACGCCATAGACACAATCGTAACGATTCCACCGAATGTTCTAGGTTCCCTAGGCTGGTGGACAACGCCCTCCCAAGTGTGTGCGGGCCTACCGTTTCACGCCCCTCAGCCCTCAGTGTCCCTGACAATGGATGCGTCATCACTGGGCTGGGGTGCGCACCTGGGGACCCTGCGTACACAGGGACTATGGTCATAGAGAGAGTTGACTCTTCACATCAATGTGCGGGAGCTACGGGCAGTTCGCCTAGCATGCTAGACATTCCAACGCCATTTGCACGGCCATTGTGTCGCTATATTCACGGACAACACAACGGCCAGGTATTACATCAACAAGCAGGGCGGGACCCGGTCCTCCCCGCTGTGTCAGGAAGCAATACGTCTGTGGGACTTTTGCATAGGCCACTCTATTCATCTAGTGGCCTCCTTTCTCCCGGGAGTGCGGAACACCCTTGCGGATCACCTGAGCAGATAGTTTCTGTCCCACGAATGGTCCATCCGTCCAGACGTCCTTTGTCGTTTTCCGTAGGTGGGGGTTTCCCCAGATAGATCTGTTCGCCTCCAGATTGAACAGGAAATGCCAGGTGTTTTGCTTTCTACAGGGTCGCTCCCCGGGCTCCCTGTCGGACGCGTTCCTCATTCTGTGGACGGGTCATCTTTGCTACGCCTTTCTACCCTTCCCTCTCGTCCACCGAGTCCTGATCAAGGTCCGGAGAGACAAGGCCCGCATCATCCTGATCGTTCCGGCTTGGCCGCGGCAGCCTTGATACACCATGCTGCTCGATCTGTCCCTGGCGAATCCAATTGCCCTACCTCTTTGGGGACCTGATCACACAGGACTTCGGCAGGATGCGCCATCCGGATCTACAGTCCCTCCATCTGTCTGCATGGCTCCTGGCTGGTTAAGCCAGTCCGAGTTGCGCTGTTCTGATGCAGTACAAGTGTTGTTGAGCAGCAGGAAGCCTTCCACGCGTTCAACCTACCTAGCGAAATGGAAACGCTTCTGCTGCTGGTGCAGCCAGCCACTCTCCGTGCTAGTCCCCACCATTTTGGACTACGTGTGGTCTCTCAAGCAGCAGGGCTTGGCGATCTCCTCTCTGCGCGTCCACCTCGCGGCTATATCCACCTTCCATCCAGGCGAGGCTAGCAAGTCCGTGTTTTCTCACCCTATGGTGTCAAGTTTCATCAAGGGCCTGGAGCAACTATACCCTCAGGTCAAACGTCCTACCCCTACTTGGGACCTGAACCTTGTCCTGACCAGGCTCATGGCGACCCCCTTCGAACTCTTAGCCACATGCTCGCTGCTGTACCTGTCCTGGAAGGTGGCCTTCCTCGTCGCTATCACGTCGGCCCGGCGAGTCTCGGAGCTTCGGGCTCTGACCATGGACCCTCTGTATACGGTGTTCCATAAGGACAAGGTACAGCTGCGACCGCACCTGGTGTTCCTCACTAAGGTCGTCTCCACCTTCCATATTAACCAAGACGTCTTCCTGCCAGTCTTTTACCCAAAGCCGCATTCATCCCGAAGAGAGCAACAGCTCCATTCCTTGGATGTCCGAAGGGCTCTCGCATTCTACATTGAGAGAACTAAACCCTTCCGACGTTCACCACAATTGTTTGTGGCAGTAGCGGAACGCATGAGAGGCATGGCAATCTCCTCCCAGCGTATCGCATCCTGGGTCACGTCCTGCATCAGGACATGTTACGACTTGGCCCGCGTGCCAATGGGAGCCCTTACCGCCCATTCTACCAGGGCTCAGGCTTTGTCGGCCGCGTTTTTGGCTCATGTCCCCATACAGGAAATCTGCTGTGCGGCCACCTGGTCTTCTGTGCACACCTTCGCATCACACTATGCGCTGGTCCAGCAAGCTAGAGACGATGCCGCTTTCGGTGCAGCGGTTTTACAGTCCGCAACGTCTCACTCCGACCCCACCGCCTAGGTAAGGCTTGGGAATCACCTAATTGAAATGGATATGAGCAAGCACTCGAAGAAGAAAAGACGGTTACTCACCTTTGTAACTGTTGTTCTTTGAGATGTGTTGCTCATATCCATTCCACACCCGCCCTCCTTCCCCACTGTCGGAGTAGCCGGCAAGAAGGAACTGAGGAGCGGGCGGGCCAGCAGGGGTATATATCAAGCGCTATACCGGCGCCACTCCAGGGGGCGATCTGCTGGCCCACCGAGTGTTGCTAGGGTAAAAAGTCTCTGACGAACGTGCACGCGGCGCACGCACACCTAATTGGAATGGATATGAGCAACACATCTCGAAGAACAACAGTTACAAAGGTGAGTAACCGTCTTTTCGATAATGATCCAAAGCAGTGTGGATTGATGCATGTTCATTTTTATCATCTTGAGTTAGATGCCAAGGTTAATTTTCTTTTTGGGGGGTTGGATTCTGTAGTTTTTGCATCAGTGTTGCTCTTTTAAGACTTCTGAAAGCATGTTCCACACCTCATCCCTCTCAGATTTTTTAAGGCAATTCAGATTCTTAAATCTTGGGTTGAATGCTTTAATGATCTTTAGAAATTTCACATTGGTATCTTCTTTGCATTTTGTCAAATTTTCAGTGAAAGCGTTCTTAAAATGAACAATATGTGCTGGGTCATCATCCCAAACTTCTGTAACATGAAATATATGGCAGAATGCAGGTAAAACAGAGCAGGAGACATACAATTTTTGCCCAAGGTCCAGTCACAAATTTAATTAACGCATTATTTTTTTAATGAGCATCAGCATGGAAGCATGTCCTCTGGAACAAAGGCTGAAGTATGAAGAAGCATATGAATCTTTAGCACGTCTTGCAGTGCCAGCTACAACAGTGCCATATGAATGTCTGTTCTAACTTTTAAGTGACACTGTAATTAAGTGAGCAGCGTTATCTCCCATAAATGTTAACAACCTTGTTTCTCTTAGTGAGGCAGTAACATGTTAGGTCCTGTCCTGCAATCAAGGCAAACTGTCTTTTGCCAATAGCAAGCACTCAAGCTGTGTTTTATGTTACTGCACAGTCTGCTCTGGCTTAGTTGGCAAATTAAATGATTGCGTGCTTTTCCCAGCAAAAATAACTGCCTTGAAACTGTCTGTCTGTATCTGTAAAGTTCAGATCCAATCTCTTCCTCTGCCTCCCCCCATCACCATGATTGGATCGCTAACAGCCAGGATGTTCATACTGAGGCTCAACCTCTAGCACGCTCAACAGTGTGCTTCTCTGTGGTCAGTATTTTTATTGCCGACAACTAGGCCCTTACCCTTCCTCTAACTGGCATGCCAGCATATGGCATTCTGCCTCCTCTTTTGAGTGGTAGCTTAGTTATGTTGCTCTGCCCAGCCCCTTCTTTGCCCTACCCGTCAGGCACCCCAGTTCCATTCCCACTCAGCCCTTCTGTATACCTTCCCCTTTAGTATCTCATCTCTCCCTCTGCTCTCTGTCTTCAAACTGATAACTTTATTCTGTTCTCTGCTCAGCCCTGCCTCTCTCTGCCTCTGAGGCACCTAAGTTCTCTTGGTTCCGTTCCCACTCTGCCCCTTGGACTGGCTGCTCACTTGCTGTGCCTTATCTCGTGAAATCTGCTCTCATCCTTCCCTATTGTCTTTATCTGGTGGTCAGGGAGCCTGATGGCACAACTTCTTGTCCTGGGCTTCTGAGCAATATGTTTTTCCAGCTTGCTCCCAAGGAGATGTGCAGCTGGATGGCTGTAAAGCCAAGCTAATAATGCTCCTGTTGCTCCTCTTATGCACTCTCTCTTTCCCCTTTCCAGCTTCCTATTCTGCATACGGTGCCTTTGCTGAAGTGCTGCACATGGTGGACCTGAGAAAACCCCAGGACACATTCCGGGATGGCAGCTAGGTGACGACAGCTGAGGATGACCCTGACTGAAAAGCTGCGCGAGAAGATATCGCGGGCGTTCTACAACCACGGGCTGCTGTGTGCTTCATACCCCATTCCCATCATCCTCTTCACTGGCCTCTGTATCCTGGCCTGCTGGTAAGTGCTGCAAAATACTTGTCTGCATAGGTCATTGCTTGGTTCCCTGCTACTGGTCTGTGAGGTTCTTTCTCTGAGCATGCGCTGTCCCTGAAGTGTTTGGTTTAACATAGGAGCTTCCAGTCATCGTCATGCTGAGGAGCAAAATGGGAAGCCAGGGACAAAACACCTTGATGTGTAAAAGCAGACCAACTAATGGTCAACTCTGGAACCAGAAATAGGCGGCAGGGCAGGGGAAATGGTGGTCTGCCCCTTCTACCTACACAATATTCAGCCTAAACTTCTGTTCCTGGAACTTTGTCATCTTCTCCTTATCCAGCCCAACGCTAGCTCATCTGCCCAGTTCTTGTTCTTGTACCTCCTGATCGCTTGGTTCTTCTTCGAGTGCTTGCTCATATCCATTCCAGTAGGTGTGCGCCCCGTGTGCACGTTTGTCGGAGACTTTTACCCTAGCAACACTCGGTGGGCCGGCAGGGTGCCCCCTGGAGTGGCGCCGCCATGACATCAGTTATATACCCCTGCTGGACTGCCGCTCCTCAGTTCCTTCTTACCGCCCGTGTCGGTCGTTGGAACTGTGGAGCGCAGCTTGCTGTTCTCCACCTCCCTAGCGATTCACTCGTCTTTTTCTTATATTGTATATAGTTCGATTAATTGTAGTGAGTTTGTGTATTGTAGATAGTTCGACGGGATTGGGGGTTAGCCCCTTCCCCAACCCCGGTACCGGGCCCATGCCCGGCTCACCGGGCTTCAAACCGTGCGTGGTCTGTCTTTGGCCGATGTCCACTGGTGACCCGCACGAAGCCAGCCTTAAGTGCTTGGGTGAGGCCCATTTGATAGATAAGTGCCAGATCTGTAAGGCTTTTAAGCCCCGAACTAAAAAAGAGCGGGACGTTCGCCTCAAGCAGTTGCTGATGGAGGCAGCGCTGACTCCCCGCTCCTCGGCACCGGCTTTGGCACCGAGATCAACTGCTTCTTCGGCACCGGAGCATACCTCCTCAGTGAAGACTGAGTCACTGACCTTCTCCGGCACCAGCTTGTACCCGGCACCGTTCAATGTCACCTTCGAGCAAGAAGTGCAAGCCTCCTGCGGCTGCTGTGTCCGCACCGCAGTCAGAGCGCTTAGCTAGGCCGGACCGCCTGGCACTGCCATCTGCCGCGGCGTCGACTTCTGCCGCACTGTTGACTCCAGCCTCGGACGAGCCGTCGAGTCCAGTGCCTACCAGCTCCCCGGCACGGGCCGTGGTTGAGCTTGTCGTGCCCTCCACTCCGGAGACGTTCTCCGCGGCACAGGACCTGATCGGCTTAACAGAGCCTGAGCTGCCTCGACCCCCAGCACCGCCGGTGCGGGCTCTCAATCTGCAGGCAAGCCGGCCCTTGGAAGACCTCCTTCACCCGGTACCATGGGACTTTGTCGCTCTCAGTCCCGATCCAGGTCCCGCAGACGCTCACGGTCCCGCCATCGATCTCGATCCCGCGGCCGCTCGCAGTCCCAGTACCGTTCCCCGTCGCGGTACCGGTTGTACTCGCGGTACCGCTCAAAGTCCCGGTCGCCGTCCAGACACTACCGGCACCGCTCCAGGTCCCATCAGCACTCGTGGCACCGGGCTTCCCGCAGCCGATCGCGGCACTACGGCTCCCGGCACCAGTCGACTTCCCGGCACCGCGCTGGTCGCAGGTCCCAGTCACAATCTTGGCACCGTCAAGGCTCTCGGCACCGCGTGGGGACGGTTCCAGTGGACGCAGGGACCATCACTTCCCCATCTCCGCCCCACCATGGCCATCTTGTCAACCATCAGTCTCCTTTCATGCCGGATCGGCATCCTATGGGGACTTGGACAATCAGCAGGACCCTCATCAGTGGTCCTTTTGGACTCCTTGGGCCTACCATCAGAGCCAAGGTGCCCTACATCCACTGCTGCGCTCGGGGCCCTCCGAACATAGGGCGCCAGAGGCCACGGTGAGCAGACCTCCTCCAGCGGGTACAGAACATCTCCCGGCGCAGGTCTCAGACGTGCAAGACCCACCCCAGGATGTTCCACAGGACCAAGAGTCGCTTCAAGACCCATTGGTCCCCGGGGTATCTTCCTCTTTGTCACCAGACAAGGCAGTAGCGGGGACGGCCACATCTGGACCACCCCCAATTGACCTTCGGTCGCACCAGGACCTTCTCCGCCGAGTCACTCTTAATATAAATCTACCCATGGAAGAAGTTCCTGAGGTGGAAGACCTAGTGGTCACCATCCTGTCAGCTCTTAATATAAATCTACCCATGGAAGAAGTTCCTGAGGTGGAAGACCTAGTGGTCACCATCCTGTCAGCGGAGGCTCCGACAAGGGTGGCCCTCCCCTTTATTCGTACCATACAGGCTCGAGCAGATACAATCTGGCAAACCCCGGCATCTGTTCCACCTACAGCCAAGGGGGTAGAGCGCAAATATATGGTTCCATCCAAGGGGTACGAGTACCTATACATACACCCTCCTCCTTGTTCGTTAGTAGTCCAATCCGTTAACGAACGAGAGCGCCACGGTCAACAAGCCCCTGCTCCTAAATCGAGGGAAGCCAGATGCGTGGACTTGTTGGGAAGGAAGATCTACTCCGCGGGGGGGCCTCCAGCTCAGAGTGGCGAATCAGCAAGCCCTCTTGAGTAGATACAATTATAATACATGGGAGTCGGTAGGGAAGTTTGTAGAACTAGTCCCACACGATTCCCGCCAGGAGTTCTCAGCTCTCCTGGAGGAAGGGAAAAAAGTTGCACGGACCTCCCTCCAGGCCTTGTTAGATGCCGCTGATTCTGCAGCTCGAACGGTCGCCTCCGGGATTACTATGAGGCGCATATCGTGGTTACAAGCATCGGGTCTACCACCTGAGCTGCAATATACTATACAGGACCTACCATTTGATGGTCAGGGCCTTTTTTCCCAAAAGACGGATCCTTGCCTCCAAAGTTTAAAGGACAACCGCGTGATCATGCGTTCGCTAGGAATGCATATGCCGCAGACTCAGAGGCGACCTTTCCGCGCACAACCTCAGCGCCCCTATCCACCACCTCGACCAAGACAGGACTTCTCCAGAAGGAGAGGCTGTAACTCCCGGAGACACCAGTCTGGCCCGCAAGGGGGTAATAACTCCGGCCCTGCCAAACCACTGGTGGGACCGAAGCCAAACTTTTGAGGGTGCGCTTGGGAGCACTGTACCAATTCCCTCCCAGGATCCTTTTCATTTAACCAACCGCCTTGCCGGATTCTTCCCTGCTTAGTCCCAGATAACATTGGACCACTGGGTTCTCAGCATTGTGGAGTGTGGCTACCGTCTTCAGTTTATTTCGTCCTCTCCTTCCCACCCTCCCTCCCCGTCCCTCTTCAGGGACCCCTCTCACGAGCAATTCCTTCTGCAGGAAGTTTTGAGACTCCTTGCACTGGGAGCTATAGAGGAGGTTCCAGAGGACCTAAGGGGAAGAGGGTTCTATTCCAGATACTTCCTAATTCCCAAGGCGAAAGGGGGCCTCCGGCCCATCCTGGACCTGCGAGCTCTGAACAAATTCATCACGAAGTTCAAGTTCCGCATGGTATCCCTGGGAAACATTATACCCTCCCTGGATCCCGGAGATTGGTACGCTGCTCTTGACATGAGGGACGCATATTTTCATATTGCAATTTACCCCCCACATAGGAGGTTCCTTCGCTTCGTGATAAACCGTCATCACTACCAATTTGCGGTCCTTCCCTTTGGCCTCTCCTCGGCCCCTCGAATATTCACAAAGTGTATGGCAGTAGTCGCCGCCTACCTCCGTCGCCGTCGAGTTCACGTTTTCCCATATCTTGACGACTGGCTTATTTGAGGGATCTCCGAGGCTCCCATCTAGGTCTGATCCTCAACCTAGACAAATCCATTCTGCTTCCTATGCAGAGAATAGAATTCATCGGGGCCATGCTGGACTCGAATCTTGCAACGGCCAGTCTACCTCCACAGAGGTTCCAGGCTATAGTCTCTTTCATCCAGAGGCTACAAGCCTTCCCAACAACCTCTGTCCGTTCCACCCTCGCCCTCCTCGGCCATATGGCTGCATGCACTTTCATGACAAAGCACGCAAGACTACGCATGCGCCCTCTCCAGACTTGGCTTGCCTCAGTTTATCGTCTGAGCAGGGGTGCCCTGGACATGATAGTCACAATCCCAACAAAAACCCTGGACTCCCTCAACTGGTGGCTGACGCCCTCCCTGGTGTGTGCCGGTCGCCTGTTCCACCCACCACAGCCTTCGGTGTCGCTAACGATGGACGCTTCATCCCTGGGCTGGGGTGCACACTTAGGGCACCTTCACACCCAGGGCCTTTGGTCCTTGCAAGAGCTGACTCTGCATATCAATGTTCGAGAACTGAGAGCGGTCCACTTGGCGTGCCAGGCCTTCCAACACCATCTACAGGGCCGTTGTGTTGCGATTTTCACGGACAACACAACGGCCATGTATTACATAAACAAACAAGGGGGCACACGTTCTTCCCCCCCTTTGCCAAGAGGCGATGCGACTGTGGGACTTCTGTATAGCCCACTCGATAGACCTCGTAGCCGCCTTCCTTCCGGGAGTCCAGAACTCTCTCGCAGATCGCCTGAGCAGATCCTTCCTGTCCCACGAATGGTCCATCCGTCCGGACATCCATCTTTCTGTATTCCGGAAGTGGGGCTTTCCCCAAATAGACCTATTTGCCTACAGGGAGAACAGAAAATGCCAGGTGTTCTGCTCCCTTCAGGGCCGCTCCCCGGGTTCTCTGTCAGACGCGTTCCTGATCCCCTGGAAGGGACATCTTCTCTATGCATTTCCACCCTTTCCCCTAGTCCACAGAGTCCTGCTCAAGCTCCGCAGGGACAGGGCCAGACTGATACTGATCGCGCCAGCATGGCCGAGGCAGCACTGATATCCCATGCTGTTCGACCTATCCCTAACGACTCCGATACCACTGCCACTCTGCCTGGATCTTATAACGCAGGACTTTGGCAGGCTTCACCATCCAGACCTGCAGTCCCTGCACCTGACAGCGTGGCTACTGTCTGGTTGAACCAATCCGAGCTCCGCTGCTCTGCTCAGGTTCAACAGGTCCTTTTGGGAAGCAGGAAACCCTCCATGAGGACGACGTACCTCGCCAAGTGGAAGCGGTTTTCTCTTTGGTGTACACAACGTTCCCTAGTTCCAGAGACCGTTTCGATCCCTATTATCCTGGACTACTTGTGGTACCTCAAGGAACAAGGTTTGGCACCCTCTTCAATAAGGGTGCATTTAGCCACCATCTCCACCTTCCATCAAAGGGAGTCGAACAGTTTCACCTTCTCTCACCCGATAGTTTCGAGATTCCTTAAGGGCTTGGAGTGCCTCTACCCACCGGTTAAGCCTCCTTCCCCTACCTGGGATCTCAGCCTTGTTCTGACTCTGCTCACAGCCCCACCCTTTGAGCCCTTAGCCACTTGCTCGTTGCTGTACCTGTCCTGGAAGACGGCTTTCCTGGTAGCTATCACATCGGCCAGGCGGGTTTCGGAGCTCCGTGCTTTAATGGCAGACTCTCCATATACGATCTTCCATAAAGATAAGGTGCAGCTACGCCCGCACCCGGCTTTTCTTCCCAAGGTGGTCTCTGCCTTCCACATTAATCAGGATATCTTTCTACCGGTCTTCTTCCCGAAGCCGCACGCATCATGCAGGGACCAACAGCTTCACACCCTGGATGTCCGCCGAGCCCTCGCCTTTTACATCCAGAGGACAAAACCCGTCAGACGCTCACCCCAGTTATTTATAGCTGTGGCGGAGCGTATAAAAGGTCTGCCTATATCTTCTCAGAGGCTCTCATCATGGGTAACATCCTGTATCCCGACATGCTACGACTTGGCCCACGTCCCGATTGGCCATCTCACCGCTCACTCGACCCGGGCTCAAGCCTCCTCGACCGCCTTCCTGGCGCACATTCCCATCCAGGAGATATGCCGCGCAGCTACCTGGTCGTCAGTGCATACGTTCACTTCTCACTATGCGCTTGTTGCGCAATCAAGAGACGATGCCGCCTTTGGCTCAGCGATCTTACACTCCAAAGTCTCACTCCGACCCCACCGCCTAGGTAAGGCTTGGGAATCACCTACTGGAATGGATATGAGCAAGCACTCGAAGAAGAAAAGACGGTTACTCACCTTTGTAACTGTTGTTCTTCAAGATGTGTTGCTCATATCCATTCCACACCCGCCCTCCTTCCCCACTGTCGGAGTAGCCGGCAAGAAGGAACTGAGGAGCGGCGGGCCGGCAGGGGTATATAACCGACGCCATGGTGGCGCCACTCCAGGGGGCGCCCTGCCGGCCCACCGAGTGTTGCTAGGGTAAAAGTCTCCGAACGTGCACGTGATGTGCACACACCTACTGGAATGGATATGAGCAACTCATCTCGAAGAACAACAGTTACAAAGGTGAGTAACCGTCTTTTCTTCTCTGAAAATAGGGACTCAGATGGAGAGTGGGGTGCACTTACTATTATTGGATAACCAGGGGTGTAAGAGGCCATTATTATTTAGACTGGGGTCTTGAGGACTGTGGCAGTTGAGACTGGGGACCCTGTTGTGCTAAGCACTGTGCAAACACATGTGAATAGTTTCTGCTTTGAAGAGCTTATACTCTAAACATCTGCCTAAAATCATCAACATTAACTAAAGGGTGGAAGTTGATCTGTTATGACCTGCCTCTTTTCCTCTCCAAATCCCTTCTTTTAGGGGGCCTTCAAACTGTTAAAATAGAGATGCCCCCTGAGCACTGGTCTTCTACTTGCCGTAGGGCAGCTTCCTTCATATACACAACACTACAAGGGAGTGATGTTAATTACTATTTCTGTAGTTCCTGACACCTTGTTTAAAGAGAAATTTCCACAAATGCGTTGGACAGCTGCTGAAGAGTGTGGAATAAAAGGGGCCTTTATCCATGTTTGGCAATGTCCCATGGCATAGGGATGTTGGCCCTAGGATTAAAAACCTCCTAATGGATATTACTGATGTATGCATTACTAATAGGTCTGGGTCTCCATCTGAGAACACAGAATTACTCTTAATAGCACTGAGGTGTGCTCTGGGAGAAGAGGAAGCTGCCTGGTATCTTGTGGATCCGAATATAGTTGACTAAATTCCGTCATAGCAGCAATTTCCAGAAGGAATTTGTTTCTCTGTCAGTCGATCTGAAGAACATCCATCTGAGTATCCTATACAGGATATCTCCACTTTGCATGCAATAGGCCTTACCAGTACAATGCTTCACCTTTTGGCCTACCCGCCTCTCTAACTTGTGCTTTGAACAGTACTCTAAACATCTTAGTTTCCTTGGGTTAAAAGGGGTCCTGTATATCCATTTTAAAACTACCTGCTCACCTGAGCACTCAGCCTCGGAAAGGCCCATGGAGCAGCCATCACACAGCCAAGATTATATTGTGGAGTAACACGGATTTCTCAACACTGAGAGCTGTATGACAAGGCACAAGGATATTCGTTTTCTAGTCACATCTGTCAGGGCTCTGATGTCTCGAATCAGAATGATGATGTCTTACACCAACATACTATTGAGAGTGAGATTCTCTCTGGTCTTCTCCAGAAATTTCCTAACTTCAGCCTACAGGAGCCATCATCACCCCTTCCCTTGTCCCATTGTCGAAGGGTACCCGGAAGGGCACAGTATGTCAGAATTGGAGATGGAATTAATTTTCTCCACCAACCAGCTTCAAGAGCAGGGTCATTTCTTTGGGCAGCGGTTTCATCCAAGGTTAATGAAAGAACAGGACTCCCTCACAGTTCCACTTAGATCAAGCTTAGAGTACTTAAGCTGTAAGAACTGTAACTCAGTCCTAGTCAGCCAAGACATACTGGTGATGTCTTACAACACTTTTGCAGTGGCTTTCATCAACAGGAAAGGAGTAACACATCCTCAGCCCTGGTGTGAGTGGCTAATATTCTCTGTTCTGGGTGAAGGGAAGAAGCAGCAGGGGGCAGGAAAGGGGAAAAAAGTCTTGTGCATTTTCAAGTACTACATATAAACAGGCAATAAACATCAAAGCGGCTGGTTAAGCAGGAATAGACTAAATCCAGGAGAGTGGAGTCTACATCCCAAGATCTTTGAGTGGAGGCCCTGGGTTGCATCCCCATCAATGGACTTACATTCATCCAGGTCCAGATCTAGCAAAGATCCTGGAGACTTATTCCAGATGGAGATCAATAGGCTGTAGCTATGTTCACACACTTTCTTCTATGGGCAAAATCATGAGTCAATTTCTGTTCATAATGTTGTCCAAGGCAGTTTAACAAAAGTGAGCTGGATTGGCCCCACGTTGTCCAGGAGTGTCTAGGTTCTCACCTCCAATTCGGATGGCAAGCATCGCTCAAATATGCCTTCTCTTCAAGAAGGCTCTATTCTCAAAACCCAAATTCCACAGAGTAATGTAACTACAGGATATTTAAGAGGTACCAGTTACAAATGCATCCAAATAATTTCTTTTATCATACTTTTAGCCTTGAGAAAGTATGCCATAAACAGGGCATCTTTAAGGGCCTGGTCTGTAGGGAAGGCATAGCGCTAAGTCATTAGAATGGATCGATCTACTCAAGGCAAGGGAAAAGCATATCTTTATGGCGTTCTTTCAGTAAAGTTTTTTAATAAAGGCCTAAGACCTGTTTACAATAAAGTGTTTTTTCTTCCAGCCTTCTTGACTAATGCGCAAAACACAATAAATTTAAACAACCAAACAGAAATGAGCACACCTCTGACATGGTCTGTCAGTTCTAAAAAAAACAAAAAAACCAACCATTGAATGCAGTACTAAATTCAGTCTCTAGATTTGTTGGTCTAGAACACCCATCATAAACTAAATGAAGCTACCGAGGCTTCAGTTATTAGATGGCTAAATTGTTGCTTTCAAGAAGCTTTGCACGGTTGAAGCCATCTCTCTCCTCAAATGCTAATGTTCGTGCAGAGCCATGGAAGCCTCCTGTCCTGAAGGACCATATGAAACATATAAAGAGATGTTGGGTGGCCACCTAGTCATGGAAACATGTTTCCACACCTTTGCCAAATGGTACAAATTAAACGTGCACGCCTCATCAGCCCCTGCTGTGGAGGAGAGTTCTGCCTACTATGCTCACCCATTAACTGATATATAGTTAGATGCAGTTTTGAGGGGTTTGTAATCTTCTCATCCATCTTTTGTTTCCCTCTCTGGTGAAACACTTGCTGTTGGACGTGCCAGTCTGGTGGATCTGGAGACTGTCCCTGCAAAGAATTGCAAAATTCCTTAACTGGCCTGAAAATGGCCTTTCTTCTAGTAGGGAAGTCTGCAAATCAAACACACCTGGCACAAGGACTAAAGTTTAAAGGAATTAGCTCAAACTGACTGTGGCTTCATAGGTTGTGGCTGTTTCTAGCCTGACTTGATTGATTGGTCCAGTTCTGCCTCCACGGAACTCGAAGCAAAGTTAAGACCCATTGTAATGGATTTGTGGACTTTCCCACTAGAGAAGAAAGGACTTTTTCAGGTGAATTGAGATTTTTGTATTTTACTCAATTGCTAGTCAGACTTCAGCTGTTTTTAACCCTTGGAGCTAAGCTACTTTATGTTCCCAATACCCAAAGGGACTGCAGTCTCTTGGAGGAGTGACTGATGAAATTTAGAAGCAAATACACGCTGCGGAATGGGACTATCCTGGTCTGTTTCCAGTATAAACCAAACTGGTGGTACGGAGATAAAAATATGAAAATCTTTGCCCCCACAATGCACATTTGTTTTTTGGGGGTCCTGAGAGCAGGGCACGGTGCTGAAATCCTCAGTTGAATGCAAACAGTACTCATTCATCATTCAGAAACTGGCATGTCACCATTATTAGCCTAGGTTTGTGCATTTACCAGAGTTAAAACAGTGAGCCACTGTTGCCAGCAGCTGGCTATGAAGCAGATCATCCCTTGCCATTGCCACCCCTGCCCATGGATAATTACTGGCCTAGAAAACGAAAACTTGGTTAACCAAAAACCATATAGATCACTTGTGTCTTGCACTGCTCCCTGAATCCTATCAAGCTCGTTTAGGACCACAAGTAGGAATGAACTGAAATGTAGAGGGTCCCTCAGCCTTGTTCCTCTTGGGCAACAGGCAGCAAGAACACTTCAGTCAGTGGAATCTCTCACTGGACCCAGGTGGTGAGGTTGTGCTGTTTTCCCTGTCTCAGCCAGACTGAAGATTGGCTGAGAGCTCTTCTAGAGCATGTATTATCATGATACTTGTGTGGTGCACAGGGTGGTGGTAACTAGTAGTAGGTTCCCTCTTGTAAGGGCTGGCAGGTCACAATCCTTCTTTGTCTTCTTCATTCCCCAAGGGTTCCTCTGGGACAATGTGGAGGTAGTGCTGCTGAGTTGGGGAAACCTCAGGAGTAGATGGTGGAGGTGACGTCTTCTCTTCTGATTCAGTGTTTTGAAGAAGGCTTGCAACTGTAAGGTTGGCAGTTCTGCTGGCTCCTCAGCTGCTTGTAGCTCAACTGACAGTTCTCCAGCCTGCCTCTTTACGCTGTGTTGAAAAGATGTTAAAACAAACGGGACATAAATATATTTGCTTGGACTGCATCATATTGTATCTTAACTACTTGAGTTCAGCAGTAATAGAAACCTGCAGATGACCACTTCTTGTCTCTGTGCTGCAGTTACAGAATGCCCGTAAGCTGTGTTTTGGGCACTCGGTCTCTAGAAAGGGCCTTTCTCAGAACTATGGTTGCTTCTTAGAGCCTCCTGTTTTCTAGAGTTGTCACTGATTCAGAACTCTACTTGCTTCCTCCCCACCTCCATCCTTTCCATTCCTGCCCTGCAGCTGGTGTTCAGGAATGCTCACTGGAACCTTATTGCTCTCTAAATTTCAGCTTTGTTTCCCTCAGTCTTTCCTTCTCACCTGAGCTCCATTTCCTCCAATCTTGTCTAACTCATTCTAGAGCAGTTTGGAGTCGTGTAGTGCACACCATCTTAACAATGAACCAATCTCGTCCGGTTTAGGAGTTGTCACAGTTCCTGGCCACTTGGGGAAAGCTGGAATCCCTCCGGCAGCTCAGCTGCAGTGCTTGGTTTATTTTAAACACCTTTTGTTTCCATAGGTGATATGTTGTTTGCTTCTGAAGTAGTGGCTCTGGTGAATTTCTCAGTGTCACTGCACTGCTGTCTCCCAAATCTTTTCTTTTCCCACTGCCAACGTTCCTCTGTCAGTGGCCACCAGAGCTGTCGCTGTATTAGGCCTGTCCATATTAATGCTGAAACCCACCTAGCCTTGTTAGCATCTTCTTTGAGGCCTGTTATTGGGGTAGCCTTGAACAGGGCCATAAAAGAACACTCAGATTCTATGGCTTTGATCTGATCTCTGAGCCTTTAATCCTCGCAATACCCTTGTGATATAAGTATTCTCTCCCCCAGAAATTGATGCAAGTTGCAACCACCCCAAAAGGAGTCTGAGGTAGGGCTGGGAATAGAATCCAGGAGTCCTAACTCCCATTCCCCAGCTTTGCCTGCTAGAGAATGCTCTTTTCCTTTCTTGCCTTAGACTAACTTAAAGGGTACATGTAACCCTGAAGGGTTTTTTTGCAGCAGTCCATTCTCCAAGGCAGTTTCCGAACGCGCACAAGGTACCAGTAAGGTTCAAGCTTGTTCCTATAGACAAGGCTTGAGCAAATGCAGAGATTGTTATGGTTACATGTTAAAATTTAAATAGCTGTGGCTCTTTGAATTGCATGTGTGAATATTCAGTTCAGATAACTGCAGGGCCATAATCTGCCTAGGCAATTACCCAGCTATACATCTCTGCATAAGGGTTTAGATATGTCCTCTGGATAGGCAGGGGGTAGTGTGGTCTAGTGGACTAAGCACTAGAAGAGAAGACATTCCTGCATTCTAATCCCTGCTCTGCATCTGGCTCACTGTAATAGTTTTGGTTTGTTGCTGCTGCAGCTGTTGTCTCTTCTGTTGTGCTGGATGCTGGGCAGATACATAATAAGTGATAATCTCTGACCCCCCCCATCCCCAAAAAAGTTTCACAATGAAAAGGTAAGACACAACAGATAGGTAAGATAGACAAGCTGTCCCGGGTGGGATGGAAGGGACAGGATAATAAATATATAATAGGATGTACAAAACCATCACAGCTCTCCACCTGCCTAACCATTATCTGATTGCACTTTACTGTTCATTTTCTCCTTAAAGATACCATCATCTTTTGGTTGTCAGTCCCCTAGCATGAGACTGGCAGAACTCCTTAGGACAGGTGGAGCAAGAGCCAGGATCACCACTGGCTGTTGTGAGCCACCTGCACAGCTTAACTGCAGCCTTTGGAGCCTTTCAATCTGTTAGCAGATCTCCTCCCTGGAGTAGCTGCATCCCTATCAGTTGCTGCTTCATCTATTCTTCTGCATCATTTTGAAGCTGTTGGGGGCCACTAAAACCAATATTAGAAGCATGAGGCACTTTGCCTTGTCGCCTGGATCTAGGCTCTGGTGCCTATCTGTTGTGCTTGGCCACCAGTGATTTTGGTGCTTTTGAGACCTTCTGTGCCAGAACTTGAATACTACAGCTGTGTCCACGCATGTTGATGCTTGCCTGGGTGTGTCAGGAAAAAGACAGTGGCACTGTGTCTAGTGCCTGCATTGGCACCACCATTGCTGTGGTTTGGAGCCTGCCTTGGCATGTACACATCTTATCAGCTTTTCTTTTTTTCCGTGTTCTCTGCCAGTGTCAGCACCTGCAGAGGAACAAAATTCACCAGGTAACTTCAAGCCACATTAGCACAGCAGGAACACATCTCAGTATTTAAGTGGTCCCCGTCACCATAGTAACTGAACACCTTGCAATCTACAGGAGCATTGTGGGGGGGTTGCCCTAGCTCCAGATGCCCGTGTTCACTTTGTAAGCTTACTGGGTAGTAGCTCAAGTAGAGGTGACGCATGGGGGTGGGCCATGGAGAGTCAAGTGCCCCCATCCCCCGATTGGCCTACCCGTGGCAGGGAGGGAGAGGAGCTCTGTCCTCTCTGCATCTCTCCCCTGGCATATCCAGCTGCTCTCCCTGGCAGTCGGTTGGGGAGCTGCTTCTGCCTGAGAGAGCCTGGTTGGGAGGCAGAGCTGGTTCTAAGCTGGAAGCTGCTAGGGGATGATGCAGGGAAATCTCTCTTCTCCTCCCCCTTCACATGGCTATGCTTACAAAACCCCTGGTGTAGATGCAGCTACGCTGATACAAGAGTGCTTGTGTTGGCGTCACTAACGTCTGAGAAAGTGGTGTCCCTACAGTGTCAGGAAACCACCTTTTGTTGGTGTACGCTGCATCTAGGCGGAGGGGCTGCACTGACACAGCTGTGCAGGCATCGGCTCTGGAGTGTGTACATAGCCTTGGTGTGCTCCCTTTCTCCTGCTCAAGACAGAGCCCATAGTGTAGTTCGTGCTCACTAGAAACATGAGTAGCCTTGCTCTCTGAAAACAAACCTTCCTTTCCTAGCTGAGCTGTGTTTGAAACGCTGTCACTGGGGCTATCAGCTACTACAAAATGTATAAAAATGTGCAGAGCGCAATCTAGGTAAGTGAGCCAAGGTCCCTGCCTAGCTGGGCTTACAGTCTAAGCAGAGAATGAGCAGACAGCCATGAAATGAATGACTACAATAAAAAGTCAGTTTGAGTTAGGGAGGAGTAGCACATGCTGTGTTGGTGCAGTGTTGCACCGAGGTGAGGTGATCGCATGCTGTTTGCTTTAAAAACAAAAGTCTGCCCACAGACTGTTGCAAAGCATGGTCTGTAAAAGGTGATGTCCTGCATGGGGTGGTGGTGGGATATGGAGTCTGTCACCTGCAGGTTGCTGGTGAAATCTGAACAGATTTGTACTAACCAAAAGTGGTTACCATCTAAATGTTTCCGGCCCTGTGGCAGAGAAATGCCTGGGTCTTGGCTTTGTTCCCAGTGGGCAAATATCAACATCATAAAATCCACCACCAGAGTTACCTACCTTTCCCCTGATTTTCTAACACGCACCTTCTTCATGCTTTCTCCCGTGCTGCCCCTCACGCCTGGGAGGAACTCTTTGTGAACATCTGCAAAACCTCTGCATTATCCTGCTTACAAATCCTCCTCAAAGCTCTCCTTTGCTGTGATGCCTACAAAAAACTGACAGTCATTGGGCTTCTGATGCACTAGTCATGGTGATCAATACTGTCATTGTTTCCTTATACTTCTCCCATCTATTTGTATCTATCTGCTATCTCATACTTTGATTATAAGCTCTTTGGAGTAAGGGTCGTCTTTTTGTTCTGTTTGTACAGCGCCTAGCGCATTCAGATCCTGGTCTACCACTAGGACTTCCGGGGTCTATGGTAGTACAAATATTTGTAGTCTCTGCAAAGGCCAAAAAGTGAATGGGTCCCGAGCCTGGACGTATCTCACTCAGATCAGCCAAGAGCTGTGTGGGTAGGGCCGTTTGGGGGATGCTTGTGCTGCTTCACTGGCTTTATGAACAAGATTGACAACCTCAGAGATTGGAATCTAACAGTGTTCGTCGTCTGACGACATTATCAGAAAACATGACCAGGGTCTTCAGTGTTACACTTTAAAAATACAGAAAGATTAATGGGGAAAATCAGATAAACTCACAGATGTGCTTGGCATGATTGCAGTTGCTGAATTAGTAGCCTTGGAAGCATGGAGCAGATTGAAGGGACCCAACCCTCTGATAACTTCCAGAAAGATTTTGTTTTCTTGCCTACAACTAACCATGAGTTTGCACAACCCTGAGGGGGAGAGAGGCAGGTCATCTAATGACCCTGTGCCAGTAGATGCCACAGCTCCTCTACCTCACCTAACACAGTGAGAGCTTTCAGAGTGTGGCTGGGGGACACAGGGTCTATCATGCTGCACCTACCTCTTCCATATTTATGACCCAGCAATAGGATTGGAAAGGAACGTGAAACTGTGGTGTAGATTTTGATGTGTGGGGAGTTAGTGCGAAGGTGAGGCGGATAGTGGGGTGTAGGGGACTCCTTGTTGCCTTGGTTACATTCCTGCTGTGGCTGTCGTATCACCTTTGGCAAACCTGTGTACGGAATCTTAGATTTCTCTCTCCTGCGCCTGGTCCCCAATCCTGTTACCTCCCATTGCTCTACCAAGGTGCCATTTTGTAAATATTTTATAAATGGATTTTTAACATATGTTTGGATTTAAAACACTGGGCAAAAACCGTTGACCATAAAAACTTCAGGGTGCTAGAATGTTCAGTAATGTCTTGGGAGACAGTTCATGTTTCACTTATGTTTGTCCTCCCTTTTTAGGGTGGTGGTTCTTCTCTTCCCTCTCCCCACCCCCAATAGAAAATCAAACTCAGGCTAGTTTTGCTGCAAGGTAGAAAACAGTACCCGTTTCCAGACAAATTACCTGTGCCCACACCAAAGTAACCTGGGGCCAGATCCTCCGAGGTATTTAGGTCTCTAACTCCCCATTGAAATCAGTGAGAGAGCGACCTGAATGCCTTGGCTTCTTTCTTCTTGCTCATTTCTCCAAGGCAATATGCAGCACTGACCCAATTTGAGGCAATATTAGTAGGACTCGGATGCACCTCCAGAGAAGGAGCAAGATAAAACTAAACTCTAAAAGCTCTCGTTGTAAGAGCTGGTCCTTTTCGAGTAAGGCCATCTGAGTTCTGTCTCTGCTGCCTCTCTGAGTTCCAAGAGGCTGGAATATTCAGGTTGTGACAATGGTGAAGTCTTGGGGCTTTTCTGTACAGGGGTTTAGTCACAACTTTTTGCTGCGCATCAGGTAACACAGTATGGAAGCTGTGCTAATGGCATGCACGTGGAATGCTGTGCCCTTGGCAATGTGCATCGTATACACTCAGCAGTAGTAGGCTGCGGTTTGAGGGTGTGGCATTCTTGGAAAGTGTCCCATGGTCCTTTGCTGCTGAGCAGTTTGCATTCTGAGATTTTTCTCATTGTACATTGTGGGATGCATAGCAGACACTAAGTGAGTTCATTTTTTTTTAATTTATTTTTAAATCGCATGGTTCATCTGTCTATGCCCATACTTCCTTTCTGGGTGGGCAAGTGCCATTTGCAAGTTGCTGTCAGCCAACACGGCCCCAACCAAGTTCTGTGCCACTGTGTTGGCAGCCTCAAATATGCAGATGCTGCTTTGGCTGTATTTCAGCACTCAAAGCTGGATGAGTTCAGCTTTGGACTTTGCCTGCCATACCACTGAGCAGACAAAGTGGCAGGAGGGTCTTCAGCAGCGGTGGAACCAGGATGAGGAAGACACTGAGCAAGTGACAGTACGGGACTGATTCTTGGAGCAGCTTCACAGCATGCAGTGCCTCTCTTTAAGCTTGGGAAACCAGCTCAGATTGGTGGGAAAGGATCATTCTGCAGATAAGGAGAGGCGAGCAATGGTAAGAGAATTTCAGGATGGAGAATGCAAACTTTTTGGAGATACGTGCTGAACTAACTCCAGAGTTGCAGTGTGCCGACATGTGGCAACTTATACCCATGGAGAAAAGGTAGGGTGACCAGATGTCCCGATTTTTATAGAGAGAGTCTCGATTTTTGGTGTGTTTTTTTCTTATGAGATCGTATTACCCCCCACCTCCATCCTCATTTTTCACACTTGCTCTCTGGTCACCCTAAGAAGAGGGTCACCATTGCCATCTGGAAGTTGGCTGCCCCTGAATGCTGCTGGTCTGTAGTGACCTGTTTTGGTGTGGGGAGATCAGCCGTTGGGACCATTGTCCTGCAGGTATGTGATGCCGTGGAAAAGGTACTGTTGTACCAGGTTCTAAAGCTAGGTAGTGCTCCGGAGGTTAGTGATGACTTTGCATGCAGGAGGTTCCCAAATGTAGTTGGGCTTATTGTTTGCGCTCCCTAGCAAAGCTCAGAATTCGTGAACATAAGAGGTGTTTCCTCAGGGTGCTCCAAGGGCTCATTGACACCCCCCCCCCAGGTTTACAGACATAAAAGCTGAAAGCATCCACGATGGTAGGGTCATTTGGAACTCTGCTTTGTGTACCTTAGTGGAGAAAGTACTGTTTTCTCCTCCTCCTCTCTTCTCCCTTCCCCCCCCCCCCAGGAATATGAAGGACATTAATGGTGCGGACATTGCTTATCCTCTGCTTTCCTGTCTAAGGAAGCTATTCCCAGGCCGCTTGAGCAGAAGGAAGGAACTATGGGACCGTTGCCTCAGTCGTTGCAGAACGGCGGTGGAGGGTGCATTTGGCCGTTTGAAAGGAAGGTGGTGCTGGTTGTGGAACAGGTTGGAAACCGCAGGAAAGAAGTCCCAAAGATGATAGCAGCCTGTTGTTTTTTGCACAGTATTTGAGAGAGGAAAGGAGAAGGCCTCAGACATGGGTTGGAGGCTGAAGTGTGGAAATATGCTCGACAGTTTGAGAAGCCAATGAGATGTCCAGTGCAAAATGCAGACAGCCGGAGCAATATTGTCACGCGTGCTGACTGCTCTTAGTTTGAGTCTTAGTCCTGAAAGTGTGCAGCTATACATCCAGCCATTAACCCAGGGAGGGGTGCTAGGGATTTTTTTAGTAGGTTAGTGTTGCTGATGGGTGGTGAAAGTGCACCATTGTAGCAATTGCTATTTGACTTTGTCTTTACCTATATTTTTTTAACAACCTTATGAATTAGTGCAAATTTAATGATTTTCTGTGAAAAATGAGCTGATAAGTCCTTATGAATGAAGCTTTCAAGGTTTTGATTATTAAACAGTCTGTTACAAACAGAAATGAACCTTAATGTAACTATGCTTAATTATGAAAAATGAATGAAATGAAAAAATGGATTGTTCAGAAACCGTATCTACAAAGAATCCTTTCATTAGCACAGTAGTGAAACAAAACTGCACAGAGTAAGAGTATAGTGCAGGGCACAACACTGGCCTGGGGAAGGCTTAAAGTCACAGGCCAGCATTTGTCTTGGCTCTGCCTTTTTGTTCCTGGACCTGTTCGTGTGCAGTGCCAAGACTTCAAGTTCCCAGGCGTGACAGAGGGCTCAAAAGCACTGGGTTCCTGTGGGCCGCTGTGCTTGTGCTTAGAGCCCTGAGCTTGGGTCTGTGAAGGGAGTGGCTGCCGGGGTACAGTGGGAAGGAATTGCTGTTGTTCCCAGTAGCCAAATGCTGAAAGGCTACATAACTTGGGTGAAAGTGCCACAGGTGAAGTCATTTCCCCTACCTGTGGCACTGATCCCTATGCAGCCACAGGAAAGATTGGAGTGGTTTGGGTTCTCCAGGATTCATAGACTCTAGGACTGGAAGGGACCTCGAGAGGTCATAGAGTCCAGTCCCCTGCCTTCATGGCAGGACAAAATACTGTCTAGACCAGGGGTCCCCAACGCGGTGCCTGGGGGCGCCATGGCGCCCGTGGGCGCATATAAATGCACCTGTGTCCTGGCCAGCAGTGGAGCATCCACCGAAATGCCGCCGAATTTCTGAAGCATTTCGACGGTGATACCTCTTGATGACGCCGCTTGCTGCTGACAAGCGGTGTCATCGAGAGGTGTCACCCCTGAATTTCTGCGACATTTCAGTGGCGATACCTCTTGATGATGTCGCTTGCCGCCAAGTGACATCATCGAGAGGCGTCGCCACCAAAATGCCTCAGAAATTTGGTGGCATTTCGGCAGATGCTCCACCACTGCCATGGTCCTTCGTCTGGCGCCCGCCAGACGAAAAGGTGAGGACCACAGGTCTAGACCATCCCTGATAGACATTTATCTAAGCTATTCTTAAATATCTCCAGAGATGTGGTGGAATCTCCCTCCCTAGCCAGTTTATTCCAATGTTTAACCACCCTGACAGTTAGGAACTTTTTCCTAGTGTCCAACCTAAACCTCCCTTGCCGCAGTTTAAGTCCATTGCTTCTTGCTCTATCCTTAGAGGCTAAGATGAACAAGTTTTCTCCCACCTCATGACACCCTTTTAGATACCTGAAAACTGCTATCATGTTCCCTCTGTCTTCTCTTTTCCAAACTGAACAAACCAAATTCTCTCAGCCTTCCTTCATAGGTCATGTTCTCTGGACCCTCTCCAATTTCTCCACGTCTTTCTTGAAATGTGGTGCCCAGAACTGGGCGCAATACTCCAGCTGAGACCTGACCAGCACAGAGTAAAGTGGAAGAATGACTTCTCATGTCTTGCTCACAACACACCTGTTAATGCATCCCAGAATCACGTTTTGCTTTTTTTGTAACAGCATCACACTGTTGACCACAAGCTAAATATGAGTCCACTATAACCCCTAGATCCCTTTCTGCCGTACTCCTTCCTAGACAGTCTCTTCCCATTCTGAATGTATGAAACTGATTTGTTCCTTCCTAAGTGGAGCACTTTGCATTTGTCTTTATTAAACTTAATTCTGTTTACCTCAGACCATTTCTCCAAGTTGTCCAGATCATTTTGAATTTTGACCCTATCCTCCAAAGCAATTGCAATCCCTCCCAGTTTGGTATCATCTGCAAAGTCAATAAGCATACTTTCTATGCCAATATCTAAGTCATTGGTGAAGATATTGACAAGAGCTTATCCCAAAACAGACCCCTGCGGAACCCCACTTGTTATACCTTTCCAGCAGGATTGGGAACCATTAATAACTACTCTCTGAGTACAGTTATCCAGCCAGTTATGCACTTACCTTATAGTAGACCCATCTATGTTGTATTTGCCTAGTTTATCAATAAGAATTTCATGCGAGACTGTGTCAAATGCCTTACTAAAGTCTAGGTATACCACATCCACCACTTCTCCTGTATCCACAAGTGTCATCATCCTATCAAAGAAAGCTATCAGATTGGTTTGACATGATTTGTTCTTTACAAATCCATGCTGGCTATTCCTTATCACCTTACCACCTTCCGAGTGTTTGCAGATGATTTCCTTAATTACTTGCTCCATTATCTTCCCTGGCACAGAAGTTAAACTAACTGGTCTGTAGTTTCCTGGGTTGTTTTTATTTCCCTTTTTATAGATGGGCACTATATTTGCCCTTTTCCAGTCTTCTGGAATCTCTCCTGTCTCCCATAATTTTCCAAAGATAATAGCTAGAGGCTCAGATACCTCCTCTGTTAGCTCCTTGAGTATTCTAGGATGCATTTCATCAGGCCCTGGTGACTTGCAGGCATCTAACTTTTCTAAGAGATAGGATATCAGCTTTGACGGCCTTTTGTGAAGTGACTGTATTGCTTTAATGTGGTGTAATGTAGCCGTGTTGGTCCCAGGATGTTAGACACACCAGGTGGGGGAGGTGATAGCTTCAACATTAACAAGTCACTGGGACCAGATGGCATTCACCCAAGAGTTCTGAAAGAACTCAAATGTGAAGTTGCAGAACTATTAACTAAAGTTTGTAACCTGTCCTTTAAATCGGCTTCAGTACCCAATGACTGGAAGTTAGCTAATGTAACGCCAATATTTAAAAAGGGCTCTAGAGGTGATCCTGGCAATTACAGACTGGTAAGTCTAACGTCGGTACCGGGCAAATTAGTCGAAACAATAGTTAAGAATAAAATTGTCAGACACATAGAAAAACATAAACTGCTGAGCAATAGTCAACATGGTTTCTGTAAAGGGAAATTGTGTCTTACTAATCTATTAGAATTCTTTGAAGGAGTCAACAAACATGTGGACGAGGGGCATCCAGTGGACATAGTGTCCTTAAATTTCCAGAAAGCCTTTGACAAGGTCCCTCACCAAAGGCTCTTACATAAATTAAGCTGTTATGGGATAAAAGGGAAGGTCCTTTCATGGACTGAGAACTGGTTAAAAGACAGGGAACAAAGGGTAGGAATTAATGGTAAATTCTCAGAATGGAGAGGGGTAACTAGTGGTGTTCCCCAGGGGTCAGTTTAGGACCAATTCTATTCAATTTATTCATAAATGATCTGGAGAAAGGGGTAAACAGTGAGGTGGCAAAGTTTGCCCGTGATACTAAACTACTGAAGATAGTTAAGACCAAAGCAGATTGTGAAGAACTTTAAAAAGATCTCACAAAACTAAGTGATTGGGCAACAAAATGGCAAATGAAATTTAATGTGGATAAATGTAAAGTAATGCGCATGGGAAAAATAACCTCAACTATACATACAATATGATGGGGGCTAATTTAGCTACGAGGAAAAAGATATTGGCGTCATTGTGGATAGTTCTCTGAAGATGTCCACGCAGTGTGCAGAGGCGGTCAAAAAAGCAAACAGGCTATTAGGAATCATTAAAAAGGGGATAGAGAATAAGACTGAGAATATATTATTGCCCTTATATAAATCCATGGTACACCCACATCTTGAATACTGTGTACAGATGTGGTCTCCTCACCTCAGAGATATTCTAGCACTAGAAAAGGTTCAGAAAAGGGCAACTAAAATGATTAGGGGTTTGGAACGGGTCCCATATAAGGAAAGATTAAAGAGGCTAGGCCTCTTCAGCTTGGAAAAGAGGAGACTAAGGGGGGATATGATAGAGGTATATAAAATCATGAGTGATGTGGAGAAAGTGGATAAGGAAAAGTTATTTACTTACTCCCATAATACAAGAACTAGGGGTCACCAAATGAAATTAGTAGGTAGCAGGTTTAAAACAAATAAAAGGAAGAAGTTCTTCACACAGCGCACAGTCAACTTCGCACAGTCAACTTGTGGAACTCCTTACCTGAGGAGGTTGTGAAGGCTGGGACTATAACAATGTTTAAAAGGAAACTGGATAAATTCATGGTGGCTAAGTCCACAAATGGCTATTAGCCAGGAAGGGTAAAGAATGGTGTCCCTAGCCTGTGTTCATCAGAGGATGGAGATGGATGGCAGGAGAGAGATCACTTGATCATTGCCTGTTAGCTTCACTCCCTCTGGGGCACCTGGCATTGGCCACTGTCAGTAGACAGATATTGGGCTAGATGGACCTTTAGTCTGACCCGGTACGGCTGTTCTTATGTTCTATTGGACAAAGTTCTGTTGGTAAGAGACAAGCTTTTCAGCCACACAGAGCTCTTCTTCAGGGTCCAGTCCTGCTTTTGTAACAGCCAAAGATTTGAATCACACCAAGAGAGAGTGAAGGTGTCAGTGAACAGCACTGTACCCTGTCTGGGAGGGAGGAGGGTTTTTCCCTCTGGTAATGCAAAGGAAGAGCTGCTAAGATCAAGGTATCTTTCTGTCTGTAAGTAGACACTTGTAGCTGAGTGGGCAGAAGCATGGTCCCCGCCTAGCTCTACAGGGGAGATGTGAGTCACACTGACTCTGATGCTGTGCCTAAGGCAGCAAGCTCTCACCCTACCATCACGGAGAAAGCAAAGTCAGAGCTGAATATGGGAGGAGGCGGCAAGGAAGGACCGATGCCAAAATACACTTGCCTTGTTTAAGGGGGAGAGAAAGGGAAAGCAGCTGGAAGATCACTGCTGGTTACATAAACACCTGCTCAGAAGGTGGCCATGGCCATAGTGGGCTCTCTTAACCAAGAAAGCACAAAACACAGCCCCCAGGAGAGGGGTCTGAGAGAGGATTCTGTCCTGGGGGTGAGGGCAGTAGGTTGACCCCTTGAGGGGAGATGAGTTCCTGGCATGTGCACAGTCCTGGGGTTGGGACATGACTCCAGGTTTGGCTTGCCAGTGTGCAGGATCTCCCTGCCTCACCAGGCCTTGGGAAGTCAGAGCCCCAGAGATGTGACTGGGTGAAAACAAAATGTCTCGGTGATTGGATTTGTTCTTATTTGCTATTGTCTTCAGGGACTCTCCACTGACCTGGGCACCAAACCCGAGACAGCTAGGCATCAGTCACACCTGCACCTCTAGGCTACCACAGAGAGTCAGCAACCCTCCTCCACCCCTTAGGTGACCATGGAGCATATAGGGGAAACTGAGGCGCACATAGTACTCCTACATAATATTTACAGAAAATTCCCACTCCGTCACATCCTTGTCCACGTAGCTGGGTGGTGGTTTGCAATACTGCGTTGCTTGATGTCCTAAAAGTAATATGCTGCAACAGGGCCCTTTGGTGTTGTACTGCCTGCAGGAATTGCTTTTGCATCTCTGTCTCCTTCTGTATTGTTTTTGGCTATGGCAATGCTGTCCCTGGTCACTGCAGTGATCTCCTGGAGAGAGAGCTCTTTGTTTCCCTCTCTGTCCTCTAGTACTGCCTCCATCTCTGTGACTTATTTATTTATTTTTTGGTGGTTGTTACCGGGGTCGGGGTGGGGAATGACTCTGTAATAATGTCTGAACATTTCAGCATTAACTTTCTACCCCTCAGGCTAGCTGGCCACTCAGCTGTTAATAAAAGGGTGGGGGCACAGCGGGTGGGGGGAGAAGGGAAAAAATGCAGCAGGCTCCACAGCTTTCCTTGGCTGAGTGGTTGTGTAACCTTGGAAAATCCTGTCCAGCTCCTTGAATTTGTACAGGTTACATGTCCCCTGCCAGATTCTTTTTCCCCCATCATCCCTCATTTTAATATAGGTCCTCATGAGCTGCTTGCTCTTTGTATGACATTGTTCATATTCTGATGGTAGCCTCTCCCATGCATCTGCTTCACAGTGTCCCCAACTGGATCTTTATTTTGGTGAGTGGTCGACCGGAGTTTCCTGCACCAAAGTTTTTCGCCAGATGATAGCGAGATCCAGGGTGTCAGCATGGCTCCAAGTGGTTGTTTGAGGCACTTGGGGTTTCTGGAGTATTATCGCAGCAATATGGATATACTAGTCTCTGGGAGCAAATGGGCAAAAGCTGGCAATGCAGCAGCCTGTAAGTAGGGCAGGGATATCCGGTCATCTTGGCCTCAAAACAGCAGAAGTACACAGGTAAACAGACTAGTCAGTTATGGTCACCTGCAAAGCAGTGTTGGGATATCAGCCAAAGTAGTTCGCAGCAGCATTGTATGCATGCAAACAATAGACCGAACTAATTCGGTTTCCAACAAAGCTAGTTCACTTTGAAAGACTCATAGACTCTAGGACTGGAAGGGACCTCGAGAGGTCATCGAGTCCAGTCCCCTGCCCTCATGGCAGGACCAAATACTGTCTAGACCATCCCTAATAGACATTTATCTAACCTACTCTTAAATATCTCCAGAGATGGAGATTCCACAACTTCCCTAGGCAATCTATTCCAGTGTTTAACTACCCTGACAGTTAGGAACTTTTTCCTAATGTCCAACCTAAATCTCCCTTGCTGCAGTTTAAGCCCATTGCTGCTTGTTCTATCATTGGAGGCTAAGGTGAACAAATTTTCTCCCTCCTCCTGATGACACCCTTTTAGATACCTGAAAACTGCTATCATGTCCCCTCTCAGTCTTCTCTTCTCCAAACTAAACAAACCCAATTCCTTCAGCCTTCCTTCATAGGTCATGTTTTCAAGACCTTTAATCATTCTTGTTGCTCTTCTCTGGACCCTCTCCAATTTCTCCACATCTTTCTTGAAATGCGGTGCCCAGAACTGGACACAATACTCCAGTTGAGGCCTAACCAGCGCAGAGTAAAGCGGAAGAATGACTTCTCGTGTCTTGTTTATAACACACCTGTTAATGCATCCCAGAATCACATTTGCTTTTTTTGCAACAGTATCACACTGTTGACTCATATTAAGCTTGTGGTCTACTATGACCCCTAGATCATATTAAGCTTGTGGTCTACTATGACCCCTACTATGACCCCTTTCTGCCATACTTCTTCCAAGACAGTTTCTTCCCATTCTGTATGTGTGAAACTGATTGTTCCTTCCTAAGTGGAGCACTTTGCATTTGTCTTTATTGAACTTCATCTGGTTTACCTCAGATCATTTCTCCGATTTCTCCAGATCATTTTGAATTTTGACCCTGTCCTCCAAAGCAGTTGCAATCCCTCCCAGTTTGGTATCGTCCGCAAACTTAATAAGCGTACTTTCTATGCCAACATCTAAATCGTTGATGAAGATATTGAACAGAACCGGTCCCAAAACAGACCCCTGCGGAACCCCACTTGTTATACCTTTCCAGCAGGATTGGGAGCCATTAACAACTACTCTCTGAGTACGGTTATCCAGCCAGTTATGCACCCACCTTATAGTAGCCCCATCTAAATTGTACTTTCCTAGTTTATCTATAAGAATATCATGCGCGACTGTATCAAATGCCTTACTAAAGTCTAGGTATATCACAAGGCTTGTTAACCTATCAAAGAATGCAATCAGATTAGTTTGACACGATTTGTTCTTTACAAATCCATGCTGGCTATTCCCTATCACCTTACCACCTTCCAAGTGTTTGCAGATGATTTCTTTAATTACCTGCTCCATTATCTTCCCTGGCACAGAAGTTAAACTAACTGGTCTGTAGTTTCCTGGGTTGTTTTTATTTCCCTTTTTATAGATGGGCACTAGATTTGCCCCCTTCCAGTCTTCTGGAATCTCCCCCGTCTCCCATGATTTCCCAAAGATAATAGCTAGAGGCTCAGATACCTCTTCTATTAACTCCTTGAGTATTCTAGGATGCATTTCATCAGGCCCTGGTGACTTGCAGGCATCTAACTTTTCTAAGTGATTTTTTACTTGCTCTTTTTTTTATTTTCTCTTCTAAACCTACCCTATTCCCGTAAGCATTCACTATACTAGACATTCCTTCAGACTTCTCAGAGAGAAGAGACTGCAGAGTTCCTGATGAATGCAGAGTCAGTGTGCTACAATGAATTGCATTGTGTATGCAAGATTTTTCAAACCAGACGAACTTGATTTAATCCAATTTAAACTTCCCATGTAGACAGGTTCTTGAAGACCATCAACAGTTCTGTGTGGTAGGTGGGTAGCCTGAGTGGCACCAGCTTATTGCTTCATCCACTCACAGCAAGGAACACTTCCGTCATTCTTTACACTTAACATTTTAAATCCATTTCCTCTCTCTCCTCCCGTGTCATTCTTCCCCTTTCTCTGGTAATAAAATATTTATGCTTTTTAGCAGCTGCCTCCTTGCTTGTCCCTGGAATCAAGTCACATTGCAGGATTTCAGAGAGACAAGGTGGGTGAGGTAATATTATAGAAATTGGTCCAATAAAAGCTATTACCAAAACCATCTTCTCTCTCCTATCCTGGGACTGACACTGGCTACAACACCACCGCATATTGCAGGGCTTGTCATACTGCAGTCGCTTCCATAGCAACAGTCTGTGCTGCCCTGAAATGCAGGTATGAATGGGAGAGGGAATTTTGCTGAACAGAAGTAAGCTGCACCCCCTACCCCTTTGGATCTGGCAGCAGGAACAGTCTTATTCAGATGTAAATCTGCCACTGGCTGGGCAGTTGTGGGGAAGCTGAAAGATACCAAGGGTTGATTTGTTTTTCATAGGTTACCCTCCCCCCCCCCCCAAATAAAATAAATCTCTGGTATGTTAGCTGCCCTGTGAAGTCTCTCCCCAAGCTCTGAAGCACTGTAAGGGTTAATGGTGATGGCCAATGGTATGACATGCAGAACAGCAGGAGAGAGCATCTCTCCTTCCTTGTGCATTTTAAGATTCATGCTGCTGTGTGTCCATGTTAGCGCACTACATTGTGCTTGAAATTGTGAACACAGATTCTCAGAGCATCTCTGAGGTAGGTCAACATTAGCTCACTGTACAGAAGAAACAAAGGGAGGCAGAGAAGCTGGGCTCTGGACCTGGCCTGTGGAGTGAGTTACTGTCACAGCGGGGAATAGACCCCAGGAGTCCCTGACTCCCATTTTCCTGTTTATTACTGTATTACCATTCTCTCCCTCTGTTGGCCATCAGAATCAATGGCAATAGGCATATACTATATGGAGCACATGGAATTGCAGGTGAAGGGATTGCTGTGATTTACGTTCCAGGAGATGCTTGAGGAGGGTGCTGTCAACCCTAACTAATCCTGACAACCCAGCGGTGTTTGCATAGTGGGTGTGTGTGGAAGTTGTGGGAATGACGGACGTGCCCTCATTTAATCGAGCTGAACTTTTGTTTTCAGGTCACTTCTCCCACGTGTGTCTGTTTCTCTAAAGCTGCAGCAGTTGAGCAGACAGTCTCATAAAGATCCAGTAAACTTTAGGTTCTGCAGTGTATGCGGTCTCAAACTGTTAGCTGTAGGGCCCAGATCCTCAAATGGATTTAGGCTCCTAGTGCCTAGTGATTTCAATACAAGTTAGGAGCCTAAATACCTTTTTGAGACTCTGGGCCTGTGTACCTTGGAATTGCCTCTGTTCTAATTTTCTCTGGGTGTCCTGTAAGATGGGGAGTACTCTGCTTACATGTAGTAAAGCAGCACCTTTCCTTTCCTAGGCACTGCAAGTGCCTTCACACGGGGACACTGTAGTGCAAACAGACATCTAACTTCCATGGGTATTTTTCTTGGGCTAGATCAGACCATCTGCATTTGCTGTGTTACATTTTGTCCTCTGTCCCCTTCATGTCCTCTCTGCCCATGTACTTGGAGGGCAGTGCTATCCAGAGCGAGTGGATCGCTACCACGAAAAGAAAGCCTTTGGTGTATTGGAATCTACTGTGAATCAGTGGCAAAAAGCTACTGTAAAATGTACTGGCCTGTTTTACCTGAAGACGTCCGTAGCTGGAGCTGCATAATACTGCACAAAGACTTGCTTGAGTTAGTGGGAGCCCCTTGCTGCCCTGTTCCTGCATTTCATTTTTCAACTCTGTGCTAGGTGTGGGTGGGTATTCTACAGCAGTGAGGAATTTGGGATTGGTGGGGAGAGGTGGAGAAACCTGCTCAGCTAAATCAGCCCACAAGTCAACTGTTATGAAAGGAACAGTTCAATCAGGTGGAGGCCCTCAGCTGGAACTGCAGGCCTCTCTCAAGAGAACCACAACCTGTGAGCCTGAGGGATGGCTTACTTTGGTTAATGATGAGAGTGGTTGCATTTCATACTGCTCTCTGGAGAAGGATTCCCAGTGCCTGGTTACAGCTTGTATGTTGTATCTGTGCACTGTTGCTTACCTGTCTTGTCTACTTAGTGGGTAAGCTCTTCAAGATGGGTACTGTCTCTTACTGTATGTGTACAGCACCTAACATCATAAACCCTGATCCTGAGTAGGGCCTGTAACTGCTTCTCTAATGAAATGCTGTCAAATGGATAAAATGCACTGGAGACCTAGTTTTAACATCACTGCACATTGTAATGCTATATCTGCTCTCCTATTTCTTTCTTCTGTACTTAAACTATGCCTATCTTTCTTTCTGTTTTTAAAATAAAATCTGAAGCCAACACTTTCAAAAGTGCTTATGGGCAGCACCCCAAATCCATATTTAAGCACTTAACCAAAGGGTTTTAACTCATCACAGTAGGACAGATCAGGACCGGCGCCAGGATTTTTGGCGACCTAGGCAGGGGTCCTTCCACGCTCCTGGTCGGCGGCAATTCGGCGGGGGGAGGGCGGGTCCTTCCATGCTCCCGGTCTTCGGGGCACTTCAGCAGCGGATCCTGGAGCGAGTGAAGGACCTGCCGCAGAATTGCTGCCGAAGACCCGGAGCGTGGAAGGACCCCCCGCCGCCAAGGGTGGCAAAATGCTGCCCCCCTCCCCAATCCTGGTGTCCTAGGCGACCGCCTGGGTTGCCTAAAGGGAAGCGCCGGCCCTGGGACAGATGGCATCCACCTAGGAGTTCTGCAGGAACTCAGATATGAAGATACAGACCTGACAACTGGAGTGTGTAATCTATCTCAGAAATCAGCCTCTCTAGCAGATAACTGGAAGATAACTAATATAGTGCCAGTTTTTAAAGGGGTTCTGGAGAAGATCCTGGCAATTACAGACCAGCATGGCTAACTTTGGTACCTGGCAAATTTGGAGAAACGATAGTAAAGAATAGACTCAGATATCTAGATAAACGTGATTTAGTAGGGAAGAGTCAACATGGCTTTTGAAAAGGGAAGTCATGCGTCACCACTCTGCTAGAATTCTTTGAGGGGGGTAAGGATGATCCAGTTGATAGTGTAGTTGGATTTTCAGAAAAGCTTTGACAAGGTCCCTCACCAAAGACTCTTAAGCAAACTAAGTAGCCATGGGCTAAGAGGGAAAGTCCTCTCATGGATCAGTAACTGGCTGAAAGATGGAAACAAAGGATAGGAATAAATGGTCAGTTTTAACAGTGCAGAGAGGTGAACAGCAGGGTTCCTCAGGGACCTGTATTAGGACCAGTGCTGTTCAAATATTATCATTAATGAGCTGGAAGAGGGGATGAACAACGAAGAGGCAAAGATTGCAGATACAAAATTATTCAAGATAATTAATTAAGTCTGAAGCTGACTATGAGGATTTACAAAGGTATCTCTCAAAACTGGGTGAGTGGGCAGCAAAAAGGCAAATGAAATTTGGAGTTGATAAGTACAATAATGCACGGGGCGGGGGGTGATCCTAACTGTACATATACAGTGATAGGTTAAATTAGCTGTTACCCCCACAAGAAAGAGAGCTTGGAATCACAGTGGATAGTTCTCTGAAAATTTCTGCTTAGGGTTCAGCCGCAATCAAAAAGGCTAACAGTATTTTAGGAGCTATTAGGAAAGTGATAGAACGTAAGACAGAAAATATACTACTACTACTACTATATAATTCCATGGTGCACCCACACCTTGAATATTGTGTCCAGTTCTGGTTCCTCCATGTCAAAATTTCAGAGGAGGACTACAAAGATGATTCACTTAGGAAGGAACATTCAGTTGCACACATACAAAATGGGAAAGGATAACCTAGGAAAGAATACTGTAGAAAGGGATCTTGGGGTCAGAGTGGACCACAAGCTGAATATGAGTCAACAGTGTAACACCATTGCAAGAAAAGCAAACATCTTTCTGGGATGTATTAACTGGAGAGTTTGTAAGCAAGACACAAGGTGATAAGGCCTCAACTGGAGTATTGTGTCCAGTTCTGGATGCCACATTTCAAGAAAGATGTGGACAAATTGGAGAAAGTCCAAACAAAAATGATTAAAGGTCTAGAAAACATGACCTATGAGGAAAGATTGTCTTTTCCAGACTAAACAAACCCAGTTTTTTCAGAGGGGGGATGTGATAATAGTTTTCAAGTACATAAAGAGTTGTTACAAGGCAGAGGGAGAAAAATTGTCCTTGTTAACCTCTGAGGATAGGACAAGAATTAATGGGCTTAAATTGCAGGAAGGGGGAGGGTTAAGTTGGATAGTAGGAAAAACTTCCTAACTGTCAGGGTATTCCAGTTAAGCACTGGAATAAATTTCCTGGGGAGGTTGTGAGATCTGTCATTGGAGATTTTAATAATTATGTTAGACAAACAGAGCTACTACTTAGTCCTGCCTTGAGTGCAGGGGACTGGACTAGATGACCTCACAAGGTCCCTTCTAGTTCTATGATAAGGGTATCAAACAGCTTTTGATCCAGGAGAGTGTAAAATAATCAGGGATGTTCAGCTTAGAAAAGAGACAACTAAGAGGGGATGTGATAGAGATCTATTAAATCATGAGTGGCGTGGAGAAAATGAATAGAAAAGTGTTATTTACCCTTTCCCACAATACAAAAACCAGGAGTCACCCAATGAAATTAATAGGCAGCAGGTTTAATTCAGGAGAAAGTACTTTTTCATACAACACACAGCCTCTGGAACTCATTGTCATGGGATGTTGGGATGACCAAAAATATATCTGGGTTAAAAAAAGGACTGGATAAGTTCATGGGGGATAAGTCCAATTAACTATGTCAGGGACACCATCCCATGCTTGAAGTGACCCTAAACCTCTGACTGCCGGGAGTGGAAGGCAGGTGGAACACTCCATAGTTGTTCTGTTCTGTACACTTCACCTGAAACTCTGGTACTGGCCACTGTTGTAGACAGGCTACATGGTCTGATCTGGGATGGCAGCTCCTATGTTCTTATTGTCTCATTTCAATTTGAGTGGTGGGTGTGTATTAGCTGTGAAAATCAGGCACATTGTGTCAAAATAGGCATCTAGCAATTGAGGTACACAAGTAGTGGCTGATCTTAAAGATGTTGGCCTTAATTTCTCTCTACCTCAGTTTTACGCACCCTGATATGACTAGCGTGAAGCTTTGTATATAAAGTGCTTTGAGATTGTCTCCTATATGCCATGACAGGACAAAATGTTATAGGAGAGCAAAGACAGTAGCTCCTTCTCTTAAGGATCCAGAACTATTTCACTTCTTCCCCCCCCCCTGCCCTTTTCCCCCCAGTTGCTCATAGCTGTTTAAAACCTTTACTTTTTCATGCTGAAATTTTCCGTGCTCGGTCGCTATTAAGGTGATCGTGTGTGTAAGTTTGAGTAAAATCAGCTCCACCACTGAGGGAGAGAGACTGAAAAATAAAATCACCCCTCACGAAATTCTTGACTTTTTCTTTGAACTGCTTTGAACAAGTCAAGAATTTCTTTAGGGGTGGCAGGTGATTTTATTTTTCAGTCTCTCTCCCTCAGTGGTGGAGCGAGACTGAAAAATAAAATCACCCCCCACCCCTAAAGAAATTCTTGACTTGTTCTTTGAACTGCTCCAGCATGACAACTGCTCTTACAGTCATGTACACTAAAACCCTTTACTTTCTCCGCTTTTGCTATTGTTGACTTGTGCTTGGGTGTTACTGGGGTTTCTCAGAACCCAAGGCAATGGTAACTTAACTCAGTGGCTCTCCAGATTACAGTACCCCTTTCAGGAGTCTGATTTCTCTTGCATACCCCCAAGTTTTGTTTCCCGGGGTTCTTTTAGCCCAAAGCTCTTGGTAATTTTTACTGTGTTCGAGGTGGTGTCAGGAAATAAATCAGGGGAGACACGATCACCTGACCGATAGATGGCTGGCACAAACAGGACAACACAAGAGTGCTTTCACTTAAAGCTAAACTTTACTTAGTCTCAAGCATTTACACATGTCCACAGCAAGTTAGTAAAACACCCTTAACCCTTGATAATTACCAAAGCTGAGTATGGCTCTCGAGTGACACAGCGACAGGCTTCCGGTGGCCAAATCTTCTGTCTGCCAGTGGGGACCGCAAGATGTATCCAGAGGGAGAGTCCAAAAAGAGTCCCCAAATGAGCCCAGCTATCTTAGGCTTTTTTCCCCCTATTTATGCATTAGTAATAGAATGACATGTCCCTTAAAGAAAACTTGTGAAGTGAGCAGTTTTAATGGTCAAGCAAGAGGTTCCTTCTGATTATTGATTAACCAGGTGTGGGTTTTTCCAGAGTTTTCAGCCTTGAGACCCCAATAGACATTCCTGGGCACATCCTGCTTTTTTAAAATGCAAGTATCAGCAACTTCAACACAATTCTTATCAGGAAGGACATGGGGTCAAGCTACCCTTTCTGTGGCACTCCAAACCCCTCCCCTCCTGCCCTGGGCAAGCTGAGATTGCTTAATAGGTTGCTTTTAACAATAAGCCATATTGGTTTCAGGCACTTTACTGGTTTGCCAAAATCTCCCTGTACAGTTTCACCTCACTTAAAAACTGTTTGCTTACAAAATCAAACATAGAAATACAAGAGTCCCAGCACATTATTACTGAAAAACTGCTTACTGTCTCATTTTTACCATATAATTATAAATCCATTGCAATATAAATATTGTATTTACTTTCAGTGTCTATTTACCTAAGGGCAGGAAATGGTTTTGAGGAATCAGCAGCTAGGTTTCAGTGGGCCCTGCCTTCTGTCTGACTGCTGGAGAGCTTAGATGTCAATTCCTCGCCCAATTGGACTGTTCCAAAGCATATTCTTTCGCCTATTTTTTTATAACTAACTTTAAACAAAACAACCTATTGGGTTTTCCAAATTTTCCTAATTTCAATAAAACATCTTATTACTTTTTATTAAAACATTTCTAGTTACACCAATAATGTATTAGAGGCATTTAAAACCAAGGTCACTATTGACTCACTCTCTTTCATACTTGTTAACTTTCTGTCCCATCTTCCCATTCTGATTAAGAAACTGCAACTGGAGTTGTCTGCCCTTCCTTCACAAAGGCCTAAGATTTTCCTAGCTTTGTGATGTTTAGTTTTCAGCTGGCAGTGGCTGAACATACAAAATTGTTGGCTGCCATATTGTCAAATTCTTGGGTATGCACAGCAGGAATGTGAGATTCTGGGGTAACACAGGCACTAGCCATGGCTGAAGGCAATTTAAACACCATTTATCTGATTTGCAGTCTGGTGCGTGGTCTACCTGCCTACTCAGTTGGGCTTTTGGGCTGGCATTAGTACCTGCCTTTTCCCACCACCTAGAAGCACATCTGAACTGGCCACCTTCCTGTTAAAAGTGTATCCATATTTATTAGCCTATGAAGTCCTTTTTCCATGTATGATCAGAATGCAGCTATCATTTCAGAACAGTGTTGTAAAACAACCAAGAGCTGGGGATTAGCACTGGAGCCTGGCTCTTGCACCACTAAGGTGGGTCTGATTTGTCCCTTAGCAACGCTTCCTTGGGCTGTGTTAATTATGCCAGAGGGTGAGCTGAAACAATAGATGTGGCAATCCATGTGCACGCTTGCCTCTCCCATGGGTGACTCGCTTTTGGCCTAGCTACCCTTCTCTAGTGTCCTGTTGGCTTAGGAGGAGTGTTCAAATCCTCTCATGAGCTCCAGCATCACTTCCATAAAAACCCTCACGTTCTCCTGTTGACTGTTTAACTTTTAATTAAAACTAAACTCAGCTGTCCTGTCCTAGGCATCTTTTACAGATGGTAAGCAACATCTCACCTGTCCACAGCAAGCCCAGCCCGTTTCTTTGGGATGTCTTGTAATATTATTGGTCCTTAGCCACTCTTCTTCAGAGCTCTGTTGCATTAATCCCACCCTCCCCCTGCACCCTTTGTGCTAGTGCAGTAGTTCTCAACATGGGGCACATACATCTGGGGGTATGCAAAGGTTTTCCAAGGGGTACATCATCTCATCTAGATATTTGCCTAGTTTTACAACAGGCTACATAAAAAGCACTAGCAAAGTCAGCACAGACAAAAATTTCACACAGACGATGACTTGTATATATTGCTCTATATACTATACACTGAAATGTAAGCACAATATTTATATTCCAGTTGATTGATTTTTTTTAATTATATGGTAAAAATGAGGAAGTCAGCTATTTTTCAGTAATAGTGTGCTATGACACTTTTGTATTTTTTATGTCTGATTTTGTAAGCAAGTCATTTTTAAGTGAGGTGAAACTTGGGCATACACAAGACAAATCAGACTCCTGAAGGGGGTTCACTCAACCTTTCCAGATTACAATCACTTTGCTAATGTACCTGGAGACAGCAGTGGATGTTTCCCACTGTTCTATTTACCAGAATCCTTTTTCTACAGCTGGGGAAAATAAGACAGAGAGAAACTAAGTGACTTGACCAAGGTGATATGAGTGTGTCAGTGTGTGTATTGCCACCTTCTAGAGGCTGGTTCCCTTAGAGGGTAACAACCCACTACTGCTGGCAGTTACTTTGTTAGTTCAAGTGGTTGAGGTCTGTGCTGAGTGTTAAATAAAGGCTGGGGTTACACACTGAATGAAGGGAATAAAAAGAACTTGAATAACTATGCATTCAGTGAACAAGGCAGGGAGCCTAGGGAAAAAACTAGGTTGCGGTCATATAACTAGAGGGTCACACAGTTCATAGCTTCTGTAGGCTGAGATCACTGCACACAATGGGGCTCCTTGCATCCCTTCATCCCTTCCTCCCCCCACAAGCTCTCTGTGTGCCATCCTCCCATCCCCCTGCAGTTCAAGGTCTTCCCATAACCTCTGTCCCCCACATGCGCTCCCTCATGTCTTCCATTCTAGGGTCCCCTATTTTCCTCTCCTTCCAGGGGCTTTGTGTGACCCTCCATTCCTCTTCTCTGCCCCATGCCAGGAGCTCTGTGCCACCCTCTTCCCCTTCTCTGTCCTATGCCAGGGGCTCTCTGTGCCCCTGTTTCCCTTGTGACTATGCCTGTCTTAACCTACCTGTGTCTAGAGGGGGACATGCTTTGTATCTTTTGAAGGCCAAGCTCACTGCACACACCAGGGCTCCTTGCATCCTTCTATTCCCCCCCATCCCCCTAAGCTCCGTGTGTGTCACCCTCCTGGCCCCCGCTAGTTCAGGAAGAGATCTAAATAGGTCAATTTGTATAATTGGTAATTTGTTAAATGATTTATTTGTCACCTGGGCTACATAGCAAAATTATGTTGACCAGTGTCAACTTGTTTCGTGATAGTTTTGCATGTGTCCATGGCTAAATTTGTCTCCCGCCGCCACTGCCACACTGTTACATGGACACAGTCACACCACCTCCCTGAACAACATAAGGTCAAGCAGAGAGAAGTCCCTCATATGTCAGCATGTTAAACTCCCTTGGGATTCTGGGCAGAGTGGAGATGGAGGAGGTAGTTATGCTGCAAAGTGTTATTGGCAGCCATGAACCAGCTCTTAGACCTACAGTCTGATCCCATGTTCAGAAGTTATCACCTTGCATTCCCAAGGAGCAGAGGAAAGCTTTTAAGTTGAGCATAGAGCCTCAAGTCCCTCAGCCATTGGAAGCCTGTAGGATGATGTATGTGCACCGGAAGCTGATGTCAGTTTGCAACGGCAACCTTAATTTGGTCATTTCCTAACTTCTGAGTACTTACTTGGCAGCCGTAAGTTCCTTTAATATTGTTATCTTGGCTGCCATATGGATTATAGTGCAGAATTTCATTCATTGCCTCAGTGGGTAGTTCTCAAAGGCCGGGCTATAGCTCCCCAGTGGGTTTCCATAGGTCATAAACCGGTCCCTGTTGGCAGCCATTCCACTGCTGGGTGCTTCTAGTCAGCACTGTCCATACTCTTCCGACACCATATGCAAAGTGACTGGACCCGTCACACTGATGCTCTCCCAAAACACAGGGAAGCAAAACATCCAATATCAGGGAGGCACTGAACAACGCTAGCGCCGTCATGGGCAAAAGGGAGAGAGAGAGAGCAAAACTCCTCTGGCCCGTGAGAGCGGAAGCCTGCCCCTCTCCAGCAATGAGGGAAGGAGAGGGCCTCCTTCCAAACGGGCCTTAAGGTTGCCGGGAGAGTGGAGCACCTCCTCCACATATGCCGGGATCAAGAGCTCCACTAGGAATCCCTTGAAGGACTAAGAGCAGTAGCTCAAAGGATTCTGGGAGATGGGGGTCACATGCAGGGGACGGAGGAATAGCTGCATCTTGCAGTACTGGAGGGGAGAGGATGAGACCTATCAGCTTGTGTAGACTGTACATTTCCTTATAATGATAGCACTACTTCTAGTGCCTGCGGCTCCCAACGTGCTTTACACACTGTGCAGGATTCAGCCCACAACTTGGAATGCTGGAGCTTCTCTTGCTGCCCAGGGAACTGCCCACAGTGCTGTAGGACAGGAAGTGGGGAAGAATTCTCTGACCAGTGGAACCAGCAGTGGGGTAAGATTTACCTATGGAATGCAATGCTCCAACCAGGCATTTGTCCGAGACAGCAGGGGCAAACACCCTGAGTCGGGGCACAGGGCTAGGGACTCCTTCTTTAGGAAGGTTGCCCCATGAATCACCGTTGTCATTTCCTGCAGCACTTGTGTCTCCCATCCAAGCACTGGGCACCCTAGACCTTGCTTAGCTTTATCTGTTAAGACCACAGTCCCAAGCAGTAGAGTTTTAACCAGGGAAGGGATGAGATGGGCTTCAGAGTGTGCACTGCTGAACAGCTGTTCATCAGTCATAAGCAATGTCCTTCTCATTAACACGCTCGCTTTCTGCATTCAGTGCACCTAATTTTAAATGAGCTAAGATACATGAATGAACATATATCTGGCTTTTAAACCTCCCAGGTGACTACGTGGGGAGGTGTCCCTGTAAGCGGGCTATTGGTGTGAATCAGAAGCGTTTGTGGCTACGCTGGATCGTCAGACTTCTGGACTCATATGTGCTATTCAGGCATCAGTAATCACTTCTTAATATAACAGTCTTCCTCTTGGCCCATCCTGCTTTGTCAGTCACCTCCTTGCCTTTTTTTTGAGTAATGTCCATCTCAGAGCCAACCAGTTTCCTCTGTGAAATGAAACCATACCCCCTTGGGCTGTGATCTCACCAGATCTCATGTGCTGGGCAGGTGCTTTAATGTTCCAAGTTATTAGATGTTATGTCAGAGGTCCCCAAGCTGTGGGGCGTGCCTCCTTGGGGGGTGCAGAGGAACATTTTGGGAGGAGTGTGAACCCCCAGGCCTGCCCCCATCAGGGTTGGGGAAGGAGTGCCACCTAGCTTGGCTGCCGGCCCCATGCCAGGGATCCCGTCTGCTAGCTCCACGCCCAGAGCTCCACTCCCAGCTCCAGCTGTGGCCCCAGCCTCAGCCCCCTTACCTCATGCGAGTGTCCATCCTGCTCCCGACCCCGGTTGCTGCAGCTGTGTCTCCAAAATTGTGGCCTGTACTGTGGGTTCTCATCCCGATGCATTGTAGCATGTATTAACTTCTTCCGCCTCGATCCACTTGTCGTAGTCTGGATCAGACCTTTTTGTGTCCTGGCCATTGTGTTTTGTCAAGTGATTAAAAATGTATGGAATATTAAAACAGAAAAGCTGACCCACTTTAACCAGTCACATCACTCTTTGTCCTCTTTCGATTTGCTGGGTTTTTTCAAACCGCATCTTCTGTCTGTCACTTGTCTTCGCCCTGCCCTCTGAAACTTCAAGCCTTAGAAACCTCCAGTGTTGCCAGACTCTTAACAGATCCAGGGATAAACCAAGTGGGTATTGCATTGATTACTGTGTCACTAATCGTTACAGGGATTGAAAATGGCATTGGGCCAGGACCTTTATAGTTCACTTGGGATCACTGCTATAAAAAGCGTTGCTAGTCTGAAGGACCAATGACAAATTCAAGATCTGATGTATTGCAAACGAACAAGGCTACAGAGCCAGGCTATATGTCACTGGAAAATCAGGAATCCTGTCTTAATAGCTTCTAGCATTGGTGGGTCCCAACCCTTTGGCTGAAGTGTTTCCCCCAAGTTCGATTCTAACATTATTTTAGAACCTAAAGAACATCTAGCGCTAAAAAGAAAATGCTCTCTACTGTCTGAAAGCTGGGCCTCTCAGCTTTCAAGTGTTATGAAGCATTAATCTCTAATATTAATGGTTAATAGGTTACCAGCTGCTACAATCACACCGAAATTGCAGCTGCAAGGGGGTAAGAAGGTAATAAGAATGACATGACTTCATGGTCTGGTGTTTCAGAACCCACCATTAACAGTGCCTTTGAGACCAGTGAAGTTTGTGGCAAGTGTCAGAAATGGTTCAATCCACACTGGAGACAGGCCTTTGAGTGCCAGCCGTGGAAAATTACAGGGATGGCGCTGGATGTCAAGGATTTGGAAAGACTTGGGCCTTTTGAATCCAGCTTGAATCAAGAGTGTTCAAAAGTAGTTACCATCTCATGGTTATTCAAGAATGTGGCCCATGCAAAGTGCGTTTGGTGGATCCTTTCTCTGTAAGAGGTGTCTGCTTTCAGGGTTCAGACTGTGGAGTAGCCAGCCAGAGCCGGCTGCCTGAGCACCTTAATCTGTCTCTGACACTGCTAATTTTCAGGACTTTAAAAGCAATTCAGTTTTTCTGCTGTCTCTCTGCCGAGCTGCTCAACTGTCCTCTTCCTAACTGCAAAACTGCAGCATTCGTGACTATAACACCCTCCCTCAAGGAAAAACACAAATCTACTTCCACTAGCTCCACATTCTCACTATGTTTCAGGTGTCCCACCCGCCCGGGGGAGATGGCTTGATGATTCAGAGGGTGGTTCAGCGGCATGGCCCATTCATTCTTTGAGTTCTCCCCAAGACTGCCAACTAAAGGGCTGGCAGGGATGCATAAATCCATCTAACAGGAACTGTACTGAAGCCACCAACTAAGAGGGTATGTCTACCTGGGGATAAAAGCCCCATGGCATGGCTGACCCATGTCAGCTGCCTCAGGCTTGTGGGGCTAAAAATGGCTGTTCAGGCTTGGGCTGGAGCCCAACCTCTGGGACCTTGCCTGAGTGTCTACATAGTAATTTTTCAGCCCTGGAGCCCAAGACCTGCGAGCCAGCTGCACATTTGTTATCCCCGTGTAGACAGAGAGAGAGGCCAGCAGAGGCATCAGCTATTGGATATTACTATGCTTAGTCAGATTCAGACTGGTAACCTAGAAAAAGTTCCCCTTACATCTCCCAGTCCTTGGCAAGGTTTGCTGATGGGTCCAATGCATTTCAGCGTGTGACATGCAGTAAACTGTGGGCTTGCTTAAATGTATAATTCTTCTTGCTTGTGTCTTAATCTTAGCTACCCACTGCTTAAGCTCCCCTTACCTGGAACGGGCCCTGTGGAGTACAGCACCCTGGTGAAGGATTACTCACCACCGTCTTCAGAGCCAGGCCACCAGCAAGGAGATCCTAGTGAGAGACCTGATTGGGTAGGTCTTTTGTGTGTGTGTGTATGTGCTGCCCCCTGCTGACTTGTGTGTGTGCACGCACGTACGCACGCACCTGAGAGAGAGAGCCGGGGGGCGGTGGGGAGTTCACTCTGGTGTTATTTGCACCTTAATATAGTGAACGGAAGAAGTGCCTTGTGATCTCACCTCGCCTGGCTGTTAAATTCAGGGCTAATGTACTCCTGTTGTTAGACTTGAATGCTGTAGGAGACCCAATTCTGGGCATTCAGAGTGGATGGGTAGAAGCTTTCAAATGCTGTTCAGCAGGAGCCTGCAGTCCAAGGGGAGACAGAGAACCGTATCCTGAGTCAAGTGTTGCATTTTGCTTGCTGCTTTTTTTCACAATTATTATTCAGTTGTGTTAAGTCAATTTAGTGCTAGTGGTAGGTGCTGGATTCTTCTTAGTGTATGTGCAATGTGCTGCTGGCGGCACGTGACCAGGATTCAGCACCGAATATGGTTCACTGGTTGCATCCTTAGCTTTCCTGGCCTGGGCCACGGTCTGACGGGGTGCACGACATGAACGCTGATCCTTGCCCCTGGGGCTGGATTGACAGCCCAGAAAACAAAAGGTCTCAGTTCTTCCCCTCCAACAGGGACAGCGCGGGCAGTGACAGGGCAAGTTGCCCCCACCACTCTGCTAGCATGCCTCAGCCCTGCCATGGGACACTCCACCGCATAAGGGTGAGAATAGAGCTCAGCCAGTCTGTACAGCTGCTATCGTCCATGGAGATGCTACCAATCAGGGGGTCACTTACTGCTGTACCCCTGTCTGTGGGGATTTGGTCTCTGATCTACCAACCAGTTCACAACTCCTGCTCCACTGACCAGCCACCAGAACAGAATGACTGGTCCATCACTGCCAGGCTGAGCTGGGATCAGGCTGCTGGCCTGGAGGTGAAAGGCTGTGGATCCCAGTCCCTGTGCCTTGAGCACTTCAGTACATCCTCTATGTTCTCTCCTTTGGCTCGGCTAGCTGCCTGGAGTGTTCGCAGTAACTAGGAGCCATTTGGTGCCAGTTCAGGTCTCATCTCCAACATTTATGCCTATTTCTTAAGGGCAAAACCAAGCGTTTTCCATTTGAGGTTAAGCAGCCACACTCGGAGCTGGGTGACTGTCACAGAGTGATGAGCCCATTGTGCTCTGGCAGTGGAGGCATGAACAAAGGGTTAACACTGACTTGGGTAGAAGCCAAGGGTTTCTTGTATCAGCCAGGATCATGAAAATCAATGCTGCTGGTGTCCGAATGTACCAGGTAGGGGTTTGACTTTTCTTTGGCATGAGCAGCCTGTATCCACAGCCCTTGTTCTGGAGGCTAGGGACAGTTCTAAAACCGCCCCCTGCTCAGCATAGCTCTGCAATGCCCTTCCCTCCTAACCTGCGGGATCCCTGGGTATCCTAGTCCTTGGCACATCACAGTTCTGTCAGGGCACTTCAAGCCTAACTTGCAGCCCCCTGCTTTTACAGTCCAAGGCCTCTCTTCAGCAGAGGCTGCCAAGTGCATGAACATTTTTGGTAGATCACGGTGTCCCCACTAATTTGGCTGTGGCTGAAGCCACCTGCCTTCCTCCAGGCTCCTGCAGTCGCTCCACTGCAGTCAGCCCTAGAAGCAGCTCGTGTGTACAGGGCTATAGGCTCAGGCTGCAGCTGGCTGAGGAAAGCTTCTCTTCAGCCATGGCACTCAAGTTAGCTGCTAGAGCTTGAAGAGTGTGGCCACCAGAGGCCACACCTACTCCAAAGCGGCATGCAGCCTGCCGAGAAGGAATGGGAGAGCTACCTGGTGAGGGGGGAATGCGAGGGAATAAAAGCTATGAAGCTAGAAAGAAACCAGAAAATGAGAGGAGGAAAACAGGCCATGGTCGGGTGTGGCACAAGAGGGCATGTGGGGGGCACCTGTCCCTCATCTGTCACAAAAGAGGGGACTGCAAGAAGGAAGGCTTAGGGGTCGATACTGTAGGGTTTGTAGGAGAGATTCCTGCTCACTCTGCAGGCTTGCAGACTCCGCTATCTCCAGAAGGTCACCTCTCTCTCTCCCCCTGTTTTCCCCACAGTACCTGGGTGCTCCCGTGGCCTACATCCAGCAGATCTTGGTGAAAGCCACGGTCTCGCCATGGCACAAGAACTTCCTCGCTGTGGATGTGTTCCGCTCGCCGCTCTCCCGCGTCTTCCAGCTAGTGGAGGAGATCAGAAACCACGCCCTGAGAGACAGGTAAACGCCCATGGATTAGAGAGTCCAGATACGGAACTGGGCCTGCCAGTGTCACGCTGACCCCCCCACTAGTGCTCTGTGGGTCTAGCCATCAGGATTGAATCCTTAGACTCCTGGCAATAAGGAAAGCAAGAAACTAGGTGGGCTTCAAGGCAAATGATGTCACATCCTTTCCACACCCTGGTGTAGACAAGCTCATATTACTCAAAAAGTAATAGCAAAAAAATGTTGAAGTACATCAGAAGCAGGAAGCCTGCTAAACAACCATTGGGGCCATTGAACGATTGAGATGCCAGAGGAGCACTCAAAGACAATAAGGCCATTGCAGAGAAGCTAGATGAATTATTTACATTGGTCTTCACAGCTGGGGATGGGAGGGAGACTCCAAAACCTGAGTCATTCTTTTTAGGTGACAAATCTGAGGACTGTCCCAGATTGAGGTGTCATTAGAGAAGGTTTTGGAACAAATCGATACACTGAACACTAAGAAGTCACCAGAACCAAACGGTACTTACCCAAGAGTTCTAAAGGAACTCAAATGTGAAATTGCACAACTTCTAACTGGTATGTAACCTATCATTTACATCAGCTTCTGAACCAGATGACTGGAGGATAGCTAATGTGACACCAAGTTTTTAAAAAGGCTCCAGAGGCAATCCCGGCAATTACAGGCCGGTAAGCCTAATTTCAGTACCAGGCAAACTGGTTGAAACTATGGTAACGAACAGAATTATCAGATACATAGATGAACATGATTCATTGGGGAAGAGTCAACATGTTTTTTGCAAAGGGAAATCATGCCTCGCCAATGTATCGGCATATGAAGAAGTGAGGTTTTTTTACCCGCGAAAGCTTGTGCCCAAATAAATCTGTTAGTCTTTAAGGTGCCACCAGACTCCTTGTTGTTTTCCCAATGTATTGGAATTCTTTGAGGGGGGTCAACAAACATATGGACATGAGTGATCCAGTGGATATAGTGTACTTGGATGTTCAGAAAGTCTTTGACAAGGTCCCTCACCGAAGGCTTTTAAGCAAAGCAAGCAGTCATGGGACTGGAGGGAAGGTCCTCTCGTGGATCAGTAACTGGTTAAAGGACAGAAAACAAATGATAGGAATAAATGGTCAATTTTCAGAATGGAGAGAGGTAAATAGTGGTGTCCCCCAGGAGTCTGTGCTGGGACCAGGGCTGTTCAACATATTCATAAGTGATCTGGAAAAAGGGATAAACAGCGAGGTGGCAAAATTTGCAGACAGTATAAAACTACTCAAGATAGTTAATTCCAAAGCAGACTGCAAAGAGTTACAAAGGAACCTCACAAAACTAGGTGACTGGCCAACAAAATGGCAGATGAAATTCAGTGTTGATAAATGCAAAGTAATATATGCTGGAAAACATAATCCCAACTGTACAAATAAAATGACGGGGGTCTAAATTAACTGTTACCACTCAAGAAAGAGATCTTGGAGTCATTGTGGATAGTTCTCTGAAAACATCCACACAGTGTGAAGCGGCAGTCAAAAAAGCAAACAAAATGTTGGGAATCATTAAGAAAGGAATAGATAATTAGACATAAAATATCGTATTGCTTTTATATAAATCCATGGTACGCCCACATCTTGAATACTGCGTGCAGATGTGGTCACTCCATCTCAACAAAGATATATTGGAATTGGAAAAGGTACAGAAAAGTGCAACAAAAATGATTAGGGGTATGGAACAGCTTCCATATGAGGAGAGATTAAGAAGACTAGGACTTTCCAGCTTGGAAAAGAGACGATTAAGGGGGGATATGATTGAGGTGTATAAAATCATGACTGGTGTGGAGAAAGTAAATGAGTGTTATTTACTCCTTCTCATAACACATGAATTAGAGGCCACCAAATGAAATTAGGCAGCAGATTTAAAACAAAAGAAAGTATTTTTTCACACAATGCACAGTCAGCCTGTGGAATTCCTTGCCAGAGATGTTGTGAAGGCCAAGACTATAACAGAGTTCAAAAAAGAACTATATAAGTTCATGGAGGATAGGTCCATCAATGGCTATTAGCTGGGAAGGGCAAGGATGGTGTCTTTAGCCTCTGTTTGCCAGAAGCTGGGAATGGGCGACAGGGAATGGATCACTTGATGATCACCTGTTCTGTTTATTCCCTCTAGGGCATGAGGCATTAGCTACTGTAAGGAGACGGAATACTGGGCTGGATGGATCTTGGATCTGACCCAGTATGGCCGTTCTTATGTTCTTACATTTTTATGTGCCAGAGAAGCTGCCTGTGCTATGTTCAGAAAGAGCTTTCGATAGCCTTCCAGTTACAACCTTGGGCTGATGTCCTTGCTACACAGTGTTGGTCTTCAGTTCAGCTGCCCTTTTATCACATGTGTGGATCACTATCTGGTGATGCCGCACATTTGTCAGTGGCAAGTTATAAATCGTCTCCTCCTGGTATGCACGGTATCTCTGATTACTGTGACAACGTCCTTGATGGGTATCCACACTGCATGGAAATGAAACAAGGCTTCCTGTGCTCCGTGTCCAGCTAGACCTCAGCTCTGGGACAAGTGCCCCATTTCTGTCGCAGAGAAATAATTTCCAAGCCAGGTGTTCTTGAATTAAATCTGAAATTAATAACACAGTCAGTGCCATATTCTGGGGCTCACAGCTCATTTTGACATCAAATTCCGTTTATTTTAGTCTGCTAAATTGTTAAAGTGCTGCAAAAAAGCTGTATAGGAAAAAGTGTATCTGCATGTTGAAGCTGTCAGTGGGGGATTGGGCATCTCGGTACTGGACAGCCAGGGCTTTTTCCATCCAGAAAATATAGGAGGCAGTTTGCGTTTTTTTGCCCTGGAGACAGTTAAGACTTTGGACAGTTGTCCCTTCTGGGCAGGGACAGGGATGTCTTGAAATTTTTGTAGTGGTTTGAACACCTAATTCCAGACCCCAGCAGCTTTGAGGGCAGTTAGCCATTCCATTGCATCCTGTCCCAGCCTCTATCACTGCATCCGACATTAGAGAGAAGCACATGAGCCATGTATACCTGCTAAACTGATCTGGGATGACATAGTGAAAACTGTTGCCAAGAGCTTTGTCACCATTAGGTTTCAGAGTCAATGCCTGACTGAGGGGACAGAGCAGAGTTCTGACATCTTCCAGAGCTGTTCCAAGCTCTCTGCAGACTCAGGCAGGCCTCAGTACGTCAGTGCCCATGCAGAAGGTTGTCTTTGCCTCCAGGAGGACCAGAAATGTCATTTTTTCTGAAGTGAAAGCCTCAATTTTTCTGTGTGGCTGTGCGGCTGGGCATGGATTTTATGCTAGATCCTGCCAGTTGCCTTGTCTATGCTCACTCACAAGGAAGTAGTGCTCTCTTTGAGGCAATGCTAACCAACCCTGGTCCGGGCAGCCGCTCTGCTACTGGGCTTTGCACACTTGGACAAGTGCCGGTGAGCTCCAGGCTGGGTCAAGTCAGATGCGTATCTGATTTGTTAGTGGGTGTCAAAGGATTGTGTGAGCATATCAAGCAAGGTTTGAACTTTTAACAAGCATCACTTTATTGTGAATGTTAGTATAAACCTGACGTTAACATGAGTTCACGCAGCTTTACCCACCAGGAGAGCAGCACTTTGCAATGCTGTGACAGGTGCTCTGAAATGGAGGCCTGATCTTGCAGCCTGTACTCACGTGAGGAGAGTCCCATAAGCAAGGGTTGCAGGCTTGTGCCTGCAGTTTGGAAACGCCAACCAACCCAAGCCATGTATCACTTGCAGGGTGGCGCTGCTGCCCCATGAGTTCACACGGCTGGGGGCATTTCCTTTGCTGTGCACCGCAGAGGAGTTTGGAGAAGATTTTGCTGAGTTGCTGGTGCTGAACAGTTTTAATCCTGCTGTGTCCTTCACACACTACGGAGCCTATGTGACCCCTAACTAATCCATGCCAGAAATACTGAGGGAGGTTTGTATTATCATCCCCCATTAGCAAATGGGGAAGGAGGAGGCAGAGAGGTTAAGGCCCAAGTTTTCAAAAGTTCCCGCTCCTTGGGTCTGATTTTAGAAGCGTTAAACATGCATCACTCCAGCTAAAGCTAGTTACCTGCAGGTGCCCAGCACTTCTGACAATGAGGCCCTGAGAGTCTTAGTAGCATGCTGAGAACTGAGGCCCCCAGTATCAGTGAAGGCTTTTGAAATTGTGCATTCACAGGCTGAGTAGCGAGTGAGAATTAGAGCTCAGGAGTGCACGGGTGCGTTGCCTTTCTGAGATGAGCTGCCTGTGAATATCATAACATGCTGCAGCTTCTGGTCTCTATCTGTCTTTCAGTTCTGGGATCAGAAGTTTGGAGGAAGTCTGCCTTCAGGTGACAGACCTCCTGCCCAGCTTAAAGAAGCTGCGAGACCTGCTACCTGAACATGGCTGCCTCCTGCTGTCTCCAGGGAACTTCTGGCAGAATGACCGAGAGCGCTTTAACTCCGACCCTGATATCATCAAAACTGTCCACCAGCACGAACCAAAGACACTGCAGACATCGGCTACCCTCAAAGGTAGGTGGCTGAGTGGTGCAGATGCTGGGAAAGGTGCCTCATCCCTGCTCTGCTGTTCCAGTCCCAGGTCTCTCCTGAGCCGATTGCCAGCAGTGCCAAATCAGGCAGTGGTTTTTCCTCATGTAGAGTCTGGGATGAGGCCACCAGACTCATTCCACCCAGGCTTTTAAGTTGGATTTGGATCCAGCCCTCCAGAGGTGAAAAGTGGGTGTTCTAACCCTATCAGCCTGCTGCCTGTGGGAAGAGAGAGAACATCTGTGTATAGCCAACAACTCCCCCATGCCCTTTGATCTAACCATGCTGCTTTCTCCCACCCTGTCTCTTTCTGGTTGCTCTGAGAACATCACCGGCTGCATTGTCCTAAAGGCGGGGGTGCGGTGGGGGGTGAATGTTCATAGTGCTCCCTCTTATCCTTTCATTGATTGTTGCCTGGAGCGACCCACAGGGCTTATCCTCAGGTGGGCTACTGGTGCTAATGAAGGTGTCTTGCTTTAATTAGAATAAGGAATCTGGTCATGTCTGAAGTCATGCTGCTCCCTGGTTCCACACAGTTAGAGGATTGTTCACTCCTTTCTGTTTAAGGGGATCCAGTTGAGGTCAGGACCCCTGTAATCCCTCCTGCCTCAAGAGGGGCATTGGAGTCTTCAGACTTGTTGATTAAAAAGTTTCCCAGTTCCGTACCCAGAATGTGTTCAGCACTATAACCCCCCAAAGGAAGACGGGACTCCGTCCCCGGGACCTTACCTTCTCCCAAGCAGAAAACGAACACACACTCCTAGAGAATGGTGCTGATGTAGTGCGTGGTTGTGTAGGTGTGCACAGCAATGGCATGGAGTCAGCATTGTGCTAGTTAGTGTGGGTAGAGGAGGCCGGGCTTACCAGTCTGAGCACAACCTCAAAACCTCACTCAGTCTTTGCTCTCTCCCAATGCAGGTGACTGACGTTCCATTTTACTGTGTGTGGCGGTGGGGACATGGGGTTGGGGTAGCCCTGAAAGGCCAAGGCCTTGCCTGCTCTGTGAGGGTCTGGCAGCCCCTGTAATAAGGTGGGCCATGGTTCTGCAGCATCCTTGCCCATCTGGTGATGAACACTCATATGTCGTCCCTCATCAACCTTTGTCCAGGCTGATGGTGTTTTGCTCCTGTTGCGTTTTCAGATCTCTTATTCGGCGTCCCGGGGAAATACAGCGGCGTGAACCTGTACAACAGGAAGCGGGTGGTATCCTACACTGTCACTCTAGCTCTCCAGCGATATGATTCCAGGTAGGGCGCCTTGGCTCTGCTACTCCCATGTCAGGTCACCTGCCTGTTGGGCTCCCGTCTTCATCTCCTGGGAAGCTGGTTGGTTCTCATTATTTGTCCTTTCACTGTTCTGGACAGAGCTGTGCAGAGCACGGTCAGATCCTCAGAGGGAAGGTGCTATAGAAGCACAGAGTATCATCATCATCATCAGTGTAAAGCTGTCTGGCTCCACTAGACACACAGCACTGTCACTTTAAAAAAACCCAGCACACCAGGAGCCACCCCAGCATTCCTCTGCTGATGGCTGCCCCTGCCCACAATCACATATTTGTAGTAAGTGAAGTCGTTGCCCTGCTGGTGGCAGCTGGTTGGCCTGGGGAGTTTGCTTCAGTCCAGCTCCTGATGGATGGACTTCTGCATCCCAGTGAGCACCATCTTGGTTGGCAGTAACTGGCTCCCTTCTTGGCCGTCTCATCAGAGAGGGCACGGACTGAATGGGACTAGAGAGCGAATGCTCTTCTCCCTTCTCCGCGTGGTTCTCCCAGGGCAGCCTGGCAAGCCAGCCGGTGGAAGTTTGCCCTGCTGCTGCCCACGCTGTGCATGGGGGAGAGAGGCCTCCCATCTCCAGGACTGTCCGTTAGCATCATTCATCAGCACTACTTACCCAACACCTGCAACAGGAAACGTGTTTGAATCCACAGCACTCGCCATCCACCAGAGCCAGAGTTCTTGGTAAACCCCAACCCCCCTCGCTAAACACCATTTATGAGGCCTTGCAGCTCCCCTCTCTGAATCCGCCGCAGGAACGCTGTAGATCTCAGGGGAACTTGGTGATATGCCAGCAAGGAATGAGGTGCAAAACCTAGACAGGCAGAGCCGGCCTTGCTCTTGGTTGCCAAGTATTGCATAAATCTATAAAGCCATGTTCCCAGCTGGCTGCAGCCCCCGGGCCCTCCTCTGAGGGGTGTGTTAGGTGTACAGCGTGGCACCAGAGTCACATCCTTCTGCCTTTCTCCTGTGTCAGGTTCCTCACCAGCCTCCGCTCCCGGCTGAAGCTGCTGCACCCTAGCCTCAACTGCACCCTGCGGGAGGAGCACATCGTTCATGTCCACTTCAAGGAAGAGATTGGCGTTGCTGAGCTGATCCCCCTCGTCACCACCTACATCATCCTCTTCGCTTACATCTATTTCTCCACACGTAGGTTTGTGGGGAGCAGAGAGTGCGAGCGCCCCATCCATGGGCTTCATGGCAGAGGGGGCCCCAGGGGCCTGATGGCACATTACACCCTGCCCCACATGTAGGGAGGACAAACACCTAGTCTTCAGTGCTGCAGTCTCCTGTCACTCCTGCAGCCAGGTGAAGCTGAAATCCCACTGGGACATAGAACTAGGATGTGGAGGGGAAGAGGCCCTATTAGGTTTCAGCTATTCCATTTCCTGAGCCAATGCAGGGTGGTTCCCTGTAGCGTATCCTACAGGGCTCTGACCTGTTCAGTTCTAAATGCCCCATGTGATGGCACATGCCCCGCTTCTCCGAGGGACCAGCCCACGGCCAGAAAGATCCCACATATATCTGCGGTTGTGCCGTCAGGACCTGCCACTGATGTGAGGTTACGTATGCTCCTTTCACACATCTCTGGGCCATCTTGTAGCTGGAATGAGAGTCTGTGCCGCACCCCTGCGTTGCTCTCCTCTGGCTGAAGCATGCCTCTCTAGTACTGTGTTTCTATGTCAGCACTAGCCAGGCACCCGAGGCCTTGAACCCACCGCTACCATCCCTGGCTAGCGTGCTGCCTGTTGAAGTGAATGAGCATGTGGATCCGCTCCCCATGATGGGGAAGTTGGCACTGGCTTTCCCCAGTGATGTGGGCCTTGTGTTCTCTTGCAGGGAAGATTGACATGGTGAAGTCAAAATGGGGTTTGGCCCTGGCAGCAGTTGTAACGGTGCTCAGTTCTCTGCTCATGTCGGTGGGTCTGTGCACGCTGTTTGGCCTGACGCCTACTCTCAACGGAGGGTAGGTATCCAGCAATAAGAATCTCCTGCTGAAAGAAGGGACAAAGGGAGGGTGGGTGCTAACCTGTCTGATGCCAGCTACTTAGCCCTCTGTGTCCAGGATCAAGGATTTTCTAACCATGCCCACTTCCGTTTCCCGATCACTCTCCATGTTGCTTGGCCCTGCTTCCCCAGGATACTGATGGACTGGATGGCTCCTGGCCTCGTGGGGACATTTTGCTGCGCATCCGTCACACCTCGCTGCTGACAGATTAGTGAAATATTGTGTCCATCTTTTCTCCCTAAACATCAGCAGCTTGGCACCTAGTCAGCCCCTTTCTGCTCCAGTCACCATGGCTGGCATGCCAGAGGAAGGAAGCCTGCTCTGAATCAGACCGATGGCCAAGGCAGGAGGTTGTGTGTCTTTGCCTTCTTTGGCCGAGGTACTCTGCGTTTTGCTCAGTGAGACTGGAGAAACCTGGCACTTGTGGCTGATGGGGACTAGCAGGAAGGATTTGGGGCTGTCACTGGTGGGGATTATTGACTCTTCCCTTGGGAGAGGGTGTTCATGTGTGTCACGATCCAGGTGTTGAGTTACTGCACTTGGCTGTACCAAGGTGGGAAGCTGCATGCTCTGGAAAGGCTCCACCAGGCACAAAGCTCAGCAGCCTTCCTGCTAAGTAACACAGGGCCCTGTGAGCGCATCACCCTGATGCTCGCTCTCCGTAGGCTTCCCACCGAACACAGCACCCAGGTCAAGATCTCTGTTGAAGCCCACTTGAGAGATTGCCTCTCCCTCCAGCTCAGCCCCCCTCCTCCCCTTGCCAGCTGCGGTCCCCTGGGCCAGTGATGCTGCCAGCCAACAGGGGAGGCTGGTGAGTGCAGGAGACAGAACTGTCTCAGGAGTCAGCTCAGGAGTCATCTCTAGCCTGAGGAACTTCCTCCCACAAGAGCTAAGAAGGCTTATGGGCCTCACTGCACTCAGAACTCATTTCTTCTGCTTCGCTTGTGATGATAACAGCCTGGTACGTTGTGGTCCATTCTCGAACCCTCTCTTCATGCTGGAGCAGCCGCCGGCACCTCTTGACTCCCTGCCTACTCTTGACCCCCGCAGTCTGGTTTCAAAGGTAGACTTACCACAGAGACCTGACTGTGAGGGATGGAGGATGGGATCCTCCTGCAGGGGACATGTAACCCATTTTGTTAGGTCTGATGGCAGCCCCCGATATCTCTGAGCAGGATGGTTTTTGTTGGCCTCTTGTGGGAGTGGCTAGGTGAGGTCCTTCTGCAGGTTAACTCCTCCTTGGACGGATGCTAGATGGAGGTTATGAGCATAGACTCCTCTCTCTGCAAGGGCTCCCTCAGGGAGGGGGTCCCACAGTGATCTTTCTTGTCTCCCATGTGCATAGGGCTGCAAGGGGAGATAGTGAGGCACCCTTCAGTATTTGAAAGGCAGTAGGATCTCTCTTCCTTTCATCAAGCGCTGATGCTTTGGTCTCTCCTCTCCCAGCACCTGTCAGAGGTGGGGATATGATGGGAGCCAGCTGGCGTGGTCTGGGTGAGATGGAAGCGGTACTGATAGGCCGGGGTGGGTTGAGAGCCAGCTACCTGAGATATCACCTCTCTCCCTGTGTCCCTTTGGGGTTCTCTTCCTGCGGATCGTGAGGGGTAGCTTTCCAGGCCTGGTGGCGAGGTGTCCTCAGTGGAACCTGCACCCTCTGGCAGTGTGCCGGAGCTTGTGTTTGGCCAGCTTCAGGATGCCATGTCAGCCCTGTTCGTTTGGTCAAGCTTTCACTTGTCCGGTTTCTGCAGCAGGGTTACTCGGGGGGAGAGTTTTAGTAGAGCCTTTACCTATTTCAGGTCTCTAGTGCTTTGGTTTTGTACAGTACCGCCATGAAGCATGCTGTTTGGAGGGCAGTGTGTAGATCCTAGGATTACATAAGGACATAAGAACAGCCACACTGGGTCAGACCAAAGGTCCATCTAGCCTAGTATCCTGTTTGCCAACAGTGGCCAATGCCAGGTGCCCCAGAGGGAATGAGCAGAGCAGTTAATCCTCAAGTGATCCATCCCCTGTTGCCCATTCCCAGCTTCTGGCAAACAGAGGCTAGGGACAGCATCCCTGCCCAGCCTGGCTAATAGCCATTGATGGATTCAATATACCAGCCATAGATTATCAGCACTCTTTGCCCTGCTAGGGCAGCTTTCATCTGAGGATCTCAAGGCACATTGTGCAAGTATTAATGAGCTAGAATAATTGTAGGAGGGAGGCATAATCCCTGCTTTACAGGTCAGAAAACCAAAGCACACAGAGCGAACTGACATGCCCCAGGGGTCCGAAAGAGTCACTGGCAAAGCCAGGAGGAGAGTCGGAGCCCCCTTGCTCTAATCACTGGGCCTCTCCCTGAATGTTTCCATAAACCAGTAAGCAATGCGAGTGTTTCCACTGACGACTTTGTGTGATGGAGCAGGCCCTAATGCAGCACCTTCTGACATCAGTTGTGCTGAGCTCAAGATAAATGCCTTAATAGCTGCATAAGCATGGCACTCTCCCCACAACCCCCCTTCTCAGCCCTGTTTCTGTTTCAGTCCCTTTCTTGGTGATTGCCTCATTGTGGCAGACAGTAACAGCGGTATCCTCTGCAGTCTCAGCAGGGATGGGGACTGTGGAACTTGTATTTGTATGGTTTGGTTGTAGGAGGCAAACAGCTTGTGTTTGTGCAGCACATGCCCAGCCCTTGTTTCAAGAGAAGTTGGTGTCTCCTTGGATTTGAAATTCTTACTCATGAACAGTATTAAATGTCCTGACGGCTCTATAGATCAGTGATCTGTTTCATCTCCGAGCCTGCAGCGTGGTGATCAGTTTGTACCTTCTGAAGCAGTGGGTGCTGCTGGCTAACAAGGACATGGCTGATGAGAGAGTTTGAGTTTTGTCTCTCTCATCTCCACTACCTACCAATGACCTTGAAGGTTTAGCATAGAATCCACACTACAAACATTCGCTAGTTACTTTCTGTGCAGAGCTGCCGAACAGCAGAAGTCTCTCGTCTGTCACACTCACTCTCTCCCCAGCACTTTCCATCCCATAGTGCTTTTCTCACACACAGCCCCGGGTCTTAAATGACCACTCAGGAAACTGAAAGAATTTAGTTGGTTAATGGCAAGGTCTTTTAATAAAGATGAGCCGAGCTGTACTTGCTGGATTGGAGGATTCTTGAGGTGGTCTCTTTCGACAGGAAGTTGCCCAGAAGTGATCTCTGGGTATGTGTATTTGTTTCACCAGTGAAATGCAGTTCCTGCATGGCAGCTTTGGCCTGGCAGTGAAGAGAGTACTATCTCCAACTACAAAGGGATTGTAGGCAGGCAAAGTATAATTGTTTGAGTTTGAATTAGGCCAGGGTACCAGGGCTAACACTTTTGTTGGGAAGAAAATGCTTTGAGATCTTTAAGACAAACCATGAATGGCTAGGGTCTGGGACTTATCTGAAAACCGCATCTGTAACAACATGCTGGGGTAACTGTCTAGTCCAGAGTCTGAGGAGTGAGCGCCTCCGACTGAATCCCCAACAGCATTTCCAGTAGGTCCTTCTGGGAAGTCTGTCCCACTACTGGCCCAGCTTAGCTTGTGACATCTGTCAAGACCACAGCCCGAGGTGGTGTGACTGCAGACTTCTAAAGAGACAGCCATCTAGCCACCCAGGGCATCCAGAGGAGGCGATAAAGCGGGCTTGAGGGGATGTTTTAGGGATCTGTGACAATTCAGATTAACTTTTCCCCTGGTTATGTTGCAAACATTGAGAGAGAAAGTGATAACACGGCTGTTTTCCAGCCCTTTTCCCTCTCCGTTAACTGCAAGGCTGCCTGTAGTTTGTAATTCTTCAGACATGGAATTTGCCACAGAATCCACTTCCAGCCGCAGTATCTCCTCTAGAATCGGAGCTTTTATTAAACAAAAGATAGTTCTAGCCCTTATGGTGTGAAGATAAGCAGAAAAGCGTGACCGGAATTGAACTGAGGCAGGGAAATCTGCAGGCAACCTGGAACAAGGCTCTGAGAGCTGCGAAGTGCCCAGTTCATTTCAGTTTGTTGTTGACTCTGACGTGCTGAAGATGGTGTGACGGTGCTGCCCGTGGGAGCCGCTGAGGTCACTCAATGAGGGTGAACTGCAAACCAAACAGGGCAGACAAACCCCAAATGCTAGTGGATTTACCAAGCCTGCACGAAACAGCTTCTGCTGTACCTCGCTGGTTACTCAGAAGTCCAAACAATGCAGTTCCCTTAAAGTACCGAGCCTCAGGCCTCCGTCCAGACACACTTGTCAGATATGATGATGATTCCTGAAAATCTTACTTCATCATATAAAAGAAAAGATTCTTCCAATCCCAAAGGATCAGCCACATACTCAGGTCCAATTATAATTCACATCTTACCCAAAATACACGCTTAGAGCCAAGTCTTATTAATTAAGCTAAAATTTATTAAAAAAGAAGAGAGAGTGAGTGTTGGTTATAAGATCAATATACATACAGACTTGAATTCAATTCTTGAGGTTCAGATACATAGTAGAGATGAGCTTGTAGTTGCCAAAAGTCCTTTTAGAAATAGTCCAGAGGTTATAGTTCAATATCCATATTCATGGTGACTCCAGTCACTGACTGGGGATCTCAATCCTTATGGCTTAAGATTTCCCCTTCTTGAAACCCAAAGCAGATCTGAGATCAAGCAGGATCATGTCCCAGGGTTCTTATACATTTCCAGCAGCCTTTTGGCCTGAGAAAACAATAGGCTTAATTCTCATTCCAAACATCCTGGCAATTAGCACAGGGTAATTTATCCATTAAACAGTTCAGATACAGGTTACCACAACCTTCAAAGAGACATAGAAAGAATAATACTATTTCACTCAAGTATCATCATAAACGTTAATATTCCTTTTTTGATCTTTGAATTAAAACTATAGCAATAGACCAGACTTGTTTGCTTATATTACAAGCCCTGAGCAAACATCTCTCCTTCTATCTCTAAAAATACAGACTTACATTTCAAAGCTCTATTGTTTACCTATCTTCCTAGCCAGTCTCTAAAGTTCACCCAGGGTCAGGTCAGTCGGTGAGTTAATTAACTCTTTCTGGCCCTGTTACCTTTCAATGAGATATTATATTACACTCACAACATCACAGATGGTAATTGTTAAAATTGCCAGTGTTTGCTGTTTAACTGCTGATCCTTTTAGCAGAAACATTCAGCTCATGTGCTTCTCCCACAGTCCTACACTGCTTCCCAGGGCTTTCCAGGTGGGCAAAGTCCCAGCTATCCCTACTCAGCTGCTACAACCTTCTGTTTCCCCTTGGCAGCTTCTGTGATGGAGTTATGTGATGTTGATGCAAAACTCGGCAGCATGTTGAGAAATGGCAAAAGTGGAACCAGCATAGAGTAAATGGGGTTCACTGGAGAGCTCAATAATGCAGGAGCTGAGTGCCGCCTCTGCTTTCCTAATGAATGCAATAAAACCTGCACTTTCCAATGGAGCTGCCCCCCAATTTCCAGTCTGGGGAGTGCCACAGAATCCAGGGAGCCTGGCAGCAGAGTGGAGATGCAGCTTGCAGTGGACAATGCACTAGAGGAACTGTGTTATACAACCCCCTCCCCCACACTGGGTAGCTATGTCATGATAGATAGAGGGTTATGGAGACCCTGCACCCTTTTCCCTCCCTATCTATCTATCTCATAGAGCTGGAAGGGACCCCAAAAAGTCATTGAGTCCAGCCCCCTGCCTTTACTAGCTGGACCAAGTACTGATTTTGCCCCAGTTTGGTAAGTGGCCAAGGCCAACTCTCAACCCTGGGTTTAGCAGACCAATGCTCAAACCACTGAGCTATCCCTCCCTCTCTTTAATACTTGCATCACTTTCTTATGCAATCATTGAGAGGGCATTAGCCAGTGCCTGTGTGATTCCCGTACCGTGACCTTCATGCTATGGACATGCCCCTGCGGCTTGCTCAGCTGATCTGATGTGAGTGCAGCGCCCCCCTCTCCTGGCACAACTCATTGGCCAGTGGGGTGGGGCCCTTTGGATCATGCCACTGCTGCTTGGGAGCTCAGACATCACACTTGTCTCACTCGCCCACTCCCATTCGCTGTCAGTGTGGGCGAGAGCAGCCAGTGCCGCCAGGCAGCCTTGGGAGAGGATTGTGGCTTTGCTTTTGTTTGGAAAAGGAGCCAGTGCGGCTTCCTCTTGCTGTGTTTGTTTAATGGATCCGTTTGAGTGAGATAGCAGAGCTGCCGTCTGTGCCAGACTCCTCGGTTCCCTAACGCAGCGTTTGACCTTGCAGGGGAGAGGAGGACGACAGAAGGAGCTGTTCTGCCCTCAGTTACACATGTGCGGCTCCCGCTGAAGCCAGTGGCAGCTGCTTGTGGGTAACCTAGGGCAGCGCTTGGTCCTTAGGGCTCAACACAGGCAGCAGCAAAGGCAGCCACCAGGATTGTTTGCCTCCAGCCCCATCGCTTAGCCATCCTGTCTGCTGCTGCTTCACCATGGAGAAGAGTTTCCATCTTGGTTCCCCATCCTGCCCACCCCTTTCCATGCCACACAAGCCTAGTGCTCGTAATGCAGCAGTCACCTCTGAGCCCCCACAAGAGAGAGTGATGTCTGTGAATGAGTCTGGCTGGTGGTGGCGGAGAGGTAGCTGGAACCTGCCATGCTCAGCAAATCCTGGGTACTGGCCCTGTGCTTGGAGCAGCTGTTTGCTTCCCTGGAGCAGAGCCAGCCTGGCTGCTGTGAGCAGCCCAGAGAATAGTGGCAGTAGGAGGGAGGGGTGACGGGAGCCCCAGCAGGGGCCAGGGAAAGTCTTGTTGTTTTGGAAAAACTCTCCTCTGCCGGGATGCTACTACCTGCTGCTGTGCAGCGACACTCGTGGTGATCAGTTATTGTCTGATTGGTTCCTTGTGCTGCCCCCCCAGTTCCCAGCCCCCCGTGGTAGCTGTTTAGGTACCCTAGTGCGGAGGGGAAGAGAGAAATCTTTCCAGAAGCTGATGTCTTTCCTCACTGAACATGCTGGAGCTGGGTCAGGGCACTGGAGTTTCATGATGTTACTGGCCTTCAGAAAGGCCGCAAGGGGGACCAGTGGGCTCATGGGCCATGGAGCCTTTCATGCCTAGCTGGTGACCAAAGGCCAGCACTCACTGTGGGAAAGGAGTGGTGAGCTCTGGATGGCCATGTCTCTGCACACCTCTCCCCCCAGCAGGCTAGCTGACAGGCTGAGGAGGGAGGCCCGAGTATGACATGACCCCTCCAGTGCAGCCGGGAGATTCAGGGGCAGGGCAGAGCGAGTCAGTGCAGTGCAGGCTCCAGCTGGTCTGTGATCAGAGGGCTTCAGTCTCCAGAGCCACGAGAGCTCAACAGCACTTGCTGATTACTGCACAGTGACATCAGACAGGCTGAAGGGATTTCGTTCAGTGGCGGGAAGGTCGGTGTTAGGAAACCCCACTGCTGGGCCTTCAGTGCCCATCCAGCTGGCACTCCCCTCCTTTGACCTCCTCCCCCACGATAGGCCAGGCTGTCCACTTCCGTTGGCCTCCCTCTGCATCGTGCTGTCCTGCACAGGCAAGGCTTCCCCCTGTGCGCTCAGCACAGGCTCACTCCAGGCGTGGGGCATCCTCTCGTGGATCCATCCTCACAGTGTCTGTGATTGTAGCAGAGCTGAGCCTGTGTAGTAGCTCCCCATGGGCATCTGCCCCCCTGCCCCCCCGACTCTCTCTGCAGTGGTTTGGTTTGATTAGTGGAAGGTTTGCCTGAGGTTCGTCAGTGGGGTTTGTGTTGGCAGCTGGGGCTGACTCCTCCCCAACTCGCTAATTTTCATTTACTGGCTGTTTATGGGTCGCTGTGTTGCCGTAGTGCTCAAAGCTCTGACCCTGTGCTAGCGCCATACAGACACCCAGAAGGGCGCTGTCCCTGCCCCGGCGAGCTTAAATCTAATGTTAGAATGGCAGGTGATGGCCAGTCTGTAGCAATGCAGTCAGCACTGCCGAAACGTTACCCTCTGTCTGAACCAGACTCTGCACAACCTCTCGCCCGGTCCTAGAGCTCACTGGTGTATTGAATGAGAGCCCGGAACCAGCCCTGCCCTGCACTAGGCTGAAGGGCGCCTGGGTGCTCCCTTGTTTCTCACACTTGGCTTTGTTTTCCTAGGGAGATTTTTCCGTACCTGGTGGTGGTGATTGGCCTGGAGAATGTGCTGGTTCTTACCAAATCGGTCGTCTCCACGCCCGTCGACCTGGAAGTGAAACTGAGGATCGCACAAGGTACCCATCTGGCTCTGGCAAGGGGGGAAATTCCCATTCGCTCTGGCCCCAAAGGGGAGTGATTGTAATTTGTAGCCTGTGAGAGGGCATGAAGCAGCCCTGGACTGAGATGCTGTTATGTGGGAGCTGTGTGTTCTGCCCTCTGTGTCTAATGGCCACTTCAGCTTGTTGCTTGTCAAGCCCAGGAGTTCCTGTAAGCTCGTTAAGGGGTGCCCTAGTCACTGGGAGCCTGGAACACATTCTATGTAAGCTGCTGTGAAAGAGTCACAGGCACGGGGATGGCCGTGCCATGTCTTCTCAGAGCATGAATGGCCAAAGAGCTGCCTACAGGCCACATGCAGCCCCATGGGGTTCTACGACAGGGTCATGTCTTTTCTGTGGTGCCACGCCCCCTAGGCAATGCACTCAGGCTGTTTAGCTCAAGGTGGAGCATTGCATGCTGAGATAGTCCACCAGTCTGTGCTGACTGGTGCTCTGTATTAAACAGGAAAGCGAGGGCAGGCTGCTCCATGCATGTTCAGGCTGGCTGTCGGGCAAGCAGTCAGAATGGCTCACAGCTGAACATGTTATCAGCCAAAAACCATGTGAAGAATTTAACATGATCCCTTGCACATTATTCGAAGTGTTGTGCTCCCTTTATAGAGGGATGGACAAAAATGAGGAGCTTGCCCATATTTTGGTGGATTGGCTGTGGCCCAGAGCTCCCTAGTCTACAAGGGTCAGTCTCTCTGGGTGGCTGAGTAAAGGAAATTAATTTTTTCTAACCTCAGAAACTTCCTGTCTCCAGTAATAATAATACATAATAAGGCTTTGCACCTTCTGTCTGTATCTCAGAGTGTAATCGCCCCTTTACAGGTAGGGAAGCTGAGGGACAAAGCCTTTTCTAAGGTTACGCACAGAGGCAGGACTAGAACTCAGGAGTCCTGAGCGCCAGTCCCCTGTTCTGATCACTAGCATGTTTTGTTTTCTAGGCTTGAGCAATGAGAGCTGGTCTATTATGAAGAACATGGCTACAGAGCTTGGGATCATCCTGATTGGTTATTTCACGCTTGTCCCGGCCATCCAGGTGTGTGTGGTTGGTCAATATGAACGGTTAAGGATTTTGTGCAGAAGAGATATGTAACTTCAGCTACAAGCACAGTGCCAGTAGCTGATTTTCAGTAACAGGCTTGGCACCTCCCAGAGGATCTCAAGGGGCTTTATGCATTCTGTACACAAGGATCACTGCACTCCCCATTGAAATGCAGCCACCTCTGGGGTAAAACCTAACAGTGTACAACTGCACCAAACCACACTTTAGGACAGGAAGTGAAGAGTACTGTCTCCAGTTGGAACTACAGGAGAATTTATAGTGTTTTGCCCTTCTCCAGTGCCTTCTCAAAGCACTTTACAAACATCAAATCTCACAGTGCCACTTTGGGGTGCGTATCGTCCTCATTTAACTGTTGGGGAAACTGAGGCAGGGAGTGGCGATGTGACATGCCTGATGTCACACAACAATGTAGTGACAGCACTAGGCATAGAACGTGGGTCTCCAGTTGTTTGTTCTAACCCCTAGGAGGCAGCCTTGTATTACCAGTGTGAAGTAGTCAGACTCTTCCCTGGGATATTGAGATCAGTACTGGATTTGTGCCGCAGTACAATGGTGGGGACTCAGCACTGGTGGATGGAGCTGTCTTTCAGATGAGATGTAAAACAAAGATCTGGAGCAGCAGTTCTCAACCTATGGGGCAGACCTCACAAGGAAGGCCCCAGAATGTTTCCAGGGAGGCGCGAGCTGTGTGGTTTTGTTCTTTTATTTAAGAGCTCTGGCTGTCAGCCCTGGGTGGCTGGGGGTGGGGCAGAAGACTGTGCCGACCCAGGAGGGAGGGATAAAGGGGACAGCAGGAATCCTGCCACCCGGGCTCGGGCTCTCTCCCTCCGCACCCAGTCTCTCAACGGGAGGCAACCTAGGCTCAGTCTCTTTTACCCCTCCACAGTCCCTCACTGGGAGGCAGCCTGGGCATGGGCTCTCCTTCCCCTGCCCTCAATTCCTCGCCAGGAGGCAGCTGGCAGCCCCGGGAGGCCGCAGTACGGAAGTAAGGGTGGCAGTGGGGCACTAAGTCTGCTGAGAAGAGCAGAGCTGGGTAGTTGTAGATGTACTTATGTGGGGATGGAGGGCCCATAAATGACTGCAGACACAAAAAAGGAGGGGCCTGATGAACCGAGCTTGAGAACCACTGGTGTAGAGTATTCATGGTCATTTAAGTCCCCGTATCACCTTTTTCAAGAGGGAGGAGGTCTTGCAGGGTCCTGGCCATGCTCTAGCCCTGTCATGCAAGCGCAGACTGAGTTTTACCCAGCATCTCTCAAAGAGAGCTGACCAGATCGCAGCACAGCATAAGCAGTGAGGCCTGGCAACATGTCTGTACTCAGAACCTGGTCCCTCATGATCAGGGTATGAAAACATTACATGACTATGATTAAGTGATGGAAACAGAAGCCAGAGGGAGAATTGGAGTTCCATTCATCCTGCCTTTGTTTCTCTGGTGTTCTTGTTATTACTGGATGTGGAGCTTGCCAAACCAATTTGCAGCAGCCTCATCAGTGAAATGCAGAGCCCTCTGACCACCATCTAGTCTGGGCAGAGGGCAGTCATCAGGGATGCGTGGGGCTGTCTGTCTTTGGCCCCAACCGCACAGGGGGATTCTCTCATTGGCCCCAGCTGTGAAGGCTGGTTGCACATTGACCCTGGCCCATTTGAAATCGGAAAGGTGTGGCAAAGCAAAGCTGGGTGCACGCATGGTGGGGTCAGTTATGAGACTGGTTTCTGACATCAGCTACAGACGAATATGACGTTGTAGAGCAATACGAGTGCACAACAGGCTCCTCAACAACAGGCACATTCTTGGGTGGTTGAAGAGGTCTGTGTGTCGTGGTAGGCTCAGGTTTGCTCGGATCTTCTCAACCAGTCTGACTGTATCTTCCTCCCAGCGGACATGTAGAGGAGTGATGTGTCTTAACAGAGGGAGTATGGTGCTGGTGTGAGTCGAATCGTCCCAGTGACAATGCACATGATTGAGTGTTGTGTGTCTACTAACTTGACAGACAGATGGAGCAAGACCGGAGCACAGTATTCTGCTGCAGAGTAACAGAGGGCTAGACTGGATGAGCGCAGAGTTTGAGCATTTGCTCTCCATAAAGTCCCAGCCAGTTTGCTTAAAAGATTGTTATGTAACCTCACTGTAGTTGTAGTTTTCCTCAGGTGGTTGAAACATGAGAGATCTGTGCAGGGTTACTCCAGGTAGAGTGGGTGACATTCATAGTTCAAGTCATGCCCATAGAGAAAGTTATTCAGTTCTTGAGTGCATTGGTGTTGTGAAGATTCAACACGCTTTTAACTGTCCTGGTCACAAATGGTTGTAAATGCCCTGATTATAGTATTCAGCCATCTTTGTCAAGTTAGTGCTTTCGAGACTGGGAATGACCATGCTTGGACACCTGCGCAAACGTCATGTGCATACGAGAACTATCGGAACTGGGCAAGAAGGAGGTCATTTGTGTACAGATTGAAAAGTGTCAATGCCAGCACAGAGCCTTGGAGTAGACCATTGGTTTGTCTTTTTCACGTGCTAACGCCATCTCCCATGTGTACTCGGAAATGTTTGTTGTGGAGGGGGAGGTCAACGGCATTGATTATCCATGCTGGGAGAGCTCTCAACAAATTCACTAAGAGCCCAGTGTGCCAAATGATATAATATATGCTGCTGTCACATCCAGAAATATGGCTCCTGTCTTCAGGTTCTTCTGAAAACTCTCTTTGATTAATGTTGTCAAAGCTAGCACTTGATGACAAGTGCTTCGACCTCTCTGAAAGGCCTGCTTGCTTGATGCTGAGTTTTGAGTCCACTTCTGGAGAGATGCACAGGAGAACAAGACACCCCAGCACCTTGAAAGGCACAGACCAACAGGAATATCAGTGGGTAGCTTGCAACATTATGTGGCTCTTTCCCCGGTTTCAGTAGAGCAATGACGTTTGACATTTGCCAGTTCTTCTGAACTCGCTCTTTTTTGACTACTCGCATGAAGAACTGCGCTAGCCAGGTTGGGCTAGTTTTTGCTTGTGCCAGGTTGGGGCACGAGGTTTGTGATCACACCCATTCTGTGCTTTGTACGTGGATTCGTCTTTCTTGGGTTTAGATTTGTTTGCTCTTGCTCCCCTAGGCAGAGCCCCATAGTGATGCTGTCTGTTTAAGAGTGGCTTCTGCTCTGCGGGAGTCTGGTGTGTGTGTCTCCCTTATCTTTGTCTCTGGGAGCGAAGGACACAGCGGAGATAACATGCTGCCCTCACGTCACAGAGTCCAAGGAGCCCTGGCGATAGGGAGCTGGGCTGCATAAATCTGGCAGGGACCTTCGCTCATGGTTGCCAAAGGGAGCAGCGCAGTGCTGAAGTCATCTAGGCACCACATGGTTCAGAGAGGAGCAGCAGAGGGAAGAGGAATTCCCCCTGCCCAAGGCCTGGGATCAGCTCCAAGCATTTGTACAGGCTGCCGCCTCCTCTCAGTCATGCCCAGGCAGCCCATCCGAGGTGGGGGAGGAGAATTTGCCCCCTCAGCTGCTGCTCTCCCCATGCCTGAAGCAGAGTTTGGTTTGATGGGAGCCATTTTGCCAGCAGCACAAGGTACACTTTTCCCAGGGATTGCTGACATGCAGGACGCCCCATTCTCCAGGGCTGGCGGCCCAATGAAAGCCTTGTGGAGAAACCCCAGGCCTTGAGACATTGCATGCAACTTGGTGCTTTGGGGAGTAAAGTAAATGTTGATACTAAACTGCTCAAGAGAGTTAGGACCAAAGCACACTGTGAAGAACTTCAAAAAGATCTCACAAAACTAAGTGATTGGACAACAAAATGGCAAATGAAATTTAATGTGGATAAATGTAAAGTAATGCACATTGGAAAAAATAACCCCAACTATACATACCATATGATGGGGGCTAATTTAGCTACGAGGAGTTAGGAAAAAGATCTTGGAGTCATCGTGGATAGTTCTCTGAAGTCCACGCAGTGTGCAGAGGTGGTCAAAAAAGCAAACAGGCTGTTAGGAATCATTAAAAAGGGGATAGAGAATAAGACTGAGAACAGGGGCAGCTCCAGGCCCCAGCACGCCAAGCGCGTGCTTGGGACAGCATGCTGCGGGGGCGCTCTGCCGGTCGCCGGGAGGGCAGCAGGCAACCAGCCTTTGGCGGCATGTCTGTGGAGGGTCTGCTGGTCCTGCGGCTCTGGTGGACGTCCCACAGGCATGCCTGTGGAGGGTCCGCTGGTCCCGCGGCTTCGGTGGAGCTGCGGGACCAGCGGACCCTCCGCAGGCATGCCTGAGGGAGGTCCACCGAAGCCGCGGGACCGGCGACCAGCAGAGCGCCCCCTGCAGCATGTTGCCGTGCTTGGGGCGGCGAAATGTCTAGAGCCGCCCCGACTGAGAATATATTATTGCCCTGATATAAATCGATGTTATGCCCACATCTCAAATACTGCATACAGATGTGGTCTCCTCACCTCAAAAAAGATATTCCGGCACTAGAAAAGGTTCAGAGAAGGGCAACTAAAATGATAAGGGGTTTGGGGAGGATCCCATATGAGAAGAGATTAAAGAGGCTAGGACTTTTCAGCTTGGAAAAGAGGAGACTAAGGGAGAATATGATAGAGGTATATAAAATTATGAGTGATGTGGAGAAAGTACATAAGGAAAAGTTATTTACTTATTCCCATAATACAAGAATTAGGGGCCACCAAATGAAATTAATGGGCAGCAGGTTTTAAATAAAAGGAAGTTCTTCACGCAGCGCACAGTCAACTTGTGGAACTCCTTGCCTGAGGAAATTGTGAAGGCTAGGACTATAACAGTGTTTAAAAGAGAACTGGATAAATTCATGGAGGTTAAGTCCATTAATGGCTATTAGCCAGGATGGGTAAGGAATGATGTCCTAGCCTCTGTTTGTCAGAGGGTGAGGATGGATGGCAGGAGAGAGATCACTTGATCGTTACCTGTTAGGTTCACTCCCTCTGGGGCACCTGACATTGGCCACTGTCGGTAGACAGGACACTGGGCTAGATGGACCATTGGTCTGACCCAGTATGGCCATTCTTATGTTCTTATGAGTAGCCCCATCCTCCTGCTCGTGCCATTGCCCTGCCTACCTTGCTCATGTGATACATCCGATGGTCACAGACTGAGGGCCCAGTTCTGCTCTCACTGGAATCCATGAGAGCTTTGCTGCAGACCGAACAGGATCAGGGTCTGCGTGGTTCATAGCCTTTCGCTACCGTCATTCCTGCGATCAGGTGTGTCTTGGCTCCCAAGCACCATCCAGAATTCTGTACAGTGCAGGGCTGGCCCAGCCTTTGTGGAGTCCCTGGTTGTGGGGGGCAGAGATGAAGTCCAGTGGGCTTCTGTTCCCCTCTGGACCTATGTCTAGAGGGCAGTTTTGGCCTTGTGCTCCTTTGTCCTTCCCCTCCCAAGATTAGCCCAGCTGCTGGGGAAGGAGCAGGAGGAAATATCTAGCCAGGAGCTGCCTTTCCTTGTGGCCTTGTCAGAGGGGACAGCTGATCCAGTGATGAATTATCTCCCCGCCTGGCCTGCTAGGTCTGTAAATTGCCAATTCCACCTGCGGTTCCAAGCAGTTATGTTGCTTGGGTTTGAGAACAGCCCTGGCAGGCTGGGGAAGCCTCTCGGTTAGATTGGAAGGCCTGGAGGAGCAGGTCTCTCCCTGTTACCGCCAGGTGCTTTCCGTCCCAGTGTGCCTGGATTGGGACCAGCACTGCATGTGAGGCAGGGAGGCGGGCCAAGCAGGCCGAGAACCCAAAACAAGTGGCTCTTGATGGGGGAGGGATAGCCCAGTGCTTTGAGTATTGGCCTACTAAACCCAGGGTTGTGAGTTCAGTCCCTGAGGAGGCCACCCAGGAGTCTGGGGTAAAAATCTGTCTGGGGATGGGTCCTGTTTTAAGCAGGGGGTTGGACTAGATGGTCTCCTGAGGTCCTTTCCAGCCATGATATTCTGTGGTGATCCCCATTTGAGAGGTTGCAGCCTAGCTGGCTTCACAAGGTATGAGACTGCAGTTCCCAGGGGCTCCAGCCAGCAGACCCTACAAGAGATTTCCAGAGTCCTAAATCTGCTGTATCTCCAGGGGCTTTTATCTATAACTCATGCTCTCACCTCATCCCCTGGCCCTTGTCAGTGATAGAAAACACTGACAGGAACCTGGTCCTCGGATGGTAGAAGAGTCACCCTCCAAAATGCCTTCCCCTGGGGAGAAGTTTGGTTTGGAGCCCTTTGCGGGACACTTGGTGCTGGGTTTGGGGTGACTGTAGTTACATTTGGTTTTGTGGTGGTTTAGGGCTCAGTTAATTTCCCAGAGGGATTGGCATTTTTGTGTAATCCTTGGTCCTGCAGTGACACATGCTGGTGAGAACTGAGCATTGCATGGGGTCTGAGAAACCAGCTTCATCACTCTCTCAGGTTCATAGTGGTTAGAAATTGAAAAAAGCTGTTAGTTCATGGAATCCATCCACCCCGTGGGGACTGCAAATTGTCTGCTTGGTAGACAGTGTGAAATGAATATTGGGGGTCTAAGGCCAGGTCACGTCACAAAACCGCCAGCACAGCTGGCATAAACTGGCCTGGGTGTAGCAGTAATTGACTAGCCTCGGAGACTGAACTCCCTGCATCCCTGTAGGACAGCGATCCACAGACTGCGGCTCGGGAGCTGCAAGCAGCTCTTTGATGTGTCTCCTGCAGCTCTTTGCAGCACGTGATGTTAAAAGGCGATGTGACTGAATACAGAGCGCTAGAGTAAATGAAACTGGAGTCACGCTCTGCTGGGTAATGTTGGTTGCTAATTTGGCTCCTAAAGGACTGAGGTCTCAATATCACTGCTGAAGGAGGTCCCTTCAGGTCAGGCATGAGGCTAATTGATGGAGCGGTGCCAAGAAAGCTGGCGCTGCTGCTGATTGGGGGCAGTGTGATCTAGTGGTTAGCTCACATGATTGGGAATCGTGGGTCATGAGTTTAGGTCCCAGCTGTGCCACTGCCTTGCTCTGTGGAGTCAACTAATTCTGCCTCAGTTTCCCCAAAGGATTTTGAGACTTTTGGATGAGCAGTGCAAAGAATGTTTGGCCTGTCCTGTGACTAAACAGTCTCCAGAGTTGTCAGCTAGGCACCTTCTGTCAGAACGAACATCATAAACACAAAGGTAACCAGAGTACTGATTACAGGGATTGCCAGCAGAGGACACTCATGGCTGTGCCATAGGCAGGCCTTTGAAGTGCTGCTTACTCGGGGGTTAGAAGACTTGCCGTGAGCTCAGAGAGCCCTTTGCTGACCCTTGGATGTGTTCTGTCCTGCAGGAGTTTTGCCTCTTTGCTGTGGTTGGCCTGGTGTCCGACTTCTTCTTACAGATGTTTTTCTTCACCACCGTGCTGTCCATTGACATTCGCCGGATGGAGGTAGGGGATGGGCAGGGGAGGCAGGTTTTCATGCTTGACCTTTCTGTGGCTGTGCCATGCAGGACAGCTTACACCTGTGCATTTCATTGCGTGACTGAGTGGAGCAGGCTGGTTTGGATGGACAGGAGTGCGTGCCAGGCGTCTGGGTGTGGGGGTGAGTGGGGAGGGCAGGGGACCAGGAGCAAGGGCAGCTGGGCGTGAAAGTGAGCAGTTCCAATCACATGGGTATAGAGAGACCGAGCACAGGCGTGGTCATGAGTGTATCTGTGAGACTCTGCGCTTGGATGTAGGCATGCACCTATGGACCGCACAGTCGTGTGTGAGAACAGCCGATGCCTGGGCTTGGATGTGTGTGCAGCTAATTGTGTGTTTGTTTCTCTCGAGGAAGGACCTAGTCTCTGCTGCTCTAATCCATGTGCTCTCCTGTTGGCAGCTCGCTGACCTGAACAAACGGCTGCCAGCAGAAGCCTGCATGCCCCCAGCAAAGCCAGTGAGCCGCTCCCAGAGATACGAGCGCCAGCCAGCCATGCGGCCAGCCACCCAGCACACCATTACCCTGCAGCCGTCATCCTTCAGGAATCTGCGCCTGCCCAAGAGGCTGCGGGTCATCTACTTTTTTGCCAGGACCCGGCTGGCCCAGCGGCTCATCATGGTACACCTTGTGCTGTTTGTTGTCTGAGTCACCTCCCCTCTGTCCGTATGCGCCCCCTGCCCTGGCTGTACATCCACGGAGCAGACACCCAAAAGATGCTCATGCCTCCTCATTTCTCAGCAGTCCTGGCACTCCCCTGAGAGGAGCGGCTGCTGTCGGAGAATTGATTCTCCAGGAAAATGTTCTACCTGCACATATCTGCTCCAGGGCTCTGCAGACCAGCAGACAGTGCTGCCATGTGGTCTCTTTTTGTCTGTATCGCACATGGGTAGTGGCTGACAATTCCCACTTACCCTGCAACATGAAGGACGCCCTGCAGAGGTGGCTCTTCAGGCATGGTTGGGTGAGGGGAGGGCGGAGACCCTTGCAGGCCGACCAAGGAGAGTTCAGGTCCTGGGGAAGCAGGCACAGCAGCATTTTACTACATAAGCAGTTAAAGCATTTTCTGCAGCATGTTGTGGGGGCCCTGTCAACACAGAGCCAGTTTCCCAGGATGCACATGTGCACATGAGGAGCAGGGGTGTCAGGTGGAGCCCAAGTGTCGGGTTTTTGTGGATGGTTTGCAAGTATTTTCTAGCTTCTAGGGCTGGAAGAGACCTTGAGAGGTCATCGAGTCCAGTCCCCTGCCCTCATGGCAGGACCAAATACTGTCTAAACCATCCCTGATAGACATTTATCTAACCTACTCTTAAATATCTCCAGAGATGGAGATTCCACAACCTCCCTAGGCAGTTTATTCCAGTGTTTAACCACCCTGACAGAACCTTTTTCCTAATGTCCAACCTAAACCTCCCTCACTGCAGTTTAAGCCCATTGCTTGCTCTATCCTTAGAGGCTCAGATGAATAAGTTTCCTCCCTCCTCCTTATGTCACCCTTTTAGATACCTGAAAACTGCTGTCATGTCCTCTCTCAGTCTTCTCTTTTCCAAACTAAACAAACCCAATTCTTTCAGCCTTCTTTCATAGGTCATGTTCTCAAGACCTTTAATCATTCTTGTTGCTCTTCTCTGGATCATCTCCAATTTCTCCACATCTTTCTTGAAATGCAGTGCCCAGAACTGGGCATGAGAATGACTTCTTATGTCTTGCTCACAACACGCCTGTTAATGCATCCCAGAATCATGTTTGCTTTTTTTGCAACAGCATTAGACTGTTGACCCATATGTAGCTTGTGGTCCACTATAACCCTTAGACTCCTTTCTGCCGTACTCCTTCCTAGACATCTTGTCCCATTCTGTATGTGTGAAACTGATTGTTCCTTCCTAAGTGGAGCAGTTTGCATTTGTCTTTGTTAAACTTCATTCTGTTTACCTCAGACCATTTCTCCAATTTGTCCAGATCGTTTTGAATTATGACCCTGTCCTCCAAAGCAGTTGCAATCACTTCCAGTTTCATATATCTGCAAACTTAATAAGCGTACTTTCTATGCCAATATCTAAGTTGTTGGTGAAGATATTGACAAGAGCTTGTCCCAAAACAGACCCCTGTGGAACCCCACTTGTTATACCTTTCCAGCAGGATTGGGAACCATTAATAACTACTCTCTGAGTACAGTTATCCAGCCAGTTATGCACCCACCTTATAGTAGCCCCATCTATGTTGTATTTGCCTAGTTTATTGATAAGAATTTCATGCGAGACTGTATCAAATGCCTTACTAAAGTCTAGGTATACCACATCCACCACTTCTCCCGTATCCACAAGAGTCATTATCCTATCAAAGAGAGCTATCAGATTGGTTTGACATGATTTGTTCTTTACAAATCCATGCTGGCTATTCCCTATCACCTTACCACCTTCCGAGTGTTTGCACATGATTTCCTTAATAACTTGCTCCATTATCTTCCCTGGCACAGAAGTTAAATTAACTGGTCTGTAGTTTCCTGGGTTGTTTTTATTTCCCTTTTTATAGATGGGCACTAGATTTGCCCTTTTCCAGTCTTCTGGAATCACTCCCGTCTCCCAGGATTTTCCAAAGATAATAGCTAGAGGCTCAGATACCTTCTCTATTAGCTTCTAAGTATTCTAGGATGGATTTCATCAGGCTCTCGTGACTTACAGGCATCTAACTTTTCTAAGTGATTTTTAACTTGTTCTTTTTTTATTTTATCTTCCAAACCTACCCCCTTCCCATTAGCATTCACTATGTTAGGCATTCCTTCAGACTTCTCGGTGAAGTCCGAAACAAAGACGTCATTAAGCATCTCTGCCATTTCCAAGTTCCTGTTACTGTTTCTCCCTCCTCACTGAGCAGTGGGCCTACCCTGTCCTTGGTCTTCCTCTTGCTTCTAATGTATTGATTAAAAGTCTTCTTGTTTCCCTTTATTCCTGTAGCTAGTTTGAGCTCATTTTGTGCCTTTGCCTTTCTAATCTTGCCCCTGCATTCCTGTGCTGTTTGCCTGTATTCATCCTTTGTAATTTGTCCTAGTTTCCATTTTTTATATGACTCCTTTTTATATTTTAGATCATGTAAGATCTCATGGTTAAGCCAAGCTGATCTTTTGCCACATTTTCTATCTTTCCTACCTAGCAGAATAGCTTGCTTTTGGGCCCTTAACAGTGTCCCTTTGAAATACTGCCAACTCTCCTCAGTTGTTTTTCCCCTCAGTCTTGATTCCCATGGGACCTTACCGATCAGCTCTCTCAGCTTACTTAAAATCCACCTTCCTGAAATCCATTGTCTCTATTTTGCTGTATTCCCTTCTACCCTTCCATTTGCAGTTCCTCTTTGAAGGGTGAGTCTCCGCCCAGGTCTGTGGGCATCAGTCATAGAATCATAGAATATCAGGGTTGGAAGGGACCTCAGGAGATCATCTAGTCCAACCCCCTGCTCAAAGCAGGACCAACCTAAACTAAATCGTCCCAGCCAGGGCTTTGTCAAGCCTGACCTTAAAAACCTCTAAGGAAGGAGATTCCACCACCTCCCTAGGGAACCCATTCCAGTGCTTCACCACCCTCCTAGTGAAAAAGTTTTTCCTAATACCCAACCTAGACCTCCCCCACTGCAACTTGAGACCATTGCTCCTTGTTCTGTCCTCTGCCATCACTGAGAACAGTCTCAATCCATCCTTTTTGGAACCCCCTTTCAGGTAGTTGAAAGCAGCTATCAAATCCCCCCTCATTCCTCTCTTCTGCAGACTAAACAATCCCAGTTCTCTCAGCCTCTCCTCATAAGTCATGTGTTCATGACTAATCATTTTTGTTGCCCTCTGATGGACTCTTTCCAATTTTTCCACATTCTTCTTGTAGTGTGGGGCCCAAAACTGGACACAGTACTCCAGATGAGGCCTCACCAATGTCGAATAGAGGGGAATGATCATGTCCCTTGATCTGCTGGCAATGCTCCTATTTATACAGCCCAAAATGCCATTAATTTTCTTGGCAACCAGGACACCCTGTTGACTCATATCCAGCTTTTTGTCCTCTATAACCCCTGGGTCCTTTTCTGCAGAACTGCTGCCTAGCCACTCGGTCCCTAGTCTGTAGCAGTGAATGGGATTCTTCCGTCCTAAGTGTAGAACTCTGCACTTGTCCTTGTTGAACCTCATCAGGTTTCTTTTGGCCTATCCACTAATTTGTCTAGGTCCCTCTGTATCCTATCCCTACCCTCCAGTGTATCTACCACTCCTCCCTATTTAGTGTCATCTGCAAACTTGCTGAGGGTGCAGTCCACGCCATCCTCCAGACCGTTAATGAAGATATTGAACAAAACTGGCCCCAGTCCCAGGAAGCAGGGCTGTATCTTGAGGCGGGATGCACCTTCTGGGGGATGTGGCTGAGGTCTGGCTACACCGATGACCTGGTGTCTGTGCAGTTATGGTGCTGAGGTGAGGGTGCTGTGTACTAAACAGCCTTGTCTCTTCACTTGTACGGTGCAGGCTGGAACGGTGATTTGGATTGGAATCCTGGTGTACACAGATCCCGCTGGCCTCCGCACCTACCTCACGTCGCAGGTCACAGAGCAGAGCCCGCTAGGAGAAGCAGGACTGCCTCCCATGCCAGTTCCTGGAGGGGTCCTTCCGGCTGGGGATGCCAAGCTCTCCTTCTCGGTCTTCCCCTCGGAACCCGTGCAGCTGTCAGAGAACCAGACGCAGCAGCAGCGCGAGCAGAAGGAAGGGCTAGAGTCCCGGAATGGGCTGGAGGCAAATCAGCAGCCGTGGGCCCAGGGACCGGAGAACCAAGGCAGTGGGCAGCCAGAGCCTGGCACCAAGGCAGAGGTCACATGGGGTGTGGAGGATGAGGAGATCTGGAGGAAGCTCTCCTTCCGACACTGGCCATCCCTCTTCAGCTACTACAACATCACCCTGGCCAAAAGGCAAGTGGGTCGCAGACCAGGTGGCCAGAGCCCTTAGAATCTGCATAGAATTGAATCCCATCAAGTTTGGCTCAGCCCTTCATGCATGGAGCAGATAAACTGAATTTCACACAGCTCACTGCGGGTGGGTCTTCTGGGCAGCCCCTTCAAACAGGCCGAGTCTGCCTTGCATGGACACTGTACATCACTGAGCACATGGCATGGGGCTTTGTCTTGGGCCAAAACACGCCCTTCCCTTCCCACTGGTGTTTGGCGTGTTGTGCCTGGAGACTTCCCTCCACCCCAGAGGTGGCTGCACTGCAGTGGGGCCATATGCACACGTTCAGAGAGCGCTTCTGTCCATCTGGAATTAAAGGCCAATATGAAACTAAGGTTAATGACAGACATGCGGCAAAAAGAACAGGAGTACTTGTGTCACCTTATAGATTAACAAATTTATTTCAGCATAAGCTTTCGTGGGCTACAGCTCACTTCTTCGGATGCACAGAATGGAACACACAGACGAGATATTTATACATACAGAGAACATGAAAAGGTGGAAGTAAGCATACCAACTGGGAGAGTCCAATCAACTGTCAGCAGGAGAAAAAAAACCTTTGAAGTGATAATTGAGATGACCCATAGAAGGTGTGAGGAGAACTTAACATAGGGAAATAGATTAAATTAGTGCAATGACCCAACCATTCCCAGTCTCTGTTTAAACCTATGTTAATTGTATCTAATTTGCATATTAATTCGAGTTCAGCAGTCTCTCTTTGGAGTCTGTTTTTGAAGTTTTTTTTGTTGTAAAATTGCCACCTTCAGGTCTGTCACTGTTAACCTATTTGTTAGTCTCTAAGGTGCCACAAGTACTCCTGTTCTTTTTGCGGATACAGACTAACACGGTTGCTGCTCTGCAACAGACATGCTGCAGTGCAGCCAGCTCAATGGAGGGCTCCTGGGGCGAGGTTCTCTGACCCGAGCTATACAGACAGTCCCTAGATCATTACATTGGTCCCTTCTGGCCTTCAAATCCCTGAAATCCAGGCAGCCTAGCGGTGAGCTGCTCCAGTGCTGGCTGTTTGTCCCCCTCTTCAGGGAGCTCAGGGAGGAAGCTGAGCTCCAGTAGACTTCGGAATGCTCTTCCAGGCACATAGCGAAGCCCTGGGGGTTGGGATAGCTAAACCTGGCCTGGGCAAAGCCCTGGAGAATACCCAGAGTGGCCCTGCCCTGGCGTGGCCCCATGGGAGGGATGAGCTAGATGATCTTATGGGATTTTGCCATCTCTGTATCCTGCCATTCCTAAGCTGGTCCCTCATCTTTCCTTCCTCTCCCCAGGTACATCAGCATCCTCCCAGCCATCCCTGTCACCTTGTACCTGAATCCACGAGAAGCCTTAGAAGTGCGCCACCCTCAGGAGGCTAATCGCTACCACTCTTTCTTGCCTTTGAGCCTCGGGAAATTGGAGGCGGTGGATCGGCCTGGTGAGGCCTTGCCCAAACTGCAGGGACACCGGGACGTCACGCTCTACAAGTAAGAGAGCTGACAGTCCCCCATGATCCACCCCTTTGGCCCTGCCTCCGTCACCCGGAATGGGCAGCTTGGTTGTCTGGCGGCTCAGAGCCTCCTTGGGGAGAAAATACGGTCAGAGCTGAAAGAAGCCCTGTCAAGTCCCGGGTGCTTCCGTTCTGCCAGGGCAGAGTTACATTAATCATTCCCCTTATTGTGGTCTTCAGAGGCTGAGGGCTTCCTAGCGGGCGAGTCAGTGAGCAGCCTAAGCTGTTAGCTAGTGCGCTGAGTCCCAGGAAAAGGGGGGCTGCTTGTCACAATGTCCCGGACACAAAGGGGCTGATGGTAAAACTCCATGCGTGCGTAAGTGTTCATTGCATGTGCGTGGGATAATCATGCACAGTTAGCCAGGCCCTTTGAAGAGCCAGCTTTGCTTGCTCAGAGCTATGGCTAGATGGGCAACCTTGCTGCTGTTTTACCAGACTGCAGCGTCCAGCCGGGCATGATGTGCAGCGCAGCAACAAAAAGAGAGAGGTGTCAGGAGGTGAGGCCAATGGGAGGGAAAGGAGTTAAGCATCTTTGGGGTGTGTGACCCTTCATGAGTTATCAGACAACACCCTCAAGGCTAGAAAGGAAACCACTGTACCGTTGAGAAGGTGGAGAGCCCACTTTCCACTAGCGTCAGCATTCTTAATCAGCAGGGCATGTGTGAAATACTGGAAATCACATCATCTTGCCTTTTATTCCTACCTTGCATTCCTGCATGATTTTAGCTCTCGTTGTGTGAAAAACTGGCAGAAAACTAGGTCTGGATCTTATAATTGACTAGTGGTTTTGGGGACCTCAATTTTTGGGTGTCCAACGTGAGATGCCCTTACAGGGGTGTCATTTCCAGAAAGTGCTGAACACCTGCTTTCTGAAAATCAGGCCTCTTTAAGGCGTCCCTGGCTGGGCACTCTGAACTGGAGGAACCCAAAGTCACTAGTCACCACTGAAAATCTGGATCCAATCCTGTTTAGCATTCACATCCACTAGCATCAACTCTACCTGGTCCTGAGGACACTGTTCAAATCCTGCTGCAAGCAAAGAGGTCTGCCTGAGGGATCAAATCTCTAGGGCGGGGGCAAGCTTTGTGTTGCTTTTCTGTTCAGAGCCTTGATCGACAGGGCCCTGATCTTAGCCTGGGGTCCTTAGGGCTCTCCCATAAGGTAACTAGTAATGACAAGGCTGTCAGAATGATGGAGTAGCAAGGTACAATATGGTGCAGCCTCTTGGGGCGGCCGGGCCAGAACGTGTCTGTTTGGAAATCAGAATTTCCATCCTGCAGGAAATTCTTACACTTCAACATTTGTTTTCATTCCAAAATGAGAGAAAAGGTCAGAAGAGCAAACATTTTTGTGGAATGTTTCTGAAAAATTTCCATTCAGCAATGTTGAAAGGACGTGTTTTTTAATGTGTTCGATTGAAACTTTTCACTCTGAATTTTCCCATTGGAAAATGTTGCCAACACTGACTTTTTCCCCAGGAAAAATGTCAATTTCAGCCAAACCTGGTGGTGTGTCTTGGGGAAATTCCAGTCGACAAACTGATACCAGCCATTTGCATGACACTTTCAGACTCCGCGATGTCACTTAATTGGATTTAAAACAATGGAGAAAGGTTTTTCTCCCTCCCCCCCCCATTCCCTCTGCCTTTTAAACATTGTAAACAGGTGTTTAAAATGCCTCCCAGGCTGCATGTGCAGTCGCTCCTAAAACCTGCAGGCGCTTTTTGCCCTCAGCTGACTACCTGCAGGCAGCTGGACTCTCTGAAGTTCTCCTCTTTATTAAGAAACTAAATTTGGAGCCCTAAACCAGCCACCTGTGTAAGCAACAGTCCAGATCAGAGCAGCTGCTTCCTCGGAAGCACTGTGTTGGGAGCATTGTGTGCCAGAGGTGGTGGTGTGGCACAGCTAACATCCTTCTCTCCCATCAGGGTAGCTGCTCTGGGCCTGGCCTCTGGCATCCTCCTGGTTCTTCTGCTCTTCTGCCTGTACAGAGTGTTCTGCCCCAAAAACTATGGGCAGAACGGGCTCTCGCACAGCCGGAGGAAGAGAGGGGACCTGCCCTGTGACGACTATGGCTATTCCCCACCTGAGACCGAGATCGTCCCCCTGGTCCTCAGGGGTCACCTCATGGTAGGTTGGCCTGGGGCATACGCAGTGTCCAGTTTGCCTCACTGCAGGGGCCCCGCTAGGGTGACCAGAGGAGAGGAAGAAAATATCAGGACACATGGGGGGGCGTAGGGGGGGTGTCCGCTGGCGGAGCAAAAAAAAAAAAAAGGTGCACATATCGGGACACATTGCATCTCGACCAAAGATCGGTCAGGACGCGGGACAAACACCTAAATATCAGGATTTTATCGGGACGTCTGGTCACCCTAGGGCCCACACAACCCACCTCTTACCCCTTTGCCATCTTGAAGTGGCAGACATAGAACTGGTGGGCATGTAACGTAGCACAGAGCCATGTGATTCACTGGGGCTAACGGGGGTCGGGGGCACTGTGCAGGCAGCCCTGGGGTGATGGAGCAGGACGTGCCCCCATGTCTTTGGCCCTCAAAGTCTGGGATGTGCTGTGGGCCCTCGGCTGCTGGCCCAGCTGGCACCCTTCACTAGCTGAGCTGTTCAGCCCCTCTCCCCTGGCAGTAGCTTGCAGAGCACGTCCTGGTTTGTTCTCAGTAGTACAAGGAGGTGGGCATGTGGCCTGGGTGCCAGATGGGGCCCATGGAGACTTACAGCACCCCATCTACACACAGACTCCAGAGTTTTACACTGCAGCCGCCTTCGTCCTGAGTATGGAGCTGAGACTACAAGTCCCAGCAGGCAGTGCTATGTCGTGAGCCAAGCAGCCAGCCTGCATTGCGTGCTGGGGGGCCTATCCTCTCCTCAGGCCACACTTCTCTATTGAAAGTGAAGACAGCTGGAGTCTGCCCGCTGGTGCCAGTGTGTGCAGTCCCTGGGCTCCGAGCCCATTGCTTTGGTGATCCCGAGCTTCACTGGCTGGGGGCTTCTGCCAGGCCAGGGGAGAGTGCAGGGCACTCCCAGGAACGCGGGGGTTGGCTGGTTCCACGGACTCAGCCTAGGCTGCTCTTCCCCCTCAGGATATCGAGTGCCTGGCCAGTGACGGGATGCTGCTCGTCAGCTGCTGCCTGGTGGGTCAGATCCGAGTGTGGGATGCTCAGACCGGAGACTGCCTTACTGTCATCCCCAAACAAGGGTACGTTCATTACTGTGTGAAAAGTGTAAACACGTCATGTCCTTATACAATCGTTGCTCACTAACTCGTGCACACACGCCCCTGTCCTTATACAATCGCTGCTCGCTAAACCGTGCAAACACGCCCCTGTCCTTATACAATCGCTGCTCGCTAACCTGTGCAAACACGCCCCTGTCCTTATACAATCGCTGCTCACTAACCCGTGCACACACGCCCCTGTCCTTATACAATCGCTGCTCGCTAACCTGTGCAAACACGCCCCTGTCCTTATACAATCACTGCTCGCTAACCTGTGCAAACACGCCCCTGTCCTTATACAATCGCTGCTCGCTAACCCGTGCACACACGCCCCTGTCCTTATACAATCGCTGCTCGCTAACCCGTGCAAACATGCCCCTGTCCTTATACAATCACTGCTCGCTAACCTGTGCAAACACGCCCCTGTCCTTATACAATCGCTGCTCGCTAACCTGTGCAAACACGCCCCTGTCCTTTTACAATCGCTGCTCACTAACCCGTGCAAACACGTCATATCCTTATACAATCACTGCTCGCTAACCTGTGCAAACACGCCCGTCCTTATACAATCGCTGCTCACTAACCTGTGCAGGCACGTCCCTGTTCTTATACAATCGCTGCTCGCTAGTCTGTGCAAACATGCCCCTGTCCTTATACAATCGCTGCTCGCTAGTCTGTGCAAACATGCCCCTGTCCTTATACAATCGCTGCTCGCTAGCCCGTGCAAACACGCCCGTCCATATACAATCGCTGCTCACTAACCTGTGCAAGCACGCCCCGTTCTTATACAATCGCTGCTCGCTAGTCTGTGCAAACACGCCCCTGTCCTAGTCTGTGCAAACACGCCCCTGTCCTTATACAATGGCTGCTCGCTAGCCCGAGCAAACACGCCCGTCCTTATACAATCGCTGCTCGCTAACCCGTGCAAACACGCCCGTCCTTATACAATCGCTGCTCGCTAGCCTGTGCAAACATGCCTGTTCTTATACAATCGCTGCTCGTTAACCCATGCAAACATGCCCCTGTCCTTATACAATCACTGCTTGCTAACCTGTGAAGCATATCCCTGACATTACACAGTCACTGCTCACTATCCTGTGCAAACACCCATGTCCTTACACAGTCACTGCTTGCTAACCCCTGCAAGCACGCCCTGTCCTTACACAGTCACTGCTCAATAACCTGTGCAAACACACCCCTCTTCTTACATGATCACTGCTCACTAACCCATGCAAGCACACTCCTGTCCTTACCTAGTCACTGCTCACTAACCCGTGCAAACATACCCCTGTACTTACAGATCAGTGTTCACTGACCTGTGCAAATACACACCTTATTTACACATCGGTGCTCATTAACTTATGTAAACACTCCCCTGTCCTTACACGATCGCTGCTTACTAACCCACGTAAACGCATGCTGGAAGAAATTAACTCATGGTTTTTGGTAGGACACCCTGCTGCCCCAGCTGTTAGGAAAGGGGTGATTTTCACTCCTCCATAGAGTCACAGTTCACCTGTTGTTCCCAGCCAGTCCCTCATCCTCTCCCAGACTGTATGGAAGGGAGCGCTAATCTGCAGCTGCTGCATTTCAGGTTGCGCAGAGACAGCAGCGGCATCTTTGATTACCAGGAGAGCTGGGATCACAGCCCAGACCCCAAGAATGGGCTGGAAGATCCCTTCGACGACAGCCACCTACTCAAGAGGATGCTGAGCCCCCCGCAGCCCCCTCTGTTCTGCAACCAGCCGGACCTCACCTCTCTCATCGACACCAACTTCTTGGAGCAGGCCAAGGTGGTGGATCCAGAGCCCAGGCACCGTGCAGTCTGCGGTCGGCACAAGGACACTGGCTACAACTTCGGCAGACTGGTAGAGAAGGTCTATGAGGAGCAGAGCGCTTCGAACTGCATGAACGTCGCCGGCTTCCCGGCCACACACGGGCAGGTGGTTTCCTGCACTAGGACGGGCAGCACCAGGCCCCTGAACTGCGGGACTGGGGAAGGAGGGTGCAGCACCCGCAGGAAGAGCCCAGGGGACGAGCCTTTGGCTGGTTTTGAAAAGTCCTCCCCTGTCTCTGCCTGGGCCAGTGATTTGGAAAGCTCTGTCTGGAGCCTGGATCTGCGGGGCAACCTCATTGTGGCTGGCCGGAGCAACGGGAAGCTGGAGGTAAGTAGGGGGCTCCCTGCCCCTGAATAGGCACCGAGGAAGTCACAGCAGGCTGTACTCCGCACTCACCCATCCGTGGTCCCGGAGCACTGGTCCCTCTGTGGCGCCCCTGTGAGTGAGGGCTCAAGGCAGCTGTCCTAGGGTGTTTCTAGAACTCCTGCAGAGCCAGGTGGTAACAGATCTGCAGCCAGGTACACCACCTGCACATTCCTCCTGCCCCCAGTGCCGGGGCCCCAGCTACGGAGCTCCTGGAGGGACTGCTGTCACCTGCCTAGGGCCTAGGGGACACCCTGGCAGCCGAGGGCAGCAGGGCGGGGCTGGTGACAGACACACTAGACAGCTCATTACATGAGTTTCCATTTCCCGTCCTGCTCTGCCACACTGGAGCCGGGAAGGATTGACTGCATCCGTGGCTCCCCTTAAAAGTTAGGTTGAAAAGCTACATCACTCAGGGTGTGAAAAATCCCCACTGTGGACTGACAGAGCTGTGCATCCCTGACCCCCATGGAGCTGTGGTTCGGTCGCCAGAACGCGTCCATCCATGCAGCTGCCAGTGCTCCAGGAGGTGGCATTCCCGCAGCGACAGAAGAATCCCTTCATTGGCGTGGCTGCGACTATGCTACAGGGTGATGGCGGCATGGCTGCGGCTCCGTAGTTGTGCTGGTGTAGTCTGCGTAGCATAGCCATGCCCTGAACTTGCTTCTAAACCTCATCTCCAGGCCGCATCACAAGATTGCTTCAAAATCTGGTGCAAATCCATCTCAACTGCGAACAGGAACAGCAGTGGGGCGGGGGGTGCTGCAGGGCAGGACTGAGGTGGGTTGAGGGATCCATATATAGTTATTTCAAGGGCCCAGCTCTCAGGGGGCCTGACCACAGCCAGCATTATTGTTACAATCATTTTAAATTCCAAACTGCTTGAATTCCCCCAGCCATCCGCTCTGCGAGGCAGGGACTGCTCCCCTGGCTCCCTGTAACTCCACCTCTCTTCCAGGTGTGGGATGCCATCGAGGGGACCTTATGGTGCAGTAACGAGGAGAGTCAGTCCGGAATCACAGCACTCGTCTTCCTGAACAACAGGTAACGGAGAGCCTCTGACGTGCCCTTCCCCAGGGATCTCGCCAGGGAGGAGGCCGTTAAGGCAGGAGTCCAGCTGTCTGGGTCCAGGGGAGGTGATGCAGGCAGCTCCAGTTGTGGTGGACAGAGCTGTCTCCTTGCTGGCAGACTGGGGCATGGAGACTGACCCTCCCACTGCCCCTCTCCAGGTGGCGGCCGGGTCACATGGGCACCAGGAGCCAGGGAAATCTGGGTATTGTCCTTATTCTGCAGCTGGAGTCGTCCAGCATCCAGGGCTGCTAACCCAGCTCCTGTAAGGACGGAGAAGAGGCCTCTCCTCACCTTTGTCTCTTTCTGTCTCCCAGGATTGTGGCTGCCAGGCTGAACGGCTCCTTGGATTTCTTCTCTTTAGAAACCCACTCATCCTACAACCACCTGCAGTTCCGAGGTAAGTTGGCGTCGGGGAGGGAAAATGGCCCAGATCTGTAAAACAGTTCAGGTGCCAAACTCCCATTGATTTCAATGGCACTGAGATACCTCAGTATCTTTGAGGATCTGGGTCTGTGGCACTGATCCAACAGACAGAGCCCTGGAGTGGAACTCGGGAGACCTGAGTTCTGTTCCCAGCTCTACCGTGTGCCTGTTTCCATTTGTCTGTCCTGTGCAGTTAGACTGTGAGCTTTTGGGGCCAGGGTCGGGTGACCAGATGATAACTTCAAAATATTGGGACTGGGCAGGAGGAGCGCCTTTTCCATTGTTATACTTACCGTGTCCATGTCTTCAGTGGCATTTCGGCGGCAGGTAATAAATCTTGCTGCCAAAGAACAGACATACCCGCTGCCAAAATGCCCCCGAAGACCATCAGCCACTGAAGGACCCGCCTGCCGAAGACACGTGCCGGGTGAGTGTAATGGACACGAAGGACGTGCCGGGTGAGTGTAATGATTGAAAAGACGCTCCGCCTGCCTCTCATTGCTGCCGAAGCAGGGAAAAATCCCAAAACAAATAAATAAAAACGAGCTGCCACGCCTGAAACAAAAGATCAGGACAAATGGTGTCCCAACCGTGCTTCGGTCGGAACGCGGGACAAACCGCTCAATATCAGGACAGTCCCGATTTTATCGGGACGTCTGGTCACCCTAGGCCAGGGTCTGACCGACCCTGGGAGTTTGTTCAAGGGCCCTGATCTCAGCTGGAGCCTAGAGGTGCCACTTCTCCGGGATGATGAGCCAGCCCAGCCCCTTCCAGTGCGCGATGGTTCCCTCCACTTGGGAGTGGGCTGGTGGGGAGGGGAGCTGTGGGGAGATGGATGGACTCTGAACTGTAGCACAGTCCATGCAGAGAGGTGAAGATCTGAACAGGCCGTGGGCACAGCCTTTCCTTCCCACAGAGGCAGGGACAGGGGCAGAGAAGTGGTGGTGCTGCCTGCGCTGGACCTGCCTGCTGGGTAATCCCAGGGCACTGGTCTCCAGCAGCAGATTTACTGAGAAGTGGCCACCGATTTGGTGGCCCACCTGGAGATCTCCAGGCCTACCTTTCCGAGGTGCTGAGCACTGCAGCTTCCCATGGCCTCAGCTGGATCAATGGGTGCCCAGCTGTGCTGAAAATCAGACCTCAGGCATCTCAGGTTGGGCCTCCAAAACTGGGGCACCCACCCTCCGCGGCCACTCTTGGGCATGCTGGCCCGTGTGTGGAAGGCTGCAGTGCCCACTGCCCCCGCTTGTGTGCGCTCCCCAGGAACCCCTAGCAGGAGCAGCATCCCATCCTCCCCTGTGTGCAGCAGCAATGACCTCATCGTATGCCAGCTGACCCACACGGTGCCCTGTGCCCATCAGAAGCCAATCACGGCACTGAAAGCTGCGGCTGGGCGGCTGGTGACAGGCAGCCAGGACCACACTCTGAAAGTAAGTGCTCCCCCGCCACGAGTCTTCCCAGTAGGGCCATGGGCCGGCGGGGAGGGTATGAGCAGGCTGCTACTACAGGGCAGTGCTGCTAGCACATGAGCGTCTGTCATGGGGCTGAGGGGTTGGTAGGCATGTGTTTGTGGAGAGGAGTACGCATGGGGGCGTGTCCGTATGCAAAGCAGAGTATACGTGTACGGGGCGTTTCTGTGCAGAGCAGAGTACATGTGTATGGGGCATGTCCGTGTGCAGAGGGGCGTACACGTGTTCGGGGCGTTTCTGTGCAGAGTGGAGTACGTGTGTATGGGGCGTATCTGTGTGCAAAGCATCGTACACGTGTGGGATGTTTCTGTGCAGAGGGAAGTATTTGTGTACGGGTTGTGTTCATGTGCGGAGAGGTGTACAGGTGTATGGGGCATGTATGTGTGCGGAGGGGAGTAAAGGTGTATGAGGCGTGTCTGTATGTGGAGCAGAGTACTCGTGTACGGGGCGTGTCCGTGTGCAGAGCAGAGTACAGGTGTACGGGGCATGTATGTGTGCAGAGCGGAGTAAAGGTGTACGGGACATGTCTGTATGTGGAGCGGAGTACACGTGTATGAGGCATGTCTGTATGCGGAGCAGAGTACAGGTGTATGGGGTGTGTCCATGTGCAGAGCGGAGTACAGGTGTATGGGATATGTCCGTTCCACACACGGAGTACAGGTGTACGGTGTGTGTCCGTGTGTGGAGCAGAGTACTCATGTATCGGGTGTGTCCGTGTACGGAGCAGAGTACACGTGTACGGGTCATGTCTGTGTGCGGAGCGGAGTATTCGTGTACAGGGTGTGTACATGTGCGGGCAGGGCACAGATGAGGTTGGCTTGGTAGAATGAGGTCAATCCACTGCCCTCCAGATTCTGTGGGCAGATGCTGGTGTTGCCCCTCTGCATGTGGCCCTGGTCCAGGGGGATTTGCAAGCCAGAGCCCCTTGCTAACCCTCTGGGTCACGGCTCCTGCTGCATCTGTCTAGAAATGTGGCCTGGGCCATGACTGCTGCCAGCCACGGCACTGCCTCTGGCCTCCCCTGTGGCCAGCAGAGAACACTCTGCCCTTGGGGGTCACTGAGGGCGAGGGGGGGACACGGGGATGACATCACTGCCGGGCCCTGGGCTCTGGAGGGCCCTCTGCTAGACCCTAGTGCACTAAGAACATAAGAACAGTGTACTGGGTCAGACCAAAGGTCCATCTAGCCCAGTATCCTGTCTACCGACAGTGGCCAATGCCAGATGCCCCAGAGGGAGTGAACTTAACAGGCAATGATCAAGTGATCTCTCTCCTGCCATCCATCTCCATCCTCTGACAAACAGAGGCTGGGGACCATTCCTTACCCATCCTGGCTAATAGCCATTAATGACCTTAACCTCCATGAATTTATCCAGTTCTCTTTTAAACACTGTTATAGTCCTAGCCTTCACAACCTCCTCAGGCAAGGAGTTCCACAGGTTGACTGTGCGCTGCGTAAAGAAGAACTTCCTTTTATTTGTTTAAAACCTGCTGCCCATTAATTTCATTTGGTGACCCCTAGTTCTTGTATTATGGGAATAAGTCAATAACTTTTGCTTATCCACTTTCTCCACATCACTCATGATTTTATATACCTCTGTCATATCCCCCCTTAGTCTCCTCTTTTCCAAGCTGAAGAGTCCTAGCCTCTTTAATCTTTCCTCATATGGGACCCTCTCCAAACCCCTAATCATTTTAGTTGCCCTTTTCTAGTGACATATCTTTTTTGAGGTGAGGAGACCACATCTGTACGCAGTATTCAAGATGTGGGCATACCATTGATTTATATAAGGGCAATAAGATATTCTCTGTCTTATTCTCTATCCCTAAGGGAGTAAGTCAAACCCAAGGGGGTTAAAGACGAGAGCCCTGCTGCTCTAGCGGGGTGGGCGGTTCAGAGCTCGCTGCCTCAGGCTGTGTTCTCACTCCCTTGCAGGTGTATCGGCTGGAAGATTCCTGCTGCTTGTTTACACTGCAGGGTCACTCAGGAGCAATCACAGCTGTGTACATAGACCAGGTATGGCTCTGAATGGGGAGACGGAAAGCTCAGGGCATGGGCGGGGTTCGGGGCCTCCCCTCAGTGCTACATTATGGCAGGCACCCAGCCGATGCACTAGGAGATGAGGAGGGTCGTGCTCGCCCTTCCAGCCAGAGCACTGCTTGCTTCAGGCCAGGGATCCCTGTTCCTACAGGTGGCACTTTCTGGGTTGTTTCCTCTACCTGTTGGGAGCTGGCGTGGCCCCGAGTGCCCAGACTGGCAGGTGTGATGGGGGCATAGCTCTGAGGGGGTCCTGGACGAGGGACCGAATCCCTGGTGTGATGCTAACGAAAGCAGTGGCACTGACATCGGCAGAGTCACATCAAGGAGGAGCTTGGCCTAGTGCTGCCTTTTGTACTCCGCTGTGAGAAGTACTGCCCCTGCGGGAGCTGGCCTGCAGCTGGGCTCATCTCCCTGGGAGCACCCCCTGGGCTGCCTTGTGTGGGGATGGGCACAGGCCGGGCACCGCGCCTGGCCCTCTGCAGCCCCTCTGGGCAGGAGCCGTGTGGTGGAGGCCTGGCACAGTGACTTGCTGCAAACCTGGCTTTGCAACCCCACAGTAACAAATGGGCCCCTCTGCCTCCCTCTGCTGCCTGGTCCTCCTCTCTGACCCGTAGGCAGTAAGGGGAACGTGCCAGACGCCAGCCTTGCCGCTTACAGGCCTAGCCACAGAGACCATGGCTCTTTAAAACTTAGGGGAGGGTGTTGCTCTGAGCACTGGGAGGCCCCTGGATGGGAACCCCATTGTCCTGGCTAGGACTGAGTGAGCCGTGCTGCAGTGCCCTCTGCAGTGCCAGGGGATGGACGCTGGGGAGGCCGCTCCAGGGGTCACTGCTCAGACTCCTGGCCCGTGTCCTTGCAGGCGATGGGGCTAGCGAGTGGGGGCCAGGATGGCGCCATCTGCCTTTGGGACGTGCTGACAGGAAGCAGGGTCAGTCACATGTACGCCCACCGCGGGGACGTCACCTCGCTGACCTGCACTACCTCCTGCGTGATCAGCAGTGGCTTGGATGATGTGATCAGCATCTGGGACCGAAGCTCCGGGATCAAACTCTATTCCATCCAGCAGGCAGGTGCAGGGCCCAGGCGGGGGGCCGGGAGGTGCCGACACCCCTGATCTGTGGGGAGCGTGTCTGCTGAGGGGGGTTAGTTTCATGGTCAGATCGCTCGGGGGGGCTTCCTTGTTCCAAGGGCAGAGGCTGTGCAAGCTCTGACAGGACCTGGGGGTGTCCAGACCAGCTGCGCCTGCATAGCCCGGCTCAGCCCCTCACTGCCCCGGCTCAGCCAGGTTTGCCAGCCAGTGGGGTGCGGGAGGCGGGGAGCCATGTGGGCCGGGCAGGAAGCTGTTTATGGACCTGTCCGGAGGCACGGGTGGAGTCGCTGGGAGAGCCTGGACCCTCCCAGGGCTCCTGGTGCTGAAATGAGTCATTCCCCACCCCCAGCCTGGCAGGGAGCCGCGGCGCAGGGACAGGGAGTTTGTTCCACTGTCAGAGCATCTGTGAGCTCTGGGCTGCCACAGCAACTCCTCCCAGGGACACCTCTGGGGTGGGGGAGCAGGGCCAGAGGTGGGACTGGGTGGGCAGCAGAAATGCAGGGGGATATGGGATGGGGGATGGGGGAGCAGGGAAGGGAGGGGGAGGAGGGGAGCAGGGCTGGATGTGGGATGGGGGGGCAGGGAAGGGAGGGGGAGGAGGGGAGCAGGGTCGGATGTGGGATGGGGGGGCAGGGAAGGGAGTGGGAGGAGGGGAGCAGGGCTGGATGTGGGATGGGGGGGCAGGGAAGGGAGGGGGAGGAGGGGAGCAGGGTCGGATGTGGGATGGGGGGGCAGGGAAGGGAGTGGGAGGAGGGGAGCAGGGCCGGATGTGGGCCAGGGAGGATGGGAAGCAGGGCCAGATGGGGGGGCAGGGGCAGATGTGAACAGGGCAAGGAGCAGGAATGGGGGTGGGGCAGGGCTGGATGTGGACAGGGCAGGCAGCAGGGATGGGGGTGAAGCAGGGCTGGATGTGGGACGGGGGGGAAGCAGGGCCAGATATGGGATTGGGCGGCAGGGCTGGATGTGGATAGGGTGGGAAGCAGGGATGGGCGTGGAGCAGGGATGGACGGGGGACGGGGGGGGATGGGAAGCAGGGCCCGACGTGGACAGGGGCGAAGCAGAGCTGAAAATCTCTCCCCACAAGAACAATCTGAGTTGGTGTCACTGCCCCAGGGCTGCCCTAGCAGGGGTGACCCCGGCATGGAAAGGTTTGGGAGCCCTGATCCCACACACCTCTCTGGGCCAGGGCCAGCACAACCCATTAGGCCACCTAGGTGGTTGCCTAGGGCACTAACATTTCGGAGGCAGCGACTGCGGCGGTGGGATCTTTGGTCACCCCGGTCATCAGCGGCATTTTTGGGGTGGGACCTTCTGCCGCCTAGGGCGGCCAAAAAGCTGGCAGCACTCCTGCTCTGGGCCCCTGTTACTGTAATGTCGGAGCCCCCACCCCCACCCCCCAGGGGGCAGGGCAGGGCAGTTCCCCCCCATCGGGCAGAGGGGAGCTGAGAGCAGACTAGGATGAACAGACTGGAATCAACCTCGTGGAGCTGGACCAAGGGACTTGCTTGAGGCCCCATGGGGAGGCCGGCAGAGCAGAAAGCTGAGCCCGGCTCTCAGCCAGGCTCTCTCAGCTCCCCCACTGCCCTGTGGTCTCTGCTGTGTGTCCGGCAGTGGCAGCCAAGAGGCCATGGGCACGTGGACACTCAGCCCTGGGGGTGGCCACGCTGGCACAGGGGGATGCACTGATGGGGATGGCTGGGCCTGTCCTGTAGCCATGGCCCCAGGGCTGAGTCCAGCACCTTTCCCTGCCTGTGGGGGGCCATACTGCAGGGCCGTGGGGTGCCTGATGGCAGGCGCTGTCTCTGACGCTCTCCCCTCTGTTCCTGGCGCAGGACCTGGGGTGCGGGGCCAGCCTGGGGGTGATCTCTGATAACCTGCTGGTGACGGGAGGCCAGGGCTGCGTCTCCTTCTGGGACATCGGCTACGGCGACCTGCTGCAGACCGTCTACTTGGGGAAGAGCAACGAGTCACAGCCGGCCCGGCAGATCCTGGTGCTGGAGAACGCGGCCATCGTCTGCAACTTCGGCAGCGAGCTCAGCCTGGTCTACGTGCCCTCAGTGCTGGAGAAACTGGACTGAACGGGCAGAGCTGGGCCCTGCGGGTCACCATATCTGAGTTCTGATTGGACAGCTCCTGGGGTAGGAGGACAGGGCAGGAGCTCCAGGGGGGTTCCCAGGAGAGCCCCTGCTTCTCCTTCCCTTCCTCCCTCTCCCCAGCTCCTTGGATCCCAGGTGCTGCCCCTGCAGCTGCCTGGGTGGGGCTGAGCCCTGCTCTGCCTGTGTCCCCCTCCCAGACACCCCCCACCCTGCTCTTGCTCCACAGGTCAGTTCCTCCTTTGGGGCTGCGGCTGAGCTCCGTGGGGACGGGACCCAGCTCATGGGTCTGCAGTCCGGGAACGCATGTCTGCTGCAGGGCACTGAGTGCCAGCGGCCCGGCACACCCTGGGCTGGGCTGCACAGCAGGTGGCCAGAAACTCGAGGAGCAGCCAGTGGGATGGGGCTGAACAGAGCCTGGTCGGTGCCATGCCGTGGGCTTGGGGGCCCAGTGCCCATGGGGCAGTGACGATAGATGGGGGAACGCCCGCTAGAGCTGGGGAGGAGGCTGCAGGTGGGGCAGGGCAGGGCGAGGCCTAGTGGTCTGTTTGCAGGATGAGGAGCCTGGCCCTGCTGTGTCCAACACCAGGCTTGGCTGCTGCCTCCAGCATGGGCCTGGAGCTCTCCCTGGGATGTTTCTGCAGCTGTGAAGCAGGCAAACCCTGCCCTGCCTCCTGGAGACTGGAGCACCTGGAGAATGTGGCCCAGTGCTTCGGGGGGCACGGCCCAGGGTAGCCATGGGGCCCTTCAGCGTGGGGAGAGGGAGCCTGCGCCGGCATTGCTAGGTGTGCGAGGTGCTGTACAGACACGGGTGCCAGGCCTGGTCCCACAGGGCAGGGGCCGTGTACATTACAGTGTCTGCCCCTGAGGCGGGCCCTGGTTCAAATGAAATCCTGCCCATGGCCAGTGGGCCTTTCCTGCAGTGAATAAGGGCAGCTTAGACCCTAGAGGGGATGGGGCCTCACCCCCCCTTGTGTCCTGGCTGGCATTCAATGCCCACCACCCCTGTGCTTCCCCAGCGCTGCCTGCAAGTGCGGGCCCTGCCCAGGGAGGGGGGCTGGGGCCAGAGCCTCCAGCTGTGGTCGGGCTCCCTGGCCCGGGGGATCCCCTGCTCACCTGGCTTGGCTGTGACAGTGTGCAGGGCTGAGGGGGGATGTTAATTCACTGGCTGGTGTAGCTCAAGCAGGCGCCATTAACCAGCGCTGGCGGCTGCTTGGGGAGGGGAGGGGGGAGATGAGCAGCGGGTGAAAGCAGAAGCTGACCCCTCGCCACCCCCTTTATTAGCACTGGGCTCTGTCTCCCTGCCTCGGAACAAGCAGGGCGTGCTGGGCTCTGCCCACACCACCTGCCCTATTTATTGCTATGCTGTATATATTTATTTATTACGGTGGGTGAGCCAGGGGGCGACCTGCAGCCCGTGGCCAGGGCTGTTCCAAGTGCTGGCAGCTCCCTGCTCCTCTGGGGCACCAGGAACCTGACTCCAGGACAGCCTAGAGCAGATCCAGGGGGCAGCTGAACTCTGGCTACTGGCACAGTAAAGGAGTGTGCATTGGGCCAGGACATGTATGCAGAGGCTGGGAGCTGGGGCGGCTTCCCTGAGCTCTTGGACACCCCCCCCCCTCGCCGCCCAGTAAGTGGTTGGCTTTGTTGCTCTCTGCAGGAGGGTGGCTGCACCATCGCCCCCTCCTTGGGGGCCAGCCATGGGCAGGGCCCCTCTGTCCAGATATCGGCTGTAAAGCCCTCTCCGGGGAGATGTCACTGCAAGCATGGCTACAGGCCAGCAGCCAGCATGTGCCGTGGGACCAAGCAGGGCTTTTCCATCACTGCTGTTGGGGCAGTCTCCCGGCCCAAAGAGCCAGGGGACCCGGGGTTCTGGGAGCCCAACTCTGGCCTGATCACGTCATTGACTAAATAAGCCTACGGCATAAGCTGGAGAGGGCTCCTCCCCACAGCAGGGACAGTCACCACCTCTGCTCAGCACAAACCTACCTTGGGCATGTAGCCAGGTGCCTCCAGCACCCGAGCTGGTTTCCCTGGGAATGGGAGAAGGCACCTTCCCAGGCCACGGAGCTGCGTCCAGGGGGTCAGGCAGCATGTCTGTCCTCAGTACCAGCACTGGGAGAGGTGGCAGAGGGGTTCCCCAGGGCCGCCTCCTGGCTTGCTCCAGTCTAGTGTCTGCTCTGGGGAAAGCCTGGCCGGTGGTGACCACAGCATGTGACCGTTTTGCGAAGGGAAAAGGAAGCTGGAGGAGCCTGGCTTGACCAGCCCTGCGGCCAGGCCTTTGAGGCCGTTGGTCAGTAGCTGGGGGGAGCCCTACAGGCGAGGAGCCCAAAGGGTTTATTTCACTCTACGTGACGTGCTGCTCAAGCACCTGTTCGTGTGGGATGTAACGCTGTGCCTGTAGAGACCCACTGTATGGCCCAGGCCTTATATGAGCCCTGAGGCCGAGTGCTGCTGAGACCTAACTCGACTCAGCAGTGGGGCAGGTGAGCTGAGGGCCCAGACAACGCCGTGGCTCTGGTGGGACCTGCCGTATGGGAGCAGGCTGGCCCCTGAAAGTCCAGCCACTGCTGCAAGCAGCTTGGGGGAGGTGGGGGTTGTGGAGGGGTTTCCTGCTCCTGAGCCCGTGGGCCGTGTGCTTGTTTGCTGATGCCCTGGCTGTGTCTGTCCTGCCTTGGGTGGCCTTAGCCCTGCTGTACGCTTTGTACTGTACAGTGGAAGCTTTTTTTGTACCAGATTGTGTTTTATAACCTGTACAAAGACACATTAAACCAAACTAACCGAAACCCAGCGGCTCTGTCTGCTCTGGGCAGCTGGCTGACAGCGCCAGCTTCTGCAAGGCATCAACGGCAAACAGCGCAGCACTTCGTGGCAGAGAGCAGCTCTCTGCTGTCCTGTGGGTGAAATGCAAAGCTACAGCCCTGCCAGCACGCACAGGGGCTGGCTGACCTTTACCCCCACCCCAAAGATTGGCTGTGAGTGCTGAGGTGCCAGTCCACACCAGGGGCAGCCCAACATGCAGGGAATCTTCAGTGCAAGGGGCCCATGAGTTACTGCGTGTGCACACACTGTCACACTCCTCCCAGCCCACTGCTGAGGCACTGGCTGAGGGACTGGGGTGCTGTCTGAGCGCCTTGTCTTGTGCCCTGTGCTGCTCCTGGCCCCATGCTGTGAAGGCACCTCCCAGCTGACTAGTCCCAGGCCCCTCACCCCACACATCAGCTCGTTTGCTTAGCAGAACCCAGGAGCTGCCTTTTGACACAGGCTTTTATTCATAAGAACAGCCATCCCAGGGCAGCCTAATGGACCAGCTACTTCTGGCAGGCCGGACACCCAGCATGTAGGGTTGCATCCCTGACCAAGTGGCTGACAGCGGTCACCAGACCTAGCCTCCATGGCCAGCTCATTCTTTCTTAAACATTAGTGTCATTTTGACCTTTGCACTGTCCCCTGGCAAGGAGTTCCATAGGTTGCCTGCCTGTTGCGTGAACCAATTCTGTTTAAACCTGCTGCCTATGAATGTCATTGGGGACCCTCCTCCCCATTCTTGAGCTATGTGAAGGGGTAGAAAACACTTTCTCCACCCCAGTCATTTTACAGCTCTCTGTCCTGTTGGTGTGTCTAGAAGCTACCCACACCCAGGTTTTGTAATCACACCCTCTGCAGAAGCTAGTCCAGGCCCCTAGTTAGTTTTCTTGCCCTGCACTGAAGTCTAGTGTAAATTTCTGAGCTGTGGTGACCAGCTCTGCACCCAGGATTCAGTGTGGGCAAACCACACAGTCCTATTAGGGTAGTACATTGTCTGGCTTTAGTCACTCATTCCCCAGTGGCAGCTGTTTGCCTCCCACTGGCCCCTAAGCGGCTGCTTTCCACCACCAGCCTTTTCTTTAGTAACAGCTGCTTAGAGCCCCTGTTACCGCTGTCATGGGGATCGCAGGTGCCCATCTGCACTACTTTGCATAGAGAAGCATTGAATTTCAGCTGCCATTTTTGTCACCCAGGCACATCCCAGCTCTTTGTAACACTGGCAACAGCTTTTGACTTTAGCTTGAATAATTTTGTATCTGTTGCAAGTTTTGCCACCTCAGTGGCCTTTCCAGCTCTTGCTGAATACAGGGCCCGAGCCCAGCTCCCCAAACAGCTCCTTGGGCAGCCCTGCTCTTTAGTCACACCCCTGAAGGCCCTGCACAGTATGAGCTGGATGGCGCTGGTGCATCTCAACCACATGCCTTACCTACTTACCTCACATCCGGGCAACTGGGGATTGAAGTCCCTCCCATGAGGCACAAGCTGGAAAAAGGCCCTATGATTCCAGCCCCCTCAGCCCTGCAGCTCTGGGAGACCCATGACACAGCCACAGCTGCAGGCCTTCCCCCCAGCCGTGCTACCCTGCACATCGTCACCCTGGCTGCAGCTGGGCGCTGGTGAGCAGGTGAGTTGGCACTTACGAAAGCCCACCAGCCCCCTCTCCCCGCCAGGTCCCTGGAGGAAGCACTTGGAGGTGAGCTGAGGCTCCAGGCCCCCCGGACTTTGGCAGGTGGGCCCACAGAAAAGGGGGAAGATGGGGTCTGTGCCACAGCTGTTTCCCAGCTTGGCCATGGCACTGGATTCCCCCACCCCCAAAGTCCACCAGGGTTTAATTCAGGTCCACAAGCCCCACTGCGGCTCCAGAGCAAATTGTCCATTTATTGAAGTAGCAAAGAGCTGAAAAAGTCAGTTCTAATTATGGAGTCAGATCAGAACCCGGGGGCGGACAATGCTACGTTTGTACAAATGCAGAGGGACCAAGAGCTCCACGGAGCACCAGCAGCCATGCTCCAGGGCCGTGCACCATGGCCATTTCTGCCCAGCGCCCCCTGGTTCGGAGGTCAGTCTGCACTGCCCAGCTCAGGCTGCAGGAGGCAGGAGCAGCAGGGCCCAGAGGGCCCAGCATGGAAGCTGGGGGAGGGGGAGGCACTGTACAGTATGAGATGCACCCAAGAGCCCCAGCAGGTGAGATGCAGGTGGGAACTAGTGACCTAAGCAGTTGAGGTCCCATCCCCCTGCTGTAATGGGCGCCACTCCCAGAGCTTGCTAAGGCCATGCTGACCTCGTCTCCTGCTTCTGCCAGTTCCAGCCAGCCCCATAGCTTAACACAGAACAAGCCCAGTTCCCTCGGCAGCTGCTGGCCGCCTGCTCCTGGGAAGGACCCCGGGGGGGGCATGTGTTTTCTGGCACTTTTCCATAAGATATGCACACGCAACCCAGCAGCACCAGGATTTCCCCCCCCCCTCAGCTGAGATCCCAGCAGCTGGCTGGTGCTTGCCCCCCTCCCCCCCCCGAGACAGCAGCTGGCTCTGTAAGACAGCCCCAGGGGGTGGATACCGAATCCACTTCCATGCAGGGTCTGTGCCCCTACTCAGCTCCGGGGCTTCCAGCCTGAGCTGGTTAGCAAGCACCTCAGCAAGAAAACCTCCTGCCCAGTGGCAGAGCTTGGGGCAAGGTGCAGAGAATCAAAGCTATTTCAGACACCAGGAATGACCCATCACTGATTTACTGCCAACCCCCCCACCACTGCACATGGCAGCTCCCCCCCCCGTAGTCACAGCTCTGATTTTTGCCCTGCTGCCAGCAAACCGAGCTGCATGGAACATGGGGCCCTGCTGAGCAGAACTGCAGCAGCCGCCTGCCCCTGGCCCAGGGTTTGGGCCATGCAGGGTGCAGCCCCTGGCTGGGGTTACACTGGGGCAGCCTGCAGCCTTAAACCTGTCGGTTACCTGGGCTGAGAGCACCAGGCCCAGCCCCCCGCCCGCAGCAGGAGACAGCCCAGGAACCCAGTCCCAGCAGCAGGGTGTGGGAACCTGCAGTACACGCTGTGCAGCCCAGGAGACAGAAGCGCTGAGGGAGGCGCCCCCACGGCCCAGCTCCTGCCCAGCGCTGGAGCAAGCAGGAAGGGCAACTGGACACCAGGAGAAGCAGGGAGCCGGACATCCCTCCCTGCCAGGGCTGGGCCAGGACCCCTGGGTCCCAGCGGGGGGCTCTCAGCCACTGTCCCTCGGCCATGTGTCCGAGCCCAGGGGTCTTGCCTGGAGAGCGGCTAGGGCGCAGCGCTGATCAGTGCCCCAGCCCCTGGGGGTCTGTGAATGGAAGAGCAGGGGGCACTGGAGGGCTGGCTCCTGGCCCAAGGCAGGAGCTGCAGTGGGCCAGCTGCACCAAGGCTCGGCCTCCCCCAGGGGGGCTCTGGGACACGCAGCGGCCCTGGTGGCGAGGGAACAGTGGCTCTCCATGCCGTCGGGGGCACCCCGGGCTAGCTGCCAGGGGGCCCAGGCGCCAAGCGGGGTGCCAGCCTGTAGTGCTGTGTGTGCATTTCTCAACCCTCCCTGCAGCCCAGGGCTGAGCGGGGACGGAGGCTGTGGTCCAACACCCCAGGTTCCAGCCAGCAGGCTGGGGGGCTCCCCAGGGGCCATGGGGGCAGCAGAAGGGGTGTGCTGGCATGGCCAGGGAGGGGCTGTGTGTGCCCATGTCCCCAGAGCTGAGCTGGGCCAGGCCCCCCAGCTCAGGTTTTATTGAGTGTCCACAGCGGGTCCAGCATGCTGAGGGGGTCATCACTGGGCCGGGGCCCCCGCAGCCCCTCCCCGTTCTGGGGCTGCAGGAAGCTCTGCTTGTTCATCCGCGGCTTGCCCCTCAGGGAGCTGTCCAAGGAGAAGGCCTCAGGGGTCAGGGATGCCAGGAGCTCCAGCGAGGAAGAGGAAGGAGCCAGGCTTGTGGCTGAAGACTCCCTGCTGGGTCTCTCCTCCACATGGTTGCTGCTCTCGGCTTCGGGCAGCAGCACAGGCATGGTGGAGGCGGGGGGCAGCTCGGCACTGGTGGGGGGCACGTGCTCTGTCAGGCTGGGCTGGGCGACGCTGGCGGGTGCTGCAGGAACCGCCCCTGGGCTGGCAGCTTCGGGCACTGCTGCTGGCTCGGGCAGCTGCCAGTTAGGGGGAGACTCCGGGCCGCCCCCAGGGGGCTTGATGCTCAGCTTGGCAATGGTGGCCTGGATGGAGCTGATGGGCATGTCCCCACCCAGCACTAGGTCCTGCGGGTCCTGATGCAAGTACAGCTGAAAGAGAAGCCAGAGGTCAGCCCAGGCCCCTCCCTGGACACTAGACTCCCCTGCTCCAGTCAGCACGGATCAGCCACAAGGCCTGGAGCTGCCAGGTTCTGGCCAAAGGGGTCCGGGAGCCAGGCGGAACACGGCTCCGGAGCCCCGCCCTTCCCAGCGCCGGGACCCACCTTCTGGGCAGCACTGCTGGGGGGCTTGCTGGAAGCCGGCGTGGTGACCCCGTGTCTCTGCAGTACCTGCTCGGCGTGCTTGAGGACAGCTTCATAGCAGAACTTGAGGTGCAGCTGGAAGAGAAGCAGCCAGCGAGATCCCTTGAGCCCAAAGCTCACGAAGGACACGCCCAGGTGCCAGGAGTGGCCAGAGCCGAGCAGACACTGTGCCACTCAAAGGGCATCATGGCACTGCTGAGCCAGGTGCCTGGGCCCCCAGCTCCACCCCCAGCACATTACCTTCTCCTGCAGCATGTGCTTCCTCTGCTGGCGCATCCTCTTCACCAGCTGGGCCAGGTCAGGGATGCTGTTCCCAGCCTCCACTTCCTGCATTGCTGCGTACATCAGGCAGAAGGCACCGGTGCGCCCCACCCCAGAGCTGGTGGGAAGAGACAGCGCCCAGGGGGCAACACTGGGGAACCCTGCCAAAGCCTGGGTGAGCGGGAGCAGGAAGCCCACAGCCCCCTTCCCCAGCACTGCATTGTGGGTAGAGTGCCCCTTCTCCCCCAGGGCCAGAGAATCCTCTGCCACGCAGGGCAGAGCTGCAGTCTGGCTTGGGAACTGCTGGGGAAAGAGCCAGCCCTGCAGCGTCCCAGCAATGCGCTGGCTTCCGGCCCTGGGCTGCTGCTGGCGTCGAGGGAGGTCTGCTCCAAACGGGCAGGATGCCCGCCCTGCTCCCATGCCACGGCAGAGCTGGGGCCCAGACGGCCCCGCGCTCCCTGGCTGGGACCAAGCAGCGAGCCTGGCCCCGGGGCGCCACGCTCCCTAGCTGAGGCCGAGCAGTGAACATGGCCATGGGAGGGCCGGGGCCCAGGCAGCTGCAGCGCCGCGCTCCCTAGCTGAGACCGAGCAGCGAACCTGGCCCCGGGGCGCCGCGCTCCCTAGCTGAGACCGAGCAGCAAACCTGGCCCCGGGGCGCCGCGCTCCCTAGCTGAGGCCGAGCAGCGAACCTGGCCCCGGGGCGCCGCGCTCCCTAGCTGAGACCGAGCAGCGAACCTGGCCCCGGGGCGCCGCGCTCCCTAGCTGAGACCGAGCAGCGAACCTGGCCCCGGGGCGCCGCGCTCCCTAGCTGAGGCCGAGCAGTGAACCTGGCCCCGGGGCGCCGTGCTCCCTAGCTGAGGCCGAGCAGTGAACATGGCCATGGGAGGGCCGGGGCCCAGGCAGCTGCAGCGCCGCGCTCCCTAGCTGAGACCGAGCAGCGAACCTGGCCCCGGGGCGCCGCGCTCCCTAGCTGAGACCGAGCAGCAAACCTGGCCCCGGGGCGCCGCGCTCCCTAGCTGAGGCCGAGCAGCGAACCTGGCCCCGGGGCGCCGCGCTCCCTAGCTGAGACCGAGCAGCGAACCTGGCCCCGGGGCGCCGCGCTCCCTAGCTGAGACCGAGCAGCAAACCTGGCCCCGGGGCGCCGCGCTCCCTAGCTGAGGCCGAGCAGCGAACCTGGCCCCGGGGCGCCGCGCTCCCTAGCTGAGGCCGAGCAGTGAACCTGGCCCCAGGGCGCCGCGCTCCCTAGCTGAGACCGAGCAGCAAACCTGGCCCCGGGGCGCCGTGCTCCCTAGCTGAGGCCGAGCAGTGAACATGGCCATGGGAGGGCCGGGGCCCAGGCAGCTGCAGCGCCGCGCTCCCTAGCTGAGACCGAGCAGCAAACCTGGCCCCGGGGCGCCGCGCTCCCTAGCTGAGGCCGAGCAGTGAACCTGGCCCCGGGGCGCCGTGCTCCCTAGCTGAGGCCGAGCAGCGAACCTGGCCCCGGGGCGCCGTGCTCCCTAGCTGAGGCCGAGCAGTGAACATGGCCATGGGAGGGCCGGGGCCCAGGCAGCTGCAGCGCCGCGCTCCCTAGCTGAGACCGAGCAGTGAACCTGGCCCTGGGGCGCCGCGCTCCCTAGCTGAGGCCGAGCCGTGAACCTGGCCCTGGGGCGCCGCGCTCCCTAGCTGAGGCCGAGCAGTGAACGTGGCCATGGGAGGGCCGGGGCCCAGGCGGCTGCAGCGCCGCGCTCCCTAGCTGAGGCCGAGCAGTGAACCTGGCCCCGGGGCGCCGTGCTCCCTAGCTGAGGCCGAGCAGTGAACATGGCCATGGGAGGGCCGGGGCCCAGGCAGCTGCAGCGCCGCGCTCCCTAGCTGAGACCGAGCAGTGAACCTGGCCCTGGGGCGCCGCGCTCCCTAGCTGAGACCGAGCAGCAAACCTGGCCCCGGGGCGCCGCGCTCCCTAGCTGAGGCCGAGCAGCGAACCTGGCCCCGGGGCGCCGCGCTCCCTAGCTGAGGCCGAGCAGCGAACCTGGCCCCGGGGCGCCGCGCTCCCTAGCTGAGGCCGAGCAGCGAACCTGGCCCCGGGGCGCCGCGCTCCCTAGCTGAGGCCGAGCAGTGAACCTGGCCCCGGGGCGCCGCGCTCCCTAGCTGAGGCCGAGCAGTGAACCTGGCCATGGGAGGGCCGCGCTCCCTAGCTGAGGCCGAGCAGCGAACCTGGCCCCGGGGCGCTGCGCTCCCTAGCTGAGGCCGAGCAGTGAACCTGGCCCCGGGGCGCCGCTCCGCGCTCCCTGAGGCTGAGCAGCGAACCTGGCCCCAGCAGCGCTGCCTTACCTGCAGTGCACCACGATGGGGGTGTGCAGGGGGCGCTGGTGCAGGTAGTGCCCGTGTACTTCCTGGATGAAGCGCAGCAGGTTCCCCTTGCTGTCGGGCAGGCCCCTGCGGGAGGAAGGGAGGAGCTGTTGGCGAGGGGCAAGGACCTGCCATGCCCGGAGCCAGACCCTGGCCTGCCAAGCCTTGCAGGGGAGGGTTTCTACCCCCATCCCACGAGCTGGGTGCTCAAGGGAGGTGCCACGCTCCTCCCAGTGGGACAGGGCTCGATTCCCCCCTCCCCTGGGGGCCTGGTAGGGTCTACAGTGCCACTAGTGAGATCTCCCTCCGTGCCACCCCACAGGGCCCTGGAGGGGGGCACCAGCTGGGAGGGAACAGAAGCTCTGCCCCAGGTCAGCGCTTGCAGCCCAGCCCCCCGGGGTGGGAAGTCCTGATCTAATCGGCACAAGTGTCCCAGGAGCGCCCAGGGCCTCGCCCCCCGCCCCGCGGCACGTACAGCTCAGGCCAGGCTGTGAACTGCAGGTGGATGACGGTGCGCTTCAGGCTCTGGTCGCGGAACTGGAGGGTGATCATCCTCTCCACGTGCGTCGGGGCCACCTTCAGGCTGGTGAGGAGCAAGGTGATGGGGCCCTGCACCATGGGCTGGCCCCGCTCCTGCGGGAAGTACCGCACCACTTTCTGCTGTGGGGCGAGAGACCGGGCTCAGGGCAAGGAGCGGAGCCCCGGCCCCCAGCCCAGAACATAACACCAGGGCCCCCCCAGCCTGCAGCCCAGACCACCACCACCCCTGCAGCCCAGCACAGCCCCCGCAACCCAGACCATAATGCCAGGGCCCCCCCAGCCTGCAGCCCAACCCACTACTGCCCCTCTTCCCAGCACAGCCCCCACTAGCCCAGACCACCACTGCCCCCCCAGCCCAGAATGTAACACCAGGGCCAGAGCCACCAGGACCCCCCACCCCAGCCCAGAACACAGTGCCAGAGCCATCCTGCTGCAGGTTCAGGGGGATAAACCAACAAATTGCACAGAGGACCTGGCAGCCTGGGGGCCTTGGCCAAGTTCCCCTCAGTTGTCACCAGCTGCCTTCCCCATCTCCCCCTGCCACGCAGTCACAGACAGACACAGTATCCTTCACCTCCTGGCCTAAGGCTAGTGTAATGATGCTGTGGGTCGTTCCACCCAGAGTTGGCTGCATTTCAGGGCCAGGTGCCATTATCCCGACACACTATCCTGGATGGAAGATGCCAGGTGTATGTTACTTGCCCCTGTAGCTGGATGGTACAACCTTGTGGGGGCTCAGCAATCCAGCACTCTCCCCTGAACTCTGACACACAGGCAACATCTGCCACCCCTCAACCTGGTGGGTTCTCCACAGCCTCGAATCTCCCTTCCTGGGACCAGTCAAGCCCCTGCTGGCATTGTCGTCATTACCTTCAAGACAACGCAGAGTGCCCACCAGCAGGCTTCCTACCAACATCCAGCCAGAACTGGCCAGGAACTCAGCTTTCGAGTGAAACCATCCCCATCTCGCTCAGCTTTGCTGGCCAGAAGGACCTCGAGCAGCTCACAACACCATGCTGAGGCAGGGCTAGGTAAATCTGAACCATCCCTGACAGGGGATTGTCCAACCTGGTCAATGCTGGGGACCCACCACCTCCCTGGGAAGCCTGATCCAGAGCTTAACGACCCTGTTTGTTTGAAAGCTTTCCCTCAGATCCAGCCTACAGCTCTCTTTCCACAAGCCGGTTCTTCTTGCCCCACCCTCAGTGGGCATAGAGAACTATTGATCACCGCCCACTTTACCACCTCCCTCATGGAAGCTGCCGGGTGAGGAAGTCCTGCCCTGAGGAGCTCCTGGAGATCCTACCTTCTCTATTTCCTGCTCTGAGACCAGCATGACTATGAGGGAGACCTTCTGCTCGTAGATCATCAGCCAGAAGTCGGAGGCTGTCCCCACCAGCGGGGCCTGGGTGGCGATGATGGTGGGGCAGTAGGAGGACAGGTCCTCTATCTTGCTGGCATTGATGTAGTCGTCCTTGCCCGACTGCAGAACGATGCGGTTCTTGTCGTAGGGCATGATGTCCTGGTGACGGTTTTTCATGGAGTAGCAGCGGGCAATGGCGATGGACAGCTGCCGGGCATCCCTCTCCTGGGCATCCTGGAGCTCCTTCCAGATTCCGTCCAGCTCGGGGACGCTCCTGGGGATGGGCTTCTCCAGACTGGCCACCACGCCCCGGAACCGATCCAGCTCAGAGAGCAGCCTCATGATGTGCTCGGGCTTCTCGTATGGGTCGTTCTCGATCAGCTGAACCGCCTTGGGTTTCTGCCCCTCCTTGGCGTCTGCCTTGGTGGGCTGCAGCAGCGGCTGGTTCACCGCGGTCTTGGAGCCCCCATGCTGGCTTTCGGGGCTTGAAGAAAGCAGATCGTCCGTGGAAGAGCTCTGCCGGTGGAACTGGAGCTCAGCTGGGCTCTGTGCCGGCGGGGCTGTGCCGGGGGTGAGCGATGGGGGGGGTCGCTGTGGCAGGGCAGGGGCGCCGGGCACTGAGGAAGGCAAGATGGCTGGAGGCTGGATAGCCAGAGATGGCTGGGGGGATGGTGCCGGTGAAGGGATGGCAGGACCCGGGATGATAACACTGCCTGGCATCTGGCTCAGAGCGGGACTGGGGGAAGGCGGGACATGGTGAGGGCCGGACTGACTCGAAGCTGGGGGCTGGGGACCAGCCAGTGGCATGGCAGAGCCAGGCGGCAGCTGGTTTGTAGGGGGCCCCGGATGGCAGGCAGAAGGGGCGGGACAATAGGGCATCGCAGAGACCACTTGGGCAGAGGAGCCGGCTGGCATGGGCTGCAGGCCGGCAAGCGAGCGGTGAGGGTGGAGCTGCTGAGCCGGGGCCACCATAGTGCCTGAGAGGCTCTGAGCCAGCGGGGGAGGCCCGCAGGGCATAGCTGCAGGGAAGGAGTGAGGGGCGCTGTCCTGGGAAGGAAGTGGGTAGAGCTGTGTTCTCAGCTGGGCATGGATCTGGCCATGGCTGGGAGAAACATGGGCCAGCCCCGAATGCTGGCCAGGGAACTGGGCCTGCGGCTGGTACATGGGCAGCGGCTGGAGCTGGGCCTGAGGTGGGTACTGCTGCTGGGGGAAGCTTGGAGCGGGCGGTCCCGCTGGGAACGGGGGCTGCTGGCCGAACGGCTGGACGCCGCCTTGGGCATAGGGGAACTGGGCAGGCGGGCCAAGGAAGCTGCCCTGAGGAGGGAGCCCTGGCGGCTGGCTGGTGAGCCGCGGGGGCATGTGCCCACCCATGGCCCTGGGTGCGGTGTAGCTGGAAATGGGCGCCTGGATGCTGTCGACGGTTGTGGTGGCCGGGCGGACCCCAAGGGGGTGAGGAGGGCCGTTGCTCCCTCCTGGGGCCTGGCCACTGAACCGCGGGGGCTGGGGCGGGGCCATGGCTGTGGGGAAGGCACCTGGCAGAGCCCCGCAGGAGGAGACCGGCTGCCCCATCCTGTAGGAGGCATTGGGGGTGATGGGAGCTGGAGCAGAGCCAGGCATGGGCACATGCTGGGGGGAGGATCTCTGGGGAGGCACCTGAGGGCCTGCATAGCCGGGCTGAATGGGGGCAGGGCCAGGGCTGGGATGCCCAGGGCCTCTCTGCAAGGTGCCAGCCGGGTAGAGCTGAGGGCTGGGCGACGGGGCAGAACTTGGAGGCCTGTGGGGCTGCATCACCTGGGACGGCAGCACAGGGGGCCCGCTGTAGGTCTGTGGGGGGAAGGGGCCTTGCAGAGGGCTCCCAGGGGCACCTTGCGGGGGGGTCGCCAGCCGGGCAGGGAAGTAGTGTCCCGGCAGAGGCACCGAAGTACTGAACTGAGCAGGGTTAAAGGGAACGCCAGGCTGGGCTGCCATTGGCGGCTGTATCGGAGCATTGGCTGCCCGGGCGCCAGCTGGGAAAGCCTCCTGGCCTGGGGGCCTCATGCCACCGCTGCTGAAGGCCGGGTTGATGGAGAAGGCAGCCAGGGCATCCGCAGGCAGCCTGGTGAGATGCGCTGCCAGCACGTCAGGGGGCAAGCTCCGGAGCTCTTCCGGCAGGTCGGCCAGAGAGAGGGAGCCCAGCTGCTGCAGGTCTGCTCCATCCAGGCCGGCCGCAAGGTCCAGGTCCCGCTCAGAGGCCTTCTTCTGCAGGGCCGGCTTGGGAGCAGTGGGCCTCGGAGGCGGCTTCTTCTTCATTTCTCTACCAAAGCAAGAGCAGGCATGTGATGCCAACCAGCCCCGTGGCACTGGTGTTTTGAGCGGAGAGGGTGTGCGCTCCCTCACCCATCCGCCCAGCTGCAAGTGCTGAGTCCCAGGGGCTGGCAGAAGGTACCTCCAGCCTCTCCTGCAGGGACCTCCCTCTGGGAGGGGAGAGGGGCTTGGGCTCTAGCGCTGAGACAGCCAGCGGCAGTGGCTGATTCTGCGCCCTTGGCACCCAGCTGCAGCCCTAGGGGATGGGCTGACGCACCTATCCTGCAAGTCCGATTTCATCCCCGGGCCCTGTCGTGGTCACTGTTAAGGGCTCCCATGTGCCACTTGGTCTCTGCACCACTCCTAGTCACCCTCCCACACCACGGGACTTGGGGGAGTGTGAAAAACACCCCAACATTTGGGTTCTCAGCTCCACAGCATGCCCAGCCCCCCGCCAAGAAATGTGAACATGGTGAACAAGCTGACCACTGCAGAAGGCCAACCGGACACAAGGAGTAGCAGAACCCAACCCCAGCCACCAAGGTGGAGTGGATGTGGGGCAGGTGACCTACCTTTCCAGGACCTGCTGCCGGCTTGCTTCAGACGCTTGGCAGGCTGCTCGGGCCTTCTCCAGGAGTTTGGCTGCTTTGCTCTCCAGATCCGCGTAGAAATCTTTCCCCTCCTGAGCCTTCTTCATCAGGTCTTCGTAGGCTTCATAGGAGGCCACCAGTGTCTGCAGCGTGGTGTTCCACCTGGAGAGTCAATGCAGGGTATGCGGGGAGGGGCGGGGGCGAGGCAATATTAACAGAGCAGTCCTGGAAATCTGGGGGATGGGGAGGGGGGTGAGAGCAAGGCTCACAGGCCTCTAGACACCCCACCACAGCGACGGCCCTGGCACACTCCAGTCAGGGACCCAGCCCGTGGGGGGGGCCAGGATTTCCTCTCCTCCACTGACAGCTCCCGGGGACCACTCCTCTGGTTTATAGCTGAACCAGTCTCAAAGCAGACAAACTCAAACACTAGGGCCTGCTGGGGGGCAGCTTATGGGCGCCCTGGGGTTAGCGCCATGGGGCACAGGAGGCGAAGTCAGCAGCAACCAGCATGGGCCCAGCTAGGATGTGGATCTCTGTAAAGGAAGAGTGGAGGGGCTGGCGAGGGCCTGTAGACCCCACCCCTCCCCACGTTGGCCGAGAGGTCCTAGCGTGCACAGAGCGAGTGGCTGGCTTCGGGCTGGCTGGGGGCATTCCTCACCGGAGAACGGAGGCTGGGATCGTGTTATGCACCACAGGGATAGCACAGCTTGCTGGGAATGGACTCTGCCACAGCAACCACCACTGCCCTCTGCAGGCGACGCCATGCTCCCCGCGCACTCACTTGTGCTCCACCTCAGCCAAGACCTTCCGCACCGCCGCATACTTGACGTTGGCGTCCGTCAAGGCCTTCAGGACGTTCTCCTGGGCCGCCAGGTTCTGCTCCAGATACACCTTGATCTGGTCGTACTTCTTCAGCTGCTCTTCGAAGAGCTTCTGTCAGGGCAAGAGGAGTGTTCTGGGCTTAGCGGGAGAGCTGGGCTGCAGCGCTAGGCTGGGGGACTCAGCGGGGATCCCCACAAGCTGAGTGCGGGGAGGGCTGGAGCTCGCTGACAGCAAGTTAAGGGGAAGTTCCCACTGACAGTGGCAGGAAGAGGCCACAATAGAAGCATGATGCATGGCAGGGCGGAGCAAGGCCCTCGGTGTGACTTGGGGGCACCGCAGATGCCATCATCGGCTCTGACCAGATAGACTAGCACACTGTAGAGTGCAGAGAGCAGCAGAAATGGCCCAGGAGCTCAATCAGCTCCAAAGGGGATGTGACCATGGCCGGCAGGCAGGGACAGGGAGTAACAGCGAGCAGGGGGTGTGAGAGGGGGCTGACGTCTGTTTGGAACGCAATAGGCTCAGCTCAGTCCCAGACAACGCAGCAGCTCGGCACTCGGCCCAGGGCCTCACCCTCATCTCTGAGCGGTCGGTTGTCACTAAGGAGGTGGTGATGTCGTCCTTCTGGATCATCTCACGGAGCTGCTGCTCCAAGGACATTCGCTGATCCTTCATCTCCTGCACTTTGGACAGGATCCGCTTCAAATTCTGCAGCACCTGCTTGTCGTCTGCGGGAGGAAGGAGAAAGCCATCACCACCTGGGGGGCTCCCCGAGCCACAGGCTCCATACTGCGGTCACCTGGCTCACCCACCAGGGGGAAACGATCCCTAGCACGGGTAGGTACAGCTCCTGTTGGTGCCAATCGAACCTGGCCCCCTGCTCCAGGGCTAAATTTGACTCTTGCTCAAGACACACTGTGGGGTCTGAAAGCCAAGCGGGGTGCCTGCTTCCTACAGCCCCCCAGGAACAGTCTCCAGCAGAAATTCAGCAAACTGGCAATGCTGAGGCACCACCGAACCCAGCTCGCTCACCCAGCCCTGCAGCAAGACAGGACAAGCAAGCAGCTGGCGTCAGATCACACCCTGCCCCAGGGAGCAGATCCAGGGGGCTCAGCCAGAGCGATGGGGTGACATTAGCTGGAGGCATTCTGCCCTTTATACTCCACCCATCACCCACAGATCCGAGCTTCACGCACCAGGATCTGCAGCAAAGCTTTGCCGTCACCATTTATCTAAGCCATGCGGCAGGCCGTGGGCTCGGCGGCGCTGACTGGCCAGTTAATACTATACCCCTGCAGTCATTTAGCTCTGCCTGAGTTGCAGTGCTGGGAGAACCACCAGGCAAGTCTCAGGGTGTCTCTGAGCCAGCCGGGGGCTGGAGGGCAGGGCGGTGTCTGTCTGCGTTCTAGAGCTTGGAGCCTGGGTAGGTTGGAAATTTCACCTGGAATCTAGACCCAACCTGCCTTCTGATCCAGCCTCTGTCCCCATCACTAGCTCTTCATCTGACCCCACAGGCTGGGAACCAGCAGAGCACTGCAGAGGGACCCAGCTGGAGCCCAAAGCATGAGAGGGACAAGGCCCGGAGGGAAGGCCCTGGCTTGGGGCCCACGGTAGGAGCAGATTCATTCTTCTGGGGGCAGCGAGAGTCAGGGAAGACCAAGGAAGGAGAATAACTTGGATCTCGGCATTAACGTCTCCTTGGCACAGCGAGGGACTCGTACAGCGGCAGGCCAGGAAGCCAGGCGCAGCTCAGACCCAGCCAGAGCTCTCCTAGGGAGGGGAGGGGAGGGGCGAGGCTCAGTATGCCATGGCCCTGGCGCTCACCTTCCGTCAGGGCCGGCGTGGGCAAGGCAGCCCGCACTTGCTCCAAGGGCCCGCTCAGCAGTCGCAGGTTGCTGATGTGCAGGTTCATGGCTTTGTGCAGCTCCGTGTTGGTGAAGCTGGCCTTCTCGTGCACCTCCATGTACTTGGCCCACTCTTTGCTGACCTCAGCCAGCCCCGGGGAAGGGCTGGGAGGAGAACCCGGCTTGCCAAGCAGCTCCTGCAGCTTCTGGTCCTGCAGCTCGTCATCATCCAGGAGGTCTCTGATCTCTTTCAAGGAGGCCTCCACGTCTGTGAAGACTCCCGAAAGCACTGGAGGGGCAGAGAACCAGAGGCATCAGGACACTGGCGGCGTTTTCAGTGAGGCTGGGCAAGGCCCCGGAGCGCGACTGGAGACCGAGCCAGCTCTGCCTGGGGGTGCAGCAAACGGTCCCATTCCTCCCAGTGAAATGAGCAAACTTCACCAGTAGACCAGGGGAGGCAGCATGTCAATCATAGAACCTCAGGGTTGGAAGGGATCACAGGTGGCATCTAGTCCAACCCCTTGCTCAAAGCAGGCCCAATCTCCAGACAGATTTTTGCCCCAGATCCCTAAATGGCCCCTTCAAAGATTGAACTCACAACCCTGGGTTTAGCAGGCCTATGCTCAAACCACTGAGCTATCCCTGGGGCACAGAGAATAGAGCCCAGGAGTCAGATCCCCAGCCCCCCTTCTAGCTCCTAGGGAGACCCCCTTACCATGACTCACTGGCTTTTCCTCCATTGGGGATTCCCCCAAACACACGCCATCAGCTCTTACCCTGCATGGACTGAACCAGGTTCTTCACAGTGTCTGGCCGCACGCTGAGCGCGGCGCATTTCTCCATCAGGATGGGGGGGATGTGGTTGTACATGTCCAGGTTATCCACCGTCTCGGGGTCCAGCTGCATGGAGTCCATGAACTGGCTGCAGACAGAAAGCAAAGCCCTCTGAGCAGTGGGAGAACCCTTCCCGGGCACAGCCCCACCACCCCGGGCTGCAGACATGGATGCCAGTTTTTTGGAAGCGGGATCATGGTTCTCTGAAGTGAGAAACTGGAAGCATCCCAAAGGGCTTTACAGAACGCGCACCCCATGGTCAACTCCGCCTGAACACAAACGCAGCCACCTCTGGGGAGAAGCATGACAGGAAGGGAAGGTGAGATCCACGCAGTCCAACAAAACTGCAAGATGAATCCAGAAAGGCAAAATGTAATAACCCAAATTGGAACTGGGCCTGAATGCAGGGTTAATACCCCAGCTCTTGGGAATGGGCCATGGGAACCGGGAGGGAGGGGGGCAGTTCGCCAGTGCCTTGGTTTCCGTATTTTCCCAGCAGAGGGCTCCCGCAGCACAGCACCCTCTAGGGCAGTGGCTCAGCACCGAATCACCTGCCCCACTTCCTGCAGTGCCTTGGGTCACCTTGGAGACCTGCTGTCCTACCACACCAGGTCAGGGGGAGGCGAGCTCGCATTGGGCCATGGCTGAAGGGAGCAGAGCTCACTGCCCGCTAGCTGGCATGGGGAACACAGAACAGCGATGCAATGGGGGATCCCTGAACTGTCAGGGACCAGCTCCGTCCGCACCAGCGAGGAAAACCCCAGCGCTAGCGCAGGCTCAGTGCACACGTACTCCAGGACTTCGTTCTTGGCCTCGATCTTCGCCATCGCTTCTCTCAGCAGCTTGGCCTTCTCCTCACTAGGACGAATAAGAGAAACCCCTCAGCACCCAGGCCAACCAAGGCACTTACAATCACTGAGCCCTGTGCCAGGTACCCTGCTCAGGACTCGAGCCTTCTTAACCCCTCCGGGAGCAGGCTGAGTGGCCCTACGGCTAGCCAGGGGCCAGCACTGCCCTGTCCCAGGAGTTCCTGGAGAGCCGGGCTGGGAGGAGCGGGCAGGCAAGAGCTGAGGGAGAAACACTCAGGACTGGAGACGCTGGAAGGGCCCTCTCAGGGCAGGCACAGGCACAGCTGAGTGTCCAGTTTCGGCTGCTCCACTAAAAGGTGCTGGGGACCCAGCCCCTGGTGGGGGGTTCTGACTTGCTTGGGGAGGTCTTTCAGCCTCCTGCAGTTCCCATTCACCTGCGGCGTGCCAAGTGCCGGACGCATCCTCATCACCACCACATTTCTGGCAGGGAATCACTAGCCCCAGCTTCCTGGCCCCCGAGGCAGGATCCGCACCCTCCTGTTACTGAGTGCCGACGCCCTGGGGAAGTACCTGCTACGGAGCTCCCTTCCACTCACCTGTACAGCGAAGATGCCTCATGGGCGGCCATTGGCACCAGCTTGGCAAAAATATCTGGGCCCGTGACAGCTGGGTCGGTGGGGTTGACGGGAAGGGCCTTCACCAGGGTGGCACCTGGGTATAGAAGAGAACAGCCTGACACCGATAACTGTGAATTATCCTAGACAAGGGCACAGCACTTCCTTTCATGCCCGAGGCTGTTTTCTGGGCTGCACCTGCCACCAAAATGCAGATCAAAGCAACCAATAGCTGTTTGCCTCCAGCAGGTGCTATGGAGACCCTGGGAGCAGGAAGTTCCTGGCGTGAGTGGTGCTAAGGGGTTAGAGACTGGTATCTAACCCACCTGTGCTACGGGGGCAGCGTGTTCTCATCGCTGCCCATTACCAAGATATCTGTGCAAAGCACGCAGTGCTTCCCTTTCAGAGCAGTGTCTTCCCGACTTGCTGATCACCACCCCCTCACTCCAGCCTGGACTGTGCAGGGCTGGAGGATCATGCACCAGCCATGGCGTGGTTTTGCAGAGCTGTGGGTAGCAGCAGAGGGATGGATGTGCCCGGGCTGCCTCACCTTTCACTGACTGCAGGGTGTCCAGTGCAGGGACAGCTTCGTGGTAGATGAAGTCATTGTCCTTCTTGGCTGAATTGTACCTACAAACAATTGAAGTGTAAATCCGGGGGGGAAAGGGGGACCCGGCTGGGACCCAAAGAGTGAGCTTGCTGGGTTAGACAGACAGGAGCCTCAAGAGTGGTGTTTTCGTGCCACCCAGAGGACACTATCTGCTATCTTCACCTGCCAGTCACTGGGTACAACTCCACCCAGTTCCTTCTGGGGAGAGGATGAAGCATGTGTGACAGACGTTAGCTATGTCATTTAACGTGCTGCTCACAGCACCGAGATGCTACAGCGCGGACAGCGTGAGAAGACCCTGTACAGAACAGATCTACAGTCACTAGCAGAACATGTGAACTTGACCCTATATACCGAGACCCTACACAGAGAAGAGCTCCCCAGAGCGAGCGGGGAATGTGGGGGGAGAGATTCAGCAAAGAGGTTTGACCCCAGAGAGCCTAGAGACAGACTCCAGTCCCAGAAGCAATTCCGGCTGCAGACTCACTTTCCCCCGATCACATCCAGGGTGAATCGCAGGGCTTCCTGCACCGTTTCAGGCTGACCCTAGAAGAGGAAAAAAACACGAGTTAACAGCCAGTTCTGCCACATCGCTGCAGTCAATGTAACACCCTGAGCAGCCCTTTCGAATGCTGCATCCTGCTGCCCTCCACAAACTAAGCAGCGACCTGAAGGCAGAAGCAGCCTGGCAACCCTCACTGTCACCCCATTTCCCCGTAACCTGCAAGCAGCCAGCAGAGATGAACAGAGCAGTGAACAGCTCAGAGCTGCAGGCTGCCTGCAGCCTCTGGCAGATGCCAGCCCTTGGGTGCATGCTGCAGGCTGACTTGTTATTCACAACGGACCACTGGGATTCGGAGCACCACAAACACAAGGCTGGTCGATCCTGTGCCAAACTCCTCAGCCACAAGTGTCAAACTTGGGGGCTTGCGTTCTTCTACCACGGTGGTGAACTGGCTCCTGGCCCAAGGCTGTGGAGCCAGAACACTCCATGGGAATGCCCCCAGGATTCGGGGGGCCCCAAGGAGTGCAGCACAAGAGGCAGTGCCATAGTGGCTAAGGCAAGAGGGACTCCTGGCTCTTCTGGTAGTTCGCTGCATGGCCCGGCATCCCATTGCTCAAAGGGAGTTTTACCCCCGACTTGAGTGAGGGTAGAGACAGGCCAATGCCAAGAGCTTTTCAACAGCCCACTCAGTCTCTTCAGGCCTCTGTACAACAGAGATGCCATCTACTTCTTGTCTGCATCACATGCCGTAAACGGGCCAAGTTCACCAGCTGGGTGGTGGGCTCAAGATTATGGGTCCAGTACCATGGACAAGAAAGCTGCTTACCTTTGCTAGTTTGATAGCTTCGTTGAGTTTATCCAGAGCGCTCTGGAAGTAGACAACCTGCAGAGAAAGCAGAGAGAAGTTCTGCCAGACTCCTCTACGAGCTGGGAAGGAGTCACAAAAGTACGTACACACACACACACACACACACACACACACACACACACACTTGCTGTGGAACATGCAGCCAACAGGCCAGTGAACCCTGTGTAAAGATACCTGGGACAATCCAACGCCATTAAGTACAGCGGGGCCTTCTGAGAAGAAGGAGCTAATTAATAGCACAATCAAGCAACTGAAATTAAGGTACGCTGCCCATTAGACAACCATGGGACATTTTCTAGAGAAGGGAGGTACACGAGAAGTGCAGTGCCACACACCACCACTTCAGCGATCCAGATACTGACACCACACGCTGCTCTTCTACCAGCCCAGGTTCCAAAGCAGGCATTGCCACAAGGAGACAAGTGTCACATCCTGAGTTTGGTGCCTGCACTGCACGGCACCCAATAGGAATCACATGGAAAATGGCAATCATGCAAGTGTGGATTCTCTTCTGACAACAGGGTCGGAAAGTCACATCCTCCAGCATATACAAGCTTTCAGCCTTAACTCTACCCCTGCTGGGGGACAGCTCACTCCACGGGCAGGACACCAACGAGGAGTTTTAGGACCAAAGAACGAACCTAGCTGGAAACGTACACAGTAATAAGAAAGATAGTGCCCAAGTTCTCCTGGAGTAGGGGAGTTCAATCAGCTATTTGCCCCATGGATTGGTGCAGACGTGGCAGGGGCTTCCAAGTTACAGTTTAATAGACACCAAAGCTTTCAATGTGTCCTCAGTATCATGGACAGGTGAGTTCTCCCAATGTAGCCCAACCTCTTCAAAGGGTTAAAGGTCAAGCCCACATGAGATGGAACTTGGTTTACAGCTGGATTGCAGGAGTGTTAACCAACCCGAAGCAGAAATAGTTTTACTTACTCGTTCTCCAAACTTCTGCTGCTCCTCAGCTTGTTTTCCCATATGCAACTGCAAAGAAACACAAGTGCTGATGGCAGAGGTCCTCATTCGGGGAAGGGCTCAAGAGAAACTGACTGAACCCCTACAAAGCCAGCCAGGGGACTCACTACAGAAGACTGAATTTGACCAGTGTCCATGTACACTCAGGAACTTCATGCCCATGGTGACCACCACCTCGCAGCGGGTTTAAGCAGCTGCAGCCACCCACAAGTGGAGGGACGTGAGGTCATTCCTCTTGGGCAGCCAGGATGAAACTCCCAATGCATAGCCTCATTCTTCCCACTTACATGAGCGATAGCAGCAAAATAGTAGATCTTCATCTGCACCAGCTTCTTCCAGTCCTTCTGAATCTTCCCCAGCAGCGAGGCTGTGTCCGAGTTCTCCAAAGCTCGGCAGGCCTCTTTGTAGTAGTCCACTACCTATGTGGAGAGACGGTCAAGAGGCACTTCAGGGTGGAGTCATAGCATCCGAATCCCAGGAGAAAGCCCTAGTGCAGGAGTAGGCAACCTATGGCAAGCGTGCCGAAGGCGGCACACGAGCTGATTTTCAGTGGCACTCACACTGCCCGGGTCCTGGCCACCGGTCTGAGGGGCTCTGCATTTTAATTTAATTTTAAGTGAAACTTCTTAAACATTTTAAAAACCTTATTTACTTTAAATACAATAATAGTTTAGTTATATATTATAGACTTATAGAAAGGGACCTTCTAAAAACGTTAAAATGTATGACTGGCATGCGAAACCTTAAATTAGAGTGAATAAATGAAGACTCGGCACAGCACTTCTGAAAGGTTGCCGACCCCTGCCCTAGTGCCAGTTAAGAACATAAGAATGGCCGTACCTGGTCAGACCAAAGGTCCATCCAGCCCAGTGTCCTGTCTACCGACAGTGGCCAAGGCCAGGTGCTCCAGAGGGAATGAACAGAACAAGGAATCAAGTGATCCATCCCCTGTCGCCCATTCCCAGCTTCTGGCAAACAGAGGCTAGGGACACCATTCCTGCCCATCCTGGCAAATAGCCATTGATGGACCTTTCTTTTTTGAACCCTGTTATGGTCTTGGCCCTCACAACATCCTCTGGCAAAGAGTTCAACAGGTTGACTGTGCGTTGTGTGAAAAAATGCTTCCTTTTGTTTTAAACCTGCATCTTATTAATTTCATTTGGTGACCCCTAGTTCTTGTGCTATGAGAAGAAGTAAAGAACACTTCTTACTTAACTTCCTCCACATCAGTCATGATTTCATAGATCTCTATCATATCCCCTCTTTTTTCCAAGATGAAAAGTTCCAGCTTTTTAAATCTTTCCTCATAGGGAAGCCGTTCCAGACCCCTAATCAGTTTTGATGCAGTTTTCTGAACCTTTTCCAATTCCAATGAATCTTTTTTGAGATGGGGCGACCACATCTTCACACAGTATTCAAGATGTGGATGTACCATGGATTTATGTAGAGATATGATATTTTCTGTTTTATTATCAATCCCTTTCTTAATGATTCCCCACAGTCTGTTCGCTGTTTTGACTGCCGCTGCACACTGAGTGGATGTTTTCAGGGAACTACTCACAATGACCAAGATCTCGAGTGGTAACAGCTAATTTAGACCCCATCATTTTATATGTATGTTTGGGATTATGTTTTCCAATGTGCATTACTTGGCAGGAAATTATAGGCAGGCTGGAGTTCAGGCTGCCACACAGTGCCCAGGTACTGCAGCTTACAGGGCTATCTCCATCAGTCGCAGGAAGGCCTGAGCCTGTGCCCTCATTCAGACAAGATCACGTCAAATTCAGACACTGACTAACTCAAATGACTTGATTTTTAACGGCTTAGTCTTTAGACCATTACTCGCTTGCCCTCACGCTCTAGCAGAGAGCTAATGTTCCCCACCCCGCCCCCACAGTCAGCACAGCAGTGAAAGTTTATAGGCATTTCCTTCTCTGCTTGCAAACCACCTCGGCTCGTTCCCGGGGTTCAGAGACTCCCATGGAGTTGTTCTTGTACGTGGCAGGGCAGTAGGACGGGATCCGTCTCAATCGCAGTTAACGTGCCACAGAGTGTAGTGCAGCAGAGAAAAAGGCGCTGGAGCAGCAGAGATCCCTGGGCAACTCACCTGGGCGCTGATCCTGGCCACGAGGAAACTCTTCCTGTTGTCCAGCATCGACTTCTCCAAGAGACACTCCTGAGCTTGGCCCTTCCAGAAAAAGCAATGGAGACGCTCAGCTCTTCCCAGAGACTTCACTGCATTCCTGAGCTCCTCAAAGTCACTCCTGCCCAAACCCAGCCAGCCCCAAAGGAGAGTCATTCAGCAGTGGCTCCAGTCTACCATGCTTGACAGGTCAACACAGACCAGCTTTCTGGTCTATGAGCCAGAACAGCTCATGAGGCTAGCCATGCACAGAAAGCCTCTTGTCTCCATTGCCATTCAAAGCCAGCTCATCAGTGGGAACCATAAGTCACGACCCCAAGGCACTGGCCTGCGTGAAGTGAGCACATGGATTCGACCCAGTCTCTAGTGGACAAAACCCCACCGCCGCGTTGGAGGGCTCAGGTGCGAGGTCAAGCACGGACTGAATGGCCTTGGAGACAGATCTCCCCTCTAACTTCCAGGGGCGATTCTAGGACTGAGGTACGTTGGTGGGCCCACGTAGGGGACAGGGCTGCACTGGCTCTGGAGACCTGAACTGAAAAACGCTGTAGGTCGGCCCCCGCCAGCACAGGGCTCTGTCTGCCCAATCCCGAGGGCGGTCAATCAAACACTTCCACCACTCTTTCCCCTAGCTAAGGCGAGCTGGCCACAGAGGCTGGACTTCACCTACGCTCAGCTTAGCCCAGGTACAGCTGTGGTGCTGCTGAGCCAATAAAGTCATCTCATTTGGAGAGTCAAAATCCAAACCCTTCCGCCCTTTCAAGGCCCGGGTGCTGCCCAGACAATGGGCATCAGCCTGATGTCTCCTGAGCCGCACATGGGAATGGATAAAGCGAAGAGCATGTAAGAGGCAGGGCGCTGTTATAATGGGATCTCCTGGTGCAGCAAGCCAGGCCAGCTGCCTTCACACCCACCTCTACCTTTCTTCTCTACAGGGAGAAGGACAATGTCAAGGTATTTCCATCTGCTCTGCCAACAGCCCCCTACTTCTTCCCTTACCATGTTTTACTCTCCTCAATTTGATGTTTAGAACTCCCTTCGCTACTCAGGCCATTAGGCCCAAGAGTTCAGTATCCCAACCCGACAGATGGGGACTGGGAACTATCTGAGGAAAGCGCGCAGACCCCACAACGCATGCATCCAGCCGTGCAACCCTGCGGATGGACAGAAAAATATTCCTCTTGCCCCTGTGGGGATCAGTGTATGTCCTGGAGCCGGACACATGATTCCTCCCCTACCACAGCGCTCTGGGATCTCTCCTGAACAAGGACAGACACCGGAAGACACTCTTGGCCACCTTTTTCAGACAATTTCCCTCTAAGCAGGCAGCAGGCTTACAATCTGCATGTGCCAAGGTACTGGGACAACTCCGTCTTTACCCAGGTCTGTCCAAGGGTGGCTCCCACTCCAACCGGCCTTTGAAAAATGAGACAAGGCTAGGCCCAATACCAAGTGCGTCGCCTTCTCCCCTCACCTCGCCAGCTTTGGTGAAATCCCTTTAAATGAACTGCATCTAACGAGCCTAGCCACTAGATCCCAGCATGAATGGTGAGCAGCAGCAAAGCCAGCGCCCACCCTTACCAGCATGAGGTTGATGTTGAGGTTAAGGATCTGGTGACTCATGTCCACGCTGTACGAGTGAGGGAAGTGATCCCGCAGGTAGGTGAAAGCCCCGGCTGCGCACTGGAAATGGGTGCAGGAAACCTTCATACCCTGGCCAGGTCCACCGCAGAAGGGGGAGAAGAAACATGTACGGCTCTAACGCACCCAAGCCAAAGCAGAGGGTGCTGCACAGAAGCCATGCTGCCTCGACTCCTGAAATTTACCAACAGCTGAGAGACGCAGCAGGATCTCTTTTAATTACCTTTTGCCTTCATTAGTGGACTTAAACCCCAAATGTTACCATCTTAAGTGGAGTTAAACCTTCTCCTGTCCCAGTTGTCCAGGCTTTCTTCACCTGGAGACTGGATGACCATGACACTCTACATGGGGTGACCTCATCAGACCACTCAGACTAGTGGGTGCCAAAAGCAACTACTGCTTATTACAGCCAGAAAGTAAGTCACCCCCTTGCTCTGGTTGCCATCTGGTTCCCAGATGGGGCTGGTGCTGATTTTCAGCTGTGAAATCCTACATGGCTTGGGAGATAGTCAGCAGAGGGACTCTCTTCCCAGGCGATGCTTCCATAAGCAAGGTCAGCTGGGAGCTCCCTGGGCCAGGAGAGGAGGGAGTGGCTGGCAGGACTCTCCAGGAGGTGCCCTTGCCATCAGGGTACGTGGCGTGGCCCGGCCCGTCTCTTCCGGGCATCTGTTCAGAGGGTATGGGAGGGTTTGTTATTGGCTGGAGGGAAGATTGCACGTGGGGTTACACTGGGGTGTTACATTACGTCAGGGTGCCCAGAGCTTGCTGCAGGCACTGCTATAGCTATACACTGTGTCAAGAAAAATCCCGTAATCACCCCTCTCCCCCAGTCCCAGGAATCCCAGCAGCTGGCAGAGCAGTTTTTGAAGGGATCGAGCCCCTGGAAACGTGACCAGTCCCCTCCGGAGATTAACAATCGCTATGAAAAGACTCGCCACCCTGCCGACCGTTGTGCTCTCATCTGTTTGTAAGAAACCACCCACGATAAGGGGTGGGGGGGGAGAGAGACTACGAGGTGTTTAGCATCTTTACCTCCTCGGAGACTCTCTTGTCCATGGCGCCCAGCATGGAATGCAATGCCCCTGTTGGGAACAGGAAATTCAGATAAGGCCACTGGCAAAATATGCAAGGCCATTTTTCACAGACCCCCAAGCCCCCTCTCAGCCCAAGCCTTGCTCCCACTTCACCCCATCCCTCAAGGCCCCTCCTCTTCCCTGCCCCTCCTCTTCCCTGCCTCTTTCCAGCCCCTCCCCTGAGCATGCCCTGTCCCCGTTCCTCCCCCTCCCTCCCGCACACTGCTGAACAGCTGCTCCCCCAGTGTGCAGGAGGCACTGAGAGGTGGTGGGAGGGGGACCCCTGGGGGTCCACGGAGCCCAGTTTGAGAAATGCTGACCTACACCAGTTTAATCCTTGCTGATTTTGCTTGTTGATAGCTCACTGAACTAAACTGCACCTATTTACGTGAGGGCTAAGCTGGTTTAAGAACAACCAGCTGGGTTTGCACTAGCTGAATTGGATCCATTTCAAATTGATTTAATTAAACAGGCGCAACTTTTCTCCTAGTCAAGGCCTGGATTGGCCTGCGGGGGAGGGGGACACATGGTGATGCTCTGGCTTGTCATTCATCGATCACAGTGAAGAGAAGAGCCCTTCGGAGCTGGCCCCGAAGATCAGCCTCACCCACCCCACAGGCACCAGCAGATGCCTGGGCTGAAGCCTCACTAGAGGGTCTCGTGCCAGGCACACACAACACAGCCAGGGTTCAGATCTGGCTGGCGTTCTAGTGGCCATCAGAGTCCACCAGAGCCAAGGAAACAGCAGCTCAATTGTCCGCAGTGATCATGGGAACACTTCAAGACGTCACAGCTCTGCTCTCCCAAGGCCCAGCACTTCCAGCTGCGGGCAGCTTCATGCCAACTGTCGCCACTGGCTGCCTGCTCTGAGCTGTGATCACAGAAAGGCCTGCAGGCAGATCGGCTGAATGCCCTGCAGTGGTCACCCCCTCCCACCACTCAACAGCAGGACCAGGCTGGACAGTGGACCCTTTGGAGTAGGGAACAAGGGCTAGCCAGGGAGGGCATTTCTCTGGTGCCAAGCAAACCCCAGGGCACTCTGGGCAACACATTGACAAGCCAGGCCAGTGGGTGGGCTCCAGGGCCTTACCGAGGTTATAGAGGATGCACGCCTGCTCATACTTGATGTCCTCATGGGTAACGGCCTTGCCAGAGAAGATCTCTGTCCTGTGAATGGGGAATCCGAGGGTTAGTGCCTACACTAGTGATCTGGCCAGATGCACACCCCGGGGGCCCCACGGCCACGTTTCCAGGGAAGGCAGACGGCTAACAACTGATGGCTCAGAGCTGGCAGGGGTGATCCAGATGATTTAGACTCACTTTCCTATGTAGCTGGCAGAGTCTGCTCCAAACTGACTGGGAGATGGGAAGCTGCTAGGTACATAAACCAGCAAACCCTGTAATGTTTGAGTGGTGCCAGGCCAAGTCTTCTTAGCCTACTAGGGAAGTGTTGTCTAGTAGTTAGAGGAGGGGATGGCATCGATCTCATCTAAAGCAGGGTCAGGCACATGGGTGGGAGCCCTCCAAGGAGCACAGCTGGGAAAGGTGTCACTTGTCCAGTAAGCAGCGCTCCTCCCTGCGAGGGGGCACTGTACCGATGGCACTGCCATGTTTCCGTCCTGCCCATCTGTGGGCAGTAGATTTGCCATGGCGCTCCAGAAGGGGACAGCCTGATCTTACCCACCAAAAGCAAGTTCGTGCTGTTTGAACATGTTTTCAGTTTTACACACCAAAGCTACAGGCTTGATTTTAACCTGAGGGGCTCCACTAACTGGGTGTCCCTTGGCAGACACAAGCAACTGATCTCCCTCCCCTGGCTCGGACACGCCTTTGAACACCAGGCAGGGATGGAGGACACGTGCTGCTCTGTCCAGGAAGGCGTGTCTACACATCAACAGAGAGCAGCCAGCAAGCAGCCCCAGCGGCTGAAATTCACTCTCTAGCCACAAGCCCCAAAGCCCAGCCTCCACCACTGCCATCAGTGGTGTAAACCAACCCCTCTTGGTCAGTCCTGTGCCCCCTCAGGGCCACTGCTGCACCCTAACGCACTGAAATCCCAGCAGCGGCAGGAAGTGCAATCAAGGGGGCTGAAGGGACAAGGAGGGCTGCATTCCAGAGGCTCATTGCACCGCTCGGAGAGCCAGAGGTGGCTGCATGTCAGTGGCAGGTGGAGCAATCGCTTGCTGAAAGGTGCTATAAAAAAAAATCTCAGTTATTACACTGCACTTCTAATAGCTTCCTCCATCCCCGACTCTCCCAGTGTGCTGCAAACCTCCCCTAATCCTCACATCCCCGGAGAGGGAAATACTCTGCTCCCCAGCGTGCAGTATTCGAGCTCTCCCTAGAGTCAGAGATGCGCATGGCATTCGGTGGAGAGCCTAGGGACGTGGCTCTGCCCACAGGGCGTGCCAGGCAGGGCTAGAACAGAGACTCGCTGCTGAGCGAGATCACATTGGGCACCGGGGAAGGACACAGTGAGGCTGGGGGGAGCTTGGTCTGGGTTTGTTCCATTGTACAGATCATTGGGAAGGCTGGCAGAGGGAGAGTCATTGGTGGCTGGATGCAGGATCAAGAAGGCGATTCCTAGAGAGGGGCAAAGGAGATTGCGCGAGGGGCACTGGTGGAGCACAGGGACACAAGAGACGTAGGTGGGGTAGGAATGAGCAATCCAGCTGAGCCAGTGGAGGAACGTGGGTCAGAGAAGAGAAAGGGGAATGTGCCTTCAGTCCATCCAGAATAGCACAGCTGGCAGCCTACGAGGGTCGGACATCACAGGCATCTAGGCAGGAGATTACCAGGGCCAAGGAAGAGGATGGGGAAATTGAGGCAAGAGACAAAACCAGGTCATACAGTGAGTCCACTGGTGAGCCCCAGCTTCAGCTCCTCTGCTCCTGCTGCCCAAAGAATCTCCCACTGGATTATGTCCAAGCCCCCAGTGTCGGCCACGGGTGCCCTGGCAGGGGTAGATAGCTGGATGCAGGGATGCCTGCTCCCTCCCCTGCCGCTCCACAAACCCCCACCAAACCGCTGCACTTACCATGTGACGGGGACAGCCGCCTCGTGCTCCGAGCCCATGGGGACGCGGCTCTGCAGGTAGTGAAGCTGGCCAAAGTATTTCCGCAGGATGCTGCAGCCCTCAAAGTCCCTGGGCACGCTCACGGCGTTCTGGAGGAGGAGGAGAGAAAGGAGCAGTGCTTCAAGGCAACAGGCCACGCCATGCTTACAGATAGAGGGCCTGGGCTGTATTTGGCTGGCAGCAAAATCCGCTTACGTGATTGGGGGAGGGAGATCACTCCAAAATGGCTCCTCAGAGGGACATTCCAGGGGTCAGCTGCAGAAGCCAGGGCATTAGCCACTCTCCAGAGTGTCCTCTTGGCTGGGATGAAGATTCCCCACTCCTTTCACACCCCTGGGGCGGACAGTTTCCCAATCCAGTGGTACCACTGCCATAAAGTGCTGCTTATGCCAAGCTCGGGAGAGGCCTGGGGCCTTTCTGTTCCGGAGATGATGGCAGCCAGGTACGTCACAACTCAGGAGACACCCACCACCCCACAACGCCTTCAGCCCAAGGCTTTCAAAGTACTTTGCTACATTAAATTCCAGGTGTCAGGCTGACATCCGGTCTGGGCAAACTCAGTGAAATGATCACTAAAAACAAAACACCTGGCAGCTCGTGACTGAGAGGGCCTAACCAGCACAGATTCCTGCTCGCCTCTTGGAATTCTCTCGGGAATTCCCTCAGCATGACAGGAAAGGAGACCCGGCAACGATGTGCTCAGACAGCCAAAAGGCCTCTGACAAGGTCCCACCAAAAGGCTATCAAAGAAGCTAAGTCATCATGGGGAGGGGGCAAAGTATTATCATGGATCAAAAACAGACAGACAGAAAACAAAGTATGATTCAATGGTCAATTTTCAGCACAGCAGATGGTTAACAGCAAGAACTGCAGGTTCCACACCAAGTCCCGTGTTGTTTAGTGATCTGGGGAGGGGAGGGGGGCGTGAAGGGCATGAGTTGAGAGTTACAAGGCTGACAAATGACAAAGTCAGGTTAATCGGGACCAGGGAGGGCTGCAAGGGGCTTCAGGGAGAGCTAACGGAGGGTCACTAGCTACGTACGGCCAGCAGGAACACTCAGTGCTCTCAGCATTCACAGCAGAATTCTGGAGGGGGTTTTAATACCAGGCTTCAGGGCTTAAGCCAATCTCTGTGAGAGATCAGACAACCCCCAGTCAGCAGGTGAGGGATCCTTCCACCGACACAGCTAGTGCTGGCTCCTGCCAGAGAGGGGCTAGTGGACTAGATGGCCTGTGAGTCTGATTCAGCCTGGCTGCTACCACAAGCTTAATATGAGTCAACAGTGTGATACTGTTGCAAAAAAAGCAAATGTGATTCTGGGATGCATTAACAGGTGTGTTGTAAACAAGACACGAGAAATCATTCTTCCGCTTTACTCTGCGCTGGTTAGGCCTCAACTGGAGTATTGTGTCCAGTTCTGGGCACTGCATTTCAAGAAAGATGTGGAGAAATTGGAGAGGGTCCAGAGAAGAGCAACAAGAATGATTAAAGGTCTAGAGAACACGACCTATGAAGGAAGGCTGAAGGAATTGGGTTTGTTTAGTTTGGAAAAGAGAAGACTGAGAGGGGACCTGATAGCAGTTTTCAGGTATCTAAAAGGGTGTCACCAGGAGGAGGGAGAAAACTTGTTCACCTTAGCCTCCAATGATAGAACAAGAAGCAATGGGCTTAAACTGCAGCAAGGGAGATTTAGGCTGGACGTTAGGAAAAAGTTCCTAACTGTCAGGGGAGTTAAACACTAGAATAAATTGCCTAGGTCGATGTTCCTGTGTCACAGGAGGTGAGGTGATGACCTGCGTTTTACAGATTGGGAAGGGACTTTCCTAAGTTCACATAGGAAGCCTGCAGCAGAGCTGTGCATTGCATGTGTCCCAGCTCCAACCACTATGCCACACTCCCTCAGGAGCAGTTTCCTCACAGATCGTTTACTATACAATTTTGGAGGCAGTGCAGTCTAGAGGACAGTGCACTGGACTGGGACTCAGGAAAGCTGGGGGCTCTTCCCGGCTCTGTCACTGACCAGCTGGGTGACCTCAGGCAAGTCACTTTCCCCCTTTGCGCCTCTGTGACCCCTTCCACCCTCTCAGTCTGATCCATTCTGGCTGCCAGCCCTCCAGAGCAGGGACCATCTCTCTCTGAACAGTGCCTAGAACAATGGGACTCCGATCTCAGCTGCGCCTCAAGGCACTACTGGAGCACAAATGAATGAGACTCTCCCCTCCCAGCAAGAGACTGACTTTGGGAAAGCAGAGACCCCATCATGGGAGCTGGGCAGGAAAAGCGTTCCCTTCTTCCAGCGGAGAAGAATGTGCTCACTCATCATTCCCATGCCAAGGCAATCACTCAGCAGCGTCAGAGCTCAGCCATAGCCTTATGGGAAACGCTGGTGCTCTCTCCCCGCAGCACGGCCACACAAACAGAAGAGAGCAAACCTCCCCCAGTGCAAGTGCTAAGTGCAACGCTCCATCAGCTGGGGAGCATAGCGCTAGGATTCCGCGGTGCTGCTCCTTAGTGATGTGCCTGGCGGGGCGTGGCTGGGTGCAGAAGTGTATTTTGTGCCAGGCCAAGCTGCTCCTTAGTACCCACGCCATAAGCACACCCAACCTCAGGGCTCCGCACACACAGAACAGGAGAAAGCTAATAGCACAACCCTGATGTTTTTCCCTCTGCGTTTTCAACCAGGTCATTATGGCTCCGGTCACTCCAGCTGGGTCTGCCGCACTGCTGCTGCCAGAAGCGGGCGCGAAGGCAGTCCTGCGTGGTTACACTGAAAGGTGCCTTGCAGTGACCGTCTCTGTTTATCCACAGCAATGGGTGCGTTGCCTCCCCTGCGCTGCCTCTCTACAGGGCAGTTGGGTTCCACAGCCCGTTCAGTCCTGGGCCTCTCTGCGGGGAGCGCTGCTGATCTCACGGACGCCTGTCAGCTGGGGGAATGTCACATCACCCCATGATGGAGAAGATAGGCTGGGAACTGACCTGGCCCTCGAGATGTGAACAAAGTTATCATCCAATTACCAATTCCCCGGGCCAGACAGCCCTCTCCAGCTTTGCCAGCCTGCAGTCTGGGCTCCGCTGACAGACGCACGAACTCCAGTGCCTGGCTTGGCTGGAAACGTTCCCCCGTCCCATGGTCCTTCCCCAGCTGATGAGCTCAGCTGTTGAGAGTGGCGCTGACCTTATCACAGCGCCCCACAAACGTCTCTGGGAACTCGCACACACTCAGCCACCCACAACAGCTCAGCTCAGCTCAGGGAATACACATCACAGCCACCAACTGCAGGCAGCTCCTTCCTCTAGGTCCCTGGTTTGACTCCAGAGGGGGCCAGCAGCGACCACTGATGGCTGTGCTGGGCGGCCCTGCAAAACCCAGGGCCACAGAGGGTGGGAGCCCCTGAGCCTACAGCATCTCTGCTTTGCAGGCCGGAAGCCCTGCCCAGCCCTCCCGCTCCCATTACCGTTTACCTGCCTCTCCTCCAGCCCTGTCTATGATGTGCTTCTCCGGGTAGCAGGGGTAGCACGGGGGTGGGGGCACAGAGGGGCCTTGTCGCAATTCCCCACTGATCCCTCCCCCCCTCCACAGATCTCTAGAAGGCCACTTGCCCTCGCAGAAGGACCCAGCCTCCCTGCCCCCACTAAAGAACCTCCTCTTCCCCCAATCTCATGAGATCCCTAGCGCTGAACTTCGTGCTGCTAGGGCCCACCCGCAGTAACTGCAGGGCCTGCCCAAGGAGCTGGGGGCCAAGCAGCCGTAGGGGAGCCTCGAGGTCCTTCCCCACCAGAGGGGCTGCTGCTGTTTGCGAGATGAGTTGTGGACACTGGTCCATTGGGACCCCCAACACTGAACACCCCTCCCCCCAAAACACACACACAAATGGCACCACCAGGCCCCCTTGTTCACTCTGACTCCAGCACCGAGCAGGCCCCAGAGAGCGAACCGAGCCAATCCCCCCAGCCCTCCGCAGGCACACTGGCAGGGGGCGCGGGAGGTGAGCATGCCTGCTGCAGTCCATGCAGCTGGAGGGCTGCAGGCTCCCAGGCTGGGGCTCCTTCAGTTCACACTGTGCCTGGGCCCCCTCCCAGCAAGGCAGTGGAGGTTTCACATGTACAAAGCTTCCCCTCCCCGTTACCGCTTGGCACTGGAGGGCCACGGGTGGGGGAGCAGACACCAGCACACAACTGTGGGCTCTACCTCGTAGGCTGCAGCCAGGAGATCTGGATTCTGCTCCCGGCTCAGTCACTGGCCTGCCCTTGGGCGAGTCGCTTTCCCTGCTGCCTTTGCCAGCCCCAGCTAGACTGTGCGCTCTGGGGCAGGGACTGTCTCTCCGTGGGACTGCCCCGCCTCGTAGCACTGTTACACACAGCACAGCGCCAGTGCACACTTACCTGCCGGAGCACTTCAAGTTTCTTCAGTTCTTCATTGTAGTTCTCGGGATTCTCGCCATAGTTCTTCAGAACAAACTGGAGGGAGAAAAAACAAATCAGAGCTCGTGTCTGGGACTGGTGCGCAGAGGAGAAATCGAGCACCACTTCCCGGAGCAGAGCCGCCCTGGCATTGCCGGCGCCCCAGCTGGAGCCAGACAGCAAGAGGGGCAGCGGAAACCCCTAGAAGGGGCTGTGCACGAAGGGTAGCAGAGACACTCGGGGTTGGGCTTTCGGGGTGTTGCACAGGCCAGACTGTTTCTGTTTCTGAGGAAGAGGCACTCAGGGCAGGATACTGAAAGCCCCCCTGCAAGGCCAGGGACATGCCACCAGTTCCCTGCATTGCCCCCACACAGCCCGTTAGCTGAGAGCACATGGAAGACACCTCCAATTTGAAGGAGCCCCTGTATTTCTTCAGACAGCGGGTGCCCCTATTTCCCTGCGGCCTTCAAGTGAGAGCCAGGCCTTTTGCAGAAGGAGCTCCGCAGCCTGAGCTCAGCTGGCCACCCTCAGCCCTGGTCAGACGGCCCTCAGCCCACAGAGGCAATGGCGTTCCAGACCCAGCCTGCAGACCAGTTCCCTCCTGTGGCCACGGCTTAGCAGGGACCGCGGCTGATCTTTGACTTGAGCAGCCATATCCAGCGTAAGTGGCCCAGGAGAGCGCGCTGCCAAACGTGAATCTGCAGCAATTGGCCACCACTGACCGGGTGACAGGTCTGCTCAAGAAGCAACACATGCTGCATCTTCCCTTGTCCAGCCAGGGGCTGAACAGGAGAAAGGTTTCATCACAGTTTCTTGTCCAATGGAGCCACACAGGCCCAGGCTGCCAATCTTTCATCTCCAGGTCTGCCATGGCTACCAGAAACTGCACACTTGTTAAGGTTCAAAGTGCCAAGTCAGGCTCCCAGATACCTACAGGACACTTAATAGGGTAAGACAGACCCACGTGTAACTATCAACCTATGCACCCTCCTCCAGCAACCTGCTACCACTCAGCTTTCCCGTCACATTCCCCTTCTCCCCTCCCCACCATGGCAGAGTCTCCGGAGGCATCGGTCTAGGTCAGATGACAAGATCCTCAGGGCAGGGACCATGCACTGTGCAAATCAAAACAGATCCTGGCTCTCTTCTCCACTGGGCCCAGTAGAGCACCCGACCCCCATGTCCGATGGTGCTCACTCTCCCATTTCCCCCCAGCAGCCAGGCCTGCATTGTTCCTTCCTGTGCAGCCTCCAGTGCTTTACCCAGCCCAAGCTTAAATAATGACTGCCTTTCCTCAGAGTTCAGCCCCAAGGCTGCTCAGCTCTGAAACGCAGCCACCTCTGGGGTGAAACACAGCAGCTGTTTACCAGCGCACAGCAACGTGAGACTACGGATTCAAAGAGAATCTGTAGGGAAGAGTCGGGAGACAAAGGTAGTTCTCAGAACTGAAATCCATCCAAGACACAGGAGGTAACAGCCCCTGGGATCTTGAGGGAACTCACATGAACAGCATGGCGGTTCTGCGTCTGACGGGAAAGATGGTGCCCCCAGCAACACCACGCCAAGGTGCGGAAGTGGTCCTGGCTTGAGAGCTAGGGGAGCCAGGGAGCCATCACCCGTAAAATCTTAGGGATTCCCCCACCCCAGCCAACCTCATGTAGCTTGGATGAGCCAATGGGGTCACAGGACAAGGAGCCACGGCTGCTGGCTACATGCCCTGACACTGTCTGTGCAGAGCCGCAGCACCACATGGGTCCTGAGCACTGCAGGGCACCTCGCCACGAGAGACGCCTGCAGCAGGGTACCGATCTGCTGCTCACTGTGCAGAGCACCGGAGGGACCGTCTATTTCTTGGGTGCCCGCAGGCACCAGACGCGGCGTGCTCCATTAGGGGCGTGCATTGTACTCTGGCAGCTGGAGCAGCTGGTTAAGGAGCAGCACTGCTCACACACAGGACAGGGCTCGATTTCTGGGCCCCACAGAACGTAGCAGTGTCACGGGGGGCAGGGAGCATTCGGCAGACATGACACTGACTGGAGCAGCAAGCGAGAGCCTTCGGAGCTACACACACAGCTGCATCCGGCAGCCCCTGGCCTGGGCAGGGCAAGGCCAGCATAGGAGACTAGGAACCAGGGCACAGGGAGTCTATTTGTGGCTCTGGCACTGCCTTGCCGTGGGGCTTTGGGCAAGTCCCTTCCTGTTACATGGGGAGGTCCAGCATGCAGAAGAGGGTAGTAAGGTTGTGGGGCTTAACGAAGGCTCTGAGCTCTCCGAGATCCCCAGCCAGTGCTACAGGATTGTGAGAGCAATGCTCAAGGGAAGAGGGCCCAGCCATGCCCAGTTGGCTGCAAACCAGCTGCAGAGAGACTCCTGAAGAACAATGTCCTTATCCCTTGTTAGAGACTGAGGCTGGTGATTGTAGACACGTACTGCCCTTGACTGAAGGAATATAGCTCCACACTGGCTAGAAACCAAGCTGCCTGCTGTGGTTTGGGGGAAGGGGCTGACCCCAGCTACAGATCTGTGGGGAGTCATCTTTTGGCAAACGTAGGGTCTGGGTGAATAACAGGCTGGGGAGATTCAGCAGCCGCATGGCTGGCAGACAGCACTTTGCACAGGGATAGCCAGGGGAACGTGCTGCAGAATCATCATGCCGGGTGGAGGGCCAGGATCCCTGATGTTCCACACAGGGGCACTAAGTGGGAGAGGTCAATGGCTCTCTGAAGGGGAGCTCAAGATTCGGCAGCTTTCCCAGACTCTGGGGGGGGGGGGGGAAAGGATTCCTAAGACAGAGGGAGCAGCCTGAAAAATCAGAACTGAACACAACATACCTGGCAATACCCCGCACACTTACCCAGTCCCAGTTCCTGGGATCCCAGAGGGCTTCCACAAACACCCTCCCAGAGTGGGCAAGTCAATCACATTGTACAGACCCAGAGATTGAGCAGCTTCCCCCAAAGCCACACAACAAAGGCAGGACTAGACAGCAGGAGTCCAACGCCCAGTGGCCCTGCTGTAACCATTGCATTGCACTGCCTCCTGTGACATCTGGTGAGATGAGTCACATCCAGGGCTCCTATGTATGTGTCACAAGGTCCGTAGGATGAAGAGAAAAGCAACTAGCTGCAGGCCGTCCCCACCCACGGGCAGAGCACAGTCCATGGGGAGATTGCCCCTCACCGATGCTCGCAGCCTGCACGGGAGAGGATCCAGAGCATTCAGACTCCCAGCACTGCTCATCTGCCACTCCAGTTCCAAAGAACATTAGGAAAGTCCACATTTCATCAGCCACCAAGCACTCCAAGGAATGACACGGGGCAAAGAGGCTGATGGCCCCGCAGTACTAGTAGGAGCCAGAAGAGGGGGGATGTACCATCCAGAGGAAAATGCTTTTCATGACAGAAGACACCTGAACGCACAGCCATCCTACGAAATCCATAAGGATCTCAAGATGCAGCTCAGCCATTAGGGAGGTAAAGGAAGCCCTACCTCGTTTCTCTTGTGTCAGTGGGGCGGAAGAGGCTGGGCAGGAGGGTCACACACACACACACACACAATGGGAATGCACTGGGAAGAACTCAGCAATCTAGTCAGAGTGAGAGAAACCTCTGTCCTCTAGGTCACCGGGTTCAAATCCAGCCCAGCCCAGCCATGACTCACAGCTGTTACCACCCCCAACTGCTCGCTGACCCGGATGCCCTGAGTTGGTGGCTTCAGTTCTTTTCTTAAGGGTGGATAAAAACAAAATGATTTGTTTGAAAACAAAACAATTTTTAAATAGGGGATTTTGATTTAAATTGGATATTTTGATGTTGCTATTTAAATTATCGTTTGTTTTTTCTTTTTAAAAATAAGCCTGTTTAAAGTGAAATCTGAATCTAATACAAAATATGTGAAGGCCTAAAATGATAATCTCAGCACATTTAAGTAAATAATTACGCTGAATCCATGAGCCTGTCAAAAACTTTGAGTCAAAGGCCACTTTTCTAGATGAAGAAGAATCAGGGGGAAAACGTTGGAGGTCAAACTTTATAAATACGGCACAACAGGGCAGCCTAAGTAACGTACGAGACCGTCGTGTTTTCAAGAGACTTAGGCAAGTAGGAACTTAAACCCCACTCACTTTCATTCAGGCATTTTTGAAAATGTTCCCAGGTTGACCTGAAACAATTAACTTACTCCACCACCTACAGTTAGGCCCCCCGTTTAATAAATCATTTAGCTGGAAATGTGAAATAATGCATTGATAAGTGTAGGTATCCAAAACTTTTAAGGTTTTGTTTAATCAAAATAAATGTTATATTCTGTTGTATGTTTAGTTAAACTCCAGTTTCCATCGTAATGAAGCTTGACATCATGAGCAAAAAGTTACCTAGGAAATAAGCAATACCTCATTTATCTTTTCTAACATACTAAAAACCTACAATTAATAAGAATCTGAAAATATTGATCTATATAATTGCTTAAGTAAGTGTATATATAGTTATACTGTATCCTCCTATGTAGCAAAAATAGGTACCAAATCCAGCGTAAAGGCTCTGTTTCATTGCAAATCAACATGTTTTAATGGTTAGATCAACCTAAGACAATGTGCCTTTCTTTAGAACTGTGCAGCTGGGGCCTGGGCCAACGCTCACGGGAGGCAGCCCCACGCTTCCAGCCCCACTCCACCCCCAGACCAGCTCCATCCTCAAGCCGTGCTTCTCCTCCAGCCCCCAGTCCTGCTCTGCCCTCAAGTCCAGCTCTGCCCTCATTCCCTTTCCACCTCCAGAGCAGCTCTACCTCTACCCCAGCTCCTCCTCCATTCCTGCCTCTAGCCCCAGCTCTGCCAAGGAGGAAGCATTGGCTGTGCAGTAATGGAGGGGGTGTGGGGACGGATTCCCTTAATGGTAAGGGCGGGCATGACTGGAAACATCTGCGCACCATGTTAGAATAACAGAGGCACACATGGAAAAGTTGATTAAAAAGATGCTTTCAATCCAGGCTTTCCACTTGGTGATTTAAATCGTTATCTTGATATAAGCCAACCCATCTTGAGAGCTGTCCTCACCAAAGCAGCCCCTTCATAACAGGTGCAGCAGAAGGCCATGGAGACTAACCGTTCTACTAGTGTGGGGGTGGCCAGGCACAGGGCCAGGCGGAGCTGGAGGCCAGCAGAGCAGCCACACAGCAATACAACACTCAGATCACCATGCACACGGGGGCTGTGCTCACTTGGTGTGGCGCTAAGGCAGGAGTCGGCAACCTTTCAGCAGTGGTGTGCCAAGTCTTCATGTATACACTCTAATTTAAGGCTTCGCGTGCCGGTCATACATTTTAACGTTTTTTAGGTCTCTCTATAAATCTATACTATGTAACAAAACTACTGTTATATGTAAAGTAAACAAGGTTTTCAAAATGTTTCAGAAGCTTTATTTAAAATTAAATTAAAATGCAGATCTTAATAGTTTAGTGTGCTCCTTGCCCTTGCTGAGTTTTCCAATGTCTGGCATGTATTTAGATACTTTCAGCTGCACACGGACTTCTGAGTTATAAGTTGATAACCGGCTGGCAGGAAGTCAGCGGCTGGAACCCCAGATCGGCGGCCGAGGTGAGTGGAACTGGCAGCTGGTAGGGCTGAGCAGGGCCGGAAGCCTGGACCCTGTCTGGCAGGGGGCCTGCCCTGGAAGCAAGGTGAGTGGGGCTGCGGTGGGGACCCCAGATGGTAAGGGGTCAGCAGCCGGAACCCCAGAGTGGTAGCAGGCTGAACGGGTCAGCCCACCCAGCTCTAGGGTTTCAGGTGTGGGCTGAGCATCTCATCTGGGGTTTCCACCACCGGCTCCTGCCAGCTGGGGTCTCAGCCCACTGCCAGCCTGGGGGAAGGAACCCCAGGCCAGCAGCGGGTGCTGAGTGGGACCGGTGGTGGGAGCCCGGCTGGCAGGAGCAGGCGGGGGAAACACCAGAGCGATGGCGGGCTGAGCGGCTCAGCCTGCCACTGCTCTGGGGTTTCGCCTGCCGGCTCCTGTCAGCTGGGCTCACAGCCCGCTGCCAGCCTGGGGTTCCTTCCCCCAGGCCAGCAGCGGGTGCTGAGTGGGACCCCAGCTGGCAAGGGGCCAGCAGCAGGAACCCCAGAGCGGTGGTGGGCTGAGCAGCTCGGCCCACCACCCTCTAGAGTTTCCACCATCGGTTCCTGCCAGCTGGGCTCCCAGGCCAGCAGCGGGCGCTGAGCAGGACCCACGGTGGGAGTCTGACTGGCAGGAGCCGGCAGCGGAAACCTCAGCCCACCCTGCGTGCCATCAAAAAATCGGCTGACATGCCATAGGTTGCCGACCCCTGCGCTAAGGCTTCTGGGAGCATATCCCAGCATTCTTAGCACTGCAGCAAGCCAAGCCTCGCTATGCATTTTCCCAGTGACCCGTGGGAGAATTCGTCTGTCCTTTCTGTGCACGAGGGGTGGAATTGTGGGAAGGCACCGGCGGACAAATGGCACTCTAGTGTGGATGCAGGTGTAGCCCCACTTGAGCAGTCACGTTAGCAGTGCTGAGTTGTGCTCACTCACATTTTAGCGTACGTCCCCCTGAGGCCACCCAACTGGAGTTAAAAGCATCGCCACACCTAAGGCCAGGATCCTGTGTGGGGATGGGATTGGAATTAGGGGTAACACTTTCGTCAGAAGTTGAGTTAACGCTTCAGTGAGGACCAGCCCTACGATCGTCCCATAAAGCCGTGATAAGAACACCCACAGCAGCCAGAGCACCCAGCCGCCCTAGCCCGGAGAACCACCAGAACTCAGACCTGACGGGTTACTAGCTAACGTGGTAGAGCTGGTTTGAGCACAAGCCAAAAAAGGTCACTCTCTGGACTGATGGCTTCCGCCAGTGAGTCTGTCAGGCTTGTCCTTAATCCAAACAAACCGATGACTATAAGAGACTGAACATGAAGCTGCACCCAACCAGCCAGGAGGTTTATAATCCCAGGGCCTAATATAAAAGGAAAATTAAATAGGATCTCCCCCGTTAACTGCACAAGCCCAACTCCTCCAGCCTACTCAGGGCTCCAAGTAGTGGCAAGCCAGTGTAGAAACGAACTGGAACCAAGGGTGGAAAGCAGATACTCAGTGATTAATCAACTTCCCTAGCATTTCCCATTTGAGGCTGTAGCAGGTCACAATACTAGGCTAAGCCTCTCAGCCCCACGTGAGGTGGGTATTATCCCCATTTCCCAGGTGCAGGAGGAGAGAAAGAATTCCCAAAGGTCATGCAGCAATTCGGCAGCAGAGCTCGGATCAGAACCCAAGAGTCCTGACCCTGCCGCTCAGCCACAGGGGGGCCCTCAGCAAGTCACTGAGCCTCTCCATTACCTCACAGGGTGCATGTACGTATGTAGAGGGGACAGGACTAAGTCAACACATCTTCATCAAGGGCTTGGAGACCATTGGATTTTTAAAAGTGCTTTTGCCAAGCTTAGAACTTACTGATGTCGGACAGATGCTACCACCGTGCTCACCAGCAGCGCCTCCTCAACCTCCAGGAGTTTAAACCAAGACCTGTTATCCAACCTCCCTACCACAACCAAAGAAGGGGGAGGACTCCGAGATCCCAGATGATACGCTGCAAATCCCATCTGCTTCACCACTCAAGGTAAACACATGGAAGAGGAAAATGCAGACGGTAAACACCCTGACGTTTGTCAGGTTAAAAAAAATCAGATTTGTTTTAAAAATTATATGCTGTACCTCACTATTGCCTGGATTATTAAAACTGAAGGCACTTTAAATTACTTTTCACTATTTCTGCATCTCTCCACCCAGTACTGAAATTGGAGGAGTCAGTTTGTCTGCTTTCTAGTTGGTTTCACTTCCCGTTTCACATACCAACCAGCAAAATGCAGAGAAATCTTTACACCTAAAGAGAAGAGTTGCACAAAAGTATTTCTATTAATTTCAGATTTCTCAGACTTTGCTTTTTTAAACAAAGAATAAACCCGAGGTTTAAACATGCTTGAAGAGACAGCACTTGCTCTGACCAAGTGGTAAGAGCATCCCTCATATGCAGCCACGCCTGCCGCACAGCCATGTGATTTTAAAATGACTGCCTTGTTTTGGAGGCCACCCTCCTCTAGGTAGGCACCTATCACTCCACCCACTGCAGGAGAAGTTCTACTGATGGCCAGCACTAGCAGACAAACCGGAATGGCAAGGACTGTTTCTAAGTTACTATCATCACCATGTCAGCAACCTGCAAAGCATGACTCAGCTCTCTGGCCTGCATTAGAAAAAGCTGAGGAAGGTCCAACTACTTGTGGTCAACCAAGCTCCCATGACACTTTTCCCAGAGATCAGGGAGACGTCCTTGACCAGTCATATTCTGCTAAGCTAAATTCCCCTGGAGTATCAAATGAATACCAGACATTTCACTCCCTGTCTTCCAAACTGTGCTGTGAAGTGTCAGACCAAGACAGCCCTTAAATGCAGAGTAGTCATTTAGTTTGTAAAATGTTTTGAAATTCTTGTGGACAGGAAGCCCTACAGAAACACCAATCCCTAGGTGGAATTTTCCATTTGTAGCCTTGTACAGTCTCCCTTTAAAAACAAAAAATGCATCAACCAAAACCTGAGTGTCGCTGTATAGAACAGGTGCCCTTCCACCCAAAAAAGCAAAAAGAATTTTGGCCATCATACAAAAATAATATGAATTAGTACTAATGGAACATTTCGCAAACAAATCTCAAAGATGGCAAGTATTTTCTTTTACCAAAGTTAATACAAAATGGTCACATATCATACTCATTGACACAGATGGAAAAACAGAGGGGTCCAAGGGACACAGCCCACTTGAAATCTAGCTAGTTTTAGAATAAACAAGTTAAGACAGTTTCAGACACAACCCCTTACCCCGACTGCCCAGGGCCAATTTGTGTTTTACAATCACCTTCCTTTCCCCCCCCCGCCCCGCCCTTTTTGCTGTGTGAAGGGCCAACAGACAGAGAAACTGACCCAAACTATCAGGGAAACAATGAAACTGACCCTGAACAAACTGCTGTCAAAGTCAGAGACCAACCTTTCAGTTCTAGACTCTTAGCCGTTGTTGGTAACAATGGTAGTGAAACATCCCCAGACCGAAGAGCAATATTTAAGCTGGTCTCTTCCTCTGGGACTTAACACAGAGGAACTCAGCGACCAAGTCTATCTGCAAGTCCCTGCTTTATAACACTGCCTCTCCTTTGCCATAGCACAGGATTTTACAGCAGCAGAGTTCTCAGGTAGCCTCTAGTTTCCAAAGATAAGAGACCGAGGAGTACAGCGGCCCCTTGCTCTTTTCTCTACTTTCTTAGGACTTAATTCAAACTCCCTTAAAGCCAATGGAAAACCTCCTGCTGGTTTCATCATTGGCTTTGACAGACACTGGATTGCATCCTTATTAAATAAACATTATTGAGACCATCTCAAAAAGCATAGATTAAATAATTTATTGATTACAGTGAGATGGGGCAGGACGGCTCACACTTGCCTACACTTCAAAATTAGGTTGTCATAGCTATGTCTCTCAGGGATGTGAACACACACACGTGCCCCCCGCGACATAGCTCCGCCAACAAAACCTGCAGCGTGGATGCAGCTATGCCAACAGACGAGGGCTTTGTCGAGGTAGTGAATGTCATTTGGAGTGGTGATGTTCCTATGCTGGCAGAAAAACTCCTGTTGGTTTAGGCTGTCTACACCCTAAGGGGCTATGTAGTGTAGACATACCCTCAGTTTGGACCAACTGGGCATCAAACTCTAGCAAGTCAGGGTCCATGTTATGGAAATCTCCCACAGAAGGTCTGCTTAAGCCCCTTGAGAGAATGCAGCAGGAGTGACCCTGCTTTGACTCTCTTTCCCATAACCCTTTGAGGCTCCCTCCTGGGGGATTTCTGCCCCTCCTACCTCCTTTAGAATCATCTCTTTGCATGACTTGGGACTTCATCCCATTTGCTGGTGAGACAGTTCCTCTTGAAGGTCATTACATCTCCCATTTGCCCCCTCTGACAGTACATTTGATCTGGTTGGGTCTCTTGACCATTGACATCTGGTACTTTGGCTTTATTGAACAGGGCTGAGTGATCCCAATGAAAAGCAACCTACAAATGGATTAAATGAATACTGCACTCTCAGAAAGTCACTGGGTCCAGACACATGGGAATGATGTAAACTCTCATCCTCATTTTAAAACCCATGGGAAGCAAACACCCAAGTACGTCTCTCAATCTAGTGAAGGTACCAAACCGGGCTTTAGATCCCGATTTACCAGCATCCCATAAGGCCTTGGGGCCATCTCATTGCCAGTGAGAATTACTCCCACCAGAAATAAACCATAGAACAGAACCCACTCCAAGCTGGACTCAGCACCTTCCGGGGCCTCCTCTCACCACTGCTGTCTCTCCCAGCATGTGCAGCAATGGGTTACGCTGTGTCACAGGACGGATCCTGAGCTGCAGAGGCCAGAGGAGGGGAGAGAGAAGAGGAAGGATGTGGCAATGGGATGAGAGGGGCCCGAGGAAAGCCACGTGCCGTGGGGACACTATTTGCCCATGCCAAGCCTCACTCTGAACGAGACAAGCTCTCAAGGCAGGTTTTTAAATCGCTCCCTCTCATGACAAAGAGTGGTTCAGTGAGACACTTCACTCCTTTCAAACTCTCCCAGCTCTCAGACTTGGGGCAGGGAGGGGTGGGGGTACCAGCACATGCAGCCCCACTCTCCACCTCCTCAGAAGCATTTTCACTGAACCAGGACTCACAATGGGTGCAGCTTCCAGTGGCGCGGGGCCGGGGGGGGTAACGAGCGTTAGTGGGCCCAGAGCACTGGCTAACACGGCCAGGCCAGCTGCCCTGGGCATGGGGGGGGGGGCATCTCCAGGCTGAGGGGGGTATGGACTGATGTATCACTGTGGGGAGGGCAGGGACAGACTCGGGCCTCAGGCCCAGCCCCACCACATACACTTACCCCACAGTTACCAGTAACCACCCCCGGGGTGATCTGCCAGAGCAAGGGCCCCACGAGCTACTCCCCCCCCCCACTCACATACCAATCCCCCGCCCTCCCCATCAACAGGTCTCTCCTCTTCCCCCCCACCCAACGGCCCCCGGCCTTCCCCAACCCCCCCTCACACCCCTTCCCCTCCCCCAACGGGCCCCTCCACACCCCTTCCCTCCCCCTCCCCCAACGGGCCCCTCACACCCCTTCCCCTCCCCCAACGGGCCCCTCCACACCCTTTCCCTTCCCCAACGCCCCCCCACACACACACACCCGCCCCTCCCCCAACGGCCCCTCCCCCAAAGCCCCCCCAACACCTGCCCCTCCCCCAACGGCCCCTCCCCAAACGCCTGCCCCTCCCCCTCGCCCAGCGGCCCCTGGGGGCTCCCTCCCCCCTTCACCTTCTTCACGGCCTGGTTGAAGCCGAACTCCCCGGCCTCCTTGAGGTCCAGCCAGATCATGGGCATGCGGGGCACGGCCTCCATCCCGGCCGCTCCGCGCCCGGAACGCAGCAGGCCTGGAGCCTCCCTAGCCCCCGCCCCGGCCCGCCGCGGAGCCTCACCGGAAACCGATCTCCGGAAGTCGCCGCGGAGCCTGATGGGAAATTGAGTCCTGACGCTGACTCCCCTCCTGCTGGGGGCGGGGCACAGGCTCTCCCCTGGGGCCCCTCCCCCCTGCTGGGGGGCAGGGCACAGGCTCTCCCCTGGGGCCCCTCCCTCCTGCTGGGGGGCGGGGCACAGGCTCTCCCCTGGGGCCCCTCCCTCCTGCTGGGGGGGCAGGGTACAGGCTCTCCCCTAGGGCCCCTCCCTCACTGCTGGGGGCGGGGCACAGGCTCTCCCCTGGGGCCCCTCCCTCCTGCTGGGGGCGGGGAACAGGCTCTCCCCTGGGGCCCCTCCCTCACTGCTGGGGGCGGGGCACAGGCTCTCCCCTGGGGCCCCTCCCTCCCTGCTGGGGGCAGGGAACAGGCTCCTCCCCTAGGACCCCTCCCTCACTGCTGGGGGCAGGGAACAGGCTCCTCCCCTAGGACCCCTCCCTCGCTGCTGGGGGTGGGGCACAGGCTCTCCCCTGGGGCCCCTCCCTCCCTGCTGGGGGCAGGGAACAGGCTCCTCCCCTAGGGCCCCTCCCTCCTGCTGGGGGCGGGGCCCAGGCTCCTCCCCTGGGGCCCCTCTCTCGCTGCTGGGGGTGGGGCACAGGCTCCTCCCCTAGGGCCCCTCCCTCACTGCTGGGGGGTGGGGCACAGGCTCCTCTCCTGGGGCCCTTCCTTCGCTGCTGGGGGGCCAGGGCACAGGCTCCTCCTCTAGGGCCCCTCCCTTCCTGCTGGGGTTCAGGGTGCAGGCTCCTCCCCTGCTCCTGGGGGGGCTGGAGGTACACAAGTGGATGTCTTCTATCCTTAAGGGTGTCACTAAAGAACGCCCCCCCCCCATTCTCCGCCCCTCGCTCCCTGCCTTGCACTGCTGTATTCCTGGGTGCTGGGGCCAAGAGCCGCCTGCCCTGCAGTGTGTCCAGCTGTGGGGCTCTGGGGCCTGGTCTGCCAGAGCCATTCCCCTGTTAAACTGTAGCACGTCACAGCAGCGCATGGGCTAGAGCACGTCTCAGCACCAAGGTCTGAAATGATCCGGGATCGGAAATGACCCCCGCAGCCTCCCACCCTGGGCTCAGACCCAGCCAAGATCAGCTGTGAGCGGAAGCTCTGCCATCGGACACGTTATGTGTCCCATGTGGCACAAGGGCAGTGGGTCTTGCACCCAATCCCAGCGGGCAGGTCTCCATATAACAAACCCCCCTGCAACTGGGAGGCCCCGGACTGAATGGATCTGGAGACGGGGGACTCTGTCACCCATGCAGGCGGGTGCTACAGGGCCCAGCTGAGACACACTGGCAGGGCACAGGGTGTGGGAAAATCGCCCGACTACTTCCCGTGCTTGTGGATAACGGCGGATGTCAGACTCCAGGACTGTTCAGCTGTCACTTTTAACCAGCGTCAAAATTCACGTGTCAAGAATCACCTTTATGATAATTTCACAGATACATTTTGCACTGGAAACCAGGCCCCCATTAATCCTCCAGTAAAAAGCAATAGACAAAGAGGGACAGAGTGGGGGGAAAAAAACATAACATTGCTGCTCAAATACTGGACCTGCTGCTTTTCAATAGATGCAACTGGTGAACGTGTGGCTGTAGTGAGGTCTGGCCCCTCTGATCCCTTGACCCATTGTGTGCAGGACACAGCACGCCTGTGGCTCTACCACCACCTAATGGAGTGGGGGTATAGGAAGCCCCTGGGTAAAGATGGCTGGATAACCTTGGTGCTGGCACTGGGACCTGATGAGATCAGAGAGTTTCACTCAAACTCCCCTGTACTGAGCTAAAAGATCTCGGCTAAACCAAAACATTTCTTTGCCTGCTGCCAATAAGCCAGGGGCTGAGAGCAGTGGGGGAGGTTGGAGGGGGTTGCAGGGACAGCCCCGTTCAGCTGCTGGCCAGTAAATTGTTATGCTCTGTGCCCTTCTGTCCCAAGCAGAGAGTCTTATCCATTAGTGAACATTCCCAGGCCAGGCCCAGCCCAGGTGCTTGCAGACAGCACACACTGGCAGCGGACACACGCTCCAGACCCAGAGAGGGCTGAGCTGAGCTGAGCTGACCCTAGATTTCATGGGGGGCTCATGTGAAGAAACCAACTTCCTGATGCCCCCCACTCCTGGCTGTATCCCATCTCTGCACCTTGATTCCCTCCCACACCAGAGCAGGTGTGACTCCAACCCAAATGCAGGGGAGACCCTAGACATGTGGAAGGCAGCCCTTGGATAGTGGGGGGCTGAAGGGGATCGTCTAGCCCAGGGGTCCCAAATGTGCAGGCCCTGGGGCAGCTGCCCCTGCAAAGGAAGAGAGACACGTGAGCAGCAGTGGAAGAGGGGGAATGTAGAAATAACCATGCTGATCCAGCTGGTCCAGTAGCCAGTCTCTGGCCGTGAATGATACCAGCTGCTTTGCAGGCAAGCGCCTGGAACTCCCATTTTCGACAGGCATGCAGTAAAATCCCCCTGGGGAGATCTCTTCCTATCCCCAGACTTGTGCCCTGAAGCAAGGAGCCCATGATATAGAGAAAGGCCTTTTGGGAATGCTTCTACGCTCTTGACTTCCATGATATCTTGTGGCCATGAGTTCCACTGGCTAATCCCAGCTTTGACTGTGACATCCATTGATTGCTTTGGGTGTCCCCTTGAACTTGTAGCAGGAGAGGATCAAGGGATTGGGTGACCAGCAGAGGATCAGCTTCTGGCCAACCCTATCCATACCCTGCTTCGTTTGATACCTCTAGTGCATCCCCTCTCTCAGCTGGAGTCAGCCCACCCCAGGAAGGGTGTGAGATCCCAGAGGCAACACAGGTGGGGAGAGGGCTGCTCCCACAATGTGCCTCACTGCAGAGCCACAGGGACCATCTGGTGGGTGGTGGGAGAGGTCAGTCATGGTAGCCCATTCAGTCCTTGGCCTCTCTGCTAAGTCTGCCGACAAGGGGACTCATCCATGGCAGCTGCTGTTGAGTGTGAGTGGGTCCCCAGGTGATGGGCTAAGACCCATTTCACAGAAGCCATCAACAAATTTCCAGTCACCTTGGACCTAGCATGGCTCTGAGCCTGTGCTGTGGAGATCTGCAGCCCATGCCTGTCCACTGGCCCATCCGCCCCCCTGTGGGCTTGATCCCATGCCCCCTGCATCTCTCAGCCCTCCCCTCCGCTCCCCTTCTCCTTTGCTCTCTACCCTCGGACAACGGGCTCCCAGAGCTGGGGGCCAGACATGGAGGCTGGAGGCATCTGAGGCTTCCCTGGCGCTGAGGCGTTTGTGAATTATTGATCTCATCGCTGCAGAACATGAACATGCTGGGGGAGGACCGAGCCGCCCCCGCAGCCTGGCTCCCACTCTGTTCCCATGGCAACCGAAGAGGAAGAGGAGGAGGAGAGGGTACCCTGCCTGGGAAGAGGAGCAGCTTGGGAAGTCCCTCCTTAGATTAACCCTTTCATCTCTTCAGGGACCGACACCAGGGTGCTGGGCATATCTGACTTAGGGAGATGGGGATGGGTGCTTGAGTTAGATGGACATGAGCCTTAAGGAAGCTGAGAGGTTGGGGATTCGGGGTGGGGTGGGGTGGGGTGATGAGGGACACAGCACCATCCAGAGATAGGATTGGCTGGGATCTGGATTTTCCAAGCCCAGCTGTGGTTCCATTATGGATCCCATTTCTTCTGGCCACCCAAGGGCCCTGTCCCATTGGAGATGAACCCAAGCATGGCAATGGTGGCCCTGGACAGAAGATAAAGACTGGGGACGGGGGTGTCAGCTCAGCCATGTTTAGAGAGTAACACCTGGACATGATTCACTTCTCCATCTGCCCAAATAGGCCCTGATCACCTGCAGACAGAGGGGCTGCACGCTCCAGCCCCTGGCCCAGAGGATGGCAGGAAGATGTGGGGAAGGGTAGGGTAAGAAGGAAGAGCATCTCCGAGGATGGTTGGGGGCAGAAATGGAGAGAGCAGATAATGGTTTTAATCATAGTCTCTCTCTCTCCTGGCTTAGGCTAGAGTTGGCACCTGAGTGATGCCCTCTCTGAGATCTGGGTCACTCTGCTATGGTGTCTAGACGTTTAGCCAGTGCCCATGATGGCATCTGCCCGTTGCCATAGTGTTGGAGCAAGTGGGAGGAGCTGTGATGGTGGGAGGAGTTTGGGTACCACTGCCTATATTAGCCCAATTTGCTGTAGATCAGCCTTGATTTCTCTGTGACAAGGGGCCAGGCCTGAGGAAAGAGATTGGAGTGGAGTGGAGGAGGAGACGAGGGATAAACAGACCAGGGAAAGGACAGGGGAGTAGAGGGAAGAGTTGGAGATGGAGAATAAGTGGGATCCAAGAGGAGAGAGGGAGAGTGGAGGAACGAGAGGGTTGAAGGGGGAGCATTTGCAGGTGGGAAACCAGGCCTCTTTCACTGTTCCAGCTCCTAGTGTGTGTTTGTGCAGGGCCATGGGTGGGTTTCTACACCCCTCTCCCTGTGGCAGGAGATCTGTTGGTGCTTAGGAGCATGGTGTGCATGCACATATGTGTGTGAGACTCTGTAGTTGTGTATGTGTGTGTAAATGTGCTTGCAGTTGTGTGCCCTCACAGATGTTCTTGCATGTGGCCACAAATACAGCTGGAAAGGCAGATCTCAGTTTGTGAGGCATTCTCGTCTATATCCCTGTATATGCATGGGTGTGTGGCAGCCCGTATGCAACGTGTGCATGCTTGTCTGTGTCCCCATGTGCGTGTGTATGTCTGGTGGCTTATGCACATGAGTCCTGTGTGACAGGATGCCCTGATTTATGGGGGGTGGGGATGGGGACTTATCTGGTTCCTAACTCTGCTCATCTCTAAAGTGACCTGCAAAGGAAGACCCAAACCACCAAGATTTGTGCCTCTGGGGGCCTTTCAAAAACCAGATTTTTTTCTTTTAACCCCAGAGCTAGTAAAGCTTTGAGGCCTTTGCATCTGTTTCTGCTGGAGGACTCCTCAGAGAACTACAGACCTCAACTGGGTGCCGGCTCAGTGAGAGGCCAACTTTCACAAAGAGGAGTTCTCTGCCAAGGGATTGTTGGGTGTTTGAGTTAAATGGGCACCATTAACCAACCAGAGGGCAGAGCTAGACTCAGAATCCCTTCCTCGGGTTTCAGCTTCCTTGTAGATCCTGTAAAAGCAGCAAAGAATCCTGTGCCCATATACAATACAATTGTGTATTGTATATAAACGGACACAAATCAGATATTAGAAATGGAAATATACAAAAACCTGTAGGAAAATACTTCAACCTCCCTGGCCACACTATAGCAGACCTTAAGGTGGCCATCCTGCAGCAAAAAAACTTCAGGACCAGACTTCAAAGAGAAACTGCTGAGCTTCAGTTCATCTGCAAATTTGACACCATCAGCTCAGGATTAAACAAGGACTATTAATGGCTTGCCAATTACAAAACCAGTTTCTCCTCCCTTGGTTTTCACACCTCAACTGCTAGAACAGGGCCTCATCCTCCCTGATTGAACTACCTCATTATCTCTAGCTTGCCTGCATATATATACCTGCCCCTGGAAATTTCCATTACATGCATCTGAGGAAGTGGGTACTCACCCACGAAAGCTCATGCTCCAAAACGTCTGTTAGTCTATAAGGTGCCACAGGATTCTTTGCTGCTTTTACAGATCCAGACTAACACGGCTACCCCTCAGATACTTGTAGATCCTGATCGTTCCTCAGTCACCCCAGGGAAGCGGATACTTTTCATGTGAACACAAGCCGAATCCCCCACTCCCTCCCAACAACCTTCACCTGAAGTAACAGCAGCGCCCCCTATCTTTCCCCATTCGCAAATGGCTTTTATGAGTTCGGCTGCCTGCTGTGCACTAAACGCAAGTGACCAGCAGGTGGCGCCAAGGTTTTTGGCTCCGGCGCTGCTCAGACACATTACAGAGGGCAAGGGGGGGGGTTGGTGGGGGAGGGTGAGGGGGACTGTTTTCATGGCACCCAACACCACAAACAGTCCCTACCCTGGGCTATGAGCAGACCCTGCCGGCTGTGGTTTGCCTGGGGCAGGGGTGGGGGTGAGTGTAGCAGAGGCACCAAGTTCAGGATCCTGTCCCATGGGGCCCCAGCCAGCAGCATCACTGGGATGGCTGTGCGGGGTAGGAGCGTCTCTTGGCAGCAGCAGGAGTTATGGGGTGCTCTGTGACTTGGGTGTCTGCTCCCGCCATGACGCTCTCTCCCTCCTGTGCTCGCCCCCCCAGGCCTGGAAGCAGCAGCACAGAGGTCAGAGCTGAAGGAAGTGAGGGACAAAAAGCTGTGCTCGAGGGGGCACCGAGCCAGCCTCTGGACAGATGTGCACGAGAAGGGCTGGTCACTCCCGCTAGGTGTCCAGGGAGGGAGTGACGGGGGGGCTTTCTCCTGGGCAGGCCTGACGGGAGCAGGCAGGATTCTCTTGCTCTCCTAGTGCTGGTGGGTTTATCAATCTCCCCCTCTTGAAAGGGTCACATTCTCCCTGGGAGCCACTGGCTTTGTCCCCAGCCTGGGGAGTATCAACCACCCCAAATTCCTCTTTTCCCCTTGGCTCCTGGCTCCGATTGTTGCCCAAACGCCCACAAACAGAAAATCAAAAATTTCCAGGTGGGGTTTCCCACTCAGCCACAAGTCGCAGGACTTCCCAGGCGGCCTCTTCCTTCCTCAGGGCTCTTAGGACCACCCCCTTCCTGCAGCCTCATGTCTCCCAGTGCCTCCGAGCCTTGTGGAGGCTGCAGGAAGAGCTGCTGGGAGTAACGCTGCTTGCAAGGACTCACCTCCCGCGGGGCCATGCTGGGCTACTGTGCTGGCTGCTGGCCTCTGGTACCTGGCAGGGTGTGGAGGAGCAGCGGTTGGGGCATCACAGAGGGATGAGTCTCAATGGTTGGGATGAGTGGCCAAGAGTTCACAATCTGCAACCACTGCTGGCTCCCGGTCACGGCCGGACCAACACTCTGGATCTCTTAGCTGTTCGCCTCCATCTTCTGGCGCTGCTGTCAGGCTTGTGCAACCTCAGGGAGTGTTGGGGACCCAGCCTTTCATATCTGCTTGGCTGTCCTGTTCCCAGGGGCTGGGGCTGAACGGAGGGGCCCAAGGCAGGGACTCTGGGACCCCAATGCCCAATGTCACCAGGCAGCGTTGGTGTGGCCGTGTTGGTCCCAGGATATTACACACACAAGGGGGAGTGAGCTCCTAGCTGTTATTAGGCCAACGTCTGTTACTGATGCTGCCTCACCCACCAGGTGACTGGGTCACCTTCACGCCCCACCCTCTTTGCCAAAGCATTTGCTCATCCCCGAGGGGAGCTGGCAACATCCTCAGTGAGAGGCACCGAAGGGTGAAGCAAAGAGCAGGCCAGAGACTTGCCTGTCAGCTGGACTGATCCCATGGTTGTTATTAACCCAACTCCAAAGCAGAGGTTTTCTCCAGGGATTCTACGCAATCCCTGCTCTGTCTCTCTTTGTCCCACACTGCTCCCCCAGGACTGGCATTTTCCCCAGTCGGTGGCTGCCCCTTTCCCCTCCCCAGGGATGTTTCTTTCCCCACAGCTGATCATTCCAGCCAGTCGGCCTGGTGCTCCAGCTGTGGCACCTCCCTGATGCATCAGGGTGCCCCAAGCACACACCCATCTGCACGGAGCTGTCTCTGCCTAGCACACACATTTGGCCGGTCACACCATGGGTGGGTTCCTCTGCTCTTCTATCTCCACACACACGCATGGGAGGGAACAAAACACGTTCCACCAGCCTGGACAGGAGAGTGAGGAAGGGAGGTCCTCTCCTCAGGGCTTGTTTACACACAGGGAGGCAAAGCCGGCTCTCTCCTCTTGCCGGCCATCAGCTTCCAGTGAGCTGAACCAAGCCTGGGCCAGTCACCCCTGACCAGCTAACAGGGGGAGGGGGAAGGGACCAGACCCTGAGCTGAACAGTTTGTACTGGGGTTCTCCAAGGCTCGGATCCAGGCCTCTCTATGCTGATGGGAGCTGGGAGGGTTCTGCAGCTCAGGACCGACCCATTCCCCAACCCAGCCACACTCGGACCATTCTCAAGCCTGCCCTACCATGCAATTGGGGGGTAAGAAACCAGCCCATTTCCATGTAGCATATGTACTGAGAAACCCGACAGCTAGGCAGAACTGCAGGGAGAGGCTTGGCTTGGACACTGCAGAGCACGAGGGAGGTTGGGTGACTGAGAAGAGAAGCATCATTAGCTTCTCTTTACAGATGGGGAAACTGAGGCAGAGAGCGGGGCTGTCATTTGCAGCAGGCCCAGGGCAAGGCATAGAACCATGTGGACCCTGAAAGATCATCAAGCCCAGCCCCCTGCCTTCCAAGTACTGATTTTTGCCCCAGATCCCTAGGTAGCTTCCTCAAGGATTGAACTCACCACCCTGGGTTTAGCAGGCCAATGCTCAAACCACTGAGCTATCCCACCCCTCAGAATGGACAGTAGGTTGCTGCAAAGGGGCTTGATTTTCCATTCTGACACAGCCACATCCCACCATCGACTTCAGGGGAGTCCCATTGGCAACCCTGGGGTCAGAGAATGAAGAATTAGCCCCCTTCACTTCTCCTTGCACGGCTCTCACTTGACACCAGGTAACGCTCACCCCTAGCACTTACCCCCGGGTTCTATCCCCCGTTTGCTTGGGGCTCTATTTTTGGGCTCTGTAATAAGTTTATTCTGGTTTTTGTGCAGGCAGCGTCCCCATCTCACCTTCATTTCCACAGACAAAGGCTGCCCCAGAATAGAAAGCCAGCAGCAGGCAGGAGCCTATTTTTAGTGAAGTTGAGACAAAAATGTTAATTGCTTGTTTTATTCCCCACCAGCCCAGCCCCCCCCCATTAGCCCCTCCCCAGTGGCTTGTCCCTCCAGCCGAGTCTGACTGCCTCTGGAACTGACCCGTGAGGTGTGCGTCCAGCACCGACAGACAGCAGCAGGTTAAAGGGCATTGGGTGGATGAATCAGCGGTGCCCACCTAGAGCTGCCTTGGCGAAGCACTCCTGCTTCGGCAGGCCTGATTCAGAGCTGACTGCCCTGATGCAGGGGACTGAAGTTCACCGGGCACGAGGCTCACACGGCAGCATGGCGTGCACAGAGGTGTCCTGGGGCCGTCCCTTCGGGGAGGTCACGACCTTCCCCATTTCATGCAAACTGGGCACAGGCTCCTGGCACAGTGCAGACGTGGCCCTCGACAGGGCATCCCTGCCATGCACCAGTGGATGGGCCCCTACCCGAGAGGGAGCTGCAGGGGGTAACCTGAGCGGAACGCCCTTCCTCAGCCTCATGCTGGAGCTTAATAGAGGCCCCAAACCTGGGGGCGGGACAAGGCAGTTTCAGGCCACACCCCTTTACTCTTTGCCACCTTAGCCCCGCCCACAGCTCACCTGGCTGCTCCTGCCCTAAGGACCAGCATTTTCCAGCAGCAGCTTTCCATGAGGGACCCAGCGCTCCACAATGGGTCCCCTGCTCAGCACCCCCACTAGGCAGTTTCCCCGGCTCCCTTCTTTGGGGGTGAGGGCAGGGTGGGAAAGCAGCCCTGTGGGGATACTGGCTCCAGGGGGTGAGCCTGGCAGGTCTCACACTGGATCGGTTTGCTCAGTGTGCCACATAAGAACAGCTGGACTGGGTCAGACCAGTGATGTATCTAGCCCCAGTGCCCTGCCTCTGACAGTGACCAATGCCAGGTGCTTCAGAGGGAATGAACAAAACAGGGAAATGTATTGAGTGAGCCATCCCATCATCCAGTCCCAGCTTCTAGCAGTCAGAGGTTTAGGGACACCCAGAGCATGGGCTTGTGTCTGCGACCATCTTAGCTAATAGCCATTGATGGACCTGTCCTCTGCGATCTTATCTCACTCTTTTTTGAACCCTGTTGTAGTCTTGGCCTTCACAACATGGCCTGGCGACGAGTTCCACAGGCTAACTGTGTGTTGTGTGAAGAAATACTTCCTTTTGTTTGTTTTAAACCTGCTGCTTGTTCATTTCATTGGGAGGCCCCTAGTTCTTGTGTTACACTGCTCTACAGCCAAATGCTTCTGAAATAAATGTAGTCCAACTTTACTAATTCTGGGTCACTGAGAACGAAAATGATGCTTAAAATTGTTAATTGGCTCTAGTTTTCAAGATATGCTATTGGGTCACTATAAACGACCCTTGACTTGGGAATGGCAGAGGATAAGTAAGTTATAAAGGGAAGGGATCTCAATTTAAACCAGAAATGACTAAAATACATCTTTGACTGGATCTATGAATAAATCTATGACTGGGGTTGGACAGTACTTGCTTTTTAGGCAAAACAATGAATGATGCAATCTGAAGCTGGTATTGCGTCATACATGATATGAATTGCATCATGTTATTCCTAGAAGTCATGGACGATGCAATCATAACAAAGCTTACATCACTCTGCTGAACAAATTGCCCTATATCATCTCTAGAAACAGGGCCGGCTCTACCATTTAGGCAGCCTAGGCAATCACCTAGGGCGCCAGAATAATTGGTGGGCGTCATTTTGCCGGAGGGGGCTGCAGGCGGCTCCGGTGGAGCTGCCACAGTGGTGCCTGTGGAGGGTCCACTGGTCCGTGTCTCCAGTGGAGCTGCTGCAGTCGTGCCTGCGGATAGGTGGCTCCTAGCGCGGCTCCGGTGGACTGCCCGCAGGCACCACTGTGGCAGCTCCACCAGAGCCGCGGGACCAGCACGCGGGGCGGCGAAATTGCCGTGCGCCTAGGGCGCTCAAACCCCTAGCGCCGGTCCTGTCTAGAAATCATACAGTGTCGTGATCTCTTATTTGTCAGTGTTTGATTCTGCAAAGGGACACATTTCTGTTTAGCCAAAGTGAGCAGAGATGCCTCGTACTTGTGTGAACAGTGCAGATAACTTCTGCTATGTTTGTGGTGAAGTGACTTTTGCATCACAAAAGCGCAGTATAACCACTATGGTTAAGAAAGCCTATCACCTTTCTTTTGGCTGCAAAATTGGAGATCAGGGCAAGAGGTTGGCCCCACACATATGCTGCAACACTTGTGCAACAAATCTTCGCCAGTGGTTGAACAGAAAAAGGAAATCTATGCCTTTTGCAGTGCCAATGATTTGGAGAGAGCCAACAGATCATACCAGCAATTGTTACTTCTGCATGGTGCCTCCAGCTGGGAAAGGTGTGTCAAAGAAGAAAAAGTGGACTGTGCATTATCCAAACATTCCATCAGCTATACGCCCAGTACCCCACGGAGAAGGACTGCTGGTTCCTGATGCACCAGAATCATTCTCACTTGAGTCAGACGAGGAAGAGGAAGAGGATGAAACTTCTGGTCCTGAACCATCAATGTCACAGGACCCACATTTTCTCCCATCCTCCTCCTCTGAACCACACCTCATAACACAAGGTGATCTGAATGACCTTGTCAGGGATTTGGAACTACCCAAGAGTAAGGCAGAGCTGTTGGGCTCCAGACTACAGCAGTGGAATCTCCTGGCAGGCTATCAGGGCAAATGGAGCCCATCAATGCTTGCAGACTATTGCTGGACAGTGACAAGAGATGCTCCATTTAATGAATACAAGAGACAAGCCAAGAAGCGCTGAGTAGACACTGAATAGGACTAAACTATGTACATCATAGTTTTTTGCCTTTTGTTTCATAATGAATTTTAGTTCTATAACCCTTTTGCTGATTTTTAAAGTGTTACATAAACAGGACAGGTGAAATATTATCATGTAAAGCAACCATAAACACATGAAAAGACCTAGGTTTACAATTTATGATTAAAACTCTACTATCTACACAATATACATAGACATAAAATGTAAAAACTTAAATATCTTAGAAACAGTAGCCAATCAGTTCTTTTAATTGTCATATTTGAATTCAGCACATCAAAATACATAATAAATATCACATTTTATCTCTGAAGCAGACGACTTCTCAAAAATTGTAGACCAGTGTTATGTGAAGGGGTGAACAACACTTCCTTATTCATTGTCCTCACATCACTCATGATTTTATAGACCTCTATCATATCCTCCCTTAGTCGTCTCTTTTCTAAGCAGAACAGTCGCAGGCTTTTAAATCTTTCCTCACATGGAAGCTGTTTTATACCTTTAAGCATTTTTGCTACATTTCTCTGTACCTTCTCCAGATCCAATGTATCTTTTTTGAGAGGGGTGACCAGAACCGCATGCAGTATTCACGACGTGGGCGTACCATGGATTTATACAGAGGCAATATGATATTTACTGTCTTATTATCACTCCCTTTCCTAATGGTTCCTAACATTCTGTTTGCTGTTTTGACTGCCGCTGCACACTGAGTGGATGTTTTCAGAGAACTGTGACTCCAAGATCTCTCTTGAGTGGTAACAGCTAATTTAGACTCCATTAGTTTGTATGTATCGTTGGGATTATGTTTTCCAGGTGTATTACTTTGCCTTTATCAACACTGATTTTTCATCTGCCATTTTCTTGCCTAGTCACCCAGTCATTTGAGATCCTTTTCTGACTCTCTGCAGCTTGCTTTGGACTTAACTAGCTTGAATAATTTTAAGTCATCTGCAAACTTTGCCACCTCACTGTTTACCCCTTTTCCCAGATCATTTATGAATATGTTGACCAGCCCTGGTCCCAGCACAGACCCCTGGGCGGCTCCGCTATTTATCGCTCTCCACTGTGAAAACTGACCATTTATTCCTGCCCTTTGTTCCCTGACTTTTAACCAGTTACTGATCCAGGAGAGAGCCGTCCCTCTTATTCAATGACTGCATACTTTGCCTAAGAGCCTTCGGTGAGGGACTTGTCAAAGGGTTTCTGAAAGTTCAAGTACATTGTATCATCTGGATCCCACTTGTCCACGTGCTTGTTGACACTCTAAAAAATTCTAATAGATTGGTGAGGCATGAGTTCCCTTTACAAAAGCTATGTTCTCTTCCTCAACAAATCGTGTTCATCTATGTGTCTGGTAATTCTGTTCTTGACTATAGTTTCAATCAGTTTGCCTGGTGCTGAAGTCAGACTTACCGGCCTGTAATTGCTGGGATCACCCCTAGAGCCTTTTTAAAAGAGTGGCGTCATGTTAGCTACCCTCCAGTCACCTGGTACAGAAGCTGATGTCAATGATAGGTTACATACCACAGTTAGAAGTTCTGTGTAGCAGGGTGCTGGTGCAAAAGCACCTAATTAGCCCCTGCTCAGCCAGCCCCAGTCAGGGGAAATAGATTGGGCCTGGGGAGAAGCCTGGTGCCTGGCCTTTGGAACTGGCTGCACCTGTGGGCCTGAGGATTCAAGAGCTCTAAAGGCTGCCTGGCAGCCAGAAGAAGGGGGATTGGATAGGGGAAGGTCAGTCTCCTGGCAGACTCTGTCTAGGAGAAGTGACTGTAAAGCCTGCAAGCTCTGTATATAGTATATCTCTGGTGGTGGGAGAAGAAGTGTAAGTAAAGCCATGGGTGCTGCAGAACTAGAAGCCTCTCTGAGCTTTATTGGGGCAGCCAGGAAGAGGGGCAGGCCGAGGACCTTGTTACATTCTGCAATTTCACATTTGAGTTCCTTCAGAACTCTTGGGTGATACCAGCTGGTCCTGGGGACTTATTCCTGTTTAATTTCTCAATTTGTTCCAAACCCTCCTCTGTTGACACCTCAATTGGGGACAATAATCAGATTTGTCACCTAAATAGAATGGCTCAGGTGGGGGGATCTTCCTCCCATCTTCTGCCCTGAAGACAGATGCAGAGCCCTCCTGCCTGATTGAGAAGGGAGCTCACACACTGATCAATGCTCATGGGGGAGAGACTGAGCTTCCCTTTGATGCTATTAACCATGGAGTGCAGTATGACCCACTTCACAATTCAAAGATCAGGAGTCAGACCCAGACCTCAGGAGCCTGGCCCTCAGAGGAGGAGAGCTGTTTAAAGATCACGGTGCTGGTTTTTGATCTCTTGATTTTGGAATTACCCAAATGCCATGTGCGTTGTGGGGGGCAGCCACAGGGCTGCCAACACTCCCACATGTACAGAGCAGGGGATGGTTCTGGCCCCACTCAGCATTCTCTCTCTCAGGGAATGCCTGATGTTGCAGAGTCCCCCTGCCTTCTAATTAATGTATTTGTGCCCCATCTGCCTAACCCACAGCCAATCAATTCATTATGCACTCCTGTGACAAAGTGGGAATGTTCTTAATGTTTTCTCTGAATACTGTGTGCCTCAGTTTCCCCTGTGTGGTACTCAAGTATCTAGATGGTGGGATAAGGGTGCGTGATTGTTGCAGTGACTCCTAGAAGAGGCTGCAGAGAACTGCCAACCCTCTGTAGCCAGCCCCTGATGGCCAGGCCCCTTTCTCTGCAAGAATCAAGACACACTTATTCCACCACCTAGATACTTGAGTAATACATAGGGGAAACTGAGGCACGCACAGTGTTCAGAGAAAACATTAAGAACTTTCCCACTTCATCCCAAGCCCTGCACCAGTTCTACCCCACATCTGTGCCCCCCAGAGCCCTGCAACTAATTATGCATTCCCAGCCCCCACATCAATTCTGCCCTCCCACATTTGCCCTCTGCCCCCCCCCCCCGTGTGCTCCTGCTTCTCCAGCATCTCTCGGGGTTCTTCACTCCCCTCTCCCTTCCCAGGCCTGGCTTTGCAGAAAGGGAGGGGGAGGAGCAGACAGACCATCTCTCACAGGATGGGCGGAGGGACCAGAGTTGCCGTGAGCTTCTGGGCTCTTTCTGCTCCCTCTTCCCCTCTCCCAAAACTCCTCTTGGCTCCTGAGGGAAAGGGAAAGAGTTCTGCTTGCCTCCTGCAGGAGCCCTGATTGGTTGCTCTTCCCTTGGAGGTGGGGCATTAGGGAAGGCAGCCAATCAGAGGGGCACCGGTGTCCACCAGGCGGGGTAGAAATTGCTGCCAGGGCTCTCCTGGAGGTGAATGATGAAATCCCGAGAGTCGGCACCCCCGCAAATGCGGGGGCAACGTGGGGTCCCTTCTGCCCCGATGGGGCAGGCGTGGCCTAGCAGGGACATCCAGACTCGTGGGGAGCCCAGCTGTCTCCCGCTGCAGCTGGGGTTTGAGACCAGCCTGGCTCACGCCCTGGCCCACAATGGTAGTAGGAGTGACAGGTGCTAAGGAAGCAGCAACTGGGGCTCATGACTCAGGGTGTCAGCTCACTGCAGGGGGGCCTTTCTCCCCCACGGTGCACAGGAGGCAGCCGATCCTCCGAACCTTGGGCAGAGGCACGATCATGGGCCTAGCCTGGCCAATCTGCGATGGCAAATCCTCTGGCCTTTAACCCCTTCCCCATCCCAACCACTTCCCAGGGCACAGAGGGCTGGATTAGCCTGGCCCAGGGAAAGCTGCATTCCTGCAAAACCTGGGGGGGTGGGGGGTGATCTGGCCAAGCAGGGAAGGCAAAACAGCCACCTCTCCTGTGACGCTGACAGTGTTTGTCCCCTCCAGCCCCAGAAAGGGGAGGAGGGGCTGAGAGGACACAGAAGGGACAGTGGCTCCACACTGGGCCCTGCCTGCTCCTTTGCACCCCTCACTCCTGGCCCTTGCAGCCTGCAGGATCCTCCAGCAGTCAAACCCTGTGGAGAACACCTCCCCCATGCCCCCCGCCCGAATCCATTGCCACTTGCCCCACCCCACCCCAGGCTGCAGGTGTTCACACCCCTCCCGCAAAGCCTGGTAGGCTGCTTGGGGGGGTGCAGCCTGGGAAAGAGGGAGACTGTCCAGGGCTGCTGGCCAAGGGGGGGCATAGTGGCGGGTACCCCAACTGCCCATGCTGGAAGCTGTTCTACCCAGCCTGGATTCAGGACCCCACCCCGCAATGCCCATCTCGTGGGGCGGGGGCTTCGGCGTGTCCATGGGGAGAGGGGCCGCTGCCTGTCTGCCCGGTAAAGTCTATTCCAGCGGCCCGGCCATAGGGGGAGCAAGAGCCCCACACAGCCCGGCTCCCCGCCTGCCCCCCGTGCTAGGATGCCTGCGGGGGGACGTGGCTGCTAAGGACCATCCCTCGGTCCCTCCTCCTGCGCTTCCAGCGGCTCAGATGCTGCAGGTCTCCCCGGGCAGCGCCGCGCCGGGCCCCGCAGAGAGCCGCGGCTGGGGACGGGGGGTTGGCGGCCCCCCGGGAGAGCAGAGCGGGCTGGATTCACGGGAGATCCGCTGGCGCATCTTCCCCGGGCCGGCTCCCGAGCATCTCCCCGCCGGGGGACCCGAGACCGCGGCGGGAGGGGGTCGCCGCCCGCCCCCCGATCCAGCCACCTCCGCAGCGGGGGGCTCTGAGTGCAGAGAGGGGGGCCCCGCCCGCAGCCTCTAGGCCGGGGTGGGGGGCGCGGCTGCCGCCCAGGTAGCGCCATCGCCAGCAGCCGCCGCCTCGCCGGCTCCAGCCCGGAGCGGAGCCAGGACCCGTCCTCGCAGCGCCGCACGGCGGCTTATCCCAGCCCATGGCCCGGGGGCTGCAGCCGCCGGCGATCCGGGAGCAGCCCTGAGCCTCGCCCGGCTCCCTGCCTTGGTCCCGGCGACGGGACGCGAACCTGTGCCGGAGCCCGCCCGCCACCCGCGGGCCTGGCCGGCGACTGGATTAGATGGAGCTCGGCGCGGCTGGCGGCAGCATCCTCCTGCCGGCTGGGCTCGAGCCGGCTGCTGAGTCGCCTGCCCGGGCTGGCCATGCAAGACTGAGCGCTAATCGCCTGCACGGGAGCGCTCCGCGAGCCTGCTAATTAAGTCCACGCGCGAGCCAGGCTGCTAATTGCAGGCACAGGACCGCCATGCAACGCTGCTAATTAACGGTGCGTTCGCGACTGCCACATTGCAGGCTGCCCGCTGCCCTGCCAGGCTGCTGGGGAAGGGCCTCCCTGCCAGGCGGCACATTAGCTGCAGGGTTGCTGAATAGCTGCATGCAGGGATTTGCACTGGCAGCCCCGTTGCTTTAACTGCCTGGCTGCATCCTAGCCCCCCTGTTGGCTCATCCCTCTCCCTGCCTCCCTCAGCATGGGCACCGTGCTGTCCCTCTCGCCGGGCTCCCGGAAGGCCAGCCTGTACGAGGAGGGCTCCTCTGGCTCGCTGGCGCACTACCCGGGCGTGCCGAGTGCCAAGGGCAGCGGGCAGAAGGCGGACAAGAACCTCAAGCGCCACTCCATGTTCATCCCGGCCTTGACCTGGAAGCGGCTGGTGGCCTCCACCAAGAAGAAAGGCTCCCGGGGCGGGGGGAAGGGGCCCGCCCACAATAACAACAACAATCACCCCCACGCCAAGGACGTGGCCCTCCTCAACCACGAGAATGTCAAGAAGTCGCTGTCCTGCGCCAACCTTGCCAGCTATGACGGGGGCGGGCCGCCCCTGGCACCACTCAGCGCCAAGCGCATATCCACCACCTCCGTCTCCTCCCTCAAGCCAGGCACCTGCCTGGGCGGGGGCAGCTCGGCCTCCCCGCGGCGCGTGGTCGTCCAAGCCTCCACCAGCGAGCTGCTCAAGTGCCTGGGCGAATTCCTCTGCCGCCGGTGTTACCGCCTCAAACACCTGTCGCCCACGGAGCCCATCCTGTGGCTGCGCAGCGTGGACCGTTCGCTGCTGCTGCAGGGCTGGCAGGACCAGGCCTTCATCACCCCAGTCAACGTGGTCTTCGTCTACCTGCTGTGCCGGGAGGTGATTGATGGGGATTTGGTCTCCAGCGAGCACAACCTGCAGGCGGCGCTGCTCACCTGCCTCTATCTGTCCTACTCCTACATGGGCAACGAGATCTCCTACCCGCTCAAGCCCTTCCTGGTGGAGGCGGCGAAGGACGCCTTCTGGGACCGGTGCCTTCGCATCATCAACGCCATGAGTGGCAAGATGCTCCGGATCAACGCTGACCCCCACTACTTCACCCAGGTCTTTGCCGACCTCAAAAACGAAGGCAGCACCCGTGAGGACTTTGCTCGCGTCCTGGACCGGTGACTGGCTCAGGGCATAAAGGACCAACTGGCCCCCTCCTCACCAACCTCATGTGCAGCGCAGCCCTCGCCTTGCTGTGACCTTTAAAGACCAGCTTGTAGCGAGCCAGGGATTTTCCTCTTGCTTGCCTGGGCCAGATCTCCCCTGAGCCAGGCCAGACTCATCAAAACACTTACAAGAACTCTGGCTTGGCTGCCCCTCCCCCCGTGCCATGAGCCAACAACAGGGGGTGTCTGTGTGCAGTGTGGGGGAGGCAGCCTTCAGCTCCGGTGTCTGTGTCAGAGACAGACGAGGAGCAGCCAAAGGCCAATAGTTTGATTCCCTTTTAATAGGCCAAGAAGTGCCTGTGGGTTCCCTCCTCCCCCTCCCCACCCCCGAGTGCCATGTTCGTGGCTTGTTAATTTCTTCTTTTGGGTTTCCTTGAGATGCATTGCAAAGCGATGGGGAAAATTCCAGGGAGGACCTAAAATAGCCACGTGATGCGCGCTTTAGCTTCGGCCGGTGATGTGCTTATACAGGTGAACTCTCCTTTTGGACTAGCCCTGTCTTGCTTAGAAAATCTCCCACCCTCTCCTTGCCAAACGCCGGTGCATTGTACAGTCTGTTAGTGCCAGTCACTTCGGAGCCTTCCTCTCTGTACCAGTCTGACTCTGCAGCCGGGAATCGGCGCTGGCTGGTGGCTCTGTCCAATGCCTGGGACAGGTAGCTGATGTCCCCTCCTAAGGAATCTCCAGGTGCGTGGGGGTGCGGAGGAAGTGGGCCCAGGCTGTAGATGGAGGGTACTGGTAGCTGGATTGGCCTCTGCATGCTTTGATTGGCCTGGGCGTGAGGAGCCAGGGCTGGAAGTGTTTGAACAGGCCGTGGCTGCCCCTGTCTTTTGAAGCAGCCAGGTCCCCGAGGTGTTGTGTGATGTGAGCAGGGGATGGAGGAGCTGAGAGATGGCTGGCTGGGGGGACGGGCAGGGCTGACCAGCGGAGGTGCTGCAAGCCTGCACACTACTGGTTTCGTTTGTGAGTTTCCTGCCCCCGTCCCCTGGCAGGTCCCCTCAGGGTGTGAGTGACCCCTGGACCCCTTTACTCCCTGATCCCCCCCCAGGTCCCTGTGAATCTTGCTCCCCCGGTGTTACATTGACTAAATCTCATTTGAAAGGTCTCCTGTACCCCACCAAGCGTGAGGGGTGCATTCGGCACCTGGTGTCTCTCTCTGCTTGCCTGTTCCATTGCTAGTCTGGCTGCAGGACTGGGGGATGTGCTCCCCCCTCCTTGCTGTCTGGGGCTGCTCCAGCCTTGGGCCCAGCCCCCTCGTTTGCCCCCAGCCTGGCTAATTTCAGCCCTACCTGGCAGGGCCTCTGCAGCATGCCCCCTCTGAAGAGAGTTTGCAGATAGGATCTAGGGAGGGGGTGCGCAGGATCTGCCGCAGGGATGGTGCTGGGGGGTAGAATGGCTGGAGGAGTGATGGGTCTGGGCTGTTCCAGAGGAGGGTGTCCCCATAAGCAGGGGTGTGTAACCGAAGTGGACTGCAGCGGATAGGGGGTGCAGGTATCAGGGACGCTCTTCCTGCAAGGCACAGTGGATTGTGGGTCACCATTATGAATTCACACTTTGCATGCTCTACCAGCACTCATGACTCTTCCCAGCCCCCCCTCCAGCCCCCTAGGGAGGTAGGCCAGTATTACCAACCCACTTTGTAGATTAGGAACTGAGGCACAGAGCCAGCAAATCGCTTGCCTGAGGCCGCAGAATGAATGACTGTCAGAACGGAGAGGCTTTTCATCCTGCAGGCAGAGCACTGACCTACAGCCCTGGCTGCAGGGAAACCCTGAGGCTAGGTGCTCAGATACTGCAGCGACTGGGCAGCCGCATACCTATCTAGCTCAGAGGCCTGTTGCTTGGGTCACTTGGAGCTGGACTGGAGTGGAGGGAACAATCCTGCATGGCAGGGTGCAGGCTGGGAGGTCTGATAGGTCTCCTCCATCTCCAGCACCTGGGCTTGCAGCTGGAGGCCGTGCCCAGGACACGGAACGAGGTAGCTGACAAACGCGTGCAGAGTGATGTGCAGGGAAACCCTGGGGAGGCTACCAGACACTGCGCACCAGGATTTCCTGTGGAGGCGCCACCCTGCTGGTGAAAACTGTCAGGCCCCTCCAGAGGTCCGGTGGCTCATCCCACTCAGCCGTGTGTTGGGCGGGGAGGCCGTGCTGCCCTCTCGCGGGAGCTTGGGGTGCTGCAGGGGTGCACCAGTGGCCTTTGCCATGGTGTGCGGTGTGGTGCCACTTGGTTCATTGACACTCCGCACCATAGTAGCTACAGCCACAGTCAGGTTTTATAACCAGCCTGGCTGGGGAGTTCTGGGCCATAGCGATAAGCCCGTGGGTAAACAGCACCTAGTTCTTCTGCTATGGCTCATCAGAAACATTTCCTGGGTGCCCTGCGCTAGGCCCGACCAGGGCTCAGCTGGGTCCCAGCCAGGTTAGCTCTGAGGCCCTTAACCCCGTCCCCAAGGCAGAGTTCCGAAAAGCCCCAACTCCCGGGAGTTCTGCTCCCAGGATCTGGCCCTTACAGGAGACAGGAAGCCATTTGTGGACTCTTTCTTGCTCCCCCTTAAAGGGGCCCTGCAAAGAAATGGGGCTTGTGCTTTTTGCTGTTCCCTTTATGGTGGGTAGATGAGGGCTGAGACCTTGGACCCATAAAAAGGGGTCGGTTTTTACCTGAGCTAGTCAGGATGTGGCTCTATGGCAGCTTCAGCCCTAACAAAACGAGCTCCAGCCGTGTGGGGAAGGGCCTGTTTTTAACCCTTTTGGTTGTGTTGACAGCTGTTAACGCCAATGCCCAATGAACGCCAGGGAGAAAGGCCATCTTTGTTAAAGAGTCACCTGTTCAAGGTGGGAGCTATCGCTGGCAGCCAGGGACTCCTCCGGCAAACCCCAGGGGGTTCCAGACCCGACTCCTGGCAATTTGTACCAGGACAAAAATCAGATTCAAAATATCCCCCAAGCTCAGGCTTCTCTTTGTGCATCAATGTGGCCAAGCAAGGGCACAATCCCAGACAAGTCACCGTCAGGCCAAAGGCCCCCTTCTCAGCAGTGAGGCAGTTCAGACCTTCCCGAGCACCCCGACGGTATTCCCGGGCCCTGCACCTCTCCGGGGCGCTTGGCGGCTTTGCTTGTGTGCAGAGATACGTTATTTATAGGCAGGGTATATAAAGTCACTTTATATACACACCCAGCCCTACTGTATCATAGCTAGACGTATATTTTTATATGAGAGAGTATCAGTAACTAACATGGGGATGGGCCCAAATGCCTTGTTGCTTTTTTTAATTAAAAGATCGACTCCACGACTAGAGAAGCTTAGGTCGTGTCACCCAGCCCTGACCCAAGTGACCCTAAAATCGGGACCATCGGCGAAATCCACGCCAGTTGCTGCTAAACCAGCATCCACCGCCACCTTCCTTCCCTCCCTTCCTGACGTCCCTGGCCCCCGGTGGATATGCTGTTGTGTAAATAGCCCTGTTGTGTATAAAGCATCACGAGCGGGTACGTGACAATTGTGCATGTAAAGATGATTTATTTAATTTGTTGCTATCTTTCTCTTTCCATTTGTGGAGCTGTTTTTCAGCAGTGAGTTTCTTATTTAAAACTGGGAGGGGGGGATCCCCCCCAGCCAAACACGCCGCTCTGGATTTTCTTCCAGACTGGGAGGACATTAAAGCGCATTCCTCAGAACAGGATTGATGCATTTTCACTGGAACAGGACACTGCTTATTTTTAATATTTGTTGCATTTCTTCTTTGGAACCACTATTTATTTGGGTGGAGCTGTCCAGTCTCCTCTTCCCTCCCCCGCCCCCAAAGATGCCCAAGAGCTGAGGGGCTTTGGGGGGTGATTCCGGACAGAAACTTGTCCCTTGGTCCCTGTACCAGGGTGTGGCTACAAAAGCCAAAGAACCATGAGACAGCAGTGGGAGGTTTCACCTTGCAACCAACAGACGTAGGGGGCCTTCGTTTTCATGCCCCTCCCAGTGCGAAATGAAGACGACAGTCGATATTTAAAGCAAAAACTCTTCCCTTCCCCTCACCCCCTGGAGGTGTTTAAAATCTGTTTGTAATATTTACTATCTCCGACTTGCCTACGTGTCCAATTTCTAAATGTGTCATTGCTGGGAGCGAGCCGCCCCCGCCAGGTGCTCCAGGGACAGAGCCTTGTCACAGGGTGCCGGGAGCAGTGGGGTCAGATATGTTCTGCTGATGACTATGGCACTTTATGCAAAATAAAATGGGGGAAAAACAATGCGAAATACAAAGTCGTCTACTTAATGAACCAAGAGGGAGCGCCTGGCTAGCTGGCGCCGAAGCGTGCAGGCCGGACTTTCACAACGGGGGACGCCATCCTGGGACGCAGTGACTCTGAAAAAGATCTGGGGGTGGGGGTAGATAATGAGCTGGACATGAGCTTCCCCCTGTGATGCTGTGGCCAGATCAGCTAATGTGATCCTGAGATGCCTAACCAGGGGAATCTCAAGTGGGAGCAGAGAGGTTATTGCCCGGGTGTATTTGGCACTGGTGTGGCCGCTGCTGGAATACAGTTCTGGTGTCCACAACTCCAGAAGGATGCTGAGAAACGGGAGAGGGGTCAGAGAAGAGCCAGGAGAGGATTAGAAAACCTGTCTTAGAGAGAGACCCAAGGAGCTCAATCTATCTAGTTTAACGAGAGGGTTAAGGAGTGACTCGATCACAGTCTATAAGTATCTACATGGAGAACAAACATTTAATAATTGGCTCTTCAGTCTAGCAGAGAAAGGTCTATCCCAGTCCGATGGCTGGAAGTTGAAGTTAGACCAATGTACGTTTTTAACAGAGTCATTAACCACTGGAGCAATGTACCAAGGGGCAAGGTGGATTCTGCATCCCTGCCCATTTTAAAACCAAGATGGGATGTTTTCTAAACGCTCTGCTCTAGGAATGGTTGTGGGGCAGGTCTCTGGCCTGGGCTAGCCAGGAGGTCAGAGCAGATGATCACAATGGTCCCTTCTGGCCTGGGATCGACGAGACAGGGACGGGCACTATCAAAATGCACCTATAGCAATGTAGGCCTGGCTACTCCATTCTGCCGAGAGTATCGCATTTCTGCGATAGCATATCATATTGAGTGGATGGAACGGCTTCCTTTCCTGCCCCACACGCCGCTTTATACCTGCCCCCCCCCAGGCCTGCCAGTGGAGTGCAGGGATCAGGATGCACTCATGCCATGTATAGGAAATGACAAAGGTGGGATTTACCTGCATACAGTGGGAGTTCAAGAGGTGGGTAAATCTCTCCCCGTACCCTCATGTCTGTAGAAGTAAATATGTTCTCTGTGACCAGAATCCATCGAATGAGAGAGACCCGCAGTTTTCAACCTTTCTTCATTGGCAGGCTCCTAAGAAATGTCAAATGGTGGTGAAGACCCCTTTGGAAGTCTTAGACGTAGTCTGCGGCCCCCAGTTCCACGGCCAACAGATTGAAAACCACTAGGATAGACTATGCGACCTGCTCTACACACTGCTTCAGCTGCTGGAATACGGCGTCCAGTTCCGGTGCCCACAGTTCAAGAAGGATGCTGATAAATTGGCTGGGGTTCAGGGAAGAGTGCCAAGAATGATTAATGCATTGCAGGTCATGACTCATAATAGACTTAGACTTTCAGGTCAGAATGGATCATTATGATCATCTAGTCCAACCTCCTGCACAACGCAGGCCACAGACTCTCACCCACCCACCTCTGTAACAAACCCCTAAACTATATCTGAGTTATTGAAGTCCTCAAATCGTGGTTTAAAGACCTCAAGGTGCAGAGAATCCTCCAGCAAGTGACCTGTGCCCCATGCTGCAGAGGAAGGCGAAAAACCTCCAAGGCCTCTGCCAATCTGCCCTGGAGGAAAATTCCTTCCCGACCCCAAATATGGCGATCAGTTAAACCCTGAGCACGTGGGCAAGACTCACCAGCCAGAACCCAGGAAAGAATTCTCTGTAGTAACTCAGATCCCACCCCATTCTAACCTCCCAGCACAGGCCAAATTATAGGTGCTTAATCCACTTAGCTTAACAAAGAGACGATTAAGGGGTGACTTGATTTCAGTCTCTAAGTACCTTCACGGGGAAATAATATTTGCTAATGGGCGCTTCAGTCTAGCAGACAAATGTCGAACGAGCTCGAATAGCTGGACGTTGGAACTAGGCCAATTCAGAGTGGAAACAAGGTGTGAATTTTGAATGGTGAGGGGAATGACCCAACTTACCAAGGGGCGTGTGGTGGAGGCTCATCACTGGCCATTTTAAAGTCAAGCCTGGATGTTTTTATAGGCGCTGTGCTCTGGTTCAAACCAGAATTATTTCAGGGGAGCTTGATGGTTTGGGCTTCAGGAGAATAGACCAGCTGATCACTGTGGTCCCTTCTGGCCTCAGACTCTAGGACTCTTAAGTACGGGCCTAACTTGAAGTCAAAGGGAGCAGTGAGTTGATTGGAGGTAGGTGGGCACTGGGGCTCCTTAGAGGTTTTTAAGGCCTGGCATGACAAAGCCCTGGCTGGGATGATTTAGTTGGGGATTGGTCCTGCTTTGAGCAGGAGGTTGGACTAGATACCTCCTGAGGTCCCTTCCAACCCTGGGCTTCTCTGATTCTATGAAAGTCTGTTTCCCATTGCTGAGTAATTTCTATGAAAGAGAAATTGTCCACTAGTTGAGGCCATAATGGTGATTTGGCTAAAAGGGGGACGGGTTGACTTAATAGGAAAAGAGTTTTTTAATGACATTTAGAAACAAAATATCACTGCAAAAAAATGAAGTAGGGGTGGAGGTGGCCAGTATGTAGCCATTCCCCAGCCTAGTTGCAAATCTAAACACAGCAATCCTGGGCTAATGTGGACAGTGAAACTAACTAGAAACACAACAGGAAACTAAGTAGCCCAGCTTTGCTCTTCTGGCACAGTGCAATGCAAAACCATTAACATCCGCTGTAGTGACGGGCCCCTTGGAGGTGGCGTTTTCCAGAGCACTCAGCATTGGCCTTTGAAAATCCCGCCCTGTAAGGGTTCCACACAGGAACGCACCGAGCAGTTTTCCTTTCGATTCCATCTTGGCCGTGTCTTTTTGCTCTTCCTGCAAAAGAGACAAAAACGTGCTTGTTTGCCCAAGCGAGGTGTAAGCAGCACTCTGGTGTGGACAGAGCAGCCCCTCCGTATTTAAGGTTACATACAGGACCCTGTTTGAAGGCTGATTTTTGCAGCATCTTCCCTTTGAAAATATATTTTAAAAAATCTCATCTGCCTTTTACATGTTTAGAGTCAAGTGATGTCCTAGAAAGAAGAAGAGTGATCCTGTGGTTAGGACACTAGCCTAGAACATGAAAGGCCTGGGTTTGAGTCTCTGCTCTGCCACAGACTTCTTGTGTGACCTTGGGCAAGTCCCTTAGACTCGCTGTGTCTCAGTTTCCCACCTGTACAATGGGGATAACAGCACTGCCCTGCCTCCCAGGAGTGGTGTGAGGCTCAGATCCCATGGCAGTGGGGACCACGTAAGTACCGCAGATAGACGTCTCGTGGGAATTTGTTCAGAAAACTTTGAATAAATGTGTGTTGAGCTTTGAGACTGAAAAACACATCCTTCTTCAAACTTTGGTGCCATGTCCGCCTCGTCCCTGCAGCATTCCTCCCCCGACTCAAAAGCAAAGTAGATTTTAAACCCTGACTCATGCAACGGGCCAGGAATAGCACTGTGACGCCAGGTCCCTGAAGCAGGCTGTGGAAGGCACAGGCCAGAGAACAGACAACGTTTGGTGTGATCCCATTTGAGCTGGGAGAACATCCTGGAGGAACTGACCCTGGGGAGCAGGGGACTCATTCTCACGTCAGATAGGCACAGACTGATTGCTTTTTCTCCATGCTCCCAGGCCACTCTCCAGCCCCCAAACCCAAAGCTCCAGCCCCGGTCCCTCCCAGCACATCCAGGCCCTGCGTTGCTTACGATCTTCACAGGCACTTGGGGTCAGCAGATCTCATCCAGTGCATGGACCAAAGTCCCTATAGGCTACAGCGGCTGGGAAAGAGCCCGGACCCCAGACCTCTTGCGTCCCGTGGGAGGAGGGGCAGGCTATGCCGCCACTAGAAGGAGGCAAACACATGGCCCCGGTCAGCTCACGAGGGTTTGGGGGCACAACTGCCCGAGGGTGAAACCTTTCGTCTCACACACACACTGCTACGCCCAGAAGCCTTTATGTGCTGTGACGAATCCCACCCGTGGGGAAACGGAACCAGAGAGCTCAGAGCAAAGCGCTCAAATGTTTCGGGGGGCGGGGGTGTGTGTGCTAAGGTTAGGAAATGGCAGATGTTTGGTGTCTCAAGCTGGGAACTGAGCTCCCCATTTCAGGATGGGTACGACAGTGGAGTCAGTGTGAATGGGGGGCGGGGGAGGGCAGCATTTCTGAAATCAGGCCACTCCTTTAGGTGCCTATGCAGGGACCCTAAGGCTTGAAACTCTTGGCTAAGTGTTTTGCCCCTGGCATGGCCAGGACGAGCGCCCGGCTCTTCAGCCTCCTACCCATGTGCCTTAGCCACAAGGGTGCCCCGCTTACCTCTTCCCTGGAGCAGACGCCGACCGCCTGGGGGTCCTGCTGGCTTGATGATTACAGCCCAGTGATCCCAAGACATGCTGAATACATTCCTGGCTTGCCTTGATTTTCTGAATGTCTTCTTCCTCTATTGAGCACCAGCCTCCCACTGCCAGGAGTGTGTGTAGGGGGGTAGGGTGACCGGACAGCAAATGTGAAAAATTGGGATGGGGTTGGGGGTCATAGGAGCCTATATAAGAAAAAGACCCAAAAATCAGGACTGTCCCTATAAGCAGCCTCCCTGGATGGACTGGGATTCGTTTACTGCTGCTTGCCCCCAAGTGCTGGGATCACTTTGCGGGTTGCACAGCCATGGGGTCATGGCATCCAGCAAGACTGCACGATAGCTGAGTGTCTAAATGCTGCCCAGGCCGGGACCTCAGCATCCTCCCATGGGACGGACAAAAGCACACAGAGGGCCAGATCCTTTGGGATGGAAGGACAAGCTAGTCTAGCTGAGATCTGATCCTTCCCCGTGTGGCACAGTTCAGGTTATATCCCGGAACCATCCTGACAGGTGGGAATCTCAGCAAACCCTTAAATCTCTTCTGCAAAAGCAACTCCGTGGTGCCAGGGGTAGCTTATTACAGTTAATGATTTGCATGATGGTTTCCCTCCCTCATTTGCTCGCTCAGGGCTCGGCTGGCTGGTTCTTGCTCACATGCTGTCAGGAAGAAGGTCCCACAGCTGCACCTGCTCAGGACCCCAACCAGTGAACAAATCAGCGAGGTGGCCTGATGGCACCACCCTGTCCGACCTGCTGAGGAAGCCAGCGGTCTGGTTCTTAAGCCCAACCCCAGCCCCACCTCGCTGGCTGCGCCATGCACACGCCTGCAGAGTCTCTGCTTCCCTGGGCTCCTTTCTCTCCAAGCCCTGCTCCTGCTTTGCTCTGCTCCTCCACAGATCCAGTCTAGCCCCTGTCCTGCCCCAGCCTTGTTCGAGGCCTGTCCCGGCCTTGCTACTGGCCCAGAACCAGCCCTGTTCCTGCCTGCCGTGACTCCTGGCTCCGACTCTGTCCCGCCCCTTGACTCTGGCACTCGGCCTCTGATCGCTAGGCCTCATGACCTGGTCCCCAGCAAGCTACTGCTGCTCCTGGGCTTAAGAACTGGCTTCCTGGCTTCCTCAGTGCTCAGGCAGCCTCGCTGGCTCGTAAAGCCATCTGCCGGACCAGGGGTGGCTCTAGGGATTTTGCCGCCCCAAGCAAGGCAGGCAGGCTGCCTTCGGCGGCTTGCCTGAGGACGGTCCGCTGGTCCCGCGGCTTCGGACCTCCCAGAGATCCTAAGCCATGGGACCAGTGGACCCTCCGCAGGGAAGCCGCAGAAGGCAGCCTGCCTGCCGCCCTCTTGGTGACCGGCAGAGCGCCCCCTGCGGCTTGGCGTGCTGGGGCTTGGAGCCGCTCCTGTGCCGGAATGAGCAGGTGCAGCTGCAGGGCTGTACTCGTGACATAACTGCCATACAGGGTCAGGCCAAAGGTCCATCTAGCCCAGTGTCCGGTCTGCCAACAGCGGCCAGTGCCAGGTGCCCCAGAGGGAATGAACAGAACAGGGAATCATCAAATGATCCATCCCCTGTCGCTCATTCCCAGCTTCTGACACATGCTCAGGGTCAAACCGACCACAATATGTGATTTCCAAGAGCTCCCCTGGCCTTCAGGAAGATTTTACCCTATGAAGCTTTCCCAAGATTTGAACCCATCTCTCCTGCTGCAGCTTGTCTCTGAGACTGTCCTCGTTTGACTCGGGGCTGTTAACTGATCCCGCTCGTCTTCTCATCATCTGTTGACGTGTTTGTCAGGTTCGCCTCCCACTGCCACCTGTCGCCTCCCACTGCTGAATGATGCCACTGTGCGGGTTTTAAAGGGAGAACTCTCGGAAGCCATCCCTGTAAAAATAGCAAGCATCACAGCCACGCACCGGTTCGCTCTTTGGAAGAATAAGCTGAGGAAGGTCGTTCTCATCACTGGGGCATTGTCCAGATAACCACAGTTGCCAATAGATCCTTCTCCGTGCTGCTAGCGTCACCCCGGTCTCTTAAAAGGGCAGCAATTAGAATCGAATCCATTAGAACACTTCGCTATTTAAGGCGTTTGTTCTCTGTGGTGCTTGAGCTCAGTGAATCAAAGTTGGTCAATTTCAGTTTCTGGTCAGTTTCATTGCTGGTTTAAAACAAAAGGAAGTGTTTCTTCACACAGCGCAGAATCAACCTGTGGAACTCCTTGCCAGAGGATGTTGTGAAGCTAAGACCATAACAGGGTTCAAAAAAGAGCTAGATAAGTTCATGGAGGATGGGTCCATCAATGGCTATTAGCCAGGCTGGGCAGGGATGGTGTCCCTAGCCTGTTTGCCAGAAGCTGGGAATGAGCGACAAGGATGGATCACTTGATGATCTGGTCTGTTCATTCCCTCCGGGGCACCTGGCATTGGCCACTGTTGGCAGACAGGACACTGGGCTAGATGGACCCTTGGTCTGATCCAGTAGGGCCGTTCTTATGTTCTTCTGGTTGCCACATCAGATCAGCTCAGCCGTCCGTCTAGTCCAGAAGAAGGTGCAAGCAGCTCTGCTACGGCCAGTGCAGGAACAACCTGCCCATAGGGGAAATTTCCTTTCTATCTGCCATCAGTGTGTGGCTGGCTTATGCCCTAGCTGAGGGGTTTCAAACAGGGGGCCCACGGGCAGAGCTGACTCATTTCATATCTTAATGTGGCCTGCGAGGCGCATCCAGCTTGCCACAGGCTGAGGTTTCATTTGAAAAAAGGGACATTTCCAGCGTCTGTCTGTAAAGTAACCCAGGGGTCACAGTAACTGGAGGCAGTGATGGCTGCCTGAACCCGCAGCCAGCTCTGAACAGGGACTCGGACATGTGAGCTTGGGGTGACCAGAAAGCAACTGTGAAAAATCGGGATGGTGCTGGGGGGGTAATAGGCGCCTATATAGGTGAAAGTTCCAAAAAACGGGACTGTCCCTATAAAAACAGGACATCTGGTCACCCTATGTGAGCTCCTCAGCACCCCAGTAACCTCACAGGAGGGTCAATCCAGGGGCCACAGTAACTAGTCAATGGCTAATCAATTCAGAGGAGGGAATGGGCACAGACCATGCAGATGTGGGAGTTGGGAGCTGCAGCAGGGAGGAAACGCAGAAGCCACACGGAGAGACAGGAAAGAGGGAGCGAACCAGAGAGCGAGCTGAGGAACGGACGGGCCAGGACAGCAGCAGGCCCGACAGCTCTCCCTGGCCGTGTATTCACTGCTGGTAGCTGGGTGAGGAGGATGCCCTCCCCCTGCCTGGGGTGACCATGGCAAGTTCACCTCGTGGTCTGCACTGTGCTTTCCCTGAGGCGAGGCCCCGGGTGTTAGGCCCACTGGGTAGCAGCCTCGCCTTTGTCAGCAGGGACCAGCCGGCTGGTGAGGGCTGCTGGATGTGACAACAAGGTGCTGCAAAAGCAACTGCTAAGAGCTTGGCTCCCGGCCCAGGGCCTGCCTGCCCTCTCTGTGCACGGCACCTGGTGGCAGGCGTTCTGCTGACCCAGAGACTCCAAGGGGGACAGGCGCCTGTCACAGAGTCCCCGGGCGATGCTTTGGCAGTGCTCCCCACAAAACCAGGCAGGACTTTGGGGAGCCTCCTCTCCCCCGGAGCAGACTGTCTTCAGGGCAAGAAGCTCACACAGCTTCACCTCCTGGGTCTGACCTTGGAGCATTCAGCATTTGCCCCTCCGTGCGCTTCCCACAGCAAGTCCACCCAGGCAGGGTCCTGGGGAAGCCAGAGGGTCCTGCACCCCCACTTCGCAGTCAGACGTGACTCTCAGCCAGCCAGTAAAACAGAGGTTTATTCGATGACAGAAACACGGTCCAAAACAGAGCTTGTAGGTACAGCGAATCGGGTCCGTTCTGGGGGGCAGTGAGCCAGACCCCCACGTCTGCACTTCACTCCTTGTCCCCAGCCAGCTCCAGACTCCAAAATCCCCTCCAGCCCCTCCTCCTCTGCTCAGCTCCTTTCCCGGGCTAGGAGGCCACCTGACCTCAAACTAGCTATGGCAATAAAGGGAAACAAGAAGACTTTTTATCAATACATTAGAAGCAAGAGGAAGACCAAGGACAGGGTAGGCCCACTGCTCAGTGAGGAGGGGGAAACAGTAACGCGAGACTTGGAAATGGCAGAGATGCTTAATGACCTCTTTGTTTCGGTCTTCACTGAGAAGTCTGAAGGAATGTCTAGTATAGTGAATGCTTATGGGAAGGGGGTAGGTTTAGAAGAGAAAATAAGGAAAGAGCAAGTAAAAAAGCACTTAGAAAAGTTAGATGCCTGCAAGTCACCAGGGCCTGATGAAATGCATCCTAGAATACTCAAGGAGTTAATAGAGGAGGTATCTGAGCCTCTAGCTATTATCTTTGGGAAATCATGGGAGACGGGGGAGATTCCAGAAGACTGGAAAAAGGCAAATCTAGTGCCCATCTATAAAAAGGGAAATAAAAACAACCCAGGAAACTACAGAACAGTTAGTTTAACTTCTGTGCCAGGGAAGATAATGGAGCAAGTAATTAAAGAAATCATCTGCAAACACTTGGAAGGTGGTAAGGTGATAGGGAATAGCCAGCATGGATTTGTAAAGAACAAATCATGTCAAACTAATCTGATAGCATTCTTTGATAGGATAACGAGCCTTGTGGATAAGGGAGAAGCGGTGGATGTGATATACCTAGACTTTAGTAAGGCATTTGATACAGTCTCGTATGATATTCTTATAGATAAACTAGGAAAGTACAATTTAGATGGGGCTACTATAAGGTGGGTGCATAACTGGCTGGATAACCGTACTCAGAGAGTAGTTATTAATGGCTCCCAATCCTGCTGGAAAGGTATAACAAGTGGGGTTCCGCAGGGGTCTGTTTTGGGACCGGCTCTGTTCAACATCTTCATCAACGACTTAGATGTTGGCATAGAAAGTACACTTATTAAGTTTGCAGACGATACCAAACTGGGAGGGATTGCAACTGCTTTGGAGGACAGGGTCAAAATTCAAAATGATCTGGACAAATTGGAGAAATGGTCTGAGGTAAATAGGATGAAGTTCAATAAAGATAAATGCAAAGTGCTCCACTTAGGAAGGAACAATCAGTTTCACACATACAGAATGGGAAGAGACTGTCTAGGAAGGAGTATGGCAGAAAGAGATCTAGGGTCATAGTGGACCACAAGCTTAATATGAGTCAACAGTGTGATACTGTTGCAAAAAAAGCAAATGTGATTCTGGGATGCATTAACAGGTGTGTTGTAAACAAGACACGAGAAGTCATTCTTCCGCTTTACTCTGCGCTGGTTAGGCCTCAACTGGAGTATTGTGTCCAGTTCTGGGCACCGCATTTCAAGAAAGATGTGGAGAAACTGGACAGGGTCCAGAGAAGAGCAACAAGAATGATTAAAGGTCTGGAGAACATGACCTATGAAGGAAGGCTGAAGGAATTGGGTTTGTTTAGTTTGAAAAGAGAAGACTGAGAGGGGACATGATAGCAGTTTTCAGGTATCTAAAAGGGTCTCATCAGGAGGAGGGAGAAAACTTGTTCACCTTAGCCTCCAATGATAGAACAAGAAGCAATGGGCTTAAACTGCAGCAAGGGAGATTTAGGTTGGACATTAGGAAAAAGTTCCTAACTGTCAGGGTAGTTAAACACTGGAATAAATTGCCTAGGGAAGTTGTGGAATCTCCATCTCTGGAGATATTTAAGAGTAGGTTAGATAAATGTCTATCAGGGATGGTCTAGACTGTATTTGGTTCTGCCATGAGGGCAGGGGACTGGACTTGATGATCTCTCGAGGTCCCTTCCAGTCCTAGAGTCTATGAGTCTATGAGTCTCCAACACCTTCAGCTGGCACCTTTGCAGGGGAGGGGCCCAGGCAATCAGTTGCTAGGAGACAGAGGGCCAGGCATTTAGGTGCACTGGCCCCTTCCTCTGCAGCAATCACACACCCTTATTCCACCACCTAGATACTGAAGAACTGCATAGGGGACACTGAGGCACCAACACAGTATTCAGAGAAAACATTAAGACCAGTCCCCCTTAGTCACAGTGCCTAAATGCCTTTGAGGATTAGGCCTAAACGCACCTCCCAGCCCACAGCTCCTTGGTAACCGTGGCGTCCGCCTCACCTCCACAAAACTGGCACCTCCGAAGAACCAGGCAGAGGGAGGCCCCGGGAGAGATTAGAGGGGAGCAGGGGGACCTGGGGGGAAGGTGGGGTAGAGGGCTGCTGGGGGAGGCCCAGGGGATCAGGGGGTGACTCACTACAGACCCATCTCGTCCCCACCTCCTCCTTAACTGTGCCCAATTCCTGCTGCCCATGGGGGGCTCTGCTGCCCGGGCAGTCCTGCTGCCCACTCCCGACATTGACTGGCTCCATCTGCAGTGTCCCCGGCTCCCACTGTACTGACCCAGTGTCAACCTCCTTGGCCGGTCCCAGCTGCAGTGTCCCCGGCTCCCACTGTACCGAACCTCCCCACCCAGTCCCAGCTGCAGTGTCCCCGGCTCCCACTGCACCGACCCAGCGCCGACCTCCCCGCCGGTCCCAGCTGCAGTGTCCCCGGCTCCCACTGCACCAACCCAGCGCCGACCTCCCCGCCGGTCCCACCTGCAGTATCTCCGGCTCCCACTGTACTGACCCAGCGCCGATCTCCCCGCCGGTCCCACCTGCAGTGTCCCCGGCTCCCACTGCACCGACCCAGCGCCGACCTCCCCGCCGGTCCCAGCTGCAGTATCTCTGGCTCCCACTGCGCCGACCCAGCGCTGACCTCCCCGCCGGTCCCAGCTGCAGTGTCCCCGGCTCCCACTGCGTCGACCTTCCCGCCCGGTCCCAGCTGCAGTGTCCCCGGCTCCCACTGCACAGACCCAGCGCCGACCTCCCCGCCGGTCCCAGCTGCAGTGTCCCTGGCTCCTGCTGTGCTGACCCACCGCCGAGCCCCCTGCCTCTGCCCAGCCCCTGGCTGCTTGGAAGACACGGTGCAGCTGTGGAGGGAAAGGAGACGCCCAGCCCCGGACCCGCAGAAGTGGCAGCACACTGTTCTGGCTCCCCGCAGCGTTCCGGCATGACTCGAGCCCGGCCTTTCCCTGAGTCTGATGTCACGGCCTCAGCCGTATGCCCTCGGTGACTCAGTCACCCACGTAGCTCAGAGGTGGCCCCAGGCCTGCCCTGGAGCCCAGACACGGCACTAGGCCGGCGGCTGCCCCACACTTAGGCCCACTGCTGTGACCATTCCTGCGCTGCCTCGATCCCAGCCTCATCCCCTGCTTGGTTCCTGACTCTGGCTTTGCCCTGTGGCTCTGACTCTAGCTCTGAGCTTCGGCGCTGTTCTGGTCACAGCTCTGACCACTAGGCCTGACCACCCATCCCCTGGTCCATGACACCCAGTCCGTATCTGGGTCTCCTGCACTACAGGGCAGGGTTTAAACCTTCTCCCTTCCCTGCAGCCAATAACAATCACAAATCCATAACTCTTTGTAAGGAAACCAACACCTCTCTTTAAGGAAGAAAAAAAAATAACTATTTTGGGCCCAATAGCTTCGACTTAAAGTGGCCAGGTCCAATTTCCATGTCAGTCTCACCAGCTGCCGCTGGGCCATCTACCTGGGCATCAGAGAGCAAGGCACAGTGAAACAGAGCCAGGGCACGACTGTACAGCGACAGCTCAAGGTCACGGCTGGCTCTGTGACGCAGACCCAGCTGTGGTGAGTTGGTCTGTGTTTTACATGCAGAGGCATTTTTTGAACATGCCTTCGAGGCTGAAGGTCTGCACCTGCCTCTCCTGCCTGCCCTTCACAGCACAGCCCCTGGCAGCAGAGCCCCACAGACGTTTAGCAGAGCGGGGATCAGGCAGAGCCAATGGCTGATTTTTAAAAATATACATCTATGAAATCTCTCGCTGCTTCCGACTCAGGCCTCTAAACTGCGGCCAGGTCTGCATCCGTCATGTGGGGGGGGCTCCACGGCTAGCCGAGGTGTGATTGTCACATGGCTTTGCAGACCAGCGCTCACTTTACCCAGCCCGCGCAGCTAAAATTCTCAGTGAAGCCGCAGCACCACAGAGCCGGGCTATCTGCACAGGCTCTTGTTAGCCGTGCTCCAGCGGGTACGTCCTGCCGTGCTGTGGTCACAGCTCCGACTGCAGGGTGGATAGACCCACAGCGCTTCATGCCCGGCATCCACATGTGGGAGCCTCATGGCCAATCGCTAGCCATGGGCGAGTGCGCGATGCTTAGAAAACCCCCCTTTCAAACTGGGGTGCCAGTCTTGTGGGCACAGTGCTGCCAACTGGGGTTCTGGAGTGGCCACTGGAAGCCGGCTAGGCCCAGCGCCTTTCATGTAGGCTACGGCCCCATCACGGCAGCCCTGGTTGGACGCTGCTGGCTCGGCTTTGAGCTGCCTGCCTAGAGGGAATGTTTCTTAGCCTCTTGGTAGGAGCAGGATTTGCACAGCTTTGGGGAGGGGGTGGCTAGCAGTGCTAAACCAGAGCTATCCATTTCCACCATGGCCACGCTGACACCCATCAGCAGCCTCTTCAGCGCAGGTGCTGCCAGGCTTCTCCAGCCAGGATCTCCATTGCCTTTCCAACCCATCAGGCCCCGCTGGCCGGGAAGCCCTGCGTGTTCCCCACTGGAGCTCACGCAGCAGCCGGTGCCCAGTGGCTGGTGAAGGACATTCCTCGCAAGCCGGCTGACCACGGAACAGCCAGACCTCTGGCCTCTTGCTTTGCTAGTGGTGCGACGCCAGCCACAAACTGCTCCAGGAGATGGGGCCCTGCCTGAGGGGGACTTCTGTGTCCAAGGCTGGGCCAGGAATTACCCGCTAAATATGGCCCCAACTCCTTGGCAAGGCTCAGCGTTTCCCTTATTCTGCAGCGGCAGAACGTGCCAGGCAGTCCAGCCCCAAGTGCAGAATCAGGGCCCAGAATCTCAGCTTGGGAGCCCTTGTAGCTGGGGTGAAAAATTCACCCCCTGGGATGGATTCTTCAGGACCCGGCCCTGCCCCTGCGCGACTGCTCCAAAGCCCTGGCCAGGGAATGCACCAGCGGAGGGGAACAGAAGCACTTTGCAGGGACACAGCCCCCGCCACAGAGGGATCTCAAAGCACATCGCCAACGGTCACGCCCCTCGCCTTGACCTGGGGGCGGAGCTGTTAGTGTTCCTCCTTTGCTAGGGGAGGGACCTGCGACTTGCCCAAGGACATAAACACAGGGAGCTGGGAATGGAGCCCCGGAGTCCTGAGGCCAATCGCTCTGCTCTGCAACAGGGATGGGCGAAGGTGAAGGGAGGCTGGAGTCCGTCATCTGACTGCCGCCGTTGTAGCGATCTCTGAGAGCGCACTATGCCACAGCCAGCCGCGCGAGCCCCAGCTTTCCCTTCAGCCCACCGCGACCCCCGGCACGTTCCAGGGGCTCCTCTGGCTTTGGCAGCTGTTGTGCTCCGGGCTGTGGCTCCGTGCGATGACAGGTCACCATTAGGCCACTGGGCTTCCGGAGGGTAGGGTCCCTGCTGCTCTCAGCTGGCCGTGGGGCTGACACACACACACACACCTACCTCCCTACCTCCTTCCTGCACTGCAGACACAGCCTGGCTGTAGCCGTTTAGACACTCAGATCTCCTGCGGTCTTGCTGGACGCCATGACCCAATGGCTGTGCAACCTCCAAAGTGATCCCAGGGGGGCTGAGAGCTGCTGGGGTCACAGTGCAAGGGGAGAAGACTGCAGGGCTCCCCTGGGTGCTGCTGCTCAGCTGGCACCCATCTCAACCCGGGACCCCACAGCCTGGCCTGGAACTACAGCAAGAAATAGTAACAATCACGCCATCTCAGGCACAGCCCACCTGAAACGGACGGGGAGCTCTGTTAGAACCATCCTCCCTGGGCCTCGGAAACCAGGTGCCCCTCTCCCCGAGCATTCTGCAGCTACAAGGGGCCGCTCCCCAAAAGCGCATCAGCACGAGGCTGGGGGCGGGGCAGGGGTGCTTGGTTTTGTGCTATTAGAAAGCTCAAAGCAGGCAGAAGTGTGACCTTCAGCAGGTATCAGTTCACATGATAGATCATTCAGCCCCCCGAGCCAGATGCTGCTCATTGCAACGGCCCCAGGGGTCCTTCTGGCTCTGCCATCCCCTTCCTATGACACCAGGGCATGGGCCGTGGGGTCTGACCAGGACCAGAGGGTGCCTATGGATGGCTCCCTATTTTTGTGGAAATCAATCAATAACCAGCCCGAGTGGTTTCCACTAGGATCCTCGAGCGTGGCACCGATCCAGGAAAGCTCACACCGGCCGCACCCAGGAAAACACAGCTCTTTTTATTCACAAGTTGTGCAGCATCACTGGCATTTCCTTACTACGAAGAGCCTCTGGAGGCCTGTGGGGCCCATTATCTGTACTGGCCTTATTATTTCTAGAGCATGCCTGGGGCTGTAAGAAAGGTCAGTGCTCAGAGGCATTTACAATCCTACCCAGTCAAATACAATCCTTGGGGCAAACTTTCAAACATGAGAAGGGGTGCGCAGGGGAGGGAGAGGAAGGGGGTGCAGCCATCAGGAGATCAGCAGAGGACCCTCATGGGAAAAGTGGGGGTTAAAATGTGTTGCTGGCCCTTTAAGGGAGGCAAAGGACCCAGCCCAGAACAAGAGAATTCTGGGAGGTGTAGTTTCCCAAACTGATAGGAACTGTAGGCCTGGCAGCAATGCATGCTGGGAAGGGGACTGGGCTATAAAAGTCCCCTCTCTGATTCAGGAAGGGCCATTCTGTTTTATCCCCAAGACAAGGAGGGAGTGGAAGGAGGTGTTTGGTGCATGCAGGGCTGATGGCTGCTCTGAGAGTGGCTGAAGGTGTGAAGCCAGGGGTGGGAGAAGGGGCTGATGGGAGCAGTGAAAGGAGAGGGTAAAAAGAAGCAGAATGAATGGGAGTAGGAGTGGGGGACGGGGGGAGGTGGCCAATGCGGGAGGAAGGGGAGGATCTTGGCTCCTGCATGCTGGATGGACAGGATGGGTGTGATGTGGGGAGAGGAGCAGCTCGTGGCAGTGGAGATAGGAGGTGACCGAGGAGCAGTGGTTGGGATGGAGAGGGGGAGGGCAGATTGGAAGGATTTGGAGAGGAAGGACAGGACTAGGAAGAGCTGGAGGAGAGGAGGCCAGGGAGCGAGGAATTCTGAGAAGGGCAGGCTGGGGCAACCGTGAGAGGAGGACTGGGTGGGAAGACAATGAACTCAGCACAGGGTCTGGATGGGGAAACCTTGGGGAAGTGGATGCAGGTGGGTGGTGAAAGATTGCGGGTGGGGGGTGTCATGGAGTGGTGGGGAGACCAGGTCCTGCACCCCCGGCTTCCTGCAATTCACTATGACTCTCAGCCAGCCAGTAAAACAGGTTTATTTAGACGACAGGAACACAGTCCAAGACAGGTCTTGCAGGTACAGACAAGAGGTCCATCTTAGGGGGCCAGGGGAGGCCAGACAGACCTCCTGGCCTCCCCTCCATTTTCCCAGCCAGCTCCAAACTGATACTCTCCAGCCCCTGCTCTGCCTTTGTCCCTTTCCCAGGCCAGGAGGTCACCGGATCTCTCTGTTCTCCAGCATCTTCAGTTGGCACCTTTGTAGAGGCCATTAGTTGCCAGGAGACAGAGTGCTGGTCATTCTCTGTCCAGACAGTATCACAGGGGCCCTCTTGGGCTCTGCAACAATCACAAACCCTGATCCCCACACCTAGGTACCTAAGAAAGGCATAGGGGAAACTGAGGCACCCACACAGTATTCAGAGAAAACATTAAGAGCATTCCCACTTCGGCACAGGAGTCAGTGAAGAGGAGAGAGCTGGGGCAGCCACCAACAGAGAGGGCAGAAGAGCTGCTAAAGGAGAAGTTGGTGATCTGGGAACCAGGGGGCCACAGAGCCAGGGGACTCCACGGAGGAGAGAGGGTGAGGGCAGGATCCCCAAGCCAGCAGCCCAGAGGACCACCGATGAGAGGAGCCCTGGGACTTGGTCCATGCGATGCAAGGGGAGAGCCTCTAGCAGCAGTGGGGGGCTCGGCCCCATCCCCCCAGACATCACCCCTGTGAACATCGCTGCTGTGGGTGCTGATTGGCCGCCCATGGTGGCAGCTTCAGTGGAGCGGTTACGGATGAATTCAACCCCAGCAGCGCTACAGGCTGGAACTGGGAGACAAGGGCTGCCTGGGTGATGCAGAGAGGGGCTTTCCTGGGGGGAGGGTCCGGCCTGGGTGACTGTCTCTCCCCACCTTGAGGCTGCCCGTGCTCCCTTCCCAGAGCTTCAGGAAGTCCTTCTGCTGCAGTCTGGACGGTGACTCGGGGCATGTCTCTGGGGTGCTCCTTGCAAAGCTGCTCCTGGAGCCGCTGCGGGCTCTGTGCCTGCGTGTCCCTCGTTCCAGGGTGTGTGTCTGGTACGAGCCTGACGGCGGTTCGTGCATATTTGGGGATGTCCCATGGCCGCGGGGTTCGAGCTGCCTGGGCCCTGCAGGCCGTCGCCCTTCCCACCCCAGTGGTGTGTGTGAAGCGGGGCCCGCAGGCAGGGTGGGGAGGTCTGGGGCTGGTGGACTCCAGGCTCCGTCTGGCTCTGGCCACAATGATGGTGGAACTCACTTAATAAAAGATTACAAAACCCTAGTGAAAAACCAAAGGAAGGGAGGGCCCGATGCTGAGCAGGGCCCGGCGTCCTGCGTCCCAGCTCCTCCCCAGAAAGGCAGGTCTGGGTTCACAGCCAAGCAGACCCTCCCCCTGCTGTCCAGCTGGGACCCGCCGGGCGGCCCTGGCTCATCTCCTGGGACAGTAAAGCACAAAGCCGTCCCGGCTCTTGCCGAAGTCGGGGAAGGCCAGCTCGTGGCGCATCTCCACGGCAACCAGCCTCTTCCTCCCGCGCAGGCTCAGCTGGATACAGTCCGACACGCGCACCTGCAGCTCGCGCTTCGTCCTGGAGGGGGGAGAGAGAGTGGGTCAGCAGGGCTCAGCACCCGCAGCAAGGCTCACAGGTTGGCAGGGGTGATTCTTGTGCCCAGGAGCACAAGGGTGTGTGTGCGTGCGAGGACACTCGTGCCAGTCGCACTGCACTGGTGTCAAAACTGTGCACGAGCGCGGTGACAGCCGTGGCTAAGGCTCAGCTCTGCTGATTCCAATGGGAGTTAGGAGCCTAAATACCTTTGAGGGGCTGCACCTAAAATCCAGCTTCGGCCAGGCCATGGCTGCCATGCTGCTGTTTGCCAGGGCAGGGCGGGCTTAGGCCTGTGCCGCTGTTATTTTAGCAGGGAGCGAAGCCAGCAGCCCATCTGTTTGACACCCCAGCCTGCAGCATGTGGCACCTGCCAGACTGACACAACCGGGATGTGTGAGCTTCACATGGTGTGTGTTAACTGGGGAGCTAATTGTCCCGCTCCCATTTATAGCCTGCCATGGTTAACTGCGTTCCCGCCGGTCGGCACCGCTAGTGAATCCTGAGTCATTCTCAGGGCTTGTCCACACGGCACTGGCAAGGTGCTTCAGCGGGCTCTGAAGTGCTCTGATGTGCAGGCTGACTGCCCTGCGTAGCCCCTCGGAAAGGTACCTCATTCACATGAACAGGCTCGGCTTTGCTGCGCCGTGGAGACAGGCCATAAGGCACTTCCTGCCTTGGCTTACCTCGCATGTGCTTGCAAGGGAAACTGAGGCATGGAAGGGTTCAGTGATGCAGTGCTAGTGACAGGCTCTGCTGGCTCCCAGTCCAATGCTTGGACCTCTCTCACAATAGCAGGGAGAGCTGGGGAAGGTCCGTCAGGCTTTGCCCAAGGTCACACAGCAAGTCTGGGCCCAGCTGAGTGCAGAATTCAAGAGTCTTGATGCCTAACCTTGTGCCACCAGCTCCCATCTGCCCTGGAGAAGCACAGGCCTCCTAACTGCCATTGATTTCACTTGAGCAGGGGTGGCCAACCTGTGGCTCCAGAGGCTCCTTGTATAGGCACCGACTCCAGGGCTGGAGCTACCAGGCGCCAACTTTCCAGTGTGCTGGGGGATGCTCACTGCTCAGCCCCTGGCTCTGTCCCCTCCTCCCCTGAGCCTGCTGTGCCCTCACTCTCCCCCAAGCCACAAAACAGCTGATCGGGAGATGGGGCTGCCAGTGGGCAGGAGGCAGCTGATGTATTACTGTGGCTCTTTGGCAATGAACATTGATAAATGCTGGCTCCTTCTCAGGTTGGGCATCCCTGCGCTGGAGGATCTAGGCTGATGGGCCCAGAGAGTCATAGAATATCAGGGCTGGAAGGGACTTCAGGAGGTATCTAGTCCAACCCCCTGCATCCCCAGACAGATTTGCCCTAAATGGCCACCTCAAGGATTGAGCTCACAACCCTGGGTTTAGCAGGCCAGTGCTCCAACCACTGAGCTATCCCTCCACCCCAAGCTGGGGGATGGTGGGGAGAGAGCTGGGAAACGAACCCAGGTCTCTCTGTTGCTCCTGCTCTTAGAAGCGCGGTGGGGAAGAACTGGTGTCTGCAGTTCTCACCTGTCAAACATCAGTCCCTAGGGCTGTGCCTAGGGAATTGGATGGGGTCCCAGAACACACACCTCCTCCTCCCTCCGCAGCAAGTCACTCCAAGGACACAGGTCAGCGCTTTGAACCTATCTCCCTTTGTGGCAGTTGGAATCTGCGTCAGTGGCATTAAAGGGCGAGACGCACACATGGGGGCAGTTCAGGTTCTGTTGAAAGTGACCCCTTCTAACCAAAATCCTGCCCCTGAGCTCCCTGAAACTTCCCAGTGCTCAAAATCCAGCTCAGAATTTTGGGGTCCTGGTCCACAGCTGGTATAAACGGGTGTAGCTCCGTCAATTTCAGTAGTGGACTTATACCAGCTCAGGATGAGGCCCTATGCTTTGTAATCTGCAATAAGCAAGGAGATGGCTGCGTGGCTACAATCCAGCAAAGGACAAATGATAGCTGACAGAGATACAGGAGAGCCGAGAGGTAACGCATGAGACAACACGCAGGTAGGGAAGGGGACAGACCTTTCCCCCAGTGGAAACCCCCTTGGGAAAGCAAAGACCTTCAATAGACAATATTATTCCAAGCCTGGCTGAAATCCTGCCAATGAGCCTGTTGATAGGGTTAGAATTAGGCTCGGCAGAATTTGATTTTTTATAATTTAAAAGGATAATATTGATGTTTGATTTTAAGCATTTGGGGGCTCTGCATTTTAATTTAATTTTAAATGAAGCTTCTTAAACATTTTAAAAACCTTATTTACTTTACATACAACAATAGTTTAGTTATATATTATAGACTTATAGAAAGAGACCTTCTAAAAACGTTAACATGTACTACTGGCACGTGAAACCTTACATTAGAGTGATTAAATGAAGACTCAGCACAGCACCTCTGAAAGGTTGCTGACCCCGGTCTAGACAATAATTAGTTAATGACTGGAGGTGCTGAGATTCAAAAAGTTAAAGCTCTACAACCATTAAAACACAACCTGTCAACATCGCATGCCAAAATACACCAAGTAAATACCCGTAAATCAAACCCTACTCAGTTCTCAAGCAGATTTTTCTTACTTTGCCTGTTATTACTGATGGAAAGATTTTGGACGTCGGGTCGTGTGTTTTACGGTGAAATCAACACCCACTGAAAAAAATCGAACCCTCCCAAGCCTGGATCTAATGTACAAAGATCTTATGATTCCAAAATCCCCAGAGGAAACAGATTACGACTGTAATAAACAGATAGTTAAGGGTTAATAGAACAGAAGTACTTCATGTCTCTTTTGCCTGTAAAGGCTTAACAAGATCAGTGCTCCTGGCTGTCACCTGGCCAGAGGACCAATCAGGGGACAGGATACTTTCAAATCTTGAGGGAGGGAAGTTTTTGTGTGTGTGCTGTTAGTGTTTGGTTGTTGTTCACTCTGGGGTCTCAGAGGGATCAGATGTGCAACCAGGTTTCTCTCCAATCTCTCCGATACAGGCTCTTATGTACTCAGAATAGTAAGTACTAGGTAGATAAAGCAAGTCAGGCTTATGTTTGTTTTCTTTATTTGCAAATGTGTATTTGGCTGGGAGGAGTTCAAATGTGTATTTTGCTGGAAGGATTTTAATTTGTACTTGTATACTTAGGCTGGGAGGGTATTCCCAGTGTCTATAGCTGAAAGACCCTGTAACATATTCCATCTTAAATTTACAAAGATAATTTTTACTGTTTTCCCCTCTTTAATTAAAAGCTTTTCTTGTTTAAGAACCTGATTGTTTTTTTATTCTGGTGAGATCCCAGGGGACGGGGTCTGAATCCACCAGGGAACTGGTGGGGAGAAAGGAGGGAAGGGGGAGAGAAAGGTTATTTTCTCTCTGTGTTAGGATTACTTTCTCTCTCAGGGAGAGTCTGGGAGGAGAAGAGAGAAGGAATGGGGAAGGTGAATTTTCCTCTCTTTTTCAAGATTCAAGGAGTTTGAATCACAGTGATCTGACAGGGTAACCCAGGGAGGGGCAACGGTGAGGGAAAGGGTTTTCTTTCCTTGTGTTAAGATCCAGAGGGTCTGGGTCTTGGGGGTCCACAGGCAAGGTTTTGCGGGGACCAGAGTGTACCAGGCACTGGAATTCCTGGTTGGTGGCAGCGCTACAGGTTCTAAGCTGGTAATTGAGCTTAGAGGAATTCATGCTGGTACCCCATCTTTTGGACGCTAAGGTTCAGAGTGGGGAATTATACCATGACAACAACGTTATCTGTGTCTGATGTCCCAATAATTACTGCAAAAATCAAGCTATTTACAGCCTTTCACAGCTCTGTTGCTGTGCCTCTACCATGGATAGGGCTGTCACAGTGCAGTGTGACATTATTGATATAAACTGGGACCATATAGAACATGGTTTGCAACCAAGGTCCTGCAGTGGCACCAAATACTATGTAAAGGGAGTCATATAAGGTGTCTAAGACCAGGTTATGGGTTGCTGGTTATTATTATGCTGTCTGTATGTCTGTATCATTTTGTAGTTGAAGTTATAAGTATTGGCTGTATACTGTCTGTATTTCAAATTGGTGCTGTAGTGCTGGGTGACACCCCAGACGAGTTGGTGTTAGCTCTGCCTAGCCTGCTTGATGGCCCATTAAGGACCATCAGCTACACAATTGACCCACTGAGAGGAGGCAGATATGCCTTGTAACTCAGCAGGGTGTGCAGGAACTGGCACATGTGACTGCAGACTCCATTTTGCTGTAATTTTCCACAGTAAGAACAAAGAAGTGTTCTTACACCTGGAAGAGCCTATATAAGGCTGATGCCTCATCTCCATCTGGTCTTCAATCCTGCTTCTTACCTCTTGAGGGACTTTGCTACAAGCTGAAGCTCTACACAAGGGACTGATGCCCCTTCCCAGCGGGGGATGTTCTCCAGAGACTTGATTTGAACCTGCAGTTTACTCCATCACTGCTACCAGCCTGAACTAAGAACTTTGCCATCACTGTATGTAATTGATTCCATTAAACCAATTCTAGCTCTCACCTCTACCTTTTTCCCTTTATGAATAAACCTTTAGATTTTAGATTCTAAAGGATTGGCAACAGCGTGATTTGTGGGTAAGATCTGATGTGTATATTGACCTGGGTCTGGGGCTTGGTCCTTTGGGATCAAGAGAACCTTTTTCTTTTATTGGGGTGTTGGTTTTCATAACCATTCATCCCCAGGACGAGTGGGACTGATGGTGATACTGGGAGACTGGAGTGTCTAAGGAAATTGTTTGTGTGATGTGTGGTTAGCCAGTGGGGTGAAACCAAAGTCATTTTTGTCTGGCTGGTTTGGTTTGCCCTAGAGGTGGAAAAACCCCAGCCTTGAACTGTGACTGCCCTGTTTGAACACTTGGTCCTGAATTGGCACTCTCAGTTGGGTCCCGCCAGAACCACATCGTCACAGCCTCTACCATGGATAGAGCCGTCACAGTGCAGTGCGGCCAGTCCGTATTGACGGACAACCCAGCCTGGCACGAGGAGATCCACTGGGAATGCCACCCTTCATTTCTGCTGGAAGAATCAGAACCCCCGACCTCTCACATGCTGCTGCTAGTGTAACGGTAGAATTTCTCAGGGATGTTTTGAGAAAAACGCGTTGGAGCAGGAAGCTGGCCTGGGCTGGCCAGTTTTATTGGCCTGGCTGCAAAGAAATGCCCTTTAGTGTGTTTGCTGAGGCTGGCATGACAAATACATCAGCCCCAGCAAACGTCCCCACCCCTCATTAGAGAGGGGGGGATGAGAGGAGGCACGTGAGCCTGGCCTCTCCACCCCAGCACAAGGAAGACCTGGTACATTGAGCATGTTACCGTCTCAGCGCCATACAGCTCCCAGCGGACTCTGGCGGAGGGAAGCAGGACAGGGGATCATGGAGAGGAGGCAGCGGACTGCCAGGACACGGAGGGACATGGCGAGGGGACCGGGACACACAGGAGGGATGTGGAATGGGGGGCAGGGAACTGGGGGAAGGGAGGACATGGTGCAGTACAGGCTAGGCAGGCACGGAGGTTGGCACAGGTGGGACCAGGGCATGGCGGGGCGGGTGGGTACATCTCCATTGCAAAGAAAAACCCGCGGCATCGAGTCTTCGAGCACAGCCCTATTGACTCAGGCTCCTGGGACTAACACTAGCAGTGTAGACGGCCGGGATCGGGCTGGAGCCTGACCTCTTAGACCCACCCCCCATGAGCTCCCTCCAGCAGCCCTTCCACCCCACGCACAGCTAGGCCCTGGGCTTGCCTTCGAGAACCAGGGGTGGCCCACACCAAGCTGAGTCCGTGGAGGCCAGCTCTCCCCAAAGCACACGGGGCGAGTGTGTCTTTCGTGAGCTGGTGGAGCAGCGCCAACCACCAGGGAGCGGACGGAGGCCCAGCAGTCCTAGAGCACGTCCCATGGGTGAGTGAGAGTGTCTGTGTCCAGCACTGCCAGAGAGCTCCGCACGCACCCGCTGACAGTACAAACTAGCCACGAGCACCCTCGCGTTTTGCAACCCCAGCTGCAGCAATGGGCCAGCCAGCCAGGCGGCTGCTTTGACTCCCCCTCGCCCGGGGAGCTGCTGCAGGGAGCTCTGACCAGACTCAAGGTGGGCCCGTGAGCCTCCAGGGGCTGGCAGGGAATGATGGCAGCTCATGTAGCCAGGCCCGGCTAGCTCGTGCAGGGAGCGGAGCTGCGAGGTTTCAGCAGTGTGGCTTCGGCATGGGCTGTACGAGCCTGCCTGGAGCACCAGGCAGTTACTCAGTGCTAGTTCCTCGTGCTGGCTAGCTCTGGTGTGATCACACCCCGGGATTGCAGTATACACGGGCCCCTTCAAACCGTGTGAGGCACTCGGGGCCAGATAAAGCACCCGGGAGGATAGCCGAGGCCTTGTTTAGGTGGGGCAGCCAAGGCAACAGAAGCTAAACCCAAAAGGCTCCGGTTATTTTGCCAAGCGGACCACGAGCCCTCGCTCTCCACGTGGGGCCGAGAAGGGACCGTTCTGACCACCTAGTGAGGAGCTGGTGGGGAGGGGGTGGTTGTTCTCGGGCTTTGATTCACTCATCAGTCTCTGAGCACGTTCCCTGGGGCCAGGCCTCACCTCCCCCGCACCCCCAACCCGCCGTGCAAGCCGGCCCAACAGCTGTCGCTTTTGTGAGCCCACGTGCTGCCACCTGGAGAACGACCCTCGACCCCAGCATGACCCGCAGGTCGCGTGTGTCCTTTCAGAGCGGGAACCGAGCCCAGGAACCAACAGCTGTGCCAAGGCCCCTTCCGGCTGGCTGGGACCTGACGAGGGGCTAGGAACTGTGGGGGAAGGGCTCCTGCCCCACGCCTTTGATCCGAGAACCAGAGCGCCGGCGCACAGCCCCGGGGAATGGCCCACGGTGGCATCAGCTCGGCGGGGGCAGGAAAGGGCTAATCAACACTGGCCCCTGCGGGATGCCCCCTGGCCTTCCTCTAGGGCAGTGCCAGCCCCCCACCCCATAACAGGTGTCTCCTGGATATCGGGCACCACCCCAAAATCTCCCTGCGTTGTTAGTGCCGCATTCCTCCCCATCCCATCTTAGGAGTGGTACGGCTTCCTGCCCCCCCTCCCTGGCCTGGCAGCCCCTCCAGGGAGCAGGGCAGGAAGTCATGAGCTGGTGCCACGCAGGCCATCACCCCGGGCGGCTCACATGGCTACTCACTGGCACGGGGGGAGCTGGCTGGAAAACAAAGGGGCCGTTTCTTCGGCACTGCGGGGAGAGGGCAGCTGGGCAGCACTATTTATAGCCCAAGCGGCAGAGCGAGGAGAGGCAGCTCCCAGCAGCCTCCCTGGGGCGAGCTGCGGCTTCAGGGATCCGGCTGCACCCAGGGTTGCGCTCAGCCAGGGAGCTGCCTCCAGGGCCTAGGGGGAGGAGGAGGAACACGAAGGCACGTCAGCCATGAACCCGGACCACACAGCGAGGGGAGCAGTACAAGAACCCACGGAGAACCATTCGGGCCAGCCCCACTCTCAGCCACCAACACATCTAGAGCTGGATGCATCAGCCTCCAGCCGCACACAGGCACATCCGGCCCCGGCTCTCCCCCGTGGCCACGGCAGGGCACTCCGCCCCCAGGCACAGGCATCCACACACAGCTACACAGGCTCCCAGACACCCTGCGTCCATGCCCGTCGTCCTGCACCCACACCCATCCTCGACTCAGTTCCGGCCTCGGAGCTCTGCCTCCTCACTGAGCCCAGAGCACCCCCTTGCTGTCCCTCTGTCGCCCCTCAGCACAGCGGGGGAGGCAGCACCCACCCGGCCTGGTGTCTGTCTTAGACCTACCCCATACACCCAACGTCCCCCTTCAGCAGCTGTTCAAAGACACCCCCTGCCCCCAACAAGCCATTGCCTGCTGCTTAGACTGACTGCCCTCTGCTAGCTCGCTGGCCGAGGGATGACCAAGCTGGGGTTTGCCCCCTCTTGTGCCCCTCGGCATCTGTGACTGCGACAGCAGCCGGGCTGCTCAAGTGTGTGTGTGTGTGCAAGAGACGGGGGGTAGTTTGTCACCCCCCAGAGGCCGCAAAGGGGATAACAACCTCACCACTCGCAGCAGCTGAGGGAGATTCTCCTCTAGCGTGTGTGTGTGCGTGTGTGTGTGTTGCCGAGTGGACAGCTGTGGGGACTGTCTCTGTATGGGCTGTGCTCATGGATTCCTTACCAACACTTGGCACCCGGGGCACGGTTGCTCTCTGGCTCCAATCCCCGCAGAGCCGGCATCAGACCCTGGGGAAGTGCACTGGCACTGGGGGTGTTCTGGGCAAGGCGAGAGTGGGCCTGGCCAGACCTGACCCACCAACTCCCCCTGCCACAAGCCCTAGAGGGGCTACAGCCCATACACTGGGGGTCACATCAGCCCCTGAATAGGGGAGATGCAGGCCGGCTGCCCCCTAGTGCTGGGGCAGTGCGATTTCCCTCTCGCTCTCTGGAAATGCTGGAGGGTCGTGCTCACAGCCCAGCCAGGAATAAACCAGCTCTCTGGCTCGGTCTGCGTCAGCAGCACTTGCATTGCAGTAAAATATTAATAAAAGCCAGACAGATCTGGGGCGAAGCAACCCTGCAGAAGTGATTATCTGTGATGAGGGAGCCTCGCACCCTTGCCCGCTCTACCCAGGGGGCTGCGATTCTCTCTTCATCCTGGCACAGACGTGCCTGTCCCTGACCTGTGCCCGTCCATGATCCGTGCCCAAGAGCGCAGCATGCAGGCGTCAGCAGCCCCGAGGATGCCAAACAGCAGCCAGCTGACTGCACAGACGCATGGTCCCTGCTGCTGTGTCCAAACCCCCCTCGTCGGAGCCAAGAGACGCACAGGGGCTGGACCAGGCTGGGCCTCGGGCCGAAGACATGGTTTGGATAAGGGGATGGGGACCTGGCCCCAGACAAAGAAGAGAAACTGGTCTCCACTGATGGGACAAGCCCCAGGTGCTGACCTCCCACTGAGGAGGTGGGCCCTGGGCACCAGCTCTGAGCTCTGATCCCCACCGAGGTATCGATATCTAGCAGAGAGATGGGCACCAGAGCCGCGATCCTGAACTCCACTCATGGCACCAATCTGCAGGCACAGGGGACCAGGCCCAGCTGCAGACCAGGCATCCGGCCTACAGGTACCACCCCTCAGCAAAGGGGGGCCCATGATGGGCTGGTCACCTTACAGCTCCCATGCCTCTGGGAAGGAATCACTGGGGTGGGGCGCATTCTCCCCATGGGATCACAGCATACTGCCCTTAGGTGGGCAGTGCGGTGGTAGGTTCTCAGGAGACAGTGCCACATGGTGGCATAGCTGCAAAATGCCCCGGCAGACTCCTATGCATCAATTGGTCTCCATTGCCCCTCTTTCCTGGACACGAGGAGGCCAGCCAGAGTCAGACATAGCCCCTTTGCCCCTATGTCTGGTCATTCCCGGCAGGAGCCCCTTTGCCCCTACGTCTGGCCATTGCCGGCAGGTCCCCCTGCTCCCTACCGCAGACCCCTCTAGGCCATGCCCACCTCTCTCGCGCCTGGCAGAGTTCGGGAGCTGTGCCTTCCACAATGAGCCCACAGAAGTTACTTGGCAGCTTTAAGCGGGGTCCCAGTCCAGCCAACAGGGTGGCTCACAGGATCCTTCTGGGGGGGTCACTGATCCTGTTACCACAGCGCTTTGTACTGTCCAGACGCTATCCTGCATACCCACCATTGTCCTACAGAACTCTTTGCCACAAGACATCTTCCAGGCCAAGAACGTAGCAGCACCCATACAGGGACTGGCCGTTTATAGCATTCACAATTCAATGGGACTGATTACAAGGGATATTAACCCTCCTGCTTCAGGGTAAACCAACCACTAACTGGCTGGGGTTAGACACCAACTCCCTTGGAGGTATGAAGTTCTGGGCCCGCTAGAGGCAGGACGAGGTGATAGAAATCTCCTCCAAGCGAGGTGCTGCATCTCCTGCCAACAGGGCTATCGACACTCAGACAAGTGTGAAAATCAAAAGTGGCCACCCAGCAGTGACTGGGGCCGGGGCCGGGGCCAGGGCCAGGAACAGGAATAGACTGAGTCAGCATCGCTGCACTTTGCATCAATGCCCATGCTGCTGTCAGCTTGCAACCACTCAGCCAGGAGCCCCTGGCATTGCAGGCGGCACTCCTAGACCACAGCAGCGATGGGTGAAGGCCTGGCCGGGTGGCAGGGCTCGCAATGGGCACAGAGAGCCTGTCTGGGATGCGTCTGCACCAGACAGCAAAACACCCTAGGGAAAGTGGACATGGAAACACCACAGATACATCCACCCTCCCTGACCATCTCCTGAGGGCAATGCAGGATTGCGAGGCTGCCAGGGCCTGGCCTGATTCAGTGGGAATGTGGCACCCGCTGGTTCCCCGGATTTACCCCACTGGATCAAGTCACTTCCTCTCACTCCTTAGGGATGAGCATCACCTCCTCCTGCTGTGCCGTCATGCAGCCAGGCTGCACCGCCAGCCCCAGTGAACCCTGGAATTACACCCACCATGGGTTTGGCCCTTATCGCTCATTTGTTCCATTTCTCTGAATCCCTTCCAGCCTCTTGGTGCAGCGCTGGCTGGAGCTGGATGTAGAGGGACCAAGAAGCCAGGTTCTCAGCACCACACTTTGGTCACTCAGCCTCAGGGACGGCTCCCCGCCACCCCATCCCGGGGGGGGCCCTGCTCCCAGAGCTCCAGGCTGATATAATCACAGGTCAGAGCCAGGTCTGATCCCGCTGCCCTTGAAAGCTCTCGGCAAATCGGTGCGAGCTGGAGCAGACCCCAGAGCCGACGCCAGGGCCCATGGCAGAGGAGCGGAGCAGCGGCAGCAGGCGCAGCACCCGGCTCTGCTGACATAGCGCCGTGCCAAGTTGCCACAGAAACACGGTCCCTGCAACAGACAGCCAGTGCCTCACACCTTGTCTGCCTGCTCCCCGCCCCCGCCTTCCAGCTGGCGGCATCCCGGCAGGAGACAGGCTCAGGGCTTCTCAGGGCTCTTCCAGCCAGTGCTGCCGGTGGGGCTGGCTCCTGGCTCCAGCCCCCACCTCTGCAGCCGGTGATGGGCGAACCCCTGGAGGGAGCATGCCATGACCAGGTGGAAGGGGAGCACAGGCTCCCTGGGTGACCCAGCCCTTGGCCTCGCTGCTGGGTTGCTAGCAAAGCTACTGCCCTCTGCGATGCCAACCTGGGCTGAGACCTGCCTGACTCCACCCCGAGCCTCTGGCTCGCCCCGCACAGTCAGTCTGGCTGTGCCCATCACCGTGGCCTCTGAAGCCTCTTTACCCCTGCACCCCCGTGAGTGACAGCGCCAAGCTGGGAGAGCAGCTCATATGCTGGGCTGCAAACTGGGCCAAACCGGCAGTGCCGCCCGGGCGGGGTCTCCCCTCTCCTCTCTCACCTTGATACCTTCCCCCCTCCCTGCTTTTTGCTTCCTCAGCTCATTAGTTAGTCTCAGCTGTTAATGAGCTTTCCTGCAGTTACCTAGCAACCATCTCTGGGCTCAGAGCCATCTGCAAAGTGGGACACCAGCTAGGCTCCTTCTGCAGGGATGGCTGAGTGTGCAGGGTGCCAGCCTGGCCCACCCGGCTGGATCTTGCCGCAGCCGCATTCTGCTCTGACGGGTTCCTCCTCCCTGCCCCATGGGGTGCAAAGCCCCTGAGCCCTGGCGCACCAAGCACCCCAAGTGGTTCTCAGCCATTTCTGTACCAGGCTCCCCCATTCACCATGGTTGAGAACCCTGGGCTCGTGCCAATGCGGGGCCGGGGTGCAGTGCTGGGCAACCAAGCGATCCCCATGGCCTACGGTCTCTGGGATACACCCACCTTGCTGTGGAACATCTCTGGCACATGGGGGCTTCACCACGCAGAGCAGTGGGTGTGTGACCAGGAGGTGATGGCTGGGAAGGGCCAAATATGGGGGGGCAGTGGACTGGGATACAAGGGCCCTGGGTTCTGTTCCCAACTCTGCTATCAATATGATCTAGAGCTTTGGGCAAGCCACTAGGCTACTCCCTGCCTCAGTTTCCTCATCTGTCCAAAGGGGAGCCTGAGACCTGCTCTCACTGAGGCTTAGCGGGGGGCCATACATGCTCTGCAATCTGCGTTTCTCAAACTGGGTTGGGACTCCGAAGTGGGTCATGACCCCATTTTAACGGGGACGCTAGGCCCAGCATTAGACCCGCAGGCACCCAGGGCTGAAGGTGAAGCCCCAACTCCATCCCCACTTGAGGTGGCAGGACTTGGGCTGTGGCCCTCTCTCCTTACCAGGGGCAGCTCTGCCCACCCCCACCAGGGTCATGTGATAACTCTGCTGTCAGAAGGGGACTGTGGTGCAGTGAAGTTTGAGAACCCCTGAGCTAGAGCACCCCGTCGTGTGATTTCTCCAGCCAGCCAGGACAGCAGCAAGCAGGCCCTGCTGCCCGAGGCATGTCGGGGTTTGCAGATCAGAGCAATCTGCTCATCATTCCAGGCTGCAGCAGCCGCACGCACTCCCAGCCACCAGGCCAGCATCATCTCAGCAAGGACGCTAATGCCTCCCTGCCGCCCCCTCCCCTCCGGCACCCAGACTGTATGGATCCTGCCACGCTGGGCACTGCTCCCAGGGTGACCCTGCCTTGGCCTTGCGGCTGGGTTGCCAGCAAAGCTGCTGGCATCTGTAATGCCAGCCTGGCCTGGGACCAGCCCGAGTCAGCGCTGCTGTGGGGGCGGCTCAGACACCTCCAGCCCACTAGAGCTATTCCCAGGGTGTGTGGGGAGACGCATGCAGATGAGTGAGAGCAGTCTGGGAGGGGCTGTTTCTCTGACCCCTCTCTCCCACTGGGCACTAGCTTTGCAGGGGTCTCTGCAATGACAGAAGGCGGCAGTTCCCCCACCCCAGCCAGGCACCCTGCCATCACACCGGAGTTTGCTTCCCTCTGCAAACCTCCAGGCTGCTGGCACATTTGGTCCATGCCCCAGCAAACTGGCAGGCTCCAGCGTGGCGGGCTTGGGCCCTGCAGAGCTCTGGGAGTCAGCACAGCTGGAAGCACAGTGTGCTGTTTATGGCGAAATGTCTAGGCTCAGGGGTGGAGTAAACCTGGCTGAGGATGCTCAGAGCTCAAGCACTCCCCAGCTATAAATCTGGTGGAGCTGGAAGTGCGAATTCCCTGTGCTCTGTCTCCCAGACATCCAGCGAGGAGAGCGGGTGATGGACCCTGCTGGGCCTAGCCTCCTGCGAACACCCAGGGACCAGGCAGTGGGGGACGGAAACCAGTTACAAACAGAACATAGAGTAGTAGCTTGGGTCTCCACAGCGTCTTTCATCCCAGGGCGCTTTACAGACGGGTATATGAGGCTGAAATGCAGCCACCCCTGGGGTGGAGGCTCACAACCAAGTGTCACGGAGTCACCGGGCGATGCTCTGGAACTGCTCCCCACCAAGTCAGTCAGGACTCTGGGGAGCCTCCTCTCCCTTGGAGCAGACTTGTTCAGGGCAAGAAGCTCACGTCTTCACCTCCTGGGTCTCTCCTTGGAGCATTCAGCATCCTCTGCCCCTCCGTGCGCTTCCCACAGCGAGTCCACCCCAGCGGGGTCCTGGGGAAGCCACCGTGTCCTGCACCCCCACTTCGCAGTCAGACGTGACTCTTAGCCAGCCAGTAAAACAGAGGTTTATTCAATGACAGGAACAGGGTCTAAAACAGAGCTTGTAGGTACAGCGAACCGGACCCCTCGGCCGGGTCCTTTCTGGGGGGCAGTGAGCCAGATCCCTCACATCTGCCCTCCACTCCTCGACCCCAGCCAGCTCCAGCCTAACAACCCCCTCCAGCCCCTCCTCTCTGCTCAGCCCCTTTCCTGGGCCATGAGGTCACCTGACCTCTTTGTCTCCAACACCTTCAGCTGGCACCTTTGCAGAGGGGGGGCCCAGGCCATCGGTTGCTAGGAGACAGAGTGTCAGGCATTTAGGTGCACTGGCCCTTTGCTCTGCCAGATACTTAAGAACTGCCTAGGGGACACTGAGGCACCAACGCAGTATTCAGAGAAAACATTAAGAACATTCCTAGTTCATCACACGAAGCAACAGAGCATGCTGCACAACAGCTGGGATCGGGCACTTTGAGCCAAGGGTGCTGGAGCAAACCCTGACTCTGCTGCAAAATGCCAGGGCCTTCCTCCGCCTGCATGGCAGAGGGCATGTGAGTTTGGCTTGTGGCTAGTATCCCGGTGCTCATTTCACACAGCGAGTCAGTGGCAGGGCCAAGAAGAGAACCCAGGAGTCCTGACGCTGCCTCCAACACTAAAAATAAAAGGCCCACACGAGCTTTAAATTCCAGCCCAATAGCCACGCCCAGCCTGGAGGGGCCTTGTTCTGCCATCAGACCTGAAGGCCTAAAGGAGTGTGGTCTAGTGGCTGGAGCATGGGGCTGGGATTTAGGAGACCTGTGGTCAAACCCTGGCCTGCTGGATGACCCTGGGGAAGTCACAGCCCCATCTGTGCCTCAATTTCCCCACCTGCAAAATGGGTTTAATGACACTGACCTCATTTGAGCAGCGCTTTGAGATCTGAGCAGGGCATTACTAATTATGCTCATCAGGGAGGGAGCCCTCGCAGAGGGAATGAACTCCAGCTACTGTCTGGGGGGGAGGGGCAGGGGCAGCGAATGGAGCAGCAGCTGTCGCTGTGTTAAGGAGACATGAGCGCAGGGCAGGATCAGCCCATTGCACTGAGCAGGGAAGGCTGCTAGGTAGCTATTAAGGCAGGACAAAAGAGAGCTAGGACTGAAATGCAAATGAGAGCCAGGAGCCGGAGCAGCTGTGGGGACTCTTAAAGGGGCAGCCACCTTCTCGGGGTGGGGGAAGGGGAACACTGGCGCCTGGGGAAAGATCTGGCTCTGCCCTGCCCCAGTCTATGGGGAGCCTCGTGTAATGCCCGTCCAGTTGGACAGTTATTTCCTAACACCCCCCCCCCCACACACACACACAGCCAGGCAGGGGCTGTGGTGGAATGAGTGTTCCCTGCCTTGGTGCAGGGATCATTACTGACGCTTCACATTCAGCCAATGCTGAGGCCTTGGCTGGGCTGGGCCTGAAGCTGGTGGTGTAGCTGCTCTGGTGAAAACCCCTCGTGTCGACACGATGAACGCATGCCCCGTGTGACTTGCACTAGTGCCGCTCTGGGGGTAGCTACACCAGCGTGCATAGTGCCCGCGCTAGGGTCTGGCACCTGTGGCTAAAATCCCACTGCTCCGGCTGTGGAACAGTCTCCGGAGGGAAGAGTAACCCTAGAGTGTAGGGCACAATCCTGCACTGGACTCCTGGGCACAGGCAGGAGGGTCCAACAGGCCCCTTCTATGGTGATACTATAAACAGCAACTAGCTACATTCCCATTTCACCGATGGGGAAACTGAGGCACCAAGCAATTAAAATGGCTGGCCCAAAGTTACAGAGGGGAATTGGTGTCAGAGCTGGGGACAGAAGCCAGACAACCCTGGCTCCCAGTCCTACACTCGCTCCAAACTGGCATGGGGGGACTTAGCCCCTGTGGTATTCAGAGCTTCCTGTTTTCTTGGGAGACAAGGCAAACATCCAGCCGTTCTCTCCCCAAACTGGGATTAGGAGGAAGGATGCTTCATTCGGGGTGACCCTCCCACTGCTAGCCAGGTGCAGTCAGGGTAAAGACACAGTCCCACAATCTCTTTCTTCTGGGGATCCCAAAGCCATTTACAAAGAGGGCAGGAATGGAGGTCTGTGTATTATCCAAGGCCATGGTCCCGACTCCAAGCCTGGTGCCCTGTCATCCCTCCATCCAGCCTGTAAAGCCCCAGGCTGGCGGGGGATCGCGCAGGGAGGAGTGAGAGAGGCAGTTCAGACTGGAGAGGAGGAAAGCTGGGGAGGGAGACCTCAGGCTGGGACAAGTCTGTGCCAAGGCAGCTCCAATTCCCAGCTGCCACCCTTCAGCACCACAGCCAGCTCCTCAGCCACCAGCCCATCCAAGAGCACAAGGCTTCTCAGGAACCCCCAGCTCTGCCCACCCTTCCCCAAGGCCGCAGCGAGCTGACAGATCCCTGCTCAGAGGCCAGTTCCTGGGCAAAGACCCCACCAGCTCCAGCACAGAAACCAGGCAGAGGGTCATAGAATATCAAGGTTGGGAGGGACCTCAGGAGATCATCCAATCCAACCCCCTGCTCAAAGCAGGACCAACCCCAACTAAATCCTCAAATCCCTAAATGGCCCCCTCAGGGACTGAACTCACCACCCAGGGTTTAGCAGGCCAGTGCTCCAACCACTGAGCTATCCCACCCCACTCCGCTGGAGCTCCTCCAGAATGTCACCAGCTGATCTCTTGACCCACCCAATAACAGCCTGGCTCCCTGGGAACTGCCAGTGAGCTGTGTGTGTGTGTGCGCGCGCGTGTGTAGGCATATGTGTATATATGTGTGCGTGTGTGGGACCCAAGAGGCAGTGGAGCCTGGGGAACTTTCCCTTCTCCCAACCCTGCCGTGTGGGCAGACTCACGCCCGCTCTCCAGTGTGTGGTGCCCTCCCTGGCCAGGCCACATCGCTCTGGGCTGGCCAGAGGGAGGCCAAGCTGCAGTGGCAGTCACACCAAGGGACCAGAGAAGCCACTGGTTCCAGAGGGCCTGGCTTGCGGCAACCCGGCCCTCACACGGCTCCTGGGCCAGCAGCTCCAGGAAGCTCCGAGTTCCAGGGCGTGTAAGGGGGCTGTGAATGGCCTGGCCTGAGGAGTTCTTGGGAGCGAGGGTAGCCCACTCCTGGGCACACGTCTGTCCCAGCCTGCACCGACTGAGCCAGGGAGGGAGAAGGAGCGGCTGGGTGCTCTGGGAGTGGGGCAGGGGTGAGCTGGGGATCTGCCCTGCACACACCACGTCAGTCTGACAGCGTCCGTCATTCCCACCCATCTGTGTCTATCTCCCCACAAAGGGCAGTTGTTGGCCCTTTAAGAAGGTCCCACCCTGGGGGGGGTGTTACCATCTGGGGGCCCATGCATGGGGCAGTAATTCCCTGCAATCCACTTTGTGACAGTGCTCCGGGGGAAGGGGGGGCAGTGCACAGCCCCCTCCCCCCCCACAGCACAGCTCTTTTCTTCCCTGCGCCTGGGCAGACCTGTGCCAGCAGCTGCTGAGAGCAGATGGCGCCGGCTCACCCCCAGCCCCCTCTCTCCACTCTCCTCCCTCGGTCAATCCTTCCGGGGCTCCGGTAGACAGACATCCATCTGGCACCTGCTGCTCTGCTGCGGGCCATGGCACGGACTGCCGGCACAGAGCCAGCTCTGGGGGGGTCAGCAGTGCCCCGTCCGCCGGGCTCACCCTGCAGTTGGCACCATGCTGCCCTCACCTGCACACGCTGAGGCCTCTCCCGTCTCCACCCCATGGCACGGTCCCCGCCCATGCTACCGACAAAGCCCCTGTCCGTGACACTGGGCACAGAGCGTGGCACTGCCAGAGCCGGGCAAAGGGAGAACCAGATCCACATCACCTGCCTGCCCCTTGGCTCCTCACTCAGCTCAGCTGGGGGTGTGCTCCACAAAGGGGGCGAGCTCCCTCTCACAACCTCCCCATGCATGTACACAACCCCTGCCCTCCCCTCCCCCACCCATACATGGCTTCATACGGGTCTGTTCTGTCCCCCCAGCACACACCCTCACCCAGCCGCTCTGCAGCACGGCCACATGGAAACACACCCGCTTGTCTCGCTCGGGCCCTTGTGCTCCCTGGAGGCCAGGGAGGAGAGCAGCCCGCAGCCTTGGCGAAGGCTCACTAGCACCCTGGCTGTAACCCGCAGAGCCTGGGAGCTCTGGAGCTGGCTTCATGCTCCCAGATCTGGGCTCAGCCCCCTCCCAGCCAGCTCCTGCTTGCTTTGTATCACAGTGGCAGGGACCAGCAGGTTCAGGAAAAACTCTAATCCTGCTCAAACCCCCACCCCAGATGGGAGCCTGCGGGCAGGGAACCGCTCCTGGCCTTGAGGCTTGCTGCCGTGACAGCTGGAGGCTGAATGGGCCCGCGTGCCTTTGCACAATGCTTGATTAGGAGATTAGGCTGCCTTCCTGGCAAGACAGCCGGGTCCCCCTCGGCCTGCACGCCCCCGACCTGCCCCCAGCCAGGAACCAGCGCCAGCAGCCTCCTCAGCTGTCCTCCGCCCAGGATCAATGCCCAGCATCCCTGCCACTGGAGCTACTCCAGATCGGCACTGAGGGACCGGTGCTGCTCTCCCTGCTGGCGCAGACACACTCCCTCTTGTACGAGCGAGAGGGCTTGGGGGTTGGTAATGGTACGTGGAGCCTTTCGACTCTCCATTGTGAGGTTGAATCCATCCCAGGTGCTGCCGGTGCCTGAGAGCGGGTCATAGACTACAATGCCGGAAGGGACCGTTGGGATCCTCTCCTCCGACAGCCTGTATAATCCAGGCCCAACCCACCGGGAGCAGGAATTGAACGTGGGGGGGGGAGCCCCGGCAGATTTCAAGCTGGATAATTCCCGGGCTTGGCTCAGATCCACTAGCCACCACCGGGCAACTCAAACTGCCTTGTGACAGCGACCAGCGGATAGTTGTTTGGTGGCCTTTGTCTGGGGAGCCAGAGTCTGAACAGGCCAGTGAGGCCAGACCTCCTGTCACCCAGCCCATTGCAAAAGATGCTTCAGGCACAGCTCCCCCGACCCACCACTGTCTCGTGCAGGCCCCTAGTGCTCGGGGGGAGATTCAAGCTGATCAGTTCCTTCTCCCAAGGGAAGCTGCCATCAACTGCAGGCTTCTTCAGGGCCGAACCAAGCACTAACCCCAGCCCGAGCTGAAGTTACCCTCTGTGAGGGCTATGACCCAGAACCGGAGTCATGGCGCTCCGCTCAGCGCTGAAATGCTGCCACCTCTGGGGTGGAACACAGCAGCTACTCAACTGCACACAGCAACAGCTACACCGGAGTTTAGAAGAGAAAATCTAGACTATTGCGTTCGGATGACACCTGAAGGGGAATGTAATTATTTGGCCTAGACTCTGGGGGACAGAGCCCTAAATCACCACAAGATCTGTAATGGTCACAAACAGTCAAGGTCCCACTTTATAGCCGATCTGCAGGACAGCACCTCCCTGAGCACCATACCATAGCCTTGGGTTCATCCCTGACTCCTAGGGAAGAGCACCAGCACCACCGGGGTTTCCTCATCCACACCCTGACCCAGCCGTGCTCCGATCCCCTGCCCTGTCCCTTCTCGTGTCTTGTACCAATGCCATCACTCACGTTTTGAAGTGGTCCACCAGCACCCCCACCAGCTCCCCAACTCGGTTATCCTCTTCCGGCTGCATCTTATGGAAGCAGATGACCAGGTCATCGTGGTTCTTGGTGTGAAACACCACCAGCTGGTCTTGGCAGCTGGTCACGCTCACCCCCGTCACCTGCACAGGACAAACACTCACTGAGGCGGGGGCAGGGTGCGATTCCCCACACAGCCACCAGGGGGAAAAGGGCAGCATGGGAGCTGGGAGTCTACGGTCACCCCTTTGCTATTAGTCTTTCATTTTCTAAGCCCACCCACAACCGGCCATCACATCAGCCAATCCCCAGCTCCCGGAGTCATGTGATTATGCAGAGAAGAGGAGGGGCTGAGGTCCCTGCGACAGCAGGGAATTAATTTGGTGAGCGATGCCTAGATGATCCTGCCAAGTAACCCATGCCCCAAGTTGCAGAGCAAGGCAAGTGTCTGAGGCCTGTCTCATGATTTTTGACCGTTTGGGGTGGTGAAGCTGCTGCTGCTGCATCCTGTCCAAGTTTAATGCTGGAGCAGCATGGTGCCCTCTGCCCCCCAGTGCTATTCACTGTAACACCACGGAGGGGGCTGCGAGAAGGAGCAGCAGCCAGTGGTTAGGACAGAGGACTAGGCGTTGGGAGTCCTGGGTTTAGTTCCTGGCTCTGCTGCTGATGCAGTGACTTGCCCACAGGTGCCCTGCATCTCAGCTTGCAGCTCAGTTCAGCGCTCCTTAGAAGAGCGCCAGGGTGTTATGGAATTGCAGCCAGGAGGGACACGGACTCTGAAGAAAAGCGCCTAGCACAACAGAGATGCTGTGGCAAATATCTTGGGAAGGGTATTTAGGATTCTGCCTTATTACCCAGGTCTTGGGTTTCCCCATGAAAGGACATTTCCCAGCTGCTTCTGGATCAACTTCCAGCATTTCCCCAACCAACCTGCTTCTCCGCAGTGGGGTTCAGGAGTCTCTTGGGGAAATTCCACTACTGCCACCAGCCAGCACTGAAAGGGGGACACAGCAGCTGAGCCTGGTCTTCTCCATCCCTGCTCTGCCCACTTGGCTTCGATCAGGGCTGCTGGCTGTGGTACCCAGCCTGCTGATGATCCACCAGGGAGATGGGAGGGCTCAAGCCACCCCAGGAGCTGTGTGCTGGTATAATAAACCCTATGCTCTCCCAGCATCATCCTTGCCTTCCTTGGGCGGGGGGGAGATCCCATAGGCACCCCCTGCTACTGCTGTCTTCTCCTTTGCTTGGCTGATGTAAAGATCCCATTGTTCTTGTTCCAACGTTCAAGTGTCCACTCCCTGGCCGGCAGGCAGGTCAGAGAGCCCCAGGACTGAGTGGGTCGCGGAGGCTCAGCTCCCCTTTTGGCCCCGCAGGGGTCCCGACAGGGCACAGCTGTGGGCTGTATGAGGGACCCTCGCCCTGCTGTCCCCACTCTGCAGACAGGGGCCTTGCTGTCAGAGCAGCCCCTTGCACCGGGCCAGTCCCTGCGGGTTACGGAGCCCCCTGGCCCAGCTCGCAGGGCACTCACCATGCTCAAAGGCAGGGTCCGCATCACCTTGTATTGCTTCCTGGGCTCCAGCTTGTAGAGGTGCTGGTCCGTGACGAGAATGGCCCGGTCCCTGCTCTTGTTAAAGCGGTTGATCTGCATGGTGGGGGAGACAAAGTCACCTGGGATGTGGGGCGAATACAGCCAGGGCCCTGAGCAAGAGGCAGGACTTTGCCCAGGGGTCCCCAGCTCCCTGCCAGCTCCCCTGTTCTCCAACCCTGCCGGGGTTGGGGGAGGGCTCCCTCCTGCCCTCCCAGGAGCAGCCACTCACAGTGCTCCACTGTCATGGACCACCCGATCCCGAATCTTCCCCTCACCCCTGGGTGCTTGGAGAAACGAGGGTGCTGAGGACCCTGCTGAATGGGGTCCCTGTAGGGCAGGGGGGGAGGGAAATGGCCCATCAGCACTATAGACTGCAGGTAGGCCCAAAAGTTCCTGGGGATCTCCCCAGGGCGGAGGGGCTGAGGCAGGCAGTGTCCAGCGCACGGAGCAGGGCCATGGCAGGAGGGAGGGGGGCCCCGCCCCCCAGGGACCCTGCCGCGCCAGGCTCCTCACCTTGCGGACATGGCAGGAGAACAGCACCGAGCCGAAGTGCACTTTGTCCCTCAGGGCCTGCACCCTCCTGGCGAACTGGGTGGCCATGACAGGGTTTTCAGCCACCTGGAGAGCAGAACAGAACCCGGGAGAGGCTCCGTCAGGCACAGAGGGGCTGCGGTGGGATCTCCCCACGGCCACGCCCGGGGGAGGCAGAGCTCCCTGTGTGGGGGGCCAGCGGATTTGGCACGGAGCGGGAAGGGGTTCTCACGAGCTTAAGCATGACTGTGCCGGTAGCAGCTCCCCGGAGCTGAGCAGGGCAGGGGCTGCTTGGCACTTGACTGAGAGATCCGCGTGGGGCCGAGGGGTCAGCTGCTGACGCTCTTCCCTGTTCGTCAGCACTGAAGTGATGCCCCTGGGGAGGAGAAAACCCCACAGCAGGTCCACTCAGTCTCCAGCCCTTTGCCCACCCATGCCCAGCTGGGATCCACTGCCTTGGTAGCACCCTCCGGGCCCAGGGTCTCTCTGCCTTCTCCTATGGCCTTGATGCCTCCCCAGCCCTGAGCTCACTCTTCTCCTGCATCCTGATCGGCCCCTGGCTGGCCCTGGCTCCGTGCAGTGCTTTACCAGCCCTTTGAGTTAAACGGGCGCCCCCACCCCGGGTGGTCACTCTCCATGCCCGATGGGCAGCCCGGTGCCTTGCTCTCATACTGGCTTGGAGCTGGTTTCGTCGTGTTAGCTGGCTGTTGTGAGTTCACTAAAGCCAAACAGGTTTAAGTCAAAGTGCCGGTGTCCACCCAGGGTGCACAGAAACTGGGTTAGGCTGATGACAGACTAGTCCGGCCTGCCGGCTCTCCTGGGGCCAGCGCTAGGTGCTCTGGAGGGGAAGGTGTCGGACCCCCCCCGAAGCAGATGTGCTCCACACAGTAGATCTCACCCTGATCACTAAACACTAGAAGCAGGAGTGCGTTAGCATTAACAATGGCCACTCTGGACAGTCCGTTAGCCAGATAAACAGCCTTTTGGAATCTTGCTCAGTTCTTGGTGTCGGCGTCATCCTGCGGCAGTGAGTTCCACAGGCTGATTACACCTTTAGTGAAAGTGTTAGCTCAGTGGGTGCAGCTCCGTATGCAGAGCCAAGCTACACCTCCAGTCTGGAAGCCTGGCTACTCCCTTTGCCTCAGAGTCCACCAACACATTTAACAGCCAACTTCCTTGGCTTCCTCTCCTCCAACTCATTCCTAAAGGTCCCAGTGGACACAGGATCCTTCACTGCCTGGCCTAAATTACGCAGCTGTGTTGCTGCGTGTTAGTAAGCCGCTGCCCAGGGCCAGTGCAAGGATGTTTCAAGCACTAGGGAAACTTCCACCTTGTGCCCTCTCCTATCCCTGAGAGCCCCGCTGAGACCACCCCCCAGCGGCAGCTCCCCCCCTCCGCCCTGAGGCACCCTCCCCCTGCAGCAGCTCCCCAATCCCCCCAGCCCTGAGGCACCCCCCCCAGCTCCAACTCACCCCTGCCCCACCTCCACCCCGAGCCACTGTTGCTGCTTCACTTCTCCCGCCTTCCAGGCTTGCGGTGCCAATCAGCTTAGGCACTGCAAGCCTGGGAGGCAGGAGAAGTGAAGCGGCCACGGCGAGCTCGGGGAGGAGGCAGGGCAGGGGTCAGCTGGGGCGGAGAGTTCCCCTGCATGCCACCCCTCCCCACCTTACTTGCTGCAGGCCGCCCTCCCCGCACTCCCCTGTCCCAGCTCCCTCCACCTAAATGCTGGCGGTGACTGGGGTGGCCGAAGATCCGGCCGCCGCGGTCGCTGCCGAAAATCCAGCCGCCGCGGTCGCTGCCGAAGAACATGGTGCCCCCCAAATCCTAGCACCCTAGGTGACAGCCTAGGTCACCTAAATGGTTGCACCGGCCCTGTCGCTGCCGTAGCTGACCCCAGAGGTGGCTGCATTCCAGCGGCGTGCACTGAATTTATGGAGCACTTTGGATTGAAGGGCACAATCGAGAGCTGTTATGATCTCCTCCCCAGTACAGTTCTGTGGTGAACTAGCACGAAACCATAGACAGCAGCAGCCACCCGCAGAGGCCTTTACTCTTGGCTTAGACACAAGGGCCTCATCCTGCTGCTAGCCACAGGCTCAGCAGTGTAAATTGGGAGGGATAGCGAAGCAGGCAGCGTGAGATCAGAATCAGGCCCAAATCAACAGGGATTCAGGGGGCCTGGGGCAAAGCAATTTTGGGGGCCACTTCCATAAAAATAAGTTGCAAAATTATAGAAAATATTTTTACTTCAATGTCCCAGAGACACAGACAAGGTTTTCATCTCGGGGCCAAAAGACCAAAAACATCAAGACACTTGATCATGGCCTTGGATAGGCCAAGAGACTACTCACACTTCATCTTAGCAAATGACCCCACTTGCCCCCCCGAGTGGCCCTGCAAATCAAACTCACACACACTCCTCTCCTGGCACAGCATGACCAGAAGGGGCTTGAAGGGCATCTGCTCCCCTGACTCGTGCCTCCTTGTGGAGACCGTCTCAATGTTCAGAGCCCTGATGGGTGAATTCACAGGAGGGGCTGGGAGATTTCCACCACGCGGGCCCTGTTCGATCAGCAAGTGCCATGTGGCCGTGGCTGGGCCCAGCTGTGGGGTTAATTCAGCTGGCTGGGGAGGAACAATCAAGCCTCTCTGAGGGCCTGAGCAAGAGCTGCTGGAGACAACCTCCCACTCCTGGCGAAAGGCAGGTGCATTGGGCTGTGGATGCCCACTGCTCAGGGAGATGCAGCACTCAGAGAGCCAGGGGCAGCCCCAACTCCCCACCCCATGCACCCACGGACATGAGCCGTGCACGTGTGCACAGACACATCCAGGACATGCCCAGCACACGCTCACGGAGACACACTACACGCACACAGACACCCAGAGGAGCGCATGCACACAGGCAGACACAAAACTCCTGCTCTCACTCACACAGACACAGACACAATGCCTGCCCAAAGCACATCCGTGCAGACATCCACCCCCAGATGAACACACAGCCAGCCAGTGCAGGTCTCCGGTCACACACAAACACAGCCAGACCCGTGCACTCCCCAATGGAGTGCCCCTGAAATGTGCTGGCTGGGAGAGCCGGATCCACGCTGGGATCCTCCCGCGGGAGAGGAACACTGGGACCCCTCTGGGGAGCTAAGCCGCAGCTCGGGGAAGAGCTGCCAGCGCAGGAAGTAGGCAGCAAAAGGACGCTCAGCGTAGCAAGGAGGCACCTGCTCCTGGCAGGCTGCTGAGCCAGAGGAGAACAAGAGGCCAGTCAATGCCCACCACGGGCAGCATGGGGGTGGGCAGCTCTTGGTCCAGGCTGGCATAATTGAAGTGGGGCTCCTGATGCCCAGGGGAGACTTGTCACCCCACTGCAGCCCAGTTGCCAGCTTGCCTGGCACATGACCCTACTGAGGAGGGATGGGGAGTTTTGTTTCCAGGCCCAGGCCAGTGAGGGGCAGGTGACCCCCCACCCACTCTGCCCACAGTCCGGTGACCGAGAGGCACGGGAGCTCACCGTGGCCATACCAACCGGGGACGCAAAGAGAAGGACTTGCATACTCGCACTCAGCCGGGCACTAGGCAGAAGAGAGCCGCACCACACAGCCGGCTGAGGGGGAATAGAGATGGAGTAGCACCAAAATGCAGCCACTTCTGGGGTGGGACGCAGCTGCTGTTTAAAATCCCACAGCAACGTGGCAAAAAAACAACAACAAAGAAAACGTTGCATCCAGCTGAAGCCACAATGGGATCCAGAATGTACCTCAGAGCTGGAATCTGGCCAGGCCCCCCTGATAATTACAGGAGCTCCCAGGCTCCTTAGTGACAGGCGGGCCCCTCCTGCGGGCGGACCAGCGCCCCCTGCACTGTACAGGGACATGGAGTCACAGAGATGAACGCTATCACCGGCACCGCTCGCAGGGTCTCCTCCCAGCCACATGCTGCTTGGCTTGCATGAGCCAAGGGCCCCCCAGCCATTCCTTCTCAGCCCAGACATGGGAGGGGCGAGGGGGCAGAGCCAGGAGAGCCCAGAGGAGAGGGTGCATGGGGGCATAGGGACCAGCTGGGAGAAACAAAGGGAGAAATGGGGCTTTAACAGGAGCCTGTCACTATGGCAACTGGAGCCTGGCAGCAGAAAGCAGCTGTGGGCGGCGAGAGCAGATGCTCGGGCAGGCAGCTGCCTCCCCTGCCCCTCACCCAGCTGGGACGTCCCCCCAGCACAGCACTTGCCTCCCCTAGTGCTGCTTTCACAGCCTGGGAGCAGGGGGGTGCCCTGCTCCCCTCCACGAGAGCAGCACCCCCTGCTGGATCACCACAGCCACGCCACTTCCCCACCTACCTCCCATCCCGAACCCACTCTGCCAGCATCACTGGCCCAGCGAGCTCCGGGCAGCTCCCCAGGCCGAACACTCACCGACGACAGGTAATCCCGGCCCCAGTTCCTCTGGCAACCCCAGTCTTTGCGCAAGCCCTGCAGCACTTCCATAGCCGCCACCTTGGCCTGGATCTGCCCCATGTCCGAGGGAGGGATGTTCTTCACTATCTGCCTGGCTCGCCACCTGCAGTGAGGGGAGGGGGCTCAGGGATCCTGGCTGCCCTGCTAGGTTCCTGGCCTGCCCCGGGGCGCAGCGCCCTGGCCTCTGGGGGGCAGTCTCATGCACAGCATCCCTCCCGGGCAGGCTGCGAGCCAGGGGCCTGCATTTGCTCCCCTCGGCTTATCAGAGAGCATTGCGCCCAGCTGCCTTGGGGCGCAGCCCGGTGGGGATGAAGCAATCACTGCCTACCATTCAGGTGGGCATGGGCAGAGCTGCGGGGGTCTGCGGCTGGGGTAGCCAGGGGGCTGTGGGTCAGGAGCGAGGGGCACAGGCCGAGCTGGGGTGGTGGGGGACGCTTGCCAAGCTGCACTGTGGCTGATTCTAGCCTTGTCAGCGAGGGGCCCGGGGGGAACAGAGCGTGCGTGCAGGGTGCCCCCTCCACCCCCTGTCTTACCTGCGGAAGAGCAGCTTGCTGTTCTCCTGGAACTGCGCCAGCACCGCCGGCGGGTCGGGCCACTCCACGCCCTTGCCGTAGTCGGCCATGCTGCGCACCCCCTGGAAGCGGCGCACCAGCTCCAGCAGGTACGTCTTCACCTTGTGCCGCCTGTAGTGGCCCATGATGGTGTAAATGGCACGCAGGTACCGGCAGCGCCGCCGGGCCAGGGCCCCCCGCCATGCCTGGGACAGACACACAGACCCAGTCACAGCTCTGCTGGCAAGGCCCCACCTGCCAGCCCCCAGGACCCCACACCCAGTGCCTTGTGGCCATGGCCAGCATTCAGAGCCACACAAACCATAGGGCCATGTCCAGCCCCACACCACGTCTCCTCTTTCTGCCGCAGGAGGATTCCAGAGCCCTTTACAAACCAGGCACCCAGGGATCCCTCCACCCACCACCAAAGGGCAGCCACCTCTGGGGTGGGATGCAGCAGCTGTTTTGCATGTGGCAATGTGGCACAGCCGTTTAGGGCAGGAAGTGAAGGAGCTGTTGGCACTGAAGTGAAAGCACAGAAGGAATGACAGCAGGAAAAAGGCAGCCCAGAGCACACTGGTTCTAGGGCCTGGGAGCCCACCCTGGGGTGGCTGAAGAGTTTTGAACCAAAACTTCTGCCATCAGAACCATGAGGTGACTCAGCCATGGGAAAAAGCCATGGTGCATCATGGGAGATGTAGTCCGGACACAGGCAGAGTCCATAAGGGAGGACAGGGGCCCGAGGGCATTGTGGTGGCCCAGGTGGACACAAGCTGGTGTCGATTAAAAAAAACAACGCTTTGACGTTTCCCAGTGGAAATCTCCTGGGATTTGTCATTGGGGACAAACGCTGAGAAATCGGGATTTGGGGCGGGGTGGAAATTCTGGTTTTCCACAGCTTCTCCAGCGGCCACCCAGAGACACGTAGACTTTCTGGGGTGCCAGGGATGCCCTTCGCCCCTGGGGACCGGGCACTGCTGCAGATGCTGGCACTCGGGTCCTGAGGACTCCGGCGCCGGTGCTCACCATCAGCCCGTCACCGGGATGCTCCTGATATGACTAAGCAGTTCCCCAGCCAGACGCTTCGTCGGCTGTCGGGAAATCTGCTAACGGTGCCACATCTATAGATAGTAACGGAGTCAGAGGCTGGCCCCTGCGGAGCAGCAGCACCAGGGCAGTCAAGGAGGTTAGAGGGCTTGGAGCGGGGCAAGCACAGTCAGGGGACTGGACCCTCGGGCAGAGCGAGCACCTGGGGCCCAACCTTGGCACTGCGCCCCCTTCGTCTGACCTTGCCTGCCGGCAACTCGGCCCCATCAGGTTCCTCTCGGATCACGGGCAGTGCCTGCCCTCCCCCTGTGCCTGTGTCCCGACCCCTTCCCAGCAGTTCAGTGCCCGATGGGTGGCTGGGATCAGAACACCCTGGTGCCCCACTCGCTCTCCCACGTGCTGAGACGCTACTGCTAATCGTCTCTGACAGCACAGCAGCTGATGGACCCTGACATCCTTCTGACCCAGCACAGTCCCCACAGCTGCGGGGAGGGGCCATTCCTAGGCGCCAGGTGAAGCCATTGCCAGAGCTGGGTCTGTGGCACCGGGACATGGGAGGGATCAGACCGCAGCTCATCCCACCCACATGGCAAAGCCCCCGGCGGGCATCTCTGGGGATGGACAATCCCTGGCTCCTGAGCCCATGCAGCCCAACCTGGAGGGTGGGGCTCAGGACACGGGCACGCCTCCACTGGGCTGAGACCTGGCAGACTCGGCTCAGGCAGACTCGGCTCACAGAAGCCAAGCAGGCAGGTGAGAGCACCACCACCCTGGGACCCATTCCCCAGCTGATGCCACCATAGCCCATCCCACAGCGTGGGTGCTGGGAATGGCCGTAATACTTGGTCCTTCTCTAGCGCCGTCCATGCGAGAATCTCAAAGCCTTGCACGGACAGGGACAAACAGTCGTTTGCGTGGGAGCCCCACATAGAGAGCACGGCATTCAACCTCGCCCAGTCCCCACTGAGTCAGGAAGGGCCACTGCCCCATTTCATAGATGGGAAACTGAGACAGAGAGTGGGGGAGTGTCCTGCCCACCTCACACAGCAAGTCAGCAGCATAGCCAGGAATAGAACCCAGAAGTCCTGGCTCCCAGCCCCCCTGCTCTAACCCCTAGCCCCCACTCCCCTCCTAGAGCTGGGGATAGAACCCAGGAGTCCTGGCTCCCAGCCCCCCTGCTCTAACCCCTAGCCCCCACTCCCCTCCTAGAGCCGGGGATAGACCCCAGGAGTCCTGGCTCCCAGCCCCCCTGCTCTAACCGCTAGCCCCTACTCCCAGAGCCGGGGTAGAACCCAGGAGTCCTAGCTCCCAGCCCCCCTGCTATAACCCCTAGCCCCCACTCCCTCACACACACACGGAGGGGATCATGTCTCTTTGCGGGGGGGAGGGGGCAGAGCAGCTCATCAGCACCCCCTGGTGCCCCCTCACCTTCTGCAGCAGGAGCACGATGATGGGGATGAGCTGGGCCCGCTCCTGCTCCAGGCAGAAGAGGATCTGGGGCATGCGGATGAAGAGCTTGGTGTGGCCATAGGCCACGTCGTCCTGGAAGCCATGCTGGTCAATAAGGGCCCGTGTGGCCTCCTGGTCCGTGGGCATGAGGTGGTTGGGCCACGTGTACTCGCAGGTCATCTTATACCTGAGCATGGAGACAGCGGGGTCCTGAGCATGGAGAGCAGCCGGGCTGGCCTCCAGGGAAGGGGCAGCTCTGACCCATGGCAGGGACCGGGGTCAGGACAGAGCGGGAAGGGGAGGTGCGGCAGGGGCATGACAGAGCGGGAAGGGGAGGTGCAGCAGGAGCCGGCGGGGGCAGGATGGAGCGGGAAGGGGAGGTGCGGCAGGGGCCGGCGGGGGCAGGACGGAGCAGGAAGGGGAGGTGCGGCAGGGGCCGGCGGGGGCAGGACGGAGCGGGAAGGGGAGGTGCGGCAGGGGCCGGCGGGGGCAGGACGGAGAGGGAAGGGGAAGTGCGGCGGGGACAGGACGGAGCGGGAAGGGGAGGTGTGGCAGGAGCCAGCGGGGGCAGGACGGAGCGGGAAGGGGAGGTGCGGCAGGGGCCGGCGGGGGAAGTACGGAGAGGGAAGGGGAAGTGTGGCGGGGGCAGGACGGAGCGGGAAGGGGAGGTGCGGCAGGGGCCGGCGGGGGCAGGACGGAGCTGGAAGGGGAGATGCGACAGGGGCTGGCGGGGGCAGGACGGAGAGGGAAGGGGAGGTGCGGCGGGGGGCAGGATGGAGCGGGAAGGGGAGATGCGACAGGGGCTGGCGGGGGCAGGACGGAGCGGGAAGGGGAGGTGCGACAGGGGCGGGGGCAGGACGGAGCGGGAAGGGGAGGTGCAGCAGGGGCCGGCGGGGGCAGGACGGAGCGGGAAGAGGAGATGCGGTAGGGGGCAGGACGGAGCTGGAAGGGGAGATGCGACAGGGGCTGGTGGGGGCAGGACGGAGAGGGAAGGGGAGGTGCGACAGGGGCTGGCGGGGGCAGGACGGAGCGGGAAGGGGAGGTGCGGCAGGGGCAGGGCGGAGCGGGAAGGGGAGGTGTGGCAGGGGCCGGCGGGGGCAGGATGGGGTGGGTAGCCAGGAACCAGTAATGGCAGGATGGGGAGGTGGGGCTGGGCCAGTGGGGGCAGGAAGAGGAGGCTCAGCAGGGCGCTATGATGGTGGGCCAGGGTGGCTGGGCCAGCGGGGGCGGGAAGGGGAGGCTCAGCAGGGGGCAGCAGGGCGCTATGGTGGTGAGCCGGGGTGGCTGGCCAGCAGGGGCGGGATGGAGCGGGAGGGCCAGCGAGGGCAGGACTGGGTGGGGTGGCTGGCCAGTGGGGGCGGGATGGAGCAGGAGGGCCAGCGGGGACAGGATGGGGCAGGGTGGGAGGGCCAGCAGGGACAGGATGGGGCAGGGCAGGAGGGCCAGCAGGGGTGGGACGGGGCGGGGTGGCTGGGCCAGAGGGGCGGGATGGAGCGGGGTGGCTGGGCCAGCGAGGGCGAGATGGAGCGGGAGGGCCAGCGGGGGCAGGACTGGGTGGGGTGGCTGGGCCAGCAGGGGCGGGATGGAGCGGGAGGCCAGCGGGGGCGGGACGGGGCGGGGTGGCTGGGCCAGCGAGGGCGGGATGGAGCAGGAGGGCCCGCGAGGGCAGGACGGGGCGGGGTGGCTGGCCAGCCAGGGCAGGATGGGGCAGGGTGGCTGGGCCAGCAGGGGCGGGATGGAGCAGGAGGGCCAGCGAGGGCAGGACGGGGCGGGGTGGCTGGCCAGCCAGGGCAGGATGGGGCAGGGTGGCTGGGCCAGCAGGGGTGGGACGGAGCGGGAGGGCCAGCGAGGGCTGGACGGGGTGGGGTGGCTGGGCCAGAGGGGCGGGATGGAGCGGGGTGGCTGGGCCAGCAGGGGCGGGATGGAGCGGGAGGCCAGCGAGGGCAGGACGGGGCAGGGTGGCTGGCCAGTGGGGGTGGGATGGAGCAGGAGGGCCAGCGGGGACAGGATGGGGCAGAGCAGGAGGGCCAGCAGGGGTGGGACGGGGCAGGAGGGCCAGCGAGGGCAGGACGGGGTGGGGTGGCTGGGCCAGAGGGGCGGGTTGGAGCGGGGTGGCTGGCCAGCGGGGGCGGGATGGGGCAGGTACCTGAGCAGGAAGCGGTCGTAGGGCTGCCGGTAGGCGAAGCCGGCCCTGCGGACCCGCACGTTCTCCAGCAGGCCCAGGTACTCCACCTGATGGCGGCAGCGCTCGGCATCAAAGAGCAGCGGTGACTTCTGGTCATTGGGCTTGATGCAGCGCACGTAGTAGGGCTCCTGGGGGGAGTGGAGGGGGTGTCACTGAAACCATGGTGGGGGGACGGGCCCTCGAGCTGCTGCTGGGACCGGCACTCTGGGGTGGAGGCTCTGGAGAGGGGATGCCAGTGAAGGGCGTGTGGGGAGGAGCCCCAGGACGGCTGGGCAGGGAGCAGGGGAGTGGTGCCAGGCCAGGTCGTATGTGGGCAGCAGTGGGGAAGGAGGCCCAGGGCTGACGGGTGGAGAGAGGCGGGGTCACCTGCTTTGGGGATGAGCTCTGCCCCTGGAGGTCTGTCTCCAGAGACCAGCCCAGGAGAAGCCTGGGAAAGGCAGGGCTGCCCCGGGGATCCCCCAGCTGCAGGGTAAGCCAAGGAGCGCTGACGGGGCTGGCTGCCCAGGGCCAGCCAAGTCACGGGGCAGGGGGCTGCATTTGGGGCATGCCAGGCACTGGGAAGTGGAGGGGCAGGTGGAAGCCCAGCAGGGCTGGGGCAGCAGCAGGGTGCACTTGCCTGGGCACGTGCCTTGCTACCTCAGAGGGGAAATGTGCCCCTCCAAGGGGAGCAACAGGGTGAACGCAATGGCACCACAGCTCCACAGTGAGTGCCCGGTCTGGGCTCTGCCGGCCACTCCACCAAGCCCAGGGCCACACTACCCAGCGGGGGGGGGGGGGTGATGCTCACACCCACCACTCAGCCATAGATCTCTTCACAGGGGCACAGGGCAGGCGGCGTCTATCTGGGGTCTGGGCAGCCGGCTAATTTCAGAGCTTTGGGGCCTGAGAAACAACTATCACTGCTGAGGCTGCAGTTTGGCTCCAACGAGAGGAGAACCAGCCAGGCCTGGCCCATTGCCGCCTCCTCAGCATGGTCCATCCCTATCCCCTTGGCATGTCCGGGCCACGTGTGAGCAGGGCAGGGTGATGAAATGGGAATTTTCTGTAATATTGTTCTGATGCCACTGTGTGCCTCAGTCTCCCCTATAGCTTGCATGGTTATGCAGTGTGCTCTCAGGGCAGGCTGGCAGACAGAGATCTGACCGTCACCCAGCTGTCTGAGCTGGGCTGGGTTAAAAAGGACTGGCCAAGGCTGACCGACGGAGAATTTGAGAAGATGGCAAAGCCAATCACCGGGCTACTGAGGCCTGGTGACCACAGACCCAGAGGGAGGGGGATTTCCCCACCTCTCTGCGGGGAGGCTGAGCACAGGCCCCGGCTGGAGAACAAGGCCTGGGAAAGTGTGAGCTGGAGGCCTCGGGATCTCACCGGGGAGCTGACCATGGTGGGCAGAGGGAGACAGACAGAGCCGGGGCTCAGCACCGCCTGGCTCTGGGCTGACCAGACTGGGCTAGGCTTTAACCTGCAGCTCTCTGGCCCAAGCTAAGGGTTCCTAGGCTGCATGCCAGGCGACTGAGAAACCCGCTCGGTCTGACAGCGCTGTGTGAATGGCACTGCCCACGCTTGGCGAGGCATGTTAGCTCCTGCAGAGTGGGCTGGTCTCCCTCAGGAGTTCAGCTTGGCTAGACTCACTGAGCAGAGCTCAGGAGGGGGTCTGGAGGCCCAGACGTTCAGGCTTGAAGGGGCTGAGGGCACATGGCCAACCCTGGAGGAAGAGCAAGACGCCCTCCTAGACACGGCTCCAAAGTGGGGGGTGTAGCCCCGAACTCGTGGATCTGGGCCATGAGGAATGACACATCCCCTGCCTCGCTCAGCTGCCCTCTGCTGGACAGATCGGAACTGCTCAGCTGTGTGTCATAAGTCCCGCACTGCTGGAAGGGATCCTCCTGTAGCTCAGATGGTAGGGGGGGTGTTTTGGAAGCAGAGGAGCCACTTCACAGCTGTCCCCATGGTGCTCTCATGGGTTAGGGTGTGCAGCACAGTACAACCTGTTACAATAGTGTTTCCTTCTGGGGGCTCCGGTGGATGGGAGCAGCGCTGCAGCCATGTGATAGGGACAGGCAGCTCCTCCGCTCCAGCTGGGTTGATCCAGGAGACATAATCACAGCTCTGAGCCTCGCTGCAGCTCACACTGGAACTAAATTTGGCTGAGACATCAGCTTGCCAGTGACAGCAGCAGCAGCAGGTGCCCAGGCAGAGCTAATGAGCAGCTGGAGGAGCGGGGAGTGAGGAACAGTCAATCCAGCATCGCCCGGGGCTTGTGTTCTCCAGTGCCAGGCACAGCCCAGGCCAGCACTCCTCCAAGGCCTGTGCCACAAGCCTGAGCTGAGTCCCATCCCCACAGCCAAACAAGTGCTGGCTAGCTGGGGGTGTCTCCAGGCACGTGTTGGTCTGCTATAGTGCGCGTCCCTGTGTGCATCAATCGCACGTACACACCTCCATGGCTGTGTGTCTCTTCCACTAAGTCTGCGTGTATCTGTGCATGTGTGTCTGGGTGGCCACGTGTCTACGTGTCCTTATGTCTGTGCACACATCTCTGCCTGCATGGCCGTGTCCGGCTGGGGATGCAGCCAGGCGTGCGCCTCTGCCTGTCTGGGTGGCTCTGTGCCAGCGTGGATCCACGTGCACGTCTGTCTGGTCCAGCGGCACACATCTGGGCTCCCCTCCCCCAACCCTCTCCTTGGCTCCCTCCCCCGCCTCTCATTACTTCTCTTCCTATCGAGGGCTAATTTTAGCTGCTGCAGCTTCTGGGAACAGGTTCCTGATCAGAAATGGGAGCAAATGCCAAATGATTCACGGGTATTATTCACTGCTGCCTGTTGCCAAGGCAGCTGGGGTCCCGCATATCTCCGCTCAGCCAGACACACACGCTCCCCTTTAAATCAGTTCTTTAGCCTCGAAATGAAACAACCAAAGGAAACAGTGAATTGAACGGTGCGTGTGCAGGCTGGGGCCAGGGCAGCGGGTCGGTGGAGGGCAGGATCAGGTCAGGAAGGGCTACGCAGGCTGGGGGATGCTGCTGTTTAGGATCGGCTACACTGGCCAATCTGCCGCTTGGCTCTGGCTAGGAACCAGCGGGCAGCCTCTGTCAAGTCCATCTCAGGGGCCCTCAGCTGCTGAGCGAGTCAGAATTCACACCCAGACCCGGCTGACCAGCAGGAAACAAACCGACAGGTGACTACGCACCAGGTGCTAACAGTGCCCTCTTAGGAGCTGGCCCTTTAAGAAGCCCAGGTGGAGCTACTCATCAGTTAGCCAATCAAATGAGCAGTGGGTCAATCCGGGGAGGGAGGGGAGCAGCCTCAGAGGGCAGAGGCAGGTAGAGGACCCAGGTCCTGGGGAGGGAGGCCCTTGTGGCACTCAACAGCTCCCTCTCTGGCAGGAGCAAGCCTGGCACACTCCCAGACCTCATCCATCAGGGCTATCCCACCGTCACATGGGGCCAAGGGCAGAAGGGTGGGGGGAACCATCCAGCTGTCTCGCCCCTGCCCAACCACCACAGCGCCCAGCCACCAACCAAGCTCACAGGCTGCCAGGGAGTAGAGCAGGTGGGAGATGTAGGGCTGGGTGTCCTGTTGGCCAGCCATGCTGCCACCCGTGGGGGCTGGCACCAAGAAGCTGGACAGGGAGGGGGCCGCGGAGCGGCTCTGTGACTGGAGGGGTCTGTGCTGGAAGGGCAAGGAGCAGGGCCTAGGATGTGCACTAGGGGCAGTCTGGGTGTGTGGGGCTGGAAATGCCAGGAGGCCTGCCCCTCTCCTAGGATTTGGGCCCCTTCAGGGACGGGGCACTCCGGGAAGCGTCCAGGTGGCAGACGTGTTTGGAAGGGGAGGTGCAGGGACACCGTTAGAGCATAACCCCAAATGCCAAGCCTGGATCCAGGTTCTGGCCCAACAGCCGGAGCCTTCCCCTCCGATGGGCCGTTCAGAACTCCCTGAGATCTGAGAGACCCCGAATCCTGAACCTCAGCCTGCCTGGGCCTGGCGCTGCCTGCTAAGGGACACAGAATCCAGCCTGGAACCGGTGGGAGGCCCTGGGCCCAGACCCAACTTGGGGTATCCCACCTTTGCCAATCTCCCATCCCTACATGCTGCCAGTGGCCACCATGGGCCTAAGCAAGCTCAGTGGCTGTGCAAGGCCAGCTCCACCCAGGGCCCTGCCTGCCACATGACACTGGCCCCAGGAGCCCAGGCCAAGCTCCCTGACTGCCCTGGGAAGGTCCTTCCGGGCTCCCAGTCCAGACACAGGGGGCAGCTAGAGACCAAGGAGCATCTCCCGTGGGTGTAAGGGAGGAGGGAAGGCCGTGATGGGGGGAACCCCCATGCAGGTGGGGTATCCTATTGTTCTGTCACACAGGGCACCCTGGGACCCCTGGCCAGCTCTGCTTACTGTCGGCAGCTGCCAGAGGGCCCTGGTGAAGCAGATGACCGAGGAGGAGCCGGGGTGGGGGTTGGGGGGTTACCTTGGAGGCCAGGTTCTCCACCAGCGCCACCATGGAGTTCTTGAAGAGCGTGGCGGCCGTCAGGGGGCGCTTGGTCACCTCGGTGATGCTGACCTCGCCCTCCGGCCACATGTCCCTCAGGACAGGGTCTGTGCTGGGGAGAGATCAGCAAGGGGCGTGAGGGGCCGGGAAGCTGACGCTCAGGGATGGGGATGCCAGGGTGAGGAGAGAGCACGGGCCCCGATTGTCCCTGCTGTCCAGGGAGTTACTGTAGGCTGGAGACTTTTGTGGAAGATGCACCTACACCACCTCGAAGCAGAGCTCTCCTCCCCATTCCCCTATTCCCTCCAGCCTCCTGCCTGGACGGGATCCCTGGTGTCGGGAGAGACGCAGGGGGAGCAGGACTCTGAGATGGAAATGGGCCACAGGGCCCAGATCCTGATCCAAGGCTCCCCAGACAGAGCCATGGAGCTGGTTCGTTTAAAGGAAGAGGGCCACCCACTGACGTAGAGGAATGTGCAGTGCTGCCCAGGAGTTAGGAGGCTCCATTAGGCCGTTGTTGCCCTGTGCGAGGGAACCCAGCCAGGGTTTGGATCCTGTCCCAACTGCCCCCAGGCTGTTCCGGCTCCAGGAGCTCCCCGCCCATTATCGCTCCCCACTGCCCCCCGGTTCAGCCAGGGGAACAGGACCCAGAACCCCTCCCACCAGTCAAAGCCGGCCTGCTGCTTGCCAATGGGCAGCCTAGGGGAAAGGAGTCGGGGCCCTTCCTGGTTCCGGTGCCCGTCCTCATAGTTAGCCCCCTCGTTGGGAGCCTTGGCAGGGCGGCTGAGGGCTAACTGGCCTGGAGACCAAGCTCCCCGGTAGGTCATGGCCGAGACACCCTGGTGGGAGCAGCTGCCTGCACCGTACCTGCTCTGCCGCTTGACAGGGGACGCAGGTGTCAGGGCAGCCAGCCTGAGCCCCATCTGCAGCACCAGACCCCCCGATCCCGCAGGATCTCTCTTGCTGCGGCTCTCATCCCCTCCCCAGAGCTGAGGCCAGGCCCCACGTGCCCGGTGATGCTCAGCCCCACGGACCTGGAGCCCTCACCTGTTGTACATCAACCGCTTGAAATCTTGGAAAAGGGTGTCCTTGTTCTTGTCAATAAACCCCTCCACCGAGTACCTGCAATTCAGAGCAATGGGGTCTGGGTCACCTCCAACCCCAACTGCTCCCCGGTGCTGTCCCTCCACTCGGACCCCTCAGCCCGGGATGGGCTGCAGCTGAGATCCTGCTAGGGCAGACACGGGGAGGGGAGGAAGGAGCTGGTGGTGATCACACCATGGGGGTTTTCCCACTAAAAATGATTGGGGCATCTTTAAGGCTTAAAGGGCCAGTGTCCTCACAGGCACAGTTTGAAAGGGTGGCAGCTGGGTCACCTGATCATGCAGGGCGCATCTGGTTTGGCATCCTGCTGCACTCAGTGTCCTGAGCATGCACCCAAGACGCCCTTGGTCCACACTTTAGCCCCCCCACACCCTGGGGAACGGGGAGGAGGCTGCCCTCCCTCTAGAGAGGTGCCCGGCTCGAGGTGCCCATGGCCTATGGGAGGTCTGCAAAGAGTCGGAGAGGACCGTTCCCTCCCCACGACCAAGAGGGTTCCAGCCTCCTAGGGCCGTTGTGCAAGCAATTGCTGACTGCCTTTGCCCCCACAGAGTCAGAGCTCGGGGGAAGAGCTAGATGGGTCTGGAGAGAGGGGTGACGGGACTGACACCCCAAGTGGCTGAGGGATTCCCCCAAGACCTCCTCTCCTTTACCCCCCCAGTGCAAACATGCGCGCGCGCGCACACACACACACGCTAACACACACACACTCCTGCCAGATCCCCCCGACGTGCAATCGCACATACAAGTGTGCACATGCACAACTCCCTCAGGGAGACACACTCATGCCCACGTGCACACCACCAACATGCCATCGCACACTAGCATGTGCACAAGCACTGCCCCATGGGGAGACGCACTCACACCACATGCACAACATGCCATCGCATACTCACATGTGCACAAGCACTGCCCCACGGGGAGATGCACTCACACCACATGCACACCCCCAACATGCCTTCGCACACTGTCATGCGCACAAGCACTGCCCCACAGGGAGATGCACTCACGCCCAGGTGCACAGCCAGCGATGCCCGCTCCTACCCAGCCATGCATTCCCACCCCCAGGGAGCCAAGCGCACAGGCCCGGGTCCTGTGCTTGCTCTCCATACCATGGCTGTGGGCTTGACTCCTCTGCCTGACTCAAGCTCCCCTGACACAGGGTGCAGGCCTCCCCCCTGCCCAGCTAACAATGAGCCTTGAAATCTCTGAGCAAGCAGCCCTGGGGAAGCGGCTCTCCTTGTGAATGGCAATGCAGAGCTGTGAGGGGCTGTGGGGGCAGCCTCCCCCACGTGCCTGCGTCAGGAGGCTCCTACGCCCCAGCCGGCTCCTAGCACGCTCCTCTCTCCTTCAAGGGACAGGCTGAGTTGGAGTCCACCCGAGCACCCCTCCCCCTGAGAGATGCCTGGTCCGGGCTAAATCCTAGGATTGTGATGGCTCCTGGGATCAGCGGCAGGAGGCATTTGGGGTCTGCCCAGAATTTCACTGGACAGTCCCTTGCCTGCCCGGCCCAGCTCCGGGCCCAGAGCCCAGTGCATCCTGGGGCGGGGAGGGGAGAGGCCCAGGGAGCCTGCCCCCGGAGCAGCACACTGGGCCAGAGACAAGACCAATTTCACCGGGGCCTGGAGAAGAGCCGGGGAAAGGGGCTGAGAACTAGCCAGAGTGGGGCGAGGGGCAAGTGGCGGGGTCTGCTAGCGAGGGAAGGCCGTGAGCCTGCCGAGGGAGTCATGTAGCTGCCGAGCGCCATGGACAGAAAGAGCAGAACACGTCAACATTTGCTGCCCGTGAGCCTGGCCAGGCTGCGGGGGAGTCTCCTGACGGGGCAGGGGGAGCCCCTGGCTTTGACTAGACGATACAGGCCAAGAGCTTGCCAAGGGACCGGGGATCTGAGCTGTGCCTGGAGAGGCCTCAGAGGGGCCAGACCTGGCCTGGTTTCCAAGAGGGCTGAGCAGCCACCTGCTGAGAAACCAACCCCTTGGTTGTCTGTTAGTCTATAAGGTGCCACAGGACTCTTTGCTGCTTTTACAGATCCAGACTAACACGGCTACCCCTCTGATACTCAACCCCTTGGGGCCATCTGCAGGTGGAATCCTGGCTGGCGTACAGGGTATAATCCTGCCCCTCCCGCCTCCTGGGTGGGGCCTCCCCTTGGCCTGCCCGACTCAGTCTCCCACCCCCTGCAGACTGGTACTAAGCCACCAGCCCTCCAGGTCAGCAGGGAGTCCCCTGCCTCTCTCCAGACAGGACCCCTGCTGGACAGAGATGCCAGGTGGCCAGATAGGACCCCGCTCCTTTGCCCGCTGGGCATCACCCTGATCCTGGGGGGCAGGGGCAGGACTCACGTGACATTCCCGGCGTAGTGCTTGATGCGGAAATCCCGGCCAAACTCCATGGATTTGTCGGTGGCGCAGAGCTGCGAACACACGGTGGGCTGAGCCGGGAGGGCACAGACGGCCAGCAGGCCAGTACCCCATACTCTGATACCCCTGCCCTGGCATGGGGAAACAGCCCCTGTCCTCATGCCTTGCACCACCCCTTCCCCCCCATGCCCCAGCAATCCCCCCTCCCACCCAGTGCCAGGCCAACGAACCAGGCAGCCCCACAAGGTGCCAGCATACCCAGAATGCACAGTGAGCAGCCCTCCGGCCCCCACTCAGGGGAGAGGAACCTCCCACCCCTCCAGCCAGAAGCACTGGGGACTGTGGGGGAGGGGGGGCACTGGCTTGGAGGGGTTAAGGTTACAGGAAGGTTAAACTTGCTTTGCTCCTGCAGAATCCAAGGAGCTCCCCGAGACGGCCCCGCCAGCCCGGAAGAGCCTCTCCCTCCCAGCAGGACCCGGTCTCCCTCCCGCTCCTGAGCCCTTTGTCTTCCCCCCAATGGGCAGCCCAGCCCCTGCCCGTCTGAGACCGGACCCTGGGGTGCCCGCGGGGCGTTACCTTGCGGCTGGTGTAGTGGGGGTGCTTGCCCAGCTTGGTGTTCATTGACTCCAGGAACATGGCGTCCGTGACCTGGCCCCCAGTCAGGCAGGCCTCGTCCAGGATGGAGATGATGCCCTTGTGCGGCTGCTCCACCAGGTCCACGATGATCTGGTTGTTGAAGTACTCGATCTGCGAGGGGGGAGGCAGAGGTTACCAGGCACGGCCCTGGGGGAGCTCTCGGGGTGACCCCCATGCTCGGGGGCCCTCAGCGAACAACGGCACCCCTGAGCCGGGCGCGGGGGGAGCCTCCGTCGGGTCCCCCAGACGACAATGTCGCTGGCTCAGAGCAGGGCAGTGGGGACGCAAGCGCAGCAGCAGGCGGGAGGCGACTCCCCAGCAGGCGAGAGCTCCCTGGGGCAGAGCTCATGGCCCAGCACCAGGCCGTGTGACCCAGCACCCCTGGCAGGAGTGGCCCTCGCTGTCTGCCCCTGGCCCTGGGTGATGGTCATGCAGATTGCTGGGAGGGGCCCTTCCAGACGGTCCTCTGGGCAGGGACCCACCAACCCAATGGGGCGCTGTACCCCCATGCTGCCCTCTGGGCAGGAACCCCTCCCCCACTGTATGGGGCACTGGCACTCCCACGCTGCCCTCTGGGCGGGGACCCCCCTCCCCAGTGGGGTGCTGTACCCCCACGCTGCCCTCTGGGCAGGAACCCCTCACCCTCCCCCATTGCACGGGGCACTGGCACCCCCACACTGCCCTCTGGGTGGGGAACTCCCACCTCAATGGGGCACTGCCACTCCCATGCTGCTCTCTGGGTGGGGAACTCCCATTCCAATGGGGTGCTGCCACCCCCACACTGCCCTCTGGGCAGGCACCCCCCATGGGGCTCTGGCACTCACATGCTGCCACTCAATGCCTTCCCGCTGATACTCCTCTTGCTCCTGCCTCAGGATCAGTTCGATGAACAGCTGCTGCAGCTTCTCGTTACAGTAATTGATGCAGAACTGCTCGAAGCTGCAAACCACCAAAGTGCACGAGTCTCATAGTCTGTACCCCTGGCTCCCTGGGACTGGGGTCTCCCTCACTCCATGCCCCCTTCCCCATCCCTCCACCTTACCCTATGCAGCACCCCACCTCGCACTCTGGAGAACACACTGGGCTCCTGGGCCAGGGCTGGCTGGACGTGCTGCTACCCCATGCCTAGAACCAAGGAAGGATTTGGTTCACAGGGGTGGGACTGAAGGATCCGCTCCACGCTAACCCCCCGGGCAGGTGTGCTGCATCTTTCAAACAAAGCACTTTGCATATCACTGCAATGCAGCTGCCTCTGGGCTGGAATGCAACAGCTTCTGCACAGCGCACAGGAACAAGGCACAGGAGTTCAGGGGAGCAGTGAAGAAGCCACCACAGCAACTCAAAATGCGCAGGAAACACCTGGTGGCCAAATCGCAACCCCAGCTGAAGCTGGATCCGTGTGAACCCCTCAGCTCTCACCTGTAGTCCACGGGCCCTGGGTGGCAGCACCTTCACCGTAGCCCTCTCTAGGAAGCACAGCAGCCCCTAGCCCCACCAGCACCTTCCCTCCTGAGTGACCCAGCCCCACATGGCCCTGCTTGCATGGGGGGAGCGGGGGCCAAGACTGGGATCAAGCTCTCAGTGCACTGCACAGTCCCCGGCTCTCCCCTGAACCGGGTCCGGGAGCAGCAGTGAAATGGAGCCACCATCCAGCTCAGCTGATTGTTCCCCTGAGACCAGCAACCTGCCCTCCTTGCTCTCCCTCTCCTCCATGCCCAGCCCCAAAGCCTCTGGAGCTGCCAGGTCTGGAAGGGCCCAGCTCCTACACCCGCCCCCTCGTACCTCTGCACGTCAACAGCTGCACGCTATCCTGAGCCATTGGCCCTGGCAACCTGCCCCGCTCCCTCTCCCCCCTAGTCCAGGATCGAGCCATAGCAATTCAGCCCTAAGCGTGACCCCAGCCCCGGTGCATGTTGGGAGAGGAGGCGGTGGGTAGGGCTGGGTCCTGCTGGGCCAGCCTCCAGCCAGGCTGGCTGCGTGGCCCGAGGTGGCTGGCTGGGCTCTACCTGTTGCTGTCGAAGATCTCGAAGCCGTAGATGTCCAGCACGGCGATGACGGTGTTCTTGCCATGGAGCCGGGCGTCGTAGTTCTTTACCTCGATGACGGTGTTGATGCGCCCCACGATCCAGCAGAACAGCCGCTCGTAGATGGCCTGTGGGGGGGGGGAAACGCCGTGAAGCAGGAAGTTCCCCCCGACAGCTAGTCCTAAACTCCTTCCACCAGGTGTGGGGCGCTGTACCTTTCAGGAGCAGGTGTGCTTAAGCCACGCCCTCCGGGGAGGCGGGGACAGGTGGTCACTGGGACATGTGGGGGAGGCTGATGTGCAGGTTTCACTACTGCCCCCTGCTGGGTGAAATGTCATGGCTGTGCAACTCTACTGCCATCTAGTGGCTGCTGTCGGATATAAGCCTTAACCCTACTGCAGGACGGGGTGCACCTTAAGCCCAGGGGCTGTGGGGGGTTTGCAGCTGAAGGCTCTGGGTTTGATCCCCACTGCTGCCCTAGTGTGGTATAACCAGCCACGTCCACATGGCTGCAGCCATGGAGCTGTCTGGAGCGGCTGACCCTGGGAAGGGCTTTGAGCAGCTCCTGGCCTGTGACCCTGGCCTGTTTCTATCCACACTCTTCACCCCAGGCTCCCTGACACTGCAGCCCGGGTGTCTTGGATGGGGACGAATGTGGGGTACGTCAGAACAGCCCCATTCTGGGCTGTGGGGCCGGCTGCTCTCAGTTTAGTGACCTCATTTAACTCGTCCCCATCAGCATGGGATGGCAAACTAGCCAGGGTGCCACAGGCCCAGCGCAGAGTGGCCAGAGCTGCCCAGTCCCTTGTGGGCAGGGTGACGGTCACGGAACAGGGGAAGCCTGCCCCACAGCTGGCTGGCTTGGAGAGAGAGAGAATCCGATACGTAGCTGGGGGCGAGCATGACTCCCACGAGCTCACGTGTACCAGCTGGGAGCCTGACCCCGAGCAGGCAGTGATGGGGAAGGCAAGGGGGCGGCTAGGCAAGGGGACCTGCGGGGCATCAGGGCGATCGGAAGGAGGACACTGGAGGTCACAGAGGGGCAGGGGGGCTCGGCAGGCCCCGGTTCCCAGCTCCTCTACCCCTTTACCTTGGCGCAGGCGTCCCTGGCATAGTTGGCTTCCTTGGCGCTGTGACCCTTCTCGATGACCTCCCCGCCGCCTGTTGCCACCGCACGGTACAGCAGGGTCCTCAGCAGGCTCTCCGGCTGGGTGGAGGTCAGCTCCGCCAGCTGGGAGACCAGCTCCCTGTTCTCTATCGCTACGGCATCTCCCTCGGCAACGAAACTCACGTTGCCCTGGAAATCCATCGAGAGAGACACAGTCAGCCGGGAGAGGGCACCAGCGTCCCCCTGCACGGGCCTGAGCTGGGGGAAGCCACCGGTGCCCCATGGACACTGGGACATAGAATTTACTCCAGTGTTTAACCACCCCGACAGTTAAGAAGTTTTTCCTAATGTCCAACCTAAACCTCCCTTGCTGCAATTCCCAGGACACAGAACGCACTGGCATAGCTGGCCTGGCTCTACAGAGTCAGCGTGAAGGCCCCATCACCAGGACTTGGTTGTATGCATGGCCACAGTAAGGCGGGTCAGGTCACTGCACTGCCCGAGGCTAGGCTGGCCAGGTGCCCAGTTTTCGACCAGAAAGCCTGGTTGAAAAGGAGACCTGACAGTGTCTGGTCAGATCTACTGACCGGACACCCAATGTCCGGTTACAGTGGCTGGGGGAGGTGGGAAGGTGCCAGGTCACCACCCAGCCAACCCCTACTCAGCTGGGGCCACCTCCTACCTGCGTCAGGCAGCTGCAGTTCCTAATCCCAGCTCTGCAGGTGGGTCCTTCCTGACCCAGGTGCAGGGCTGGGGTGGGCGGGGAAGCAGCGAGCCACGGGGAGAGCAGGAAAGAGGACTGAAAGCGGGCGGGGCCTCAGGGGGGAAGAGATGGGGTGGGGGAACATTCCAGAACTCCTGCTGGGGTGTCTGGTTTTTAAATATTTCAAAGTTGGCAACCCTACTGGAGTCCCCCGCAGTCCCCGGGCCCAGCCGGGTGAGCTGGGGACAGGGCCGTGAGGAGCGGACACTGCTCGGTGTAGCTCAGACCTCCCGATTATTGTCACGCATGGCACCGTACATCCGTGGGCCCATGTCTGCATGCAGTGAGGTTGGCAGCTGGGCCATGGGCAGGGCCCGTTCCAGAGTGCTACTAAGTGCCCTCATGAAGGCTAACCTCCTGCCAAGCACCCACAAGCTCCGCTCCCAGGGTCCTGCAAGACTCAATCCCAACCCACCCGCCTCCCAGAGAAGAGGTGCTGGCTTCCTGGGCCGTCGGGTGCTGGGCCCCGATCTGCTGCCCAGGTGGGGTGGCTGGCCCGGGCATTCCCCCAGGGTGCCCGGAAGGATGAAGTGCATTTCCCTTGAGCCCACTGCCAACCAGCCTGGCATGTGTTTGGCTGGGTAGCAGGGCAGGCTCCAGGGGGCAATGCTCTGGGAGGATCCCCTCCAGATTTCTGCCCACAACTTTGGAGCAACTTGAAGAAATTCCTCCCCACTCCAACGAACCTGGGCCAGGTGTGACACCGAGCTCAGCACAGGCTGGGCAGGGCTGTGGGAACCGAGCCCTAGAAATGGGTGTGCGTACCCCAAACTGACCCAGCCCCTATCTCTGCCATGGGCCCCACCAGAACCCTGCCCCAAACTGACCCTGCCCCCATCTCTGCCATGGGCCCCACCAGAACCCTGCCCCAAACTGACCCTGCCCCCATCTCCGCCACGGGCCGAACCAGAACCCTGCCCCAAACTGACCCTGCCCCCATCTCTGCCACGGGCCCCACCAGAACCCTGCCCCAAACTGACCCCGCCCCCATCTCCGCCATGGGCCGAACCAGAACCCTCCCCCAAACTGACCCCGCCCCCATCTCTGCCACGGGCCGAACCAGAAACCTACCCCAAACTGACCCAGCCCCTATCTCTGCCATGGGCCGAACCAGAACCCTGCCCCAAACTGACCCTGCCCCCATCTCCGCCACGGGCCCCACCGGAACCCTGCCCGAAACTGACTCTGCCCCCATCTATGCCATGGGCCCCACCCGAACCCCACCCCAAACTGACCCCACCCCATCTCTGCCACGGGCCGAACCAGAACCCTGCCCCAAACTGACCCCACCCCATCTCTGCCATGGGCCGAACCAGAAACCTGCCCCAAACTGACCCTGCCCCCATCTCCGCCATGGGCCCCACCAGAACCCTGCCCCAAACTGACCCCACCCCATCTCTGCCACGGGCCCCACCAGAACCCTGCCCCAAACTGACCCTGCCCCCATCTCCGCCACGGGCCCCACCGGAACCCTGCCCGAAACTGACTCTGCCCCCATCTATGCCATGGGCCCCACCCGAACCCCACCCCAAACTGACCCTGCCCCCATCTCCGCCACGGGCCCCACCAGAACCCTGCCTGAAACTGACCCTGCCCCCATCTCTGCCATGGGCCCCACCCGAACCCCACCTCAAACTGACCCAGCCCCTATCTCTGCCACGGGCCCCACAGAAACCCACCCCAAACTGACCCCGCCCCCATCTCTGCCACGGGCCCCACCAGAACCCTGCCCCAAACTGACCCCGTCCCCATCTCTGCCACGGGCCCCACCAGAACCCTGCCCCAAACTGACCCCGCCCCCATCTCCGCCACGGGCCGAACCAGAAACCTGCCCGAAACTGACCCCACCCCCATCTCTGCCATGGGCCCCACCCGAACCCCACCCCAAACTGACCCAGCCCCCATCTCTGCCACGGGCCGAACCAGCACCCTGCCCCAAACTGACCCCGCCCCCATTTCTGCCATGGGCCGAACCAGACCCCTGCCCCAAACTGACCCCGCCCCCATCTCTGCCACGGGCCGAACCAGAACCCTGCCCCAAAATGACCTCGCCCCCATCTCTGCCATGGGCCCCACCAGAACCCTGCCCCAAACTGACCCCACCCCCATCTCTGCCACGGGCCCCACCAGAACCCCGTCCCAAAGTGCCCCTGCCCTCATCTCTGCCATGGGCCGAACCAGAACCCTGCCCCAAACTGACCCGGCCCCCATCTCTGCCACAGGCCGAACCAGAACCCTGCCCCAAACTGACCCTGCCCCCATCTCTGCCATGGGCCCCACCAGAACCCTGCCCCAAACTGACCCTGCTCCCATCTCTGCCATGGGCCCCACCAGAACTCTGCCCCAAACTGACCCCACCCCCATCTCTGCCATGGGCCCCACCAGAACTCTGCCTCTATCTCTGCCACAGGCCCCACTGGCACCCCACCCCCAATTGACCCCACCCCTCGTCTCTGCCATGGATTGACTCAGCACCCCATCCCAAACTGACACTGCCCCCCCCCCACCATGGGCCGAACCAGCACCCTGCCCCAAACTGAGCCAATCCCCCATCTCTGCCATGGGCTGATCCAAATTCCGATCCGGGGGGCCTTGTGCCCAGCCCTGGACCACACTCCTGCAGGAACATCCTGGTTGGTCAGACACCTCCCTGGGCACAGGGGAAGGGATGTATCCGCCGGCCAGGCCATCGCTTACCAGGTGTAAAATAGTAGCCAGGATCTTGTAGACTGAGTCGATCTCCTCCGGGCTGAAGCCGATCACCTTCATGGCGTCTGCCACGTCCTTGAAGTTGGACTGATCACTGGCCAGCAGCTGGGAGATTGGGTGGGGAGGGGGGAAGAGCAATAGAGAGATGAGCAGTTCCCAGCCTGGGGGAAGGTGCCAGCTGCATGGCCATGGAGTCCTCCATTTGGCCACAGTTCATGCTGGGCATCCTGCACCCACAGCCCCTCCCAGGGTGCCTGCCCCTGCCCCGGAGGAACCATCTCTACCGGCAAGGGGATCGCTCAGGCACCTTGGCCCACTCAGTCCTTGCCAGCAGCTACTGCCCATGGGTGCAGGGCCCTGGATCCACCGAGAACTGAGCTGAGAGCCAGCAAACTCATTTCACAAAGGCCACCAGGCAGCCAGGAGGTGAGAGTGAAACTGATGATCTACCTAGCGCCCATCACTGCAGTATCTGGCCCAGAGGTGAAAGGCTCAATGGCCCTCTGCCTGGCACCCAGGGCCCCCTCCGAGCTGTGTGCAGCAGAAGCCACGTCCAGCTGGATTTCTCCATGTGCTGCCTGCCCGCCTGCCCTGCGTTTCCTCTGTGCGATGCGGGAGAGGGACACAGAGAGGCGCCCAGTGAGGGGCATGGCCCACACTCAAGGCAGGGCTTTCTCCCTTCACGGTGCTGGATGCACATGAACCCGGGGACGCTTACAGACCCCTGCCCAGGAAGTGTGATTAGCCCCCCTATGGGGGACGGCCAGGGGTGAGGGGACGGGACTTCAGCCTAATGGGAGCCTGGTGTAAACTGTGTGGGTGCATTCGACAGCAGGTGGCTGCAGCCTCTACTGGAGTCAATGGGATCTGTGCTTGGTTACACCAGGGATGTGTTTGGTCCCGGAGTGTCCCAGCAGCTCCCTCCCTGCAGAGTGTTGAAGCTGCACCTGTCCGGGCGAGGAAAGACCACTGATCCGATCACCCAGTGGTGAGGCACCTGTTGGGAAGCCAGGGCTTTGCTGCATTGAGAGCCGGCTCCAGTGTGGAGCAGCAGCTCCCAGTCCCATTCCCCACGGAGAGCTACCCACCCAGCCCTGCCTTCTCCATTCCAATGCACAGGGGCAGGAAGATCCCTGGGCCCAAGTTTCCAAGGGACCAGTGATTTGCGGGGGGCCCCAACTTGAGACCCTTAGAGGGGCCTGAATCTCAGAGTGGAGGCTCAGCATTTGCCACAGACCAGGCCTGGGTCTCTGGGTGGGTTCCCAACAATTGAGCCCCCCAATCACCAGTCACTTGGGGAAGCCTGAGGAGCCTGGCGTGCTCCCCCCTTGCGTGGAATCGGGACTCACGTTGTTGCTGGCGCCCTCGCTCGTGAAGCGGTAGGCTGCAGGGTCTCTGCAGAGATGGAGGGAGGCCAGCTGAGCGTCCGAGGTCCCGAGAAGCAGCTGAGGGGGAGAGACAGGGCTGAGACCCCCTCGTACCCAGGGAATGCAGGGACAGCGAGGACCTGGGCCATGTCTGGCACTCGCTGCCTGGCAGCAGGGCTGTGGCTGGCCTCTGAAGGCAAGGGAGCTCGCTCAGCACAGCCGGGAGGGTGGGTGCTCCCAGGGAGCTGAGCCCCAGCGAAAGGATGGGGTGCAGGGTGGTGAGGTGTTGGCCGGCGAGGAGAAGCAGGACCGTGATGCCGAAGGTGGGAGGATACTGGCCTAGCAGAAGGGTGACCAGATGTCCCAATTTTACCTCCTGTGATGGAGTAGGGACCGTCTGTGTGGGGGATGGGAGAGCCTGGGATGTCTTTAGGTGGGGGACAGGATCTAAGCCTGTAACCTGAGCCAGGTAGGGGGGCGGGGGTCAGCACCTTTGCCCGGGAAGCTGGACAAAGGAAGGAGCTGGCTGGAGGAAGGGCAGTTCAGTTTCGGTTTAGGGCTGGGTGGCTGGAATTCAGGGAATCCGAAGCTGGGATCCAAGCACCCTGAACCCCCCAGAAGGACTTGATTGAGGGGTCCTGGTTGGGCCTCTAAGCTCTGCTGTAACCTGCATTCCTGTTGTCCAATAAACCATCTGTTTTGCTGGCTGGCTGAGAGTCACTGTGAGTCCCAGGAAGAGGGGTGCAGGGCCGGACTCCCCCACACTCCGTGACACCTCCCACCCCTTCCCGATTTTTCACACTTGCTGTCTGGTCACCCTACCTAGCAGCCTCAGCTCTGCCCTCCCAGCCCGACCTGTGGGGAGAGGGGGAAGGAGAGCCAGGAATGGCTGGGCCCCATCCTCGGGGCAGCTGATTAACGTGCTCCTTACTGAGCCAGGGCTGAGCGAGAGCCCAAGGAGGTGGGCGGCTGCAGTGTGCCAGAGATCGCGTGGTTCCGCAAGGTGACGGCACTCACTTCCCCGGCTCCTCTGAGTCACCGGCCTGCGGTTACCCGCCCGGGGCCCGGCTCACTATAAATAAGGGACGCGCAGCAGCAGCGGAAGCCGCTGGGACATCGCTGGCAAGTCCCTGCGCCCAGCACAGCCCCGTTCTGCACCAAGGCCCCTGCAGCACCAGATTCCCTGGGCGAGCGGGATCCTCCTCTGCCCCCAGCCGGGCAGCAGCTGGGGCCTGGAGCGCACTGGCCACAGTCGGCAGGAAACCCACAGGATGTGCCCCAGCTTACTGCTGGGGGCGGGAAGCCTAGAGGCCCTGGCTGAAGCCGGACTGGCAGCGGGCCCCACTAGAGAGACCTGGGCGGGTTCTGGCGGCATTTCCCTCTGCTACTGATGGGCACACTTCCCATCTGTCAGTCGTCTTTACGTAATCACCTCCTTATCCCCTCCCCTTCCCCTAGGGAGCCAAAGCCTGCAGCCCCCTGGGGATCCCCCCACACCACGGACTGCCCCGTCGCCCAGGGTTCCCCCCGGCTCACCTGGTAGAAAGAGTGGAAGTTCCTCTCGCCCGGCTGCTGGTGGAGGATGCGAGACTAAAGGGAAAGCCCAGAGGAAGTCAGTGCCGGGAGGGGTCGCGTTTCGCAGCCCCAGGCCGGTCCTTGCTGCGCCCCATCACTGTGGGTCCCGCGCTGGCACACACAGCTCGGCCCCAGAAGCTAAGAAGTCATGGCCAGCTACCAGATTTGCTCCAAGCAGAGACAACGGGTTGGTGAGACCAGAGAAATCCCCTCGTCTCAAAGGACACACCGGTCCCTGGTAAAGGAAAGTCCACACCCAGAGCGCTGGCAGCCGGAACAGGGCCAATCCCACCCTGTGCCTCAGGGAGCCTCTCCGGCAGGACGGCCATTGTCTTCCCACCTAGCCCCCTTCTTTTGCTGCAGGATGAAACCAGCCCTTCAAAGTTCATGCAGCAATGTAGCAGTGTCCTGGCCTCGTGAGGGGGGTGGTAGGCCCCGCCGAAGTCCTGGCTACTGGGGACCATTCAAGAGCTGGTTCTTTTTTCAAGAGAGCAGAAGCATTAACTCCAGTGTCCTGGCTAAATGCTGGTGAGTCGCTACAGCCTGTCCGTTTCAACTCCCCATGCAGCATGGATCTAACAGCTGTCTTCCCTTCCTGCCCTAAGCTGGGGTGTGCACTATTAAATAGCTGCTGCGCTGCCCCCCAGAGGTGGCTGCATCGCAGTGAGGGGTGAGGCCATTTCTGTGTGCGCCATGCTTTGGGATGCAAGGCATCCTGGGAATGTCAGAGACTAAGGGCAGGCCTGGGAGGCAGTGGACCAGAATGGAGCCTGTCACTGAGAGGGGTGGAAGAACCAAACAGGAGACGCGTAAGACAGTGCCAGTAGAGCTCGCCGGAAGGGCTCGTTGCCATTCGGGGTGCACAGGGTCTAGGATACGTCACACTCGGGGAGCACCCTCCCTGGGGGGATCTCAAAGCACTTGACCAAGGCAGGTCAGTGTCCTTCTCTCCAGCAGGGGAAGTGAGGCCCGGCCATGATAGGGTTCTACAGCACGCCAGGGCCTGGCTCCTGACCCCCAGCCCACACCACTACACGACACTATCTCTAGCGTGAGCTCCCCTAGCAGGGCCGCAAGACCTCCAGGCCATCGGATGCTTAGGAGGTGATGGCCACTGGGCTGTCTCCGAGCCCAGCAAGGACTGGTACCACGCCTGGATGCACTCCCCCGACCACAGCAGGCTGCAGGCCCCAGACACCTCTCTCCTGCCATCTCTTTCCCTACTCCAGGGCCAGCCACAGGCACTGGCCTCCTTCCGGCAGCCCCCTCCATCTGAGATCTCTCAGTCCTTAGCTGAAATGTCAGAGCCCTCCCCAGCCGGGTCTGATAACCGAACAGGGCTGCCCGGCCTGGAAAGGGGCAGGCTGCCCTGTGATGGGAGGTCCTGGGGACCACACTAGCACACTGCGATTTCTAGGGTTTATCAGAGCCAGCTCAGGCCAGTCCAGAAAGGACAGCCCAGCTAATGCACCCCAGGATGGAGCTGAAACAGGAGGCTTCACATGTGGAGAACCAAGGCCTCTGCTCACCTTCAAATACAAACCAACGAGAAAGGAGTTGATTGCTCAGTGCTGAGGGATCTAGGGAGGGTCCCGGTGTTCGGTGTTCCCGAGGCCTGGCCCCGCCTGCTAGGTATTTCCCAGTGCAGCTAGGAGAGGGCCGATCTCTCCTGAAAGCTATGTTCTGCATCTGCTCCCCAGGCATGGACCTGCTCCAGGCACAGCCCATTGGGCCTCTCAGCCCTGCAACATCTCTGTCCCCCACAAGGTGAAGGGGTGACTTGATCCCAGCCTCTAAGTCCCAGCATGGGGAACAGATATTTAACAGTCTGACACCGTCGGATGGCTGGAAGTTGAAGCTGGACACATTCAGATTGGGAAGAAGGTGTCAGTTCTGGATGGTGAGAGTAATTAGCCATTGGAACAATCTGCCAAAGGCTGCGGTGGAGCCTCCATCACTGACAATCTTTCAGTCAAGACTGGAGATCTTTCTAAAACAGCGGTCGGGAACCTTTCACAAGTGCTGTGCAGAGTCTTCAGTAATACATTTTAATGTTTTGAGAAGGTCTCTTTCGATAAGTCTATAATATATAGCTAAACTATGGTTGTATGTACAGTAAATAAGGTTTTTAAAATGTTTAAGAAGCTTCATTTAAAATTAAATTAAAATGCAGAGCCCCCCAGACCAGTGGCCAGGACCCGGGCAGTGTGAGTGCCACACATGCCATAGGTTGCCTACCCCTGGGCTAAACATCTGCTCTGGGAATGACTGTGGGGCAGTCTCTGGCCTGTGCTAGCCAGGAGCTGAGTCCAGATGATCATGATGGTCCCCTCTGGCCCTGGGATCGATAAAGGACACATTGAGCTAATGGTGCTTGATTTAAGGAGGAACCAAGTCCTTCTGCCCCTTACCGCAGCCCGAGTTAAAAGGAGAGGAGCTCTTCCAACCCAGGGTGACGGCGCCTCTCTAGTGAGGGAGGAGGGGGCTCGAGGCTCATACCCCACCTGGAGGCACGGCCGGGTGAATTACAGCAAAGCCCGAGCTGTCTGCTGCCTCCCAGGCCTGCCCGTAGTCTCTGACATTCCCAGGATGCCTTTCATCCTCTCGGCCTCTTCCACCCGGACCCTGGGGCCCGACCCACACGCAAACCAGCTAGATGCTGCACCGCAAGGACACTGCTCCGAGCACTGGGCCCGTGGTGCCCACCTCCATCCTCTTCCCCCAGCAGTGCACGTTACCCGCACCCCCCCTGCCCTCCCCCCCCACTGCCCCTCCCTGCTCGGGCATACCGGAGGGGGCCCAGGGCCATACCTTCTCCAGGAGGTAGTTGTTGATGTGGCCGCCGGTGGGGTCCCCCTTGAAGTCGAAATTGATGTCCATGTACTTGCCGAAGCGGCTGGAGTTGTCATTGCGGTTGGTCTTGGCGTTGCCGAAGGCCTCCAGGACGCAGTTGGACTTGAGCAGCACGTTCTTCACCCTGGGCCGGGTGGGAAGCAATGAGGGGAACATCACGGGAGGGTCAGGCTGCATTACCCCCAGAATCGGCATTGGCGCGTCCATGGGCTTGCCACGAATGAGCCCCCCTCCTGTTTGCACCCAGGGACGATCTGCAGCACTTGCCACCTCCTAAGGATAGCGGCAGCTGTTCACAGGGAGGAAGGAACTTGACCAGGGTCACCCGACAGGTCATGGGCAGAGCTGGGAACAGAGACCAGGTCTCCTGAGTCCCAGTCCAGTGCACTGGCCGTGGCCTCCCAACCATGCCAGGATGCTGCTGTGACCTCTCACCTCTCCACCTCTTCTCTCTGGCTGGGGTTAGTGATGGCCGCTATGTACTGCATGATGTATTTACTGGCTTCCGTCTTCCCAGCACCACTCTCCCCTGCAAGACAGACAGACAGGATGGGAAGAGGACAGCAGGACGGGAGAGGCTTTGCTGCCCTAGGTTAATGCCCACTGCCCCTGGCACACGCCCGGGAGGTCAGAGGCCACTTGATAGCTCCCACATTAGGGGGTTGGTTTGCGACCCCGGTGGCTAGTGAGCTCAGGACTGGAGCACGAGCCTTCGGTGCCAGCACACCCTGCAGGAGGACAAGCCTCCACCAGCCATCCCTTGTGCCCAGCCCTGGCCTGGCAGGGCTCTGTCAGCTGGGTGGGGGCAGCTGAGGCTCCATGGCCTGTGCAGCCCTTGTTCCCATGCAGGTTTGCTGGTGATGGGCTGTCAGTATTGTGGCCACTAGGAATTGCCCTGAGGCTGCTGAACTCAGCTCACGGATGGCCAGGCATGGCCAACCTGGGCCATATTTGAACTGCTGAGCTTGCAGGGAAAGTGTGACCCCCAGCTGAGCAGGCGGGGGGTGGGAGCAAGGTGATGCCTGGGGGAGGAGGGAGGGCAATGCCAGAGCCATCTCTGCACCGCTGGCTGCCAAGGTGTCCTGTGGGCCAGGGCTAGCGAGTGCAGCACCATCAGCCCGATCCCAAGGGAACGTTTGTTCGCAGCCTGAAACTGCTCCAGATGACATTCAGAATGGAGAGGGGTAACTAGTTCCCCAAGGGTCAGTCCTAGGACCAATCCTATTCAATTTATTCATAAATGATCTGGAGAAAGGGGTAAACAGTGAGGTGGCAAAGTCTGCAGATGATACTAAACTACTCAAGATAGTTAAGACCAAAGCAGATTGTGAAGAACTTCAGAAAGATCTCACAAAGCTAAATGATTGGACAACAAAATGGCAAATGAAATTTTATGTGGATAAATGTAAAGTAATGCACATTGGAAAAAATAACCCCAACTATACATACAATATGATGGGGGCTAATTTAGCTATGAGGAGTCAGGAAAAAGATCTTGGAGTCATTGTGGATAGTTCTCTGAAGATGGCCACGCAGTGTGCCATGGCAGTCAAAAAAGCAAACAGGATGTTAGGAATCATTAAAAAGGGGATAGAGAATAAGACTGAGAATATTTTATTGCCCTTATATAAATCCATGGTACGCCTACATCTCGAATACTGCGTACAGATGTGGTCTCCTCACTTCAAAAAAGATATACCGGCACTAGAAAAGGTTCAGAGAAGGGCAACTAAAATGATTAGGGGTTTGGAACGGGTCCCATATGAGGGAAGATTAAAGAGGCTAGGCCTTTTCAGCTTAGAAAAGAGGAGACTAAGGGGGGATATGATAGAGGTATATAAAATCATGAGTGATGTGGAGAAAATGGATAAGGAAAAGTTATTGACTTATTCCCATAATACAAGAACTAGGGGTCACCAAATGAAATTAATGGGCAGCAGGTTTAATACAAATAAAAGGAAGTTCTTCTTCATGCAGCGCACAGTCAACTTGTGGAACTCCTTGCCTGAGGCTAGCACTATAACAAGATTTAAAAGGGAACTGTATAAATTCATGGTGGTTGAGTCCATAAATGGCTATTAGCCAGGATGGGTAAGGAATGGTGTCCCTAGCCTCTGTTTGTCAGAGGATGGAGATGGACGGCAGGAGAGAGATCACTTGATCATTGCCTGTTAGGTTCACTCTCTCTGGGGCACCTGGGATTGGCCACTGTTGGTCGACAGGTACTGGGCTAGATGGACCTTTGGTCTGACCCGGTACGGCCGTTCTTATGTTCGCTACGTGAGGGTTCCAGCTCAGGAGGGAGCCAAGACTAGAATTCTAGGAGGACGCGGGGTTGAGGGCTGGTCTAGCCAGGGCTGCTGCAGAATGGGCCTCAGACCACACAGGACAGGGGCAGCAGGGGGCCCTGGGCCAGGATGGAGGTGCTCGGCAGAATAGCGGGGGTGGGGGGCCAGCATGTCGAAGCGACGCGCCAAGGGCTGGCGCTGACAAAAATCACAGAGGAAGCAGGAGCCGGGATACATGCACCCACGTGAGTGCATGTGGGGGACAGACAGACAGACAGACAGAGGGCTCTGGCTGCCCCCGCCCACTCAGACCTGAGATGACGATGCAGGTGTCTTTGGCTCGGCGTTTCATGGCCTTATAGGCAGCGTCGGCCACAGCGTAGAGGTGCGGCGGCCGCTCGTACAGCTCTCGGCCCTGGTACTGCTCGATCACGTCCTTCCCGTAGAGCTGCGTCTGCTTGTAGGGGTTCATGGAGACCACCACCTCCCCGATGTAGGTGTAAATCCGCCCCATCTCAAACCTGCAGGAACCAAACCCACTCAGGCTACAAGGGAAATGCCGCGGCCACATGGCCTCTTGCATTGCCCCAGAACAAGAGCTGACCCTGGAGCTTTGCCTTCCAACAAATTCATACCCCCACTGCGTGGCGCTGCCCTGCCAGGCTATGGAGCAGCACCCCCTTAGGTACAGCCACCCTGCAGGGCACTGCCCATCGGATCCACGGAGCAGCACCCCCTATGGCACAGCCACCGCGCAGGGCGCTGCCTGTCAGATCCACAGAGCAGTGCCCCCTACGGCACAGCCACCCCGCAGGGCACTGCCCGTCGGATCCATGGAGCAGCACCCCCTAAGGCACAGCCACCCTGCAGGGCACTGCCCATCGGATCCACGGAGCAATGCCCCCTACGGCACAGCCACCGCGCAGGGCATTGCCTGTCGGATCCACAGAGCAATGCCCCCTACGGCACAGCCACCCTGCAGGACACTGCCTGTCAGATCCACGAAGCAGCGTTCCCTACGGCACAGCCATCCCGCAGGGCACTGCCCATCGGATTTAAAGAACAGCGCCCCGTACAGCACAGCCACCCTGCAGGGCACTGCCCGTCAGATCCGCGGAGCAGCACCTCCTACGGCACAGCCACCCCGCGGGGCACTGCCCATCGGATCCACAGAACAGCGCCCCGTACAGCACAGCCACCCTGCAGGGCACTGCCCGTCAGATCCGCGGAGCAGCACCTCCTACGGCACAGCCACCCCGCGGGGCACTGCCCATCGGATTCATGGAGCAGCCCCCCCTACGGCATAGCCACCCTGCAGGGCACTGCCCGTCGGATCCGCGGAGCAGCACCCTCTATGGCACAGCCATCCCGCAGGGCACTGCCCATCGGATCCACGGAGCAGCGCCCCCTACGGCACAGCCACCCTGCAGGGCACTGCCCATCGGATCCGCGGAGCAGCACCTCCTACGGCACAGCCACCCCGCGGGGCACTGCCCATCGGATCCACGGAGCAGCACCTCCTACGGCACAGCCACCCCGCGGGACACTGCCCATCGGATTCACGGAGCAGCGCCCCCTACGGCACAGCCACCCTGCAGGGCACTGCCCATCGGATCCACGGAGCAGCACCTCCTACGGCACAGCCACCCCGCGGGACACTGCCCATCGGATCCACGGAGCAGCGCCCCCTACGGCACAGCCACCCTGCAGGGCACTGCCCGTCGGATCCGCGGAGCAGCACCCTCTATGGCACAGTTACCCTGAAGGGCACTGCCCATCAGATCCACGAAGCAGCACCCCCTATGGCACAGCCACCCTGCAGGGCACTGCCCATCAGATCCACGGAGCAGCGCCCCGTACGGCACAGCCACCCTGCAGGGCACTGCCCGTCAGATCCACGGAGCAGCACCCCCTATGGCACAGCCACCCTGCAGGGCACTGCCCATCAGATCCACAGAGCAGCGCCCCCTACGGCACAACCACCCCGCAGGGCACTGCCCATCGGATCCAGGAAGCAGTGCCCCCTACGGCACAGCCACCCTGCAGGGCACTTCCCTTCAGATTTACGGAGCAGCACCCCCTATGGTACAGCCACCCTGCAGGGCACTGCCCATCAGATCCACGGAGCAGTGCCCCTTACGGCACAGCCACCCCGCAGGGCACTGTCCATCTGATCCATGGAGCAGCACCCCCTATGGCACAGCCACCCTGCAGGGCACTGCCCATCGGATCCATAGAGCAGTGTCCCCTATGTCACAGTTACCCTGCAGGGCACTGCCCATCTGACCCACGGAGCAGCGCCCCTGTCATGGTGTCCTTGGGTGATGCTCTGGAACTGCTCCCCACCAAGCCAGTCAGGACTTTGGGGAGCCTCCTCTCCCTTGGAGCAGACTTGTTCAGGGCAAGAAGCTCACACAGCTTCACCTCCTGGGTCTCTCCTTGGAGCATTCAGCATCCTCTGCCCTCCGTGCGCTTCCCACAGCGAGTCCACCCCAGCGGGGTCCTGGGGAAGCCACCGGGTTCTGCACCCCCACTTTGCAATCAGACGTGACTCTCAGCCAGCCAGTAAAACAGAGGTTTATTCGATGACAGGAACAGGGTCTAAAACAGAGCTTATAGGTACAGCGAACCGGACCCCTCGGCCGGGTCCATTCTGGGGGGCAGTGAGCCAGACCCCCATGTCTGCACTTCATTCCTTGTCCCCAGCCAGCTCCAGCCTAACAACGCCCCCCAGCCCCTCCTCTCTGCTCAGCCCCTTTCCCGGGCCAGGAGGTCACCTGATCCCTTTGTCTCCAACACCTTCAGCTGGCACCTTTGCAGGGGAGGGGCCCAGGCCATCAGTTGCTAGGAGACAGAGTGTCAGGCATTTAGGTGCACTGGCCCTTTGCTCTGCCAGATACTTAAGAACTGCCATGGGGACACTGAGGCACCAACACAGTATTCAGAGCAAACATTAAGAACGTTCCCAGTTCGTCACAGCCCCTTACGGCACAGCCACCCCGCAGGGTGCTGCTAGACTCCCTGACGGATGTATACTGCCAACAGAGCTTCTTGTACCTTCCCGCGAAGCAGCTGGCTCCGGCTCTGCTGGCAACAGGGTTCTGGGCTGGCTGGACCCCGCTCTGATCCAGCCTGGCAATTCCCATGTTCCCCTCTCCAGAGTTCAGCCCCCTCCATTGACCAACTACCCCACTCCCTGATCAGCAGCATTCCTAGGCTGAACTCCAGAGCCAGCATGGGGCTCACACCGGGCCACTGCACTCACGGCTGGCCCCTCCATCCCTGCCCGTGGGAACAGCCTGTTCACCAGCGACCTCGCTGAGTCAGAGCTGGCCACTGGGTTGAGACTGCCCCAGCTGCCATGGGTCTGCGGTTCTGTGGGGATTGGTACCATGCTCCGTTTGGCACCTTGGTACCGCTCACCCGGTGTCCCTGCTCCTAACCCAGCAGTGGGCAGTGCTCCACCAGGCATGCAGATGGGGCACCCCATTCCCATGGGAGCTGAGCTCCCCTTTAAAAATGGTTCTAGCCCTGGGGGTTGGGAGGAGGGGCCTTCTGAGCTGCAGTCAGTGGGCAGGTGGGGTACACATCGAGGGGGGGGGGATTAATCCAAGGCATTAGGGATTGACAATAGCTGGGTGCAGCTAGACGAGCTCGCTCTGTCACAGTGACAGGGGAGAGGTTGGCACGAGGAGGGGACGGGCGGATGAGGGGCCTGGAAGTGCTTCGCACTGCAGTTCTCTGCAGGCCTGGCTGCCTTGGCGCTCGGCCTGCCTCGCACGCGGCCCTTCACGTGGCCTTTTGTGCTTGAAATTAGCAAGGCATCGCGGGGTGTCCCATTCGCACTTCTTACCGCATGGCGCGGCCGCACTTCACACGAGGCCAGTCTCCAGGCACCACCGGCATGCTCCTGACCCCGGCTGTGACCCATCTCTAACCGGACCTAGCCAGGGTGCACCAGGCATGTTCCTGCTCTCCTGGCCCCCTGGAGCCATCCGTTGTCTCTTGGTTCTTATGGGGAGCCCGCTCCCATGGCCTCCGAGCCCTTACCCGAGTTCTGCAGGGCCCCATCTGCCCGGAGTGGGTCTGTATGGGAGGGAGGGAGTGGACTGTTGCTAAGGGTGGGCTCCACAGACAAGGTCCCAGTAGACACCGAATCCATCCAAGGGGTTGCTGATGGATGGGGCTGTCCCACTTGCAGGCATGCTGACCTATCAGGGAGAGAGGAGAGCTACGCAGGGGTGGCTTATCCCACATCCTGCAGTTGTGGCTTCTCACTCCTTCCTCTGAAGCAGCTGGCGCCGGAGACAGACCAGACTACACACGCCTTGGGTCAGATCCAGCCCAGGTCCCTATGGCTAGCACGGACAACAGTCAGCACATTCTGATGGACTGCAGCCTCTCCAGGATGCGTACGGGTCAACGGAGTGCAAAGGCTTCTGGGACACTGAGGGGGGCCGAGGATTCTGGCGTCGCAGGAGAAGGATGGCTTGGGGGCTCCAGGAGAGGCGTGTGTCGGGAGGGGGAGCCTGCTCTGCAGTGGGGAAACCAGCTCTTTCTTGTAAACAGGAGGAGAGCCAGGAACTCCCTCCCTGTGAGAACTCGGCCAGCCCGGAAGGGTGTGACTCAGAGCAAACCTGGCTGCTCCCCACCTGCCAGCTCTGTGCCTCAGCAGGAGGACAGGCACCAGGAGAGAAGTGAGAGCCGGGTCCTGACCTGGATGTCTTGGCCACTGCCGCAAGCAATCTGGAGAAGAGCCCCGGCACTCCATAGTGGCAGCCACCAGTGCACCCACACGCTGCTACCATGCAGGGCTAGCTCTCCTGTGCCTGGCTCCAGAGACTCAGGCCGCATAGTCTGGGTAACAGATCTCCCTGTCCCAGGTCCTTCATCTTCTGGCCCTTTATCCAGGGAGCTCCCCGGTCACCTGGTCCAGCAAGCACTCCCTTGCCTCCCTGCTGTGGGCAATTTCTCCCAATTGCCCACAGGGCTCTTCCATTAAGCTCCTCGCCACCTCCTTCTCCCGGTGTGTCCGGTTGGTCTGAGTAGCCCCTTCCTGGCTTCCAAGCCTCATTATCTCCTGACCCTAGCTGCAATCCCATCTCTAACCAGAGTGCACCTCTTCTGTCCCAGGAGACCTGAGACTCAAAGGTGCTCAGTGCCCCAGGCCAGGGAGGATCTCCTTCAGCTGCAGCAGTATGAGGGGCTTGTGATCCAACACACAGCTGAGCGGATCTGGTACACACTAGCCAGGATGTAACACAGGGCCGTTGCGTTCCACCAAGTCCAGCCCACTGCATAGCTGTTTTTCCAGGGCTGGTTGCCCTGTGCAGAGCGTCCAGGCCCTGCAGAGCCTCTTGCTCAGGGTGGCCACACAGGAGTCATGGGTGGCAGCCAGCCCTGATGGAGCCGGTGGGATATCGGCACAGACAGCAGTGCCGGTTTGATGGGGGAGCCCAGAGAAGAAATGATGGCATCCCAAGGGAATCCCCTGGTCCAAGGTGGAAAGCACAAGGACCTGGCTGAGTTTAGAGGAAGAGGATGAGTGGATGTGTGTGGGGGGAGGGGGGAGTTGGAGGGAAGGAAGGGAGATGATCTGTCCCCCCAAAATCCTAAAGCCAGCATGGGTGGGATGATGACACATTACTGACACCTGGATTCTATGGTAGGAACATTCCCTTTCTATGGGAAATAGAATAGTGGGGACAATCAGCTCCCCAGCGGCTCAGCCGGAGCATCAGGCAGGCAAGGAGCCGCCTTAGCAAAACCAACAAGGGTGATGCTTAAGGCAGAATCAACGGTGGCACCTTTGAGCATTGTCACATATGGCTGACCCTCTGGTATGGAGAAGCTAGATGGGGAGCTGCTGTCCTCCCTGCCTCATGACAGAAGAGCAAGGGATTGAAATGTGGCAAATCCAAAACAGATGCGAGGAAACAAATGTTCACACAAAGCATAATGAGCCAGTGGAACTCATGGCCACAGGAAGTTGTTGAGGCCATTTTAAGGAAGGGGAGGTTATGGAGAACATCCAATGTTATCACAGTGCACCTAGGACCAGACTGGAGCTCTTCCAAGCTCTGCTCCCAAAATAAGCTCCACCTATCAGCATTACCAAAATGAGAACTCATTTTCAGAATCCAATCATGGACCTCATGGCATCACTGGGCTCTTTGGGCCTAGCTCCCTGAGTAGGAAAAGTGAAGCTGCGGCACCTAACCAACACCACCCAAATGAGACACTGTCACTAAGTGAAGCATGCTGCCCGCAACCCTCCGGCTCCATCCTTACACAGGGGATGAAATAGTTCAGTGTTGTCATATCAATTATCATCACGGGACAACTGAGTTATCTGCTGCCCGAGATGAGTGGGAAAGTTCACACCTCTCCGAGACAGTCTCTGCCAGACTCAGCTCTGCACAGCTTACACTCGGATCACGATTTTGAGGTTTTCTTTGCAGCCAGAAATGCTTGAGAAGGCCTTTGTTTAAAAAAAGGAAAGCACAGATTCTGGAGAACAAGCCTGCCATTTCAGAGCAGGGCCGGCAGGCGTATGATGGCTGTTTCGAAGCCTTGCCATTGATGCTTAAAAAGAGATCTGGAAGGGCTCGGACCCCTCCTGCTCCAGGATCAAAGCCAACCTGTAACTATCAGAGGTCAGGTATGAGACCTGGCCGGGGAGGGGAGGAGATTATCCCATCTCAGCTGCTGCATTGTTCTTACACCTTCCTCTGAGGCAGCTGCTGCTGGCTCTTGCCAGAGACAGGATCCTCTGGACTAGCTGGACCTTGGCTCTGATCCAATTGCTGGGGCTGCAGAAGCTACTCAAAGGACACTTCACCAGAGATTGGGGAGACAGTGCTTACTGAGAGGTCAGCAGGAAGCACCAGACTAGGACACACGAGGTGGGGTTCTGAGCCCACCTGTGTTCCTGACACATTGTGGGAATGTGGGGAAATCCCTGCCCTGCCTCAGTTTCCCCATCCATAAAAGGGGGATCATGATACTGAGATGCCTCCCAGGGGAGGGGTTAGAGGATTTGTTAACTGCAGCTGCGATGCTTTCTCAGCCAGCTGCCTTGAAGCCAGGGCTGGGAGAGCTCAGAGCTGTATCTCAGACACACTCCCGAGGGGGACACAGAAGGGAGGGGACACAAAGGAACATGCTGCCAACAAGTGAGCTCAGTTCTGGGGGTTGGTTAAAGTCCCAAAGGGACCAGAAACAATGGCTGACAAGCATGCAGCTGACAGGGCTATAGGGCCCATGGCCCAGCCAGTTCAGCTGGCGACGCAGCTGTTGGTTCATGGCACATGTACAGCTCCCAGCACAATGACACCCCAGTCCTCACTGGGGCTGGCAAACACGACCACACTACACATAATAGGCCACCCATCCTGCTGGGGGCTCAGCCCAGCCCAGGGCCCGACCTCCTGCCTGCCAGGAGGATCCCGTGTGTCCTGAGAGCCGTGCAAGGGGATGTGGCAGCTGAGCAGAGGTTAACCCCATGTTCACCAGGGACTGAGTACAGTCCCTGTTACCACACAGGATTACATGGCCTGATCCGGAAAGGGGCTGTCCCCACCTTTGGGTGCTCAGTGCCTTTGGAGACCAGCCTAGGACAGTTTCTCCTCCTTGCTCTCTCTGTCTTTGCAATCACAGCACCCTTCGGCATGCGGCTCTAGCACCGCCAGGCCTATCCCAACAGCCTTCCTCCCTCCTGGACCCTCAGCATCTCCTGAGGCCCAGCTGGCTCCTCTGAGCCCCCCCGGCAATACAAATTCATCTTCACAAGCTCCAGCTTAGCTGTCACACCCTCCCCAACCCTGGGACAAGCCCCGCTACCTCCACCCAGTTCTTCCCCCATCTGCTTTGAGCGGCTGCCTAGAAACAACAAGATTTCTGCCTTCCCACATCAGAGGCAGTAACATTTAGGACACCCCTCCCCCTGCCGGAGTGTGTAACATCCCCTATGAGGAGAGAAAGACCAGTCTAGACCCAGACTGCAGCTTCCCCAGCCTTCAGGGGTAGGTTTGAGCCCATCTCTTGCTGTTATTTTGCGTTGAGCAGGTGCTTGGTGCTGTACAGTTCTCACAGGCAGCCCAGAGTATAAGGAACTACTACAAGCACTAGCTGAGGGAGCGCTCCTTTAGCTTCCATGGCAGAGATCTGTGGATGTGATGCTGTAGCTGCAGGGCTCTAATCCGGCCTCCCCCCCACATGTATAGATCGACAGGATCCCACAAGCCCTTCATGTGCCCCACCTGCAGGGGGGCTGCTTTGCTTCTCTCTGCTGGGGGAGGCACAGTCCCGGATTAGCATACCGTGACCTGGCTAAAAAAAACAGCTTGAAACGGGGAGTGCCAAAGGGGTCCCACGACCTGCTGGGACGGCCGGGGGACAGTCCGGCAGCCCAGCGTAAAACCCCAGGCTGGAATTCAGCCCGGAGGCCAGGGCTCGCCCACAAGAAAAGCACCATGGGAATTTTACTGCCCGCCAGCCAGCAGGTTCTAGGCAGCCTAGCTCCTTTGGGAGACAGTCCCTCTGGCACCACAGCGCCCCCTAGCGCCAGGCTCGGGGCTGACGGGCTGCAGAGCGCCTCCTGCTGAAACACCGGCGCTGCTTTCTGCTGCAGCTGGGCAACCTGCCACCTGTACCCTGACCTACTACGGCCCTTCCAGGCCTATGCAAGCCAACAGCACCCCAGGCCAAGCTCTCCCCGCTGCCCCGACCTACCCGCCCTCTGCCTTCCTGCCAGGGGCTCCGACCCCAGCGCCAGTTACCTCAGCTTCAGGTTCTCCATGAAGTGCTCCATGGTCACTTGGTCCAGGAGGACGAAGTCGGCCTTGCCGAACTCCAGGCTCTCCTGCTCGGCCATGCCGCTGGGGGACGGCGAGGGGACGTGTGGGGCCGGGTGGTGGGGGAGAGAGCACGAGCCTGAGGAGAGATGACTTTCAAAACCCAGCTGCGAGCTGCCGGGGCTCAGCTTCCTGTGCGGAGGTTGCCTGAGCGGCAGGGAGTGGCGTCAGCCGGGGGGGGGGGTCACGTGGTTTTAGCCCGGCTGAGCGGGAACCCCATGTTGCCCCCACATGACACCGGGAAGCACGGCTGGGTGCCCGTCTGCCCATCTCCCACAGGGTTGAATCCTGCCCCTTTTAGTGTGATGGGGGGGCAGTTCCCCTGCAGACCGTGGGCTGGTCCCAGGACCCCACCCAGGGGTGCTGTGTGCCATGGAGCTGTGCTCTGCAAGGGGCAGTGCCCCCCCAACATGGGGGGATTTGGGGAGGCCCACCAGCCAGCTCTCCTTGTAGGGTTGGCATGCGGGAGCCCTGCAGGATGGATCCCCAACCTGGCAGAGCAGGTTCCTTCCCAGCCCCTGGGACCAGCCCAGCCCCCAGCCTGGCCCACTCCATCTGTACCCTAGGGGGAGGGATTCCTCACTGCCCCTATTCCTGCATCTCCCTCACTCTGTAGTCATTACCCAGAAGCCTTCAGTGGGCTGCACTCCTGCCCCCCAGCCAGGCTGGAGCAGGCAGAGCTGGGCACAGAGAGCAGCATTGGGAGAGTGGCAGGTGTGAGGGTCGGTGCCCCCATAAGGCTTTATGAAAATATTCTTATGTATGTGTATGTATATAACATAACTAGACTGTGTTTTATGCTACATATGCCATGTAACATCTCTGTGAAGGTTATGATCTACTGAATCTGTTAATCCTATTGGTATGCATGCATCACTTTTGTATTCGAAGTTATGAATATTGGCTGTGTACTGGCTTGATTTCTAAATAACATTAGTAGAGCATTTGGTCAGTTCCTGGAGAAACGAATGTGCAAATTAAGTACCTAATCAAGAAACATTTAAAAAACAATGACTCTTGTAATGCACCAATCCACATACAAAGTTTACTTGAGAACGTTCAAGGTAGCATGTGACCCATGGCTGCTACCTGGTAAGAAACTGAGTCATGCATGGACATGTGACTTGCCCAGGTGACTCCAGAACTCCATCTTGGAGCTGGACTCTGCATAAGAGAGTGGAGGGGGTCTCCACCCACAAGAGAAAGTCTATTTAAGCCCAGGGGAGACCCCTCCATTTTGTCTTCAGCTGGCTAAAGAACAAGCCTCTCCACCCCCGAAGATACCTAAAAAAAACTGGAACAAAGGACAGTGTCTGCCAGGGGTGTGAGTGATTGCTGGGCCCAGACTAAAAGGAGATACGTCTGTAAAAGGAGCATTCTTGAAATGGTGAGGACCTTATCTGTATTCAGTTTCTTACTGTTTTAGACATAGACTGGTGTGTTTTGTTTTATTTTGCTTCGTAATTCACTTTGTTCTGTATCTTAGGACTTGGAACCACTTAAGTCCTACTCTCTGTATTTAATAAAATCACTTTTTACTTATTAACTCAGAGGATGTATTAATACTGGGGAGCAAACAACTGTGCATCTCTCTCTCTCAGTGTTATAAAGGGCGAACAATGTATTAGTTTACCCTGAATAAGCTTTATTTGGGTTTAGACCCCACTGGGAGTTGGGCATCTGAGTGTTAAAAACAAAAACACTTCTGTGAGCTGCTTTCAGCAACGCCTGCAGCTGTTAGGGGACGTGGTTCAGACCAGGGCGGCTCTAGGCATTTTGCTGCCCCAAGCACAGCAGGCAGGCTGCCTTCGGTGGCTTGCCTGCAGAGGGTCCACCGAAGCCGCAGGACCAGCGGACCTTCCACAGGCTAGCCGCCGAAGGCAGCCTGCCTGCTGCCCTCGCGGCGACCGGCAGAGCGCCCCCAGTGGCTTGCCGCCCCAAGCACGCACTTTGCATGCTGGGGCCTCGAGCTGCCCCTGGTTCACACCTGGGTCTGGTTTGCAGCAGGCTAGCGGGTCTGGCTCAAACCAGGCAGGGCACTGAAGTCCTAAGTTGACAGGGCAAGAAAGCAGGGGCAGTAGTCTTGGCACATCGGGTAGCAGCTCCCAAGGCAGGTTTGTGATCCAGCCCATCAAGCAGGAATCCTACAGGGCACTGGCCCAGCTGGGTGGGGTCAGGGCTGGCATAGCAGGGGGCTGTGGGGCAGGAGGCAGGGCCATGGGCAGAGCTGGGTGGGGTGAGGGCTGGGATAGCAGGGGGCTGTGGGGCAGCAGGCAGGGCCATGGGCAGAGCTGGGTGGGGTGAGGGCTGGCATAGCAGGGGGCTATGGGGCAGGAAGCAGGGCCATGGGCAGAGCTGGGTGGGGTCAGGGCTGGGATAGCAGGGGGCTGTGGGGCAGCAGGCAGGGCCATGGGCAGAGCTGGGTGGGATCAGAGCTGGGATAGCAGGGGGCTGTGAGTCAGCAGGAAGGGCCATGGGCAGAGCTGAGTGGGGTCAAGGCTGGCATAGCAGGGGGCTGTGGGTCACCAGGCAGGGCCATGTGCAGAGCTGGGTGGGATCAGAGCTGGGATAGCAGGGGGCTGTGGGTCAGGATGCAGAGGTCATGGGCAGAGCTGGGTGGGGTCAGGGCTGGGATATCAGGGGGCTGTGGGACAGGAGGCAGAGGCCATGGGCAGAGCTGGGTGGGGTCAGGGCTGGCATAGCATGGGGCTGTGGGTCAGGATGCAGAGGTCATGGGCAGAGCTGGGTGGGGTCAGGGCTGGGATATCAGGGGGCTGTGGAACAGGAGGCAGAGGCCATGGGCAGAGCTGGGTGGGGTCAGGGCTGTCATAGCAGGGGGCTGTGGGTCAGGAGGCAGAGGCCATGGTCAAGGCTGGGATAGCAGGGGGCTGTGGAACAGGAGGCAGAGGCCATGGGCAGAGCTGGGTGGGGTCAGGGCTGGCATAGCAGGGGGCTGTGGGTCAGGAGGCAGAGGTCATGGGCAGAGCTGGGTGGGGTCAGGGCTGGGATATCAGGGGGCTGTGGGACAGGAGGCAGAGGCCATGGGCAGAGCTGGGTGGGGTCAGGGCTGGCATAGCAGGGGGCTGTGGGTCAGGAGGCAGAGGCCATGGTCAAGGCTGGGATAGCAGGGGGCTCTGGGGCAGGGACGAGATGCCCCCCACCCATTGCTGGGTGTGGTGGGAAGCATGCCCAGACTCTGCCCTGCCCACTGGAGTCAGAGCAGCGGGTTTTTGCACTCATGCTGCTACACTGAAATAGCTGCAGTGGAAAGCGTGTTGGGTTGGCTGCTCGTCTCACTTCTCCCTGCTTTGTCATTGTGCGACTCCCGGGCCCGGCCTGTGGCCGGGTGACATCACTTCCTCCCAGTGCGAGCCACTTACATGCTTGGATGGGACCGCAGGGCATCCTGCCTGCCCGCCCTGCGGCTAACTGGCCCAACTGCTGCAGCCTCTGCCAAAGCCCTTCTGGAAGGGGAGGGGAGCATGGTCCCTGGGGGTTTCCTAGTGGTCATGGAGGTTTTGCTCACTGCCAGGCGGGTTTTTCCCTTGGGGATGTCACACAAGTGATGAGAAATCGCTCCATGCCCACCTCTGGCTTAACATGCACTACCGTAGTCTTACCTTCTCAGCCCCTTGGGTGCCACGCTTACCGCACACACAATGGCCTTTAGCGGGCGCTCCTGCGTCCCACAGAACAGGTGTGGGCAGCACCCTCATTCCAGATGCCAATTCTCAGTGCCAGGTGGAGCAAAGGGTTCCGTGGTGCGGGTCGGCTTGGCTAGCGTGTAAACTAATTCTGTGTGATCCTTGGCGGCTCGCAGCATGTGTCATCGGGGACACATCACCAGGGTGCAGGGACAGAGGCACCAGCCCATCCAGGTGAGACGATGCCGTGGCAGGTCCATGGGAACGACAGAGCTCTGAGCATCAACCGAGGAGGGAATCACCCGCGCAGCACGACAGCCATCATTTGCCCAATGCCGCTGACCCCGAGTTGCTTTGCCATCACTGCATGCAGCAGCCTGAGACCTGCGCCAACCTGGAAAACGGACCCCTGACAAAGAAGCCTGCGGGGCCAGTCAGCGCTGGAACTCAGCAAGCAGCATCCGGGCAGGGAATGTCCCGTTTGCACTATGCCTCGCTGCCAGCAGCAGCGGGCACCCAGCCCTGGCACTGCGTTCCGGGACTGAGTAACCCCGTCACTTTGAGTTCTTCATGCCAACGGCCGGCTTGGCTAAGCCACCTACCCAGGCCCGCAGTTCAAGGGCACTGCCAGCCAACCCAAAGCAGTGCAGTGTCCTACCTTGCCTCTCTGCCTTCCTGTCCCTCCTTCCCGCCAGCTCCCCAAGGAAAGACCTGCTGAGTGGGCAGCAGCAGAGGGCACCATGGACTAGTGGGGATTGCAAGCAGCCTAGCAGCGGTGGCCTGAGAGAAGGGCGGTGTCTGGAGCTCATGTTGCTTTGTCCTTTCCCCCTCTCCCATCACAGGACAGCCACAGAGGCCTGTTTCTGCCTTGCACAGCAGAATATCCCAAGGAGCCCATGGCTTACAAGGCCTTGTTCAAACATGAGGCCACAGAGGGGTTTGACAGAGGGGCTCAGCCTACCTCGGACAGGCTATGCCTTGTGGGGGGGGGGAACCTAAGAGGAGGGAGGCTCCTGGGGCAAGGAACAGTCCCCAGGCCACACAAAGAGAAAGCTCCCAAGGGGAGGACGTCTCAAGAGGGTGCCCCAGGAAAAGGCCCAAGGAAGAATGCTGCTGGGGGAGACAGAGGGCTCCAAACAGGGGACACTATGAATAGCGAGTCTCAGGGGAGCCTGGCCCCCCCCGGAAGGCCTTCACCAGGTGGCAGCAAAAGCCCCAGAGCACAGGAATCACGGGCTGTCTGGAAGGCCCTTGCACTTTAACCTCTGCAGGGACTGTGACCCAAGAGGAGACCCCTCCCCTGCTGATGACAAGAGGGGCTTGCTGGTAAGGGACCTGGACTAAGGTTAACTCAGCCCCCCACTCCTTCTAGCTGGAGCTGCTAGGGGGATGCCTATTTGTACAGTGCTCCACCTGGGGGTTAGACAAAGCAGAGCCCCCAAGGGGCACAGTTCAATATAAATAAGCCTCATTGGACTTACTGCCACTGAGGGGAAACTGAGGCAGAGATGCAAAGGCGGTACTGTAGTGGGCCACGAGGGGGCGCTCCAGGACTGAGGGTCCCCATTACACGTTCCCACAGCTGCAGACCCTGCAGCAGCTACCACCGCTACCCCCTGAACGGTATTTTCATTTACAGAAGTGTTTGAGATTAAGATAGCTGTAGCAACTTCCTCTTCCCCTGTATTCCCTGCCTGCGCTCCCTCTGCTGGCAGGTCTTTGACTCACACTGCAGAGAGCAGCAGGGGTGTAGCGCATTCACAGCGCCGGGGAGGGATTAGACAGACGGCCTAACAGCACTCAGGGACCTTTTCCACCTTGGGTCTGAGCAGTGTCCTTCTCCCAGCATGCTCCGCAGCCATTCCACCGTACAGGCAGAGCCAAGACAGGGAGGCCAGCGGCTGCCTACCAGACATGCTGAGCAGCCACAACGGGAAGGACAGGCCTGTGGCATGCTTAGTCGTGCCCCCTGGGACTTGCCCAAGGAGGGAGACCCCAGCAGCACTGGGACTGGAACTCAGAACCAAGCAGGGGTAAAGTAAGGCAGTACAGGTCGGGACGGCGTCCCAGTAAAAAGGGGTCGCCAGTACCGGCCTGTACAGCTGACTTTAAAGTGCTGCCGCAGTAGCGGCTGGAGTCCCGGGGGGTGCAGGTCAGGCAGCTCAGATAAGCTGGCTGGGGGATGCTGACCCCCGGCCCTGCCCCCTTCCACCGAGGCCCCGCCCCTTCTGGGGGAGGGGCACAGAGGCAGCCCCCGTACTGGTAAGAGTTCAATTTTACTTTCACCCCTGGAACCAAGTCCCTATTTCCATGCCTGCACTCAAGCCACGCTGCTTCCTTGAGGCCCAGCAGCCCCAAGACAGCATGGAGAGCGATGGCTCCTTTTCACCGAGCAGCCGCACAAATCACACCTTGTTAATATCAGTACTTGCCCATGTAAGGAAAATCTGCAGGCTACACGAACAGGGGGAGATCTGTGACTACACACAACGCTGGGAGGCTGCAAGCCTCCCTTCGGGGCTAGCTCCAGTAGAACAGGAAGCTGCCAGAGTGGTGATGGGGAACGACACTTTGGGAGAGCAGGTAAGGAACAAGAAGGGCGCGAGCCCTTGGCGTACTACTAAAGCAGCAGTGGACGATGTCGCTGTGCGTTCCTTGTGGAGCACCACATGAGGGGAGCTGAGCCCCACTGACAGAGCCATCTGGGGCTGCAGCTCTGCTCTGGGGAGCATTAAACCTGTATCCAAGTACTGCAGCATGGTGGAGCTCCCTGCTGAGTCAATGCAGGAAGGGAACTTCCCAGCAGGTGCGCAAGGTGCATCTGCTTGGCAGGTGGAGCCCACACATCCCTCAGCCCTCCACAGCAGAGCAGAACCAGAGGAAATACTGGGAAGTCAAACCAGCTCTTGGTGCATTCCCCTCATCTGAGTGCCGACTCCAGGGGCCGGCACAGCCTCTGGCTCAGCGCAGCAGGGCACACAGTGGGAGCAGGACCCCAGCACAGCAGCATCTGGTAAGACTTTGGGGTGCTGGTTTTCAGTGCTGCTGAGCACCCACAGCTCCCCCTGGGGTCATGGCTGGTCAGCTACTGGCCACCCCTCTCCAGAACAGCTACCAGGGAGCGTTCACGGATGGCAGTGCGAAAGGCTCCTGGCCTTGGCGTAGTTCCGTGGATACTGACTAAGGAAACCAAGAGGGCTTCTGCTGCTAACCAAGGATCAGATGGTTCACTGAGGTGAGGGTGGCTAAGGCAAGGCTGTAGGTGTCCCTGCCAGGACCAAAGCTACAACCCACCTCCCTCCCCCCAGGGCTCATCCCCCTTCAATACCCTCCCCCAGGAAGAACCAACTCCCATGGAGGCACCTTGCCACAGGCCCTGAAGGCGGAGACACACCGGCCACTGTGGATGGGGACACTTCTCGCAGAGCCCCCCTCGCAGAAAACGCTGGGGCCAGCCCCCTCTTAATCTGAGAATCCAGCTGAGGCCCCACTGCCACTGGCAGCCCACGATGAGGTGTTCTCCCCCCTAGGAAAGGCCCAGGCTGGTGTGGGCTCCATTGGTCACACCAACTGCTTAACTATTACCGAACGACCCAGTGGGAGGCTGGGCCAGGGAACACTGCAGCTACTGCCCTTCACCAGCCTCTTGTCTATTTTAAGGAGAACAGCCAAATGGGGAGGTGCCCAGAGGCAGCGAGTGGCAGAGGCTAGGGGCCACTTCTGGAAAGACTCTGAATGGGAGGGGTGGTTGTCTAACCCCAGAGGGTTCAAACAGGGCCACTCATCACATGCAAAGGGCTTTAAGAACCAGACTCTGGCCCTGTCCCCCAGAAAGAGCAGGGGCCTTCCCCAATTCTTATCCGACACTATGGAGGAGGAGGTTATGACTATGCCAGGTGCTTTAAGCAGGACCTCCCATGCCTCAGAGGATTCCCCAGCCGAGATCACTCCTCCTGGCATGTCACTAACTAGACAGATCTGGGGCCAGTATGGCTGCTGTCAGGTCCAGGACTGCAAAGGAGAGAGCAGGAACGGTCATTAGACAGCTGCAGCTTTGACCATCATCAGGGTGATCCTAACTCAGTGAGCACGAAAGACGAAGGACCAACTCAGCTGAGAGACCAACTCTCCCGCCTCGCTCCATGCGGCCACCAGCGTGCGGGCCAGGACCAGCCCTTCCTCTCATTCTTTATGTTCACGTGCAGAATGAATTTTGCTCTGTGTACCAGTAGGGAGGTTGTGTGTGACATGTGACCTTCATTTGAGTGCACTTAATAAAATTCATGTGGGTGGGGTGGGGCTGAGGGGGTTGGAGCGTGCGAGGGGGCTCAGGACTGGGGCAGAGGGTTGAGGTGTAGGGGGGGGAAATGAGGACTCTAGCTAAGGGTGCGGGCCAGGGGCGACTCTAGGGATTTTGCCGCCCCAAGCAGGCTGCCTTCGGTGGTTTGCTGCGGGAGGTCCACCAAAGCCGCAGGACCAGCAGCTCTGGGGTGGGGCTGGGGAGGAGGGGTTTGAGGTGTGGGAGGGAGCTCAGGGCTGGGGCAGAAGGTTGGGGTGCAGGCTCTGGGGGGGGGCCGGGACTGAGGGAGCTCAGGGCTGGGGCAGAAGGTTGGGGTGCAGGCTCTGGGGGGGGCCGGGACTGAGGGAGCTCAGGGCTGGGGCAGAGGGTTGGGGTGGAGCCAGGGATGAGGGGTTGGGTGCAGGCTGTCCAGGGGCTGCGGCAGGGAACGAGGACTCCCGTGCAGCTTAGAGGGAACTTAGGCCAGGATACTGCAGCATCTCAGTGCTCTGGCAACAGGTCAGAGGGGCTGCTACAGTGGAAACAGCTGGTGCTCAGCTATCTTCCAGGGGTTGTAGATGACATCAGGTAATCTCCCCCCCCCCCCCCCCGAAAGGCAGTGTTATCCCCAGTGGTTCAGAAAGGGAAACCGAGGCACAATAAAAGGCCTGTCCACAGCCAGCCAGGCAGCTGGTTTTAAAATTCAGAGGTTCCTGGCTCCTCGCCCCAAATTTATACCCATGTGGGGGAAGTGCTGCCTCCACCACCTCAGGAAGCGAGACACAGGTGATCAAAGGCAGATCTCCCGGACTGCAGTGCAGAGACTTAGGACTAGCTCAAGCTTCCCAGCAACTGGCCCATCGAATAACTTCCCCAGGGGAAGGGGGAAACCTAAATACTGCAACTGGAGGGAACCCATTTCCCACTAGATCCCAGCTAACCTGGGGCCCAACTGATCTCTGCTGGCCTGAGAGTGCAGCCACTCTCGCTCCTGCTGGTGGCCACTCTAACAATTTTTCCTAAAACACTTAACGAACTATAGGAAAAACAAGTACGCACATGCACAGATCCTGGGCACTGTCATTTATTTATGTAGGGTTCCCCCCCTCCTTCTTCAAACTCAGTAATAAAAATGCCCAGCTGTCTCTATCCTTTACTGGAGCTCAATATAACAGAACACTAATAAGATGCGTGGCACATTCCTGACTTGTTTGCTGAAAGGTGGATGTCTGTACAACAGTTTGGAACTACATTGAAAAATGGTTTGACATAATTAAAAGTCCAAATAATGAAAAAAATAATCTGCAAATGTGCGCAAACGTTCTCTTTCCTGGACAAAAGAGATCAGTCCAATCTAGCAATAATAATAGTAACAAACAAACAATCTTGTTGTACTGTCCTTTACCAATACAGGGTGATAAACCCCAGAATTTTAATTTCATTAACACAGCCATTGTGTGGCTCAGACTACCTGCAGAAGTTCAGCAGCTCTTGGAATGGAAAGTCAGCAGGACCTCGGGTCTCCTGTGAAACTAGAAGGGAAGCTTCCAGGCTAGCATCAGTGAGGCCGTTTTGGTACTTGCTCTTCAGACAGTGCAGTGCACCAAATGCCCTCTCACACAGCACAGTAGTTGAAAACAGGGACAAGAAAAGCAGAGCAATTTTAGCTAGAGGCCTGTAGGCATCCTCAGACAGGTACACTTTGAGCCAGAATTGCTGCACTGTAACACCGGGCTGACTGAAGTATGTTTTCAGCTTTGCATTATTACGCATGTGCACCATGAGATACGGGAGATTCCTTAAATCCAAAGAGGCAAAGGAAGCTAATCTGTCTTGCAAGACCGTTAGTTTGTCTGCAGCCAAAACCCTGAACCAGAATTGCTGAATGGGTCCGTCACAAAAGTGTACTGACGGAAAAAGTGTCCCTCGCTGAAACAATTTTCAAGATCTTCCGAGAGGATACGCAGGTATTTGGTTACAGCTGAGCCGACCCTGCGCTGCACGCGCTCATCCTGACAGCTGAGAAACCCACTAAGCTCAGAAAAAACAGAAAAGTCCCATTTCTCTTGTAGTTGCTGGATGATGTCAGCGATGGTCATTCAGAATGTATGAACTACTTCAACACGGTCAAATATTGTTAGCTGAGGTATCTGGAGCTCCAGGTTCAAGGACGCAAGCTTCGGTAAAAACTCCTTCAAAAAGAGCAAACAACCATGTACTTCTGGATCTTGTAGCTTTTGGGACAGTTCCGGTGAAACTGTGTTCAAAACATCAATGAGCTCCCCCCCCGGAGCTCAAAACAGCCACTGTACATTGTCATTAAAACTAAGCCAGTGGACCAGGTTGTTATTCAGCAGCACCTTGCGTGTCTCAGAGCCCGTGTCACACAAAGTCGTGAATCTCTCTTTATTGACACCGCTGGTGTTCACGGCACGGATGCACTTTTTCACTATAGATTCGACCTCATCCATACTTTCCATTGAAGCCTTGCTGGCAAGTACTTCTTGGTGGACAAACCAGCGAAACAGAAAAAGTGTCTGAGGGCAGCTTTCTTGGAAGCAATTCAACACCTCTGCTTGGGCACCTTGCCTGGCCACTGCCCCATCAGCTGTCAAGCCGCACAGATTGTCAAAGCTAACCCGGCATTCTCGCCTGAACACACCGAAAAACGTGTTTGCCAGTTGGCCTATCAGTGAGGGTCACCTGACATAAAACGCCTTCAGTAAAACAGTGAGAAGAGTCAAAAAAGCGAACGCACACGATTATCTGAGGATTCTTCATGACATCAAGGCTCTCAACCAAGCACAGGCTGCAGAAAGGGCTCGCTGCGACTTTATCGGCTATTTCGTTTTGTAGAAAGTTCGCTAGATCTCTTGTGCTCCTCTGCAACGTGTCATTGCTCAGTGGTAGCTCTCTGAAAAGCGTATTTTCTGGTTGAACAGCCAGAACAATTTTCTTCACGAGTTCTCCGTCTTGGAGAGATTTCCTTGCTTGCCCCAAAAGCAGTGCCGCTTTAATAGTAGCTACCCAGATCTGATCCGCTTTCCTCAGGAAATCTCTGGGCAGTCGCTGTTGTCTTTCGAGCTCGGTTTTTGCATCATGTAACAGCTTGCGCCTCTGAAACTCACCATGGTAATTCTGTTCAACTTCCTCTGCATGCGTCTTATAGTGACGCTGCATTGCGTACATTTTAATCTGACGAATTTCCTTCTTACAAACAGCACACACAGCAACTTGCTCAGAAATGAAATGAGATGGCTTGAGAAACACAAGAAACCGTGTTTCCCACTGCTCCTGAAATTTTCGATTTTCTTCCTTCCATGTTCTGCTTTTCTTAGCAACAGGGAGCTCCTCCAGGACCATTTCTATATCACATGCAGGGGCATCTTCTGGCACTGGTTGTTTGAAAACCTTTCTGATATCCATTTCCATTTGTAACTCTTTCGCCATCTGCCACGAACAATCTTAACCTACCCAAACACCACGCAGTGATCTTGCCGAGGATGCTGGCCAATAGCCACTTACGGAGCTACAGTAGTGCGAGATGTAAACATAGTTATTAGCCAATCAATATGCTCTGTGACTTGAAAGAAAGCCACCCCTGCGTAGTTCAGTTCTCCCTGCACTGTACTGTAATATTTAGAAGGGCATCAGTGCACATTATGATTCATGACATTCACAAGACAACTTTAATACTTAACATCTCAGCGATTGTTGGGGCTCTTTGGAGGCTGTCATGGCTGCAAAAAAATCCACTGGTGGCCACATTTGAGAAATGGTGTTTTAGAGGATCCTTTCACAAGGAGCCATCGTCTCAGGGTTATTACTCCATCAGACAGACTCAATCCACAGCTCTACGAGTACTCTAAAGAATATCACCCCACCCTTTGCTTTGGGATCTCCACGCTCCTGTGAGCGGCCTAGGAGTGTCTGAAATTTCTATAACCTCACTCCGAAGTGGGAGCAGAGCAAGGCCTCAAACCATCTCAGGTCTGCTCTTGCAAGCTCTACAGGAATGAGCAGGGTCACAAGGCAGACCCAGCCATGCTGGAAGGCTTGCGGGAAAGCACTTGGCCTGTCAAGCACACAATAGATCCTCTTATTCAAGGAAAACAGCACCATTTAACAATAGAAACAGATGCTGTGGCAAGCGGCATCAGCCAGCCAGACGCTCACAAGCTGATATATTTATTCATATGGACTTTGCCACAGATCAGTGCATGCGTAACTAAGGCTGCAGTCTCGTGATTCCTACTTCTAATGATCAACAGCATTTATGCTGCATCATCTGAACCCCAAAGACCCTCTCACGGGTGTGATTTTTATACAGAGATGACCTGCAGCACTAACACGCAGCAGCTATTTTCCATCAGCAATACAACAGTCTGTGGGAAGAATGAGTTCACTGACATTACAGGCTTAGTTACATTGCGCCATCCCAGAATTCCCCACGGTGGAACCTGGCCAGCACACTGGGGTCAACACACACTCCCGAGACAAGTGCCAGAATGGGACCAGTTACTGTATTATAAGCGGTCAAAGCCTCAGATCCACATTTCACACGCAGCAAAGCATCATTCTGGGGCACTGCTCAAAACCAACTCGGGAGTTCTGACTGAGCCCATACCATTCTGCTCATCAAGCTCCAAGGGTTTCTGTTTGTTTTTTTTTCAAGCCAATGGCTTTGGGACACTCTGATTTCTCTGGAGCAGGGCTGGGGTGTGGAGAGGAACAGACATTTCAGCCCAGAACTGGTCTGGTTTTTAGCTTACCTACTAATTCCACTTTCCATAGCATGAACACTTCCATGTGACTAGGCAGAGACAGGGAAGCCACAAGCTGCAGGCAGGAAGAAAAGATATGGTAACACCGGAAATGCAGCTTTAGAAATGGAAATGTATTAAATGTGAATGTGGAACACAAAAATAACCAGCACAAGATCCATCCTGTGACTCCTAACACAATAATCCAGAATGAAAGGGGAACGTGAGACCAAGGGAGGGCTTACAACAGATTTTGCTATGTTCATGCATCATGGCTTTTCACGTTACTTATGCTCACAGATGCTTAATGGCTGGGGAAGAAAGCGGGAAGCCAGCTTAAGAGCTTGTCATGCATGTTTCAGGCAGCGGTAGTTAACAATGGACAACAGGTCAAATCTCGACCGCTGGACACTCTTGAACAGACTCCAAAATCTTTGTCTTTACTGGTGGTGGTGGTGTGTCGTTGTTGGTGGGATTGTTTGGTTGTTTATTGCTTTCCTCTGGAGCCTAGACCTTGACAAAAAATAATTAGCTACCCCTGTTGTAGGCTTTGGGTGGTTCTGCCTTGATGCGATTCAGCCTGTCTGAAATTTTAACAACCTCACTCTGAAAAGGGGTCGAGTGAGGCCTCTAACCATCTCAGGGCTGCTCTCGCAAGCGCTACAGGAATGTCCAGGGTCACCACAGACCCAGCCATGCTGGAAGGCTTGCTCACCTGGGGAAGGCAAAGGAACTGGGGAAGACTCATATTGGGAGGTTATATTTCTTTGATGCAATTCAAACACACAGAAATCTTTACCTTTCTAGCTCCGCAGCATCGTGCACTCCGCAGGCCCAGCTCCTCCAACCACAGACCGGAGATCTTTTCTACAGGCAGGAAAATGACAAGATGAAAAAAATAAATAAAAACAAAGAGTCATATTAGTTAGCGGAAGACGATGGAGAATCTACTTAACCAGGCAGGTCAGTCATAGGATGCTTCTGAGATATTTATGCCCTTGTCGTCTCAAGTGTTTTTCAAGCCACACGTGCATCACTCACTCCTAAGGCAGGCAGCCACCCTAAAGCGAGCAACACTATGGAGCAGGCAAGGGTGGAATCAGAGCAGCCCCAGCCTGTTCCCAAGAGAGGGTTAGTTCTGTGGCACTGTCTGAAGGAGGCACACAGTAACCTGCACAGAGAGCAGCTCATCTGCCTGGAGAGTAGGAGTGGAACCTACTCTGCTGGGATCTGCACCCTGACAGCTGAAGCTGGATGCTTAGAACATGATCCCACCCCTTGAGGACATGCCAAGTGGTCAAAGCCTCAGCTCCCCATTTTACATGCAGCAAAGCATCATTCTGGGGCACTGCTCAAAACCAACTCAGGAGTTCTGACCGAGCCGATACCATTCTGGGATTTCTTTTGGACATCTCCTACCCAGCCACAGTCCAACCCAGCTATGCTTAACTCGTAAGATGCGGAGATCAGACTTGGGCAGCCTGGCCAAAGAGAACGTGCTGAACACAAATACCAGCACCAAATACAACGGCTGGATTTTAGGCCCACTCCTTGCATGCCCTTGCCGTTTTCTGGCAGGTATCAACATGCAAGGCTCTGTTTTGTTCAGGGGAGTATAGCTCCCCCAGATGGCTCCATCGCTGCTCATCAGGCTCCAAGGTTTTGTTTAGGTTCTTTTAAAGCGGGTGTTGCTTTGGGACACTCTGATTTCTCTGGAGCAGGGCTGGGATGCGGAGAGGAACACACATTTCAGCCCAGAACTGGTCTGGTTTTTAGCTTACCTACTAATTCCACTTTCCATAGCATGAACACTTCCATGTGACCAGCGCAGAGACAGGGAAGTCACAAGCTGCAGGCAGGAAGACAAGATATGGTAACACCGGAAATGCAGCTTTAGAAATGGAAATGTATTAAATGTGAACGTGGAACAAAAAAACAACCAGCGCAAGGTCCATCCTGTGACTCCTAACACAATAATCCAGAATGAAAGGGGAATGTGAGACCAAAGGAGAGCTTAGAACAGATTTTGCTATGTTCACGCATCATGGCTTTTCATACTACTTATGCTCACAGATTCTTAATGGCTGGGGAAGAAAGCGGAAAGCCAAGCTAAGGGCCTATCATGCATGTTTCAGGCAGAGGTAGTCAACAGGTGGACAACAGGCCAAATCTCGACCGCTGGCCACTCTTGAACAGACCCCAAAATCTTTGTCTTTACTGGTGTTGGTGTGTCGTTGTTGGTGGGATTGTTTGGTTGTTTATTGCTCTCCTCTGGAGTCTAGACCTTGACCAAGAAATTTGGACCTTGACAAAAAATAATTAGCTACCCCTGTTGTAGGCTTTGGGTGGTTCTGCCTTGATGCGATTCAGCCTGTCTGAAATTTTAACAACCTCACTCTGAAAAGGGGTCGAGTGAGGCCTCTAACCATCTCAGGGCTGCTCTCGCAAGCGCTACAGGAATGTCCAGGGTCACCACAGACCCAGCCATGCTGGAAGGCTTGCTCACCTGGGGAAGGCAAAGGAACCGGGGAAGACTCATATTGGGAGGTTATATTTCTTTGATGCAATTCAAACACACAGAAATCTTTACCTTTCTAGCTCCGCAGCATCGTGCACTCCGCAGGCCCAGCTCCTCCAACCACAGACCGGAGATCTTTTCTACAGGCAGGAAAATGACAAGAGGAAAAAAAATAAAATAAAAACAAAGAGTCATATTAGTTAGCGGAAGACGATGGAGAATCTACTTAACCAGGCAGGTCAGTCATAGGATGCTTCTGAGATATTTATGCCCTTGTCGTCTCAAGTGTTTTTCAAGCCACACGTGCATCACTCACTCCTAAGGCAGGCAGCCACCCTAAAGCGAGCAACACTATGGAGCAGGCAAGGGTGGAATCAGAGCAGCCCCGGCCTGTTCCCAAGAGAGGGTTAGTTCTGTGGCACTGTCTGAAGGAGGCACACAGTAACCTGCACAGAGAGCAGCTCATCTGCCTGGAGAGTAGGGAGTGGAACCCACTCTGCTGGGATCTGCACCCTGACAGCTGAAGCTGGATGCTTAAAACATGATCCCACCCCTTGAGGACATGCCAAGTGGTCAAAGCCTCAGCTCCCCATTTTACATGCAGCAAAGCATCATTCTGGGGCACTGCTCAAAACCAACTCAGGAGTTCTGACTGAGCCGATACCATTCTGGGGCTTCTTTTGGACATCTCCTACCCAGCCACAGTCCAACCCAGCTATGCTTAACTCGTAAGATGCGGAGATCAGACTTGGGCAGCCTGGCCAAAGAAAACGTGCTGAACACAAATACCAGCACCAAACACAACGGCTAGATTTTAGGTCCACTCCTTGCATGGCCTTGCCCTGTTTTCTGACAGGTATCAACATGCAAGGCTCTGTTTTGTTCAGGGGAGTATAGTTCCCCCGGATGGCTCCATCTCTGCTCATCAAGCTCCAAGGGTTTGTTTAGGTTCTTTTAAAGCGGGTGTTGGCTTTGGGACACTCTGGTTTCTCCAAGGCAGGTCTGGGAGTGGGGGTTAGGCAAGAAGATCAGACATTTCAGCCCAGAATTAGTCTGGTTTTTAGCTTACCTACCAGTTCCACTTTCCATAGCATGAGCCCTTCCATGTGACCAGCACAGAGACAGGGAAGCCACAAGTTGCAGGCAGGAAGACAAGATATGGTAACACTGGAAAAGCAACTTTAGAAATGTATGATTTGTTATTGTGGAGCAAAAAATTACAAGTGCAAGATCTGTCCTACAGATCCTAACACAATGATCCAGAATGAAAGGGGGGGCAGAAGACTAAAGGAGGGCGTAGAACAGGTTTTGCTATGGAATGATGGGAATCATTAAGAAAAGGACAGGACAAAAAATATCATATTGCTTCTATATAAATCAATGGCAGGCCTAGATCCTGAATACTGTGCGCAGACGTGGTCGCCTCATCTCAAAAAAGAAATATTGGACTCAGAAAAGGGCAACAAAAATGATTAGGGGTATGGAATGGCTGCCAAATGAGGAAAGATTAATAAGACTGGGACTTTTCATCTTGGAAAAAAGGGGGATATGATAGAGATCTATAAAATCATGACTGGTGTGGAGAAAGTTAATAAGGAAGTGTTATTTATGCCTTCTGATAACACAAGAACTAGCAGCCACCGAATGAAATGAATAGGCAGCAGGTTTAAAACACACAAAAGGAAATATTTCTTCACACAATGCACAGTCAACCGGTGGAACTCTTGGCCAGAAGATGTAGTGAAGGATAAGACTATTACAGGGTTCAGAAAAGTATCAGAGGGGTAGCCGTGTTAGTCAGTATCAATAAAAAAAGAAGGAGTCCGGTGGCACCTTAAAGACTAACAGATTTATTTGGGCACAAGGTTTTGTGGGTAAACAAACCTACTTCTTCAGATGCATGGAGTGACAATTACAGACCCAGGCATAAATATACCTGCACATGAAGAAAAGGGAGTTACCTTACAAGCAGAGAACCAGTGCTGACAAGGCCAATTCAGTCAGGGTGGATGCGGTATCGTGGATCTGACTCAATTGGCCTCCTCAACACTGGTTCTCTACCTGTAAGTAAACTCCCTTCTCTGACCTAAGAATGACCATCTTTATGTAATAAACATTGTTCATGCCTCACTGCTTTTCACACTTCTTATGCTCACGGATCACCAGGTGGGGCAGTCACTGGGAGGCCAGGTTAAGGGCTTGTCATGCATGTTTTAGGCTCTGTGTGGTTCTGCCTTGATGCGATTTGGCCTCCTGATTCAGCCTGTCTGAAATTTTACAACCTCACTCTGAAAAGGAGCAGAGTGAGGCCACAAACCATCTCAGGGCTGCTCTCGCAAGCGCTACAGGAATGTCCAGGGTCACCACAGACCCAGCCATGCTGGAAGGCTTGCTCACCTGGGGAAGGCAAAGGAATTGGGGAAGACTCATATGGGAGGTTAAATTTCTTTGGTGCAGTTCAAACACACAGAAATCTTTACCTTTCTAGCTCCGCAGCATCACGCACTCCTCAGGCCCAGCCCCTCCAACTGCAGACTAGAGATCCTTTCTACAGGCAGGAAAATGACAAATGAAAAAAAAATAAAAACAAAAGAGTCAGATTAGTTAGGGGAAGACGATGGAGAATCTACTTAACCAGGCAGGTCAGTCATAGGATGCTTCTGAGATATTTATGCCCTTGTCGTCTCAAAGTGTTTTACAAGCCACACGTGCATCACTCACTCCTAAGGCAGGCAGCACCCTAAAGAGAGCGACACTATGGAGCAGGCAAGGGTGGAATCAGAGCAGCCCCAGCCTGTTCCCAAGAGAGGGTTAGTTCTGTGGCACTGTCTGAAGGAGGCACACAGTAACCCGCACAGAGAGCAGCTCATCTGCCTGGAGAGTAGGAAGTGGAACCTACTCTGCTGGGACCTGCACCCTGACAGCTGAAGCCGGATGCTTAGAACATGATCCCACCCCTTGAGGACATGCCAAGTGGTCAAAGCCTCAGCTCCTCATTTTACATGCAGCAAAGCATCATTCTGGGGCACTGCTCAAAACCAACTCAGGAGTTCTGACCGAGCCGATACCATTCTGGGATTTCTTTTGGACATCTCCTACCCAGCCACAGTCCAACCCAGCTATGCTTAACTCGTAAGATGCAGAGATCAGACTTGGGCAGCCTGGCCAAAGAGAACGTGCTGAACACAAATACCAGCACCAAATACAACGGCTGGATTTTAGGCCCACTCCTTGCATGCCCTTGCCGTTTTCTGGCAGGTATCAACATGCAAGGCTCTGTTTTGTTCAGGGGAGTATAGCTCCCCCAGATGGCTCCATCGCTGCTCATCAAGCTCCAAGGTTTTGTTTAGGTTCTTTTAAAGCGGGTGTTGCTTTGGGACACTCTGATTTCTCTGGAGCAGGGCTGGGATGCGGAGAGGAACACACATTTCAGCCCAGAACTGGTCTGGTTTTTAGCTTACCTACTAATTCCACTTTCCATAGCATGAACACTTCCATATGACCAGCGCAGAGACAGGGAAGTCACAAGCTGCAGGCAGGAAGACAAGATATGGTAACACCGGAAATGCAGCTTTAGAAATGGAAATGTATTAAATGTGAACGTGGAACAAAAAAACAACCAGCGCAAGGTCCATCCTGTGACTCCTAACACAATAATCCAGAATGAAAGGGGAATGTGAGACCAAAGGAGAGCTTAGAACAGATTTTGCTATGTTCACGCATCATGGCTTTTCATACTACTTATGCTCACAGATTCTTAATGGCTGGGGAAGAAAGCGGAAAGCCAAGCTAAGGGCCTATCATGCATGTTTCAGGCAGAGGTAGTCAACAGGTGGACAACAGGCCAAATCTCGACCGCTGGCCACTCTTGAACAGACCCCAAAATCTTTGTCTTTACTGGTGTTGGTGTGTCGTTGTTGGTGGGATTGTTTGGTTGTTTATTGCTCTCCTCTGGAGTCTAGACCTTGACCAAGAAATTTGGACCTTGACAAAAAATAATTAGCTACCCCTGTTGTAGGCTTTGGGTGGTTCTGCCTTGATGCGATTCAGCCTGTCTGAAATTTTAACAACCTCACTCTGAAAAGGGGTCGAGTGAGGCCTCTAACCATCTCAGGGCTGCTCTCGCAAGCGCTACAGGAATGTCCAGGGTCACCACAGACCCAGCCATGCTGGAAGGCTTGCTCACCTGGGGAAGGCAAAGGAACCGGGGAAGACTCATATTGGGAGGTTATATTTCTTTGATGCAATTCAAACACACAGAAATCTTTACCTTTCTAGCTCCGCAGCATCGTGCACTCCGCAGGCCCAGCTCCTCCAACCACAGACCGGAGATCTTTTCTACAGGCAGGAAAATGACAAGAGGAAAAAAAATAAAATAAAAACAAAGAGTCATATTAGTTAGCGGAAGACGATGGAGAATCTACTTAACCAGGCAGGTCAGTCATAGGATGCTTCTGAGATATTTATGCCCTTGTCGTCTCAAGTGTTTTTCAAGCCACACGTGCATCACTCACTCCTAAGGCAGGCAGCCACCCTAAAGCGAGCAACACTATGGAGCAGGCAAGGGTGGAATCAGAGCAGCCCCGGCCTGTTCCCAAGAGAGGGTTAGTTCTGTGGCACTGTCTGAAGGAGGCACACAGTAACCTGCACAGAGAGCAGCTCATCTGCCTGGAGAGTAGGGAGTGGAACCCACTCTGCTGGGATCTGCACCCTGACAGCTGAAGCTGGATGCTTAAAACATGATCCCACCCCTTGAGGACATGCCAAGTGGTCAAAGCCTCAGCTCCCCATTTTACATGCAGCAAAGCATCATTCTGGGGCACTGCTCAAAACCAACTCAGGAGTTCTGACTGAGCCGATACCATTCTGGGGCTTCTTTTGGACATCTCCTACCCAGCCACAGTCCAACCCAGCTATGCTTAACTCGTAAGATGCGGAGATCAGACTTGGGCAGCCTGGCCAAAGAGAACGTGCTGAACACAAATACCAGCACCAAACACAACGGCTAGATTTTAGGTCCACTCCTTGCATGGCCTTGCCCTGTTTTCTGACAGGTATCAACATGCAAGGCTCTGTTTTGTTCAGGGGAGTATAGTTCCCCCGGATGGCTCCATCTCTGCTCATCAAGCTCCAAGGGTTTGTTTAGGTTCTTTTAAAGCGGGTGTTGGCTTTGGGACACTCTGGTTTCTCCAAGGCAGGTCTGGGAGTGGGGGTTAGGCAAGAAGATCAGACATTTCAGCCCAGAATTAGTCTGGTTTTTAGCTTACCTACCAGTTCCACTTTCCATAGCATGAGCCCTTCCATGTGACCAGCACAGAGACAGGGAAGCCACAAGTTGCAGGCAGGAAGACAAGATATGGTAACACTGGAAAAGCAACTTTAGAAATGTATGATTTGTTATTGTGGAGCAAAAAATTACAAGTGCAAGATCTGTCCTACAGATCCTAACACAATGATCCAGAATGAAAGGGGGGGCAGAAGACTAAAGGAGGGCGTAGAACAGGTTTTGCTATGGAATGATGGGAATCATTAAGAAAAGGACAGGACAAAAAATATCATATTGCTTCTATATAAATCAATGGCAGGCCTAGATCCTGAATACTGTGCGCAGACGTGGTCGCCTCATCTCAAAAAAGAAATATTGGACTCAGAAAAGGGCAACAAAAATGATTAGGGGTATGGAATGGCTGCCAAATGAGGAAAGATTAATAAGACTGGGACTTTTCATCTTGGAAAAAAGGGGGATATGATAGAGATCTATAAAATCATGACTGGTGTGGAGAAAGTTAATAAGGAAGTGTTATTTATGCCTTCTGATAACACAAGAACTAGCAGCCACCGAATGAAATGAATAGGCAGCAGGTTTAAAACACACAAAAGGAAATATTTCTTCACACAATGCACAGTCAACCGGTGGAACTCTTGGCCAGAAGATGTAGTGAAGGATAAGACTATTACAGGGTTCAGAAAAGTATCAGAGGGGTAGCCGTGTTAGTCAGTATCAATAAAAAAAGAAGGAGTCCGGTGGCACCTTAAAGACTAACAGATTTATTTGGGCACGAGGTTTTGTGGGTAAACAAACCTACTTCTTCAGATGCATGGAGTGACAATTACAGACCCAGGCATAAATATACCTGCACATGAAGAAAAGGGAGTTACCTTACAAGCAGAGAACCAGTGCTGACAAGGCCAATTCAGTCAGGGTGGATGCGGTATCGTGGATCTGACTCAATTGGCCTCCTCAACACTGGTTCTCTACCTGTAAGTAAACTCCCTTCTCTGACCTAAGAATGACCATCTTTATGTAATAAACATTGTTCATGCCTCACTGCTTTTCACACTTCTTATGCTCACGGATCACCAGGTGTGGCAGTCACTGGGAGGCCAGGTTAAGGGCTTGTCATGCATGTTTTAGGCTCTGTGTGGTTCTGCCTTGATGCGATTTGGCCTCCTGATTCAGCCTGTCTGAAATTTTACAACCTCACTCTGAAAAGGAGCAGAGTGAGGCCACAAACCATCTCAGGGCTGCTCTCGCAAGCGCTACAGGAATGTCCAGGGTCACCACAGACCCAGCCATGCTGGAAGGCTTGCTCACCTGGGGAAGGCAAAGGAATTGGGGAAGACTCATATGGGAGGTTAAATTTCTTTGGTGCAGTTCAAACACACAGAAATCTTTACCTTTCTAGCTCCGCAGCATCACGCACTCCTCAGGCCCAGCCCCTCCAACTGCAGACTAGAGATCCTTTCTACAGGCAGGAAAATGACAAATGAAAAAAAAATAAAAACAAAAGAGTCAGATTAGTTAGGGGAAGACGATGGAGAATCTACTTAACCAGGCAGGTCAGTCATAGGATGCTTCTGAGATATTTATGCCCTTGTCGTCTCAAAGTGTTTTACAAGCCACACGTGCATCACTCACTCCTAAGGCAGGCAGCACCCTAAAGAGAGCGACACTATGGAGCAGGCAAGGGTGGAATCAGAGCAGCCCCAGCCTGTTCCCAAGAGAGGGTTAGTTCTGTGGCACTGTCTGAAGGAGGCACACAGTAACCCGCACAGAGAGCAGCTCATCTGCCTGGAGAGTAGGAAGTGGAACCTACTCTGCTGGGACCTGCACCCTGACAGCTGAAGCCGGATGCTTAGAACATGATCCCACCCCTTGAGGACATGCCAAGTGGTCAAAGCCTCAGCTCCTCATTTTACATGCAGCAAAGAATCATTCTGGGGCACTGCTCAAAACCAACTCAGGAGTTCTGACCGAGCCGATACCATTCTGGGATTTCTTTTGGACATCTCCTACCCAGCCACAGTCCAACCCAGCTATGCTTAACTCGTAAGATGCAGAGATCAGACTTGGGCAGCCTGGCCAAAGAGAACGTGCTGAACACAAATACCAGCACCAAATACAACGGCTGGATTTTAGGCCCACTCCTTGCATGCCCTTGCCGTTTTCTGGCAGGTATCAACATGCAAGGCTCTGTTTTGTTCAGGGGAGTATAGCTCCCCCAGATGGCTCCATCGCTGCTCATCAAGCTCCAAGGTTTTGTTTAGGTTCTTTTAAAGCGGGTGTTGCTTTGGGACACTCTGATTTCTCTGGAGCAGGGCTGGGATGCGGAGAGGAACACACATTTCAGCCCAGAACTGGTCTGGTTTTTAGCTTACCTACTAATTCCACTTTCCATAGCATGAACACTTCCATGTGACCAGCGCAGAGACAGGGAAGTCACAAGCTGCAGGCAGGAAGACAAGATATGGTAACACCGGAAATGCAGCTTTAGAAATGGAAATGTATTAAATGTGAACGTGGAACAAAAAAACAACCAGCGCAAGGTCCATCCTGTGACTCCTAACACAATAATCCAGAATGAAAGGGGAATGTGAGACCAAAGGAGAGCTTAGAACAGATTTTGCTATGTTCACGCATCATGGCTTTTCATACTACTTATGCTCACAGATTCTTAATGGCTGGGGAAGAAAGCGGAAAGCCAAGCTAAGGGCCTATCATGCATGTTTCAGGCAGAGGTAGTCAACAGGTGGACAACAGGCCAAATCTCGACCGCTGGCCACTCTTGAACAGACCCCAAAATCTTTGTCTTTACTGGTGTTGGTGTGTCGTTGTTGGTGGGATTGTTTGGTTGTTTATTGCTCTCCTCTGGAGTCTAGACCTTGACCAAGAAATTTGGACCTTGACAAAAAATAATTAGCTACCCCTGTTGTAGGCTTTGGGTGGTTCTGCCTTGATGCGATTCAGCCTGTCTGAAATTTTAACAACCTCACTCTGAAAAGGGGTCGAGTGAGGCCTCTAACCATCTCAGGGCTGCTCTCGCAAGCGCTACAGGAATGTCCAGGGTCACCACAGACCCAGCCATGCTGGAAGGCTTGCTCACCTGGGGAAGGCAAAGGAACTGGGGAAGACTCATATTGGGAGGTTATATTTCTTTGATGCAATTCAAACACACAGAAATCTTTACCTTTCTAGCTCCGCAGCATCGTGCACTCCGCAGGCCCAGCTCCTCCAACCACAGACCGGAGATCTTTTCTACAGGCAGGAAAATGACAAGAGGAAAAAAAATAAAATAAAAACAAAGAGTCATATTAGTTAGCGGAAGACGATGGAGAATCTACTTAACCAGGCAGGTCAGTCATAGGATGCTTCTGAGATATTTATGCCCTTGTCGTCTCAAGTGTTTTTCAAGCCACACGTGCATCACTCACTCCTAAGGCAGGCAGCCACCCTAAAGCGAGCAACACTATGGAGCAGGCAAGGGTGGAATCAGAGCAGCCCCAGCCTGTTCCAAAGAGAGGGTTAGTTCTGTGGCACTGTCTGAAGGAGGCACACAGTAACCCGCACAGAGAGCAGCTGATCTGCCTGGAGAGTAGGGAGTGGAACCCACTCTGCTGGGATCTGCACCCTGAGAGATGAAGCCGGATGCTCTGACCAGGATCCCCCCCAGGCTGGGAGATGCCCTTGAGTCAGCCTATCCCTTAGACATACAGCAGCAAACAGGGCGTGCGGCCCATACAGCACACTGGCCACGCTGCTCACGGCAAGGCACCGATCCCAGCTACCCGCTGCCCTAGATCCCCCCGTGGGTCCGTCACCAGCCCCGTGCCCGGAGCCCCTGGCGCGGCAAGGCCCGTGCTGCACAGCCCGGCGCGTGCCCATCGGGAAGGGAGGGTCAGACCCCGCGGAGAGGGGCGCACTGCCACGCCAGGCGGGCCCTCTCCAGCTGCAGCACACGTGCAGCCGCCTCTCTGAGACTACAGCTCCCGACATGCATCGCTCCCCCAACGGCAGTGGCGGCTGGGCTCAGCAGGGAACGCTGGCTCCTGGGACTTGTAGTCCCCTCATGGCCGATGGCCGTGGGAAGGCACCGACTCTTCTCTCACTCCACGTGGGGCTGAACCCCGGGCACAGCCCCCGACTCCCGCCCCCAACACAGCGGGCGGCTCCCCGCCTGCTACCCGCACAGGGCTCCCAGGGCAGCCCAGGCCCCGGATGGAGGCGGATTAGAGACTCACCGGCGCCCCTGCAGCCACTACTCGCAACCTCGCCCTGCCATGTCTTCTGCGCCTGCGCACTAAGCGCCCGGCGCGTGCCTCGCGTATCAGCGCGTCCCTCCCCCAACTCCGCCCCCCACTTCCCTTGCGGGGCGATGGTGTCACCTAGCGGCGGGGAGGAGGCAGGGCTCGGGAGAGGGGCGGGTTACCCTCTTTCCCAAAGGCTGGGGCTGGTGTCGCTGCTCGCCTAAACTCTGCCTGCCCCCGCGCCACAGTCCTTCTCTCCCCCCTCAGCTGGCATCGCTGGCCCCCAACACGTTCCCCCGCAGTCTGCTGTTTGGACACTTCTTGCAACTGATCAAGTTGGCAAGAGGAAATGGGACAAATGCCCAGTTTTGCCAAAAAAGTCGGGACAGGGATTAAAAAAAGGGACGGTCTCACTCTCCCCCGCTCTCCCCTCCAGCTACTACTGTGTCCCAGCCCAAACGGGACGTCTGGTCACCCTACACAAAATTGGCCCACAAGCACCACGCGTGACTGCATGTACACATGTGCCGTCTAATCACCTATTGTGCATATTTATTCCACCTACGTGGTCACCTATGGTACCGTGCGTGTGCCAAACACACACAATGACCCGAAGAAGAGCTCTGTGGAAGCTCAAAAGCTTCTCTCTCTTACCAACAGAAGTTGGTCCGATGAAAGATGTTACCTCACTCACCTTAGCTCTCTAATATCTTGGGACCAACATGGCTACCACACTGCATAAAACACACACAATGCGGGTACAAAAGCATCAACATACTCTGCAACTTGCACACCTGTCATATGCAAATTCAGACTGCACGCTCATACATATGCCATGTGGACCTGGCATGTACACACATGCTGCATACAGGGTAGTCGGTAGACTGGTAAACTTGTGATTGCTGCTAGAGCAAGTTATCCTGATTTCACACTGCACTGGGCAAATGACAGTTTTTCTTGTTTACCTTAGGACATCTGCATTGGTTCAGCTCCACTGGTAGCAGGCACCTCATGGCTGGAATGAGGGCAACTCCTCTCTATAGAAAAGGCCAGTCAGTATAATAAGCCACACATGAGCACACACTCCACACATTGCAGAGAGCCAGTTAACTCTCCCTAGTTATAATCCTAGTTGTCTTAATGTGCAAACACACAGAGTGGTAAAGTTAGGCACCTGATCTGTGCAACTTTTTACAGGTTCATGGCCAAAGTCTATAGGGTGGTTTGGGTTAAGAAAGAAGTAGAAGTATGGTTTGGGGCCTAAATTGGCCTAAGCCTAGAGGGGTATGTGAAATTGGAGTTGCTAGCATAAGAAAAGTTCAAGCTAAATTGGAGACAGAGTGTTATGGGAAAGTCAGAGTTATCAAAGCCATGACCCAGGGATATGTTACCATTTTGTTTTGGTTATAACTGGGTTAAGCAAGGTTTTTAATCAGTATTATTGAGGACTGTGTATGTTTTTTAATATATCTCTATTGCTAGTATGGGAAGGACACTGGTGTAAAGGTTAATTTAAATAATGTGTAATGTAAAGAGCCAATAAGAAGGTGGCAGAAAAATAATGATGGAAAAGGGCAGTTTAATATTAATTAGTATTAGAATATAAAAGGAGTAGTTTTGCTAAACTGCAGGAGAGCTCCAATGAACATGCAAAGGCTATTGTTAGGTTCCTGGATTATACAGCTGTACATCATTCTGTTGTCAGTGGACTGATCACCCATTGATACACCATTTCATCTTTGAGTGTATGATCATAGTACTGTGTAAGTGGTGATTGCATGCTTGCTTAATTAATCATTTTTCTTTTTAATAAACTTTGGTTGTATCATTCAAAGTGTCACCTAGTGGTCTTCTATTAAATAAATGTTCTGTAACCAAACTAAAAGCTCAAACCTGAAAACTGATAGGCTTTATTACACTCTTATCTTTATCAACTTCATCCAACATTTCAATATGCAGGTTACAAGAGATCTACAAAACACCTAAGCTAGCAAGCAGCTACAAAGTTGTTTTTTGTGCCTTATACAGTATTGCCAAAAGTAAGTGAACAAAAATCATGAAATCGGTTTACAAATCATGAGATTGGCTTAAAAATCATGTTTTTTTTAAATGAGGTGTCTGTTTTTTTGAGCTTTCAGGGTTCATAGTGGCAAGCTTTTATCTGCTCGACTTTTAAAAAGAAAATCTGAAATTCTCCAATAATCACATGCCACCAAATATCACAAGACTCGTGATCAAAGTGTGTGAATTGGCAACAGTTCCTATGTGGCTTTGGCTTGGACAGTTGCTGGGCCATGCAACCCATCACATTTACTGAAGGCAAAGGGCAGTACTGTTGCAAACTACTTACCCGGGGTCACAGGGCGGCTGGCCCTGTAAGGGGAGCTGGGCATAGCCTCACCTGTGAGGGACAAACTGCCTCTCATCTAAGAGTGAGCTTGGCGAGAGAGCAGGTGATTCTAAATGCCAGCAAGTGGCTAAGTTGGTTGCAGGGAAGGCCCCTGTAGGAGACCCTGGGGCTTGTGTGGGGGTATGACAGCTGGAGCAGGGCAACTCAGGCAAGCAGCCAGTAGAGTAGCTGTCTGTAGGGAGCTGGGATCCTTGGGGCAGGGGTGGAAGAGGGTAACTGATGTGCTAGTGTTAGGGACTCTAACCCCGACGGCAAAGTTCGTTGTCTGACCGCAAGAGAGACAGGCAACACCAGCAAGGTTCGATCAAAAGCTCTTTATTGACAAGTGCACGCATCAATAGAGAGCAGCTCGTCTCCAGAGAGAACCAGCCCCCTCTTTACATCTTAGTATAAGCCTATATAGACAGTTCCATCGCATCATAAATTATTCACTGGAGCAACCCACCCCCTTTTTCTAACAACTAGAAACTAGACACCTTTAGTATACATGCATGCCTAAAGTTAGAAATGTAGGGGAGTTAAAAACAAACAAAGAACAAAACCAGGGAGTGAAAACAAGGAGGCTGGGAAACTAGGGCTCTTATCAGTTCTTCGAAGGAGCTGCCCGAACACAGCACATTTTGTACTATGCCAGGAATGCAGCTTCTCTTTTATCTCACTTTTTCCCAGCGCTTGTGAGACATGCTGCTGCTTCTCAGTGTTTTCCACTCAGGGATTACCCACAAACCCCTGTTAGCCTGACTTTGGTCAGGTTGGCATACCTGGTTTTGTCTGCTATATCTTTATTCAGGCCTAACACTAGTTTTCCATGGCAGGTATAAAGCTGCTGTGCTGATCCAAGGGCCTGGTTCAGACTCTGGGTGTGGCGTTGCTCTGGGCTAGGCCAGTGACCCACAGGTCACCGCACCAGCCCGGAGTTGAGCCTGCTTCCCTCACCCCTGTGGCTTTTCCCAGCTCCCTGGATTCTGCCTGGCCAGGCTGGGGGGCTGCACTCAGGGGGTCCATGGCTGGCACTGGTGCAGCAGCCAGGGGGTGGCTGGGTGGGAGTCAGGGGAGAAGGGCCCAGCCCCCAGCTGGGTAGCAGGGGGTGTGTGAAGGGCAATGCTGGGCATGGACGGGGCGGGGCAGGGGCCCACGTGTGGGGGTGGGGTGACAGTCACAAGAGCCTCCACTGCACGGTGTGGGAGTGAGGAACTAGCGCATGCGCAACTCTATCCACTCCCTCTCCCTCTACCTCCACCCCCCCCCTCGACGCTCCGCACATGCGCCGTCCCTTTTCCTTTCTTGGAGGACTGACGTCAGCCCTCCGGGCGCGGGGGGTGGGGAGCGCCGGCCCCGCGCTGAGCACGCCGGGAAGCCGACGCCCAAGATGGCGGCAGGATTGAAAAGTTGTTGCCGCGGCTGCTGCTGCTGAGTCCGCGGCGGGAGCGCGCGCGGCTGGCGGGGCGCGCGCCGGCCATGGGGGCCCGGTGAGGGGGCGCTCGGCCGCGGGGATGCCCCCGGGGGGCCGGGGCCGCAGGAGGCAGCAGGAGCCCGGGGCAGCCGCCGCCCCCCCCCGCCTGAGACATGGAGGAGGAGGGCAAGAAGGGCAAGAAGGTGAGAGCGGGGCCGGGCCGGGTCCCTGCACCCTGGGGACGGGACCCCCAAGCTGCGCTGACGCTGATCCCACCCCCGGGGTGCTGGACTCGCCCTGGCCCCGCCGCCCCCTCCATGCTGGGGGGCGCTGACACTGCTGCCCTCCCCCTAAGCTGTGGTCTCCCCCCCCCCCCCCGGGGGCTCCGACGCGGCCACCCTCTGCCGCCTGGCTGCTGTATTCCTTCCTCCCCAGCCCTTCCCCACGCCGGGGCTGCTGAACCCTGGCGCTTCCCTCCGTATTGCCGGTCTGCTAACCCTCCCCGGACGCTGCCCAGCATTATCCCGAGGCTGCTGTATCTCCTCTCTGGCCAGCTTGAGTCTGTTCCTCCTCCCCAGTACGGCGTTGGTAAACTCTTCCCCTCCCCATCGCTGCCCCTGAGGCAGCAGGGACTGGGGCCTCTGTAGGGTGCACTTCCTTTCTGTCCTTCTCCCCCCTCCCATGAGACTTACTGTCTCCAGGCAGACCCTCTGTTTTTCAACAGCATGAAGCCTATTTCTTGCTGCCCTCGTATGCCCCAGGCTGCTCTCAAACCTGATCTGTCCCTGGCCAGTCTTGCTCCACTGCTGCGCTCCAGCTGGGGCACCATGAATGACCCATGGGTGGGGATGAGTGACCTAATGCCCCCCAAATCTGTTCTTGCAAAATGGAAAGAGCTAAAAATCTTCCTTTAAATGAGCCTTGCTTGTGGGAGTCTGTCTCCCAGGTGAATGGGACTTGGACAGATCTAGCATAACACAGCAAGTGGATACATAGCAAAATCACAGCTAAGAGCTGTTACAGGCCAGCGAAGGAAGCAGCCTGTGATGGACTAGGAGAATGCATGGGACCCTTACCTGTTTAGATTACAATACCTTATATGTGGCTGAAATGCTGTGTGAATGTTATACCTTTCTAATGGTGTGTGGGTTTTTTAATCTCTCCCCCATGAAGTGCCTTGTGCTCTTGAGACTGTTACTTCCCAAGAGTATGGTGCTAGCTAACACTTGCAGCTAATAACTTTCCTAACTGGGTTTAATGAAAGAGCTGCAAACTGTGCCACTATTCCTGCAAGTCTGTATGATTGAGTTAATGTGGTAGAGGTAGATTGACCTATTTATTGTAAATATCCAATCCAAAATGTTCATGGAAACCATGTCTGCTTGTAGAGGTGTTTGCCTTGTCTATGTAGTAGTTTTAGAAGGCTCTTTAGAATACAGCATTAGATTTGTACTATGGCTTCCATTTTTCACAGTCTTTCTAAATAAAATCTAGACTCAGACTTGCAGTTCAGTTTCAGAAAAGACATGTCTTCTTTCTTTGTGTGGCTATAGTGCTCGTGAAAGGTGCCAACTTGACAGCCCTGGAGCCTGCAGTCCTCTAGACCGAGTACAGCAGCAGTACAAGGCTCTCCACACTGCTTCACCAATGTCACCAAACACCTAGAGACCACATCTAAGGGTCAGAGGATAGCTTAGTCTTTGTGGCCTACTCGGTCTTCTGCCTCTTTGCTGAAACTGCCAACAAGACAACCAATTCATGCCAAGATGTCTTAGAACTGTATATTCCTACAAGAGCAATGTACTTCATCTGTGTTGTAACCTGTTACTGTAACTCATTTAATGATCAATACATAGTACAAGATTAATGATTCAACTCCCCATGCCTTTTAAAAAAGAAATGGAAAAAATTAAGGGTGTGACTCCCACAAAGGTAGGTTGGCTGTTTAAGTGGTGAACTTAAGCAAACCTATCTTAGCACTGACCTGGGATGGAAAGTCTTGGCTTTTGATGTTGTCAAATCCACCCAGTGTTTTGGGGTGTGATAGTAATTGATGATATACCTATCTCTTAGAACTGGAAGGGACCTTGAAAGGTCATTGAGTCCAGCCCCCTTCCTTCACTAGCAGGGCCAAGTACTGATTTTGCCCCAGATCTCCAGGTGGCCCCCTCAAGGATTGACCTCAGAACCCTGGGTTTAGCAGGCCAATGCTCAAACCACTGAGCTGTCCCTCTCCCTGGGGTGAAAGAGGGGATGGTGAAAGAGATCAAACAAAACTTTTACTTATATTTAGCGATGACACTTTTAGTACCTTTCCCAGAGCTGAAGAAGAGCTCTGCGTAAGTTGGAACACTTGTGTCTCGCCAATAGAAGTTGGTCCAATAAAAGGTATTGCCTCACCAATCTTGTCTCTTTAATACCAGCATACATGCTGTTCAGAGCAATAGTGAAGACTCTGTTGACTATGGCATCTAACTGACCAGGAAGAGGGAAACAATTACCCCTCAGGCTTGTGATGTCATAACATGTGGGAAAAGAAGTTATTTTTAGTCCAGTATTTTGGCTGTAGATACCTGCAGTAATCATTATTTCAGAAGGTGGCAGCAGAGTTTCCCAGTCAAATATGCAGATACTCTTCATTAGTGATCAGGGTGTTAACATGTTTAGAAACACTAACTTTTCCTGCTAGTCTGGAATTCTTTAGTCTTTCGAAACTCAAATCCAGTAATATTTCACTTTGTTCTGCACTGATAGGGCTTTTCATTCTGACCTAAAAGCTGTTTACTAACAAACCTCATGACATCCCTGTAAAATAGGAATACCTTTCAGATGGGGAACCTGAGAAACAGGTTCAGTGACTTGCCCAAGGTCCTACAGAAAGTTGAGTAGCAGAGCTGGAAACAAAATCCAAGCCCCGCTTCCTGTTCGTGTGCTCCTGTCACTAGATCACTTTCCTTTCATAGTATTCTATATGTAACATTAATGCTCAGAGGCTGATTATAAATTTTTTTGAGCTTGTTCCAAAAAAAAAAAAGCTGTCTAAAGCACAGTTATTTTGGGTACTTTAAGTGTGAGAACACATCAATCTGGTCACTTCTGCATTTGATAAAACCCTTCTGGTGAAGGGGGAGAGTGAGGAAAACCTTTTCAGAAAGAATCCAGGAAATGATCAGTGCTAGCACAAGCCTCTTAATGTTACAAGTGACCTGCTATCCTTCTAAATGGGGGTACCTGTAGTGTTGTCAGGAAATGCTCTGGAGCTGTATTCAGTATCTAACCCCCCAGCTAAGGGTTATAATTGCAAAACAAATAGTGTCAGTTAACTAAACTGCTGTTCCAGTCTGTAGGGTGTTTTACCCTATGACTGTATTGTACCCTTTTGAAGCTACATACTGTGTGCATTCCATTGCCTTCTAGCAGCTTTGCTAAGGCAAAGTAGCTGTTCAAGCCTAGATCCAGCAGTGAGTAGGATCTTAAGGACAGGAGAGGATGCAATATAAAATCTCATTACAGCATATGAAGCAGCTTTAAAATGCCATAGACTAGGGCCCATGTAAAGTTGAAATGGTACTAGATGCGTATTTGGTTGCTAAGAGGGCTTCCTTGACCAGTATAAACAGGCGTCTTACGACCTACTACACATCTAGTTGTTGCTGCCCCAGTTGGGGGCGGCTCGGTTGTTGCTTTTAGGTGAGCTGCTCACCACCCTTGGGCTGGTCTGCACATGGACTTATTCCTGATGAATGCAATGGATGGACACTCTTATTCCAGAAAAAAGTTTCTTCTTTCTGTTCTCTTCACCTGAAATGAAGGTGAGCACAGCAGAAAAAAAGCACTCCTGTTCTGGAATAAGTCTCCACACATGGAGTTCGTCAGGAATATATCCATCCATAGACCCGTCCTTAGTCTCTGGCTAGCAGTGTCAAACTCCACACCATTTATATAATATATATGGGCTTGGCTTTTCATAGAGTCCAAGATTGGAAGGGACCAGTGTGATTGTCTAGTCTGACCTCCTGTATAACACGGGCCATAGAACTTTCCCAAAATAATTCCTATAATTTGAGCCATGACTATTCTAAAGTCCAGAACCTAGATACAGCCACAATGGTACTGCAGCAGGGCCAAGTTCTTGCCACAAATCATAAGGCTGTGATTTCATTTTGAGTAATGTTTGAAGCAGTCTCAGCGGTTAGAGCATGGAGATTAGGCATTTCCTGTCACTATGGAATTAAACAATGACTTCTGGAGTATATTCATATGTGCCACTTGTTTCCCATGACTTGGGACAAGTCACAGCTTCTGAGCCTGTTTGGCTGGTGAAATGGGCATATTACTCCATCGTGTACTGTAAAATCCACAGCAGCGCTGAGCTAATGAAATCACTGATGGGGAGACTTTAGCTGTTAGGTGCAGCATTGTCCTTCCTGTGTTTTATTGTATAATGTGTATTAGAGAGAGGTGCAGGTTGGATTTTAAATTGTTTAAACTCAGAAATTGAGATAGAGCAAGGGTCATTACAATTTCTTATTGGGAGAATCCTATCTGAGTGAAAACAGGCTGTCTTGTTTCAATTGCATAATGTGTGCTTACATTGTAATCATATTCATGAAACAAATGGCACGCTCTCCGAAATGGAAAGTTTGAAATGTGATAGAAACATTAATGTTCCCAGTTTGACTGGCTAGGCCTCCAGCTTTTGTTCTTTCCTACTCTTTCAACTTACTTGCATTTTTTTCAACACTTATTTTAATTCTGAATATCGCCCATACCCATCCAAACATGATGGAGGCTGAGTTGATTGCATAAAAGTTTGAGTACTGTAGAGAGCTGACACTTGAATGCAACTGTCTTGTCTTCAGTGACTGTTCACAATCTTCCACTATTTGGATGGCAGTGATATATGTCCGCCTCCTTGGGAACAGATTTGGGTAGATATCTGGATCTCCAATTAAAATGCTAGGAGAAGGGATGACATGAGGCTTGGATTCCAGCAGCTTTGTTTCAAGGGCCTCTTCCTATTTTGGGCTCAACAGATTGTCTTTGTGTTTAGGAGCAAGTGGAAGGAAGGTTCTGTTGCCTCTCTCCTGTCCTTGTGGTGGTCCAGTTCTTACTAGGTCGATCTAGATTTTACCAATACTGCAGCAAGTGTTGCCAGCTGTACTCCATCAAGTCTGTTGGAAGCCTTCAGTTGCTTCTGTGAACTTTTCTCTGCAGAGCCCCTCATGCTGAGTGTGTGTTGTATTTTGATCAGACCTCAGTGCATCTGAAGAAATGGGCTGTAGCCCACGAAAACTTACACTCAAATAAATTTGTTAGTTGCCAAGGTGCCACATGTACTCCTGTTCTTTTTGCGGATACAGACTAACACGGCTGCTACTCTGAAACCAGTGCAAATATTGATACTTTTATGGTAGTTGGGAGGATAGAAATGTAGATACTGAGTATTCTATAGTCATTGGGAATGTTGCCGGCAGATAACTGCCTGAGGCCAAGCAACAGCGGGGGGGTCCGTCGCCTGGTGTGCCGCGCCAATAAACACACCAGGGTGGAGAAGCAAACCAAGTTTATTTGAGATCTCAAAGCGGTGCAGGGAGATTGACTCAGATCAAGCACACCTAAAACAAGCAGTCTGTTCCTTTATATTCATGAGAACTTTTCTCACTGACTAGCAATCCCCCGTTTCCCCTCCCCCCTCCTCCTTCCTCCCCCTGTACTCAGATCAAGCACACCTAAAACAAGCAGTCTGTTCCTTTATATTCATGAGAACTTTTCTCACTGACTAGCAATCCCCCGTTTCCCCTCCCCTCCTCCTCCTTCCTCCCCCTGTAGCAGTTACGTAAGCGCAGGTGCATTAAGTAATCTTGGCTGCGGCAGCTCGTTAGTAAGTTTTTCCTTCTGCAAGTTATCTTGTCCTTCTGCTAAAGGTGCACAGGCCTCATTATTTCTGCTTTAGACCAGTTAGAACTGTTGCAACTGATAACGGCTGTTACACCTGGCCTTTTAGGTCGATTAAAGTTCAAACATGGAGGGACTCTTGTCGTCTGAGGCCTAAAACCAGGAAGGCTCCATACTCTTGTGGCCTTCCACCCTCTCGAGTTACGTAGGGTTATGCTTAGTGACACCAACAACTCCCTTCTTTGAGAATACTCAACAGACTTTTGGCTGAGTGTTTTCACATTTAAAGGATAACATGTGATTAAGCTCTAGGGAGCTGGAGTGCTTTACAGCAAGCAAGCAAGAGAAGAGTAACAATACACAACACCACACCAGTGAGCAGGAGGTGAACAATGCCTTTTCCTAGTTTTTCCAGGTTGAGTAACCAGCCCCAGAGGGAATCAGAGTAGGTTTCCTTTCCTGGGCCTTTCACTGTTTAAAAGCCTGTTTGGCTGACAGGATGTGCTTGTTAATATTCTGTGCGCTTTCTGGGACATAAGTACAGCATTCATTCCCTATAAGGGCGCACACCCAGCCCTGGGAGCCACACTTCCACCCAGGAAGTGTCCAAGTATGTTTTTCATGATTACAGATCAGATGGTATTTCTGATGCGTCTGTAAGGGCAGTGGGCCAAGTCTGGTACTCAAGATTACTTCGAATGGCCATTAGCTGGTTATTTAGGAAATCGCGAATTCCTAAACATACTAGATCCCACTGCAATGCCTTCCCAGCCTCAGTTATATTTAATACCATCTTTTCTTGGTGTAGTACTACAATACACCTGTTATTTAACTATTTTCAAGTACTGTTAAAAGGCATTTCCATTAATAGCATATATTATTAGTTACTGGAATGGTTTTAATACAGGTAAAATTTCTAGTAGCAGAACAAACTTTTTGGGTACTTGTTGTTTAAAATCCAATTAGAGAGAGAGAGAGATGCTGAAGGATTTATCCAAAACACAGGGCGCAGCCTGTAGAATAAACCCCAAAATCCAATTAATACCACATTTCCGAACATGGGTCCCACAAATGTCCTTCCACCAGTGTATAATTTTTTGTTTTTTTACCAGGGTTAGTTTTTAATGTTCTTTTTAGTTAGGAATTTCTGGACTTTGGCAATTTTAGTGGAGCGAGTGTTTCTTTTTTTTTCCAAACCAGTTGTGGTGCAGCATCCTTGTACTTTTTCCCTACTGTTCAGAAGGCACAGTGGAGCTAGAAGGTGAAGTAGGCTAATCATCGGTAGGAGAATTCTCCCGATGTGGAGGGGTCTTTTTGCAGTGAGAATTTTGGGTCCAACCAGTCAGTCTTTGGCACTTCACAGCGGTGTTGGTAGGTAGCAGGACTTAAGGGCCTTTTTAGCATGGAGCCAAGGCAGTTTTTTGTCGGTGGACCTTTACATCAATTCCGTCTCCTGGTTCCAAGGAGTGGCAGGGCTGCTAGGGTTTTTGGGTAGCCCTTTTTTACCTGTGATAAAAGAAACTTAACTCATTTTATTAGTGCCTTGCAATGTTTTTTAGATCTTATAGCTGTGTGGGCAAATTTAAGCCCTTCTTTTTCTAGTTGTTAGCCAAGTTTTAACTGTGAGCAGTGTTCTTGAATGGAGTTAGTGTTTTATCTATAGCCTGAGCTTGCTAGCTAATTTTTTTTTCCCATTAACTTATTATGTGCTTTGTTCTTTCTTTCTTTCTTTTTTTTTTTAACCTGCAAAGGAAACTTCCACTTATACACCTTTTTCCCAACAATGAAGACATACACATTGTCATTATACAATAATTTGTCTTATTATTTAATATATGCCACACACACCCTTTTACTAAAATAACCTTATTACAGAGCTTTGGAGCAACAAGCCAGGACAAGCACACCCACTTTGAGGAGTTCACTTAATACAACCTTTAGTCCAATAGCCTTGCACCATCCCCAGCCCTCTGGCTAGAAATCTGAGGTAGCCAGAAAGATTTCATGTACAATATGGGGAGTGGGTTAACTTTTCATGTCTTTGCTTTTAAAGACTGTTGGTATGCAAATTTTAACAACAATTTTTGCAATTAACAGTTTGGCCAATGAAATTTTTTTTTGAGGAAATGCATTAGACTTTAGTATATCACATTCTTCTGATTTATTCAAACATTTTGTATTTTAAGTTGAACAAAACAAATATCTGCATTTTAATTTAACCTTTTTGTTTGATTTTAAACTAGACTATTTTATAAAAATATTAAACACAAAAATTCCGGCCACAAGACAAACACCACAGGACAGAACATAGAACAGAAAACATGATTCCTATTGTGCCAGTAAATGCATGGTACGTTGAATGCTGTTTAGCTGGCATCAGTTTTCTCTGATTATCTGAAAGACAGAAAAAGAGAGGTTTACCCACCCTTTTTGGGCAGACAATTATCACTTGAAATATACAAATACACTTGTTGACTTCAGGCAAAAACAGAGGAATTACCCCATATTTTCTTGTATTTGTTTCATAAGCAGCCTAGGTTTTCAATTACATAACACTGTATACATTTTTAGCTAATTCAACTAAATTGTTCATAGCCATACCAAATGATTGCAATCCAATAACTTCTTTGCCTGAATTTATTTACAAACATTTCACAGACACCAAAAACTTTTTTTCTTTAGCATTTTTACAAAGTTTAACTGCCGTTTTCAGCAACTACAGAGTTAACTTTTCACTCTCCCTTAAATCACTTGCTTGTCTCCCAACAGCCACTTTTATCAACTTAAATTACCATTTCAAGTAAGTTCTGGGTATTTGAAATCTCCATGCTTACACTTACTGACTTCTTCCTTCCACTACACCCTTAAAGTTTTCCAACCTGTTTTCCAATCTCTGTCTGTTGCCTGCCTGCCTGGGCCCAATTCTGCTTTTCTTGCTGAACCGTCCCTTTCATGGGCACCAAGTTGTTCCACTACCAGTTTAGCTAGGAGGGTGGGCTTCTCATCTAGCCCCCACCCCTCCTGGTCTCTTCCCTTAAACATTTTTTACTCACAAGACTACCCGAGTCCTCCTTCATGAGGCTTGCCACCTGGACAAAAACACATGGCCCATTGGGCAAAGGCCATTTACTTAACATATAATTTAAAGGACTATTCTTAGAGGGTTTACCCAGAGACTTATTCATTTGTTTGACACTTAAACAGAAAAGAGAATTACACAGAGAGCAGAGGGAATTACAATCTAAGCCAAACTTTTCCACTTTTATACACTGACCACTACAAGGGATGGGACAGAAGGATCTCAATTCAACCTCAGAGCTTTTTCGCACGCATGGCTTCCACTCCGAGGAATTACGAACGAGAGGTTCAGTTCCGCCCACACTTCTAACGCCCAAATGAACAGAGCAGGAAAACAACAGTAACCGGTTAAACAGAACAGAACCAGAACCAGATAGCGTTTTCTTATCCTATTAGGACTCACTTTTACTCATGCAGTTCTCAACATATAACACCAACAGTACCAAGCAAAGCAAACACAAAATAACAAGGGTAAAACAAATAGATGGTGTAAATTCTGCAGGCCCCTCCCCCTTCTTAATTGCTCACCAAACTGTGACAAATTTCTGTTACCAATCTATCCTTCGTGTCAGGTGATCAGGCTGACACTACAGGATCGTTGGGGGAAGATACAGTTATATGGTGTGTTTTCTTTATTTTAAAGCTCCATTAATAAAATAATAAAACAACAACGGAGAGTGTTGGGAACGCTCCCTCATTACTCAGGAAAACATTAATGCCCCAAGCCCCTTTCATACCCACACACGTACGTCCAGACTGGCCACTTCTGTGTATAATGTTCAGAGAGGGGGGGAGAGGTGGACTGGAGATTATCCTGTATACAGCTTGTCCAGAATTTCTAACATGCTTCCACTCTTTGGAGGGCTGTTCTCTTGCACCCTGGAATCTTCTGCAGCGTCTCTTTCAGAGATTCCAGTCCAGGTCAGCTGCCTGCGGCTTTTTTAGTGTCACCAAGCCACACCGGCTCCGGGGTCACAAAGGCACACTGTTGGATCTTACTGGACAGTTAAGCTTTGCAAATGTAATCTTAGTTCTGTAACTTGTATTGCCTTTGGTTTGCCTCTGTCTATATTTTTTCCTTCACAGCCAGCTGGGGCCGAAAGCAGTTTTTCTTTGTACTTAGCATAGTCTGCTTTGATTCTGGACCTTGAACGCAGAGCAATCCCCCCCTTCCATCCCTGGGCCAAGATGATTTTTAAATTAACCCGTTCCTTTTCTCAATAGACAAATTTGCTCACCCTGTGTCAGGGCTTTTTGGTGATTAAACGATCCTCTTAGATGTATGATCTTATTTAGATTGAAGTACCTTCTAGTGGGCATTGTTTAGATGGATTTTCATGCATGTAAATATTCCATTTTTTTAAATACCTGCAGGTTGTTGAACCATAATGTACGTACATGTAATATGCTGGGGTACCCTAGGGGGTGAGGTGGAATGTTTAGACTGCCCCCCCCCCCCATTTTCCACTTACACACACAGGGAGGGTGCCCTGTCCGCGCTAGCGGCTCATAAACTAAGGATTTTTCCCTACAGGGTACTTACACAGGAGAGGCTAACGAGGATGGCCACGACCCTCCTACACCTCCCTTCAGCAAAGAGCGTCGGCTAGTCTCTCGGAGACGGCGCCGCTTACTCTGATTGCATCCAGTGAGATGATCAGACTGTCAGTAGCCCACACGGAAAGGAAAGGGGAAGGGAAGATGGGTACACACACTCCTAGACCCAGGCAGCTTCCTCACCAGACGATGCCAGGCCAAGTCAGCCCACCATGGGTCGGACCTCCTAAAGATCCACTAGTTACCGGGCTTGCGTTAGAGTAGTCCTGGTCACGAGCTTTTGCTTCACAGGGTACTCTGGGCGTCTTCCGGTAACAGTCACTCACACTGGCCCCCAGTACCATTCTGCATCTGATCTTGCTTTTTAGCTACAACAGGGAGAGAGTGCACTAGGACATAGGGTCTCCCTTTTCTAGACAGGTCCCTCCTTTGTCCCTGCACTATCCCTAACCTGCTTTTGGATCCTTGCACTCTGCCAGACAGAGGGAAGAACTGGAGCTACAGTGGGGTATTTTTACAAGAGCTCTCCATGCAAACAGCTTCAGAAGCTACCCATTTACTGACAAAACAGGAGTAATTGGAGGATCATGTTATAATTAAGTGATCCTTCCGGTGGCCACCTTTCTGGTCCTCTAGTTGATATTGAGGCCAGTCTACTATACAGAACTTTTTAATTTGCTTTTAGTTAGTGGATCTGATCCAAGCACTTCCCAATTCGCTAGAATGCATTCTAAGGGTGTACACCGTGCCCTGCCTGTACTCCGTCCCTGCCCCATATCCTAGGGTGACACTGGGCGTCCCCAGGTCATAACAGGCAAAAATTCAGACCACTGGACTGTTCCTACCTTATCCAAGGGACCGGTTCCTCACCGTCGCCCTCAACTGCTTCTCCACTACTCGAGCGCGTTGCACCGTTGTGCCCTCTGGGGTCAGTCGAACTGTGTCTCCACCGAGGCCCCCGGTGAAGTCACCGGTGCGCGCTGGGCGTCGGTTGTCACCGCAATCCGTCGACCACCAGAAGGGATCCAGGCAAGGCTAATTTTAGCCTCAATGCCCCACGTTGGGCGCCAAGAACTGTTGCCGGCAGATAACTGCCTGAGGCCAAGCAACAGCGGGGGGGGGGTCCGTCGCCTGGTGTGCCGCGCCAATAAACACACCAGGGTGGAGAAGCAAACCAAGTTTATTTGAGATCTCAAAGCGGTGCAGGGAGATTGACTCAGATCAAGCACACCTAAAACAAGCAGTCTGTTCCTTTATATCCATGAGAACTTTTCTCACTGACTAGCAATCCCCCGTTTCCCCTCTCCTCCTCCTTCCTCCCCCTGTAGCAGTTACGTAAGCGCAGGTGCATTAAGTAATCTTGGCTGCGACAGCTCGTTAGTAGGTTTTCCTTCTACAAGTTATCTTGTCCTTCTGCTAAAGGTGCACAGGCCTCATTATTTTTGCTTTAAACCAGTTAGAACTGTTGCAACTGATAACGGCTGTTACACCTGGCCTTTTAGGTCGATTAAAGTCCAAACATGGAGGGACTCTTGTCTGCTGAGGCCTAAAACCAGGAAGGCTCCATACTCTTGTGGCCTTCCACCCTCCCGAGTTACGTAGGGTTATGCTTAGTGACACCAACAGGAAGGTCAGGCGCTTACCTGCTGTGGGACTGTAAAGGACTGATGCCTGAACTTCCACAGCATGCATTAGAACTGTTCAGTGGTATTATTTAACTCTTCCTGGAAAAATGGCTGAGAACCCATCTGATGTTTAGGATGATTTCACTTAAATTTTCTCAAAACAAAAACTTCAAAGATCTTGTGATATGCTCACATCTTCAGAAACTGACACTTTGTAGTTTGTGTTTTTTGTTTTTTGTTGCTGCTGAAGGAGTAGCACGAAATAGGAATGTTTCCTCTCCCTGTGTGTATATGCTTGTAACAATTAACTGCTTGTCCTCTATGACCAACCATTTTGCATTAATGCCAATGTTGATTCTTCTAGGACTGACTATTAATATTTCCTCTTTAGTCACTTGCAGCATCTAGTTTTAATAAACCTGCAAGTTGATGTCTGGAGAAATTGTATTCTGGAGAAAGTACTTCAATCTTTCCTTATTAAATAGCTCATCTTGTGCTACATTTCAAAGTGATGTTAGTTTAAAAAAAATCCAGACTTTCAGTTCAGTTATTTGCCTTTCAGTTGTTCTTATGACATAGTCATTGATCTTTGCTCCTTTTTTCTTTTTTTGGACCCCCCCCAAAAATGCTCTTGAATAGCTGCAGGAAGGCCTGGGACAGGAATCTGTTGTTGCAGCTACATTGCCCTTGCAGTCATTGAAAAGACATCTTACTTGCAGGATTAAATTCATGCTCTGATCTCCCACTTAAGACTGTATCATTCAATAGCATACCTTGATGCTGTACAATTTACACACACATTTTCTGCACTTGGGGAAGCAGGAAGCCTTTTTATCTTGCTACTTAAGTCTTGACAATGTTTGCAGTTTAAATGAACTGAAGTAATAAAGTGCTTTCCTCCTACTACAACATGAGATGTTGATTCAGATATTCATCTTGTCTAATCACTCGCTTACAATATTGATCAGCAGCCTTCATATTTATTACATTTTAGATGGAGAAACTAATGGATTCAGCACTCCAAGGACTGAAAAATAAGAAGCTAATAATTTCATCTAGAACTGTTAATATAAATGGCTGTGTGACATGAAAGTTAAAATGAAGGTGAAAAGTTACTGGGTGGTTTTTGCTAGGAGAAAAAACATCTCTTGAAAACACAACCCTGCTCAAGAAATCAAACCACCATCATGATCACCCTTAAATACATATAGAAGCATCAGTCAGGCTGCAATATGAAATATATTAACAAGGAAGAAGATGTAAAACCAATTCTATCAGGGAATCTAACTTAGTCACATGGAAAAATCTCCTTAGTGTTATGCAATTTCTACATGAAACTTCTTGGTTGCAACCTTATGAACGGGGAAGGAAGAGATTAGGACTGACTTCAGATAGGATGACATAATTGTGGTACAGAATAATATATGGTATTAAAAGTTATGTCGTGCACTTGTATTTATTTTCCTAATGTGAATAGGGGAATTTCAGTGCTATTGAGAGGCAACAATTTTAAAACCAAGAAATGCAATGCATAACATGTGAAATGCGTTACCACAAGACACTAAGTTTAAGGACTCTTTTAAAATTTGCCATTTTGACTACATTAGATTTGCTGGTCGCAAACAAAGATTAAGCTTTGAGGAGCCACTTCGGTTAGAGAACAAAAGATACTCAACTACAGTGGATGCTAAGATTGGGTCTATACTTAAAATGCTTCACTGGCTCAGCTGCACTGATGCAGCTGTAGTGCTTAAGTGAAAATGCTCTGACACCGATGGGAGAGAGCACTCCCATCAGTGTAGTTAGCTACCATCTCTCAGGGAGGTAGGTTATGTTGACAGGAGAAGCTCTCCTGTCAACATATACGCAGAGTTAGGTTAGTATAAATGCAGGCAAATCTACGCTACACAATTGACATAAGTTGCATTGACGTACAGAGACTGCTTTTGTATATCCACACTACACTCTTTGTGTCAGTGGGGCATGTCCTCAACAGGCGTGCTTTAACTGTCATTGTGGGATGGCTTCTGAAAGGCAGCAAGGGTCAATGTAAGCAATGCAATGTCTACACTGACGCTGCATTGACTGAACTACATCAACCTAAGTGCTATGCATCTTGCAGACGGGGCGTTAAGTCAGTGTAGTGGATGAGTTATATCGGTGGACGCTACGTTTGAGTGTGGACTCTTACAGCGTTAAGTCAGCGTAAGCTGTCTTATGTCGACCTAATTCTGTAGTGTAGACTATGCCTCAGTTGCTCAGAGGTGTGGATTTTTAATACCCTGAGCAATGTAGTTATATCATTTTATATCTGTAGTGTGGACTAGACCCAAGGCAGCTGAAACTTCTGTGCCACCTCTATATGAAGTATTGTTGTAGTTGTGCTGTCCTTGGATATTGGGACGACAAAATGATATTGGACCAACTTCTTTTGGTGAGAGAGAAGTTTTTGAGCTTACACAGAGCTCTTCTTCAGGTCTGGGAAATGTACTCTCTATCACAAAGGTGGAACAGATTGTTTAGCATAAATCATTAACATGCATTTCAAGTGAAGTTGAAGTAGCCCATTATTACTTCTCCAGTCATGGGTGGGAAGTTGAGGGAGTTTAAGTGAGTTATAGGTTGTTGTAATAAACCATAAATCCAGGCTCTCCATTCAGTCAATGAATTTCAGTATCTAATCTCCCAGGCTCATCATTAGAAGGTGGTGTTGTGCATGTTTCCTTTGAGGATGAGAACTGAGAGGTCAGATATAGAGTGAGCGCTCTGTGAAAAGTGTTCACCCACTGGTGATATGGTGGCTTTTTTGTCTTATTTTTCTATGCAAGTTCATTTGACAGCATAGTGGCTGTCTGGTTTCACCTGCATAGTTATTGGGACATTTAGTGTGCTGGATGAAGTGTACACTACATTTAGTGTGCTGAATGAGGTGTACATGTTGTGATAGGCATGTGTAGGAGGATCTTGAAAGGTGTATTGAGGGGGCATTGATAACTTAGGAAGGAATAATGAATTGCACTAATACAAAATGGGAAATCCTTGCCTAGGAAGGAGTATTGTAGAAAAGGATCTGTGGATTATAGTGGATCACAAACTGAATATGAGTCATCAATGTAATACTGTTGCGGAAAAGTGATCATCATTCTGAGATGTATTAGCAGGAGTGTTGTAAGACAGAAGTAATCTTCCACTCGGCTCAGCACTGATCAGGTCTCAGCTGGCGTACGGTGCCCTGTTCTGGGCACCACACTTTAGGAAAGATGTAGACAAATTGGAGAATCATTTTTGTTGCTCTCTTCTGGACTAAAGGTCTAGAAAATGTGACCTAAGAGGAAAGATTGAAAAAACTGATTGGTATAGTCTGGAGAAGACTGAGGGGGGACAAAACAGTCTTCAAGTATGTAAAAGGTTGTTGTAAAGAGGAGGGTGATAAATTGTTCACCTTATTCACTGAGGATAGGACAAGAAATAATAGGCTTAAATAGCAGCAAAGGAGGCTTGTTAGAAAAACTTCCTAACTCTAAGGGCAATTAAGCACCAGAAAAATTACCTGGGAAGACTGTGACAGCTCTATCACTGGAGGTTTTGACGAACAGGTTACACAAACACCTGTCAGGGCTGGTCTAGAGATAATACTTAGCCCCCTGCCTAAGTGCATGGGATGAGACTAGATGACCTTTTGAGATTTCTGTAATTGTGTGCTCCAGCCCAGGGCTGAACAGGACTTTCCCTGCAATTGCAATTCCTTGCTGTTCTGGACTGTGCTGGGTCTATGCACCAGAATTAATATCTGGGAGCTTGTCTCTCCTGTGCTCTCATTCCGTACCCCCACTGGGCCCAGTTAGCAGGGGAGACGAAACTGCCTGAATCGTGCAGAAGGGACAAGACCTGGGGAGTTGGGGCCGGAGTAATTTGGGGCACGGAGTTGGGAGGGGAAGGGAGAAGAGGATTGGCTGGGCAAGGAATCTGGGATTAGGTGCCAGAGCGGGAAATGGTGGGTGAGGAGAGACCAAAATCTGCCAAGGAGCCTGAGCGCAGTAGAGAACTGGGACTGGCTGGGCAAAGAAATTGGGACAAGGAGCCAGGGGAAGGGCAAATGCAGAGATTTGGTGGAGCTGGGTGGGGAATGAGAAGACTGATTGGCTGAGGACCCAGGAATGGGGAGACTGGCTGGATAAAGAGTGGGACAAGAAGCCTGAGGAGTGGAGACTGGGACTGGCTAGGTGAGGGGATTGAGATGAGGAGCTGTGGGTGAGGAAGAGGTGGGACAGATGAGTGGAGAAATAGGCAAAAGAATGTGTCCAGTAGCGCAAGCCCACTCCCCACCGAAGCTTGGACTGGAACCAGGAGTCCTGAGTCTCGCCATTCCTCTGCTGTCAGCAAATAGCTGTGAAACCCTCTGGCAAAGTACTTCCTTCGTCTCTAACTCTGCTCCACATACAGGATGATAACCTGTTACTGCTGTCAGCCACTCAATCAGCTCAAGTGGCAGAGGACTTTGGGGTGGATCTAAATGTTCCAGTGCAGCTAATGAAGCACGTGGATTCAATATGCCACATGATGGATTTTTTTTCACTTTACTTTTTAAAAACCTAAGAAATCATAGACAAATCTACAAGAGTTGCTTGTACAACCTGAATTTAACCCCTTTGTGTGAATGCATTATACCCTTTAATTATATGATCAGACTTTTTCCCCACAGGATCCTGGGTTCATTTGGTGCACAAGCCTGTTTATATCCTTGATCTAGGCCCACCCAGAACCAAAAGCCTGCCCCCTCAACCAAGGAGAGGAACTGTTAAGTCCAGAAAACAAGAGTATGGAGTCAATGAAAGAACATGGATGGACGTGAGACGAATAGGCTTATAAGAAAGATACTGCAGGGAGATACAGGATGAACCTGCTTTGGGGATGAATCAAGGTTGTGTAATGGAGTGAGTGTCTGTGGGACCCCTGCCTCATTTCTTGCAGCAGTTGGAAGGTATGTAGCGAATGAGATGGGACTGCAGGAAGAGAGGATGATCTCCTGGTTAAGGTTGTTGAGTGCTTCCCTGGGGAACTCTGTTTTATCCTTGCCTCTGCCATGGAGTTCCTACGTGATGCTGATATGTCACTGAAATCAAACTTTTCACTGCTGGTCACTAACTGTGTCTCACTTTCTGGGGGCCTGAGTTGATACCCTGGGGTGTGATTTGCAGGAGTACTGAGCACTCACAGGGGCAGCTGAAGTCAGTGAGAACTGTGCTTTGAACATTGTGTTATATTATTCTAAGTACTCTGAAAAATCGGGTCTTGTGTGTCTCAAATTGGGCACCCAAAAAGCTGAAGAAGAGCTCTGTGTAGCTTGAAAGCTTGTCTCTTTCACCCACAGAAGCTGGTCCAATAAAATATATTGCCTCTCCCACCATGACTCTCTAGTATCCTCAGACTAACATGGCTACAGTAACACTGCAAACAAAAGATCACGATATGTTTGTTGGGGGGGCCTAGAAGTGTTGGGTGTATTTGGTCTGATGAAAGTGGGACTCTTCTGTAATTTTTAGGAATGATATGCATGGCAGAATGCAGTGTTGAAGAGCTCTGTGTAAACTTGAAAGCTTGCCTGTCTTATGATCAGAAGTTGGTCCAATAAAGGATACTACCTCACCCACCTTGTCTCAAGCATTGCACAGACTTGACAAAGGGCTGCTATTGAATATAGAAAGGTTAAAATGCTGTCCTGGTGCACAGCAGGAGATAAGGATTTGTGTCATGTAACTGTCTGGGGTAGTGTAACTGGGTCTTCCAGGACTGTCTGAAACCAACCCCTATCAATGGAGGTTCCGGGAAGACAATGAGAACCCCAAGGTCTGAATAGCTGACACCTATCAACAAGAAACTTGGGCAGGTGGAAAAAGTGAACTCAACATGGGTCTGCAGGAGGAAGACACTGGACTGAGAGGTTACAGGAGGCTAGGATAAGAACTGGGCTTGGGAGAGACAGCAGCTGTGACCTGGGACTGATGACGGGCAAGGGAGGGGGGGTAGAGAGAGGAAACCAAGTGATGCCTAGAGAAGCTTGGCTCAAGGGGGCTTTAGTCAGCATGGACCATGCCTTTGTGCTGGCCTGAGGAATCCCCAGTGTTATGTTCCTGTTGACTAGCAAATCCTACTCTGTTTAGAAAAGGCTGCCTGGTGTCACTGTAAATATTTGCTGAGGTGCTTTGATCTCTGAAGAGGGCAAAAAGTCTCTGAACAGAGTCTCTCTCTCTCTCTGTTGAACTCACTGGGCAGAGCTCATGGTATAGAGCCTAGATGCTAAGGCTTAGATGTTGCAGCTGTGTAAAAGTCTATCCCCCTTGTAAAAGAGTGAGACCCCCTTTGCGGGTCTGGCACACTGACAGGGCTCCTCCAAGAGACTGCTGAAAAGCTGCAGGATGTGAGTTAGATGAAGGCTTCAGTATAGAGCTAGGAATGGGTTTTTCTGAAGGTATATTAAACCTCATTCTTCACAGCTTAACACAGACCAGCCAATCTTCAGCAGGAGGAGGGATAGCTCAGTGACTTGAGCATTGGCCTGCTAAACCCAGGGTTGTGAGCTCAGTCCTTGAGGGGGGTACTTGGTCCTGCTAGTGAAGGCAGGGGGCAGGACTCAGTGACCTTGAAAGGTCACTTCCAGTTCTAGGAGATAGGTATATATCCAATTTATTTATTTTTAACCTGTTAGATCAGAATCAGACGATGGGTGGGGTGGTGGTACAGATCCCACATCTGCTTACTGCCGGGTTCTTAAAGCTTTTTCTAAAGCTTCTGGTTCTGGCCCCGGTTAGACAGGATACTGTGCTGGATAGACCTTGGGTCTGACCAAGGAATGGCAATGCCTATGTTACCTGTATAGTCTTAACCGCATTGCAACTGGAACTAAAATAACTACATCACTTGTAATTCACACCTTCAGTTATGTCAGGGCCAGTTTATGTGAAGTATCAGAGGGGTAGCCCTGTAAGTCTGGATCTGTAAAAGCAGCAGAGTCCTGTGGCACCTTATAGACTAACAGACGTATTGGAGCATGAGCTTTTGTGGGTGAATACCCACTTTCTCGGATGCTGCATCTGATGAAGTGGGTATTCACCCGTGAAAGCTCATGCTTCAATATGTTCGTTAGTCTATAAGGCCTGGTGTACACAGTGTGTGTGTGTGGGGGGGGGAAGGTGTCAATTGTAAGATGCGCAACTTCAGCTACGGGAATATGTCTACTTCAGCTGTGCTATCTTATTTTGACTTACCTCCCATCCTCACAGCACAGGATCGATGGCCATGGCTCCCCCTGTTGACTCTGCTACTGCTGCTCGCCCTGGGGGAATTCTGGAGTCGATGGGAGCACGTTCAGGGATCGATATATCGCGTCTAGACGAGACGTGATATTGATCCCCAATAAATCGATTGCTACCTGTCGATCTGGCGGGTAGTCTGGATGTACCCTAAGGTGCCACAGAACTCTTTGCCAGTTTGTGTAAAGACACTTATTTCTGAATACAAGCGTCCTGCTTTGGTAAATAGGACAGTCAGTCAAAAAAGTGTCCTTGCACAGATTTACAATCAGAACTGAAGATGCAAGTTAGTTTCTTCATAGCCAAGCCCTCGAACATGGCTGGAATTTTCTTCCATCGTGGACCCAAGAAGAGTTCATGCAGTAAAAAGCATCACTCTGACGGCTATGGGATAGTCCCAGAAAGTATTGTTAGAGGTACCAAAGTACATAAAATCTGAGTTTGGACGTGACTAGTAGGATTGTGATCAGTGTCGCTTGGAACATTCTGTAGATCTGCATGACTGTGGCTGGTGAGCTCTCAGTTGTGCTTCTTTGGAGGTAGCCAGCATTTCTGCTAAGCCTGACTCTGTATTTCTGTAAGCAGAAAGCTGCAAAACTTCTGAAATGTACTTTGGCTGTAAAACAGTGAAAGGAAGTGAAAGGATTCATGAACGCTAGTAAGACTGCCAAGTATATTCCAACAGTTAAAATATGTGAAGAACAAAGGTCAAAGTGTAATGGACCCATCCTTAGACAGGGTGTAATAAGGGAGATCGATTCTCTTGTATCTCCTCAGAATTGAATGAACTGGCACAGGAACACTGATGGTAGAAAGATTTCCAAACAAACCAAAATAACGGGTTTCTCTAACTTGGGGAGAGGCTTTCAAGTACAAAAATAAGCTCCAGTGGTTGCTTTGTAACTCAGATTGACCTTGATATTGCTGCCAAGTGGTGGCTGTCATAGGACCTTGACCTGACAGAAGAAGCTACTCCAGAAATGCTGCAGAGTACCTATTATCCTAGTGTCAAGGGGATTGAACCTCATAGTACCTGAGGTATAATACTTCATTTAAAGATTACATTGGCCACCTCTGTAATAACTCTGGGATTCCAGGGTAGAACTAAACCGGCCATGTCTACACTTAAACTGCTACAGCTGCACTGCTGCAGCACTTCAGCATAGACACTTGAGCAATGGGAGGGGCTTTCCCATCATTTGCAGGTAACCCACCTCCATGAGAGTTGGTAGATAGGTTGGCAGAAGAATTCTTCTATTGATCTAGCATCGTTTATGCAGGGGACTTAGCAGTGTCTCGGATATGTGGCTGTTTCACACCCTGAGACATGCTGGGCGATCTTATGTTCTGGCATAGACTAGCACCACAGTTTAGGGCAGGAGGAGAATGCTGTATCCATTTGAAAAGGTAAAGTTTTAACTCTAGGATGCAGAATGAAACTAGCAGAGTTGGAATTTAGCTAGTGCATCAGACCTAATGTCCCATCTTTGGCAGAAGGTGCCTTGGAATATTAAGCATTAAAACACTCCCTCCCCCTAATCCCTGCATTTGTAGGGTGGACTGTACACGAAGACCTAACTTCTATGATTGTGATGATACCCCTGAGATCTGGCCTCTTGTGATGAGCACAGAAACAGGACCCCTCTCCTCCCACTCATCTGAAAGCAGCTCCAGTTGGCCAATGCTGACTTACACGGAAGGGTTCAACCTGCTGAATCATAACATTGCTTGTGCTTCACCAAAGTGTTCCTTGGAGATCTCATTGTCTAGGTCAGAACTTTAACAGCAATAACAATATGCTCTCTTTCTTCAGAAAAACTAGGGTGCATTTTGAAGTGTCTTTGGGAAAGCTGAAATGTGCAGATCTCAAACTCAGGTGATCCTGTAGTTTAAAAGATCCCTTTGGTAGCTCTGCCCATAGTCTGTTTTTTGGCTGTTGGATAATCTAGTAAAGAGACTGGCACGGGAAGACACTTCAGATTCTTTGCTTAGTCTGACATGTATGTTCAGACTTGCAGTCAAAGCCTTTTTATGTGTTATCTGCTGGGTATTTTTAGCTTAACCATTAGTTAGCCAAGCGCTAGCACAACAGCAAAATCTTCCAGATGTTCTTAACTAAAAATCCACAAAGCAGATTTTCCCTTAACATAACAGATCCAATAAATACACAGGTTCACTAATTAAGATGGCTTGCATAATGCCACTGACTGAGGTTAATCCATTGAGTTATCTCCACAAAACAAATGGTGCTGTCATTTTACTAGGGTCAGCTGAATTTAGATGGTAGATTCTGGGTTTTTTTCCCCCTGCTTTGGAAGCAGAGATCCAACACGGGGGTTGGTTGGTGCTCTAAGGTGGTACTGAGAATTCTCAAGTGCTTAGCTGTTGCCTTGGTCAGGGTCTAACTGATCTAACCATATTCTGTGTTGAAAGAATTTTCCCCGAGGTGAGATTGGCAGGGATCTGTGATGGCCGTAGGGAGATTTTCCACCTTCCTCTGCAGCATGGGGCATGGCCACGTGGGTCACTTGCTGTGATCATCTTGTATCTCACTAATTCAATTTCCTACCATTGCAGGGGCCACGGGCATTGTACCCTTTGATACCTCCTGATCCCTGCCTGTGGCACACAGTAGTTTAATCTGGAGGGCTGCAATGCTTTTTTGGTTCAATTCTGATTGTTGGTCTTGGTGTGGGGGTGGCTGGATGGCCTTAGACTGACCTCGTTGGGGGCACAACCCTGCCTTCAGTCACATAGCATAAGAGAATGCAATCAACTTTAACTATAAACTCAACCCCAGTTTGAACATTAAGGCCTGGTCTATATTTATAGCTCTTCCCATCCAAGTTTTGTCAGTCAGTGGTGTGAAAAAAACATGCCCTCTTGTGACATGGCTATGCCAACACAACCCCCTGTGTAGACACAGCTGTGCTGGCAGAAAAGGGCTTCTTTGATGTAGCGGAGTTCTTATACCTGCAGAACATCAGGCTTGCTGCCACTGGAAAGTAAGATCAGTCTAGCAACGATGTTCAGGGATGTGAAAAATTCACAGCCTGAGAGACTAAACTGGCGTACGCCCCAGAGTATGCATGCATCTGAGGAAGTGGGTATTCACCCACAAAAGCTCATGCTCCAAAACGTCTGTTAGTCTATAAGGTGCCACAGGATTCTTTGCTGCCCCAGAGTAGACAGCACTAGGTGGATTGGAAAAATCCTTCTATCGACCTAGCTACCACCTCCTTGGAGAGGTGGATCTACTACAGCAATGGAAGAACCCTTCCATAGCTGTAGTAAGTATCTAGACAGTAATACAGCAGCGCAGCTGCAGTGTTTCTACTGCAGACCTCTCTAGGCACGCACATATCCTGTCAGCTGTGTGCTGAATCTGCATTAGCAGGCTATGGAGACATAACCTTAGAGCTCTGTGAACTGGATTTTGAGTGGATGCCATAAATAGCTAGTTAAATCAATATTTTTTACAATGAGAGGTACCAATGCTGCCATTACTGAAGTAAGATTTACCTAAAGCAAATGGCAAGTCTAACACCTGCCATTTCAAATATTCATGTGCAAGAAACATCTAGCCTCACTCTGTTCTGTCATCTTCTGCTTTTATTGCTAAGACTTCCTGCCTGTAAGAAAGGAAAACCACACCCTGTCGGGGTGGAGTCAGTCCTTTTTGGAAGAAAAAAAAACTTTCTCCAAATCCTGTCTGAGATGGGGAATTTGAAACGGTGAATAGAATGGACAGTTCCTGGGAATGGCTTTTTCCATTAAACAAGCACTGGGAGGGTCTGATATTTCAGATGCTTGCTATAGGCTGGAGCAAACCAAGCCCTTGGTGTTTCACTGATTTCCAGATGATTAGGAGCCTAGCAATGGCTGAAGGCTGCTCTGGCATGGGACCACTTTAGGAGCATTTGTCATCTCCACCATGGTATGTATAGTTGTACTTAAGTTTGTTTCACTGCTTTCAGACAGTGCTTTATGCTGGAAAACTTTTGCTGTAACATTGCATTATTGGTTCTTGCATATTCTTATGCAGAAGCAAAGAAATTGGCACTTGGTTAAATGTAACTGTAGTGTGTAAAGCTCACAAGATTTTGGGACTTAAATCTGAGCTACTTTCCTTAGATTTAAGTCTGTTCAGGATTTTAATTTTGTTAAATTTCAAAACAGATGAATAGCTTGAGTCTGACTTTTGGGGCATGGCAAGATTCTTCCATTCACTGCCCTGGTAAATTAAGGGAGAAGTGGAGCTGTCTTTGTTGCCAACTCTCACGTTTGAGCGTCTTGCAATATTTGTTTTTTTCTTAAAGCTCCAGCTGCTGAAATCAAGAGATTGCACAAACAACTCAGCTTTCATTTTTTAAAAATACTACCAGCTTTAAGCAAGTGAAGTGTCCCCTCCAAATTCAATGATGACAAGCCCTCAAACTTAAAAATCAGAGTGGGGGTGGGGGTATGGGGCTGACTCTGATTTTTGAACACTTGAGGTTGGAAAGACTATCTGTGTACATGCTTTATAAATAAGACAGTAAAGGACTCCTTATAAATCCCTATGACAAGCCTCCAGTCCTTGGTGATTTACATAATGTGTCATTTAAATTGCTAATTTTGAGAAGTGTTTATTAAAATTAAAATTTAGCTATTCCAGTGATAGGATGTTAGATCTCACATTACACTTGCCACTGAAACCTGTATGGTGGTGGGGAGAAGAAGAAACTGTTTTCCACTTGCAATCTCTATCGCAGTCTTTGTCACAGATGCTGTCTCGAGTCCTTGCACTTGGCAGTTATCATGGTATCCTACAGAGTCTCTGGAGTTTGGAATCTACAGTCAGCGTGAAATGCAAGGAAAGAAATTAGTGTTGCTTGCCTGCTCCCCAAAGGTAAATGGAAAATATAGTTCCAGAAGATGTGATTTAATATTTTGTTTCACTAGTCTATTTAACACTTTCTAGTCTTGGTTTCAAAAACTCGTACTGTTAACCAGGGACCCTTGATTTCTAAAAGATGGCAACACCCACTGGCATTGTTGCAGAAGCCTCAGTACACTTAGGCTTTCAGGAATTGGCACTTGAGCACATTCTGGAGTTAGTAAGACTCTAGTTTAATAGTACTGAAACTTTTCAGGAATAGCTTTAAAAGGTAAAGATTAAAATCTAAGGCTGTTAGTTCTATTACAATAACACCTAGACAACCCCTTTCTGGGATTGAGGCCCTTTATGCTTGGTGCTTGTCTATGCTTGTCGAAGGACAGTTCCTGTCCCAGAGAGCTTACAATTTAGAGTTGATAGATAAACCAGATGGGGGAAACAGCCAGCCTGAGGGGGGTGGTATGAGGAAAACTAGCATGTTTTTTGCCTAATAAGAGAAATCTATATACCAGTTGCTTTAGCCATTGTCAGATGGCACTTTTTTAAAATCGACGTGCAATACAGGACACTTTGTGGAGGTAAAATTGGTAAACGCGTCTATATACTTCCTAGCTCTAAAATGTAGCTTGTAGCTTTTTGGCTAACAGACTTATCAGTGATTCATGTTGAAATCCAGCCTGATGTCTTAGGCCTGGTTACACCTTCAGAACTGCACACAGTACTGGTCACCCAGTCACAAAAGATTAGAATGGGAAAAGGTACAGAGAAGGGCAACTGAAATGATTAGGCATATGGGACAATCTCCATATGAGGAGAGATTAAAAAGATGAACTTTTCAGCTTGGAGAAGAGATGACTAAGGGGGGGATATTATAGATCTATAAAATCGTGAGCGGTGTGGACCATTAGTCTGACCCAGTATGGCTGTTCTTATGTTCACTTAAAAATTAGAGTGGTGTTGCTATATTGCTCAGGGGTGTGAAAAATCCGCACCCAGGAGCGACATAACTATGCTGAGCTAATCCACTGTGTAGACTATATGAACAGGTTGACAGAAGCATTCTTCTAGCAACTGTTGCTCGAGGAGGAGGTGTTCCAACAGTGACGGGAACCCCCTCTTCCATCCCTGTTTGTCTATGCTATGGTGTTGTGCTGGCATAGCTATGATGCCACAGCTGTTCTGCTATGCATCCTGTAGTGTAGACATGGCCTTGGGTGCATTGCTTGAGTTAGTTCCCCATAGAAACTCCCATTTCAAAACCACCAGGCATAATTAGGCCTGGATGTTCAGAGGGCCAGGACAAAGTTCAGGATATGTGCTAGTTATCTTACTGCTAGGCTGTGTAACTCCTATGGTATTTAGCAGTCTTCCAGAACCAACTCAAGGCTGTAGTGCAGCTCCGTAGTCCTGTTAGAATGTGGCTTGGTCCCAGTTATTCAGGCAACATCAAAACAATGTTTTAACACCAATGGGCTGGTACTATGCATTCTGCAACACTGAACTTGGAGACGTTGTGTGCCCTGGTCCAGGTATCCTATGTGAACTGAAAACTTCAGCCTGTTGTTCTGTTGGTTTCCACTTACTGGGCCCTGGAGAGCATTCAGCAGATAAGACTGAAGCACAGGAGGGCTGGGCTTTGTCCTGTTCTGCGCTTGGCTCTTCCATGTAGCTTTTTTGCTTTGTTAGTCTTGGAATGTTTCTTTTGAGACCTGGGATTTGGCCATAAGATCGGTTTTAGGGAGCTGGCAAACGAAGCTTTTCTGCATCATTTACATTAATGAAGCTCTATTGCAGGGGTCGGCAACCTCTCAGCAGTGCTGTGCCGAGTCTTCATTTATTCACTCTAAGTTAAGGTTTCGCATGTCAGTAATACATTTTAATGTTTTAGAAGGTCTGTTTCTCTAAGTCTATAATATATAACTAAACTATTGTTGTATGTAAAGTAAATAAGGTTTTTTAAATGAAGCTTCTTAAACATTTTAAACTAAATTAAAATGCAGAGCCCCCCAGACCAGTGGCCAGGACCCGGGCAGTGTGAGTGCCCCTGAAAATCAGCTCGCATGCCACCTTCGGCACCCGTGCCATAGGTTGCCTACCCCTGTTGTATTGTGTACAGAAATAGCTTTAAAATAAAATGTAGCCTACTTCTGGGAGTCACCTGTGAATAACTCAGTCTGTTGATATCTATATATTAAACACCATAGAGTGTCGACAACACAGATGTAGATTCTGCAGACAAGTATCAGAGGGGTAGCCTTGTTAGTCTGGATCTGTAAAAGCAGCAAAGAATCCTGTGGCACCTTATAGACTAACAGACGTTTTGGAGCATGAGCTTTCGTGGGTGAATACCCACTTCTTCAGATGCATGTGGTGGAAATATCCAGGGGCAGGTGTGTGTGTGTGTGTGTGTGTGTGTGTGTGTGTATATATGTATATAATATGCTAGCAAGCAAGCTAGAGATAACGAGGTCAAGTTCAATCAGGGAGGATGAGGCCCTGTTCTAGCAGTTGAGGTGTGAAAACCAAGAGAGGAGAAACTGGTTCTGTAGTTGGCAAGCCATTCACAGTCTTTGTTCAATCCTGAGCTGATGGTGTCAAATTTGCAGATGAACTGAAGCTCAGCAGTTTCTCTTTGAAGCCTGGTCCTGAAGTTTTTTTGCTGTAGGATGGCCACCTTAAGGTCTGCTATAGTGTGGCCAGGGATGTTGAAGTGTTGTCCTACAGGTTTTTGTATATTGCCTTTCCTAATATCTGAATGGCAATAGACAATACAGTGTGTACCAACTACAAAACCAGTTTCTGTTCCCTTGGTTTTCACACCTCAACTGCTAGAACAGGGCCTCATCCTCCCTGATTGAACTTGACCTTGTTATCTCTAGCTTGCTTGCTAGCATATATATATACCTGCGCCTGGATATTTCCACCACATGCATCTGAAGAAGTGGGTATTCACCCACGAAAGCTCATGCTCCAAAACGTCTGTTAGTCTATAAGGTGCCACAGGATTTTTTGCTGATTCTACAGACAGTCTGTTAGAAGCAGGTTAAAGTGAGAAGGATGCAGGTAATGGGCCACTACCTAGGCATAATGAGTAGCCAATTCAGTTACAGGTGTCTGGGTTGGAGTACCCATGAAGGAAAGCCTTATAGAACCAGCAGCGGACTTGACAGATACTGACGTCTTCTGCCTTCCTATGAACATAGAGGTGGACAGGATGACACGGTCCCTTAGATTGATTTGAATTCTTCCAGCACCTGCAGCCAAATCCTTTAGCGGGCTTTGTGGCTTATATGCAGAGGTTCTCAAACTGAGGGGGAGGGGAATATATTTTGGGTATGTGTGAGAAGCTTTAGAGGGGTGGGGGGAATGTAGTGTGCATGTTTTACCTACAGCAATGCCACCTTTGCTTCTGTGCTGCCTTCAGAGCTGGGCACCCAGCCAGCAGCTGCTGCTCTCTGCTCTGCTTTCAGGTGAAAGAACAGACACTGAAAAGCTCCAGCATAATCCTAAAATCACAGGGGCTTTACCAGCCTTCTTCTAATCTAGTAGGACTCCCTCAACTTCTAATGGCAGGCCCAGCATCAACAGGCCCGTGATGCAAACAAAGGCACTCATTTGGAAGGAGGCAAATGATCCAGTCTCTGCCTTCTGTTTCTACTGCACCCTTCTTTGTTTCATCTTCTAAACCAGTGGTTCTCAAACTTTTTTTTTTATTGCAGCCCACTTGAAAATTACTGAGGGTCTCAGCAGGCCACTTAATGATCTTTCCAAATGTTTTGTACCATTTGTTAACTATTGTAAAGCACTTTGGATAAAAGCACTATATCAAAAGAAGATAAGGTTTTTTTGTTCTACAAATAAAAGCACACAGCTCATTTTTTTTAATATTGGAAGTCTTACCTTTCTAATGCGATGGATTGTGCCCCCCTCCCCTGCCACAGCAGCCCTGGAGCTTGGAAGGATGCGGGGGTCTCTCCCCGGCAGCCGCAGCCCTGGAGCTCGGAAAAGTCACCTTTCTCTGGCCACCCGCAGCCCTGCATGTCTCAAATTCCCCCCACCGTCCCCTCCCACCTACCCCCTATTTACATGTGCATCTTCTCCGAGGTCCAGGCACCTAATTCATGGAGCCACGCATGTGTGGCTCCTCTAATTACATGGGTGGCCCTTCATTCTCTAGTATGCGGCCTCCCAGGTCCACACCTTAGAGGAAACTATCCACAGACCACCTGAATGGAGCTTGTGGAGCTCTGGTGGTCCACAGATCACCGTTTGAGAACCTCTGTTCTAAACAGAGTTGTTGTTATACACATGGACATCTCTTCCCCGTTCCTTTTCTCTCAAACATGAAGTCGGATTGCTTCAAACACAGGGTTTGGAAAACTTGCCAGGAATGCTGCTCCATTCAGTTCTTGTGCAGAACCTTCTGTGAATATGCAGTGGCATGAAGTCTTCTCCCTACTCTGGCAGTGATAGATGTGTTAAAGCTTATGTGGGAACGAGGCTCTTATTGGTGCCATATGCTCCCCCTTATCACCAACACCTCAGGAGGGACTTCAGGTTTGAGACTAATCAAATTCATGTGTAGATTAAATTCAGAATGGTAACTTTTAGCCTCTAGTTCCCATTCTTCCCCCCCCCCCCAGGAAAAAAAAAAACCAAACAAACTCTCACCAGACTTGGTTTGGCGCCATCTTTGATAATGTCTGTACTAAGGAATTTTACAAAGGAATAGCTATTTCAGCTGAATGATCTTTGGCACCAGAGACAGACCAAATACAGATAAGGCTGTGTGTCTGTCACAGATTCTGTGACTTCTGCAGCAGCTGATGCTGGCTCAGGGCCTGCCCAAGCTGCCTATGGTGCTGGCCAACAGCAGCAGTTTGGGTGTTTGGGGGGGGGGGTGTTCAGGGCTGGGGCAGTGGGTTTGGGGTGTGAGTCGGTGCTTACCTTGGGTGAGGGGGGAAGGGGGACTCCTCAGGGCTTGTCTACACTTACAGTTTTGCAGCGCTGGTAGTTACAGCTGTGTTAGTACAGCTGTGTAGGGCCAGCACTGCAGAGTGGCCACATTTACAGCACTTGCAGCGCTGTTGGGAGTGGTGCATTGTGGGCAGCTATCGCACAGATCACCTCGTCCCATTTCGGCGCTGTGGCTTGTGGGAAGGGGAAGGAAGTGTGAGGGTCTTTCTGCTTCCTGTTCCAACGCCCCGTGGTGCTTTGCTACACATTTCGAGCAGTTCGGTGGCATTGTGATTCTGCAGCGCGATTTCTGCGGTTTTTGTTATAAATGGAGCCTGAGCTGCTGACGACCTTGCTGATGAATGTTGCCAGCACATCACGCATGGCAGTGGAGCTATTCCTTCAGCTGCAAAGTGAGAGTGACAGTGAGGAGTCAGACGATGATATTGAATCGCCTCACTGTGAAGACAGTAAATTGCTTGTGGCAGTAACAGACGTGCTCAGCTCCGTGGAACGGTGCGTTTGGGCTCGGGAAGCCAGCACTCAGTGGTGGGATCACATTGTCCTGCAATCCTGGGACGACGAGCAGTGGCTGCAGAACTTTCGGATGAGAAAAGCCACTTTCATGGCACTGTGTGCTGAGCTCGCCCCTACCCTGCGGCGCAGGGACACGAGATTGAGAGCTGCCCTGCCAGTGGAGAAGCAGGTGGCTATTGCAGTCTGGAAGCTGGCAACTCCAGACTGCTTCAGATCAGTGGCGAACCAGTTTGGAGTGGGAAAGTCCACTGTTGGAATGGTGCTCATGCAAGTTTGCACAGCCATCAATGGCACCCTGCTAAGAAGAACCGTGACTCTTGGGAACGTGCAGGACATTGTGGATGGCTTTGCAGAAATGGGTTTCCCTAACTGTGGAGGGGCAATAGATGGGACACATATTCCTATTCTGTCACCACCCCAACTGGCATCAGAGTACGTTAATCGCAAGGGGTATTTCTCCGTGGTTCTGCAAGCTCTTGTGGATCACCGTGGGCGTTTCACTGACATTTACTCAGGATGGCCTGGAAAGGTGTACAATGCACGCATCTTTAGGAACAGTTCGCTGTTCAGGAGGCTGAGGGCTGGGACTTTTTTCCCAGACCGCAAGATCACAGTAGGGGACGTCGAAATGCCCACTGTGATCCTTGGAGACCCCGCTTACCCCTTAATGCCCTGGCTCATGAAACCATATACAGGGAAGCTTGACAGGAGCAAGGACCGGTTCAACTACAGGCTGAGCCGGTGCAGAATGACTGTGGAGTGTGCTTTTGGCTGTTTGAAAGCCCGCTGGAGGTGTCTTTATGGGAAGCTAGATTTGGGGGAAAGCAGCATCTCCGCTGTTATATCCGCGTGCTGTACCCTCCATCATAATTGTGAAGGGAAGGGTGAAAGATTCAGTGAGGAATGGACCTCCGAGGTTCGACGCCTAGAGGATGAGTTTGCTCAGCCAGAGAGCAGGGCTAATAGGGAGGCCCAGGAAAGGGCTTCAAGGATTAGGGATGCTTTAAGGGAGCAATTTGATGCTGAGAGGCCAACAGTAATGTTTGATGCATTTGGTGTGCTTTGCTTTACCTTGGTGTACAATATTTACCACTTCCAGCAATAATATAACATAGTGAAAAAGAAAAAAAATCCTTTACTCAACATACAGTACATAAAAGGCAAGGGGGTTTGGGTGGTGGACCGTACATTCACAGGTTTGAATATGTCCTATTTTGATCACTATTCAATGTCTGCTGCACTTCAGGATTACTATGCTGCAGGATAATGGGGGTGGAGTGAACAGGGTAAGAATTATAGTTATCAGGGCTGGTAGGTGATCATACAGGTGTGGGGGCAGCTGGGGATAATAAGAAACTGGCTGCTGGAGAAAGTTGTTTTGTGGAAACACTGGGGAACAAGAAAGAGCTTTGGGAGGGCTGTGGGTTACAACGGTACGTATTTGTCTGCATGGCTACGAGAGACTTGAAAGACTCAGTTTGGCGAGCCAGGAGGCTTATCATCTGCTTTGTGTTTTTTTTGGCAGACAATTCCTTTCTCCTGCTTTCTGTTTGCCTCCATTCATGTACACTCTGTCTCCATTCATACATTTTCTCTCTCCATTCCTGTGTCTTCCTACTTTCTCTGTTGTAGTGACTCATAACTGATTTGATCAATTCCTCTTTTGATTTTCTGGGATTCCTTCTCAAGTTCTGCAACCTACGTGAGGCCGGTGATCCGGCTGCAGTAGTCAAGGTCACTAGAAAAAAGAGAGAGAGAACCATGTAATACACAGAGGCTACATTGTTTATCACACAGTGAAGGACTTTTTAGACTTTTGGTAGCATCCTTCTCAGATACCTCACATAACACAGAGAGGGCAGGGAAGCTAAGTCATGGCGAGCAATGGGGTGAGTGGTTTTCCCCTGATTTCCCCTTGGGAGTGGGAATTGACCAATGGGTCACTGGAGTTTATTTGCAATGGGTACAGGAGGTAGCTGGTGTCCTGAAAAGGGGACAGTAGTGAACAGGAAGGTGGTGAGCTGCTGGGGGAGGGGGGTTGGGCTTTGGTCCGCGTTCACGCCGTCCTGCTGGTGGGGGGGGGGGCGGAGAAGCACCGCGGTGCTGCATGCTTGCTTGGCGGGGGGGTGGGGAATACGGGAGCACACCGCAGTGCTGGATGCCTGCCTGGAGGGGGGTGCATAACACCGGAGCACACCGCGTGGATGCCTATGTGCTGGGGGGGTGGTGGGGGGAACACCAGAGCACACCGCGTGGCTGGCTACGTGCTGGGGGGGGGAGGGGTTAATAACAGAGTGCAATGGGCTGGGGAAACGCGAATCTGGCGCCCTGCACTCAAGTATCCCTAAATTCTCAACAGGGTTTCCTACTGCCAGACATATCATTGCTGCGTGTTACCTGGGAAGAGAGGGAGGGTCTTCTACAGGAATGTGGATACCGCCCTGGCCCCTATGCAGCTTGCCTGTGTGCAGCCATGGTCCCCCCACCCCTCGCTGCACAGTGGATCGGACGAGTTAGCCTGACCGGGACAGGGACCACGGTGGCTCTCCCGATCAACTTGAGAAAGCAAATTGCAAACGCTCTTGCTGCAACTTTTCAAGAGATTACCGAGGCAGATTACAGGGACGTGATAGAGCAAATCAATGGGCTATTCCACGTTTAGGCATGCATGCAGGCAGCCATACCCAAAACCCTCCTCTCCCAAAACATAAAAATCTACTTACCCCGAGCACGATCCTTAGTTTCTTCCTCACCATCAACTTCCTGCTGCTGCGACTGGCTAGCCTCCTCCTGGCTTGAGAAGAGCTCCTGGCTGCCTGTGTACTGGGACTCCGGGGTGTCTCCCTCCACACCAGTAGCCTCACTGTCACCGTCCTCTACAACATCCCCCACTTCTCCCTGCTCTGAACTCTCCATCGTGCTTGTAGGATTGGCAGTGGGGTCACACCCAAGAATGGCATCCAGCTCCTGGTAAAAACGGCAGGTCGTGGGGGCAGCTCCTGAGCGGCAATTTCCCTCACGAGCTTTGCAGTAAGCACTCCTCAGCTCTTTAATTTTGACCCTGCACTGCAACGTGTCCCGTTCATGGCCCCTTCTCATCAAGGACTGCGATATCTGCCCATAGGTATCATAATTTCTCCTTCTGGAGCGCAGCTGTGCTTGCACAGCCTCCTCTCCCCAAACACTTATGAGGTCCTGCAGCTCTGCATTGGTCCATGCTGGGGCTTGTTTGGTGCGTGGAGGCATGGTCGCTGAGTGATTGATTGCACTCCACACCTGGCTGAGCAACCAGGAAGGGGATTTTTTAAATTCCCGGGGCATTTAAAGGAGGGGTCAGGTGAGCCCAGGGCAGTGGAGTTTGCATGATTACCAGAGAGGCTTCTAAGGTATGCTGGGATACCTGCTTATGCCACGGAGGTCAATAAAAACGCTGGTGGGTGTCTACACTTGCTGACCAGCGCTGGATCCTCTACACCCAAGGCTCGACCGGGTGTACAGCCAGCGCTGCAACCAGGGAGTTGCAGCGCTGCCCGTGCTGTGCAAGTGTGTACACATCCTAAGTTGCAATGCTGTAACCCCCTCACCAGCGCTGCAACTCTCTAGTGTAGACAAGGCCTGCTCAGTTCCCACTGGCATGTCCCTGCAGCTCCCAGGCAGAGAGGCCAGGGGCCTCCGTGGGCTGCCTGCAGGTGCCACACCCGCAGCTCCCATTGGCCAAGTTTTAGTTAAGGATCTATAGTAAGTCATGGACCGGTCATTGGCTGTAAATTTTTGTTTACTGCCCATGACTTGTACTAAAAATACCCAGGACTAAAACGTAGCCTTAAATATAGACAGTTGTGTCCTATGTTTGCACTACTATGTTAATTAAACCCCTTCCCCCAAAGAAGAGCCTGTGTACCCCACCCATATGCCTAGGAAGGGTTAACTTCTGCTTGTTCTTATTGGGTTTGCAGAAGGGCCAAACACTGGCTATTCTCCTGGTGTTTATCAAGAGCTTCAAAGCACTGAACTTACCCCACACATCTTTGGTGTGGTGCCTAGAGCTTTGTTCTTAATTACTTCAGAACTTTTGCATGGCAACGTCATTCTTTGGAACCATGTTTCTAAAACCTTTTTATAGCAGTTTTATCAACTTGATAAAAACCTGGTTGAGCATTTTTCACTCCTCTGGCTTATAAATCCTGTGTTTCCCTTTTTGCTTTTACTGACATCCAATTTTTTAAAAGGGAAAATTTTGGGGAAGGAGAGCAAGTTAACATCTCAGTCTGGGAGTTGGTTTTTTGTGGTTAACTGCCAAATTTCAGCCTTCAGCCCAAGCTCACTTAGTTATAAGTTTTTCTCAAACACATAGTTTGAAGCAAATACTGACACACCCTTATCTAGAACTGGCTGTATGCTCTGGTATAAGTGAAAAAAGCAAACTGAGCATACAAATAAATGCCTTTCAATCCAGGTTGTTTGCTGATTGCTGCCTGCTAACCAAAATAGAAGGGGCTTGTCAAATAAACTGTCTTAAAGTTCAGTTCATGCAAAATTTTGCATTCTGGTTTTGCTGACACATCACTGCTACCAGCAAACTTTGGTTTGAAAATCAAGGAAGCCAGTGGGGGTGAAGGTAAATGGCGTTCTTTTAGTGGATATAGTTTTCCGTTAAGTGTGTGCTGTGTGTTTATAAGCTTTAAATATCTTGCTTGAGATCTTCTAAAACTGCCTGGTTCTCCACCAGGGTTTTCGGATAGCTGTGATGTGTGACGTTCTCAAGTACATATAGGATATGGGAAGGACTGTGAAGTTCTGTTCTTAAAGACTGTTTCTGAAAATGCTTAAAACCCCCCCCCCCAGGCTTTCAGTGCACAGTAGTGCAGCAAATAGCACTTTTATAGTGATGCTTTCACTACCTGAAACACCTGTAATTAACCTAGACAAGGCCGTGTTCCTTACATCTCCAGATTATACCCCAAATCCTCTGGTCTGAAACTTTGTTAATCTATGGTCCTCTCCCCCGCCCTGGGGAGTTTAAATACAGAACAACCTTTGATTCTCCAGGTATCTGCAGATCACCAAAATAAATCATAAATTTGAAGTCACACTTCCATTTGAAAACTTTGAACCTGCTGTTACAAGTAACCATTCAAGTTGGAATTGTTCTTGTCTCCTGCACTAGTGGGAATCTCCTGTAGTATTCGAGGTTTATTAGTGACTGCAGCAGCAAAACTGAAGAGGCAACAGGGAGATACATACATGGAGGAATGAAAGAGGTAGGAGGGTGAACCTGAGTTTCATGTTGCACCTTGGTTGCCCAAAAGAAACTCCTTATGCTACGATTTTGAAAAATTTCTGGATGTACTGTGCTACTGAAGTATCACTCTATCAAAAAACCTGATTTTAATTTTTTATTAAAAAACAAATTGATGGAATCTCTGTAAAGAGCAGCCTTTCTGCACACCAAGTTGAGTGTGGAAAAGGCCTCTCTGTTCCACTGATTTCACTTTTTCCCTAGGAGACGTTGCAATGTGCTGTGATTCAAGAAGGCTCTGTCTTGCTGGTGCAAGTCAGTGGTTGTGATAAGCAGAGCAAAGTCAGCTTTAGTGGTCAGGGCACAATTAAAACCAAGCTGCAGCCCAGGTTCTGGGGTCCTGAATATGCTCTGCAGGTTGCAGGCTGGCCTTAGCTGTACTGTTGATCTGCTGCTCAGTAGGCCTGAAAGAGGAAACTGTGGGTGAAGTGGATTGTGAATGGCATGATAGCTTGGGATCCTGCAAATACTAAGGCCATCCTTAGTTCAGTGTACCCCAGGCGCCTGTACGATGCTCTGTTTACAGTATTTGTTTCAGGACATGTTCAAACTTCAGAGACTTATATTTAGCCCTATATTTTATTGGAGCCTGGCTTTTAGCCCCAGGGGACACCATGTGATGCAGTATGGAGCAGGGTGGATTGACCTGGGAATGTTGTTTAGTTTTACTGGGACTGTCTGCATGGGGGAGGGGAGAGCAGGGGATGACTTTAGGTGAGGGAAGGTACCAGAACACTGTTGCAAGGATAGGTTCCTGGGTCAAAGCCTGATGCCAGCTCTGTCTACCTCTATTCAAGTGATATCATCATAGGACCTAATCACATCAGCCATGCCATCAGGGGCTCATTCACCTGCACATCTACCAATGTGATATATGCCATTATGTGCCAGCAATGCCCTTCTGCCATATACATTGGCCAAACCGGACAGTCTCTACGCAAAAGAATAAATGGACACAAATCTGACATCAGGAATCATAACATTCAGAAACCAGTAGGAGAACACTTTAACCTGTCTGGTCACTCAGTAACAGACCTGAGGGTGGCAATTTCACAACAGAAAAGCTTCAAAAATAGACTGCGATGAGAAACCGCTGAACTCTAATTGATATGCAAATTAGATACAATCAGTTTAGGCTTGAATAGAGACTGGGAATGGCTGAGCCATTACAAACATTGAATCTGTCTCCCCATGTAAGTATTCTCACACTTCTAATCAAACTGTCTGTACTGGGCTATCTTGATTATCACTTCAAAAGTTTTTTCTCTTACTTAATTTGGCCTCTCAGTTAGTAAGACAATTCTCACCTTTTCATGATCTGTGTGTGTGTGTATATCTCCTCACTATATGTTCCACTCTATGCATCCAAAAAAGTGGGCTATAGCCCACGAAAGCTTATGCTCAAATAAATTAGTTAGTCTCTGACGGTATGGCTACATTTGGAATTTCAAAGCGCTGCCGCGGCAGCGCTGCGACGTGTGAGTGTAGTCAGAGTGGCAGCGCTGGGAGAGAGCTCTCCCAGCGCTGCATGTAAACCACATCCCTTATGGGTGTAGCGTGCAGCGCTGGGAGCCGCGCTCCCAGCGCTGCTGCCCTGATTACACTGACGCTTTACAGCGCTGTATCTTGCAGCGCTCAGGGGGGTGTTTTTTCACACCCCAGTTGCACCGCTGTAAAGTGTGAGTGTAGCCAAGCCCGAAGATGCCACAAGTACTCCTGTTCTTTTTGAGCCTGTAACCTGAGCCAGGAAGGTGGGTGGGGTGAGTCGACACCTTTGCCCGGGAAACTGGACAGAGGAAGGAGAGAGCCTGCTGGAGGAGTTTTTGGTTTCATTTTGGTGCTGGCTGGGAAGAGGCAGGGAACCCCAAGTCTGGGGTCTAAGATCCTTGCCCCCCAGAGGGACCTGGCTGAGTGGTCCTGGTTTTACTTACAAGCCCTGCTTGGGACTGTGTTCCTGTCGTCTGATAAACCTTCTGTTTTTATTGGCTGGCTGAGAGTCATGGTGAATCGCAGGAAGTGGGGGGTGCAGGGCCCTGACTCCCCTACACTCCATGACACACCCTCACATAACTCATCAGGGTCATCCACTGAGCACCTCTGTTAAGGTCTCAGACTCCTATTTTATAGCTTCTCCCTACTTCAACTCTGGCTGGCTCAGTTCTCAAATTACGAATATAACTCCACCCATCGTTCACCAGTTTCTGACATACTACATATGCACAATTCATAAAAATCTCAAAATATGAAATTTGATTGCTTAAATGTATATTGTACCCTCCTAGGTAGCAAAAAGATGTACCAAACCTACTCTAAAGGCTTTAGTTTGTAAATCAACATTTTAGAGGTGGTATCAACCAGTGAGACTGCATCTATCTTTCGAAAATAATTGAAATACAAATGGAAAAGTTGATCTTAGTCAAGGCTTTCCACTTCGTTTAAATCAATCCACCCTGCTCACAGTGCTCCTTCAAACACTGACTGATCACTCGCACCCCTGGGAGTTAGACATGTTGCCTCATTTTACAGACAGTCCCCTTGTAGAGGAGTTCTAGAATTTGGGAGTTCCTTGGCTGACTACATACACATTACCTTTCATGCTGCCAGAGCTACTGTTTACCATGTCTTCTGTCAGGTAGTATTGATTTCATTTGATTGGTTAGTCAGCGTACACTTGAGTCACAAAACCTACTTATGGTTCTGATTTGCATAATCATATTAAAATTGATTAAAGACGATCCTCTGTATGGAGCTCAACCGAATTAGACATGGATCTCTGATGGGAGGGTGACTCTGCCTTTGTCACCCAGTGCAGTGTTCAGCACTTCCCAGGGAAGGGGAAGGAAACATTTCTGTCTTCAGAGCATCTACGCCCATCTGCTTGTGATGACAGCACATTCTAATAGGAATGTGAAACATATGGTAGGAGCTAATGCTTGAGTCTCTCATTCCATTGCATGTTAACTTTTACTGCTGCTTCACAAATATAACCAGTAAAGGCTGGAGAGCTAGAAAATACAGGAGCAGCAGGTTGTAAAGGGGATTGCACTGCAGCATGTTCTGTGCTGAGCTAGACTTTTGCTCGGGTGCATCAGGCTCTTCGATGCAGAGTGTTTTTAAACAGCCACCATCTGAATGAGGACATGTCTTAAAGCATCAGTTCTCCTCCTAGTTTAATATTTTGAGACTAGTGAAAACTGCTGAAGACAGTTTGAGAAACCGACCTCTAACCGTGAAAGATTCTACTAGATGGTGTAAATTGTGACTACTGGCCGCAAAACAAGGCCATTTTGATTTCACTGTATCAGCAGAATACGTATAGGCAGTAACTCAAACAGATCTACATTTGGCATCAAAATTCTGATGTTTGCCTTCTATGTTTACAATTTGATATGTGCATAAATCTGTCAGAATCCAGTACAAGGATTGATGTAAAGCAGGTACATCTTTTTGATTGCCTTTTCTATGTGGGTTTCTCTGTAACTGAGCAATGAAACTGCTGCTCTGTGGTCCAAGAGTTTGGTGTGTGTTCCTGAGTCTGGAGCAAACAGAAGAGAACAAAGTCAGTTCCTGCTTTTGTCCCGTGATACACATTCACACTTTGAGATACAAAATTGTTCTGATTATATACTGGCCAGGCATGTCTCCTTCCTACAGTACGTCACACTTGCCCACAGCAGTTGTTGCTAACTTCAGTCCCTGACGATTCACGGCAGCGAAGGTTCTACATGCTCATATGCTGACTCTTCCTGCTTCTGAGTTTGCTCCTGGAGATAGAACAAGCTTTTCCAAGGTAGCGGCAACAGCTCTTCTCACACTGCATCTATGCAAAACCAAATCCGTAACGACTGCATTTCTCCAGATTATAGTGGGGCAGCAGTACCAATATAGTTAGTGAGACTAGCTTACTGTTTGACACCCACTTATTCTAAGGGCTCTAAACTAGCCCTAGTTTTGTCATAGGGTATGTCTACACTGGTATTATCCGTAGTATAGTCTGAAGGTCTTCTTGATCACTGCAAGAAGACCACCTCCAAGTGACAGTCGGCTAGTTTGTTTGAAATGCTGCAGTGGCACAGCTGTAGCGCTGATCTGTGTAGCTATTCACTACAATGATGGGAGGCATCTCCTGTCACCGTAGTAGGTCTACAGAAGAATTCTTCCGTCCATCTAGCGCTGTGTATGCTGGGGTTAGGTCAGGTTAACTACATATGCAGGAGTAAGCTTGGGATGAAAAATCCAGTGTAGCTGGGTTGGTTTAACGTCTCAGAGTAAATCTGGCTGCCCTCTCTTGATTGCATTTACCTGATTCTCACATTGACCATAAGATGCTTGGAGCTACTTTAGCATTTCTTTTAACTGTTCAGTTTTTTACCTGTTGCACTGCTGCTGTCATGTACTTGGTAACTGATTCGAAAACTTTGCTACCGCAAATATTTGCATTCACCGAGATAACACGTTACCCATTAAGTTACTTCAACATATTCAAGAATGACTCTGACTCTGCATCTGCCCAGCAATCATGTCCAGAATTATGGAAGCAACCTCCATATAGCGAACATAAACATGCTGGTTTTATGGCTAGTCTATACTGGCAATGCTTTAACACGGCTTGTGTGGTCACGGCACAGCTCTAAAAAACCCACCTCCACGAGGGGTGTGGCTACCAGAGCTGGGGCACTGTCTACCCTGGCACTTTACAGAACTGTGTTTTTCACACCCCCTGAGCCAGGAAGTTGCAGTGATATAAATGGCTATTGTAGACAAGCCCTTAGATGCTGGTCATACTGGCACATCCTACCCTGAGAACCAGGATACATGTACTTGAGATATGATGTGAGAAGAGGAAAAAAGCAGGATGCTGGGTATCAATGGCACTGTATAGCTTAGATAATTCACATTCAGAACACTGACAGGCCCATGCTTTATAATGCAGTAAATGAGAATTAGTCCCATTAGTTTGCATTCAAGTTAATCTAATTCTTGTTCATATACAAAACCAACCTGCACTGCTTTTCAGTTGGGCTGCATTTTTCCCCCACACTTCACTCAAAGGGCTGAATGGCCTTTTATCAGGCTGTCCAAAACAGTATTCACTCTGTGACTGACAGAAATCACAAAGGAGACTGGTAGCTAAGTGTGTGTGAGAACAGGCTTGCAATAGGCGAGCAGTATGCAACCATAACAACTGTGTTCAGAGCCCACAGATGCCATGATAGAAATGGTTTCATCCACTATGGCAATGCCCTAACTGCTGTGTCGAGTAGTTGGGCCTAGATGCTAGCAATAGCATCCTCTCCCCAAATACATATCTGAAGAAGTGTGGGTTTTACCCACAAGTTTATGCCCAAATAAATCTATTAGTCTCTAATGTGCCACCGGACTCCTTGTTTTTGTGGATACAGACTAACACAGCTACCCCTCTGATATTTTCGGGTCCTGGTCCATGACTGAGGCTATTAGGCTCTATAGTAATACAAATAATAAAAGATCAAGACTTTTGTGTAGCTCTTCCAATGAATGGAAGGATGGTCTTATGGTTAAATATGGGATTTGGGAGATCTGGCTTTAATTCCGAGCTCTGCCACCAATATACTGAGACCACAGTCCCCCTACTAGCTTATCTTGGAATAGAAGCGCAAGAGTAGAAAAAGAAACAACCCCTCTGACCTTGCATGTTCCTCTGGCTTTCCTGGAGCATCTTGTCTTACCTGTGTCTGCATCTTAAATCTTGTTTACGCTGGCACTTTGCTAGCACTCTTCCCAGTGTTGGACTGGGGATGTGCTAGTGGAGATAGGGCACAGGCATCTTCACCACAGTGCTTGACCCCAGTCAGCATTAGCAACATGGTGGTAATGACACCTGCACCTTGTCAAGGGTTCACCTAGACACATTGTATCTCACCCCTGCCACCGGTCAGATCTACATTACAGGCTTCTGCCTGCATAACTTTGTTGGTCCAGGCAGTGCTGGGGTGTGATCTCAGCCTTGTTCGTTAGGTGTGACATTTATAACCAAAATAGTGATACTGGTACAAAAACAGCATGTGGATCAGCCCCTAGCATTTGCACTGGTGCTAGACCAATGGTGAGCAAAGCACTGCAAAGTCCTGGTCTAGATGTACCCTATCAATGCTTTACAAATCACCTTCTGACTGAAAATCGAACCGACCCCTTCTGCTTTGTTTATATTGTTAACCCTGCTGCAAACAGGTGAGGGGCTGTCGCTTCAGCTGATGCTTTTTAAAGTTTGGCATTACACTTGTTTGAATAAATAACTTAATGTTACCATGTGAATAATCAGGAGAAAAGGAAGGGTTAATACCTTCTCTTCCTATGGATATTTTGTCCAGTATGTCCAGATAAAAGGCAGTGGGAGACGGGGCCTACAGGCAGACGGGGTAGGAGGTGGCACAGTGAAGCTAATAGGTGACATTAGCCAGAAGTCTGACTGGTGGAGGTTGGGAGGGGAAGGCACGAGGGAGGTCGGAGTGGGACAATGTCCAGATCCAGAGGAAGGATTACAGAACAGTGCTGGGGTCTCTTGTTTGCTGTCCGTGTGATGATAAACGGAAGGCACATGTTTTCTACTGATTGGATCTGGAGAGTAACGGAGTCTGCCTGGTATGGAATTACCAACTAACTAAAGTTTAACTCTTGTGTAAGGAAACCGGACCGCTTTTCTTATGCGATTAGAGCCTTGATCTTGCAACCAGAACACAGACAGACCCTTACACCCATGTGGAGGCCACTGAAGTCAGTGGGCCTCGGCCCAGTTGGGGAGTCTACCACACGGATGTGATTACAGGATTAGGGCTGAGGTCTGTGGTGTGCAGACTGTAATTGGCAGTCGCCTGCTCATCACAACACAAACAATGAGCTCTTCATGAAACCCACAAATCCGGTCTGTAACGGTTTTTCTTCTGTAACTAAGTCAAATCTCCCTAAAATAAACTGGGTAAAGGGTGGGGGACACTTCCTATGGGATTGAAAATAAAACTCTTATGTGATCTGAAATGCTGGGAAAGCAGTGAAAGCTGTAAATACTTCTGAGTTCCGATGACACTGCAAACCATGTTGGCTTAACTCCTGCAGTTACCATGTATCTCTGCAACCCATGGAGGGGAGGAAAGCACAGAACTTTCTGGCTCGGTTATCTGTTCAATTCTGTGTGATTATGTTCTAACTTGGAAAATAGTTTGTGATCAGTTTACTGCATGGTCACATATTTGCTTATACTCACCCTCCATCTCCTCCTCCACCTCTAGGGGTTTATCTGTACTGAGGATTTTCAGCCATTAGGGGATGGGGTGGGGATGGCAGCCACTGGTGCAAGCCCCTGGTGTAGACACACAGCCACAGTTTGGCCCTATTGCAGCTTTAGGCTGATTTCAAGCCACGGTTATCTGCACTGATGCAAACCATGATTTTGTACAGTTTTGCTTGTTTTCACTTGGAGTTTACCCTGGTTGCAACCGTTGGTGTCCAGCCACTAGTGTGGCTGTACTGGTGCAAATACCCCAGTGTAGTAAAGGTCTGAACTGAATATTCATATAGGTCAGTGATGCTTGTGGTGTTGCACTATTTCTCAGACAGAGCATCAGATCTCTCCTCTGAGCCAGACAGAAGTGCAGTTCTATTACTGAATAGAGAAAAATCAGGACAGAGAGTTGTTCATCACAAAAGTGTCTCTAGCACAGTTTCCGTCACTAGGGTGAACGTGGGTTTTTTTGGGTCTGACAAGTCTTGGTAAGCCTATGTGTACTGGATAGTCTATAGCCTCTCCCCTTCATGCCCCACAAGTGCTTATACGGATGTTAGATGGGGATGGGAGCTGAGTTACTACAGAGAATTCTTTCCTGAGTGTCTGGCTCGTGAGTCTTGCCCACACGCTCAGGGTTTAGCTAATCGCCATATTTGGGGTCAGGAAGGAATTTTCCTCCAGGGCAGATTGGTAGAGGCCATGTTTTTTTGCCTTCCTCTGCAGCGTGGGGCATGGGTCACTTGCTGGAAGGTTCTCTGCATCCTGAAGTCTTTTAAACCATGATTTGAGGACTTCACTGGCTCAGACACAGGTTTGATACAGGAGTGAGTGGGTGAGTGAGATTCTGTGGCCTGTGTTGTGCAAGAGATCAGACTAGATGATCATAATGGTGCTTTCTGACCTTTAAAGTCTGATATATATGTGGCAGCGGTGCGTCACTTGAATCAGTTTCAGCTTCTTTGTTTTTCACTTTTATTTTTTTTCTGTTGCATGAATGAGCCAATGATCCATTGTAATAAGAGCAAAACTGCGATTGTGGTCAATGCTCACAATTAAATGTGCACTGCCTGTCATAGCAAACGGATTGACGTACAGATGGCAACAACAGTTGGGGGTTGGTCCTACTTTGAGCAGGGGGTTGGACTGGATGACCTCCTAAGGTCCCTTCCAACCTTGAGATTCTATGACTTTGTATAATACTATGCAGAAATCCATCAAAATGCTCAGTGCCATCTAGAGTCAAATGCACAGCATCATCTGAGGGCCTGATATGTCTGGAGGAATCAGCTTTTGCTAGTTATTCATTGCTGTGGGTAAAATGTGTGCAGTAAGGTTTCTTTCTCCCCCCCCCCCCACCCCAGAATACATTTCACCCCCTACCCTAGTTTGAGAACTTCTGGTCTAGAATACAGTTGGGCTAGCACATCTCTGATCTTCCTGTACAGGGACCCATAGAAGTGACACAGGCTGATGGAGCAGGCTATGTTAGCAAACCACTAGCAGCTTTCCAGTGCTGTGCCAATATCTTTACCCTTGCAGGTCAGCTATGCCAAAGAAGCTCATAGGTAACACATTCAAGAAATATTCTCTACCCAGCTGTTGCCGTTTTAATAGTCCATAGCTGATTCTTCCAGCAGAGGGCGTAGTGTTTGCTTAGAATCACTTAAAGGAGAAAAAGGAAAAGTGTTTCTCTGGTAAGATTTTATTTCCGCTGCAAAGTGTAAAAGGTCATCACACACAAGTCACCGCCCAACTTCATCAGAAGGAAACAGCTGGGAGGATTTAACTCCTCAGTTGCTGCCATAAAAAACAAACTGGCCTAAGGATTGTTTAAACACATAAGTTAAAGTGAGAGGACCCACCTAGTCTGGATGCAGTTACTCTGATACATAAGAGTGTCTTATACCAGTATTGCTTATTTCTGTATGGCAGGGGGTATAACTATGCTGGCATAAGGCACCTTTATATCAGTATGACTGTATGGGGTGAGGGGGGAACACACCCCACCTGTGACAGATTAGTTTTATGGGTACAAAAGAATATGTGGGCAGAGTAGGCCTTAGAACTAACATCTGTGTCAAGCTTGTTGAATGGAATAGAGGAGCTGCCACTCCTTAATACTGCTGTGGTAGTCTTGGTGCTGGGTGTTGCATACTTGTCCTTCAGCTTCAGGGAGGTGTCAAAATAATGTTCTTTTGTAGTTTTTATGGTGCGTTCCTCCTCTAATCTGAGAGAACAGTACTTCGGAAGTGTTGGATGCAACTTCTATTGTTCAGTGACTGTAGTTCTGTCCTGGTGTAGATTGTGGTATGTAGAGGTTCTACAGGCAGCCATTTCACATGAGGATCCAGTGTTCCCATTCAGCCCCCATTGATGGTTTGCCAGTCCCTGGACAAATATGCCATGCATAGGTGCCAACTTTCCCTGGTGCCGGTGGGTGCTCGTGCCCTACCCTGCCCCAACTCCACCCTTTCCCTGATCCAATTCCAACCCCTTCCCCATAGTCCCCACCCCAACTCTGCCCCTATTCGACCCCTTCTCCAAATCCCTGCCCTGGCCCTGCCTCTTCCCCCAGCGCACCGTGTGCCCCCCCCCCCCGTGCTTGCCTTGCGAATCAGCTGTTTCGCAGCGCAAGTGCTGGGAGCCAGGGGAAAAAGTGGGCACACAGTGCGCCCAGGGGAGGAGGCGGAGGCAGAAGTGAGCTTGGCAGGGAGCTGCCCGTGAGTGCAGAGCACCCACCAATTTTTCTCTGTGGATGCTCCAGCGCCAGAGCACCCACAGAGTTGGTGCCTATGGTGCCATGGATAGTTCATTTCATGAGTTCCTGGGGTTTGTGGCTTTCATTCCCCGCTTTGCTCCCCAATAGACCCATTCCAGTATTTTGCCTGGAGTCTCTTTCCTTGTTATCTAGTCTAAACTGGGTCACTTAAGGAGTTTATTGTTAGAAGGGTCTAACTTTTGTGTTTGTCTTGATGGTTTTGGCCTCTGAACAATCAGTAATGATTTTTCATGAGCCTCTCATAAGCCTTTTATATGCTGCTAATATTTTTGACAAGTACTTTGGGGTCAGCTTGACGGGAGACAGACACTGCAGTTGGCAAGAGTTCAATCTTCTGGTCTTGTTTTTTTTTTTTGTTTTTAGGTGAAAATGGCGTGTTACGCTTGCTTGTACGTAAAGTCTGTGTGCTTGACTGGAGAATCTAAATTCGTGAATGTAAACTCTTTTTTGTACTGATGGCTGTACCTAGTTTGCCTAGTAGTCTACCTGGGATTTTAATTGAAGATAAATTGCAGTTTAGTGTACAAGGAGTGCTTTATGTAACAGATTGTGGCTTAAAAATCCCCTCACCAATGGTACATAGGAAGCTTTCTTTCATGAGAGGGGATCCCGCTCTGTTATTGCGGAATGTCAGCTTGTATTTAATTGGGAGTGAAGAGATCTACTGTATATGAAGCATTTCATTGCTGTCACCCTGAGTCTGCAGTCAGATGGTGTTCCCTGTTTTTCTCCAGCCGCAGAGTGAGTTTGACAAGACTTGGTTCACTTCACTGCTGCTAATTCAGGGGTTCTCAAACTGGGGGTTAGGGACCCCTTAGGGGGTCATGAGGTTATTACATGGGGGGGGTGGTCACGAGCTGTCAACCTCCACCCCAAGCCCCTCTTTGTCTTCAGCATTTATAATGGTGTTAAATATGGTAAAAAAGTGTTTAATTTATAAGGGGGGTCACACTCAGCCTTGCTATGTGACAGGGGTCACCAGTAAAAAAGTTTGAGCCACTGTGCCAATTGGACCCTTGTGGAAAGCTGTGTGAAAGTGACTGCAATTATGTCCATGCTGCTGCCTCTTGGTAAAGCCCTGCATGGTTATGAGGCTGTACTTGAAGCAAGTGTATGAATGTTGCATTGTCTGTACCAAACCTCCAGCACTCCAGGAATTGAAATCATGTTGGGTTCAGTAAATCTTATGGGTTATTTTATATTGAATAGTTCTAGAGGGCAAATCCAAGAAGTATTTCTGTACATTACTGGTGATGTTGCTGTAGTCAGCTGAAGGATAATTTTCCTTATTTAACCCAAACTGTGTTGTTGTTCTTGTATAAGTCATGAATTCCTCAATGAGAGCATTCATCATAATTCAACCTAATATCTGTGCTTCAGTCCGCCCCCGCTGTAAAATGGGAATGAAACATAACTACCTTTCGCGAAGTGTGTGGAGACTTTAAATGAGAGATGCTACAGAAATATGTTGTCTGTTTAGTTTCTGAACTGACTGCCTTCCACTGAAGGGAGGGGAGAGGATGCACAGGGCAGAGGAATGTGCTTTGTGTTTTTAAAATGGATGGTAAATTCATAGGGCACGAGATGGTTTGTTTTCTTTTGTGTTCATGTTATTGTGCCTAAAGGGGAGGGGGTGTCTTAATTCTACTGGGGGCTTCCAGGCACAGCTGCAGTATAAACAATAGGAAAGTTTTACTTCAGCAGCCTTTGAGGCTGATCATAGAAATGTTCATCAGTTAGGGATTTTCTCTGTAGCTGCTATAGGACGTTGACAAAAGTGCAATTTTCCTTAGCTAGTTTGAGTTCTGTCTGTGCTAAATCAGCCAGACTGGATATCTTTCTGATGTTAGGTAATGCCAAGCAGTGCTCTCAAAATCAATGTAGACTGTTTTTAATGTATTCCCAATGTTCACTAATACAGGCTATTTCTGATGCACATACTGATTGCTCGCCAACCTCCCGCTGTTTCCCTTGGCAAAACTTGTTTGCATATATACATTATCCAGCGAGCTGACTGCTTGCATTTTTTTTAAAAAAAAAAACAAACCAACCACAACTATTTGAAAAGCAGCATCATTGGATGTGTGCCCCATGAATATTTCTGAATGGATCTGGCTTCGTGTGCTAACTCCAAAAATAAAATGTTCTCTTCTCTATCCATTAAGAACAGATTGCGGTTGAGTCTAAACTATCCATCTGGTAGATGGATTTACTGTTGCAAACCACCCAGATACAACAAACTGAATTGGAACGTGCTAAAACTAGGGGGAAGGGGCAGAATGTGCCAAATCCACGAGGCTTGGATAAACGGCCTAGACATTTGGAAAGAGGGGCATTTGTGTGGTGTCTTTCATCCCAAAGAATCCCTCCAGCTTTAAACCCTTGTCTCCCTTCACCATCACTAAAGTGCAGCCCTATGTGGGGTGATGTCAGCCACTGTTTAACAGCACAGCAATGATAGATGCAGCACTTTGGATCAGGAAGTGAAAGAGGCTTTTCCACTTCAAGCTGCAGGGGGAATTCTAGATGGGTAGAATGCAAATATCAATTACAATTTTGCCATGATCACTGATTTCATTGTGGTTGGGTGAGTTACTTTTTCCACTAGCAACTCTTCCATCACCCCTTTAACAGTGTCAGTGTTGTACTACCAGTTGCTCAGTGTGAAGAATTGGCCTGAAAACAGTTCTCGGATTGCTAGGGGGCAGCTCTAAATACAGTCCATCCCATCCTTTCGTTACCAGTAACTGCAGATCTCTGCAGTGTGCAAAGTCTGAAACGCACGGTGCCACTTGTCTGACTGTTTCCCTGTCTGTCATGATCTTGGTTTAAAATGGGAATGTTTTTAAAAAAGGAGCCATGAAATGGCTTGAACTCTCTGGAGAAGAGACACTCACTTTATCCAGAGTCCCTACAGCATCGGCTACTGGCAGGGAGCACTTCCTTCCTGCCTACTTGCCCAAACGTGCAAGCCCACTCATGGGCCTTCAGTGTGAGCTGGCAGGACAGGCCTAGGACAAGAGGATATAGTTCAATCTCCCATGGCCTCTCCACTTTACATCCTAGTTGCCACTTTAAGTAAAGGCCCAGATCCCCAAAGATATTGGGAGTTAGGTGCTTAAATACTTCTAAGGATCTGGACTGAGATGTTTTCAGTGGGAATACCTGACTACTGTTAGGAGTTGGATTAAGACAACCATTTCTTTCACACAAACCACCAGCTCGCTTTTGGTGTTTGCCTTCTAACCTAGTTCCACACTAAAACTAATTACCTAGGAGTAAAATGTTCAATATTTTGTATTACTAATTGTCTGAACCTTAAATTCCTGGGTGCGCGTGTGTATGTGTGTTTTTTCTTATTAGTGCCAGTGGCAGTTTTAATTTTTCCAAAAGTAAACGCAGCCTTTCAAAACTATTGTCATCTCTACAGTTGAGTCTTCTCAGCAGATCTCTTGGTCCCAGTCCAATGCCTTTTGTAACAGCCATTTATTTGAATTCCTTTCTGTTGCTGCACGCTGACTTATCCTAGGCTATGGCACCACAATGATCAGGAAGGAACAAAGGGAGGAGGACTAGGAAGTGACACCTCTGGAGATTCTAATAGCAGATGATGACAAAGGAGCGTTCATTTTGTAATGAAGACTGGCCACATTGGCTGCTTTACAAATCTCAAGGAAAAATTGTGTCCTGCTGCCCCAAAGTGTGTATGTTTCTGCTATATCTAGCCTGACACACGAGAAGTATTGCATCTAATACTTAGAAATTGCTAATTGTATCCAGCAAGAATGGAGAATTGTCTTCATTCATGTCCTGTACTGGCTGCAAGGGGCAACTTGACCTGAGTCCAGCTGTAAAGGTGACCCCCCGGGGTCCTAGTCCTCATCAGTTTCCTTCTGTACCTGGCTACACCTATCATAGTACTGCTGCTGGCAGCCAGTTATCCATCACCCAAGATACACCCAGTTAAGAAGCCAGCCCGAGGTGTTTATGTGTAAACGGTCAATGGTACATGATACACATAAACACTTAAGGGAGTATAGAGTTCTGAAGCTTAACAAATTTGTCTGATTAAATTATAAAATACTTTCCCCTTAAATTATAAATTGTGTTGTCCCTGTTTAACAAGTCTGTCACATTAGGGAATAATCATGTTGGGCTTTTTAATTTTATTGCTGTATGTGAAATTGCTTGCAGCTAATTCTAATTACTCTTTTGATCCCATATTCTGCAGTTTATGTCCAAGCCTTGCAAAGCTTATTTGAACTCTCCTTTCATGGTCTTCTTTGCAGGACTGTCTTCTGGAATGCCTTGTCTGGCACACTCTTCCTGACCTGGTTTTCAAGGGCTGGCAATTTTTTGTCATATCTACATGGGCCTTATTTAAAAGTTCTCTTGCCATAAATTATGAATTAATCCCTGTCAGAACTTTCCAAGTCTTGATTTTAAAAAGCTTGGTGTAGGGTCTTAAAGTATTAAGTGGCTGTAACACAGGTGAAAGCAGGGAGGGGAGCTGGTTTTTTAAAAGTCTCATATTTGGGGGGTATCTCCATTTACAACTCCTTGCATAAGTATCTATCTACAAACGTAGGGACTACTAGCAAGAGTTCCCCAGCTGATTTCCACTGTCTTGGTGGCGCAGATCAAGGAAAGCCACAGGTGACTGATAGTGCTGGAAATGGATCCTGAGCAGTTAGTACAATGTGGTTTCTTTGGTATTTCTAGTATCGCCTTACTCCATGCTAGACTTTGGAGTCCCTCAGACTAATGAGTACCTGCTAAGTGGAAAGCAGTGCTTTGCTGATTCATAGATTCCAAGGCCAGAGGGGACCTTTGTGATAATCTAGCCTGACCTCCAGAACACCGCCCATAGAACTTCCCCAAGAGAATTCCCTTTGATCAGTGGCAGCACTGAAGATGCTACTGTTAAATTTTCATCTGACTTCCCCCCCCCCACCCCACTGGGACCTTTTTTTGTTCACATCAACTAGATTTTTCACTGTTTTTCAGTACAAGTGTGTTTAGCAGGAGGAAACTGTGGTTACTCCACTTCCTGCTCATTTTATTGTTGAAGAGTGAAAACTAACAGTTATTTCTTGCTCCTCCACGTGATCCAACAGCAAGTGGAAAGCCTGTAAGATTACAATAACTAGCTGCACTGCAGGTGAAACAGGCCTTTTTTGGAGCTGCAAAAGTAGCACCACAACACGTTTTGCTTCTTCTCTTCCTAGCTGGGTTCATAAATGGAGAACGAGGTAGGTGTAGGTTTTGTATTGACTCTTAACAGAAATGGCCTTCAGAGTTCAGTAGTTCTCAGTTCTGCATTGTAGGTTGCTGTCTTACTTCCGTTTCTCTGAAGTTTTCGGAAAGCAAAATCCAAACTCTCTGCTGATAATGAATTTTGTGGAGCTCTGAACTTAAAAGAGGGAGATCAGTTCATTGCATTAGGTTGTGCAGGTTATTTGGGAACAAGCGTGTTTCTTGTGTGTCCTCATACTTCTCTGTAGCCTGGAGGAAGTTGTGAAGATAGAACCAAAAATCTTTTCTGGGGTGTTTAGATGTAGTTTTAGGTCAAATAGTTGTACGTGTCACATAGGAGCTCTAATATTTTCAAAGCCACCAGAGCCCTGCATGGAGCAGGGGGACATGGGGACGGGGGGAATCCATGTTAGTCTGAGAGATCACTTTGGGTGCCATATTGAAAATGACTTGCGGATTTTTATTTCTCTTCCCTTAAATTTACTTTCAACTGTTATTTCTAAAGATGCAGGTGTAGTTGGATTTCTCTAAAGTAATCTTGGGGATTTTTTTTCTCATTTCACCAGAAGTAAGCTATAGAGGCCAGCTACTCTATTTCTGGTGTTTTATATAATTTAATAGAATCGAAGTGCTAAATGCTGCAGTCCATACTCAGGCGAAACTGCTGACTTCAGGTCTTTAAACCGCTCAGACTGAGAAAGCGTAGCTGGTTCCTTCTGCTGGGCTCTGCGCTGCTACTTGCTGCAGAGGTTGCTGTTCCTCTCTCGGAGTTTAGTCAGTAGAAAAGAGGGGGTGGGTAATAGTTCTTTTTTAAAAGTCAGGACTGGCTTGATCACATTGTGACATTACACTCCATATTCTTTATGAAATATGCTTATGATATGGATATGACCTAAAATGTACTTTATGCAAGATGGCTCGTGTAAGATATCATTGGAAAGGTTATGATTTACTGAATGTGGTTATCCAATCTGTATGCCTGTATCATATCTGTATCTGGAGTTAAGAATATTGACTATGTATCTGTATTTCAAATGTGTTACTTTGGGTGTCACCCCGAACTAGCCCTTCAGATGTAACAGTGGAAAAGCCAAACAGGGCTAATGGCCCATTAGCAAAGACTATAGACTGTGAAAGAGCTTTAGTCTTCCTGTGGACACTCCAGAGAGCTACGAATAATGGCTGCCCCAGCCCTGCAGAGACGTGGATCTAAGTCACCTGGTACTGGACCCACCCCTTGGAGTGCTAGTGTTCTTCCATTGGGAGGTGAGCGATTCCCACCATACACAAGAGCTATATATGGCAGGGAGTGACTTCATTGTGGTTCTCCTCTGCCTCCCAGGTGTTTTGGTGTCTCTTTGGGTGGGAAGTAAGAACTGAACTGAGGGGGAGAAGATTGAACCCAGGCTGGGAGGGTGTCCAGGCTGGGAGTGGAATTACCTGAAGTCTCAGGCTGCAGGCCAGTGCAGCTGCTTTTCAAGACTCAGTAATCTACCTGTGACAATATTTAGGGTGAGCAATTACATTTTATAACCTGTTTCTTTAGTGAATCAAATTTAGTCTGTTTTTTGTTTTATTTGCTTAGTAATCTGCTTTGCTCTGTTTGCTACCTTAACCACTTAAAACCTGCCTTTTATAGTTAATAAACTTATTTCTTATTTATAATATAACCCATTTATGCAATTCATAATGAGGGGCGGGGGAGGAGAGGCTGTGCATACCTTCCTCCACATTGAGGGAGAAGGTGGGTTTCATAGACTCATAGGTCAGAAGGAACCAATATGATCATCTAGTCTGACCTCCTGCACAAGGCAGGCCACAGAACCCTACCCGTCCACTTTTATAACAACCCCTAACCCAGGACTGAGTTATTGAAATCCTCAAAATTGGTTTGAAGACCTCAAGCTGCAGAGAATCCACCAGCAAGCGACCCATGCCCCATGCTGCAGGGGAAGGCGAAAAACCTCTAGGGCCCCTGCCAATCTGCCCTGGAGGAAAATTCCTTCCCGACCCCAAATATGGCGATCAGCTAAACCCTGAGCATGTGGGCAAGACTCACCAGTCAGCACCCAAGAAGGAATTCTCTGCAGTAACTCAGTTCCCATCCCATCCAACATCTCCCCGCAGACCACTGAGCAGACTTTTCTGGTGATAATCCAAGATCAATTGCCCAAATTAAACTATCCTATCATAACATCCCCTCCATATACTTATCAAGCTTAGTTTTAAAGCCAGATAAGTCTTTTGCCCCCACTACTTCCCTCGGAAGGCTGTTCCAGAACTTCACTCCCCTAATGGTTAGAAACCTTCGTCTAATTTCAAGTCTAAACTTCCTAATATCCAGTTTGTACCCATTCGTCCTCGTGCCTACATTAGTACTAAACTTAAATAATTCCTCTCCCTACTTAACTTTAACCCCCCTGATATATTTATATAGAGCAAGCATATCCCCCCACAGCCTTCTTTTGGCCAGGCTAAACAAGCCAAGCTCTTTGAGTCTCCTTTCGTAAGGCAGGTTTTCCATTCCTCGGATCATCCTAGTAGCCCGTCTCTGGACCTTTTCCAGTTTGAATTCATCCTTCTTGAACATGGGACACCAGAACTGCACACAATATTCCAGATGGGGTCTCACCAGTGCCTTATATAACGGTACTAACACCTCCTTATCCTTGCTGGAAATACCTCGCCTGATGCATCCTAAAATCGCATTTGCTTTTTTAACAGCCGTATCACATTGGCGGCTCATAGTCATCCTGCTATCAACCAATACCCCAAGGTCCTTCTCCTCCTCTGTCGCTTCCAACTGATGCGTCCCCAACGTATATCTAAAATTCTTATTATTAATCCCTAAGTGCATGACCTTGCACTTTTCACTATTAAATTTCATCCTATTACTATTACTCCAGTTTACAAGGTGGTCCAGATCTTCCTGAATAGTATCCCTGTCCTTCTCCGTGTTAGCAATACCCCCCAGCTTTGTGTCATCCGCAAAATTTATTAGCACATTCCCGCTCTTTGTGCCAAGGTCAGTAATAAAAAGGTTAAATAAGATCGGTCCCAAAACCGATCCTTGAGGGACTCCACTAGTAACCTCCTTCCAGCCTGACAGTTCACCCTTCAATACGACCCGCTGGAGTCTCCCCTTTAACCAGTTCCTTATCCACCTTACAACTTTCATATTCACCCCCATCTTTTCCAATTTAACTAACAGTTCCCCATGTGGAACCGTGTCAAACGCCTTACTGAAATCGAGGTAAATTAGATCTACCGCATTTCCTTTATCTAAGTAATCCGTCACCTTCTCAAAGAAGGAGATCAGATTGGTTTGGCACGATCTACCTTTAGTAAATCCATGTTGCAATTCATCCCAATTACCACTGACCTCTATGTCCTTAACTACTTTCTCCCTTAAAATTTTTTCCAAGACTTTACATACTACAGACGTCAAGCTAACAGGCCTTTAATTACCCGGATCACTTTTATTCCCTTTCTTAAAAATAGGAACTACGTTAGCAATTCTCCAGTCGTACGGCACAACCCCCGAGTTTATCGATTGCTTAAAAATTCTCGCTAACGGGCTCGCAATTTCACGCGCCAGTTCCTTTAATATCCTCGGATGGAGATTGTCCGGGCCCTCTGATTTTGTCCCATTAAACTGTTCAAGTTTGGCCACTACCTCAGTTGCGGTAATATCCACCTCCATATCCACATTCCCGTTTATCATCCCTAAACTCCTCACTAGTCTTATTAAAAACTGAGGCAAAGTACTTATTTAGATATTGGGCCATGCCTAGGTTATCCTTAACCTCCATTCCATCCTCAGTGTATAGCGGCCCCACTTCTTCTTTCTTTGTTTTCTTCTTATTTATGTGGCTGTAGAACCTTTTACTATTGGTTTTGATTCCCTTTGCAAGGTCCAGTTCAATGCGGCTTTTAGCCTTCCTCACTTTATCCCTACATGTTCTGACCTCACCAAGGTAGCTTCCCTTGCTAATCCCGCCTTTCTTCCACTCCCTGTAAGCCTTCTGCTTTTTCCTAATCCCCTCTCTGAGTTGCTTGCTCATCCAGCTTGGCCTACAACTCCTGCCCATGTTTTTTTTCCCCTTTCTTGGGATGCAGGCTTCCGACAATTTCCGCAGCTGCGACTTAAAGTAATTCCAGGCCTCCTCCGCATTTAAATCCACAAGTTCCTCCGTCCAATCCACTTCCCTAACTAATTTCCTTAACTCTTTAAAATTAGCCCTCGAAGTCAAAAACCCTAATCCCAGATCTACATTCGTTTATCCTTCCATCTAGTTTGAACTGAATCAGCTCATGATCACTCGAACCAAGGTTGTCCCCTACCACCATTTCTTCTGTGAGGTCCTCACTGCTCACCAACACCAAATCTAAAATGGCATCCCCTCTCGTAGGTACTTCAACTACTTGATGAAGAAATCCATCTGTTATTACATCCAGAAAAATCTGACCCCTGTTGTTCTTGCAAGCACTCGTCCTCCAGTCTATATCCGGGAAGTTGAAGTCTCCCATAATCACACATTTCCCCTTTGTGTTTACTTCATTAAAGACATTAAAGAGGTCTCTATCCATATCCAAATCGGATCCCGGTGGTCTATAGCACACCCCAAGCACTATCTCAGGGGAAGCTCTAGTTGCTTTTTTACCCAGTGTAATTTTTGCCCAGACAGACTCTGTCTTATCCATTCCATCGCTTCTTATTTCATTACAGTTAATCTCATAATTGATGTACAAGGCTACTCCACCACCTTTGCCTTTCTTCCTGTCTTTTCTAAACAGCACATAGCCTTCAATACTTGCACTCCAGTCATGAGTACTATTCCACCAGGTTTCTGTTATCCCTATAATATCCGGTTTCACTTCCTGCACCAGTAGCTCCAGTTCCTCCATCTTGTTACCTAGGCTCCTTGCATTAGTGTACAGACATTTTAATTTTTGGCGTTTGGCATCAGTGACGTTCTTTCCCCCGTCGTGCACAGACCTTCTACCACCAGCATCACCCGTTAATCTGGTTTCTACTCCACTATTCCTCCTTGGATCAATTCTTTGGTCCGCAAGGGTATCCCCTCTCACTTTGTTTACTTCCCTCTCCAGGTTATATTCCGGCGTGGAGATCTCCTGAACATCTCCCAACCATCTCCCCCAACTTCCTAGTTTAAAGCTCTCTTGATGAGGTCGGCGAGCCTCCATCCTAGAATTCTATTTCCCTCCTTACTTAGATGAAGTCCATCCTGAGCGAACAGTTGTCTATCCGTAAATGCTTCCCAATGACCGTACATCCCAAAGCCCTCCTTATAACACTAATGCCTGAGCCATCTGTTGATCGCCATAATCTTGTCACTCCTTTGTCGCCCTGCTCTAGGAACCGGCAGAATCCCGCTGAAGATCACCTGAGCCTCGATTTCTTTGAGAGTCTTCCCCAGTCTGGCATAGTCCTCCTTGATACAGTCCAGCAAGTAACTAGCCGTATCATTCGTTCCCACGTGAAGGACAATCAACGGATTCTTTCCCGCTCCCGCTAGGATCCTATTCAGCCTCAGGTCCACATCCTGTATCTTAGCCCCTGGCAGACAGCACACCCTTCTGTTCTCCCGATCAGGTCTAGTTACAGGCCTGTCTATTCTTCTCAGTAAAGAGTCTCCAATCACATGACTTGCCTTTTCCTGGCGACAGTGTGATTCTCCGGTCTATCCCCCACACCAGCTGGCCGCAAGTCCTCTCGATTTGTATTCGCCCTTACAATCCTCCTAGGGCTCATACTTGGTGTCGCCTCCATTGACTCCTCCCCTCCTTCTGCAGGACTAGCTGCTCGTCTCTTTTTCCTTGCCCTCTCTCCTTCAGCAGCCTGCTGTGCTCCATCTTCATTTTCCAACTCAGCAAACCTGTTCCTGAGTTCTATTTCTCCATCGCTGGTCCATCTTTTCCTCTGCCTGGTTCTCCTAGTCACATGCTTCCACTGTCCACTTTCCTCACCCAGCAGCCCCTCCTCAGAGTTCTTTGGTCCTGCTTCTATCCGCTCGTCTGAGCTTATCCCCTGTGCCTCATCATGTCTGTGTTCCATCATCTGCTCAAACCCCCTTCTAAACTCAGCCAGAGTTTCCACCTGCATCTCCAGTCCTCTTATCTTTTCTTCCAGCAGCTCTATCAGGCGGCACTTCATGCAGACGAAACTCCTTTCAGGTGTCCCCTCCAGGACCATGTACATGCCACAGCTACCGCATCTGGTCATCCTCAGTGTGTCTCTACCTGCTGCCTCTGCCTCAATCATACCCTTCCAACTCTGTGCCTGGCAATCCACGCCTCACACCGCACCACAGGCCACCAACAAGCACTGGGCATAATATACCTTTTGGGTCTGCACTCGCAGGGAGATGGACACCGAGTGCTAGAGCAAGTCCCCAGAGCTGATCTCCATGTCTGTGTCATTCTGCAGTTGAGTGTGGCCCTGACTGTGTGTGTGTTGGAGGAGGCTTAATAGCCTGGCTCAGCCAGAGAGGTAAAAAGGGGGCCCTGGCAGGCAGAACGGGCGGGCTCAGTGGTATCTCAGCACGTCAGGTGGCACCTTAAGGGATCCAACCAGTCTCTCACATTCACCCACATGTTTTCTACTGTTGGGAAGAAAGAACAGGCTTGTGTGAATCCATTGAAGCAGACACATGATCTTGTATTCGTAACCTTTGTCCCCATTCCTCCTGTCCCCTCTCTTAGATTTACCTTTCCATGGCATGCTCATGGAGAATATAAGCTCTTCAGGTCAGGGACTAAATCCTATCTTATGTCTGGATAGCGCCTAGCACAGTTTGGAGGTTGGGAAATATTATTAAACATGGACTTTCTAGAACTGATCTGGAGGATGTTCTTTTTAATGATTTTGGATCTGCATGTGGTTGTTTTAGGAAAGACAAACTTGTTTTTAGTAGATATCTGTCTAAAATGAAAAAAGGAATATAATGAAGTCTACAGACGCTAACTTGCAGCACTGTTTAGTAATCTTAACCACAGACTGCACATCAGGAAAACATGACAGACTGATTATATACAGTAAACATGACACATTACCACAAGGGTCAAAGGAAATCAGAGACAAGATCTGTAGCATACAACCCTAATGAGCATGGTTCCTTAGAAAAGAGGCTATGAAGCGGACACTGCTTGCATTAGACAAGTGGAGGAATGAACTAGCTAATGTTACTGAAGCAAGATGTAAAGTGCTGTATAATATTTTGCCCTGTCTCAGATGCTGGCAGTGCTTTACCACACTCCTGGGAGGTAGCTAAGCATTGCTATTTGAGCTAATAACTTCTACACCCACTTAGGGGTGCATAGAGCTTGACAGAAAAATAAGGAAAAAAACCCAAGCCCTCCCCCGCTTGTATTTCCCCTTTTAAAGGTGAAGAATCAGAAATGAATTGACCTGCCCTAGGTCTCCCAGGAAGGCCAAGCACTCAGAGGTCTACTATTGGGGAAACAAAGCTTCCTGGCTGACTACTATACAAGAAAACTGAAACCTGAGCTTGCTGAGCCAGCTGGAGCTTGTCTGACCTGCACTTTAGCCAGAGGAGAGGGGGAAGCCAGAGTGGGAAGCATGTGCTGTTTCCGAGGCTTGGTCTACACTACAGAGTTAGTTCAACATAAACCGCCTTATGTCAACCTAACTATGTCAGTGTCTATGCTACAGCCTTGGTCCCGGCCATGTAAGTGCCATACTACGCCAACATCATAACTCCATCTCCACGAGAGGGTCGGGCTTATGCCAAGGTAGTTAGGGTGACACAGAGTCTTTGTAGACATGGTTCCTTCCTCTGGCTGTTGGCTCTCATTCTTGTCAAGACAAGAAAGTCAGCTCGTGGCTCCCAGCCAGGCAGCTGCCTGGTCTCTCCTCCAAGCCAGGCTGCCACCCAGGCTCCTGCCTTGGGCTGCCACCTGGACTCCCCACTTGGAGCCTTGCTCCCCCCAGGGTCCTGGCTCCCTACCATGAGCATGGCAGCCAGACTCCAGGTGTGGATCTCCCCACTGGAGGCGAGATGCCTTGGGCAGCTGTCCTCCCCCGACTCCTGTTGGGGAGCTGCACAGAGCTGAGAGCCGTGGCTGTCAGCCCCCCCACTTTTCCCCTCTTCAGTGGGTGGAAGCGCTCTTGGTGAGGACACATCACTGACAGAAGGAGGGTAGAAGGAGGGACACATCACATCAGCCAGCACACTACACCTCTACCCCGATATAACGCTGTCTTTGGGAGCCAAAAAATCTTACCGCGTTATAGATGAAACCGTGTTATATCGAACTTGCTTTGATCTGCCAGAGTGCACAGCCATGCCCTTCCGGAGTGCTGCTTTACCACGTTATATCCGAATTTGTGTTATATCAGGGTAGAGGGATAATTACTGTGGTGACTGAAAGTTGACCTAAAGTAGGTCGATTTAAGAGTATAGTATAGACATGCCCTGAACTGCAGACCTAACTAAATAACTTTTCTGGGGGCTGGTCTATGCTAGGAACTTACCTTAGCATAGCGGTCTCTCTCAGGGATTTGAAAAATCCACATTCCTGAGAATGTAGCTTTGCCCACCCAACCCCTGGTGTAGACAGTGCTGGGTCCACAGAGGAATTCTTCAGTTAACCTAGCTATGGCCTCTCAAGGAAGTGGATTGCCTACACCAATGGAAGAACCCCTCCCATTGGCATAGGTAGCGTCTACACTGAAGTGTCATAGCAGAGCAACTGCAGCTGTGTGGCTGTAAGGTTTGCAGTGTAGCCCTACTCTGAGAGAGGTCACAGTTCCAAAATTCTTCCCTTCTAGTACAAACTACAGAAATGGACACTTGTGCTGGTGCAGACAGGAAGTGCTGCATTTATAAACTCCAGCACCATTTGCTAAACATTTTAGTTAACACATTTTTGTGTCTCTACCTGGCCATTTTACAGTAAGGCAGCTTACTCAGAGCTTCTGTGTGTCTCTTGCTCTCTGACATTGGCAGGGATGTATGCTTATGTGAGTATGGGCTCTGCAGTGCATTTGTTTGTGGTTTGGTGGTGCAGTTTCATGTACTGTGCCACACAAATGGTGGTGGCAGTCCTCCCACTGGAAGTGTGTGCGCAGGCAGTGCCTTGCTATCTGGCCTGTTGTGGTGTCAGTATTGAAAACTCAGCTGCTGGGCTGTATGTTCAATGAGACTTTCAAAAGCGCCTCAGTGACATAGGAGCCCAAGTCCCATTTTCAAGCATGAATTCAAGGTTCTATCTGACTCCTTAAATTAGAGCGGTATTAACTTTGAAGGCGCTGCTGCTTCCCTTCCTTTTTTGCTAGATTAAAGCCTTTGTTGGTATTAACTGAGATTACTAAATTTGACACGTGTGTGTGTGTGTGTGTGTGTGTGTGTGTGTGTGTGTTTTGCTGCTGAGAAGATTACAATATGGGTGAAATTACGGAACATGGGGTGAGACTGTTTGTTCCTACCAGTGTATTAACTATATTCATGTCCTGATGAGTGTTAGATATTTTTTTCTTTCCTAAAGCAGTAACTTTCACAGTCTTTGTGCAGTTTGTTTTTCAACTGGGTTCCTTCTCAAACTATTCATCTGAATTGTTGGCTGGCACATTCATATGTTAATAGTGCTAACTCAGAACACAACAAGGAATAAAACTACATTTGATCATAAAAGCGTGTTGCTAACAGATGGCAGCAAGTTAAAGTGCCATCCGAGTCTGCAAAGCTATTTTGTAAAATAGCACTTGCTTATCTTCTCGCTGCATCTCTGAGGCGGAGCTGTTTACTTTATTGACACAAACCACTCATTAGCCCTGCAGTGCATGTACAGCGTTGGAAGAACACGCTGGATTCTGTTCTGCCTTGCACATCTTCAGGATAATTCAGCTAAGCTCTGATCACAGAGTCGCCATTATCATTAGTGACGTCAAAAAACAGAAAGAACTCAGCTAGGTTTTTATTCCTTCCAGACCCTAGGCTGAACTTGCAGAAATTCCTTTTGATTTTTCAAACCTTCAGTTTCATAAGGAAACCACCGAGAGCAGATAAATATTGAAACTAGCAATGTTAATTCTCTGATCTCATTAGGACTAATTTGTCACTGTTGATGTTGGGTTGAATCATAAAGTTGCATACTTCCTAATAAAAATGTGAAGGCACGTCCTTTTTTTCTGTTGGACAATTGCTTCTATAATTATGTGTACATATTTAGATACTTGAAAGGGGAATACAGTAGTAGTTTATCATTTTGAAGAAAGGTGGTCAGTCGTGATAAACGGCTTACTGATATCCAGCACTGTAAATTTATATTGTACTTTACAAATGAAGGGCAAGACCAAAAAATAAATACATTTAAAGCTAGGATGGGAAGGACATGGACAACAATATAAGGTGTGGAGATTGAGAAGTGTAAAGCAGGAAGGATTCTTGGAAGAAATGGGTTAGGAGGAAAGTACGTTCCAAGTCTGTCTGACTTGCTTCAAAATGCATTAATGAAATAGTTTGGCTGTGAAAGCCAGACACACATGAGGCTCTGGTTGTGTTTGAGAACACAATCCCCCTTTGGCTGTTCCATAAATGTTATATACCATTATGTTACCATTTATAAAACTATAAGGTTTTGTTTGTCATATTGTATGTAGCCCGATTCAGAATGAATGATCGACTCTGACTCTGAGGTTGCCATCTGTCATTGGAAAGATAATTTCTCCCAGATTTGACTCTTTGACAAGAGTAACTGATTTGGTGAATGAGGGGAATGCAGTGGACACGTATACCTGGACTTCAGGAAGGCTTTTGACATAGTCCCACTTGACATTCTGATAAATAAGCTGGAGAAATGCAGTCTGGACAGAACTACCATTAAATGGATACATAATTGGTTAAACAACCACAAACAGAGTAACTGTTAATGGAATGTTACCAGATTGGAGGGAGATTTCAAATGAGGTTCCACAGGGATCTGTTCTGGGTCCGGTGTTTAACATCTTTATTAATGACCTGGATGTAGGCACAGAGCGTACTGATCAAGTTTGCAGATGAGACAAAGCTGGGGTGGGGTGGGGGAGTTGCCAGTACTTTGGAGGATAGAACTAAAATTCAGAGAGGGATCATGGTGCAATGAAGTTTGAGAACCCCTGGACTAGATGACCCTTGCGGACCCTTCTAACGCTGTGGTTCTATGATTGGCAATAAAGTCTTAGATTTGATCCAGAGCTTTAAAGCCACACTGTAATTTGGTCTGTCTTATATTCATTTTGCTGATGGTTATGTTCTGGGCAGTTCAGTAAACATTTATCCTGATCCATTTTTTTTTGGCTGTTGTGGAGTTGATGGGTATCACCGCACAGAACTGTGGTGGTCAGTAAGGTGTGTGGGAGAGAGAAAAAGGTGGAAACTCGGGAAACTGCACTCTTGGGAGAAGCTTCTTGCAAAAGTGGAACACTAGCCTTGACGTGGACCAGGCCACTTGAGAAGTGTTCACGGTTTGAGGGTGGAATTATCATGGGCTTCATGCAACACTGTGAAGTCAGTGGAGTAACTAGAGCTTTATGCGTAAGTAACAGAGGGCCGGGGAACGCTCGTTATTTACACAGAATAATCCCATGCAGCCCATCAGGCGAATAATAAGCCCTTTCAGGAGAGAGACAGTGGCACCAGGAGCTGGGATGCTCATACTCACTGCTTGGCACACTGCAACAGAGCTCGCACAGTCCACGGTTGTACTGCTCGTGGATTCTGACTCCCTTTCGTTGCCCGGTAGTTGATTCACTCAAACTCTCTGCCTAGCTTTTAACAAGACTCAGTCACGTGCATTAATTCTACATCATGCCGAACATAACCCTAACTAGCCACTCCTTTCTGTCTCTGCCAGCAGCCTGGAATAGTGTCCCCTTTCAAACGTGTCTTCCTGAAAGGCGAAAAGGGTCGGGATAAAAAGGCCCAGGAAAAGGTTACGGAAAGACGACCTCTTCATACAGTACTGCTGTCCTTGCCTGATCGAGTTGAACCAGACATATTGTTGAATGACTACATTGAAAAGGAAGTCAAGGTAACTCTTTTGGGCCGGAGGGGGAGCCGTCTTTCTTTCACCTTTCACCTGCCTCCTCCTGTCGAATTCGTGGCCAGGTTCAGTAAATGGTTTGGTCGATTACGTTGCTGCAATGCACATTGCAGAATGGGATCCTGGGCATTAAATTGCATTTGAAATCCTACGTGAATTCACTCGCACAGCTCTCCGCTCTTCTCTCTGTGCATCTCTTCAAGGGGGAAAGCTGCTGATATGGAGATGCCAGTGTATCCGTGAATTGTGGTGATCGACGTCTGTCTCCATGTGTGTTCTAGCTCCTCAGCAATGGGTGCAGTGGACACAGGAAACACGAAGGAGCACAGCAGCCTCGCTCCAGTGGCTCCCCCTTCATTTTAGGGTCAAGTTCAAAATTTCAAATCCCTAGGGGGCTTCCTCTGGCTGACCTAATGAACTGTGTGTCAGCGTCCCTTTACATGATCTCAGCACTCATAATACAAGACTATTTTCTCTGCAGCTCCTGCCATCTGGAACAGCCCTCTTGTGTATTTTCCCCCTCATTGACTGTCTGCTCTGACATTTCAGCTGAAAATGATCTATTTCTGGTCACTCGTTAATTCTGTAACTATATTTAACTCATGTAAAGCCTTTGGGATACAGCCTGTATGAAAGATGCTAAATAGAATATTGTATATTCTGACCATACAGAAATCTAGTTGGAAGGAAGTTGATGCTTGCTGGAGAATAACAGCTGTCAGTAATGGTTTTTTGTTTTTCAAACTGGGGTACATGAGCTGTCATTGGGAGGTATGTGAGAAAAAGCCTATAATGGCAGACAACCTATTTTATTTAGTAAGACTTGGCAGTCTAATCATAGGGTCAAACTATACCTATCTCTAGTAGGGGTATGTGGCAGACTACGTTATTCAGGAAGGGGTATGAAAACTAAAAAGTTTGAAAACCGCTGTCCACTAGACTTAGATGCTCACCTTTTGACCAGCAGAAAGAGGCAGAATTTCAGCTCCTAGAAGTCAGCTGTATAAATCGTGACCACCTCGAGTAGCTTCATCATTGTCTTCTGTCGTGAGTAGGTTTCAGGTGACTACTAAAGGTGGCATTGAGGCAACAACCAGGCAATATTTCTCTCCAGACCAGGCTCAAGAAGTTATTTCCAACTATGTGTTTTTCTTTCAGTTTATCCCAATTTCTGTGAGTACAGATGGAAGGATTTCAATGTGTCGGTTTACGTATCACATGGTAATCAACCTTTTTCTTTTCTGTTTTTTCTTCCCAGTATTTAGGCCAACTAACATCCATCCCAGGGTACCTGAATCCCTCCAGTCGTACTGAAATATTGCATTTAATAGACAATGCAAAGGTGGGTACCAGTCCATTCCAGAGCTGTATCCCGAGCCCTTGCTGAATGAACTATACTAGCTCTACAGTTGCTACTGTTCTTAGTCAATATTTGCACATAGATATGGATGCTGCTGGGCAGTGAGGTTAAAGTCCTGATCCTTTTCTGAGAAGTCTTGCAGCCCAAGAACTAGGATGCGATGTAATGCAGGGGTAGATCATAGAATGTCAGGGTTGGAAGGGGCCTCAGGAGATCATCTAGTCCAACCCCCTGCACAAAGCAGGACCTGTCCCCAGACAGATTTTTGCCCCAGATCCCTGACTGGCCTCCTCAAGGATTGAACTCACAACCCTGGGTTTAGCAGGTCAATGCTCAAACCACTAAGCTAGCCCCATTGCTACTAAGCTTAAGCAAAGAGGGTTATTGTGGGATTGTTTGAAATGCATATCGTGTTGGTTCCTATTCTCAAATGATCTTAGTCCTTGTATTTTACTATGAAGGTGATTTGTACGTGACCAGTTACCAGGTGCCCAGGAAATGTGAACTGCAGATGGGTGGTGTGTGGGTGTTCCCCTCCTCAGGGAGATGTACTGCCATTGTGATCGCCTGAGGGTAATGAAACAAGAAATGACTCTACCTTTTTTTGTTTGTAGAGGGCACATCAGCTTCCAGGGCAGCTGACCCAGGAACATGATGCTGTGATTAGTCTGTCTGCCTACAACGTCAAGCTGGTGTGGCGGGATGGAGAGGATATCATACTCAGGGTCCCCATCCATGACATCGCATCTGTGTCATACATCCGCGATGACTCCTCACACCTGGTAGTGCTGAAAACAGGTAAGTTGTGGCCAGAACAGGGATTGCAATGCAGGTTGCATCTGTTCTCCAATTTTGGAGTCTAAGGGCCTGAGTCTCATTTACACTGAGGCCTTCTTACACCTCTCTGGTGGCGTAAAGGAACCTTACAGTGGACATACGTCATGCTTACACCCAATTTAAGGCTCTTCGCGCTCAGATCGGCTTAGTGAATGGGAACAGCCGTTAATTTTCCTAGTGCATGTGAACAAGATATTTCATCCATTCAGAAGCACCAGTAAGTTTGGCTAGAACTGGTGCGTGTTTGTTTGTGGTTTCCTTTAACATAGGAACATAAGGCTGGAAGGGATTTCCTGCTGTCACAGCCAACCCTGCCATATAATCCCATTCATAAACGAGTTAAATTGTTTCCCTCCCCCCTCACTCCTCCTATTAGAAGGCTGTTTTGAAAGATTTTTGCTTCTAATAACTACTACAGCAGTGTGTCCAAACTCCCTGCAGATGTCGCTCCCTAGAAGTGCTCACCTCGCTGATGTGGCAAATGTGCTCTATATAGTGCACTTCAGTTAGAATCGACATCCCAGGTCTCATTTAGCATTAAGGAGAAATGCGTGCATTGCATGTTCATCCTGAATTCGCATGCAAGACTGCTGTAAAAGTCAGGAACTGCTCAGGAATCTCTCCGTCAGGTCTGGTTACTACATTTAAATGCATCTTTTGGTGTAGTTGTTTCTGGGAGCTGATACTTTTCTTCCTGGTGAATCTAATGGCAGCGATTTGTTGTTTTGACCGAGATGGACAATAGAGAGAATAAATGAATATCTCAATGATGAGGCTGTAACTCTACTGGTGGGTTCTTGCAGCTGCTTAAACCACAACTGTGAAGCTAGTGATACATGAAGTTGTCGGAACCCTTCACTGAATGAGAGCCTCATAATCTGAACATTTTTCTGTTTTATACAATGCGTGGATCTGAGGCCTGGATCCATGTTCTACACGAGCTACTGCTGCTTGCCACTGACTATTGCCTTCCTTCTCTGGCAGCTTTGCAGTTCCCATAGCCTGACTGAGCTGACTCCAGGTTTAATTCACTCAGCCTTCCTTGCACTCTTACAGGACACTTTACTGTAAGCACATGATATAGAGGGGCTTAGGAAGACATGGAATTATTCCTTCGTTCTCACAGTATAATGGGCCAGTTAAGCTCAGCTGTAGCTGACATGAAAAATAGTCAAAGCAGCTTAGCCCATGTACCGTACTTGGCTGATCCTAATTGAAATTTCTTACAAAATACAGGAATGGCAACTACAGTGGCAAAACTGGGTCAATTTACACTTTTCAACTGGCAAAATCTGATTTGCTCTGAATGGATTGAATTGCCAAACTGACAAGTTGGTTGCCAAACTCCAGAATGAGAGCGGGAAACAGAACTATGTCGCCATCTCAAACCTATTCCTAAAGATGGAGGAAATGCTGGCGAATCACAGGCCACACACGTGAGGGGATAGTGCATTTGAAAAACAAACTCCTTCTGTCCCAAACAATGGGAATCCAATCAGGACGGCAGTTGGCCACGTGCAATGCCTCAGTCTTCATCAGTGAGCTAATCACTTCCATATCCCCTCCTCTCCTTTCCTCTCACTATTCATTAATAGCTTCTCTGTTTCTCAGCTCAGGACCCTGGGATTTCCCCAAGCCAGAGTCTTTGTGCAGAAAGCTCCAAAGCACTTACTTCAGGATCGTTGTCTGAGAGTGGAGTGGTACCTGTCGAAGCTTGTTGTTTGGTGGTCCTGGCTACAGAGAACAAAGTGAGACTTAATTACCTTGTAGATCCAGGTGGTCTTAATTTTGGGTCCTGATATTGTAATTTCAGTCAAGATTCCATGGAACAATAGCTCTTTGGTTTGCATTGCTGCTGCTACCTGTCCAATCGAATAGCAGGAAGGCTGCATGGGATTATTCTGTGTCAATAAATCGCTTGCTCCGGCCCTCAGTTACTACACACAAAGCTATAGTTACTCCACTGACTTCACAGGAGTTGTGTAAGATGAGATCAGAATCCATCCCGATGTGAACTATAAGTTGCTCCTGTAGTAACTTGTGATGGGTAAGCTTGGCAGGCAAGAATAGTATATAACCTATTTATTCAGTGAATTGCTAAGGCTTCAGTGGTGTATTAGGCACTGTACAAATAAGGAAATGTGGTCCCCATCTCAAGCTTCACAGTCTAATTCAAAGGCACTGGAGAACAGCTCTTTCTTGCAGCTGCTGTCTGCTGCCCAGCTCACACGTCTGCAGTCAGGAGTCTGGGAAAGCAGCTGCTTGGCCGCTGCACCCGTACAGTGCTGCTGAGCTTGCCACTAAGAGGGCGTAATGATACGCCGCAAGGTTCTCTCATAATCTCCTCTTGCCCAGGAAAAAGAGAGGGTGAGCAACAGCCACAGCATAAATCCACTGCCTAAAGGGCAGAGGTTTTGCCCTCCTTTGTCTTAAACTCTGTTATTTGTACAGCTCCCAGAGGGGTGCTAGGGCTGTGCAGAGGGGCACAGGTTGCTGTCCTAAAACATTTACAGTCTAAGATAACGTGTGACAGATGTGGGACGGTAGCTGCAGACCCAGTGGGCTGAGTGGGAGAGTAGGACAAGGTTATAGAAATAAGACCATGAGGTACTTAGTCAGGGATACTTGAATATTCAGTTTTTCAATATGCGCCACATTCCTACCATCATATGGCCTCAGGTTAGATCTGTGAAACAGATGAGTGTATCTGGGTTGCATGAAATCTGTCAGTCTTCAAAAACTGGAGACCATCCTGGGGTATAAAATAACAGAATTGAGCACACACGACTGTGCTCACATTCCAGGGTTTCTTCTTTACCAAGCCTTTTTACTAGCACAGGTACTGAAACCCCCTGAACAGGCTCCTCCGGTCTGCAGTGTCCTGAGGAAACTGTCCGGTGGCTGCAGTAGGAGGTGCCCCCAATTCTGGAACCATGGGGTTCTCTCTATTTAATGGTGATGTAGTGCCCTTATAAATACAGGTGAGAATACATCTGAGTGTGCCCTGTGGTGCAGCTCCTTTGGGGGATGAACAGAAGCAAGTGCTGTCTCTTTTGAGGGCATCTTGCACCATAACCTCCCAGACTGACCCTTCTTTCTCTCTCTCTCTCTCTCCATTCCCAGGTAACTGCAGAGGAACTCTGCTCACTTCTCAGCCAAGTCTTCCAGATTGTTTACACTGAGTCCACAATAGACTTCTTAGATAGAGCAATATTTGATGGGGCCTCCACACCAACGCGCCATATGTCCCTACACAGTGGTATGTCAAATGCTATTTCCTTTCACTTTTAGAGAGAATCCACCCCTCCGCCCTCCCCCTTACAACCCAGGCTTGCTCTGCCTCAGGCTGTCATATGAACCACAGCACTTGGTGTAGCAATACCCTTTGCTTCCCTTCCCTGTTCACACTCCTGGTTCTGTGACGGAGAAACTGGATCCAAACAGAGACCTTAATAACCATAGGGCTTCCTGGGGCCCTGTCTTACTACTAAATGTATTGTGAACTGCGAGTGGGCAATGCATCTCAGATGCCACCAGCTTCATGACAGCTGCGGCCCTGATCTAAGCTTTGTGTGGAGTTGAATGGCCCAAAGAACTATCACCTCCCTGATCATCATCAGTTGGATCTGTCGCTTTCCCATAGCTGCGGGGCATGCAGGGCCGTAGGAGATTGAAACATGGTAGCTATCCTGCACCTTTTCACAGACGTTCTGTATTTTTGTTTCCTTTTTAATCAGTGGAGGCAGTTTAATAAAGTGGTGCTTTGCAATTCAGCATTGTCCTGCTCTTGGCCGCCTGATACTGTTTAAGTGACAGAAGACTCCCTCCCCCACTCGACTCCTGTTCTGTAGGTCTTATTTTTCAGACTCTAGCCCTGGACGCTCAGATTGGGACTACCCATGTCCATGACTAGCGGGTTAGGAAATAGACAGCGTTCGGGACTGTAAATCTCTTGACCGGAATATCTTCCTTGCAGATGATTCTTCAACAAAAGTGGACATTAAAGAATCTTACGAAACAGAAGCAAGCACTTTGTAAGTTGATCGTACATGTTCTGGAAGGCAGTGCTTTGGTTTAGATGGATGATAGCTTATTTATATAGCTCTGACATCGGGTTTACAGTCTAAAAGGGAGAAATTTTATGATACCACACACTGAATGTCTTTTGATAATTACAGCTGGAATACTTGACAGTGATACAGCTGTCTATATAGCCCTCTGTCCCTGCTCAAATTCCCTTGCTTTGGAGCTACATTTAGTACAGTATTCCAGAGAAGTCCATAGAACGGGGTGGGCAAACTTTGGCCTGAGGGCCACATCGTGGTTTTGAAAGTGTATGGAGGGCAGGTGTAGTGTATCAAATTGCTCCCTGTAGGAATGTGCTACTTACAGTGTACTACTTACGGATGCCAGTCCAGGTGCTCTGAACGGCATGGTAAGGGGGCAGGGAGTGGGGGGGTTGGATAAGGGGCAGGGTTTCCGGTGGGCAGGGAACAGGGGCGGCTGGCTGGGGGTAGGGCCCTGGGGGCGCCTGTCAGGGGGCAGGGGTGGGGCAGGGGTGTGGCGAGGAGATGGGGGGGTCAGAGGACAGGAGCAGGGGGGTTGGATGGGGGTGGGGTTCTGGGGCAGAGGTGGTCAGGGGACAAGGAGCAGGGGGTGTTTGGATGGGTCGGTGGTTCTGAGGGGGGCAGGGGCCAGGCTGTTGGGGGAGGCACAGCCTTCCCTAGCCAGATGTAGTGTATTGTATTGCTCCCCATACTCACTGTGTACTACTTACAGCAGCTAGTCCTGGTGCTCCGTAAGTAGCACATTCCTACAGGGAGCAGTTTAACACCCTGGCGGCTCTCACGGCTGCACTGCCCGGCAGCAGCTTGCAGCCCTGCTGCCCAGAGCACTGGTGGCATGGCAAGCTGAGGCTGTGCAGGAGAGGCCAGGGGCTAGCCTCTCCGGCTGGGAGCTCAAAGGCTAGGCAGGATGGTCCCGCGAGCCATAGTTTGGCCACCTCTGCCATGGAATATGCTTCCCTCCCACGTAGCAGTTGGGTACAAGAGTTGTCTCATAACTCTTCCCTCCGAGCTGGCTAAATCTGGTGGGGGTCTAACACCTTATCCAAGTCCCCAGGATCCTTCCGATATAGGAAGACAGCCTCAGCTAAAATGAGTTTCCCCAGGACACTCTTCCAGTGTGTCTCTGCTAGACAGTAATGGCGCTCTCAAGGTGGCTCACAGATCCATTGCATTTCAGCTCCTTTCCGGAATCCTCGGATACAGGCGGCAACTCGCCTTCTTCCTTCTCGACGCCTCAGTCTCCACACGTTAAGACGGTCAGTGAAAGTGAGCTGAGCACCACAGCAACGGAGCTGCTCCAGGACTACATGATGACGGTAGGAATGCCTGCATCAGAGGCCAGGCGCTGTCTGTTCGTAGCAAAGAGTGGCTGTGCGTGCAGGGTGACGTGATCTCTTTACGGTAGTGTCAGCCAGGCCAGCATTCTTGGGAATGCATTTGTGCCCGTAGCATGGAGTCAGACCCCCATGGCAAGCTCTGATGGCATCAGTCCTATAAACGACCTTGGTTTGTTTTATTCTCTAGTATAACATTGCTTCATGGTCACTTAGGAATTGTAGGGATTCTGGCTAGATGCCATCAAGCTAATTTCCACTTGGACCTAAATGGGGTTTGAACATAAGCTGGCTCTGGGAGCAAATGATTTGAGCACAGTTTCCCAGGGCTACTCCCTCCCTCCTTCTAGCAAAGGCTCTTGTGAATGAGAACAGTCTTGATAAAAGCTCCCTGATTCCTGTGATGCACAATGCTTAAGTGGTGATGCTGCCAGAATGGGTAGGACCATAGAGCATGCTATTAAACTGACATTTGGCGCACAATTGTAGGAGCAATCACTGAAGTTGGTCACTGAATTAATAGGGTTAGAAATAACCTAAGAAGGATTTAAATAAAGCATATTAATCGGTTGCCTCCTTTCTGAGAGTCCCTTTGTGAGCAATGGGTTTTTCGCCTACGAACTAGGTACAGTTTGCAAAATATGAATTGCTGTTGCTGTTAGTACCTGTGCACACCAGGTGATTGATGCTCAGAGTGTAGCTCCTGGCTGCAGTTGCCTATGGTGTTGCTCTCAAGCTGATTCCTCTGGAGTGCATCTGGCTATCACCATGGCCTGCAGCTGCCACATCCTTTCTGGTGGATGCATTGAGCAGTACTGCGTGGAGCCTGTAGGAGAACTCTGCTGTCAGCCAGAGGACTTTGGTGTGTGTTTGGGAAGGTGGGTGCACGAGGGCTGTTTCTGCTGGGTTTTGGTGATGTCAGAGGGATATTGGTGGCTTTGCAAAGACAGATGGGCAAAGGCTCAAGACCCCACCCTGCTACTTGGGCCTTAGCTCCTGTTTCCTAAACACCTACTTATAGTCAGCATAGACACTGATTAGCTTGAGCTCCCTAAGATGGAACGGCATTTCTAGGTTAACCCCCGTGCTGCTTGAGGGTGGATTTCTTACAATGTTGTCTCCCTTTTGCCAACAACGACATGGGCTGAGTCATTAATGTGATTAAACAGTCAGTTTATGTTAGGAGAATGTCAGTCCCTGCTTTGTCTGCCACTGAGTGACCCTTACTTGCTGTTTTTAACAGAGCCCATTGAATGTTTTGTTCCTCACTAGCCGTGGCTTCTCCACTATTAGAAATGAGGTCAAATCATGCGTTGTGCTTCTTCTCCTTAGCTAAGAACCAAACTCTCTTCCCAAGAGATCCAGCAGTTTGCAATGCTCCTGCATGAATATCGCAATGGGGCTTCAATACACGAATTCTGCATCAACCTGAGACAGCTCTATGGGGACAGTAGGAAATTCCTGTTACTAGGTAAGTTTCAGCTAAGCTGGACTAACATAAAGATAACAGACCTGGGAGGGAGAGGAAAGATGGCCTGTGGGGGATCAGACTCTCTCATCCTGAACCCCTTGGGGCGTGTTGCTGTCAAGCCCAAGGAAATCATGCTCAGACCTTCTGAGAAGTACAGTTTGAACTGATGCAGGATCCTAAGGGGGCGGATTCTGGAGGATGCAACCTTCCTTCTCCCAAGACTCGGGTTTGATATGTCAAACTGTGCAGTAAAGCTGCAAATGCTCTGTGGTTCTTGCCCACTTTGGTTGAGTAATGTTCACTGACATCAGTACTCTTCAAAGTTCAATGTGAACTTGTCTTTCTCTTGCTTTCCCCATTGATCAGAAGTGCAATGGGAGAAGTCTGTAGGCAGCTGGTGATGATCCCATGCTGTACACGCTGGCTCCCCAGCAGTTCTCTGGAAAAAGTGGTGATCAAGCTTAGTTCCTCCTGCTCCAAAGTACGGGTCTCCACCATGTGAACTATGGGTGGGATGTTTTGCTGGTAGCAGTACAGGGCCTGTGACACATTTGGACAGTTCTGATGCGATTCTGTCGAGGGCAGCAGGGCCACATGCAGATGAGCCTGTCCCTATTAAAATGATGCCTTGGGAATAGCTCTAGAGCAACATTTCTGTGAAATGTTTTTAAAATTCCATTGGAAAAGTGGTTTACGTTCAGACCTCCCCTTGCATTGTCTTCAACCGAAACACTGCACCATCCTTCACTGGAAAGTGAACGGACTGCTTAATTCATTATCCAAGCTAAAAGAAATGCAAAAATAATGAATAGCAAACGGCATTGTCAATTTTTTTCAATGTTAATAGTCCAAGACTGTTAATAATCAGACATTTAAAGTCCTTCCTCAGCTGCTGTAGATTGGCTTAGCACAGTGGTTCTCAAACTTTTGCACTGGTGACCCCTTCCACACAGCAAGTCTCTGAATGCAACTCTTCCCCCCCCCCCCCCCACCTTTTATAAATGAAAAACACTTCTTAATGTATTTAACACCATTATAAATGTTGGAGGCAAAGTGGGATTTGTAGTGGAGGCTGACAGCTCGCGACCCCCCCCCATGTAATAACCTCATGACCCCCGAGGGGTCCGAACCCCCAGTTTGAGAACCCCCGCTTTAGCATCATTAAAATCAGTGAAGTAAGGCTCCAGTGACGACAGCTGAAGATCTGTCTCCTTGTTTTTAAAAATGCCTTTTTAACCTGACAGAGCCATTTTGAGCCTGTCTGGGCCATGTCATGCCCTTGTCACGTTAGGGTGCATCGTTTTCACTAATGTCTGCGTAGCTCTAGGAATAACATTGGTTCTGCTAATGAACAAACAGGGGAAGTGAGAGAACATAACCTCCTTCCCATTGGTCCAACAGAAATAGCATCTAAAAATGTCTTGGTAGTGTGAAGGAGATATTTTTTTAAAGCTAGATATTTAGAATCCAAGGACTTTGCCCTGCCTCTATATGGGTCTGTGCCTTTAAATCCATCTGGAAACTGAAGCTGGCGCAGAGTTCAGCAGCAGCTTATCCAGCTGTGTATCTTTGGAGAGCCCATGACACCAGTGCTCTGGGATCCACAGTGGCTGCCTGCTGAGTTCCAGGTGGAGGCTGATGGTGTAACAATGCTGGTTCTGGTGAGACCCAACTGAGAGTGCCAATTTAGGACAACTTGCTTAAAGCAGGGCAGTTATAGCCCAAGGCTGGGGTTTTTCCACCTCTAAGGCAAACCAGACCAGCCAGACACAGAGGACTTCGTTTTTACCCCACTGGCTAACTACACGTCATACAAGCAATTCCCTTAGACACTCCAGTTTCCCAGTATCACCACCAGTGCCAATTGTTGTGGGGATGAATGGTTATGAAAATCAATACCTCAGTAAAAGAAAAAATGTTCTCTCAATCCCAGAGGACCAAGCCCCAGACTCAGGTCAATATATAGATCAGATCTTACCCACAAATAACACTGTTGCCAATCCTCTAGAATCTAAAGGATTATTCATAAAAGAAAAAAGATATAGATGAGAGCTAGAATTGGTTAAATGCCATTACTGTATGTAATTGAGTCCAGAGTTCTTGGTTCAGTCTTGTAGCAGTGATAGAATAAACTGGAGGTTCAAATCAAGACTCTGGAACATCCACAGCTGGGATGGGTCATCAGTCCTTTGTGTAGAGTTTTCGTTTGTAGCAAAGTTCCTCCAGAGGTAAGAAGCAGGACTGAAGACCAGATGGAGGAGCTGAGCAGCTTTTTATAGTCTCTCTTGCCATGTGGTCTCTGCTTTCTTTGTCCCAAAGACAAGCTGTCCATCACGTGGCATGGAAAAACCTCAGAGTTCTGTCCGTAGGCATGTCCCTGCATATCTTGAGTCCCAAGGTATCTGCCTTCTCTCAGTGGGTCAGTTGTACAGCTGATGGTCCTTAATGGGCCATCAAGCAGGCTAGGCAGTGCTGACACCAACTTGTCAGGGGTGTCACCCAGAAGCACAGCACAAATTTGAAATAGACAGTATAGATCCAATATTCATAAGTTCAACTACAAAAATGATAGCATAATCATAACCAGCAAACCATAATCTTGTCTTAGACACCTTATTTGACCCCCTTTATAACAGATTTGGTACCACAATGGGACCTTGGTTGCAACAATGATCTATATGGTCCCAGTTCATGTCAATAACGTCACAGATGGGGAAAGAGTTTTTGACCCATAAAGCCCTGAGCAGGCTGGGTCATGTCTGTTGAGATGGATACTGTCCCAGCTGCTGTCAGTGGAGGTACAGAGGTGGGATCCGCTTGATATACGAGCTGCTGGCAGAGCTGTGTGAGGGGCAGTCAATACAGGAGGTCAGACTAGATGATCAGGCAGTCCCTTCTGCCTCTAAACTCTATGTAGATGAACGCTCCCTTTTTCAAGTGCTGGTCCCTACACATACTCCAGGGTGAGTACGCATTTGCTGCATGCACCCAAGGCTGGAGAATTTTGAAAGCAGTGTCGGTTGGTCCCAGACTGGCAGCCCAGTATGAAGGGGAGGTGACCAGTCCTCTGTGAAGAAAAGTGGTTCAGGACTATTTAGAAAAGCTGGAAGAGCACAAGTCCATGGGGCCAGATGCACTGTGTCCGAGGGTGCTAAAGGAGTTGGTGGATGTGATTGCAGAGCTGTTGGCCAGTATCTTTAAAAACTCATGGCAATCAGACGAGGTCCTGGATGACTGGAAAAAGGCTAATGTAGTGCCCATCTTTTAAAAAAAGGGAAGGAGGAGAATCTGGGGAACTATAGGCTAGTCAGCCTCACCTTGGTCCCTGGAAAAATCATGGAGCAGGTCCTCAAGGAATCAGTCTTTGAAGCGCTTTGAGGAAAGTGATCAGGAACAGGCAGCATAGATTCACCAAGGGCAAATCATGGCTGACTAACCTAATTGCCTTCTTTGAGGAGATAACTGGCTCCGTGGATGAGGGGAAAGCAGTGGACATGTTGTTCCTTGACTTTAGCAAAGCTTTTGATACCGTCTCCCATAGTATTCTTGCCAGCAAGTTAAAGTAGTATGGGCTGGATGAATGGACTATAAGGTGGATAGAAAGCTGGTTAGATTGTCGGGCTCAATGGGTAGTGATCAACGGCTCCATGTCTAGTTGGCAGCCGGTATGAAGCGATGCGCCCCAAGGGTCGGTCCTGGGGCCATTTTTGTTAGATATCTTCATTAATGATCTGTAGGATGGTGTGGATTGCACCCTCGGGAAGTTTGCAGATGACACTAAACTGGGAGGAGTGGTAGATATGCTGGAAGGTAGGGATAAGATACAGAGGGACCTAGAGAAATTAGCAAAATAGGCCAAAAGAAATCTGAGATTCAACAAGGACAAGTGCAGAGTCCTGCACTTAGGACGGAAGAATCCCATGCACTGCTTCAGACTAGGGACTGAGTGGCTAGGCAGCAGTTCTGCAGAAAAGGACCTCGGGTTACAGTTGACGGGAAGCTGGATATGAGTCAGTGTGCCCTTGTTGCCAAGAAGGCTAACGGCATTTTGGGCTGTATAAGTAGGGGCATTGCCAGCAGATCGAGGGACGTGATAGTTCCCCTCTATTTGGCATTGGTGAGGCCTCATCTGGAGTACTGTGTCCAGTTTTGGGGGCCCCCACACTACAAGAAGGATGTGGAAAAATTGGAAAGTCCAGTGGAGGGCAACAAAAGTGATTAGGGGGCTGGAGCACATGACTTATGAGGAGAGGCTGAGGGAACTGGGATTATTTAGTCTGCAGAAGAGAAGAATGAGCAGGGAGTTGATAACTGCTTTCAACTACAGTGAAACCCTGCTATAAAGTGATGTTTGGGGTCCAAAAAATTCCATTGTGATAAATGCGAGGTCGTGGTATAGCGGGGTTTCAAGCCGGTCAGTTTAAGTCAGTGGTCCCCAATGCGGTGCATTGATGTGCGCCACATAGTGCCCCTAGTGCTCAGCAGGGGAGAGAAGCCGTGGCCCCGCGCCTGCTGGGGACAGTGAGCACTGGTGCCTGCAGCCTCGGAGTTCTGTGTCCCCGGCAGGCGGGGGGCCGCAGCTTCTCTCCCCTGCTGGGCACTAGGTAGGTGCACATCAATGTCCCGGCAGGCGCCATGGCATCAGGGACCACTGGCATTAGGCCTTAAAGGGGAGCCAACTTATGATTGCGTTATATGCTGGGTTCCAACCTCATTTCAAGTGGCTTCTGTTACCTTTGTCCGTAACGTGCCCAGAAGTGAAACCAATTAGGAAAAAAAATGGTTTGACTCCTATTCCCCAGCACCTCTGCCTCTGTTTAATCAATGTTTTGCAACTCATCTGCATTTAACTTGGATGTTAGCAAACCTATTGACTCCTCTACAACTTTGGGAGTGATATTGTTTGGACAGCATCACTGTAGGGCAGATCCTGCTTGCTTTTGCTGTCTGAATGCTCCTGTGGTCTGAATGTTTTATAAAACATTTTTGTAGTGCAAACAAGGAGTTGAAGGGAACAGTTTGGCCACATAAATATGTGATAGCGAGACAAATAGCTACCACTTTGATCGTTGAAGACTCCCTTCACCATCGCCTTTACTAGATACCCCATCGTTATGTGGCTGAGCTCTCCTTAGTTGTGTCTTAGTGTGCGTGAGATGTATGTTTTATGAATGAATTTAGAGATCACAAAAAGTGTCTGTCTGGTAGATCAAACCACAGAACCAGTACAGCACAGGAAGTGGCAGCTTCCCACCAAAGTGCCTCAGCTCTGATCTCTAGAGATGGGGTAGTTTGGTCTCCAAAAGCCATTTTGGTTTCTCTGAAACGTGCCCAGCAAGAGGACGAAGTGGTGGTGGTGGTTGTGATGTGGATGCCCATTTTCTGGACTGTTACCCCTCATGCAGCCCACTGAACAGCCCTGGATGGTAATGACTTAAGCTACTACTGATCTAGGTCAGAGTCAAATTAGTGAAATGCTCTGTAGCTCATTACCAGTCCAATCCCCCGTGGGAAATATTCAGTTGGAGGCCTGTCTTTGTTTTGGAGGTCTGTCTTTTCTTTGCACCAGAAAAAAGGCAAGAATTACTCTATCACCATGATTACAAATTACTAGATATGGTATGAATACCCAGCACCCATGAAAATGGGAGTGGGTGGGGACTGGCAGACCACTATATATTCCACTCAATTCCTTGAATGTAGCATAAATGCGCCTATGGATAAAGGCAGTAAAGATTCCTGAGGAGTTCCAGACAGTCTGGGAACATATTGCCAGAAGTGGTCTATGGGTTGTTTCGAAACAGGTCAGCTGCTGAAGAGGGTATAATATCCCCTTGTGGATTAATTTAATATCAGTGGGCCTAAGATGAGTATGGGCTGCAGGTCTGAGCCCTGTGCTGAAAATGTATTGATTGATCTACCTGAGGTTCTTGTATGGCCCGCATGACCATGGTATCTGAGCCTTACAGTGTTTAACCTACTTACCCTCACATCCCCCATGAGGCAGGGCAGTACTACTGCCCCCTGTTGTTCACACGGGGAACTGAGAACAGAGCTGCTAAAGGCCAGATCCTCACTGATACTTAGGCCCCTGACTTGTGTTGAAATCAATGGGCGTTAGGCACCTAAATACCTTTTGAGAATCTGGGCCTAAGTGGCTTGCCCACGGTCACTTAAGAAGTCTGTGTCAGAGCAGGGAATGGAACCTATGTCACCAACTACTACTGCCCAGTCCTCTAGATCATCTTTCCTATGGTATGACAGCAGGGTTAGGGAGAGAGACAGTCCTGCAACAGGGTACAACACCAGTAGGATTGGAACTCAACAGGCCTACTGCTGTCCCCATTGACTTGAAAAGGATCAGGGCTGGGCCCTTTTGCTCAGAGCTAGGAGGCAGGACCTTTATCTTCTAGGTTAAACAGACTTAGTTTTTAAATGAACCCTTCAATGTCTGTCAAGTTTCTAATGCCTACATCTAATTACTGTTAGAGGGCTTTCCCTTCACCTTCTCCCCTGGTTCTCATCACACAGACAAAGATAAGGAGTTGAGGCGGTCTTCAAGTGTGTGCTCATATATTACATTCCCACCATGCCCAGCAACACTTCAGCTGTATCCCTTTATCTTTTCCCATTGTACTAAAAGCCTGATCTGGTTGTGGGAAATGCAAACACAGTCTTTGTTCATTGATCTTCACACTTATTAGTATAAGATAGAAGAGTATCAAAACGTCAAACCCAAAATTCTATCTCAAGCTGGCAAATAAGCTTATATACTAACACTTACAAAGAAGTGTTTTAAAGAATAATTAACAATCAGACAGGAAGCTGCCACCCTGCCATTTGAACAATGCACCATTGGACTCTGCTCCCACTGACCAGTGGGAATTGTAAGGAAAGTTCTGTTTTTAGAATGGGTTTAATTTTACCTGGATTAAATGAGCTATTAAAAGGAAAAAAACAACTCCTGTTCCTAACATATAGCGCAGCACCTCTGCAAGTCTTGATTTTCATTGCTTTAAAATGACATCTGCAGCCTCAGTCTTACGGGCAGTGATACTTAGCTTCCTGGTGGGAAGCATAATGTTGTATTTGTAGTCCCACTGCAAGACAACAGCCCCCTCTCATGGAATGGGGAAGTGAATGGTGACAGATGTTCCTAGAAGCAGCTCGGAGCCTTTTCCTCAATGTGTTTTTAATCTACATGTTGATGCTGTTAATGTATTAAGATCTGTAAAGCTGCACCGGGTGTCTCAGTGCTGAATCATCTTTTGGGCTTTATCTCCACTCTCTTTTTAATGAATTCTCATTAGCAAACATGTGACACGTGTTCCTTCCACATCCATGGGACTGCAAATGTGTTATGTTAGCCATCAGAGGGAGCCCATGTTATTTCCTCTGTGCAATATTGCCTCATTGAGAACTGCAAGGAAAACATTAATAGTTAAGGAGAAGGGCATGTATTCCATGGCAGTGCATGCCAACATCAGTGGGAAAAACCCTCCAGAAATTGGACAGCTCTACTGTGTGGTGTTGCTCTGCCAAAGTGAAGGAGAACAAGAAGCTTCCTACAGTTTGGATATAACTAGCTCCATAAATTAGATATTTATTAAAGATAGTTTAATTGATTACGTTAATAGATTGAGAGGATGGAGCTTGGTTGTTCTCAGTGGTGGCGGATGACAGAACAAGGAGCAGTGGTCTCAAGCTGCAGTGGGGGAGGTCTAGGTTGGATATTAGGAAACACTATTTCAGTAGGAGGGTGGTGAAGCACTAGAATGAGTTACCTAGGGAGGTGGTGGAATCTCCATCCTTAGAGGGTTTTAAGGCTTGACAAAGCCCTCCTGCAATGATTTAGTTGGCGTTGGTCCTGCTTTGAACGGTGGGTTGGACTAGATGACCTCCTGAGGTCTCTTCCAATCCTAATATTCTGTGAAATAAGGTAGTTAAACCCCAAGCCTACCAAAGTGTTAAGGAGGAGATATTTTAGGTGAAGTCCTGTCATGCCATGTATCTGCTGCTATGATGGAGAGAAATGATTAGGGGTGTGGAACAGCTTCCATATTAGGAGAGATTAATAAGACTGGGACTATTCAACTTAGAAAAGAGACAATTAAGGGGGGGATATGATAGAGGCATATAAAATCATGAGCAGTGTGGAAAAAGTGAATAGGGCAGTGTTGTTTAACCGTTCCAGTAATACAAGAACCAGAATTACCCAATGAAATTAATAGGCAGCAGGTTTAAAATAAAAGGAAGTACTTCATACAACACAGTAAACCTGTGGAACTCGTTGCCAGGAAATGTTGTGTATAACTTGGTTGAGAAAAGGTTTAGATAAGTTCATGTCAGATAGGTCCACCAGTGGCCATTAGCATGGCCAGGGATGCAACCTCATACTTTGGATATCTGTAAATCTGACTGCCAGAATGTTGGGACTGGATGACGAGATGGATCACTCAATTATTGCCCTGTTGTGTTCATCATCTCTGAAGCTTCTGGTACTGGCTACTGTCAGAAGACAAGATACTGGACTAGATGGCCCATTGGTTTGACCCAGTGTGGCCATTCTTATGTTCTTAACTCTTCATGAGAAGTTTGGGTATGATTCTTGATCCTAGCCTTGACAGTCAGATTCTACCAGAAGGATCAATGCAGGATAATTAATAGATTCCTAGATTCCAGGGCCAGAAGAGATCACTGGCATCTAGTCTGATGTTCTGTAGAACACAGGCCAGAGAACTTCTCCATGATATTCCTGGAGCAGAGCTTTTAGAAATATATCCAGTCTGATCAGTGGTGGCGAATCTACCATGACCTTTGGTAAAATGTTCCAGTGGTTAATTACTCTCCGGTGTGAATTTGTCTAGGTTTAAGTTCCAGCCATTGGACTATTATAAGTTTCTCTGTTAGAAGAGCCCATTATTCAATGTTTGTTCCCCATGTAGATACTTACAGATTGTGATCAAGTCACCCCTCAACCTTCTCCTTGTGAAGCTAAATAGATTGAACTCTTTGAGTCCAACGCTATATAAGGCAGGTTTTCCAAACCTTTAATCAGTCTTGTGACTCTTCTCTGACCCCTCTCCAATTTGTCAACATCCTTCTTGAATTGTGGACACCAGATCTGGACACTGTGTTCCAGCTGCAGTCGCACCAGTGCCAAATACAGAGGTAAAATAACCTCTCTGCTCCTGACCATAATCACAGCAATCATCTAAAATATGAAATCTCTTTCCTGTGAATAGTCTTCAGAAGCACAATGCAGTTTTTTGGAGGGAGTGGGGAGGCTGTATGTAATGAGTAGGTCTACCTCTTCTTCCCCCCCCCCCCCCGCAGTTTTCTGTGTAACCTGCCAGATTCCCCTCCAACAGTGAGACAAAATTCAGAGAGGCCTGTAATCATTACACAGGATCCACAAGTAGTCTTGCAAATTACAGAGATGCCTTAAGGCCCTGAGCCTGCTCCTTGGGTGGTTTACTGCAGGATCGTGACTCATAGGTGAACAAAATGGGTTTTCTCTTGCCAGGACCCAGGAGTTCAGCAATATGTTCCTCCTTGCAAGATTTGCTTCCACCAGTACCTACAGAAGAGCAACCCCCACACTGATCAGGCTGATGCTGTTAACTCTTGTCTGTGAAATGCAGGCGAGTCTCATCTTACGCACACTTAACATGCACAAATTCAGCTTTGTGAGTCAGCAAAAACAAAAAAAAAACAATTTTAAATACTGTACCTGTAGTGCAGGCAATTCTGCCCGCCATTACACTCAATGTAATTTTGACTCTACACAATTTTCACTTTACGTGCTGACAGCGGAACCTAACCCCAGCGTAAGATGAGACTCGCCTGTAAACAACCCCAGACTCTGGTCCTGGCTGGGGAGACTGCTTTGGAAATGGTCTTAAAATGCATAGACCTGGTTCAGTGCTGACTTCCACCCCATTGCAACTCCACTAGAGGCACTGGGAGTGCCTCTGTGTCAGTGCTGAATTGGGCTGTTCGGTTAGTGATTTGGGGGATCTTGGCTTTCTGTGTCCTCTTTTAAACAGCCTTTTGGTTCCTATTTGTCTCAGGTCCTCTAGCTGTGGTTGTAGAAGGGCTCTTAGGATGGAGTCATGGTTGGACTCAATACTGAACCCTGTCAAAGGGTGGGACCTCCTTTTATACAGAAGGAATATATTGCCATGAGCTCAGGTTGGAAGACCCACCAAGAAATCGGCTCTGCTGGAGAGGCTGAATGGCAGTCACAGACCATTGATTTTTGCTTTAAAACAATTAAGTTTGTCCCCTAATGAGCCTACAGCATGTAACTGCATGATCTCATTAGTTTACAATGTTAGTCCCAGGATATTATACAGACATGGTTGGTGAGGTAGTATCTCTTACTGGACCAACTTCTGTTGGTGAAAGCCAGAAGTAGGTCCAGTAAAAGATACTACCTCACTCACCTTGTCTGTCGAATCTCATTAGTATTCTCCTCCCTCTCCCTATCTCCTGTTTCTTGCATTTGCTTGTTGTCTGGTTTCAAATTAGATTGTATGGTCTTTGGGGCTGGCTCTATACAGTCTAAACAATAACCAGGGGTATGCTGTTAAGTGTTCTTCAGCTGGCCAGGGGTCAGAGCTGCTCTGGATACCCCAAATCCTGCTGGTCAGGCCAGGAGAGATGGTTAATACTGCATGGGGACAAAAGTGGAAATAATTGGCGCTGGAGTACCTCTCTCTGAACCCGCAGAAGGTGGCAGCACTGAAAGGGGAATCTTCTCCTGCAGACTGTGCAGAACTGAAGAGTGTGAGCTTGAGAGTATGTTGTCTCAGAGATACGGAGCAGTTGTTCTTGACTTTTTTAAACTCAGTAGTTCTCTACACTCCTCTGGTCCCTGGCATCCGAAGATCTCCTTGAGCTTTACTAATGTGAACTAATTACGTGTAGCCAGTGACCCTGTTTTAGAGATGGGGAAGCTGCTGTAGTGCAGGAGGTGACGTGACACTGTCACACACAGTCACTAGCAGTTTGGGTGACTTCAGTTTTAGTTTAAACAAAAAAAACCTCAGCTATTGGAGCCTCAAATATTGGGGGGAGAGGAGACAGGATGAGTTCAGTTGCTGCATCTTGACTTTCTTGGTGTCCTACAACCAAATCCTGAAGCCTTTACTTGGGCAAAGCTCTCCCTGATAAGAACATCACAAATATAGTCTTGATCAGTGTAACGTTGTCATGCTAACTGTATCAAATGACTAATTTTTCCTCCTTTGTTTATTTTCTGGGGAAGGCCTTAGACCGTTCATTCCTGAAAAGGACAGCCAACACTTTGAGAACTTCCTAGAAACCATCGGGGTGAAGGATGGCCGGGGAATTATCACAGACAGTTTCGGGAGGTACAGACGGACTCTGAGCACTACCTCCAATTCAACGAGCAATGGGAATGGAGCTGCGGGGAGCTCGGATGACCAGTCTGCCCCTTCCGAGGGAGACGAGTGGGACCGAATGATCTCTGACATAAGCAACGACATTGAAGCTCTTGGCTGCAGCATGGACCAGGATTCATCATGAGACACAGCTGTGGGAGGGAGGATGAGAAGATAGCTCCTTTCAAAGGGGCTTATTGTTCTCTTTCACCCCCGTGTACTAATTGCAGCAACATTTGCTGCTGTCTTCCTGACCTTCCAGTCTGAAAGAGGCTCCAAGGATGAACTGGGATGTGATTATTTTTCCCGCCTTGTCAATGGCTTCACTGGTGCCCATTTTGTGATGGTGGCTGGTGCCCTCTTACTGTGAAGGCATGCGTGTGTCTTCGTGCAGGTGAGCGTGCTGTGTGAGAGGAAACCCGGGTTGGGTGATGGAACCGAAGTCCCTTCCTCTGACTTCTTAGAACTTTCTTTGGTTTTGTGTTTTCTTTGCTGTCGTCGCTCTGGAGTGATGCAACGAAGCTGGGGCAAGAAACTTGCATTGAGCAGTAACAGCTCACTGGGACCCGATGGCGGGTTTACAGTTTTGCACATGATATTCCTATTGTAACTCAGACTTTTTTTAAATGAAGTTTACCACAATGTGAATAATTTAAACCTATTGTTGGTGTTGTCAAAACATTTCTAATCCGAACCTGAAGGCTGTCTGCTGCGATACTGACGTGATTGTTTTGTAGCGAAGGCCAACGTGGGCTGCTCTTCATTGGTCACAGAGGGAACTCTGCAGATGTGACCTCTGGGCTGTCCTCTTGCAGGAGGGGAGTTGCTTGGTGTGGGTAACCTTGGCCTTTTGCCTCTAGCACTCTGGTTCAAATTCAGCCTATAGTGCAGAGTGGGGCATGAGTGTTGGTGCATTTAGCGCTGTCCTAGTGGACAGTCTCTAGGTCTAAAACCAATCCTGCCATTCAGCATGGCTGGCAGTCTTTGCTCAGGAAAAACCTAGGACCTGAGGGAAATAGGAGATGGAACCACATTTTTACCTCTAGCAAAGTTATTGATTGGGCTAGTGTGTATGTGCGTGTGCATGTGTGTGGTGAGAACTCCTGTTGTGGCTCTTTGTGCTCTCTGGCCTGGGGCTGTGTGGATTCACGTTCCCAGTGCTGCTAGCCCCTTGACCTTCACAAGCACAACTGTTCACTCAGTAAAACCCGATCTCAATCCCAGTCCAGCACAAGTAGATGTGACAGGTTTCCTGCTGCTCCCCAGAGATCGCTGTGGTGCATATATACCTCCCCAACACCCGTAGCATTTGTCCATGCAAGGTGCTTGGGCACCTCCTGCAGGACTGACACTGTTAGGGAGTTCAGGGCTCTGAGCATCTAGCAGAATTGACTCCAACAGATGGCGGTGAATTCAGACAGGAAGTGACAGTAAATTTGTTCTATTGCTTAGAATTTCTCCTTTTAAGGTTACAATAACCAGGAAATTCTCAGCCAGGTTGAGTTCAGCATCAGTAGCTATTTGCATGGGGAGTGGATTTTGGTCACCCTTGAAGGGTGAGATGGTAACAAATTAAACTGATAAAGTAAACTTTCTATGAAATTAGTGGGATGGATGTATAGATATCTAATGTACAGGTTGTATATATTATACAGGCAATTATAAATACACTTATTTTTTGTATCTGAATTCCATGCCATAATATCTATACTGGCCGCTATAACTGACCTTTTAAAGGAGCATTTGGTTGATACTTCAGCCCTTTCAGTAGCAAAACCCTATTTGTTCATGGACTCCAGAGGTTTCTTTCTTCACTATTTTTTAATTTACTTTCAGTTAAATCAGAAAATCCTGTACCGGTGGCTGGACTTGTTAGCTTGTCAAGAATAGGACAACAAACAGAGCTGGCATTCTGTTCCCATGCATACTTCCACTGAAACAAGAGATATCCAAAGTCTATTTTTCAGTGCTCAATACAGGACCCTGTGGCACAGTCATAAACTGACCTGGCTGAGGGATCTCTTCCTCTTCAAGACATCAGTTAACTTCACCGGGTTGCAGCATGCAGGTCTCCTTCCCTACAGTGCTGTTGGCCTGAAACGTCGCTGGAATTCTTTACATTTTCAGTAACATCCACTGCCTGATATAAGGAAAAATGCCCATAGATGATTCATTTTTATTTTTAGGTCATATTCTTAATCATTCCTTTTTTCCTCAGTGTTGGTGAAATTAAAAGATAGGACCCTAGGATGACAATTTTAAAACCAAAAACCTAAGTCTATGAAAGGCAAAGCCATCCACGGTTCATATAGAAATATGGATGGTTCAAAAGTTCATTTTTTCTGAGCTAGAATGGTACTGTCCAGTGAAACCAGATGTAAGTGACTAGTAGGGAATTGACACAAAGCAGTGGCTGACGGGGACTCTTGATGAGAATAGAACTGTTTGGAGAATTTGAAGATACTTTCGTGTGGTCTCCTAAGAGAGGAAGCTGCTCAAGGATGGGATCTGGTAGGAATTCCTTACATACCTAATGTTTGCCTGTGTTTTTAAAAAAACCCGTTTTTGGGAGAGCATAAACCACGAATGCTTTGAGAGTTTCTTGCTGCTGAAGTTCTCCAAATATAGCTTCACCATGGAAAGACAGTCAAGCACCGCAGAGGTTTTTTTTCTTTCTAATCATGTGATAAACACATGCAGCCCTTCCCGCAAAACAAGCCTTTGGCTCTAAAAGGTCATGGCCCTAGAAACTAGATGGAAACCGTTCTCAATCAGCTTGCCCATCCAATGTAGCCTTGTTCCCCAAGTATGTTTTGATGATTTTTGTCTAGTCCAGTATTTGGGGATATCCCGAGTGATATCAATTATTGTTCCAGCACTCGCAAGACACTTCTCCTCACCATTAGAAAGTGTTTCCGGATTCAGCTAATTTCCCCCCACCCCTTTCCCCATTTGTTTCCCGTTACTCCTTCCAAAAACACCTTAAACTATTCCTCCACCTTGATGTTACTCTCTCTCCATTACTCATAGACCATTATCACACCCGCCTTCCCCAAGTGCAATTCATCCAGCCACGCTAGCTACTCTTACTTTTTCCCCTGTATACCAGTCACTCCAGCCCCGTAATCATTTCTCTGCTCTTCTCTAACTTCTGGCCTACTTGCTGACCGTCTTTCTGGCCCCGCAGTGCCCAGAACTGAATGTAGTCTCCGACAGGCAGCCTTACCAGAGCTTGCTGGCAGAGGCACCAAGATCTCCCTGGTCAGGGGCATTCTGAACATAGCCTAACTTCTGCCTCCATATCACACTGCAAGTTCCTGCTGTCCGCTAGCAGCCCCGTGTCTCTGGGCATTACTGCTTTCTAGGGGTTCCCCTCCTGTGATGCCTCTCCAGTGGGGTTTCCTCCTCTCCCCACATGTTCGCTTTGCATTTCAGCAGATCCAATCACCTGCCTCCTGCAAATGCTCTCACTATGCCTGTGCTGCAATTAGACACCCGTGGCTGGCCCATGCTGCCTGATTTAGCTCGTGGGTCTCAGGCTGTAGGGCTGTTTAACTGCAGTGCAGATATTCAGGCTTGGGGAGCTCTGGGACCCTTCCACCTTGCAGGGTCCTAGAGCCCAGGCTCCAGCCCAAGCCCACACTGCAGTTAAATAGCCCTGCAGCCCAGGTTTTGAATCGCAGTGTAGACATCCCCTTGCAAAGCACAGCCTGCTTTAAATAGGGGAGTTGGAGCAGGAAGCACATGGCTGCTCCCTAAGCTGGCTGCCTTCAATTACTTGGTTTTTGCTACCCTTGGCACTCAGAATACACTGCGGCATGGGTGCCCTGGAGCCCTGTGACCTACAAGGGGAGGACTGAATCTGTCAGTGGCAGGTTTGTATTGCTAGGAGTGTCTAATCAACAGGAACATTCAAGTCGCCAAAGAACATGTCAGATCTATTGTGTGCACCTTTTTATTTGTATACAAAAATGATGGAGATCTTGTGTGCAGCAGCTGCAGCTCTTGGGCTCCTGGTTCATGACCAGTGCTGCCCTCCATCCTCTCAAAGCTTGGCTGTCCCTGCATTACAACCATTGCTCGTCTCTCAACCCCCTCTTCCCAGCACACACAAGTAAGTACACACACACGTGTTCACACGGACACAGAGGAGAAAGGAGTGTTGGAAAGAGCTGGAGTAGCACCACACAAGTGGTCCCGGTGTTGGTGCGCTTTCCCTTCGGACCACAATCATTCTCTTTTATGCTGAAAGGCGCATTTATTCTGGTGCTTTCTGCCTCCCTTTACAATTGTGTTATTCTGGGAAAGAAATAGATAGGAAATTGCAATTTCTGACTGAATGGCCTGTCTAAGAATTGAGTTCAAATACAGTATTGACTCTGTGTATAATTTTGAGAGGCAGACGAAATCAAGAAAACCTTCTGCATCTTGACTGCCTAGTACGGTTGTAACCTTGTTTAGGTACGGGGAAGAAATTGGGTTGTTGCTACACCCTTAAAGCTCTGCTTGTTTTAGCTTTATGTAATGGTATTGAGTCTAAAACACTTCTGAAATGACTGCCTCATCTTTGTCTTCTGTCCAGGGCTCTTCTTAATGCAATTGGGACTAAGTGGAAGCCATTGCTGATTTACCTTAGGCTAGTTTTTTGTACAGAAAAGCCTTTCTAGTCTTCAGAAGCCCTAAGATGACAGTGACGTGATTACTTTCTACATGGATCATTCTTAATTTCCATCAACTTAAAAAAGAGGCTTTCAAACCCAGGAGTATAAAGTTAAATCCATATATTCTGTAGGCACCTAACGGGGGCTGCATTTTCAGGAATACTGGGCACCAAAGTTTCCCATTGACCTCCCCTGGGCCTATGGAGTGCACAGCACTCTTGAAAAGCTTGCCACTTCTTCAGGAGTCTAACGTCTGTTTTTTTGAAAACATTGAAAAACATCAGAGAAGTACTGCCCTAAAGGGGAATTGACGTGAGATCTTGCAGCAGAGAGAGGCTTTCTCTGCAGATGGTAAAATGGTCAGGTGACTGAGACTGCAGTGATATCTGTCTGGCACAATAAAATTGTAGCCTGACATTTGTCTTGATGCAGTGTTACATCAGTACATGATGCGACAGCTTTCTGTATTGAAGTGAAGCCAGGACAGCATGTCAGGATGCCCCAAATTTGGGATAGTTAAAGTATCATCCTGCAAATTAAATGTGTAGGACAGATGAATGGAAAACTGAGGCTGCTGTGCCTTGTTGAATGACTTTCTGGACATCTGGCAAGTCCCATAGCATGCACCCAAACAACAGAAAAGCAGGCTTCTCTTGCTGTGCACAGCTATGTCTTGATGTTGGATTTTCCAAACTGTTCTATTGGGGAAACATTTTAACTGGGCCAATCTTATCTCTGGTGTAACTTTATTGTCTTCAGTGGAGTTACTCCATGGATTAATTTTTGTACTAGTTTCCAAGATTTAGGATCTTTCATTCAAATGTGGTGCTTTTAGATTCTAAGCTAACTGGAATATCAAGAAATGTGTATAGCTTTGTCACAGACCTGAGAACCCAGGCCTCAGTTTCCTTTGGCTCTATAAATCAGTCCTGACTCACTTTGCCTTCAATAATCCTGTATTCATGGGGAACTTCATTCATTAATAACCAATAACTAACTTAAAGAAATAGTCCCAGGTCTCCATTTCCTTCTTACCAGAATTGCCAGTGTCTTCTTGCCTCTTCTCATCAGACAACTGCCGGCATCCCCCTGGCCTTCCCGGACTCAGCTGCTTCACCCCGTCCATGTTGGGCCTCTGTCTCTACTCACTGTCTCTATGGGGTATGTGTCTCCTGGTCAATGTGCTCTTCCCCCTGCTGCTCCCTTCCCAGGTTCAAACTGCAGGTGCTCTGCTCGTGATGCAAACACCAGCTCTCTTCCTGGAGCTCCTGACAGGAGCTCCCCTTCTCCTGGGACTCGGACAGTTCTCTTGGGGCTCTAAGCACTCATTCAGGGCTTATTCCCAGAGAGACCTAGTCCTCCTCTTGTGGGTTCCTCCAGGCTGCATCAGCTGCAGGGCTTCTCTAGAGAGAGCATCTCCCCTCCCTGGGTGACTTCTTGTTATACAGTAGTAGTCTCCTCATAATGCAGCTGCTCCATTTCTAATTAGTTAAAGGGGCCCCACCTGGATCACCTCAGGCTCCCAGGTATTCCCCACAGAGTTGTCATGGGCCAGTTAGGCCCTGATACTCCCTGAAGAGCCTCTGGCCCCATGACAAGCTTCTAATGTGACCCCTATGAGATGTGTGGGGGGGGGAAAGGATTTTTATATCCCAAGCAGGCTACTCTGTGCCTAGCACAATTCTGCTGCATCAATACTGTCTTGCTGCCACCATCTTCTGACTAGACAGGACATTCTCCAGGCATTGTTGGCTCTGGTCCTTGATCGAGAGATACTGCTCTGTCCACTTCCAGCTGTCGCTGGCCTGGTGGAAGCTCTCCTGTGGAGCAGATGGGATTAAATTCTTCCCCAGTGTGTCTGTAGTGCCACCTAAATTCCCACTGAAGGCCTGTTTGGAGTGGCTTAGTCCTCTCTGCTGTGGCACTGGCATGCTACCCCGGGAGTGGGGTGGGGGAGCCTTTCACCATTGACTGGCTTCATGAAGAGGCTTTCTGTGAGATGGGGCCTCATGAGGAGCATTGCACTGAATGGGGCATGTCTGGGGTTCATTTCAGGGCAAAGCATGTGTGATGACCCCAGGGAAGGAGCAGGTGGGAGACCGTTTGCCTGAGCTGAATGACTGACTGCATTTTGTCATTAATTAGCCTACAGTGCATTTATTTTTAGTTCAACACCATGATGCCATAAGTCAGGATTTTCCCAGTGCTCACCTGCTGATGCTTACTGCGTTGGCACCTTAACGGCAGGGCCTCCAGGCCTGCTGATGCCAAAGATGTGTTAATTTGAAAAAATATATGTGTGTTCTGAATGAGTTCTTAAATTGATCAGACAGCTTTGTTTCCCCCGTTTGGCTAGTAACTAGCTGGCAGGCCCATGGCAAGGTGAAACAATATGGCAGCCCATTTGTAAAGTCACCAATTTCTGTGTGTGACTCTGAATGTCTGAGATGATCAACTGGGCAGAACACACATTCACATCCTTGCAACCTAAAGAAGTAAGATGCTAGAAGGTGCATGAACTTGGAGATTGAAATTAAACCTTGTGGTTTCTTTTCAGGTTAACGAATTCACCTTTTGCCTGTTTTGTGGTTAAATTGGCATCATTGCGTGTTTTAGCTCTGTGTAACCCAATCTTTCCTATCATAGAAGATTAGGGTTGGAAGGGACCTCAGGAGGTATCTAGTCCAACCCCCTGCTGAAAGCAGGACCAATCCCCAGATTTTACCCCCATTCCCCAAATGGTCCCCTCAAGGATTGAACTCACAACCCTGGGTTTAACAGGCCAATGCTCAAACCACTGAGCTATCCCTGCCTATGCCATGGGGCAGTGAGGCATTGTAGCTTCTTGGTTAGTGTTGTGTTGGAGAGCACTGCTGTTAAAGAGGACACAGTTGATCTTACTCAATGGGTAGGTGCAGGACAGTGGTGTGGGAAACACAGGGTAATAACATGCTTTTAACCTTTCCATTGGATGCAGGCCTTTTGTGAATGCCTGTTAAATATTCCTGCAGGATTTGTGCATTGGAGTCCAGATTTTTTTTTAACAGCACAAAACATTGGTACAATGCTAAATCCATCAATTCTTCAGAAAGGGGGATGTGAGAGCATTTATCCAGAGTCTTTATGTAGTTTGAGTTCTTAGTGCCTTTTTATATATTCACTGTTTGGAAAGAAATGAAGTTTAACAGTCATTGAACATTTGTGAAAATAAAATATTTTTGAAACAATTGTATAATGAAATCTATAAAAGACAGACCAGTTGCAGTATTTTTTATACTTTATTCATTGGGAGACTTGACTTAATTCTGGTATAAACTGTTAATTGTAGCTTTCAGTTTAGCCAGTGAACGAGCAATGGGTGCTTCATCCCAGACAGGCCCAGAGTGATTCTTAAGCACATCAGACCCTTGGTCTACCAGTAAAAGACACGTCTCTTTCCCTTTTCATTCAAAGATTTTTGGTTGGACTATGAAGCCAACCAAGCTACCAAAGATCCAGTTGAGTTTCGTACATGAAAACAGGGACTTTGCATGTTTTGAAGTATGTTTTACCTTGTGGTGATCTTTGGTTTCATCTGAACATCATTTTTATGCCGGTGTTTTTGTATGTATGCTTTTACGTATGGAGTATTTGTTACAGGTAAATATAATTCTGCACCTGATGCTTGTTCTGGTCTTTCATGCAGTGTGCTGTCCTCTGTCTGAGTTCAGTGTTTGTCCTGGACAATGATACACCCGGGAAATGTTTCTCTCTGGCTTCCTGGGTTTAGCAGAAAGCACCTTTGTCCAACTTCAGCCCAAAGAGTCACAGCCCTGGTCCAATCCAGAGCTCATAGAAAGCTGCTGGAAAGCATCTTATTGACTGCAGTGGGCTTTGGAAAAGGCCCCGAGAGACTGAACTGTGTTACCTGGACAGCTGCAGTAGACAGCGCAAATGATTGGTCCTCGAGTTGTGGGGAAGAGACCGACTTGCTGTTACTAATCTATCTTCTCATGCTATGCAGATACCACCACACGCAGCGTCCTTGACCTATTGCCTCTTCCCTACCGCCTGCCTTTTACTAATGTAATGGAGAAGAACATGTATAGAATGGAACTAATAAAATACAGATTCCAGGTGCTCTCGGGTGACAGCTCCCTGCCCTGCCCTGCCCTGCCCGATGGGTTCCAGAAAGGTCAGTGAGTCTAAGAACATTCTCCTCTTTCCCTGAGGGCGGGCGGCTGCTGCGCTGTCTGATGAGCTGCTGGAGCCCTTAGGTCATGAAAGTCTGAGAGAGAAACATGAGCCCATCAAGCCGATTTCTGCCAAAACAAACTAGTTCTTCTTCCAGTTCCTGGTCTAATCTTACACTCAAGCCATTGAGCGTCTCCAGCCGCTGGTAATAGACTATTGCCCAGGCTGCTGTGTGGTGGCATTGTAGTTTTCCCAAGATAATCTGCCTATGGACCCTGTATGTGTAGTTGTTCCATTAGTGAAATGCTCTTCCCCTTTTGGTGTCCGCACCCCTCAGGAGTTGCAGACTGCCCTCACGTAGCCACTCTATATGGGCTTAGCGCTTCGTCTTTCTTCAGAATTCAGTCCCCTGAGCCTTGCTGATGCTGTTCTCTGTACGGCTTGTCCATGTCTTTCTGCTAACGTAGGGGCCAGAGCTGAATACAACATTCCCCCCAAGGGCTGCTGCAGAACATCAGAGAGAAGGCTGAGTCCCTGGCCTGGTCTACACTACACGTTTTTAAACCGAATTTAGCAGCGTTAAACCGATTTAACCCTGCACCCGGCCACAGAACGAGGCCCTTTATATCGATATAAAGAGCTCTTTAAACTGGTTTGTGTACTCCTCCCTGATGAGAGGAGTAGCACTGAAATTGGTATTGCCATGTCGGATTAGGGTTAGTGTGGCCGCAAATTGACGGTATTGCCCTCTGGGTGGTATCCCACAGTGCACCATTGTGACCGCTCTGGAAAGCAGTCTGAACTCGGATGCACTGGCCAGGTAGACAGGAAAAACCCCGCAAACTTTTGAATTTCATTTCCTGTTTGCCCAGTGTGGAGCTCTGATCAGCACCGGTGGCGATGCAGTCCCAAATCCAAAAAGAGCTTCAGCATGGACCGTACGGGAGATACTCTATCTGATCGCTGTATGGGGAGACAAATCTGTTCTATCAGAGCTTCGTTACTGAAGAGGAAATGACAAAACATTTAAAAAAATCTCCGGGTTATGACAGACAGAGGCCACAGCACAGTGCTGTGTGACAAGCATAACGGAAAGCGAAAGAATCAAATGGATGCTCGTGGAGGGAGGGAGTGGGTACTGAGGACTTGAGCTATTCCACAGTCCCCGCAGTCTCCGAAAAGCATTTTCATTCTTGGCTGACCTCCCAATGCCTGTAGGGTCAAACACTTTGTCCGGGGTGGTTCAAGGTATATCTCGTCAATTTACCCTCCGCTCCCCAGTGAAAGAAAAGGGAAAAAAATCGTTTCTTGACTTTTTTTCAGTGTCACCATATGTCTACTGCATGCTGCTGGTAGATGCGGTGCTGTGGCACTGAACAGCAGCATCCTCTCCCTTCCCCTCCCTGATGGCAGACAGTACCGTACAAAAGGACTGATAGCGGTCCTCATCATCCTGTGAGTGATCCTGGATGGCCTCGGTAAAAATAAGAGTGACTCCCAGTCATTCCTGGCAGATGGTACAGAACGGCTGGTAACCGTCTTCATCATAACAACTGGGGGCTGAGCTCCATCAGCCCCCCCCCCCATGTCTAAAGAAAAGATTCTGTACTGCCTGGACTATCATAGCAGCTGGAGGCTGCCTCCCCCTCATTTAATCTTACTAAAAAGTCAGTGTTTCTTATTCCTGCATTCTTTATTCATCACACAAATGGGGGGACACTGCAACGGTAGCCCAGGAGGGTTGGGGGAGGAGGGATGCAACAGGTGGGGTTGCAAGGGCACCCCCCCATGAAGGGCATGCAGTTCATCATTTCTGCGGGATCTGACACAGAGCGACTGTGCTCTCTGGTACACTGGTTCTCTAGTACACTTGCCCCATATTCTAGGCAGGACTGACTCTATTTTTAGATAAAGTATAAAGGAGGGAATGACCCGGGGAGTTGTTCCCATTTTTGTCTTTGCTCCCCCGGCCGACCTCAGCGAAGGCCAGCCAGGAGCACCCATGACAGCAGCAGACAGTACAGAACAACTGATAACCATCATCTCATCGCCAATTTACAATGGCGTGGCAGACAGTACAATAGGGATGGTAACCGTCTCTGCTACCTTGCAAAGGCAAATGAATGCTGCTGTGTAGCACTGCAGTACCGCCTCTGTCAGCAGCATCCAGTGCACATACGGTGACAGTGACAAAAGGCAAAACAGGCTCCATGGTTGCCATGCTATAGCTTCTGCTAGGGCAATCCAGGGAAAAAGGGCGCGAAATGATTGCCGTTTGTTTTCACAGAGGAAGGAATGAGTGACGACATTTACCCAGAATCACCTGCGACACTGTTTTTGCACCATCATGCATTGGGATCTCAACACAGAATTCCAATGGGCGGGGGAGACTGCAAGAACTATGGGATAGCTACCCACAGTGCAACGCTCCAGAAATTGATGCTAGCCTTGGTACATGGATGCACACCGCCTAATTATTGTGCTTTGTGTGGCTGCGTGCACTCGACTTTATACAATCCGTTTTACAAAACCGGTTTATGTAAAATTGAAATAATCCTGTAGTGTAGACGTACCCCCTGTCACCTCTGTGCTACAATGATTTTACCTCCACTCTGTACTGGCTCCTCCTGGAGCTGTTTGCAAACTCCAGTCTAATGTGCTGCTACCTGGTATTGGAGCAGAGCTAGATCCAGGGTGATGGCTTCCCTGATCGACTCCCTCCCTTTGGGCAGAGTTCTGATGATTTCTCCTGCTGGGCACTTTTTTCCACACTGAATTTCATTTTTATTTTGTGCCTCTTGCTTTGTAATTCAAGAGCTTGATGAATCTGTCCTCACTAATAGCTGCACCTCTTCTCGCTATAGTATGACTCTGAAGTCTAACAGCCTGCGTTGTTCTGCTTTTAAATCAGTAATGGCAGATCTAAAAGAAGGGTCTCATCACACAGCTGTGGGACCCAGCGTTAGCCACTATCTCTCTTCTGCTTGCCACAAGCCATTAATTTTCAGTGTCAGCCAGTTTTTTGGTCTGTCTAAATGTTTCTGCCAAGCCACTGGATTAAGATCATCAGAACTAGTGGCAGTGTTTGAGTAAACCCTCGTATTACCTGCCAGCGTTCCCCTTGTCCACTAACTAATTGTGTCCAAGCAAGCGCAATGTAGCCGTTATCCACCCATTCTGCCTGCTGCTCACCCTCCAGCTGTTCAGTGAATTGTGGGCTAGTGAACAGAGCCCTGGACTGAGAGTCAGGAGACTTGGTTTCACTTCCTAGCTCTGCTGCTGACCTGCTGGGTGACCTGGGACACGTCATTGCCCTGTGCCTTGGTTTTTCCATCTGTGAAATGGGGATAAAGGAGGAGGTGTCTTTGTGAAGTGCTTTGAGCTCTGCTGATAAGAGCTAGGGGTTATTATTTTTCTGCCTTTCCAAAGTATATATTTGTTCATTATTTTACTAGCAATAGAAATGTCAGAAGCCTGGCCAAGTCTCAGCTTCTATTGATGTTAGAGGAGTTATGTGATAGTGAGTGGAAGCTGGCAACCTAATTCACTGAGGCTGGGTTTGTCAAAGCAGCTTCAAGCCTTCCAGGCCCTCTAGTACCAGGATCACACTTCTGATCTCAGTGAAATTTGGTCTTTTCAGTGGCTTTTCTCTACCCTCTCCCTGTTTCCCCTGCTCCTGGAAGTGCCATAGGACACTAATTTGATTTAGCTCGTCTAGCTAATAACCTTGGTTGAATATCATCCTAACAATTGATAGGCACACCTTGAGCAGACTTTGCTTGTGAGGCTTATTTAACACCTTGCCCCAGAGCTGCCTTTGCTGAGGGGGCAAAGGGGTTTTTCCAGCTGTGTTGAATGGAAATAGGGCTGTTATCAGTGTCATAGAACATCAGGGATGGAAGGGACCTCAGGAGGTCATCTAGTCCAACCCCCTGCTCAAAGCAGGACCAATCCCCAACTAAATCATCCCAGCCAGGGCTCTGTCAAGCCAGGCCTTAAAAACCTCTAAGGAAGGAGATTCCACCAGCTCCCTAGGGAACCCATTCCAGTGCTTCACCACCCTCCTAGTGAAATTGTGTTTCCTAATATCCAGCCTAGATCTCCCCCACTGCAGCTTGAGACCATTACTCCTTGTTCTGTCATCTGCCACCACTAAGAACAGTCTAGCTCCATCCTCTTTGGAACCCCCTTTCAGGTAGTTGAAAGCAGCTATCAAATCCCACCTCATTCTTCTCTTCTGCAGACTAAATAACCCCAGTTCCCTCGGCCTCCCTTCCCTGTGGAGCTATCCCTTCGCTTCTGGGAGGTGTGTGTGGATAAAGGGCACTAGCTCCACCATAGCACCTGTTTTCTGGCAAGGGGAGAGAAGAGGATGGCTTCAGACATGGGAGACTTCTCAGCCTGAGCTGCAACGTACAAGGCTGAGGACCCAGAGTAAGAGCTTCTGGGCAGAGTACAGAGCCAGGTGCAAGCTTTGAGCAAAGGAGCTAGTGACTGGTCCCTATGATGCACTGCTTCCAGGGTAGGTCTGTCCTGTCGGCTAGTAGCAAGACCAGTGTAAATGCTCAGTGAGCTCTTAGCCTTGCTCACCCTCCAGCTGGCCCAATCCTAATGTCCATTTCTGGACTTCAGCATTTGCACTGCAAGTTCCTCAGGGCGGGGGTCCTGCCTTGCTGCAGTGGGTATCTGCTCTGGGAGTCGTGCACTGCTTTAGTGCAGGACCCTGGGGCTCAAGGTGGCTGTGACTGGGGTGCCCTTGGTTGGGAAGTGCCTGGGCACAGGGAAGGGTAAGGATGCTCTGCTTTTCTGGCCCTTTCCCCCTGACACTAGGGACACAGTGGGGATACACTTTGAACTGACCCAAATCTTCAACCAGAACGTGAATAGTCAAAGAAGTTTCTCCAGCCTAGACTGAGTTGGGTCTATGCCAGCATGAACCTTTCTTCAGGGCATTCATGGCTACTCAGCCCCTCTAGGTATCAGAGTTCAGGTGTTAGAAGAAACCTTTAGGCTAACATGTGCTGTACCCAAAGCAGTATTAGGGGCTATCACACATCTACCAAACAGGCAGGCATGAGAGGGGGGAGTTCTTTTAAAGGGAGACATCACAGGTGAGGAAGATGATCTGGAAAAGGCTGGGTCTGCTGCTGACTATGGAGAATCCTAAATATTGCTACTTAAATGAAGAAACCCGGAGCAGGGGTGCGGCTGGTTAAATTGCTGCTGTCGTAACTAGCAGCATAAGAATGGATCAGACCAATGGTCCACCTAGCCCAGTGTCGTGTCTTCTGCTAGTGGCCAAGGCCAGGTGCCCCAGAGGGAATGAACAGAACAGGCAATCGAGTCATTCATCCTCTGTTGTCCACTCTCCGCTTCTGGCAGTCAGAGCCCAGGGAGCTGCATCCCTCGCCATCTGGGCTAGTAGTCATTGATACTCTTGTCCTCCTTGAACTGATCTAGTTCTTTTTTGAACCCTGTTATAGTCTTGGCCTTCTCAGTGTCCCCTGGCAAGGAGTTCCACAGAGACTCTGCATTCTGTGAAGAAGTGCTGCCTTATGTGTGTGTGTTAAACTTGCTGCCTATTAATTTCACCAGGTGCCCCGTGGTTCTTGTGTTATGTGAAGGGGGTAAATAACACTTCCTTATGCACTTTCCCCTCGTGGTTTTATAGACTTCAATCATGGCTCCCTTTTGTTTTTTTTTTCCAACCTGAAAAGTCCCAGTCTTTTTAATCTCTCCTCCTAACTTGCAACTTTGTTAGCATGTGTGGCAAGACCGAGAGGTGGGACACAGTTAACTCCTGTGGCTGGCAAATAAATTAACCTGGTTTTCCATTTCCAGGAGAGGTTGTGCCATATTTCTCAGTCCAGGAGGCAATGGAAGGGGGGGGGGGTCCAGCAGCCAGGACCCTGTCCTGGGCAGCAGCAGCAGCTGGGGGCTCTATCCCCCCCCCCCGTCCTCCTACCTTTCTTGTGTGGGTCTGGAAGTCATACCGTAGGGCAGCCCTAACACTGGACAGATTGAGGTGGAGATCAGCTCTAACCAGGGCTGGTGTTACCATGAGGTGAACTGAAGCAGCCACAGAGTGACCAGACAGCAAGTGCGACAGGACAGAGGGAGGAGGGTAATAGGAGCCTATATAAGAAAAAGCACCAAATATCAGGACTGTCCCTATAAAATTGGGGCATCTGGTCACCCTAGGCAGCCACCTCAGGTGCCAGCCTTTGGGAGGAGACCACTAGGACCCAGAGTGTAGAAAATTGTCTGCTGCTGGTCCATCTGTATTCTCTCTGCTCTAGATGCACAGAGATGGAGGAGTGCTGTGCTGGAGGAAGGAGGGCACAAGAGACAGAACAGGCAGGCAGGAGGCAAGGTGACAGGGAATAACAAAGCAGCAGGAGCTGCAGGGGGAGAGAGGAAGAGGAGCCTCTTCTGTACCTCTCGAGCACCCCCAGGAGCCTGGACTGATTCTCACCAGCTTCTCCAGGAGCTTCCTGTTTCCTGCTGCTTCCCCGAACCCGCTTGAGGAGAATAGAAAGTCAGCTGAAGTAGTAGGAGCCAGTTAGGCCCTTCAGACGCTGATATCTTCCCTCACTCAGGCCCTGCGACCAGCCTGCTTATTTGTCCCCTTCAACTGAGTGTTGAGAGCCACTATAGCTGGCAGAGAACAGCAGCCATTAGTGAAAGAAGAAAACGCCCCTCTGGGGCAGCATTCAGAAAAGGAAAGAAAGCAAAGGAAGCTTTTCTATCTAAGCAGGAAGGAGCTCTCCTGAGATACAGACACACATGTTCACGGTGAGCCTTCCAGCCCCAGTGAGGATGTGAGTGGTGAGGAGATGTCTGATCTTCCCGTTAGTCAGAGTGCAGGTGACCTGGCAGCTACTGCAGCATCCATATCTCCATCTCCAATGGATGTAACCATGCACATTCCTGTAGAAAAGTGTAGATCAGAGAAGAGTGTGGTGGAGGCGTAAGAAACAGCTGCTGCTGAGTTTAGTTCCTTAAGTCTGGATGATCCAGGACTGTGGACCCCCTTGAGCAGTAGCCTGAGGGACTTCCTTGTACTGCATGGGCCACAGCAAGTGAAAAACTTCATGTTCCCTAAAGACAACGAAAAATAGAAGTTTCCATCCAACATGTTACTGATGTGAAATCCCCAATGGTGACAAAGTGGAGATGCCCTGGCTTATGTACTCAAAAACGCAGAATGCTGCACACTGTTTTCATTGCAAATACCTCCAGTCTAATGTTCCAGCCACACCGGGTTCTACAGGAACAAAGGAAAAATCTGGCATGCCATGAAAAGGCAGCAAATCACCAGAGAGCATTCCATAGGTGGGAAGAGCTTGATGAGACTAAGGTTAAAGGCCACCAGAGATCATCAGCACCAAGAGAAGATTGCATCAATGTCTCTTTACTGGCAAAGTTCTGAAAAGGCTCATTGCCATTGTGAGAATGCTTGCTACCCAAAACCTAGCACTGCGTGGCACTTCAGATCAGTTGTATGTGCCAAACAATGGAAACATCCTTAAAATTGTGGAGCTGATGGCTGAGTTGGATACTGTACTGCAGGAGCATCTAAGAAGAATCACCATCCAAGAAGTGTACACACACCACCACCTTGGAAAAATAATTCAAAATGAGATTGTCGGAGAAAAACTCAGTTCTCGCTTTTTGTTTGGGTGCAGCAAAATCAAATACTTTATTCTAACTCCAGCAATTGCAATAGAGGGAGGGAGTGCCCTAGGACACTGGGTCGCCCCAGTCCTGGACAGGTCTCTCAACAGGTAAACAATTACAGCAAGCATTTATACCTTTGTTACAGATAACGAGCAATAATATAGACAATAATGAGCAACAGCTGCATTTTGTTTATACATAGGCTATCCTGCTATCTTATTTTCCTCACGTTGGGCGCCAGTCTACGTATTTAATTATCAGTGCAAGGTCGTGATAACTTCTCACACAGTTCTTTCCTACTCGCCTCACACTAACCTCGCTTCTACAAATCTCACGTCATTAGGGTTACAGCTGGCCTAACTCTTGCTAACAGACTGACATGCATTAAGATCCCCTACAAATCCTTGTCAATTCTTTCCCTACTTCCACACTCCCCCCTTTTGTACTTCTAGTACAACAGATATTTTCAAATCTCTATTTGCATTAAACCATGGATTTCTGATTCTACATCAGATGTTTCAACCTTTGGGATTTTCACTGGTGTAATGACAATACATAATTAGCATGGTCATGAAAGGTATTACTATTATGTCTTTTACAACAGCAATGACAATTTTAAACTAACAACAATGCAAGCAATAATATCCCCATAGCAATAATATGATGCGGTTGTTGTACAGTTTTGGTTACAAAGCATAATATATCATACTTAGTACACAAAGTAGACACTCTATAAGCTGTATGAAAGGCATTCTTTTCAGCTTGATATATATTCTGAAGCATGTGACTTTACCCTTGCAATTCAGAGATTCTTTGAACCTCTGGTAACAATGAAAGCAAATTTTGAAATCGATCAGGTACTAAGATGGTCCAATTAAACTAAGGGCTACTTGCAAAATTCTATCTGCAGGCCAGTAAACAATATGATTGTCTGCAGTGGTGATGAGATTAAAATGTATATCTTGCAATGTGGCGGTTTTAACATACATACAGCTATCATTAGCTTGAAAAGTAAGTGTCCTGTCAGGATAGTTCAGTGTCCTCTACCCTCCCAGCAAACATTATCATAAACAGTGACAACTTCTCTTGGCTTCAGTATATGGATACACTGAAGCTGCAGGGGTTCTAACAGCCAAATGTCCATTGACTCCCTATTCCTATACAAAATATCAGGTGTTATTTTAGAGGTACTGACTATAAATCAGTTAGGTATACCAGGTGGTCTAATTTCCCAGATGTCTCAGTGAATAATCCAGTCCCATATGCATCCTTCCCATGGACCCGTCAGGATTCGGTATGTGGGAGCCCACCCCCCATCCCCCCAACTGGTCCAAAAGCTTGGAAGGAGCACTGTGAATGTCCACACTTCCACTCAGAAAGTGTCCAGATATGTCTGCATGACCACAGATCAGATGGTACTCCTGATGTGTCTGTAAGGGCAGTGGGCCAAGTCTGGTGCTCAAGATCACTCCAAATGGCCATCAGCTGGTCATTCAGGAAATCCTGAATTTCCGAACGTGCTAGATCCCACTGCAATGCCTTCCCAGCCTCAGTGATATTCAATACCATCTCTGTTAGTAACTTCTGGGTCATAGAACTAAGGGTGGAAATAACATGTAACTCACCAACTCTAGCCTGTATTTGGGTTAGCTGAGCTCCAGAAATAAGGCTAGTGGCCTTTTCTAGTTGGCCTGATTTCTCATCATGTTCTTGGCTTTTAAAAATATTCCAAATGGCTGCTGCACTATTGGCCCCATCCCATAGGGATCCGGTCAAGTCCCTCTTCTTCCAGAGGAAATAACCCAGGCCCTCTGTTGTGCTAATCTAATGGTAGCCCCTAGTGTTGTATTAATCACAATCCATTGATATCCTAATACATATCTGTTTGGTGTAGTACTATATCACATTTGTTGGTTATATACCTTTAACTAATCTCAGGTACTTTCAAGAGGCATTGACATTAATAGCATAGGAGGGGGTGTATTGCAATAAGGTACAGGTTACATTATTCGTCACTGGAATGGTTTCAATATAAGTAAAATTTCCAGTGGTGGAACAAACTCTTTGGGTATTCATTTGATTATTTACTAATTGGCTAACCAAATAACAATAAGGGCTTCTTTCTTGTAACGCAGTACAAATTCCAGGTATAGCCATCATATCTACTTCACTATGGAACCCGTCAATTCCAATTATAAATTTTTGGAGTTCATTTGCAGTAATATTATGGATCTTTATTTCCACTGATCCATTTGTTCTCCACTCAATTGTTCACTTATATGGGATATCCTGAACTTTAAAAATATTTTTCCTTTTTTTTTTTTCTTTTTTCCCCCCAAACAATCTTTAAATAAATCACTAAAGGGTGAAGGCCTTGGTCATTGGTTTTATCAAATATATGGCATTGTCTGTATTTGGATGTATTACAGGAGTAATAGTGTAATGGAGGTGGCAGAGGCAGTGACAATGAAGTGCCTTTAGTACTTGTCATTTAAAAATCCAATTAGAGAGAGCAATACATGCTGAAGTATTTAACCAAAACACAGGGCACAGCCTGTACAATAAACCCCAAAATCCAATCAATACCACATTCCCAAGCAGGGTCCCACAAATTTCTTCCTGCCAGGGTATAATTCTTTTTTTCTTCACCAGGATCAGTTCTTAATGTCCTTTCTAGTCAGGAATTCCTGGACTTTTGCAATTTCAGTGGAGTGAGTGTTTCTTCTTCCCCGAAACAGTCGTGGTTCAGCATCCTACAGGGGAGAGGTTACCAGCACATTACCCTGTAATGGTTTTGATTCTTCTAGAAAAATTCAAAGGCACAGTAGATCTGTCAGTGGACAAGGGAGAGGTTACTAGCACTTCACCTTGTACTTTTTACCTACTGTCCAGAAGGCACCATGGAGCTAGAAGGAGAAATGGCTAATCATCAGTAGGAGAATTCTCCTGAGGTGGAGGGGTCTTTTTGCAGTGAGAATCATGGGTCCAGGCAGTTAGTCTTTGGCACTTCACAGTGGCGTTGGTAGTCAGCAGGACTTTCCAGCGTGGAGCCAGAGTAGTCTTTCGTTGGTGGACCTTTACATTGATCCAGTTTCCTGATTCCAAGGAGTGGCAGGGCTGCTAGGGTCTTTGGGTAGCGCTGCTTTACCTGTGAGAAAAGAAACCTAACACATTTCATTAGTGCCTGGCAGTGTTTTGCAGATCTCATAGCTGCTTGGGCACATTCAAGCCCCCTTTCCTTTTCTTGGTTGTCAGCCAAGTCTTAGCTGTGAGCAGTGTCCTTGAATGGAGTCAGTGTCTTATCTTTAGCTTGAGCATACTAGCTATTTTTTTTTTCAGTTAATTCATTCTGTTCTTTTTCCTTCTTCCCTTCTTGGCTTCTTTCAACCTACAAAGGAAACTTCCACTCTTCACTCATACACCTTTTTCCCAACCATGAACACATAAACATTTCCATTATACAGTGCATTAGTCTTATTATTCAACGTATGCCACATATACCCTTCCACTAAAATAACTTATTACAGAGCTTTGGAGCAACAAGCCAGGACAAGCACACCCACTTTGAGGAGTTCACTCAATACAACCTCTAGTCCAATAGCTTCCCACCATCCCCAGCCCTCTGGCTAGAAATCTGAGGTAGCCAGAAAGATCCCATGTACAATATGGGGAGTGGGTTAACCCCTCATGTCCTTGCTTCCAAAGACTGTTTGTCAGCAAATTTTAACAACAATTTTTTAATTAACAATCTGGCCAATGAAGTTTCTTTTTCTTACTTAAGCAAATGTATTAGACTTTAGTATATCCCATTCTCCTGATTTATCCAAACACCTTGTATTCCAAAATTGAATAAAACAAGTATCTGCATTTAACCCTTCTATTTGATTTTAACTAGACTATCCTATGAAACTATTAAACACAACAATTTTGGCCATGAGACACACACCACAAGACAGGACATAGAGCACAAAACATAATTCCTGTTGTGCCAGTAAACACATGATACGTTGAATGCTGTTCAGCTGGCATCAGTTTTCTCTGATTATCTGAAAGACAAAAAAACCAGAGGTCTACCCCTTCTGGGCAGTCAATCATCACTTAAAATATACAAATACCCTTGTTGATTTCAGGCAAAACAGAGGAATTACCCCATATTTCCTTGTATTTGTTTCATAGGCAGCCCAGGTTTCAGTGGCTTCTACCTTATCAGTTAGATAATTTGCATTAATACAGAGGCTTTCTGGCTTGCTTTTGGATCCAAAGCTATCCACAGCTTAAAGATTCTTACCTTAAAAGGGACATAATTAACTTTACCAGAATTTTGATTGATTTTTACTTTTAACTCCTGCTTTCAAACACTGAAAGAAAACATCACTACTTATAGTGCCCCTTAGAGCCTAATAAAATTTCAATGACATAGCACTGTATATATTTCTTTAGCTAATTCAGCTAAACTGTTCATAGCCAAATGATTGCAATCTAATAATTTCTTTGCCTGAATTTATTTACAAACATTTCAAAGACACCAAGAACTTTCCTCTTTAGCATTTTACAAAGTTCAACTACTGTTCCCTCCTGCAACTACAGAGTTAACTTCTCACTCTCCCTTAAATCACTTGCTTGTCTCCCAACAGCCACTTTTATCAACTCAAATCACCATTTCAAGTATTGTCCTGGGTATTTGAAATCCCCATGCTTACACTTACTGACTCCTTTCTTGCACTACACCCTCAAAATTCTCCAACCTGTTTTGCAATCTTTCTGTCTGTTGCCTGCCCGCTTGGGTCCAATCCTGCTTTCCTTGCTGAACCGTCCCTTCCATGGGCACCAACTTGTTCCACTACCAGTTTAGCTAGGAGGGTGGGCTTCTCAACTAGCCCCCACCCTTCCTGGTCTCTTCCCTTAAACATTTTTACTCACAAGACTACCCCAGTCCTCCCTCGTGAGGTTTGCCACCTGGGCAGAAAGGCATGGCCCATTAGCGTTTAACTATTCAATTTCCTCTTGTAGCAAACACACTGCTGTTATGGCGTATGCTGAGCACAAATGGTTACATTTTGACAAGTCCCTGAAGGACCGGTACGTACTTAGCCAGGGCTTCCTTTCCTACCTGGAAGTCCTATCTCAAGGCCTGCAACTTGCCCTGGGCGTAGGTTTGAGTTGCTGCCTGGTTCATGATCTGTGCTCTTAGTTGCTCAATTCTAGTTATCAAGTACACATCTCTTCCCTTTTCTCCAACTTCTCTATTGGCCAGTCCTGCTACAACTGGGGTAGATCCACCTGCCACCCTTCCCGGTCAACCAGCATGGACAGAGGAATGCTAAACCCCTCTCCAGTTCTCAGACTTACTGCGGCTCAGAGTGGGCACTCCTTTAATCATGCAATCCTTAACATATAACATCAACAATACCAAGCAAAGCAAACATAAAAATAACAAGGGTAAAACAAATAGATGGTGTAAATTCTGCAGGGCTCCCCCCTTCTCAATTGCTCACCAAACTGTGACAAATTTCTGTTACAAATCTATCCCTTGTGTCAGGTGATCAGGCTGACACTGCAGGACGTTGGGGGAAGATAAAGAAAACACACCATATGACTGAATTTTAAAGCTTCATTAATAAAATAATAAAACAACAATGGAGAATGTTGGGAACGCTCCCACATCACTCAGGAAAAACATTAATGCCCCAAGCCCTATGCCATTTTCATACTCACACATGTCCAGACTGGCCACGTCTGTGTATAACGTTCAGAGAAGGGAGAGAGGTGGACGGAAGATTATCCTGTATACAGCTTGTCCAGAATTTCCAACATGCTTTCGCTCTTGGGAGGGCTGTTCTCTTACATCCTGGAATCTCCTGCGGTGTTTCTTTCAGAGATTCCAGTTCAGGTTGGCTGCCTGTGGCTTCTTCGGTGTCACCAAGCCACACTGGCTCTGGGGTCACAAAGGCACTCTGTTGGATCTCACTGGACAGTTAACTTGTATTGCCTTTGGTTTGCCTCTGTCTATATTTTTTCACGGCCAGCTGGGGCCGAAAGCAGTTTTTCTTTGTACTTGACCTTGAATGCAGAGCAACTTTCTCTTTATCTCTAGGCCAAGCTGAATTTCAAATTAACCCGTTCCTTTCCTCAATAGACAAATTGCTCACACTGTCAGAGGCTTTTTGGTGATTAAAAGCTCCTCTTAGATGTATGATCTTATTTAGATTGAAGGTACCTTCTAGTGGGCATTGTTTAGATGGATTTTCACACGTGTAAATATTCCAATTCTCTAAATACCTGCAGGTTGTTGGATCATGATGTATGTACATGTAATATGTGGGGGTACCCTTAGGGGGTGAGCTGGAATGCTTAAACTGTCCCCTACCCATTTTCCAATCACACACACACAGGGGGGATGCCCTGTCCGCGCTAGCGGCACATAAACTAACGATCTCTCCCTACAGGGTACTCACACAGGAGAGGCTAACGAGGATGGCCACAACTCTCCTACACCTCCCTTCAGCAAAGAGCGTCGGCTAGTCTCCGGGAGACGGCGCCGCTTACTCTGATTGCATCCAGTGAGATGATCAGACTGTCAGTAGCCCACATGGAAAGGAAAGGGAGAGGGAAGATAGGTTCACACGCTCCTAGACCCAGGTAGCTTCCTCACCAGATGATGCCAGGCCGAGTCAGCCCACCATGGGTTGGACCTCCTAAAGATCCACTAGTTACCGGGCTTGCGTTAGAGTAGTCCTGGTCACGAGCTTTTGCTTCACAGGGTACTCTGGGCGTCTTCTGGGAACAGTCACTCACACTGGTGTACACACACACACACACACCAAGGCCTTTATTTCCAAATACCACGATGCATCTGTGCCTTATGTCTGGACCCAATATCATGAGGCGGTATAACAACTCCTCTTGAGGCAGTAAAAACCCCTCAGCACCGGTGCATACCTAATGCATTTCACTATGCATTACCTTATTGGCCAACCCAGCAGTTTCCCAGTACTGCTATAAACTAACCTTATTGGGGCCTTTCCCCAATACTACTTTGCATCTGATCTTGCTGCACAGTTCAGATGGCGTGAGCCCAACAGAGACAGAAGGCCCCACGGACAGTCCTCCGACGACACCCTAATAGAGATTTCAAAAGGTCTCATACCTCTCTTGTAGCACCATGGGGTTCGAAAGGGAACGATCTGTAGCAGCTGCCTGTATCTCAGTAGGCGTTGCCATCCCGGACGAGCCCCCAAATTGTCGGAGAAAAACTCAGTTCTCGCTTTTTGTTTGGTTGCAGCAAAATCAAATACTTTATTCTAACTCCGGCAATTGCAATAGAGGGAGGGAGTGCCCTAGGACACTGGGTCGCCCCAGTCCCGGACAGGTCTCTCAACAGGTAAACAATTACAGCAAGCATTTATATCTTTGTTACAGACAATAACAAGCAATAATATAGACAATAATGAGCAACAGCTGCATTTTGTTTATACATAGGCTATCCTGCTATCTTATTTTCCTCACGTTGGGCGCCAGTCTACGTATTTAATTATCAGTGCAAGGTCGTGATAACTTCTCACACAGTTCTTTCCTACTCGCCTCACACTAACCTCGCTTCTACAAATCTCACGTCATTAGGGTTACAGCTGGCCTAACTCTTGCTAACAGACTGACATGCATTAAGATCCCCTACAAATCCTTGTCAATTCTTTCCCTACTTCCACAAGATCATACAGTTACTGGCAACAAAAGTCAGACGGAAGATTGTGGCAGATCTGAAGTCAGCAAGCTATTACTCTGTTATTCTGGACTGCACACCTGACATCAGCCATAGCGAACAAATGCTGCATTTTGTAACAACAGAACCTAGTGAAAATGTCCCTGCAATGGTGACTGTCAGAGCATTTTCTAGAATTTATTGACATTGATGATACTACTGGAGCTGGTATGACAAATGTGCTTCTTATGTTTCACTTCTAGCATGACAGGAGCAGGTAGACTCCAACCCCAATCAGGCCTGGGTCCTACTGCAAGGGCCCCAGTTGTGGGGATGGACTGGCCATTAGAATGAGATTCAGACGTGTTGCATAGGGAACCAGAGTCTGTCCATTAACTTGCTGCTCATGTGGACTGGACTTGAGCTAGGGCTCCTGAAAGAGGCCATGTCACTATGTAGCATCCAGCAACCACCCTCCTCACTCATCACCACTAGCAACTGTGGGATGCCCCGAGTTCCTCTCAGGCTGGTCACTGATCAGCTGCACCAGCCTGTTTTCCCAGCCTACAAAAATTCAAGCTTTGGAAACTTTCCCATCCCCAAGTGGGCAGAATCGCAAGTAACATTTTCATGAGCTGAAATCCAAAAACATTAACACAGTGCTTTGATTTTAACCAGTTTCAGAGTAGCAGCCATGTTACTCTGTATCCACAAAAAGAACAGGAGTCCTTGTGGCACCTTGGAGCCTAACACACTGATTTGAGCGTAAGCTTTAACCATTACTTTAAAATAGCGGGGGGGGGGAGTGTACCATAATTAGCTTAAATTTTGAAGCAAAAAGTTGTCCTAAGTCAGGAAAAAAATTTATTTTGAAAGTCAAAAAATCCCTTTTCTTTTACAACTTGAAAGCTTTGAATCAAGAAATTCTTCAGTCCCACCCCTTTTGGTTTCAACAGCTTCGACTTCTATTTTTGTTCTTTTAAATGCCCAACTCTGCCCTGCAGTGTGGTGGAGAAGACAGCAGTGCAGAAGGGGTGTGGAAGTGGGAATTGAGAGCAGGCAGGTTCTCACTGCCCCTGTCCTGGCCTCTACTGGGAATGGCAGACTCAGCAGTTCTGGGGAGGGTGGAGTCAGCAACCACCCACCCCAACAAGCCTTTCATCTCTCGGAGCTGCAGAAAAAGCTGTTTTTGCAACTAAACAAACTTTTAGGCCTTCAAAAAACACAGCCAGCCTGATCGGGCAGGGGCACTGGGGTGAGGGCAGCCACAGCACCCTGGCTGAATGCAGCAGCCATCAAGCCAGGGGGGAGTAGGTTACCAGTTTACATACTGGGGACTCAAGCTGGGAACTGGCACATGAGGCAGTGTGGCCTGGTGGATAGAGCACTAGACCAGGCCTCAGACCTGGGTTCTAGTCCTGGCTCTGCCATGGGCCTGGTGGGTAGCTTTGGATGAGTCACCCCTGTACCTCAGTTTTTCCACCTGTCACTGGGGCTAATGAGCCTGAGAGTGGAAAAGTGCTATGTCAGAGCTACTTATTATGGCACTTGAAATACAGGCCCCCAGGGCCTGGGGAGGGAGGAGGGAAAGCAGTGCCCATGCCAGGTGAGGGGTTCAGAGAACTCAGAGCTCCCTTGAGCAGTAATAAGAATGGGCGTGAGGGCGATGAAATTAGAAACAAGCCTCAGCTGCAGAGGGCATCCTTTATGCACCCCTGCAGCTGTGCTGGGCTCTTGGGCCCCTTGGGCCAGCAAGGGAAGGGGGGGGGTGCCTGTCATGCCACACAGGGCCTCCCTCTCCCTAGTTGTCCCCTGAGGCGGGGGGGGAGCCTGCCAGCTCTCTTCTGGGGAAAGGGCCCTCCTTGTCCCTGCACCAGGGATGGGGAAGAATTCTGGGGTCAGCTGCTGGGTTCCATGAGCCCCTGCTAGCAGGCAGTGGAGATGGAGCAGGCCCAGCTACACCCCCACCAGCCTGTGTAGTTCTCACTTGCACCCCCCTTCCCTGGAGGAAGATTTCCCCTAGAACTCTGGCCTTGGCAAGGGGGTAGGGAGATCCCACCCCAGCTGGGAAGTTTTACCCTACTACCTCACTGACCCCCTCCCAGTCCAGCTGCTGCCTGCTGGCCCCTGCCCCCTGCAGGGCCCATGGGGGAGAGGGGGAAGTTCCTGTGACTGGAAAGGGGAGCTGTCCTAGCCACTGTGGCCTTTAAACTGCATCCCACGCTGGCCAGGAGCCCTGTGCTCAGACTTATCAGTGCCTAGGACTGGCTCCACCTTGCTACTGAGCTGTAGGGGTGCCACGTGCTAATCCCAAACACCCCTACTCTGCCTCCAGCCCTTCTCCAAGGCCTTGCCCCACTCACTCTGTCCCTGCCCCCTCTGTCGCTTGCTCTCCCCTACCCTCAGTCACTTTCACTGGGCAGGGGGTGGGGGGGTAAAGGAGGATGTGGGGTGCAAGCTCTGGGAAGGAGTTTAGGTGCAGGAAGGGGCTCAGGGCTGGGGCAGGGGGTTAGGATGCAGGAGAGGGTTTGGGGTGCTAGCTTCAGGAGGAGGCTCAGGGTGTAGGCTCTGGGAGGGGGTTTGGATGCGGGAGGGGATGAGGGGTGCAGGCTCTGGCCGGGTGGCACTTACCTTGGGTGGCTCCCTGTCTGCCCTTGCCCTGCACTGCTTGCAGAAGCAGCCAGCACATCCCTGGCAGTTCCTGGCCAATGGGATGGTGGTGCTTTCAGGCAGGGGAACATGGAGACCCCCAGGGGCATGCTAGCACTTCCCAGCACAGGGTGAAGGCAGGCAGGGAGCCTGTCTTAGCCCCACCAGATTTTAAGTGCTTAAAATCACCCATCTTGGTTTCAGTAGCTCCCAGGAGATAGAGCCCAATTCCGGGAGATTCCTGCCAAAACCAGGAGGGATACAAACTACACTGAGCTTGGGAGGCAGGCCCAGCCCAGAGCACTGTGGTGTCACAAAGAAACCCCCCCCCCTTTGCTGTAGGGCAGTGAGATCCCTGGCTTAGCCCCCTGGAGTTAGGGTATTGTGATTTCCCCACACTGCCCCTAGGTTCATCCCTCCCCCTCGTCTGCAGGCACTGCGTTGTCTGAAGCGCAGACCCCAGGTGCCTGCTGGTCTATGTCTGAAGCCCCACCACTCTAGGGTTGCCAGGTGGCCAGTTTTCAACCGGAACGCCTGGTTGCAAAGGGCACCACTGACCAGGCTGTTAAAAGTGGGGGCCCAGGGTTAAGGCAGGCTCCCTGCAGCTCCTAGAAGCAGCCACCAGGTCCCTGTAGCCACTAGATGCGTGGGCCCCCAGGGAGGCCCCATGCACTGGCCCAGCCCCAAGGGCTGGCTCTGTAGCTCCTATTAGCCAGGAACTTAGAGCAATGGGAGCTGCAGGGGTGGCAGCTGGGGGCAGCACACAGAGCCTCCCTGGCTACCCATGTGCCTAGAGGCTGCAGGGACCTGGTGGCCGCTTCCCAGGGGCTGGGGTAAGGGCCTCAGCAACCTTGCATCTGACCCCCCCTGCCCCAGCCTGGAGTCCCCTCCCACACAAACCCCACACCCCAACCCCCTGCACCCCACACCCTTCATATCTGGAGCCACCCCCTCACAGCCAGAGCCCATACCTGTCTTCCAACCAACCCCAGGCCAGAGCTCTCTCCTGCACTCCAAACCCCTCATCCCTGGCCCCACAGCCTGCACTGCCAGCTGGAGCCCTTGCACCCTAACCCCCTGCCTCAGCCTGGTGAAAGCAAGTGAGGGCAGAGCCTTGGAGCAGGGGCATTTGGTTTTGTGTGATTAGAAAGTTGGTACCCCTACCCCATCCATGGATGCTGCCTGAGGCTCCTCCCTTATCTGGGAAGGGAAAGTGGCTGATGTGATTACAAAGCCATTAGCCATTATCTTTGAAAGCTCATGGCAACCAGGGGAGGTCCTGGATGACTGGAAAAAGGCTAATGTAGTGCCCATCTTTAAAAAAGGAAGGAGGAGACTCTGGGGATTTACAGACCCATCAGCCTCACCTCAGTCCCTGGAAAAGCCATGGTGCAGGTCCTTGAGGAATCCATGTTGAAGCACTTGGAGAGGAAGGTGATCAGGAACAGTCAATATTGATTCACCAAGGGCAAGTCATGCCTGACCAACTTGATTGGCTTCTACGAGGAGATAACTGGCTCTGTGGCTATTGGGAAAGCAGTGGACAGGATATATCTTGACTTAAGCAAGGCTTGAGATACATCTTCCACAGTATTCTTGCCAGCAAGTTAAAAATATAAATTGGATGAATGGACTTTAAGGTGGATCGAAAGCTGGCTAGGTCATTGGGCAGTGATCAATGGCTCAATGTCTAGTTGGCAGCTGCTGTCAAGCAGAGTGCCCCATGGGTCAGTCCTGGGCCTAGTTTTGTTCAACATCTTCATTAATGATCTGGATGAGGAGAATGATCTCACCCTCAGCAAGTTCACAGATGACACGAATCTGGGTGGAGAGGTAGGTACTCTGGACCCTATCTCTACTCTCCAGTATGACCTAGACAAATTGGGCCAAAAGAAATCTCATGAGGTTCAACCAGGCAAGTGCAGAGTCCTGCACTTAGGACAGAAGAATCCCATGCATCACTACAGGGTGGGGACTGACTGGCTAAGCAGCAGTTCTGCAGAGAAGGAGCTGGGGATTACAGTGGATGAGAAGCTGGATATGAGTCAGCAGTGTGCCCTTGTTGCCAAGAAGGCTAATGGCGTTTTGGGCTGCATTAGTAGGTGCATTGCCAGCAGATCAAGGGATGTGATTATTCCCCTCTATTTGGGACTGGTGAGGCCACAACTGGTGTACTGCATCTAGTTTTGGGGCCCCCACTACAGAAAGGATGTGCAGAAATTGGAGATTCCAGCCAAGGGCAATGAAAATGTTTAGGGGACAGGAGCACATGACTTATGAGGAGAGGCTGAGGGCATGGGGCTTGTTTAGTCTGCAGAAGAAGAATGAGGGGAGATTTGATAGCCTTCAACTACCTGAAGGGGGGTCCCAAAGGGGATAGGACCTTGGCTGTTCTTGTTCTGTCATCTGCCACCACTGAGGAGCAATGGTCTCAAGTTGCAGTGGGGGAGGTTTAGGTTGGATATTAGGAAACACTATTTCACCAGGAGGGTGGTGAAGCCCTGGAATGGGTTACCAAGGGAGGTGGTGGAATCTCCTTCCTTAGAGGTTTTTAAGGCCTGGCGTGACAAAGCCCTGGCTGGGATGATTTAGTTGGGGTTGGTCCTGCTTTGAGCAGGGGGTTGGACTAGATGACGACCTAAGGTCCCTTTCAACTCTGATAGTTTGATGCTACAAGCCCAGCCCAATTCTCAGCACTCAGCAGAATGAGTCAGGTATATCCACACTGCAGCCCAGGCAGAGACATGCTAGTGCCTCTCAAGCTAGCATGCTAAAGCTAGTGTGGACATGGCAGAAGGGGTGCCTAGCCACTCAAATACAAGCCTGGCTGAGCTCCTGGGTTTGAGCTCAGGTTGCTAGGCCTGGCCACAGCATCCACTCTGCTGTTCTAGCTTGAGCAGAACTAGCACCTGCCCCTCTTGCCAGATGGGAGGACTGGTCCCAGCTGCAGCATAGACAGGCCCTGCCCTCCTTTCCAGCTTCCACCCAGCTGAACTGGAGCTTCAGCCCAGCTCCCACCCTGCCAGAACCAGGAGCTGCCTGTTCATGTGTGACCTAGATCAAGGGAGAAGAAAGGAGACCAAACCTGGGTGCATTTCAAGTGAATACATGAGGCCATTTTATTGAGCAGCATGAGAGATGCAGACTAGTAGGAATATTTGCAGTTCTAGAGTATTTAATACCAGCTGTACTGTATAGGAGTAACTGTGCATCTATACAGAGGGGGGTGGGTCTGTTTGCACATCCAGGCCAGCAGCTACATGGTCAGCTCCTGCAGGAGAGAGCAGAGGGTTAGATGGGGACCGCAGGGTCCAAGGAGGGGAGCACAAGGGGTTTTCTCTGGCATCTCTACAGGAGGGCCGTTGCTTAGTGCTTTAAGTCTCCTGTTTTCAGCATCATTACACAGGACAAAGCCTGGGGGACACCTGGCTGGAAGGTGGAAGGACCCCTGGTGGGAGGTGGAAGGGCCCCTATCCATCAGATCTTGGCAGTACCTCCCCCTACAAGCCTTCTGCTCATGAGCAGAGCTTCCCTAGGCAGAGGAGGTTTAGTAGCTCAAGCAGAGCACAGAGCCAGGAGGTCCCAAGTTCTAATCCTGCCTTGGCCAGCTACTGCCTTCTTGGGAGACTTGTCTCTGCCTCAGTTTACCCCCTCTGAAGTTGGGGCATTGCTTCCTCAGATGGAGACTAGTCTGTGACCACATCCCCATCAGCAGGGTAGGATCTTATGGCAGGCGGCCAGGCACAGCCTGGGCACTGGCTCTTACCATGATGGCATTGACGATATCGTTGTTGTTGTGTCTGAGTGCCCGCACAGCTTTGGGACGCGACACGTTGGCCTGGGCCATCACCAGCTCAATATCTCTCACCTCCAGTCCAGTCTCATCAACCTGGAGGGGAAGAGCAACTCATCATGCTCCAGACTGGGAGAGGGCACAGTGCCACCCCCAGACCCTGCTCACACCCCAAAACCAAATATATTTGGAAGGGGAGGGGAATTGGCTCCAAAGGCAGGAGTGTTCACTTCATCCTGCTGGTCACTTGGACAAATCTGCCCTGAACAAGGGATGGCTACTGCCCAGCTCTGTATCCTCAAGCCGAACCAAGCTAGCCGAGCCCACTCCTTGGGCACCTTTCTGCCTCCAGGCCCGTCCTCAGGCACAGCTACACAGCCATGCTGGTTCTCAGTGAGCGAACCCTGGGGTGCACTATGGCACTCAATGCTGCTCTGGCATCCTGCCTTCTTCCCACTGATCCCTGACAATGTACTGGTCTGCCCTGACTAGTTAGGTCTGTCCCCACCAGGCAGAGACTAGACTGTTCTCCCCTCTGCTGCTCTAAAGCACAGGAAGGAAGCTGGCTATGTAGGAAGCTATCCCAGTTCCCAGCACCCAGGCCGGATGCAGGACAGACAGCAGCGTGCCAACAGCGTCCGGCCATCGGAATGAGCCTCCAGTGGGTTACAACCAAGACATGGACACGAGTTCTCTTCCTTGTGGCTGGTTCACATCTCCTAACCTCAGCACCATGTAAGCGGGGCCCAGCAGCTCATTGGTGGCACTAGGGATGGGGCAGAGTCCAGGACCAGACATTGGACTGACAGCAAGTGGTGCTGCAGCAGTCACCTTCCCAAGGGAAGGCCCAGGAGCTCTGCTGTACTGGCTACACCCATGGACCCTGGAGAGGGATGAGGTGTCACCAGCTAAATCTCTTCTGCCCTTCACCCCCAGCCTGACTCAGTGCTAAAGCTGGTGCCCAGTGAGTGTTGTGGAATCGGACTGCTACTGCCCCCAGCTTCCTTTCTCCAGCCTTACCTCCTCCTCTTCCTCGCTCTCCTCTTTGATCGTGAGTGCTGGGGCCGTTTCTGTGATCAAAGGCGAGTGCTCCATCGGCACCTTGAACTTCTCCGCTGCCGCCTTGTGCACCTGCTGCGACAGGTCTTCGATCTGCAGGGACAGACCCGGGTCAGCAGGGGAGCGGTTAGCACAGGAGGCGGATGGAGATGCTGCTCACTGGGGAGTCCCTGCAGTGACTCCAGGGAGCAGGCTAGCGATCTGCCAGCCATATGAAGGGCTGGGTGGGGTGAGAGCAGGGAGAACCTGTCTGAAGTAGAGTAGAGCTCTCGCCTGCCTCCAGCTCTGAGGACATGGAATAGGGTAGGTCATGGGGAGCACCAGTGCCCCCAAGAGCAAGGTGCAGACCAGGCAAGGAGAGAAGGGGGAGGGGGTCGCAGCAGGAAGACTCCTGTGCCCAGACTTGTCTCCTAGAGGAGGGAGAGTCCCCACCCCATGGGTGGGGTAAGCAATGCACTGTACTAGTGACAACCCTGTCATGCAGGAGCTGACCCAATTTTCCTCCTCTACAGCTCTGAGTTCAGCCCTGCCCCCTCAGAGAACAGCCCTATCAGGGCTGGAGCATGGGAGTGAGTCAGTGATGGCCAGGGTAGGGCCAAGCCCTGAGTGGCAGCTAGTCAGGGTTCCCATTTACACCAGGCACTAGACTGGCCTGCAGGAGCCAGTCAGATTCCAGGCCTCCCAGCAGGACCCGAGTAGCTGCTCGTGTGAGTCCCTCAGCAGCTGGAATCCAGGCTGTGCCCGCCTGGGCCAGCGACTAGCTCTGTGCCATGGTGCTAGTGCTCTGTGCCATGGTGCCCCAAGACACACACGGCAGAGGGGTCAGGCGGCCCCCAGAGCCTCACCTTGGCCTCTCCAAACACTATGTAGATGTCGGAAGCCGGGCTCTTGAACACGTCCGGCTTGGTTATCACAAATAGGATGTTCTTGGACTTCCGGATCGTGATCCTGGTGACGCCGTGAATCTGACGCAGCCCCAGCTTGGACATGGCCTGCAGGGAAGACGGACTGACATGTTAGTGGCCTCAGGCAGCAGCAGCAGCCCCTGCAGCTGGAGCGATGGACCAGGGACCCCAGAACAAGCCTCATGGACAGAGGGGGACCGCCTTCAGTCTGTGAAGTGACCTGTCTGAGGCCTTTGGCTGCCGCAATGGAAGTGCTGACGCCAGGAGTTACCACGGCTGGCTGGCCATTGGTTTGTCTCCAGGGACGCTGGATGGCCTCCATCTCAGAGTGCGGGCTGTGTTGTCTGGGGCAGCACAGGCTGAGGGCATCCATGGGCAGCACCTGTTAGCCCATTCCTGGTTCTGCTCCTTGGAGATGCCAGACTCATCTTGCACAGAGCTATGCAGACCAGGAGAGGGGGCTGTTGGGCTGGAACAGGCTGTTGATGGTGCCAGGAGAGACACCCATGTCTAACTGTCAGAGGGCCAGTGTCCCATCTCCCACGTGAGCTCTGCCCTGCCTGAGAACCCACCCTCTGACTTGCATTACACCTGGTGCCACTGATGCAGTAGGGACTGTCTGTGTGGGGAGTGGGAGAGCAGGGGAGGACTTTAGGGGATGGATGATGCCAGGGCCTGTAACCTGAGCTAGGTAAGGGAGGGGAAAGGTCAACACCTTTGCCAGGGAAGGGGACAAGGGAAGGGAGTGGCAGGAGGGAAGCAGTTTGAGTTTGGGCTTGGGGCTGTATGGGCAGAATTCAGGGTATCCTAGCTAGGATCCAAGCACCCTGAAAGCCCAGAAGGACTCGGTGGAGGGGTCCTGACTGTGCCTGCAAGCTCTGCTGTAACCTGTGTTCCTGTTGTCCAATAAACTTTCTGTTTTACTGGCTGGCTAAGAGTCACTGTGGGTCCCAGGAAGAGGGGTGCAGGGCTGGACTACCCCACACTCTGTGACAACCACTTCCTAGCCCCCGCAGGGATTTTACACGCCAGTGTTTGGAAGCAGAGGCTGGAGAGATGTAGGCATGTGACCCTGCCCTGCAGGGAGAGGGGCAGGCAGCCCAGTGAGCATTCCCCATCCCTAGTTGCTGTGACGTGGCATTGGGAAGCGCCCTGTACAGCAAGGCCACCCATCCAGACAGTCCAGAGCCCTTCTGCACACAGTGGTAGGTTAGCTCTGACTCCCACCCAGCCCAGGGGAGTTTGGTGATAGCAGGACAGGGCTAGTTGGGCAGCTTCTCTGATGGGGCTGTGTGGACAGGACACACAAGTGGTTGTACAAGGTGTGTTAATGGATCCACCCCCAGGCACATGCTCCAGCCCCCAAGATCCTCCTTGGGATCAGCCCAGCAGGCTGCCAGGAGAGCAGATGCTGCCAGAGGAGACCTGGGTTTGGGCTGTGCAGCTGCAGGAGGGCTGGGAGCCCAGCCTCTGCATGGAAAGGGGCAGAGGGCTGCAGGGATGACAGGCCTGGCCAGGCAGCACAAGCCAGAGCCCTGGGAGTTCACAGGCTCCTTGGGAGCCCAGCCCACCCCTCGCTGCTGCCACTCCAACCCCTGTGCTCTCTCAAGCAGCATCCTGAGCTGTCCTGTCCCTGGGGAACAGTGCCAGAGGCAACCCAGACAATCCCTGGGCAGACCTAGCAAAGCCAGTGCCACAGAGACCTGCTCCATGTCAGAGGTGCTTTAATCAGGGCTAATCGCCAGAGCCAGTGACGAACACAGACAGGCTTATCCAGCGCCTAATCCCCCCTCAAACCTGTGGCTAGTCGGCCAGCCTGGGTCTCATCTCAGCCACGAGGCACTCCCTGTTTCTGCCTCCCATTCATCTCGGCAGCCCCTTGTGCCCTCATGCGGCAGAAGGGGTGGGACTGTGCTCCTGCTCCCCAGGAGGCCCTGGCTCTCCATCCAGCCCATGGCCCAGCCTTGTGTTTAAAGGCTCCCCACACACTTGCTCCAGCCCATCCCAGGCTGATGTCCCTGCTGAGCCCTCTTGTCCCTCCAGCGTCACCCTGCAGATGGAGCGCGGGGGATTGGTGCGCCCAAGGGACACTGGAGGCGGCGTGCTGGGCAGTTCAAGGTGCATCTCGAAGCCGGAGTCATTGTCTGTGTTTTGATCATTTGGCCAATTCAGCAGCCCCCTGCAGGAGCTGCCGCACTGGACGGGCTGCTCCAAGCTGAGTCATCGCCCAGGCAGATGGAAACAGGTGTTGGATGCAGCCCTGGCCTGGGTCAGAGCTTCCAGCCGCTCCTCCAGCCCCCAGCAGGGCCCTGCAGGCAGGGCTGTAAAACCACTGACTCCCAGCCCCTGCCCTGCACAGAGCGAGTCCTGCCCAGAGACCTGACGTGGCTCAGGACAGGCATTGCCAGGAGCCTGCAATTGAGGCTTCCCTCCCCCACAGCAGGAGCTCACCCGGGGGGCCAGACCTTGAGCAAGGTGCGGCACCCTCACACCACACTGACCTTTCTGGCTTTCTTCTCACTCCGGCTCTGCTTGGCTTTGCTGATGGTTTCCTCCCCGGTGCTCAGCGAGTGCGTTAGCTGGGCCTGCAAAACAAGTGCCCTGTAACAGTGGCTCCCCCATGTCCCGGCCTCTAGAGGGAAGAATGGAGCCATGTGCAGGGGCCAGGACAGCCATGCCTCTGGCCACAGCCAGACCAGAATGGAGGAGGCTGGAGCAGTGCCAGAATCCAGCTCCGTCAGAGTGCCAGGCTCGTTCAGCCTGAACGTTTGCCCCCTCTGGATGGCGTGTCCAGTGGGGGAAACAGGCACAAATTAAGTCATTTGCCCCAAAGCCAGAGAGTCTGGGCTAGACCCAGACTGGGGGTGCGTGTTGCAGTCCCCACAGGGTGACCAGATGTCCTGATTTTATAGGAACAGGCCCAATTTTGGGGTTGGTCTTATATAGGCTCCTATTACCCCCCCAATCCCTGTCCTGATTTCTCACATTTTCTGTCTGGTCACCCTAGATCCAAGTGCCACACAAGCATACCGACATCCATGCTGGCATCCCAAGTTCTCCCATCTCAGGGTGGGTAGGAACAGCCTCACGCCCCTCCCCAGAGACAGGCACTGTAGCAGTCCCCCCGTTTGTCTCGTGCATTCTGGGAAGGCTCTGGCAGAGAGGTAGGTCTAAAGCCACCACCCTGCCTTGCCCTCATTGCTGTTAGCTGGGGAGAGGCATGAAGCATGTGCCCGGTGCCTCAGGCCAGTTGCGCAGCTGGTTCTCAGACCCACACTCCACCTAGGAATTGCACCAGAGCTTTCCTCAGGCACTTTCCTCCTGGCAGCCAGCACTGCCCCCCAGCCTACTCTGGAGCCCCACCCTGAGGTGGGGGAGGAGGGGAGAGACCGTTCGGCTACATCACACACAGAGGGGCACATGCTGCTCCCGCTGCAGGATGGCCGTTCGGGCGGCATGTCGTGCTGGGAGAGAAGCAGCAGCAGCTGCCCTGTTCTCTAGCTGAATCAGAGTGAACCTGCGTCTCCCTCATGCCACCACCACCTTGCCGGACCCCAGCTCAGCCTGCCCCCACTCGCAGATACTGCATCATGCCACTGTTTGCTGGCCCCTCAGGCCCCACTCTATGGAGACAGGGCACAGCCTGGAGAGCAGGATCTCCCCAGCCCAGCTGATCCCCGCAGGCAGCTCAACCCTGAGCCAGGACCCCTGATTGACTCCCAAGGGAGGAAGCTGGCTGCTGGACGTACTCCTCTCCTGGAACAGGACAGCATTGGAGGCAGAGGGGAGGAAGCCAAATGCAGCTCATTGTCTCTGGCCTGGAAACCCTTTGGGGCAGGGGCTGCATCTGACAGTGCTCCAGAGCCCTTCAGCATTGCCACGAACGTGTGGATCGGTGGGAGGGACACTGGAGCTCTGACAGACACAGCCCCTGCCCCAAAGGGTCTCCAGGCCAGAGACAAGGACGGCCCTTGGAGATGGGTATCCTGCAGCCAGGTCACTACGGCAGGGATCGCAGGGCACAGCTCCCAGTCCAGGGACACCTGGTGACTTGGGGAGCTGTAGGAGGAGTTCCAGGACTACAGAGGCCATCTTCCAAGGTCTCTTCACTCCAGAAGGGTGCTCAGATACCAATGGGTGTCTCCACCACCTATTGGTCTGCCCCCTCACCCCAGAATTATCCAGGCAGAGGGAGCAATAAGACACTCTCCCTCCCATCTAGGTACATAGCCAGGGTGGGCCTGATGTGGAGATCTGTTCACAACCCCTTGCCAGGGATGGGGGTGCTCTTTCTTGGATGCCATGTACGTGGCCTTCACAATCCCATCTCCTGGGGCCTGTTTTTTCCCCCAGAGCTCGGCCTGTCTGCTGCTGAGTTAATGCTGTCCTGTACCACAGGCCTCTGCTTCCCAGCCTCCTGGTGGGAAAGGGGAGGGCCCCCCCAGGGAGCTAGTTATTCAGGCTAGTTCAGTCATTTACTGTGCCAGGACCCTCAGGCTGTGTGGGCCTCTCCCTGGGCAGCCCCGTACCTGAGTCTGAGCTGTCCGGGGTTCTGAGATGTCTGGCTCCTCCAGCTCTGGAATAGACTCATCGTTGCTCTCCGAGTCGTTACAAGAGCCTGGAAGAGAGGAGGCCATCAGTGCCATGGCTGAAGCCCCTTAACCATCTAACCCCTCCTATTGACAGGGCCGAGGACACTCAATCCCTTTCTGGCACCGAGTCACAGCCCTGATGGCTGCAGGAAAGGCCAGTTGCACATGCAAGTTTTCCCAGGTTGAGGCCACAGCACTGCTTCCCTTTCAACAGCAGTGCTGAAACCACCACTCAGCAGGAGGTGCAGGGGCATCCAAGGGGCATGAATGCAGGACACAGTGGGTGGGATGCACCTGGCTCTGTTCCAGGAGGGACTTGTCCCTAGGTGCTGGACATATATAGCCCTGGAGCTTATGGTCAAGCTGGACAAGTAGGAAGGGAAGGGACACACCCAAGGTCACCCAGTGGGTCAGTGGCAGAGCCAGGAGACCTGTGCTCTGTTCTTAAGAACCAGTCCCATGCCCTGTTCATGGGCTGTGCTGTCTGTCTTGCATTTACACAGCCTTTTCCATCTCCAGTGGATCCTGCCTGCTTTAGAAGTGAAGTGCTGCCACTTCTGGGGTGGAAGGGGCACCTATTTACCCAGCAACGTTAGCTCATTGTCACCTGTCTCCAACAGACATTCCACATCCCTCAAGTCCTGCAACTCCTCAGATTGGAGTTTGCCCAAGACTACCAAGAGAGAACCCTGCTCCTGGGACCTTTGCTACCCAGAGTGCTTTGCACCTGAGTTGTAAAGCCTCACTGAGGGAGGCCATGTGACTTCACAGATGGGCCCAGGCCACTGCCTTGATACTCTAACGGTTTCCTGGCTCTGCCAGTGAGCTTGAGCTGCTCACTGCCTCTCCCATCCTGGGTCTTGTCTGTTTAGACCCAGTCCCTTGGGGCCAGGACTAAGGAAAGCTCTGGTGTGGACAATGCACTCCCCTGAGTGTCGTGCTGACCTAACCCTGGGTGTGGACCTGGGTAGGCAGGGGAGGGGATGTCCCCATTGACCCAGCTACTGTTGCTTTGGGAATAGGGGTTCTTAGCCCAAGAGCAAACCCTTCTGTCACCGTGGTCTGCGTCTTCACGTTGGTACCTGTAACTTAGGGGCCCTAGGCGCCAGGTGCTGTCGGGCCAGACATGCTGTGGCAGCGTTGCTAAGCTGGGGCTCCAGCCAGCGGGATGGCACGTCAAGGCCTTGGTTTACCAAGGCAGAGGCTGGAGCACCCTGCCCTGGTGAGTCACTGACATGGGGGACGGACGGGTTCCTGGACATGCCCAGAGCAGCTCTCGGCGCTTTGGCAAAAGCAAAGCCTAGGACCCGGGATGATTCTACAGGAGCTGTCCTGGCCAGGGAGGGCCCCAGGGTCTCCCCTCCACATCCTGGCTCACCACATTAGATGCCCAAGGCACCTCCTCAATTCTCGCCCACCCCCAAGGGCTCATGCCCCAGCCTCCATCCTCTTCACTGAGCAGGGACAGGGTGGGAGCCACTGCTCAGAGCTGCAGGGGTGTGAAACCCCGCAGCCTCCCACCCACACTGGGCCTCTGCCCCAGCGTTGGTTACTTACTGCACTGGTTGTGTTCCTCATGGGGCTGGCAGGCCACCCTCCCCACCCAGCACGGAGTGGGAGTGGGATGGGCAGCTGGGCACGTGCCCCATGCTAGGTCCCATTCACTCTTGTTTGCTTTATATCGCACCATCCTGAATCAGGGCCTGGAACCCCACTCACCCCTCAGGTATTGAGTGGTTAACAGCACCCTGGTCTGAGCAGAGAGATCAACCCCTTGGCATAGGCACCAGGCCCAGCAAGCCCGTGGTTTGGGCCTGGGAAGGGCTAGCGATGCACAGCCCTAGGTTTTATCTGGGCCTCTGCGGCAGTGCTGGGAATTGCATGGCAAGAAGCTCGGAATCCAGCAATGCTTCCTTCCCTCCTCCCATGTGTTTCAGTTCCTGCTGGACAAGGAACAGGCCTGTTTGCGTAAGAGGGGGGGATAGAAAGCTTTGAAAGCCTCACCGTGCAGCTGGTCCCTAGGGCAGTGCAGCCAGCCAAGCTGCTTCCCTTTGTTTGCTGTGCTCGACAGGGTTTGCTTTGCAAGAGCTCCAGCTGGAGAATTCCCCTGCCCTGCGGCACACTCTTAGCCGTACAATGCAGGAGGCTGCGCCGGGCATGCAGACCCATTAGAGACCTGTCAGCTGCTATCCAGCAGCTATTACAGGAGCCCATTGCGGCTCTGCTGTTTGGCCAGGAGACGAGGATTATATCAGCATCTAGCTTTGTGGGCATCCACAAGCGAGCGCCTAGGGCAAGTGCCATTCCTGGAAATAGTCCATTGCCCTGTCCTACCCTAGCCTGACCCCTGGGATGTAGCCTAGCACTGTTAGCCCTAGAGGCTGGCTCTGGTACCCAGCAGTCCCAGTGCCAGGGGCCAGAGGCCTGACTAGAGTAGGTTAGGAGAACGCCATTGAGACCAGTGGAGCCATGCCAATGACCAGCGGAGGATCTGGCCAGGCCTTGTAGGGTGCTTTCCCCAGAGGTTCTGCTTAGCCACCCGCCTCTCTGAAGCAAGCTGCCGCAGGAGAGCTACCATGCTCCAGCGAGCTAGCAGAGGGCGTTCAAAGGCCAGGAGAGGACTGCATGGAACTCAGTAGGTTTGGGGAGGAGGCCATTCCCTTCCTCCCACCCGCACACATGTACCTTTATGGTTAACTTCACAGCTTCTCTGCCCCACCAGCGGCTTGTCCTCCAGCAGCGTCATGCCAGCCGCCTCCCTCAGGGTCTCGATCTCTGGGCAGCGGTAGGGTGGCTCGCTCTCGCTGGAAGAGCTTGATTCCAACTGGACGAAGCCACGATGGGCTTGCCTCTCTTCTGCGGAGGCGGAACCCCTCCCTCTGGTGTCTTTGTTCCCTGGGAGCTGGGGCCTCCCTCGGGAATCCTGGGTGCTGAGGAAGGGGTCTCTGCATGGGACAGGGGATGCGGAGCTCTCCAGAGCTGCAGTAGAGGGAGGAATTGCATTAGGTTGGGTTCCTGCCCCTGCCCCTTGACAGATTAGGGTCTCCAGAGCGGAGGGCCCAATGGAACCCACTGGGGGGCCAGCTGCATGGGGACACGTTTCTCCCATCAGTGGTAGCACTGGGACCAGAACCTGGGCCCTATTCCTAGCCCCCTGCTCCACCCAGCCTTCCAGCTCCTTACAAAGGGAATCTAGGCCAGAGCCCTCTGGATGTGCCCCCTTTTCAAGCAGGAGGTGTAAATTCCCACTCAAGGAGCCCTACCCGTGGCTCTCTCATTGAGCTAGTACGTAGCCATGGAGGCTAGCAGCTCAAGCCACATTAGGACAGCAGCAGCTCTGGGCTAAGCAGCAGAGAGTCACATCCTCATATTCCATCTAGAGTGCATCAAAACAATGCAATATCGGGTGGTTAGGAAGGAGATCCTGCCCTAACAGAACCCACTGTCAGAAAAACAGGGCTTAGGATGTTTAAAGAAAACTTGATTTGACATTGTTCCGTCTGGCAAGGAATCACTCAGTTGTGAGTGAGAACTCTTCCCTTCCATTGTTCTGCCTTGTGGGCCCCACTTCCCTATTGTTTGTCTGGTTCTTGGATTGTTTCAGACTGTAGCATAACTAATTTTGCAAGGTTTAAGTCAGCTACGGTAGTGGACTCTGGTGGAGTAAAGAATTGTTTCATAACGGGCTGTGATTGGCAAAAAATACTGCTTGGTAGGACTTCTGTTTAAAACGATTGGTTAAAGGTAGAGTTAAGCAGGACTCAAGTTTAAGTATAAAAACTGGGGTCCAGAAGGAAGTGTTTTTGAGAACCAACTCCAGGATACAGCCCAAAGATCAGAGCTGCCAGCCCTCAACATCCTGCCAACCATATTGTGCAGGAAGCTGGAGGAGCCCCCTCCCCCAACCTGATCCTACCTGGCCACCAAGGTGCATGTGCTTTCTTGGGAGTGGTGAGCATTGTGTGCTTAACGTGGGCACTCTGTTCAGAGAGGTTATGGAGATTACTGGGTAAGGCCACTTCCCTGATAAAAGGCCCTGCAAGCTCTCAGCCCTAGGAGCTAGGTCAGGGTGGGAGGTGCTTAACTTAACTGGGCCCATGGAAGGGTAAAGGTGAGGTGCCCTAGAGCACAGGTTCTCAACCTCTTTGAGGGTGTTCCCCCTGCCCCAACATGCTACAAAAACTCCATGGCCCACTTGTGCCACAACTGGTTTTCTACATACAAAAAACCCAGAGCTGGCAACAGGGGGTAGCAAGCACAACAGTTGCCTGGGGCCCCTTGCCCCTTTGTCCTGAGGTTCAACAAGGACAAGTGCAGAGTCCTGCACTCAGGACGGAAGAATCCCATTCACTGTTACAGACTAGGGACCAAGTGGCTAGGCAGCAGTTCTCATCCACTGTAACCCCAGGTCCTTTTCTGCAGAAGCTGGACAGCAGTCAGTGTGCCCTTGTTGCTGAGAAGGCTAATGGCATTTTGGGCTGTATAAGTAGGGGCATTGCCAGCAGATCGAGGGATGCAATCGTTCCCCTCTATTTGAGATTGGCGAGGCCTCATCTGGAGTACTGTGTCCAGTTTTGGGCCCCACACTACAAGAAGGATGTGGAAAAATTGGAGAGAGTCCAGCAGAGGGTAACAAATGATTAGGGGGCTGGAGCACACAACTTTGAGGAGAGGCTGAGGGAACTGGGATTGTTTAGTCTGCAGAAGAGTGAGGGTGGGATTTGATAGCTGCTTTCAACCTGAAAGGGGGTTCCAAAGAGGATGGATCTAGACTGTTCTCAGTGGTGGCAGATGACAGAACAAGGAGCAATGGTCTCAAGTTGCAGTGGGGGAGGTCTAGGTTGGATGTTAGGAAACACTATTTCACTAGGAGGGTGGTGAAGCACTGGAATGGGTTCCCTAGGGAGGTGGAATCTCCTTCCTTAGAGGTTTTTAAGGTCAGGCTTGACAAAGCCCTGGCTGGGATGATTTAGGTGGAGTTGGCCCTGCTTTGAGCAGGGGGTTGGACTAGATGACCTCCTGAGGTCCCTTCCAATCCTGATATTCTGTGATAAGTAACTTTTCCCTGCCATGCATGACAGCAGCATCCAGCTGGGAGGACCACTGGACCTGCCCTCTTGGGAAGGCTTCTTAGAGCAGTGATTAATTGGCTAATAATCCCAACTGTCCCTTCATGCAGTGGCCTGGTTAGTTTTTAGCAGAGCAGGGCTGCCTGCCAAGCAGAAAGGGCTGTCACCTCTGGGAGATGCCAGCATCACCCAGCACTTTAATGGAGTTCAGAGATGTGCAGAGGTCACTGACATGGCAGAGAGGATATGGCCAGGCCAGGAGATAAGAGCCTCCAGATCTGGGACCCCCGGATGAGGAATGCAGCTGTTCCTGTTTGAGAAGCTTCCTCCCAGTCCAAGAGCTAGTGACCTTTGTGATGCATGCTTGAGATTGTCCATCATCCCTCACCATAGCCAGAAATGCAGCTCCCTGGGGTGCAATGAGGGGTTTACTAACACTAGCCTGGGAGAGAGGGTCAAGGACACTCTCCCAGCTGAAGCTGCAAATAAATTTGACTGGAGCTCAGCTAGCCCATCACCTATTCTTTCAAGGAGAGCCATGGGATCCTTTGTGGCCCAAGGGAGTCAGGACATTGGTCTTGAGCAGTTAGGGGGCACCAGCAGCAGGACAAGCCTTTTCCCCTGCACCTTGGACGGGTGCTGGTTCAGTACCAACATGGAGGGAAGGATGCTCTCCACGGAGCTGTCACTGTGTGACATGTTTGAGGTAGTAGTGTGCTAACCATTCCCACCACTGCACCATGCCTACCTCGGGGTAGGTGGTTCCTGGCTCATGTGAAGGTTACAGGATGCAATGAGTCCAAACACAGGACTTGGGTAAGAAATTTAGAAGCATTGCCTGAGCCACATCTGAGCAAAACTGGGACCTTCACACCTGCCCCATGGCCAGGGTTTGGGTTTAGTCCCATTGGCGTATGGGGGAAGTTAGGGGCTGGCAGCAAGGGGAGCTGGAAAGCTCTTGTTCAGCTCCTGGGGCTGAACATTTGGTCAAATGCACTGCAAGGATCTCCCTGCTCTTCGAGTCAGTGATGCTTTCCCAAGGGAGCAGGTCTGCTGCCAAGTGCTTTAGAGAAACATGTCTCCATGGGACTAGGCCAGAACTGCTGGTGGATGTTTGTGTTGGAGAAGCCTGTCCTCGGAGGGCCCACCAAGACCACTGGCACTAGGTCCACTAAGCCTACACTGATGTTAGCCTGTTCTGTAAGGGAGAGGGTTAGAAAAGCACCTGCCTGACCTGGGCAGACCAGGTCATTCCCAGCAGATGTTCCATCCCCTAATACAGGGAGCAGGAGGGGGAAGAAGGGACGTTACCTTCTAAGTATTTCCTGGAATCCAGCAGGAGAGATGGCTGGTCTTCAGTGCAAGTGTCCTCTGTGACAGAATGTGCTTCAGATGTGGGAAGCCCTGAGTTTTGGCCTTGGATAGGATCCTCTGAGCAAGGTGGCAAGAAGGATAAAGCAGGAGGCACTTCTATGAGTTCAGAGCAAGGAGGAGGGGAAGGTGCATCCTCCACAGTGACTTCAGGAGAGGCAGGCTGACGTGACTGGAGGGGAGCAGCTGCAGGGATGGGGCAGGGCTCTGGTGGAGGAGACTCTGGAGGCTGGAAGTCACTAGCCAGGGAAGCTGCCGAGGGCTCAGGAGAAGGAGAGGAATGGAGTATCAATGGACTGGTTGCTTCTGTAGTCGAAAGCGTCTCATTCTCCCTGCTGCTTTCAGTATCGCCCAATGGGATTTGGCTTTGCTGATTACCTCCGTTTGCTGGATGCTGTGGGCTCTGCAGGTGTCCTGCTTGGCTGGCCTCTGGCATGGCACCATCTACACCTGCCTCACCAGGGCTCTCCCAAGGCTCTTCTACCCTGGGTGAGATCCCCAGCTCCGCAGGCTCCTCCAGGCTCAGTGACCTCTGGTCCTGGTCTTTAGCATGAGTTCCAGAGGAAGTCTGGATGGACTCTTCCTCCAAGGGCCCTTCACTGTGCAGGCTGGAGTCTTCCTCTGCGGAGAGATCCTGTTCCTCTAGCACAGGGGTCACTGACTCACTGCTGCCCATGGAGGAAGCAAGTAGCACAGGGCTGGGTGTCACCTCCGCTGCAAGCAGTGTCTCACAGATGCTCTCCAATTGTGCTTGTTCTGAAGTGCTCTCGTCCTCAGAGGGCTGCCGAGCACCCTGGTCCTCACTGGGCTGCCGAGAGGCACTGCCAGCAGCAAGTTCATGAGTGGGCGTTTCAGGTTCAGGCTGAGCTTTGATCACCCTCTCTTGTGCTTCACTGGCCTCCAGGGAGTCTGGGGTGGCCTCTCCTGAGGAGCTCTCCAAGACCCTCTCCTTGAGGCTGGCAAGGACACTTTGTGCTTCTGTCACCATCTGGCTGCTCACAGGACAAAGAGGCCCCACTTTGAGCTGGGAGGCCTGGAGGTTCCCAAAGGAGCCTTGTAACATGGCAGTGATTTCCTGCCACTCACGAGATGCTGCTGGCGGGTCAGCAGGGTTCTCCACCAAGGCACCAGATGGCTCACGCAATCCAAGGCTGATCGCCAGGCTTTCTGCAATGACGGCTTTGGATTCCAGCAAGTCAGGGCTTGTTTTTGTTGGCCCTGAATATTCAGCAGAATGCTCTGCTTCCAGGCTTGCGCTGGGGCTGCTGTCCCCAGGCTCTGCAGGGGGCTGGCCATGAATAGCAGGCTCGCCTATGTAGATGATCTTCTCAGAAGCAGTGAAGAGCAGTTGCTGATTGCTAGGCACTGGCACATTGGATCTTAGCCTGGTGCACTCTGAGTGAGTGGAACGTGGAGCTTCTTGCAGGGAGGAATAGTGCAAACACAAAGCCAGGCTGTGCTCAGGGGGTTCTGGGGCCAGGCTGTGCTCAGGGGGTTCTGGGGCCAGGCTGTGCTCAGCTGAAGAGACCCCTGAGGGGCTGGGCTCGGGCAGGGATGGAGAGTCTCTGCTGCTGATGCCCACGTGGAGATATTCTGGTGGTAGAACTGCTTCCTTCAGCTCTGTTGGAATGTCACCCTCTTGCTGCTCTGTTAACTGGCTCTCAGCTTGTTCGGGAGCACCCAGTTCTCCCCCCGCCCTGGAGGATTTCTGCTCAACTAGTCTGGTGCTCCCTCCCATGCTCTCCTCAGAGGCCATGAAGAAGCTGGAATCCATGTGCATGAAGGACTGTGTGGTGTCTGGTGGCTCTGGGGAAGATTCTCTGGAGGAAACAGCCTTGTCGGGTTCCTCCTGTGTAGAGTCCACAGTGGTCATCTTATCATCAAGAGCAAGGGGAGGCCTGAGTGCTGCACAGCCTGGTGTTTGCCTGCCTTCCGGGGAGTCTCCACTGAACAGGTCATTGCTGAATGCAGAAGAGCTGCCTTCAGAAGCTGCCTCTGCACTCTCTGCCAACTCCACCTCCATTTCTCCTTTGGGCGAAGGAGTTCCTGGCTGACTTTCTTCGGGCTGAGCCTCGGCCTCCCTCTCCTCATCGGTGAGGTAGACCCCTTCTTCGGATGTAGCTTCAGAGCCGAGTGCTTCCTCTTCCGTCACATCACCCAGACTCTCACTCTGCTGCAGAGCGGCTGGCTTCATTTCTTGAGGAAGTTGGGTGCTACCCAGCCACTGCTCTTGGGTAGAGGCCCCCTTCCCACCAGGCAGCTCATCACAGCCCAGCTGGTCTCCAATTGTTTTCTTGGCTGTTTCTTCTGCATTGGTGCTCTCTATTTCCCCTTCGAGCACAACATTCTTGCTGCTGCTTGTTGAGACAGATGAGTCTTGATCCTCTCCAGCTCCATGCTCAGGCTCCCAGGGAGACTCAGAGCTAGCTGTCTCCAGAACATTCATGTTGCTGTCCCTCAACTCAGGCAAGTCTGGATCCAAGCTACAGACACGTGGGGCCTGGAACACCTGAGCCCCTGGTTCAGGCAGGGTTTGGCCTGGAGCAGCTGCAGTGGGAGTTTCCATTTCAAGCTGGTCTCCTAGGGGGCAAACCTGAGCAGAGACAGAATCTGTTTGGCTGCATGACTCACTTCCTGATACAGAGGCATAGGTGGCTTCCTCAGCAGATCTGGTCTGCAAGTCATGGCTGACAGTGCTTGAACAAGGAACTGGGGTTACCATTTCCACAGGTTCTCCCAGGCTCTCCAGGGCCTGAACAGCTGCCTTTGGCTGGGTCTCTCCCATCGCAGCAACGGGTGAGGCACCAAACGTGGATTCCAAGTCAGATTCTGCAGCCTCAGCTGTGAGCCACTTTTCTGCGCTTGCCATGAGCTCCTCTTGATTCTGGTCTGTGCTGCTGTTCATTTCTCCCGGCAGCTGGATGCCAGGAGAGGCAGGGCTGCTCTCGTCCAGTTGAGGTTCTTTTGAGTTGGAGTCTTTGGTCTCTCCAGTCCCTGAGCATGGCCAGATTGGCTCAGGGATGCTGCTGTCTGCCAGGGCCGGCTTCTTGCCTAGGGCTTCTTGCCCCCAGGTTGGTTCGGTGCTCTCTGGAACCGCTATGGCCTGAGGGAGCAGCGAGAACGCCGTTGTGCCGAAGTACCTTTTCACATAGGTCTCTCTCTCAGACTCTGAGCTTGCATCCAGCTCTCTGCACTCCTGCTGCCTGCTCCCATCCAGCGTCCTCTGGAGTTCCTGCAGGTCTCTCTGCATCGTGTGCAGGTCCAGGCTCTGGGACTCTGAATCCCCCGGTGGGAGAAGGGGCTCTTGTTGCTGATCCACCACAGCCAATGTGGGCTCATTCTGGCTGGCTGTGTCCACGAGCATGTTTGGCTGTGTGTCATTTTGTCCCAGAAGGGGCACGGAATCCAGGCTGGCTTCCAAGAACAGCTCCCCTTGTTCCTCATTGTTGTTGACTTGATCGAGAGAGGAGGCTTCCTCCAGCTCCTCCTCAGAGGAGGAGAAGCAGGCGATCAAGCACTCTCCTGCTGGCTCGCTGTCAGCTCTGGTCACTTCAGGCTGTTCCAAGCTGGCACCATCGGAGGCTCCCAGTTGGGCCACAAAGTGATCTTCCCTCTTCCCTCCCAGAGAAGTGCTGTCCTGGTCTAGGAGCTCCAGGAGGTGCACTTCAGACTCCTTCAGTTTGGTGCCCATCTCAAACACAGAGGCATCCCTGGCGGTAGGCTCAGCGAGTTCAGTGGGAGCTGGCTTCTGTTTCCAAGGCAAGGGTATTGCAGATCCCATCCCATCCCCACCTCTCCATGGAGCCACACACACTTCAGCTGACTGGCTTATCGGCTCTGCATTCTCCATGACTACCTCCAGCCCAGGGAAGACCTCAGTCTCCTCGTCTGTATCAAAGCAGGCTATCAGACACTCCCCTGAGTTGGGGAGCCCTTTCTCCAGGGCCTCCTGCATGTCCGACAGTGAGGACTGGTGCTCCAGGGAGCTCTCTGAGGAGGAGCCAGTATCCCCTGGAGAATCTGCCTGGTCAGATTCAGCTCTCAGAGCAGACTCCCCAGGGGATGGTGTGCTGTCTGGTTTCAGAGAGAGGCTCCAGCCTCGGCCTGTGGGTGAGATGCTGCCGCTTCCTGGGCTGTCTGAGTCGCTGTGTTCATCCACCAGCGCTGCCTTGGGTTCAGCGAGTGCTGCTGATTTCAGCATCCCCTCACTTTGGGCTGGTGGCTGCCTCTCTTCTTCCTCCCCCTCTTCCTCTTCTGTGGATCCTTCCAGCTTATCCTGGTGAGCCACATTACCCTCCGGCACGAACCCAACCTCCACCCCTGTGTGGGGGACTGTGCCCAGCGCCGAGAAAGCCGTGTATTCCTCATCGGTGTCAGAGGCATCTGATGATGTCTCCATCTCGCTCTCGCTGCCCGAGCAGGAGGCCCCCTGCTCAGAGTCCTCTGCAGCTGGCTTCTCCCCTTCCTGAGCTGAGGGGGTCACCACAGCGTATTGCTCAGTGCTGTACAGCTGCTCATCTGCCTCGCCATTGTACGAGGCGGAGTCGGAGGACTGGGAAGTGTCATCTTGGTAGGCAAAGGACTCATCCACGCCCTCGTTGATGGAGTTCTCCGACAGAGAATGCAGGAAGGAGGCAGAGGTGCTGTCATCTTCCTCCGCCCCGTAGACGATGTCGTTCTCTACAGACTCCCCCTGGGGGAACAGTGTGATCTCCAGCGACTCGGCCTCAAAGATCAGGCTCCCGCGAAAGGGCAGCAGAGTGGCAGGGATCATCTGGTCATTGTCCGTGAAGTCTGATGGGAGCTCTGCTGAGGAGCCAGTGGTCTCGGCCTGCAGGCTGCTGGGTGTCTCTGCATCCGAGGAGCAGCTTGCCCCAGACACGCTGCTGGACTCTGACTGGAGGCCTGGCAAGGGGATGGGGGAGCAGGACACCAGGCTGGACTCCAGAGGCTCTTTCGCTGCATCCCCTGTCCCCAGGCTGGCACTGGCTTTATCTGAGGTGAAGACTTCCACCTTCAGGAGCTGCCTGTCCAAGGTGCTTTGCAGTGGCTCATCCCCAGAGTCTCCTCCTGGATGGGGCAGGTCCTTCTCCTCAGCTGGCAGCAGCTCCCCTGGATCCTCTGGCTCTGTGGTGAGCGGGACCCATGCAATAGAGGTAGCAATTTCAGAGTCCCACTCTTCTTCTGGCGTGGTCTGACCATCCCCTTCCTCCTCCACTGGCACTGAAGGCAGAGTCATGTTGCCAGAGGAAAGTCTCTCCAAAGACTGGTCACCTTCCTCTTCCTCCTCCAGCTGCTCAGGAGACAGACAAGAGCTCCTGGCAAACCGAGCCGGCTCCTCAGAAAGCTCCAGCTCCAACAGGGATTCCCCATAAGCAGTTGAGGCTTCCACGGTCTCCGACTCAGCAATCAGGTTGGGAGAACATGACGGGGATGTGCTGGAGGTGCCAGAGGAAGCCCAGCTGCCCCCCTCGGCGGTGATGTAGGACCCCGATGGAGAGGTAGGTGGGGAGCACAGCCCTTCGTTGTCCATATCGCTCTGCTCCTCGCTCAGGTGGTCCTTGGCATAGGGGAGGTGCTTGAGGTGGGAGTAGACTGTTTTGATTGGCGTCGAAGGGGCTGTGAAGTACAGGTCCGGATCCAGGACTGGTTTGACCTGGGGGGGCTGCAAGGGTCCTGCCTCGGCCAGCTCATCAGGAGGGTCTTTGGCAGGTGTGGGACATGGGGAAGGCACATCGGCCATGGTTTCACCCTGAGAAAACAACTTCTCCTTTAGCGCCACGCTCGGCTCTTCAGGCTCCCAGGGCAGCAGACGAGGAGGCCGATAGAGACACACTTGCCTGTTGTCTCTGGGTTTGGGGCAGGGAGACTCCCCTGGTGTGGCCTGGGCAGAGAGTTTCCGAACAGCCTCAGAGCTGCTCTCTAGGATCCAGTTTTCCTCGTCACTCGACTCTTCTCCGGCATAGGCTGCGAGGCTTTCAGCGCCAGCTGCCTCTGATACGGGAGCCTTGTCGTCCAGCAGTGAGCTGTGCAGCTCCACCCCCGTGTCTGGCTTGTCATCGCTGCACTGGGTCTCCTCCCCCATCACAATCCTGGTGTCCAGCATGTCCACACTCAGCACTTCCTGGAGGCCTTTGGGAGGCGTTTCCAGCAGGACCTGGCTGCACTCGCTCAGGCCAGTGGGGGAGCTACCAACAGCTGTGTCGCAGCTGGCTCCTTCTGGCTGGGGCCTGTCCTCTTTCTTGGCCGGCAGGAAGGCCAGGGCTCCTGGGCTGCAGAGGGTGGGCTCCATGGCAGTGGGGCTTGTACAATTGGGGGCTGCTGTCAGGGAGACCTGCAGTGGAGTCAGGGCGGAGGGGGGTGAAGAGTCACCACTGGGGGTGGACGTGCTGGAGGCATTCTGAGAGCCATCTGGGGAGAGATCAGAAGGACACATTGAGTCTGGCACTTGCTCCAGGACTCCCCTACGCCACCCAATGCCACAGCAGGGCTAAGCCTGTGGAGCCAGCAAGGACTTGGAGCTCCAGCCTGGCCACCAGACCCCTTGGATGAAAGCATTACAACCCAGATTTGCTTTTCACTAGCCATGGGGGTCTGCGCTTCACTGTAGCCTTGGAGTGGCCAGTTGTGCTTTCTGGTTCCCATGTACAAGCTCCAGCCCTGGTTCCAGGCCAGGGAGGTGGGGAGACTGAAGTCTAGCAAGAGGACACCTCCTCCCACCCCAAAAGCCTGTCTCAAGTGCTGTTCTACTCTGAAGAGGGACTCTGTCAAGCTGGCCCCTTCTCACTCGAGATCCAGCCCCATTCATATCCAGTCACAGCCAATCCTGTTAACAAGACACGGATCTTGTTCTACTACCCTCTGCAGAACCTGCCTAGCTAAGGACCAGCAAGTCGACTTGGTTCTGTTCTCCCTTGTGCATGAGCATCATTCATCAAGTTCCAATCAGCTACCCTTGTGCAACCCCTGCCTTCAGCAGGGAGCAGGGCTTGACCTGCAGAACATTTGTGATGGTGCATAAGGGATGAATGTCAGCTGGATGGTTAGATCCCCAAGGGCTTGCAACCCTGGCAATTCAAAGAGCACCATCTCCCTCTGGTGCACTGGTCACCCATGATCTGGAACTCTAGAGTAAACAGTGCCATTTACAGAGTCACTTTTCAAAGTAAGGATAGTCACAAATGCTGAAGTACAACCCCATTCAGCCGAGTAGAGGGTACTTCCAGCTAGTGGAGGATGCTATTTCATTAATTTCCTTGCCATACAGACTACACAAATAATGCATGAGACTGACGTTTAGTGTTTCCTTAGGAAAAGTTCAGTCTGATTTCAGTTTTGTTAGTTCTAGTGTCTGATTTTAGCCAGGTTTCTGTTGATCAGAAGTCAGACTTGACTGTGGACCATTTCGACATAAGCATCTGCCCAGCGACCAAACCAAGCTGAAATATTGCTACTATTTAAAACGTCTGAGGTTTATGTGAACGCAAGACAGCATCTCTCAGCAGTGTGTGATAACGTAAGTGTAAGACAGTCAGATACACAAGTACCGGACAGGGAGTGCTTAATTTGATTGTTGGGCAAGCCATGCTTGGCAGACCCATACCAAAGAAACTAAGTCAATTGTGTGTTGCTGAAAGGAACCGACAGAGCCTTGGAGACCCAGATATTCTTTCGATGGACCGGGTTTCCCCAGCCATTTGATTAGCATATTGGGCAAATTATTCATTGTTTGCTGTGTTACTGCAAGTTTAGCCCTTTATGTTGTACATGGATTGATCCTAGTTTGTACAAGTCACTGGCAAACACTATACACATTTCAGAAAGCTGTTCCCTTCAGCACCTGCTCTTCATGGGTTGGTCACTGCCAGGGAGATAAACAAGGAACATGTCCTGAGCACCTCTGGGCAAATAGTCATTGTGAAACCTCAGGCTTGGATGTTTTCACCCCCATCCAGCCCCCAGCCAGGCTAGGGGAACAGATCAGGACCTGCAAGGAGCAGGACGGACTCCCTGCTTCTGTTCACTTCTTTACACAGCTCTAGTTTCTGCCCTGACTGGCACCAGAGGCTACCCCCATAGTTTAGGCCTAGGGAATCTGCGAACAAACCCCACCACTGCTGTCTCCAGCTCTGGCAGACTAGGAACAAAGCCGAGATCAGCAGCTTGTCTCACGCTGACAACGAAACAGCGATCGGGTGGGGAACAGCTTTCAGGCACTACAGCTAACCAGATGCCAAAGTAGCTGTTGGACGAATGGCTCTAGATCCCATTTGCAGTCCCCTGCCCCCTAAACTCCCCATCCCCTCAGATGTGCTTCCATTACATCCCCCCACCCAGGTTTGTGGTTAGAGATGGGCCGCTCCCTGGGCAAGGTAGGAAGCAGAGCAGAGAGAAAATTACCCACAAGTGTCCAGGGAGGCTAATGCAGTTGCCTTGTTTGACTGGAGAGCTGCAGCAATTGGCTACAAGAAAGCTCTCTAATGCTGGAGCACCAAGTGCTGTAGCAGTGAAACTTGCCAGCTCATTCTCTGTCTCCAGCAGTCACTTTACCCAGCCCAGGCGTGCAGCAGCAGTGTGAGGATGCCATGCATGACAGGACAGATGGGACCAGGACACAAAGGCTCCCTGATCCACCCAAAGCCATGCCTTCCTCAGGTGCGCAGTCATGCCAAGATAAACCAGTGTCCTGGCCAAGTCTGAACTCCTCAGAATTGCCTGGAGTCTTGGAGGAAGGCAGCAGACTGGTTTCAATCACACCCAAAGAGCAGATCCTGCCCTGGTGCCGGGACACTGACCGTACCAGCGCAGAAAACACAGACAATGCCACTTTCTGGAGTCAGAGCCCAGCTGCAGCACCCTAGACATTCTGCATTAAAATGCAGACTCACCTCCATGCCTGCTTGGCTGATATCTGGAAAAGAATCTCATGGGAGACAGCTGGGCCTGCAGCCAGAGCACACACAGTGTACGCTGCAGGGATTGCAGAGGGGCCATTTCTTTAACTCCATAGGCAGCTACCTTCCCAGGGGAAGAAGGGGGCAGGATGGACAGAAGCTGCTGTTGACCTGATCACTACACCTGAAGGGTCAATTGGATGGGGGCAAGGACAGGGGCGGCTCTAGATATTTTGCTGCCCCAAGCACAGCATCATGCTGCGGGGGGCCCTCTGCTGCTTGCCGGTCCCACGGCTCCAGTGGACCTCCCGCAGGCATGCCTGCAGAGGGTCCTCTGGTCCCGCAGCTTCAAGCCATCTCTGAGGTCGGGGAGAGGGAAGTGCAACTACCTGATGAGACAGTGTTACCCAATGACTGTTCTCAGTGGTACCTGAGGACAGAACAAGGAGTAATGGTCTCAAGTTACAGTGGGAGAGGTCTAGGTTGGATATTAGGAAAAACTATTTCACCAGGAGGGTGGTGAAGCACTGGAATGGGTTACCTAGGGAGGTGGAGGAATCTCCATCCTTAGAGGTTTTTAAGGTCAGGCTTGACAAAGCCCTGGCTGGGATGATTTAGTTGGGGGTTGGTCCTGCTTTGAGCAGGGGGTTGGACTAGATACCTCCTGAGGTCCCTTCCACCGCTGATATTTTATGAGGAGTAGCTTTGTAGGAGTGCCAGGGGAGTTAGGAAGCTCAGACAGGACTTGATTAATCCTCATCCTGTCAGCCATATGCAGCTCCATTTAGCTAAGGCAGAAGGATTAAGGTCTGAAGATAACCCTGGGGGGCTTGGAACCTGTGGTTCCAAGAATCCAAGGGTTTCCAACCTGGGTCCTGGCCTAATAATTCATCCCCCCTGATTACCAAGCACATTCAAGGAAGTGAAACAGACAGTTTGTAAGAAGGCAAAAGAAAGTTTATTCTGCCTTGAGGTTAAGGCCCAGGACACAGCAGACCTGTAGTCTGAGACCTTGGGCATGTTGGCCACTATGCCTCAGTTCACCCACCTCCACAAGGAGGACAATGCTTGCATGTCTCAGCTGTGCTGTGAGGCTGTAGCTGTGAAGTGAGCTCTTTGGATGGGCAGTACTACATTAGGAACAGGGGCCCTGGGGTTCTGAGGCCAGGACAGCTGCAGACTCATTGGATCTGCTCCTCCATTCACCTGTCTAGAGAGGGTACTTGGTGTTGGCAGAGATTCATGATATACCCTGACAGTCTGAGCTGGACTGACTGACTGCCCCAAGCACACAAAGCTGGGGGGTGGGGGTGGGGGGAAAGAGAGAGGAAGTGGACTGGCCCAGGCTCCATCCAAACCATGCTCTGGAAGTTAAATGAGAGGGAGGAAGGCAGCTCAGACAGTGGAAATTTCCCTAGTGGGGGAATGCCACAAGCCCACCTCTTTTTCAAATTCCACAACTATCGAGCTGCTGGGTGGATCAGAGATCAGAAGGTGAGACACACAATAAACCCAGCGATTACAAGGTAATTGGCAGGACCATGAAGTGCACACAGACTGCAGGAGCCACCTGCAGCTAAACCCACTGCCTCAATATTTGGAAGGTAGTAAGGTTAAATGAGCAGGAGAGGGAGATGCTGGGAGGGTCACTATTTAGACACAGCCCTTTTCATCCAGAAAGCACTTGCTATATTAATCAGACATCTTAGTTCACTGAGATGCAGCCACCTCTGGGGTGGAGTAAACACACTGATCCACCTCTAGCTTCCATTAAGGTAGGTGAGCCCCAGGAGCCTCAGGCTGGATTGCTACTCACAAGAGAGTCTGCTCAAGGTCTTCTGTCCAGCTTGCATCTCTTATTTGGTTCCCACCAGCGAGACAGACTAGTTCATCCAACAGTCTAATCCAGAGGTTCCTTTGCTTTACTCCAGCCAGTGCAGCGATATGCTGCTAAGTACCGCTCCCCTTCGCCCGGGCACAGCAGCATGGCCTCAGGCAAGAGAGGCGAGGCACTGGGGACTTCTAGCTACAGGCCTTCCCAGAGACACCTTGCGGGAAGGAGGCGGGGTCACTCTGAAGACCACCCCAACTGAAAGCTTTTACCCTTCACTCCTGGGAGCTATGAAGTGTCTCTTGTTCACATTCAGCCCATGGCACTGGAAAGGAAGGGACTTTGGGGGCCAGGTTTCCTATCTGGAGGATCTTTGGGAAAACCTCTGGTCAGGTCCACCTTAAAACCAGCTTGGTTGCCTTTATGTACATTTTAAAAGCCCTGTTAGTGATGGATAGCAATACAGAGGCCCACCTCTGAGATCAGAGCCCCCGTTGTGCCTGGCATATGTCCACTGAGGATCTTTGCCTCCAAAGCTGCTCTTCTGATTGACACACAAAGGATGATTCTCCCCCTCCTACCCCCCAGGTGGGGTCTGAGCACTGAGATTCAGTAGCCTGCTCAGGAAAGCTGTGGCAGGGCTGAGAACAGAACCCTGATCCAATTGTGAGGGGAAGCTACTTCCAGGCACTGCAGCCCTGAACAGTGAGCGGCTTTGCAGCCCCAGAGCCCCCAGCCAAGCGAGCAACGCCATTGGCGGTGTCGGTCCTGTAGCACAGACTCTGCTTAGGACAGGAGGGCGGTTCTCGTCCCAGTGGGATGATGGGAGAGTTTGGTTTGACACTAGTGCCCAGTGTTAGTTACACAGGACCTTTGTCAGGCTCTACTGGCAGATGTCCAGTAATGTAACTGTCGGGTACTTACATGTTGGAAGGCTAGAAGCTGCCCAGGGAACCTGCCCTCCTGCCCCTACCCTGTTGTCCTGTAATAGTGTAGTTATTACCCAGATTTTGCTGCTTACATTCAACTGCTCTCCAATGCAAGGTGAGGTGCATCTATCAGGGAGGAGAGGACAGACCATTGATTTTCTCCACCACCATTCCCTACACTCTCCGGGAGGGCAATACCAAGCTATGAAATCCTGCATAACTCGGCATTTCCCTCCAGGGAGCATGCAAAGGGAGTTTGGATCTACACCCAAAGCGGCTCCAACCAGACTCCCTGAATTCAGGCCAACCACTGACGGGAGCAGCTGCTGGAACTTCCCCTGCCATGTTTGGCTTTGCACTACTGCAGTGTTACTCTGACTCCAGCTCCATTTTGCTCAGCAGGGCTTGATGTCTGCTCTAGATTCCTGAGCGGGATGTGGTGCTGTGGGAGCCTCCCCAGAGAACCTGCACTGACCTTGGGAGTGTTATCAGCATTACAGGAAAACTTCTACACCAGAGACAAATGATCATTTCAGTCTTTGCTATGGAGACCACGCCCTGACTTAAAAGGATGCTCAGCATTTTTCCCCCCCCAAATGGATTTAAAAAGCTTGCAATAGAGTGCCTCTAAGGAGGTTTCCTGTTCCCCTCCTGAGATACCAAGGTCTTTTCAGAGGAGTCCAGGAGCAGCACCCCGCTCACAAGACAAGTGCAACAGACTAGAGATGACTCTGGACCCCAGCAAGGCAGAGCACTCAAATGCACCAAGGAGATGGGGAAAAGCCAGCTGGGTTTTGCCAGCTTCCCACCTCTAGTGAGCTCAGACGTTACCTGAGCATCAAGCAAGTGCTGTGTTCAGCTGGTGTCTCCAAGGAGCTCCCATTACCAGATAAGAGACACTTGCCAGGATCAGGAGCTGCATGGAAGGTAGGGCAGGAGGCAGCCAAAGTGACACTGACCCTGTTAGAGGAAACAGCAAATCACCCCGCTCTCCAGAACCTCTCCAGAGCCTTTTGCAAGGAGTGACCAGTTTGAACTGGTGTAGTGGCCTCTGGCAGGAAGGAATGGTCTTCCAGCAAGATAGTTATCTTGCCACCAACTGGCTGCAGCTAATTAGAGCCAGCTCCTGCTGTCAGGCCTTTGGTCATTGATTTCATCTAACAGGAGTACTTGTGGCACCTGAGAGACTGACAAATTTAAGCTTATGCTCAAATAAATTTGTTAGTCTCTAAGGTGCCACAAGTACCCCTGTTCTTTGTGAATACAGACCAACACGGCTGCGACTCTGAAACCTGATTTAATCTAAAGTACTTCTCTGCCTGCTCTCCTCTTGCCCCCATTCCTGTAACAAAGCACCTTACAGTCCAATGTATTTATCCTCACAACTCTTTGCGAGTTAGGGCAAGGCTGTTCTCATTGCACAGATGGGAAACTGAGGCACAGACTAAGGGACTTGCCCAAAGTCACACAGGAGCCTATGGCAGAGCAGGCTTCAGATCCCTGCTCTAAGTCCTAGGCTAGGGCCCTGACTACTGTTGATCACTGGCTTCAGGCTCCTGGGGCAGGAGGAGAACAGATTTACTTGGGAGCCTTTGAGAAGCCAGGTTGGATTCTTTCACCTGAGCCACTTCTGCAGCTAAACAGCATGTCCTGCTGCCTGGGATCTCCCCCCAGAGCCCCACAGTGATTCAGCCATGGCCAAAAGGCTACAGCAGGGGCAAGAAACCCAGTCCAGGCACACACCAGTCCCTCACAGGCACTACACCTGGCACACTTCTAGGGCTTGCTGGTCTCCAAGCACACCCACGGGGTCAGGCCTCATGCCCTTCCTTCTCCTCGGGTGGCAAGCTGCAATTCTACCATGTGGAACAGGCCCAGGGGTCCAGCCCCCTCTAGTGATCTCACTGCCCAGGGGACTTGCCTGCGTTCTGGTGCCAACACTTCGCTTGTGGGAGCCTGACCAGCCACAGCGACCAGCCGCCTTCTGGAACCAGACTGGCTGTTCCCACAGGAGAACAAAACCCAAGAGAAAGTGGATTTTAAGGCAGCTGAAGAAACTTGTGTTTAGATCAGAGCTGGGCAAACAGCCCGTGAGCCACATCGGGCCTGTGGGATCATCCTGCCCAGCCCCTGAGCTCCTGGCCCAGGAGGTTCTACCCCGGCCCCTCCCCTGCTGTGCCCCCTCCCCCTGCAGCCTCAGGTCGCTCGCTCTGGCACAGTGCTCTGGGCAGTGGGGCTGGAGCTGCAGAGCCAGCCTGACCCGATCTCTGCTCTATGTGATGGCAGCGTGGCCCAGCTCCAGCCGCCAGTGCTCCAGGCAGGAGAGTTCAGGGTGGTGGTCAGGGGCGGGGGTGTGGATAGTGGTTAGGGGGTTTAATGGGGGCAGGGATTTCAGGGGCAGTCAGGAATCAGAGGAGGGGTCAGATGGGACAGCAGGGGTCCAGGGGCCATCAGGGGACAGGGAGAAGGGGTGGCTGGATGGGGCAGGAGTCCTGGGGGGCCAGATAGGAGGTGGGGGCCAGGCCATGACCCCCTCCCCTCACCAGCCCTCCATACAATTTACAAAACCCAATGCAGCCCTCAGCCCAAAACGTTTGCCTGCCCCGGTTTAGCCTAACCCTAAATTCCCATCCCTGCTGGTAGCAGAGGCAGGTCGAGCCTCTGCAGACCATCCCTCCAACCAGGTACCTGGAAAGGGGCATGTGCGTCACTCTGGTTTCCTGGAACTGCTTCCCAACTGCCCCCATGAAGCTGCTTTGCTCTTTTTGATTGGGAGTTGCCAGGTCTTGTCCCATCCAGCACTGTCTCAACTCCAGTGAGTGAGGTGTGGGACATCCTGAGCCCTTGTTCCCCTTCCTGTTCGGTTCTCATGAGAACCCCTTATTCCAGCAGCACCATCCCCAGTAACCAGGTCAATATACAGCATCTGCAAGTTACTGCAGAGCAGCTCCGCATCCCGCCCAAGCAACTGGGGAGATGCAGTGAGAACTTTGCAGTGACTTGCAGAAGTTTAGCACTGTAACAAGCTGATAGTCATATTCCCCTCCCCCCTCACTGCCAGCAACTAGTGTGTGTCATGAGTCAGATCTTAGTCTTTTCAGCATCCCTGTAGACTGGAGGAGCTGGTGCTAGCTCAGAGATGGTTTTTAGGACAGTTTGCAGTGCTGATGCTTGCCCCATCCAGCACCATCTCTTGTCTATTTAGATCACACAAATCACCAGTTTCTACTGGACTAATGGCCCTTCTAGTTAGTATCTCATCTCTGGCAGGACTCAACACTAGATGCTCCAAAAAGGCACAAGAAACAGCATAAGGGACTATTGTGGAATACACAGGAGTTTTCCTAACCCCACCCTCACCAGTCAGTCACTGTGTTATGCCCCATAAGGCTGTAACCTCACTCCCCGAGTGGTCCATCCCCAGGTAAATGTCTAGTCTCTTGAGACTAAGCTTCAGCTGTAAGCCTGTCAGGGCAGGGCCAGCCCATCTCACCTGTCTAGACTCCAAGACAGACTGGATCTCTACACATTTAGAGAATACTCCCACACCCCACCCCAAGAACACTTCACCTCCGAAGGAAATCAGCTGCACAACAACAGGCTAGGCAGTAATACTGCTTCAAAAGGATCTAGGGACAGCGGATCACAAATGGAATAAGTCAGTGCGGAATATTAATTTTTTGCAACTGCATCACAATGCGTTCACAGGCGTGTCTTAGGCAAGACTCAGGAGGTAGTTGGTCCAAGCTACTCTGCAGTGGCAAGTCCTCAGCTGGTGTAGGGTGAGAGAGAGACAAATTGGAGAGACTCCAGAAGAGAGCAACAAAACGATGGAAAACCTTACCTAAGCTTTCTAGGAGGAAAGCTTAAAACAAATGGGCCCGTTTGCTCTTGGGAAAAAAAGATGACTGAGCAGGGGGGACTGGGTAACAGTCTGCAAATATATTAAGGGACTGTTATAAAGGACAGTGACCAATTGTTCTCCAGATCTAGATAATCCCTAGTCCTGCCATGAGTGCAGGGGACTAGACCTCTCCCAGTCCCTGCCAGGCCTATAATTCTATGTCCACTGGAAGTTAGACAAGGAGTAATGGGCTTAATCTGCAGAAAGGGAGATTTAGGTCAGGTATCAGGAAAAAAATTAACTCTCAGGGTAGTTAAACTCTGGAGCAGGCTTCCAAGGGAGGATGTGAAATCCCCGTCACTGGAGGTTGTTAAGAACAGGTCAGACTAACACCTATCAGGGGTGGTCAAGGTTTATCTGGTCCTGCCCCAGCACAGGGGGCTTTCTAGTTTATATTTTTAGAAGGAAAAATCCCCAAAGCACTTCACAGAGTTACAGATAGAACCACCTCCACCCCTGGCATGCAGCCACATCTGGGGAGGAGCACAGCAATCACTCTCTTGATCATTTGGAGAGTCAGTGACAAGTGCCTTACTCAGCTGAAGCCCCAGACAGAATCAAGCTGGACAATTATTGCACAGTCTGCCCAAGACACTGGGGAGAAACCCCATTGTGTGAAGTACCACAAGCTGTCAGGTCTGACATCAGTCACTACCACAGGCTCACACAGCAGCTCTGACCTGACCCAGAGGGGGAAGGCAACCTACTGAGTCATTAGCGTCACTCCCTGCAGAGTCTGCATTCAGGATTCCCCCCCAAATGCCAACCCCCACAGCTGACCCTACAGCCACAAGCTAGAGGCTGGCTGAGGAGCTGCCAGTCACTCTGAGCAACACCCCTAGCTCAGCTGAGCACAGCCTGATTGTCCAGCTCCCAGCACTGCCCTGGGGTGGCAGAACCAGGGCATCACCCCATTAGCACCTGCAACAAGAACAGGGCTGGGAAAGAGCATTGGAAGCCTCCAGAGCCCACAGCACAGGGGGAGCAAAGAGACCACTAGGTAGGCATCCCCCACCCCAAGCCCTACAATGCAGGGCCCACTGCCAGGTTCCTATAGGGCAAGGCCAGCCCCCATAGCCAGCAAGACTCCTAGAGAGTCAGGGAGCAACACATTTTCACTGAGTAAGAGCTGGGCCCAGCAACTCATTCCAGAGCCCATTCAACAGCCAGCAATTGTGGTTTGTCTGCCCAGCTGACCCCCAGCCCTATGGGTGAGAAAGGCAAGACAGCCTAGCCCAGTAACTGAGACCAGCCAGCTCCCACACATGCCTCCCCCCAGTGCTGTGGAGTTACCTGTAACAGGCTGCAGCTGATTCTCTCCTGAATACATTGGGGAGTCAAGCCCAATGCCCCTGGATCTCAGAGAGCCTTTGTCTTCATCAGGCTGGAGGAAAGGAGCCCCCTCCAGCCAGAGCAGTAAAGTCACTCTCCTTCTAACAAGAAGGATAAGGCCCAGTACTCCCTTTAGCTCTCTAAGTCAATAGCCACTAAGAGGAGTCTATAATCCCCTAGAAACCTACCCACCCAGCCAGGACACTGGCTTTTATCAGGTAGGAGAAGGGGCGGAGCCTGAGCACTGCACAGACTTCTGGGAGGCAGGGGCGTGGTTTAGAAATCCTGCCTTATATAAACCACATTGGTAGCTTTCCTGCAGCCTGTAGGTCCTTTCAGGCCTGGCTATGCCTGCTAGGCTAGTTCTGGGGGGTGTAGCCACAGCTCACTGTTGAGCACTAAGGGGAAAAAGAGGCAGGCTGCATGGGCACAGTGCGATGGATGGAGGTGGCTAGTGGGTTTGGTGAGAGTCACCTCACTCAGGGTAGCTGGGCACTGGGACAGGGGTCGAAGGGAGTGAGGATGTTGAGTACTGAGGGGAGCAGGTAGCTGTCTTTTTCCCCAGGAGTTGAGTCCTTGCTGTATTTCCTTCATGCCCTGCAGCCCCAGCACATGTTTTCTGGTCAGGGTTGTTCCAGAGACGTGCTCTGAGGAAGGAGAGCTGGGTTCCAGACCCCTGCAAAGGGTGATGGTGCTCCTCTAGCTCGGCTTCCACAGGCAGTCTGAGCTGCGTGAGGGTGGGGCTGTTGGAGCCCTGTCAGTGTTCCCACACTCAGCAAGCTTGGGCTGGGGGATGGGCCACCAGGCAGGAACATCTGAGAATTGCTTTATAGCTCTCCTCTCTCTGAGGCTGCACTAGCCCAGCGCAGGGTGGTGCTATGGCTACCTGGTGTTTTTTGGGGTGGGAGGTGTCTTGAAATAAGGTTCTGACCACCTGTGGCATTGCAAATCCCATGAGACTCCTTGTAAGCATTGCTTCAGTGTCTTGCTTAAACTTAATTTAGGTAATTCCATTCTCCCTTGTAAAGTCCCCCCTGCCCCATTCCATCATGTGGGCTGTTAGACAGCTGCCCTGTTCCACCCCAGAAGTGGCTGCAGTTCAGTGGTGACTGGGCTAATCTTTCGCTTTATAAAATCAATGAACAGTGAGGCTCTACCTGCATAGATAGATATGGCTGTGAGGCTCAATTAAGCCTTATTTCTGGGGCCTGTATAACGGATAAAGGGCTCTGAGATCCCTGAATCATTCAAGGTGCCATAGAAAAGCTAAGTCACACGGGTCACTTCCATAGAGTATTACGCTGCTTGGGGCTTGGAATGTGGTGACTCTTGCACTGCATCCTGGGAAGAGGCGTGTCAGGCCCAAACCCCTGTCGCTGCAGGGGGAGTGCAGCCCCATGGGAACAGCCAGAGATCTAGCCTGGCAAGGAAGAATTTGTGCTGCCTCATTGCCAAGACTGGCTCTTAAAGAGGCAGGCATTGCCTGCAGCACTTGGGAGAGGGGGTACAGGTGTCCCCTGCAAACCAGAGCGAACGGACAGCTCTGGAACTGGCTCTGACATGTAGGTTTCCCTGGGTTGCCGTGGTGAGTCTCTCTTGTTCACACAGCAATGCTCCCCAATGCCCACAGGGGTGCCTGCTATTAACCACCCTGCTCAGGTTTTAGGAGCCATGCACTAGTAATGCAGCCAGCGCAGCGATTATGGCTCAGATTCACCCCTGCTGTAACTCTGCTCAAGGGCAATTGTGTCTAGGAGCCAAAGTCAGTGGTGGTGCACGTGAGACAGAAAATGGATGTAAGCAGCAAAGGGACCCGTCTGGGATAGGATGGGTTTGCAAAAGGATCGCGGCTCATGCCAACGGGCTTAGCCCGGAGCCTGCCCCTGCTTACCTCAGGCTGGAATTTGGCCCATTGCTGCATGAGCTTCCAGCTAAGTTGCTGCCCACGTCCCCAAGCCAGGGCCGGCCCCAGCGCGCCAAGCACATGCTTGGGGTGGCACGCCGCGGGGGGCGCTCTGCCAGTTGCCGGGAGGGCGGCAGGCGGCTCTGGTGGACCTCCCACAGGCATGCCTGGGGAGGGTCTGCTGGTCCCGCAGCTCCGGTGGAGTATCCACAGGCACGTCTGCCGGAGGTCCACCGGAGCTGTGGGACCAGCAAGCGGTAGAGCGCTCCCCGCGGTGTGCCACCATGCTTGGGGCGGTGAAATGCTAGAGTCGGCCCTGCCCCAAGCTGTTTGTCGGTGCAACAGGCTGAGTGGAAGGATCAGTGAATCTATATGCCTAGCCTCAAACCAGGCAAACAGGAGAAATGGCTCCTTTCCAACCAGCATCAGCCACCTGGTTCGCTGAGGATTTTAACCTACAGCTGGGCCCAGTCCTGACCTCCCATGTTCTGGCAAGACTGGCCCCAGCTCAAGGCTTTGCTTAAATTCTGGGTTATCTGATGCAAGTGAGAGCAGAATGAAGCTGTAACACCTTAGCTAGTGACCTGGCTCTGTAGCTTGGGAAATCCTATGGAGACACCCCTCACCTGCCTTTATCCCTGTTAGTTTTGTGCAGTCAGGGAAAGTTTTGTGTGTCTTTCCAGCCAGTGTCTGGGCTGATGTGTTTATGTCAACCTTAACTGCCACAAGGGGCAGGTTTTCCTCTCTACCATACCAGTGCCGCAGAGTTTACAAAGGGGACTAGTTAGAGGGCATCCTGCCAATTTATATTCTCTGTTCCATCTCGGGTAACTACATTCTGCCTCCATAAATTCCCCTGTGGTTTTTATTGGCTCAGTTATTCTGACCTAAATTATAGTAGGACATGGCTGTGTTTTGTCATTCAGCTACCGCCTTCCTCATCAGTAGATCTCAAAGCGCTTTACAAAGGAAGTCAGTGTCAGTACCCCCATTATCCAGATGGGGAAACTGAGGTGCAGGGAGGGGACATGACCTGTCCAAGGTCACCCTGTAATGGGTCTTGGGAGCATGGCACATTTCAGAAAGCAAACTCGTGTTCTGCCTAGATTAGTTAGTTCAGCGATAGGCACGGTACAATCTGCTGGGGCTCACTTTGGATCAGCACTTTATGTAACGTACATTGCCAGGCAAAACACGGAGGCCGGGCTGAAGGCAGTAAATATATTGCCATGACTTACAGGGAAAATGTCATTTAAAGAAACACAAGTGGAAAGCTGGCCCATTCCAAGTAAGATGAATGCAGGGCTAAGGTACCCAAATCAACTTAACTGTGTCCTCGTATCCCTGGCATCCTCCACGAGACAGAGAGCTGTGCCTAGGACAAGCATGGCGGCTAGCTGACAGCCACAGCACTGGTCCGTACCTGGGCTGCTAAGGATTTCTTAGACTCTGTTGCTATGGCATTGCACCTGATGATGCAACATTTCAAACCACCTGGCCTCTGGTTTCCACAGCAGCGTGTACGCAGCCTGAGCCATGGGGTGTGGGAGGCTTAAGAGGCCTTCAGCACTGCAAGCCTGGTTGCGGTGGAAGGGGAAGGGTTAAAATGGCTGCAGGCTTTCCAGCCCAGGGATAAATACTAGGAAGCTGGCAGGGGGGATGGCTAGGCCTTGGCTTTGCATTTCCATAAGAGCTTCCATCCACAGATCTCATCATAACAACCATCACCAGAGAATCGGAGCAGGTGACACGTTAGTCAGCTCAGCCTCTCGAATGCCAGTGAGGTCGGCCAGTATCATTAGCCCCATTTTCAGATGGCGAAACTGAGGCATAGAGGGGGAGTGAGTTGCCCAAGGTCACCTAGGGAGTAGTGGCAGAGTCAGGAATGGATTCCAAAGCTCTAGATTCTGAGTCCTATTCTGTAACCACAAAACCTTGCTTCCTCTCACACAAAAGCGGGGTCCTGCCAGCCGCCTGCCTGGGGCCGTGCACCGGCTCCATCAGGTAATGGTAGTGTCACCTCCCTGAACCTCACCTAACCCCACTGTAGCTAGATCCTGTCACAGCCCTGCTGCCCTTCATCAGGGGTCAGAATGAAATGCTGACGTGCTACAGCAGTTCAAGCTATTAAGGGCAGTAAGTGACAGAGGTGGGGTTAGCGAGTGGGGATTGGGATTGCTAGCTCCCGGTCCCATGCTCGTTTCTCTAGGCCAGGTAGCGAGCAGCCAAACACCACCTCCTCTCCTGGCCCTACAGGGCCGAGTCGGGGCTCTCCTCTCCTCCCTCCTACAGCCTGGGGTGGGGGGGTCACCTTGACTCTGCCGTTAGCTAAGTCCTGAGCGAGGATGACTCCAGCCTGGAGTCTGTCACATGATCCCAGCTGTGAAGGTCAATGCCAGAGCTGCACCTGCTGCCGTCTTCCTGTCTGCCAAGCCATGGCTGCCCACTCCGACACTCTATACCATGCCCAGGAACTGGGGAATGAGCAGGAGCAGATCTAGGCCAGAGATGGCTGGGCTGCAGCCAGGCACTGGGGCCTGATGATCGTGAGCCTGTTTCTGGGAGCAGCAGGGAAAGGGGTGCTGGGAAATGTGGGGTCTTCTCAGACAGGAGGGCTCTCCCAGCTGCTGGGGGTGAGACAATCAGGGCAGCAGACCCTAGATCTGCTCTAGAAATTATTTGGGGCTAGTTCTTTGGCCTGGGCTATGCAGGAGGTCAGAGCAGATGGGTCCCTTCTAGCCTCGGAATCTAGAAAACTCTGGGGTCAGAGGCACAGAACGGGAGGTTGTCTTAGGGCCCAACAGCCACGGATGGTTTGGGGGGCAGGGTTATGAAGTAAGGGGGCCCCTCTGGAGAACACAAGCTGGCTGGGCTGGCAGGTGGGCTTGCCACCATTCCCTGGGGTCCCAGAATGTGGAAACCAGTCGATCCTGCCTTTCTCTTCCCACAAGACACTAGCTAGAGAAATGGGACCAAACAGGTCAGGTGAAAGAAAGGTGGGGCTGGTGCAGTGGCAGAGGAATAACCGTACTCCCAGCTCGCGCCACCCTGATTATTCGTATTGCCAGCTCCCAAAGCGCTTTACAAAGGAGGGCGGTGTCATGCTCTCCATTCAGCAGATGGGTAAACTGAGGCAGGGAATGGGGAAGTGACCTGCCCGGGGTCACCCAAGTCATTAGTGGCAGAACTAAGGCTCGAGCTCATGTCGTAGTCTAGTGCACTACCCACTGCGCCACGTTTAAAACGTGCAGTGAACTAGCTAATGCCCCCCGCTCCCATCTGAGAGAAGACCATCTCTAGGGCTGAGCTGACCCATGCCTCGCCACTGGGCCCGCCTTCTATGAGCCACTCAAGGCAGCGTCCTGCCCTGGGGACCATCTGCCGTCAATTTAAGCAATTAGGTCTCAACTAAATCTGGCCTGGCTGTCAGTGTTTTCCCCACAGTGGCGTTAGCGTGATCGAGCGTGGAGCAGCCACTCGAAGAGCTCACAGCAGCCTGCCCGGCACGGAGCAGGGAGAGGCTGGGATGGGTACATAAGGTGTACAGCACCGTGCACATTGCAGGAGCATGCTCTGAGCATGGCTGCAGGAGTGCAATGCCCAGTGATGCCCTCTCCTCGCACTAGTAACCACGGTTCCATGTCCTTGGGAATCCTCCAGGCCAGCAGTTTGCTTTCTGCCCAAGGAAGGAGTCAGTAAATTAGCCCCCTCCGTGGCCAGATGCTCACCTGCTCTCAGGGCCTCTGTTTCCCCCCATCTGCTCAGGGAGGAGGTGGATAATCCAAAGCAGGCCGAGCAGGAGGATTAATTAGCTAATGTTCCCAAAGCGCTTGGGAGATGTTACATGCTAATTATTATTATCGAGGGTGGGCTGCTGGGTTCGCTTCCCCGGGGGTGGCTCAGGGGGTTGTTCCCCAGCCATGTGGGGACTTGGGGTGTCACTTTCTGCCCACACCTCAGGCAGGGAGCGCAAACCCTCTCTTCTGTCTGGACCCTGTGTTTCGCTGGCCAGTAAAACAGCCTCTCTCAGGTCTGCTGCAGAGGAAAACAGGCTGCTAAGAGGATTAGGTTATGGTGCCCTCAAGCCAAGCTGCAAAGCCATATGGGCGCTGCCAGGTTGAAGGGCACCTGATCCTGACTATGGACTACGAAGTTCACCCCCGACTGCCTCTGTCGTTCCTGTCTTGAGGTGAGTGTCAGAAAAAGGCTGGATGGGCCAAGGCGGCTAATTAGCCTCTGGGCCCCATGACAGCAGCTGGTCCTCGGGGGGGCTGAGGACATGCAGCCTGGCTGGGGCTGCAGGATGAGGGCCAGGGGAAGGGGAGATGTTAGGGCTGATGGGGCACCTTAGCTTGTAGCGTTAGGTCTATTACATGCGAGCCTACGCATGCACCTGAGGTCAAGGCCCCATGGTGCTGGGCACAAATACGTAGTGAGAGAGAGGCCCTGGCCCGCCAAGCCTACAGCCTCCCTGGACAACAATTGAGGGAAAGTAGGCTCAGTAGCTCCAACGTATGGCTGGAGAACGGAGGCCCAGCCCAATGAAGTGACTTGCCAAGTGGCAGAAGGAAGAACTAGACGCTAGATCTGCTGGATCCCAGTCAAGTGCCTTAACCACGGACGACTCCACCTGGGTGGGTTTCTTTCCAGGCTGCTCCAACCTCCTGGAGTGCCCAGGTGTGGGGCTGTTTGCCATTCAATAACCCCACGGCCCTGTAAGGTTCATGAACCCTTAAATTATTCTCTTCTCTCAGCCTGAATGGCAGCTTTGCAAAGCTGTGGCCTGGGGACTGTTCTTTCAGGGCGGCTTGGCAAGCCACAGCGGCCCAAAGCCCACAGCCAGCAAGCATGAAAGGTTGTGCCCCACGCAGCAGTGGGTTTCAGCGGCTCAGAACCATGCTGTGCGCAACAGTGTTTAGGACAGGAAGTGAAGAGGAATATTGTAGCCAGCTGAACCAGCCGCAGGAGGTTAGGGAAGCAGGATGTAAAGACCCGCTGGATTCACCCTCACTTGTGTACGTTTCACTGCGGAATGGATTGTGCTCACAGCGGGACGCGGGCTCTTAGTTTTCAATCTCAGCAGCACAGCGCCCCACTCCACGGGGCTGGGACAGTGGCTCAGGACTGACTTAGAGGGCAGAGCATTCCCCCTGCCGCCCCCAAACAGCCAGCCCCACTTTCTGCAGCAGCTTTGTCCCCCTCTAGCTAGGCCCCGTGCTGCTTGGAGTGGGCGGGCTGAGACGGAGGCAGCTCCAGGCAGGTTGTCTCCGATCCAGGATGGGTAGCTCTGTACATCTCACAGCCACCACGCAAGGCAGCTGGTCGGGAGGAGACTCACCAGGGTGGGGTGAGGTGAGTGGGTGCAAGGGGCCAAGTCTGAAAACAGAGGGGGCATCAGCAGAGCTATGTGGAGAAACTTTCCCACCCAAATTCTTACCTGCTCCAGGCCCCTAAAGCAAAAGCAGGTGGAGAGCTGAGCTGGCTTACGTTGCTGCCTGCTGCGAGCAAGCGGAGCAACCAGACCCCTTTGTAGCCAGCTAGCTCGGTGGGCAGCTAGCTCTGAGCCCTGCTAACCTAGCAGGATTCCCTACTCCAAGCCAGCTGGCCACTGGGTCACACCATGCTCACCCCATCAGCATGGCCATTCCTTTCCACTGCCGACATGACCCCTGGGCAGATCGGGAGAGACAGGGCCAGGAGCGGTGGCAGCACCCTAAAAGTGTGGGGGGGCACAGGCACCTGAACTGTGGTCTCACCCCCCTGCATTGCCCCTCCCCCATGAGGCACCGCCCCAGTACACCCCTTCCCCTCAAGCCCTCGACCTTGCACCACCCCTTCCCCCAAGATCCCATTCCTGTGCCGCCTCTCTCCCCTCTCCTTTCTCTCCACTTGCTCCTCTCTGCCCCCTCCCTTCCTCCCTCCCTCATGCTTATGGCCGGTAAATAGCAGGGGGCCTAGCCTTCCCACTTTTAAAAGTGATGGGGCCATGGCCTTCCCCCTCTCCCCCCGTTCCAGCACCCCAGAAAGAGCTCATCACACACCACGCGGTGTCTGTTGGGAACCAGTTCCAATGGAGAACTAAACTCCAAATGATTCTGCTAAACAGAACTCCCCCAGCCCACATTGTAACTTACAGCCTGACTACCCCTTCAGCGAGGTTAATGCCTGTCTCAGCCTCCGAGACTCCAGCTGAGGTCAGGACCCCTTGGTGCACCCAGCGAGAGACAGCCCCTGCTCCAAAGGGCTGGCCAGGACAGATGCAGGCTTATCAGGGAGAGGGAACTGAGGCACAAAGTGACCCACCCGCAGTGACGCAGCCTGGATGTGACCCCCAGCTGCCTGTGTCCCAGCCTGGTGCCTGGCCTGCCTTTGGACCTGTCAGCCTGCTGTTAGAGGGCTCACACCCTAGTCTGTCTGCAGCTGCTTATCTCATGAGTTGGTCTGCGGGTCAAATCCCCCTCTGGTGTAACTGCAACCTTCGGTGGTGTAAAAGCTGGAGGAGCCTGGCCTTACTCCCATTCGCCATCCCTGAGGGCCCCTGTGCAGCTATAATCTGGGTACCAACAGCACATCTCCTTGCTCCCTTTCCCTAGGGTGCGAGGGCTCTGTGGGAACAGTTGCCTGGACTTTAGTAACCAAGGGCCAGCAGCAGGGATGGAGGGCATGGGCAGCCTTGTCAGGTTCACCGCTGTACTCAGCTTTTGAGGGGGCATGAACCCTGCAGACACTGGGGTAGCCTGGCAGAGGGGCTGCTGTGGGGGGCTTGCCACCCCTGTCCTCCAGCCCAATGCAGGAGTTAATGCTACTTGGAACTTTACTGACCCCACCGAATGCCGTGTCCCCGGCTGGGTCGCTGGGGATCGGACCTGGGGCCTCTGGATCTTGATGAGTGAGCTGCTGGTTCCTGATCTCGAGGGCCCATCTTCTGTCTGTGAACCAGCCACCAGCAGAGGATGGAGCTCCTCATGGAGTGAGTGGGGTGTACCGCTGTGCACTGCACTTATCAGCTTGCATAGCCAAAGCCTGGCTGGTGGGAGGGGAGTGTGCCCCGGAGAGCCTGGTCCTAGACTCTGGGCTCACCCACAAACTCAGCCCCTCTGCTGTGCTGGGAGAGGCTTCCAGGGAACCAGGGCGACTTGCTTGGAAGGTGCGGCTCCTGCCTGTGCTTCCCACCCAGTTCCTGCCAGGTTCGGGCCCCCTTCACTCGAGTTGATGGGGGGAACAACCAAGCCCATCCCAGACTGCACCCTGCAGAATCAGACCCAGCTGGGCTCCGCGCTGGCTCGTTACTACCCATCTCTCTCCTCTGGGCCGCTCGCCATTTTCCTGTGCCAGGGCATAGATCCAGTGCCCTCCTTCCACACTCCATGGCCCTCTCCCCAGCCTCCATCCTGCTCCCCACATTCCCCGATGCCCGCTCTGTCTCCCTTCTCCTCCCCGCATTGCCCTGCCCTTCAGCTGCCCTCCCTACGGCTCCCACCCTTTCTTCAGTGCCCCCATCTCCCTCGAGCAGTTCATGCACCTCCACATTGCTCTGGCCCCTCACTGCCGCCTGCCTGTCACACCAGGCCATGGGTGGTGGCCATCTCCACTGAGAACACCTTGGCTTCCCGCCCACTGAGGACAATGGGAGACAGGAGCCATCTTTTCCTGGGGGGAGGGGGAAGGGAAAGAATGGTGGCCATCTTGGCTGAGGGCGACATGTTGCTTCAGTCCTTTTGGGAACAGTGGGAAATGGAGACCATTTTTAATAAGGGCAAAAACTTGATGGGGAATGGCCTCAACTTGGCTTTACATTGGGAACAGCTTTAGAAAAACATCCCTATTTGCCTGAGCCCTTGTGATACCCGCAAACCGGCCCCTTTGCTGGCAGAGAGGCCACGGACTGGCTGGGCCATGGAGACTGAACCCCACTGTCCTTGGAGATGGTCCCCTGGATTGAGACACCTTGACCGGGGGCGGTGTGTCGGGGGAGCGAGCCCGGCTGCTGTCTGTGCTGCCCCAGCACTGTGGCTAACGAGGGAGCTCCAGGACGGGCAGCCTGGCACCTCCACCCGCCCTGAATTCACCCCCAGGGATGTGAGTGAAAAAGGGAGGGTATCCCGACAAGAGGACCCCACCCCTCTTCAAGCTGTCCCCAGATGCAAAGTGAAAAGGCTGGAGCGGAACCGAAGAAGAGCTGCTCCTTCAGCCTTTTCCCATCTCCTGCCCGCTCGCGGGGGAAGACGCAGTGAAACCCCGATGTGGACCAGCCAGTCAGGACACCGCTGCATTGGCCGAGCTGCGTGGGAAGCCAGGGTAGGTTCGTTACTGAGCCGAGCTCTCTGGAAGATGCCGAGGCGAGATTTCCAATGCCTGGCTCCCAGGCTAAGGTACAAGAATTCCACAGTAAGCTATCGGGGCGCTTTGGGGAGGGCTGAGGAGATTTTCTCCCCCTCCCCTCAGCACTTCCCCTGCCCTTCCTGCCTGCGGTGAAAAGCAGCCTCTGCCTAATGGATGCGCCTAGCTCTGAGCAGAACTGGAGCACTCTCCTTCTCCTGCACAGCCGTTCCCCTGTTCCATAGGCACTGCCAGGCCTGCTCGGGATCCTCTCCCCGGTGCTGGCAGCCAGTAGCAATGGGCCTGCGCTGCAAAGTGGGGACCAGCTCAGAATTCCCGCAAGGGGAGTCAGATCCAGAGGCCTGCTTTGTGCCATCACTAGCACCATACGGGGCGTAAATGCGGATTCGCCCAGCGCGAGGCTGGGCGGAAAGGGACTCCCTCCCAGGAGAGGGCGCAGGAGACTCAAATCCTGGGAGAATGCACTCATGCCTTCGTCCCTGTGGATGAGAGAGAGGTGTGCCCGCTGGGTGTGATCGTACCAGTGCCCTCTCTTTTAGCTGAGAGGCAGGCTCTCGAGCGTGCCAATGAGCAGGCTGCCCTCTGCGGGCCACACAAATCATGATGCTGTGGCAGCTATCAGGGCTTCTCTTTTAACTCAGATTGCTAGGGGCCTGTGGGCACAGGTGCTAATGTTTATTTTTCCCTGTGGGTGCTCCACCCCCACTCCACTCCACTCCAAGGCCCTGCCCCCAACCCCCTTGCCTTGAGGCCCTGCCCTCATGCCACCTCTTCCCGCCCCCTCTCTGTCCCCTTCCCCAAGGCCCCCCCCCACCTGCCCACTGCTTTGCACTCTCCCACAAGTGCCTCTCACAAGCTGCCAAACAGCTGATCAGCAGCCCCACCTAACAACTGATCTGTGACCCCACCCAACAGCTATGGCTGGTGGGTGCTGAGCACTCATCATTTTTTTCTGTGGGTGCTTGCACCTCCGAGCACCCATGGAGTCGCACCTATGTCTGTGGGTCTGGCGCCAAAGGGCCTGAGTTCTGCTCCTGATCATGGCCATAAACTCTTCTTCATGGAATGGTTACTAGAGCTTTCCGCTGAGACCTTACAACCAGGATCCCTGTACTATGTCTGATCATGGCTGAGCCCTCAATGCCTGTCACAACACAACAGAGATTTGCTGTAACATCCTTCTATAAATATAGCTGATCCTACTTCAGCCATCAGAGGGGCTAGAAGCTGGGTTTGTCAGGACTGAACAGGTGAGCTGCTACTGCCTGAGCAAAAGGAGTAATTCTCTGGCCAGTCAGCGTCCAGTACTGTTTGGAATGGTGTCCTCCACCTTAGAAGTGGCTGCATCTCAGCAGGGAGTCAGACAATTGCAGCCTGCTGTATATGCAGCCTGTAATGTACTTGAGAATGAAGTGCAATAGGTATATCTATTTTGAGTGCCCCAGGGCTTTTTGAGCATCCTCTGCCAAGGGGGAAACAACCAACAATATCACAGAAGATTTCAGAGGCCATTTGTTTTGAAAAGTCTTCTGTGGATTTTTGTCCAACTTAGCGACAACCTTAACCAGGCTGATTTTAGAGGCTGGCCACCCTCAGGGGTTGCAATGGGGACCTGCTGCAAAGCTAGGGACCATGAGTTGCTTGCTATGCCGTGAGCTGAAGAGCTGAGCTCTCCTGTTGAGAGATAAAACAGCCTCACGGTCTTGGTGGCACAGGCAGAGAGCGTGTGACATGTGACACAGTCAGACCAGTGGGTTACGCTTTATTCTTGGGCAAATTCTGGGTTTTTTTTCCTATGAGGCTGGAAAGGGGGTGGGACAAAGATCACTCCTGGTTTGAGATCATTTAACATTGAACACAGCTGTTGGGGTTTAACATTTCCCCCTATGGCATCTTGGAGTGCATTAAGGTTTGGGGATGGAGTCTTTAAATCAAGAGTGGGTATCTTTAAAAGACATGCTCTAATTCAACCCCATGGGATTGGGCTTAATGCATGGGGGACAGGGTGAAGGTCTGTGGCCTGTGGGATACAGATCAGGCTAGGTTATCGGATGGCCTTAAAATCTGTGACTCTATGCAATGGCCACTCTTTGTCTATGTAGCACCAGCCATGTCGCCTGATGTTGGAGTCAGCACTGCTCTGGGATGGGGGTTGTGATTTTAGTTAGTTGCCTTTGTTGCAAATCCAGCAAAGAAAACACCTTTTTTTTTTTTTTTTTTTTTTTTTTTTTTAGGATCCATAAAAACTAGAAGCTATTATGTTGCTGGTTGTTTAAAAGGATGATTGTTTTTCAGCAGAAAAAGTGTCAGGTTTGTTTTTTCTCCTTTAAAGAGGCACTGTCAGGTTAAAACTCTGGGCCCTGCAAATCCTTTCTATTGCAAGTAATCCTGATGTGCGTGGCCCGGCTGAGGCCAGGGCACTACTTGTGTGGGAATTAATCTGGTGAGAAAAGTTTGCAGCATTGGGCTCCACACAGTTAAAAGCCCATTTCCTTATCTATGTTGCAAATAACATGAGATTGTTGAAGTAAAAAGGAATTTCTCCCAGCTGGGACAATGAAACTAGGCTAGTCAGTTTCATGCTTGTTTCTTGTCGGTTTCACATCTCTCTGGTGCCTTCATGCAATGGTGCCTGGTCCCAGTTACCTGGAGGGTTGTTATGTTATTATAGCTCTTCCCTTTATTACTTTGTTACTGAAAATCTTTTTTTTTTTTAAATCTTGAAAACATTTCTACTGATAGGAGACTTTGCGAAATCTTTTTAAACAGAGCCTGAGTCCCAGGGCTTATAAATCAGGATCTTTCTCCAGGTCGGGAACTGTCCCCAAATCTACCTTGTGAGCCTACGCAGACCTGACAACGGCCCTTCAGCTAGATGTATCAAACCCAGCGAACTCCCCCTCATGTCTGGTTAGAATCATCTTAGAGCAGGCCAAGCTGGGGCCTAAAATCTCCAGAGTCCTTTTCAGGATGTATTTCAAATTAACCCCTTCAGTGCTGAACAACGCACTTGCACACATTCATCGACACACACGTTACAGATGAACTCACTAAGGGCCCAATCTAAGGCCCACTGAAGTCAAAGGCAGCCTTTCTATTGATTTCAGTAAGTTTTGGGTCAGGACTTAAACCCTTGTAGGCCGTGTCTGTGACCGATACACAGAGCCAGGCTGCCCCCACAGCGTGCTGGGGAAAGGTTTCCAGGAGAGGACAAGGACGCTGCCTCAGTTCTAAGCTAGCTTACTTCAAGGCCTTGTGGGTATTTAAAGCCTAAAGTCTTCTGGTCTACCTGATGGGCCCTCTCTGCCTTATGTTCCATCATGGCAGGTGTAAGGGGGCGTAGAAGCTGCTGTCCCAGAGGATGGGAGATGGGGCTTGTCAGTCCAGAGCCCCTGGCTTTTGAATGTTCTCTTCCCATAGCTGCTTTTGTTGCAAGACGGCTGCTTGCCTTCCTCGCCAGGAGCGGGTTTTCTGCATCTCTCTCTCCCTCCCCACACTCAGCCTGGCAATAATTAGGCCGTCAGGCTTTTTTCAGTGGTGGGTTTGTAGACATTTTAAATGCTGTGTCAGATACCCAGATAACTGAAATAAACACACAGGTGCCTCCAAACCACTCCCTGCCGAAAGATGCACGCATGCACACACTCTTCTGTGGCAAGTACACACACATGCAGATCTGCCAACACACTCTGTACACACATACCACACCGGCAGAGACAAACACACACCCACAGATCTGTACATACCCATCAGACAGGCAGAGACAAACACACATACACACACACACAGAGCTGTACATACCCACCAGACAGGCAAAGACAAATACACACACACAGAGCTGTACACACCCACCAGACAGGCAGAGACAAATACACACACACAGAGATCTGTATACACCCACCACAAGGGCAGAGAAGGAGGCACACACAGACACATGCACATCTGTACACACCCACCACACAGGCAAAGACAGATACACACACACGTATTTGTACACACCCACCATACAACCAGAGACAAAAACACACATACAGAGATTTGTACACATGCACCGTATGAGCACAGAAACACATGCATACACAGACATACGCACATCTGTATACACCCACTACACAATAGGAGACAGACATCCTGGTATGTACACACACACACACACACACTTTACCCAGTACCTGTCTCTAGTCCCTTTCTGCCTGGGGTCTCAAAGCACTTCACAACATGCATTAGTTAACCCTCATCCCCTTCCCCCCAGCCGTGCTGCAGGTCAGTGCTGTCCCTTTTACAGATGGGGAAACTGAGGCACAGAGAGAGCTGTGTCTCTATTCCCACAGAGCCTCAGTGATGGAGCTGGGGATAGAAAGCACTGGTCCATGCTGGGTTTTGGGCTCTGCCTGCCCAGTTAGGCCCTGGAGCTCCTCGGGGCAGGGACTGTGTGGCTTTGTGTTCTGGCCTCAGGCCAAAGCCCCTGCTTTCCCCACTAGATGACACTCCCCTGAGCCATCCCGTCAGGGAGTGGTGAGTACAGCCCCATGCGGTGGCTTTGAGGGCTATGGAGCAAGGCTATGCCCAGTGGTTTGACCTTTGCCTGCCTGCTAATGTGGAAAAATCCCCCCTCATGTACAGAGAGTACATAGCCCTTACGGTACTGGGCAGCCGATCTGGCTGGTCCTGCCTGCCCTGTCCCTGGAGGAGCTGTGCTGGCAGCCCAGACATGGCTGGGACGTGCGTGTGTGTGCCCCATGCAGGGCAAGGCCCAGAGCAAACACGGCATGGGGGTCCCCCAAGGAAGGGGAGGGGGTTGCCAGGACCAGCACTGCTCAGGCCTCCGGGGCTGCCCCTGCCCGGCCAGGCTCAGCGAGGACATTCTGTGGGATGAGGAAACGTCCCCCAGGCCCATGTTCAGGGCAAGAGTGGGATCCGGTGCCACCAGCCTTTCCAAGGAGAGCAGGGCACTGCTGGTCACTCTGTTCCGAGCCTGTGACAAGAGGAGACGTGGCTGGGAAGGGAATCGCCGCCTGACAGCTCTGCTTGGTGCTGTGGCTTCAGGAGTCCTGTAGCACATCTCCCCTGCTCCTCAGCTCTGCCACCCGGCCCCGGGCCCTGCCTTCCCCACCCGCTTCTGGCCACTTGCCGCTCTAGGATGTGGGCCAGGCCTGGCAGCGGTGGCCTATGTGCTTTGCATGTGGGAGGGCTCAGGGGCTGCAGCTCCATGATGGACCCTGAACTCCACTGGGGCAGGTGCTATTAGCACCGGGATCGGGGCAGGGAAAGGCGTAAGGAGGGATCACAGTGCACAGATTCACAGCTGCCCTGGCACGAGGGAGCGTGGGCTAGCGGTTGAAGTGCTGGCCTCAGACTAAGCCAGAGCTCCTGGGTTCTCGTCCTGTCTCTTGTCGCTGACTGCGGGCAGGTCACCGCACTGCCTGGTGCCTCAGTTTCCCTGTCTATAAAATGGGGCTAGTGATCTTGACTGACCTCCCAGGGCAGAGCTGGGTTCCTGGGTCCACTACGGGGTTCTGAGAACAGGGGGTGGAAGGTGCCCTGGAAATGCCAGCTGAGTCAGCAGGGCTGGGAATGACTTTCAGGCTCACTGGACTGGGAGGGATGAAACAGGAAAACCCACATGCCCAGTCTCTGACTGACCCCGTTCAGCGGCTGTCGTGGATGCAGCAGGAAGTCAGGCCTGGGCGCTGGTGAACGAGATGGGAACGGGTGGAAGGAGCAAGGGGGAGCCCAGGGGGATAGGAGATTCCTTTGGTGTATTCCAGGGGCCAGACGGTGGCTCCTGGAAAGCCTCTGATGGAGGCTGAATCCCCCCAGGACAGGGAAACGCTGCCCAGCCCCACCCCATGTTCACTTCACATACTGGCCTCAGGCCTACACTGCTCCTGGAAGTCAGGCGAGACTCATCCCGTCGCCGACCAGACTTTGCCATCTCCCCGTGCCTCGGTTTCCCTCTTTGTACAATGAAGACAGGCATACTGAGGGCCTGGAGATCTAAGGAGGGAGTGTGGGTGTGGAGGGCTGCCCTGTGAGACATCTGCCCCGTGTTCTCAGCCCAGCAGGAAGGTCAGTGCAGCCGACAGCTTGGCCGGGCTTAGGGGAGGGGGTATCCTGTCAAACAGTTGAGCAGTACGTTCTGATCTAACTTCGCAGGGTGCTTTGGGTCCCTGGTGAGCTCCCCCAGCAGATGGGGAAGGGACTGGGGTCCGATTGCCATCCGTATCCCCAGAAAGGCCATGTGTATGATAGTCACCTCCCCTGCCCCATAACCAGGCTCAGCAGAGACCCCCAGAATGCAAACTCCACTGGCCCCGCCAGCTCTAAGCCAGCTGCTAATGTTGGTGTTAAGGGCCCAGGTCCCCGCCACGTTAAAGCCCCTCTCATCTCCCCCCAAGACACACACAAGCCCCTCTGTTATTGTCCTGCTAGGTACGTTCTCTCCCCTGCCACTCTCCAGTGTGCTCACTGCCTTCTCCCAGCCCCTCACCGCTGGGGTACAGCCCCCCACTGCTGGAGTACAGCCCCCCGCTGTCTTCCCCCCTCCACCCAGCCCCACATCATCTTCCTCACTCCCTCCAGCCCCACACCATCTTCCCCACTCCCTCCAACCCCTTCTCCTCTGCCCTCCCTCCCTCCTCCAATCCCCCTTTTCTCTTTGCCATTTTGGCTGCTCCGGGGATGGGGGGGAGCTGCTTCCACACCCAGGTCAGGGACCCCTTCACACGCCCCCCCCAGCCCCCAGACCTCTTGGCCGTTCCCCAGCAGGGTGCGCGTTTGCTTTGCCAGCTCCCGGCGCCAGGAGAGATGCCAGGGCTCCCTTCGGCACTCACCTGCCTCTGCCGGGCGCAGGCCGCCGGGGTCCATCCGCAGCAGAGCCCCTTCAGCCTTGGCGGATTCTCCAGGCATGATCTGTCATCCAGAGGGAAGGCCGGGGAGGGACCGTGCGCGTGCGAGTCTCCGGCTGCAGCCAGCGCTCTCGATCTGCGTGCCAGGCAGGAATCCCACGGCTAATCAGCGAGGACAGTGCGTAGGTAGCTCGGCAGCCCAGAATGGGCTCTGTGACCTGCCCCCCTCCCTCCCCTCACAGCCCCAAGATGTGGCTGGAGGCTGCGCCGTAGCGGTCCTCGAGAGCCAGTGCATTAGTGCTGCGCGGGAGAGGGGGGCCGGGGCTGCTGCTGCTCGAAGAGCCCTGTCATGCTGGATGATGTCAGCAGGATTTTTTCCCCTCTCCTCTCTGTAGAGAAAGCAGGGTGTGTGCCAGGCACTGCAGAGCCGGGCGGGGGGGATGGAGGGAGAGACGGAGGAGAAAGCGACTGAGCGCGCTGGCTGCACAGTGCAGAGCTACTGCCTCCCTCCAGGGTAATTGCATCAGCCTGGGCCATGGCAGCTCCCCGACGCAGCCCCCTCCTCTGCGCGCAGGAGGGATTGGGGGCAGGCCAGGGCCCTGTGGCTGCTGTAGGTCTCAGCACATGGCCCGGCGGAGGCGAGAGGGCTGCATGGAGCCATGGAGAGATGACACGCCAGCCCCGGGGCTCGCACATGTGTGGGCAAGCACTGGCTGCCCCGGGGCCATGCTCGGACACACACGCACATGCAGTCATGAGGGCACAGGCCTGCACACCAATGCCCCCAGGCCTAGGCCCGTGCCAGGAGAAGGGCAATGGAGGACCAAGTGGGGAAGGATCCTCCAGCCAGGCCTGCAGCAGTAGCCCCGTATTCCCTGGGGCGCTCCATTACAAAGGCCAGGCCGGGGGCAGCAGCAGAGAGGCCCTCCCTGGCGCCAATGACCCTGCCAGGGGCCCATCCTCTGACCCCTCCAGATACCCCGGGGAATGGAGTGGGAATCTCTGCCTGGCTCCAGGGTTAGATATTGTTTTAGGGAGTCGGTGGGGAGGGGCGTTGGCTGTGTACAGGCCCGCTAGGGAAGTTGGGAACTGCCTTGCCTCAGTTTCCCCATCAGTGCGATAGGGATAACACCGGCTTATTTAACACAGTGGCCGTGAGGCCAAATCAATGCCTGGGGAGTGCTAAGTACACAGGGGTGAACTTGGAGGGGGCACTGTAAGATTTTTGGGGTATCAAACCCAGATCCCTTTCTCCCCCCATGTCAGAGTCCAGGGCTAGGTGGAGCAGGAGTTATACCAGGCAAGCATGGTTCCATTGGCTCAGTTAGTGGGTTTCCTCCGTCCTGATGCCCCTTGGCGGGGTGGTGGTAACATGCAGGGCGCATTGCCAGGTAGTGCATGGTTCTGGTGCTTGGCCATCCCGGCCAGGCAGACGGCAGCAGCATGCTGGGGTCTGTGTGCCATAAGCCAGCCAGTGTCATTGCCCAGCTTCGTCTGCAGTGCCAGGAGCAGGCACGCTCCAGGAGAAGGCAGCGGGAAGCTACCCACAGATTTCAGATCAGGCCCCCAGAGAAGCAGTGAGGACCTAGGCAAAGCACTTGGTTACACAATATTGCCAAGTAGTTTGTTCATGACCAGAGGAGTCTGTCTCCATTGGAGTAACTCGGCTAGATGCTCATGATGGGCCCTTCTGCCCCTAAAGTCGATGAGTCTGTGACCCAGAGGCTAAACTTTCTGATAGACCCAATCCTCTATCCACCCACAGCCACATTCATATCAAACAATGGTCCCCAAACCTTTCAGGATCGCACCCCACCCCTCACCCCTGTTCTTGCCCCCCCCCTGCTTCCCAGGAGCCAGGGCCAGGAGTGGGGCCACGGCTCCCAGGGGGAGGGGGTTATGTGAACAGGGAAAGGGGGGCTGTAGCTGGGTGCAGAGCCGCGACTGGGCCAAAGTTGGGGGCCGAGGGTGGGGGCAGGGGCAGGGCCAGGGCTGGGGGTGGGGCCAGAGCAGAGCTGAGAATGGAGTGGGGCTGGGTGGCACTCCCATCCTGCCCCCGTGGGGGCTGGCCCAGGCCGCATTGTGCCCCCCCATGAATGTTTCTCTGTGCCCCCTGTCACGGAGTCCCCGGGCGATGCTTTGGAACTGCTCCCCACAAAGCCAGGCAGGACTTTGGGGAGCCTCCTTTCCCTTGGAGCAGATTGTCTTCAGGGCAAGAAACTCACAGGGCTTCACCTCCTGGGTCTGACCTTGGAGCATTTAGCATCCTTTGCCCCTCCGTGTGCTTCCCACAGCGAGCCCGCCTAGGCGGGGTCCTGGGGAAGCCAGAGGGTCCTGCACCCCCACTTCGCAGTCAGACGTGACTCTCAGCCAGCCAGTAAAACAGAGGTTTATTAGATGACAGGACCACGGTTTAAAACAGCTTGTGGGTACAGCGAATGGGACCCCTCGGCCGGGTCCATTCTGGGGCCCAGCGAGCCAGACAACCCTGTCTGCCCTCACTCCTTGTCCCCAGCCAGCCCCAAACCGAAACCCCTCCAGCCCCTCCTTTCTGCCTTTTGTCTCTTTCCCAGGTCAGGAGGTCACCTGATCTCTTTGTTCACCTTTAGCTATCCCCTTGCAGAGTGAAGGGCCCTGGCCATTTGTTGCTAGGATACAAAGTGTCGGCACTTTATGCACACTGGAGACTTGAGAAATGCATAGGGGAAACTGAGGCACACACACAGTATTTAGGGGAAACATTAAGAACAGTTCCACTTCGTCACACCCCCTTAGGGGGGCTTGCCCCACAGTTTGGGGACGTTGGGTATAAAACTAAAAGCCAGAGACAAAACGCACTGGAGCTGACAGCAAACATTCCAGACAACGTTATTATCACAATCGCAAGCAACCAGTCAGTGGGGCCAGATCCTCCGCTGGTGTCAGTCAGCAAGGCTCCAGTGGGGCCAGATCCTCCGCTGGCGTCCATCATCAAAGCTCTACTGAAGCCAATGGGGCCAAATCCTCCGCTGGCGTCAATCAATGTAGTATTGCTGACTGCAATGGAACTACCCCAATTTACACCACTCTGGCAGCGTCTCACAGGTGCACTTCGGATGTGGCGGGAAATGCATCTGGAAGCTCCCTTGGAATTCAGGCTCTGCTGCATCCAGCTTCCTTGGGCGGGAAACATGAATGGGCAAGAACCTGCCGGAAGCCGTTCTCGTTGTACAGAGAGTGATGGTGGAGCCCTCATACTGCTTACAGGAGACATTGTTTTGGTACCAACTTGTACAAGTCACAACCCAGTATTTGGTGGCTGACTTTTACTCAGTTACCTCCTGCTTTGATAGACCCATAGGCTCTTTATGAGAAAAAACTCTCCCCAGAGCCACTCTCCAGCATGGATTATGGTACCTTCCACTGACTGGGCCCACTGAGATGCCCTTTGGCTGCTTGCAGCTCCCAGGACATGGGGGATGGTTCATCTGAACTGAGCAGGACTTGAGAAGTGAGCTTTCAGACGACTCTAGTAGACTCGAGTTGCTTCAGAGAGGTTCCTTTCTCGTCAGAAGCCCATAGTGTCACCAGATGGTGGCCAGCTTGATGACCAAGAGCTTTGTCATCCAACCAGGAGGTTGGTCTTTCTTAGCCTCAGCACCGTGCCATGGTGCATGACTTTCCTTTCAAATGTCAATAGCTATGGTTTCTGGCATCACGTGGCTATGCCAGAGAAACATTAGACACCTATGGGGGGAGGGATAGCTTGGTGGTTTGAGCATTGGCCTGCTTAAACCCAGGGTTGTGAGCTCAATCCTTGAGGGGGCCATTTAGGAATCTGGGGCAAAAATCTGTCTGGGGGTCAGTCCTGCTTTGAGCAGCAGGTTGGACTAGATGGCCTTCTGAGGTCCCTTCCATCTATGATTCTATGGTAGAGAGACCCTTCTTGTTATGTTCACAGCATGTGTACATACAGACACTTCAGGTAAAAACATAGAATACTCTTGCTGGAAGGTTGCAATGTAGCATGACTTTGTTCCTTAGAATCCAGAACTCTAAGGTGCAAGATCCTAAAACCAGAGAGAGACAAAGCAGGCTGCTCCCTAATGCAGAGAGGAACAACTCACCCCTCCTTACTCTAGGCTGGCTCTGCAGACTGATAGCAGGTGACCCAGATCTGGAGGACGTGGCAACCTTCTACTTCTAGAGGAACTGGTTAATGGCTACAAGAGCCAACAACCATTGGATGAGAATGTGATGCCACAGGCTACTGTATTATAGGTCACAAGACCCAACACACTGTTCAGTTCTTGAACCCCTCTTGGTGAGGTGGGAAACTTGCTGAAACAGCTCTTTGGTAACCCTTTGATCAGAGATGTCCTGATGGCACATTCACTGGTGCACTCACTCGCACCAGCCCTTCAAGGAGCCCTCGTCTGATTCTCCCTGACCCTGCACAGTGACATTAGCACAGAACTGGTGCCTTCATCCCCTGAAGGTGTTGCCTGCATGTGGAAGGGTGCGTTTGGGGTAACGCACTGGGCTAGACCTCAGGAGGCCTGGATTCGATTCCTGATTCTGCCACAGAGTTTCCACTTGACCTTGGAAAAGTCAGTCGGTGCCTAACTCCCAATGATTTCAATGGGAGTTAGGCACCTAGATCCCTCCACACTTCCCCACCTGTAAAATGGGGCTACTAAATCTTCCTTTGACGACCTTTGTCTAGTCTAAGCATCGGGGTGGAGGCGGGCCCTGGCTATGTGTCTGTCCACTGTGTTGTCACTGACCCATGTGCCCAGTGTTCTCCTAGTATAATGCACCTCTAGATGCTGCTGGACTACAAGCATTGGCCTGCTAACCCCAGCATTGTGAGTTCATTCCCCGAGGGGGCCACTTAGGGATCTGGGGCAAAAATCTGTCTAGGGATTGGGCCTGCTTTGAGCAGGGGGTTGCACTAGATACCTCCCAAGGGCCCTTGCAGCCCTGATATTCTATGACTAGCCCCTTATTGTTAAAGGGAATGATTCTCCATTTCCCTGGTGTCACTTGTCACGGAAAAATGCCTCATTACTCCATAGCTTTTCCAAGACTGTGTCCATGATGTATTTCCCACAATCCTCTCTCACTTCGGGTGTTTGCAGTGGCTTTTCTGCTTATCTAGCACATTGTAGGAGGGCGTCTCCCACTCCCCGGGGGGGGGGGGCAGAGACATATAATCCCCTTTTACAGATGCAGAACGAGGCACAGAGAGACTTGACTAAGGTCACACTGGAGAACTGGTGGCCAAGACAGGAACTGAACCCAGATTTCATGCATTCCAGTCCAGATCCTCACCCATAAGCTTACCCCCGGCATAGGCTTTGCCACCCCTGTGAACTCATCATGTTATTTGAACAATTCTTCATCTTCAACAGTGCAAATCCTCCTTGTTGGCTTCTTCAGGAGGCGCTGGACCCTCTTCCGCCGCTCCTCATGGAAAAGCCCCATAGCACTGGATTGAGAAGGGACAAACCAGCAAACAGAACTCGAGAGCAAGGAGCTCGCTGGCTGCTAAACGCTGCAGGGGGAATCCCAGCCCTGTTTGAAATCGATGGCAAAACTCCGCTGACGTCAACAGGGACTTTCACCCACTAGATTTGTACAGAGGTGGATTAAGATTTATTGAGGCCCTGGGCATGAAGAACATTTGGGCCTCCCATAGCCCGGGGAGCGGGGCCAGATTGGCTGGGGCCCGGGGGCCGTGCGTCAGCCCACCACTGTGTACAGCAAGTTCTTTAGAACCTTCTTTAGCTTTGATGGGGCCCTGCTGGGTTTCATCCCTATTCAACTCCACAGGACTTTCTGACAAGGGATGCTCAGTGGTCCCAGGTTCAATGGCCTCTGCCGACACCCCACCCAGGCGTGCAGGGTCACACGCGGGATTTAGGCTGCGTGCATTCAATAAAGCTGTTAGTGCTGTAATTCCCACGACGCCCGGCTCTGCCTTGCTCTGGCTTCTGCAGCCCAGCTAGCCACCTCTGCAGCAGCCGCTCCAGAGCTAGACATCTGACGGGGCGGTGTGATATTTATGACCCAGTTCTTGTGGATCAGCCATACCTTCATTCGGCTCTTTCCTTCAGCAGCTCACCCAGAGGTTGCAATGCAACAGCCGCCCCCGTACAGAGCAGTGACGCCAGTGGCTGAAATAACAATGACACGGCTTCCAGTTTATAGTGACAGTTTGGGCTCTTTCACACCGTGATCATTTCATTTGCAGTATGAGCCTCTCCTCACCAAACCACACGCGCTTGTTTGCTAAACTGCTGCCTGCCGTCACAGCGTTCATAAACGTCATGACTGAAACTTGGCACTGATCCCATACAGCACCTTTCAAAATGCTTCCCAAAGGTGGGTCAGTAGTCTCATTTTACTGGGGGGGAAACCGAGGCACACAGCGTCGAAGAGACATGACCACGATCACACAGCAGGTCAGTAGCACAACTGGAAAGAGATCTCAGGCCTCCTGCAGCAGTGGCAGAAGTGCCCCCAAAGTGGAGGGGAACAGGTGTGCAAACTGTGGCCCCACCTCTCTGTGCTGGCCTCCCAAGATCCTGTACCACTTCTTCCCTCGAGGCCGTGCTCCTTCGCTGCCTCTTCCCCCAGACCCTGCCCTCTGCTTGCTCCTCTGCACCCCCTGCCCTGGTTGCTCACCTTACATCTGGTAAAAGTGGGGACCTGCCCCCCCTTCCGGCACCCCGGCCTCCGGCCTCCCAGTGCCATGCTCTGAGCGCTAAACAGCGCTTGCCTCCTTTAGTAACGCATCAAGGGTAAATTCCCAACAGATGTAAACTGGTGTCACTTCACTGACTTCTGAGCTGATCGACCCCAATTAAGGAGCTGGCCTGTGCCATTAGCAAGGATTGGGGTAGAGTCTCCTTTGCTGGCCATTTTAAAATCAAGACTGGACGATTTTCTGCAAGATCTGCTGTAGGAATTATTGCCGGGACGTCCCCTGGCCTGTGTGACACAGGGGGTTAGACCTTGGGATCTGTGACCTCAAAATCTAGTCAGCTTCAAGCAGGAGTTTATTGCTAGTATTTCTCTGACAAGGGCGCCCCGCAATCAGGACTGGGAGGCTGCAGGAGCATGGTCATCGTGAGGTTAACTGGGTTGCCACAGTATGAGAGGATGGAGCCGTGTGCCACCCCCCCACCGCCACTGCCTGTGTGTTAGTCTGTTGGGATGCCATTGACCACAGCAGCAAGGGAGTTAGCCCCGGGCTCCCATTGAAGCTAGTGGAGGATCAGGGCCCTGGTTCCCCAGCCTGCAGTCCTGTGAGCAAAGGGTGATTTTTGTCGTGCTGAGCAGTCCCTTTACAAACGGAGCCCTGCAGCACACACCCAGGAAATCACAGTCCTTGCTCCACAGAATTTACAGCTACTACGGCCCTGAGCCTGGAATGAGCTTAGTCCAGAATGGAAGCCAATTAAAGGCAAAGGCTCCCGATCTCATTCTAAGCCAAGAAGCAAGACCTGCAGATGGCACCAGTATGGGGTTGTAGAGGAGGGAGGCTGAGGGTAAGAGCAATACAAGCATGTGGTTACATAGCTTTTACCCATTGCTTTTCATCAGCAGCTCTCAAAGGGCCATTACCTCCATTCTACAGGTGGAGAAACTGAGGCACCAAACTTTGCCATGACTTGCCCGGGATCACTCAGAAGGCTAGAAGCTGAGCTTGGAACAGAACCCAGCTTTCCTGGGTCCCAAGCCAGCGTGCTACCCAGTAGGCTACACTGCTGCCCTGCTAGGTAGGGCTTATTGGCCAATCTAAAGAGCCCCAAATCATTTACCATTTCCCCTCTTCATTAAAAATGAATCAACATTAGCCATGCCCCTGCCCCTCTCTAGCCCAGGTGCCGTGCTTCCCCTGGCTCCTCAGGGCCAATTTTTGTGGCTTTCCAGTCGCATTTGGCAGTACTTTCCCCTCTCCCCTTTTCCTGTGCGAAAGACAGTCAAAGACCCACCCAACCCACAGGATTGTGCAGGGGAAACCACCAGCTGCTGCTACATGTACAGAATAAAGAAACTAAACCAAAAAAATATGCAGCCCCCGCATTACCCCGTCTCTCTGATCTCTGAGCATCTCCGGCACTGCCTGGCGGTAACCAGAGAGGAGGGGGATGTTTGACGTTGATGGGGTCCCTTTAAAAAAACATGCTGCCAGCGGAGGAAATGCAAAGGCAAGGGCAGTGTTCAGGCAAGAGTGGGCGAAAGCTGGGGAGCTGACGGAGCAGAGAGCGAGAGCCCGTGCTAGGTGGTGTGGGCTGCAGAGGAGCAGGACCTTGTGCCAGCTGTGGGCAAGGAGATAGACCGAGGGTGTGGGGTGAGGGCTGGTTTGCAGTTACCCCAAAGCCCATTTATAGTCCTCTAGTCGTGCAGAAGGAGCCTTCAAATGGCCCCTGATAATATCCCCTGTGCAGGCGGTTTCTCAGCCCGTGGGAGGGCTCTTTGCTGGCAGCCCCCGGGTTGGTGGGGGTCTCAGGAGGTGGGGCGAGAGCACGTTGCCCTGCAGCCCTTCTCTGAACCACGCTGAGGATGGCACTGTTAACCTGCATGAAGCGTGCTGCCGTCCTACCAGAGATCTCACAATGCACTCTCATGTCTCCGGCAAGCAGGGTCCATGCTCGGCGCTCTGCCAGCAGAGAGAGGATTGGTTCTGCCTCTTCGCTCCCCCCGGGCCCAGGAGAGTCTGCTGCAGTTGAGGGGCTGATGCCATCATGGGGGTCACCAGGGGCCTGCCCTGCCCTGATGTCAGGGAACCCCAGTGGGGAGAGCTGGGTGGGGCAGATTCTCACCAGACAATCACACCAGGGCTATTTCCATATGGGGCCTGGAACCTTATCTCCCCCATATGCCCAGCCTGTGGTACATATCTTAATGTCAGAGCTGAAAGGGGGCGTGAAGGGCTCTGGAGACCGGTAGTGGTACCTCCAGGACCATGAGGCTTAACCATTTCCAGACTGTGGCCTCCTTTTCCTTACTGGGAACCCCCCCACCCTGCTGCTCCCTTCCATCTAGCCAGGACCCTCCTCCGATTTCATGCCCCCCAGGGTGCGAGCCCCTGCTCTAGGGCATTGGTTCCAACCCAGCCCTGGAGAGGTCGTTACCATGTGACAGCTGTGCCACAGCCGCCATTAAATGGGTGGGTGGGTCCTGATCCAAAGCCTGGTGCCCACCAGAACAGGTGCTCACTGCTCGAACCCAAGCCCACCCCAGCACTGCAGCAGCCTAGGGATGGGTCTGGCTTGGGGTCAGAACTTTCCTGCAGACACAGGGGACCCTCTGTCACAGTGGCTGTGCCTGTGTCTAGGGCTTCATTCTCCAGGGCTGTTAACCTGGTGGAGTTCGCCAGCTCTCACTGCATCTGCCCCTACTCCGGTCCCACACTGCCATCCCAGCTCAGCGACTTGGGGATTGTTCTCCCGCTGCTTTCACCGGCTCACTCATCTTTTGCATCATCCAGGGCCTGCAGCTGCTGTAGGCTCTGTAGCCCGGCTTGGGTTTCTCGGCACTCTATTCCCCAGAGCACAGGGCCTGTCTTTTCCCCTTACCTCTGGCTGGTGCTGTCCTATGGCACGGCAGCGGTTTTTACCCTGGCTGTCTCAGCAATGGGGTGCACTTCCTCCCCACAGCAGCGGGGGGAAAATAGCTTTAGGAAGAATGTGGTGGAACCCTTTTCCTTGGGTGGAGGAGGGGCAGCCTTTGTGCCCAGCAGCTCCCTGAGGCTGGTCTCTCTCCTTTACACAGAAAGGTACATTATTTGGGCAAGTGAAACAGATGGAAAATCAACCTTAAAGGGCCAGTGTCAGGTGAAAAATGAATGTCTTTTACAAACCCCAAGTCCCTAGCTTGTCACTAACAGGACCGCCCAGAGGATTCAGGGGGCCTGGGGTCTTCGGCGGTGGGGGCCCCCTGCTGCTGAATTGGTGCCAAAGACCCGGCACTTGGGTGGCGGGTCCCAGAGCGGAAGGACCCCCCCCACCAAATTGCCGTTGAAGACCCGGAGTGGAAAAAGCTCCAGGGGTCCAGGCCCCACGAGAGTTTTCTGGAGCCCTAGGAGTGAGTGAAGGACCCCGCTCCAGGGGTCCTGAAAAACTCTCGTGGGGGCCTGGGGCAAATTGCCCCACTTGCTGCCCCCCCCGCCCCCCGAGCTGCCCTGGTCACTAACATCCTTGGGCTAGTCTTGAGTAAAGGATTGTAGGGATCTGATCTGATTGTCACTGTTTTTGCTGCAGCTTAACTCTGGGTAAGGCGAAGAGACTGGTCAGTTCAGGGGTCGGCAACCTTTCAGAAGCGCTGTGCCGAGTCTTCATTTATTCATTCTGATTTAAGGTTTTGCTTTCCAGTAATACATTTTAATGTTTTTAGAAGGTCTTTTTCTATGTCTATAATATATAACTAAACTATTGTTGTATGTAAAGTAAATAAGGTTTTCAAAATGTTTAAGAAGCTTCATTTAAAATTAAATTAAAATGCAGAGCCCCCCCGGAATGGTGGCCAGGACCCAGGCAGTGTGAGTGCCACTGAAAATCAACTTGTGTACCACTTTCTGCACACATGCCATCGGTTGCCTACCTCTGGGTCAGTTTCACTTTTCTAAGGGGTTACTTTCACTTTCCTTCCTAGTCAGTTTCACCTGCCAGTTCACCCCCACTGGCAGGAGGCTGCATGGTTGGGGGTTGCAGAAAATACAGGGGAAGGGTATTCCTTGCCGAGGGCCAGAGCCTGCTTCCATTGACATCAATGGGACAACAGAAGGCCTGGGATATGGGGCCTGATCCTGCAAAGTGCTGAGAGCCCTGAGCGCCACCGAGGGCAAGCCCACCAGCTCCCTTGGCAGTACGTGCCATTGCCACACTGGTCTGGAGGTTGTTATAGGGCTACGCGGCACCCCACAAGAAGGTTTACACAAGTTCTGCTATTGAGGCTCAACTGTATTGGAAAACATATCTCTAGATGACGAGCTTAATTCTTGCATTGGAGAGGCAGCTACCACCTTTGGCCAACTGACCAAGCGTGTGTGGGATAACAGGAAACTGACACTGAATGCCAAGGTACGTGTCTACCAGCGGTGCGTTTTGAGCTCACTGCTCTATGGTGGTGAGAGCGATCCATCTATGGCAGACTGACAGAAGGCGAATCATAGGACTGGAAGGGGTCATCTAGTCCAGTCCCCTGCACTCATAGCAGGTCCAGTATTATCTAGACCAGGGGCTTCTGTTGAAATGACTGGCCAAATCCCACGGACGGTGGTGAGTGCAGCATTGGACCCTGGGTCTACCCTGTGCTTTGCTTGGGTTGTTCCCTTGGGCGCTGTGTGTACCTATCGCCGGGGCAGCGTCACTGTAACAATGCTGATTCATAACAACGGTGGCCGGGGTGATGAGTCAGCAGCTGCAGCCAGTGGGATCTTTTCCTCAAGGGATGATGTTTATAACAAGGAAGCAAATCAGTTAAAGTATGCAAGAGAGGGAAGAGAAACTAGCCAGCCTGGGGTTCACCCAGGCCCTATGATCCTTTCCAAAGGCACCTTCCCCTGGCCCCCCACGCTCCTAAACCCTTTGATCGCTGGGGTCTGGATAGTGCCCGTGCCCAGATCATCAATATAGGGTGTAACACCCCCCCTCCCTGCCCAACCTGGAGTCTCCTGGATTGTGCTACATGCCTGGCATGTGGGATTTGTAACGACCCATTCGGCGCCAACAAGCTGAGGTGGGCTCCATGTGTGATTACATGTGGGTTCCTTCTGCGTGCCTCGGCGGGCGGGCTTGGGGGCACCGGGGGCTGTGTTATCTGGGCAGGAGAAGCCCAGAGAGGCATTTGCTGCCCTATATGGAAGCACGAGCCCGCCTCGTTTATGTACAGATCGCCTCCAGCTGCGCGCCTGAGCATTCTTGAGCACGTGGGCTGCTGTGGCACTCACCACCTTGCCCAGGGCTGGAGACTGCCCCCTCCCTGCCATGGCAAGTCTTTGATCCCTGGGGGCCTGCTGGATGCTTGGCATTGTCCACCTCCCTGGGAGGCCCTTATCCGCTAGCCTGATGTGTGCTGCCAGCCCCTGCTGTCATGGGATCGCCCCCGAGCGAGGGGAGTGGTGCCAGCGTCTGGCTGGGATCAGTAGAGGCGTCAGGGCTAGGAGCCTGGAGTGCTTCCCAAAGTGCCTGCTGGCTACGAACGGGGGTGTGCTCCAGTGACTGATAGACAGGGACGGCCCCCGGGGGCTGTGCTGGCCAATGCAGAGCTCTGGCTGCCTGCTCCAGCCCTGCACACGGCCCCGAGGACGCAGGAAGCGCCCAGCCTTTCAGCGCTAGGCCACTGGGTCAAACCTACCCGCACCCTTCTAGGTCCTGGGGATGGCAAACGGGTGTCAGGGGCACCCCCCATCCTTCCCATATTGCCAAGTAGGGAGGGGCCCTGGCTAGGGAAAAGGTTGAGAACCACTGGTCTAGCTACTGGTACCACGCCCGTCACCTTAACCTCTGAGCCCCCCAGTGCATGGCGGGAGCTGCTGTCTGACAGCAGCTTGATGGCCCTTGTGGACCATGAGTCTGGTGGGTGTCAGCCCATTGCCGGTTGCACAGGTGCCTGCATCACCCCTAGTTGCCTTCCTTGCTGGCTGCCTCCACCGAGAGGCACTGCAGGGCTAGCGGAGATCCTCCTTCAGCTCCAGGGCTGGGCCCTGTGCTTTGGGAACCCAATGACGGGGATTCAAGCCCTGGGGCTGCCACAAAGCCCTTGCTGGCCCTGGACTGCTTAGGCATCTTGCACGAACTGCGGGTGGGGGGTGAATTTCGACAGGCTGTCCCTGGTCTGAGGTGTCCATGTAACGCGAGCAGGGAAAATAAATGACTGACTCTTCCTGGTGTCAACCCAGCCTGTAACCATAGAAACCTTCCTTCCCTGCTCACCCTGGGTCTCCATGGTGACAGCAAGTGAAATCAGGCTTCCAACAGGCCAATTACAAAGCAACGAGGGGAAGATGGGAAATCTTTATGATATCCCCCCCTTCTTTCCATCACAGGGGGTTGGGGGTCCAAACCACGTGGCCGGCACCTCTGGAGGCTGTTGCACCAGCTGGGGGTTCCCCACCGCTTGGAAAGCAGCTGGTCTGTCTCAGGGGTGCCTGTCCCAGGACCCGCTCTGCAAAAGGCCAGGGCGAGGCTCAGGAGAGCCGTGTGCACAGCTACGCTGGCTCGGGTCCCTTTCCTCCCCCTGGCCCAAGGCTCAGCAGAGGGGAGGCAAATGGGCTGGCTCTCTCCTCTGGCCTGGAAAGGAAAGGCCCCTGCTGTCCAGCCAGGGAGCTTTCCCTGGGCAGAGTGAGGTTGCTGCTGCTCCAGCCACGTGGGCTCTGGTCCCTCCCCAGCACAGCTCCCTGGAGGACAGTGCTTTTGGGGTCCCTGGCTATGGCCTGGCTTGTGGGTCTCTCACAAGGCAGTGGTGACTAGCAGACTGAGCATGGGATGGGGAGCCGGGAGGTCCTGGCGTTGAATGCCAGCTCTGAGAGCGGGCCCCATGGGGCTATGGCAAGTCACCTCACTGCTCTGTGACTCAGTTTCCCTGTCTGCATGCTGGGGACTCTGACCCAGTTGGGGCTCACAAGGAGGGGCTTCCCTCAGACAAGCCCTTTGAAGAGAGCAAGAACTAGGAAAGCTAGAGGGTGCAGTTTTGGGGGAGCCACCCCCATCCCACCAGGGCCCCCTAATTCCCCCAGCCAGTTCCCCACCAAGCTGGCCCCCTGCCCTCCTCACTCCAGCCAGACCCCCTCAAATGGGCCACTCGCCCCTCAACTCGTCAGCCCCCTCCCCAGCAGGGCTCCTGACCCCCACCTCCAGCCAGCCCCCTCCAGTGGGTCCCTGGCCCCGAGCTCCAGCCAGACCCCTCCCCAGCAGGGTCCCTGGCCCCCCAACTCCAGCCAGCCTACTCCCATCTGGGTCCCTGTGCTCCCCCTCCAACTCCAGCCAGCCCCCCAGCTTGGCCTGTTTACACTGAAAAAGTTGGCTGCCACAGAGCTCAGTCTACACGAGCACTGAACTGGGCTGCTGCTGCCAGCGATATGAAGAAGGGGCACCAGCGAACTCCCTCCACGTGCAGCACCTGAGGGCCTGATTTCAGTGGAAATGGGGCTTTGCCAGTCTCTTTCACCCAGATCTGTAGGATTGTGCCCACGCAGACAGAGCCATGCCCTCGAGCTGAGTGTAAGGCCTTGCTTTGCCTGGGCAATAACAACCAGGACAGTGCCTCTCCCCCCAGCTCTCCCAGTGTTTTACAAAGATGGGCATGGACCACACCTGGACTGCAGCTGGGGAAATGAAGGCACGGGATGGTGTAATGAGGAAGCGCTGGGGGCCCCATGAGGCTCTTGGGGGTGAGGGCACAGACGATTCTACAAACTCAATCGGATGGAAGATAAATGAGGGAGACAGGGCCCATCTGCAGTCCAGGTGTGGTGCATGCCCATCCTTGTAAAACACTGGGAGAGCTCAGGGGGGAGGCACTGTCCCTGTTGTTACTGTCCAGGCAAAGCAAGGCTTTACACTCAGCACGAGGGCATGGCTCTGTCTGTCTCCATGGGCACAATCTTATCTCCTCCCTGTGGTTTCTCCATCTCTCTTCTTATTGCCTCAGAGCAACCCCCCACCCGCTACTTGCTGCCCAACCTCCCCAAACACAAGGTCCCGGTACTCCCCCGGTAGCTGCTAGGGTGCTATGGCAGGCTAAGCACTTCCCTTCTGGAAGGCAGAGCTGGGGGGCACTGGCCTTTCACTGAATCCACTTTCCAGCCAAAGGGCGGGCACATCCCAATGGCCTCATTGCTTGAGGCATTTGGGAGGAAGCCTGGAGGAGCAGACTGCTACGGACATCCCTGCACTGACCCCTGATAGATGGACATCGCTCACCTCCAAAGCCCAGAGGCTGCCACCGCAATGCCAGTTTGTGCATCTCTCCTCAGTCCAGCTGCTTCTGTACAGCAGCTTTCGGACCACGATTGTGCATCCGCACCCACTACATGCCATGTGTCTGTACCAGTGCATGCTGGGGAAATCTGGGCAGCCGCCTCAGCAGGGGATGTAATGTGTGACTGACATACAGAGCACTGCACACAGTAGAGAGCTGGAAGGCAGGAGGCCCAGCCGCGGCTAGTTATGCTGCAAATTACAATGTGTTGGACTGGTCCCAGAGAGACACCCATAGGGCAGCCTGGCCCAGTGGCAGGCATGGAGCATTGTCAGCAGCTGAGGTTACCATCAGCAATGCTGTGATTGGACACGAAGGATGTTTAGAGCCATTCATGCCACGAACTGGCTCCCAACTCACCGTAGCGGGGGCAGGCGTCTATAGAGACTCAAAGCGTGAAATGCTCAGACAGAACCTATTAGCTTGTCCAATTCCAGACAGACAAATCCCTCTTGGCTCAGCTGATCTCAAGCCTATTGGAAATGTTTCCAATCCAGGCCTCACAGGAGCTCAGGGTCCCTGCAAACTCTCCCATGGAACTGCAGCCTGGTAATCCGGTCTCCTCTTCTGGCACTGATAGCTCGCCAGGGATGGGAGATGGTTCCTGCTACAGGCTGGCAGTGGGATATTGGTGCGGAGTTCTGCATTCAGCACCGAGGCCCCCGTGCGATGGCACAGGGGTTTATTGTGCTTCGGGCACACAGGAGTGAATGTGCAGCCCCCCTCAGCCCTGATCCAACCCAGGGAGCAGCGCCAAAGCCAACGCTCCAGCAAGGAAAGGATTCTGGGTCTGAACGCAGGGGAAGGGGAACAGAGATGTGCTGCTGTGCAGTCAGCTGGAAAGTGACAGCCCCGGGCAGTGATGCTCAGCAGCCCATGGACCCCAGGAAGCACGCTGGGTTATATAAGCCCTTACAAAGAGAGAGCAGCTGGTTTGGTATTTCTTTGGAGCATGAGGATTCAGAAGAGCCCATCGCTAAGGACACGTTCTGCAGCAGCTGTGATAGGGGAGACTGCGGAGAAATCACCTCCCTGGCTGCTGCTCCCTATCTCCTACACTAAAGTGTAACCCCATTTTTTCCACAATCACACACAACTCCACTGGCTTATTTTCAGATCCAGCTCAGATTTACTGTTACACATATCCCTGAAGGCACCTAGGAGCTGGCCAGGCCACTAGGGGTGCAGCTCTGTCTGGTGGGAAGTGCCAGGGGATCTTGAATGACCACCCGAGCTTGGTTTTGCACTTAATCCACAAGATAGAACCTGCCTCTGGATTCGACTCAGAGGGATGAATGCCATGAGCACTGGGCCACTATCAGAAACAGGCAAGGATCCTCCTTAGAGGTCTGATCTCCCACTAATAACACAGCCAGACCCTGGTCAGTGCATGAGACCTGCCAGCCCAAGATACACATTCCTGAAGGCGTATCGAAACCTCACTGATTCTGCGGAGGCATTCTGGTTCAGTGAAAGCTACTGATCCTGACTGCTGAGAAGAGTGCCTCCATCCCCTTTGGTGGACTGGGTTAGGCCACGCTCATGCCCCCAAGAGCAGATGGCTCCTAGCCCCTCCACAATGGCCACAAACACATGGCTGCTCTCTGGGCAGGCAGAGACCCTGTCACAGCTTTGTTAAGAAGACCCAAGTCAGCCAGATACCACGGCTTGGCTGAAAAGAGCTTCCAGTGAGGGAAAGTGCCACCTGGAAGCCAGCCCTGCACAGTTCATGCTCTCCGGGGCCTTCCCCTGCTAGCAAGCAGGCTGATTAGGAACCAGAGTAGCTAATGGACTAGCAATCCTGGGTTCGAATCCTAGCTCCTGCCCTTGATGTGCTGTGTGACCCATGGCAAGTCACTTCACTGCTCGGTGCTGCAGAGGAGATGAGGCTTAGTTAACGTACATAAAGCCATGAGATCACAACATGAAAAGTGCTAGAGGGCTCCAATCCGGCCAGGGGCTTCTAGGTCTCCTTGTAATATACTCAGTGTCTGGGATACGCCATTAACAGCAGCCCAGGAGGTAAATTCACTTCTGGTGAAAGTCTGCAGAGGACCTCATGTTTCCCCGCTTCCCCCAAAGCCTCTGGAGCTGGAGAGCAGCAAGGGAGAAAACCCAGCTGTAGCAGGAAGCGACCAGTGGAACTCCTCTCAGGCCACAAGCAACTTCTGCTTCCATTTTACACTGTCACCCAGACAGCGCTGAGAGGGCAGATGGTTCTGGGCAGCCTCCTCCAGTGAGCAGAACAGGAATAAAGAAACAAGCCTCCAGTCAGAAGGTAAAGAGAGGAGCTGTTCACTGTCGGCACGCCCCTTCCCCTGGCCTCTGATCCAAGAAGTGGCACTTCTCCCACCTCCTGCCAGAGACGGGCACACACACCAGCCTCTTGCCTTCGCTGGGAGCTTGCATGGTGCCAGCCCCTCCTGCAAGTTCATCAAACAGCTCTTCCAGGCCCCTTTGTGCTCTCCTGGTGTGCAGGGACTGGAAAGCGACCCCCATCCACCCCCTTCACGAGCACACTGCATGTATGGGGAGCAGCCCGAGCGCTAGCTGGGCATGCAGGCTGTGACGCACGCCCCCAACTGGTGAACATGCGGTGGGGCAGCGGTGCCCCATGCAAGCTGGCCTGTACAAGAGGGAATTTATTCCAATATGTATTTATATACACAACGCTACCCACACCTCTGCCTTCCTTCTCCCCACCCCCCGGGAGCACAATGCCCATTCACAGCAGCAGCATCGGCACTCCAGTCGACTGAGGCAATCCTCCTCTCTCTCATGCCAGATGTGAACACCAAAGCCCATCGTTCGATGGGTTCAAGGGTCACTTAGCCATCTCTGCCCCCACGGCTTTGTTCATTTTGTCCTTGAGGTAGGCTGCCTTCTGCCACTTCGATTTCAGCTCCAGAAACTCATAGTAGGGAACCTGCAGCGGAAGAGGGCAGGGAGCGGGGTCAGGATTTACACTGGGGCAACCGTGCTGATCTTTCTCAGGGCCAGCTTGCTAGGCCCCGGTGGAGAATGGCAGGACTGATCAGCAATCAGCCAGGTGATACTGATCAGCCCCAAAAAGGGAGGTGGTCCCTGCAGTGGGGTGTCTAAGGGGTCACAGCCCCAAGCCTGCCAGAAAATCCTCCAGACACTGCCAGGGATGCACAGTGGCCCTTGGGACAACTCTTCCATCATATCCAAACCTGGGGCCTGAGACTGCCTGGCTCTCCTCCGGGAGTGTGGTGTTAGCAGAGCACTGGGGGAGCTACAGGAGACAGCCTCAGCTTGAAAACAGATTCCCCCTCCCTAGCTGCCTCAGCAGGAGACTCCAGCAGGACCTAACCTGCCTTGAGAGGCAGTTACAATCAGCCAGTGTCTCCAGCCCACTCCAGGGAGGGAGAGCTCTCTGGCCATCTTGCTGTCTGGGGCTGCAAAACGTCTGATGGGAACCAGCTTCTGTGCAGCTGCATCCTGCAGCTCTGCAAAATCTCCTATCCCAACAACGGTCACGTAACTAGACAGTGCATGGAGGACTAATGACCCCACATCTGACCCCTCCAATGGGTGGCAGCTGCACCAGCTAGACTCACTCACCGTGGACGCAGCACTCTTCAGCACATGCTTTTAAAAATGCTTAGAAATAAAAATAAGGGTAGTGCTGGCCAGAGACACTAGAACCCAGGTGCATGTGTGCAGAATGTATTCCACTGGTAGCCTCCGGCCAGTCAGCAGGGAGCAGTCTGCAGTCACTCCTTGGCCCTTCTGCCAACTCTGCCACAGAGGGAGCTGCTGTCGCAGGCTGGTTCTGCAATGCGGACGTGGGTTTGCTAGGACAGGGGCTCAGCTACCCAACCTCCTTAACAGCCGTAACAGCTTCCATGTGACGCAGGCCACCACTGTTCCGGCAGCTGGAGGAACGCTTCCTTATTTCAAAGCAAGATCAGTACTGTCTCCCAGCCCACACTGGGTGGCTGTAGCATATTTTTATCCCCAGCACCCAGTGGTAGAGGTCCGGGGCCCATGAACTACAGATGTTGCTGTGGCAGCCGACCGGGGCAGTACCCACCAGGGCAGAGGTGAGTACTGAATTTGACAGGGCTGCAGGGCAAACGCCCTAATTGAAAGTGACGTTTCCTGGCTACTCTGTGTAGGTCCCATGGTACTGTATCACTGCTGCTCGGGTCCCCACCAAAATGGTGCAAGAGAAGCTTAGGAAGTGTGCCGAGCGAGCAGGCTGTTCATTGGCAGCTCCACCAAATGTTCCTGGCAGCTGGCCGCCTGCTATTATTAATGAGTAGTTTGGTAGCAGGGCCTCGGGGGCTGCCAGCCTCTGCCAAATCAGACACGCTGGAGCCTTTCATATACCTCTCCACACCAGGTGGGGGCAGCATCTTACACTGACAACTGAAGGTTGTGTCTGTTGAAGGCTCTGAAGTCGTTTGTATAAACGGTAACTTTGCAGGTGGCCTTTATAACTCTTCAGCGCTTTAGAGGCACAAAGTGCGACAACCAATGCCAACTGTTATAAATGGATAGGCAAACGGCAATAGGGAATTACTGCAGCCACTTCTGGGGTGCAGCACAGCAACAATACAAAGCTAGTAGCGATGAATACAATACCCCACACCAATTAACATCAGAGAGGTAACTATCTAAAGCAGAGCAGCTAAGATGCTGACTCCACAGGAAGAATCGGGAGTTTTAATGAGCACAGGATTAGGATCTGCTCAATTTTGTATTGGACACACAGCATTTCAAATGTTGCATGGTCTATTTTGTCTCTTCACCCACCCACTTTCTTATCCCTTCCCCACAGGCCCGTTCCCCACTACCAGGGCAGGCAAAACTTGGATTTAGAAATGAGGAAAGAAGAGATGCTCGGCAGAGAGGGATATTTAAACGTGCAGCCGTGTGGAGAGGGTGGAATGTGTAGCCAATGGAGGGAGCAGCTAGGCCAGGTGGGGATGACACATACTATGCAGAACATAAGTCACTGATCTACCATGGAAACCAGGGCCCCAAGGCAGCACAGCCAGAATCAGTGGGAATTTTGTCACTAGTTTCAGATCAGGTCCTGCCTCAGGCTGTTGATATTGGCCACAAACTGGAATGAAGCTGACCCTGCACTTGCCTGCTCTGGGATATGGTCTATTGTATTGGCTTTAGTAGCAAGTGAAGGTGGCTGCGGGCCCAGCGAGGGTAGATGAGGGGAGCTCTGTGTCTTGCTTTCCTGAGCCAATGTCGCTGCAGTTACTATCAAGCCTCAGAGTGCCGGCTTCCGCAGTGCCTACTGCTTTCCCAAGCGGGGGCTGCAGATTGCGGTCCATGAAGCAGCAGTAGGGAAAGTTCCTGGTCGTGCCACAAACTTTTCCAGAGCCGTGGGCAAGTCCCTTAGTCCATGTGCCTCAGCTGCCTACAGGGCCGAGACTCCCTGGCCTGGGTTCTGCAGCAGCTCAGACTCAATGATCAGTATGGTCCCTTCTGGCTTTAAATCGCTGTCTCCATAAGCTTTGCTGCCCTCCCGGGGGCTGAGAGAATAAACAATGACTGAGGAGCACCTGAGCGCTAGGGCTAGGGCTAGACAGGCACCGTGGTAGAAAGGTATTGAAAAAACAGAGTCCTATCGTGTCTGCCTTTGGATCAGCAGCTTTCATCTCCAGCTGCACTGGAAGTGTGGGGACGAGAGGGTCCCTGGGGAAGGGATCTAGTCATTTACACCAGGAGAAAACATTACAGCTTGGTAGGAGTCCCCCTCCATATACAGCTCAGGGAAACCAGAAGCTGCAAGGAGCTGGAAAGGCCACAAAGGCCCCACAGCGACAGCACGTGGGCAGGAGACGAGAACAGAACAGGCTGTGGAGAAACAGCAGGAGTTCCGTTGTGCTCCTCAGACACTCGGCGTAAGTGTCGCACCGAAGGCAGGTGTTGCTGCGGTGCCTAGAAAACTGGGGAACTTTAACACGGCTTGCAACGGCCCCCCTCTGCTTCCGACCTCTTTGCTGGGAAGTTTACACCTGTCCTCTCCAGAGAGGGGTGCTGCCAGCCCTGGTCCGCAGGCAGGCCTCCTGCCAGATGGATCAATGGGCACGAAGAGGCAGGGCTGACATTTCACTTCATTGTTGTCCCCGCCACTCCCCCATCTTTGGGGTCCAGAACAGTGTGTGGCCCTGAGAGGATTGTTTGCTGATCCCAGGGGGCTGGAGCCCGGGTGACCTACAGACCATCTCTCTGGGCACGCAGGGGTGGAGACAACACCAGGTGCCCCACCCATCGCTCTGGTTGCCTTGACAGGCTATGTTTTCAGGCTATATGCTTGGAGCTCTGCCCCTCCTCCATACGCTCTCGCTACCCTGAAATTAATGGAGTCCCAGCTGCTGGGGCCAGAGGCAGCCTCACCGTTCATTATGGCTATGCAAGTGTCTCCAACCAGCAGCAGCTGCAGAACACCCCGCACCTGAGACATGCACCAGACCTCACGCAAGCACCTCCACATTAGAGTCTTTTAGTCAAAATGTGGGACCCTTTAACAACCTGCCCCCAAGCTGAGCCAAAGCACCTCCTTGAACCCCCTCAGAACAAGGAGTTCCCAAGATCCACTACCACTTGGAAGTGTGTGTGTGGGGGGTAACTTTCAAGTGACAGTGATTTTTGGGTGCCCAACTGGAGATCCCCTGCAGGGACTTCATTCTTCCAGGTGGCTGCTCAGCACTGCCTGGGAAAAGGCCCCTTAAACTGGATATTTGATAACAACTGGCCAAGGCAAAGCCTTAGAGGGACCTAGGTAAGGTCACATCTCCCCAGACATGCAGCACAAACAGCAGGGCTGCTCCCCTTTGGATGTCGGCCCCTGCTGCTGATCTGGGGACCACTTTAATATCAGTACAGGAAGAGACCCACTAGGCCATATAGCCCCTTCCTTAGTCACCACGGGCAGGATGACTCCCTACAGCCCAGTCACTGGGCTCTGGCTACTCCAGTTTGCGGCTCCTCCCCGTTTGCCTGGGAAAACTAGTCCCCAGATCTCCCTGGCAGGAAGTTCTGGCCTCCATCTCATCTCACTGCATTAGACTGAACCCCTCTCCTGCACCAACCTAAATAATCCCACCCCTTCGTGCTCATTCTGTCAACCTTTGTCCCCGTCGTCAGCTCGGAGGCCAGGTCTCTTCTGTATCCAGCTCCCAGGCCCCCTTCAGATCAGCCCCTCAGCCCAGTGATAGTTCCGGCTGCTGTTTTTTAAGTAACTCGTGCAATGAATCTGGATCACTGAGCGAGGCCCCATTCCTCCGAAGGGGAGAGGGAGACTGGAAGGGCTCCTGGCTACTGTACACCCCTAAGGTGCAGGCTGTGCTGTCTGACAGCTATCACGTAACGGAGGTCGAGCCCCCGTTCACTCTGGTATTGGGAGCCAGGGGAGAAGGTATCGGCCCTCGCTGGCTACTCACATCCACGATCAAGAACCCGGCGGCTTGCATCTGTCGTCGGGCCATGGCAAAGCGGCCCAGCAGGTCCTTGCTTCTGCTGCTGAAGTTTGGGAACTCCCACCTCAGGAAAGCAATCCTGCAAGAAAGACGCACACAGAGGGAATGGGGTTGAATGACTCGGCAGCGGGCGCTGGCTCAAATCTCTCACAGTCTAGAGCGCTGTGTACCCTGGGCTCAGCAGGCAGGACACTTCGCTGGCTCTGAGCAGCTGCCAAAGCTCCAAAGGAACAAGCACTTGGCAGTGCTAAGAGGAGCCGCTCTACCCAGCTGCGATTGCGGACTGCTCTGGCTCGGACAGTGCACAAGTGCTGGCATGCAGGATCAGACCCTCGGCCCACCGACTGGCGTCCATTATCCTGCGTGCAGTGGTCACCAATACCTAACGCTTCAGAGGACAGTCACAGGAGCCCCACAGTTGTGCAGGGCTACATGTTTGGGGTCAGGAGCAGCAATGCCAGGGGTCAGGGTCGGAGAGATTAGTTCAGGATTAGTGCAAGAGATCAGAGGGCCCTTGTCTGAGCATTTATAGCCACAAGCACTATGCCCAGGAGATGACTCAGCCCTGTGATTTGTCTGATGTGTGTGTGAATATGAATGCTGGGGAAAGGTGCTAGAAAAATTTAGCCACAGAATAAGTCCAGCAATAACGTGAGAGGGCAGTTTAGTCCCCATGGGCTCTCTTGAGGGGCCAGTTACAGTGGCAGATTGATGTGGACACAGCTCCACCTGGCACTGGACCCAGATCGAGCCAGCCCTACTGACTGGAGTAGTGCTTCGCAAGTTCGTCTCAGCATCCATGCTGTTTCCGAGCCCTAGGGCGCTAAACCTTGAAGGCCCAAGCAGGTTAATAAAGAGAAAGGGGCCTTGCTGGCTAGGGAGCCTGCCTTGCCCGATTAGCACCAGCACCTTCCCATACAGCCCCCGCCCTTCCCCTAACAAGGGAGGCTAGTGGTTCTGCTCACAGCTTCTAGGGCTGAGCGTGGACATGAGCTATGGGCACACTCACTCCAGCCTGAGCCCCCACAATCCCCAGCTGCACTTCTTTCCCAGTAAGGAAACTTTTAGATGAAGATGCTGGTTATCCCAATTGGCCTGTATCCTGTGTGTGTGTGGGGATTTCTAGGGAGGAGGCAGAGGTAGGGAGGGTTCTCAGAGGAGCCAGGCAGCTTGAGGAAGGCACCTTCTGCACCAGCAGCTCTGATGTTCCCATTCCCCAGAGTCCGTGGCTGCCCCAGACTCTGCTCACAGCGCCCATCTCCCTTTGCCTGAGTTTCAATGGTCACGATGCAGCCATTGCTGACAGCAAGTCTGTGCCATGAGCTGCAAGGGAGTCAATGCACCTGTTTTGCTTTCACGACTGCAACAGAGCAGAAACATCTCACCTCATCCTGAGCACGCACACGCACTGCAGCCTTCCCTCCTCATTCCCACAGGGCTGGGGCGGACTTAGACCCCTTCATCCTGGCCTACATGGCAGCAGCCAGACCTGATCTCTGGTGTGGCTAGGCACTCACCTCCTGGTGCCACGGGGCGGGGGTTTTGTCCCTTCTGACTGGAGCAGGTGGGGGGCAGCAAAGTCCTTTATGGGAAGAGGCTGATTGTCACTGTTCAGCATCATCTCGGCGTCTACACAGGAGAGAGGGGAAACCACAGGGACTCCTGAGGCCTGGCTGGCTCCTGATTAGCATCAAGTCACATCCCCAGGGAAATCTGATGATGCACAATGTGCAAAGCCTTACCTAGGCCCATCGGCTCACCAGTGAGAGGGTGACGCTAACTTCCCAGCCACGGGTACAGCCTGTCACCGAGCACCTGCCCTGCTACCAACCTACCCTGAACAGAGCTGCATTCTGGCTTTGATTTGCTAGCCATTGGCAGCATGGCCATTCCACTGTGCCTTATGCTCTGTGTGGACGGCGGGGAGCTGCAACCACACCTAGCAGCCCCTCTCCTAGCTCACGGCAGGTGTCTGTACCATGGTTTTATCCCCAGGGCCCAATGAGAGGGACGTGGGGTCCATGAACTACAGGTGTTGCTGTGGCAACCGGCTGGGCCAGTACCCACCACGGAGAAGACAAGCACTGAATTTGACATGGCTGCAGGGGGAGGAGAAAGTTCTTTGGTGGACCTGACAGCTGCTGTTCACACAGTGGTACGGGAGGATGGGGCATTTCCTGCCGAGCAGCTACACGGGCTGGGACGTAGGGACTGGTCTGGCTGACCCAGAGGGGAGACAATTTTCCATCTGTCTTGTCGCTTCCCCAAGACAGTCAGGCACATGGCTGAGACGCAGTGTTCCACCCACTGTTAACAAACCAACTGATCCCGAGCCATGGAGCTGGAGAGCATGGCAGGACAGAGCCTGTCGCCCCTGTAGCCAGGGGGTAGAAAGGTCACGTGCACTGAGGGCCTCATCTTAGTACCCATCACAAAACCACCATTAGCTGTCTCTGCTCAGGACTGGAACAGCAGAGTGTGCTGGGGGTCTGGAGGGAGGTGCACTGGCAGGGCGAGGGGGCACCACAGACTGATGCCCATGCTGGGAGGGAGGTGCACTAGCAGGTGACGGATCAGTGGCCTAACGGGGGGGCTGTATCAGGACTGCCACGCAGTGAGCGAATGTCAGGAGAGGAGTTTACATGCCATGTGCCCCCTGGACAACGCAGCGGCTGCCCAGTTCATTAGCCGTGGAGTCACTGCAGCCTTGGGCTCGGGTCCCAAGAACACACTCACCGAGCTGCCAGCCATAAACGGTGTGTACGTTGAACCGCCTGTTAACCTCGTCTTTGGCCACCTCGTTCAGCACCTCCTGCAGGCTGCTCTGTAGCGGAGTGGCCTTCCTGTCCCCTGGTGGCTCCGGGGCACTCAGGGCCTCTGGCGGAAGGAAGGGCCCCTGGTAGCTTGGGCACTCCAGCCTGGCGGCAGCGTTGATATGCATCAGTTTGAGCCTGTAGTTCTGTCCTCTGGGTGTCTGGTCATCTGTTGGGTAAGAAGGGCAGCAATGGAGACCCAGCCCAGGGGAGGGGCCTGGACCGAGGGCTCAGCCACTCAGATCTCCTAGAAGTTCAACTTGGTCCACTTCGTAGCAGGAGTCATGGCTGGTGGGTCCTAGCCCCACATCTGCCACTTGGAACCCGATCCGGCAGGGCCCAGGTTATACGCTGGGGCTTGCCTGTGACAGCAGGGACTGCACTCAGTGACCCAGTAGGTCCCATCCAGCGCTATGTCCTGCCAGAATGACTAGAACGAGTGCCGAACAACCTCCACCCCCGCACTCACTGCAGCCAATGCTCAGCACCTTGCAGGGGGGCACCTACCGCTGCTGCACCTAGCGCCTGATCACCAGCAACTTGGTAGCACCAAGCCCGTGAGACGGGCTTTAAGAGAGAACCCCCAGGAGCACGAGGAAGGGACACGCACTCTGCCCGGCACAGGGTCCTTGAGGCGTGCAGAGTAAGATCCCTGTGCCCAGATGTGTTATCTCTGCACCGTAAGTCTGCATGGCAGGAGAAGCTCTGTGCTACAGCGACCTGAGCACACAGACCCAAGCGTATCCGGCCATAGTTACTTCAAGAGGGAGCGTGCCCAGTGTGTCACATCATCCCTAGCAGCAGAGCCAGCACCACATGGGAACCTCCCCCCCGGGCAGCACCACTCAAAGGACATCACCCTGCTAGACAGACGCCCCCTGTGGCAGACTCTGGAAGTGGCTGTCCTAACTAGTGGCTGCTGCCAATCTCCTCTGTGGTGTACTCATGCTGAGAGGGGCTCAGGGCCTTTCCCGTTGCTGAGCCGGCAGAACAAAGCTCATTCCCTCTCCCGCCAGAGCAGCTTTGCAAACCTCAGAGGCTGGGTGTCTGTAGCATGGTTTTATCCCCAGAGTCCAATGAGCGGGACGTGGGGCCCATGAACTACAGGTATTGCTGTGGCAGCTGGCTGGGGCAGTACCCACCATGGAGAAGACAAGCACTGAATTTGACATGGTTGCTGGGGGAGGGTAAGCTGCAGAGTTCTTGGGTGGACCTGACAGCTGCTGTTTGCATATGTCCTTCCCAGACTTTAGGATTCAGCGGGAATGGGTGGCTGAGTGCAGGACAGAGCAGCAAACTAGTCATTCCACATTCTAGAGCTGTGCTCAGACTCCAGCTTCCAGGACAAGTCCAAAATCCACAGCTGGTGGCATCAAACCACGCCTTGGTGAAGCGTTAGCTACATCAGGAAATACACAGCACCAGCATGCCCAGGGCTGGGCCAGCAAGGAGGGTAGTTACACTGCCCCAGAAAGGTGATGTGGGGCCAGGACTGGAGTAGCCCAGGGCTGTAGATCAGCAGGGATGCCCCCTGGCAGAACACTCTGGGGAGGACACACTCAAGCCAGTGCTATTAGCACTTCATTTTCATGAGCATCACACTCACTTCCACCCTGTTCCCCATCACACCCACAAACCCAAATGCAAATGCCCAGCAGAGATTAGGAGCTCATGCTGCTGGGTTAGCCACAGCCCCCATGCCCCACAGCCTGGCTGCTGAATTATTGCTGCGCAGAAGCCATCAGCGCTTTGATGTGCTTCCCAAAGTGGAATCGCCAGGACTCTCTTTCAGCCACTTTAGGACTGTCCTGGGGGTTGGAACAGGCAGCAGCGAGGCCTGTTCCCCATATACGGCCCAGTCTGCAGGGAGGGGAGACTGAGATACCATCCCTCATTCAATCCTTCACCTCTCTGCTGAGCCTGTTACAACGGGGCCACCTGGTGGTGGATTTCTGACATGACATCTGTTGGCAATGGAACTGAGACTATAGTCTCACCCCTCATGGGATGGGCAATGACCATCACCTGGGCCTGATGGGAACTGACAACCTGGAGGACAAAAGTGCAGAATTTCAATTCCCAATCCCTTGAGCTCTCAGGTTTCCCTATGTATTAAAAGGCTCCTCCCCATCCCCACCGGCAGATGCAGGCACACCCCACGTCCAAGCCACGTCTACATTTACCTAGAAGCTGGCTATAAAACGGTGGGGCCAGCACGCTTTGCAGGTAGGGAGTCTTCACCTGCTGCAGCACGCACAGTGACCACACCAGGTCTGTCAGCAGGTGCGGGTCCAGGCTGCCCAGTTGGTCGCCAAGCTTCTCGTGGACCTGGGGAAGGAAAGTCACAAGCTGTCAGATGGGTTTCCTGGGCTGGGTCTTCCTAGCTCTGCCAAGAATTCAGAGGCCACTGGACTGATACCTGGGTGGCTTGGCCTAAGCACAGCTAGTGAGACACATCATAGCTAGAGAAACGCTTCTCCCAGCAGAGAGGGTATTTGCAGTCAAGGGATTTTTCTCATTTTGGTTCTTCAGAAATGTGGAAGTAGGTTGCCCAGCAAGACTCTCTCTAAATGAAACATGCTCTCTAGGGTTTGTTATTGTAGAGTTGCTACTACAGAGGCAGCACACACCACTCATTGTATGCTTGCTGCTCTCTGAAGGGCCAAAAACTCACTACAACCGGATCACTCCGTTTTTGGTGGGCCAAACAGCATCGAGGGCCGTGGGATGCTTCAAAGCCACACGCGTGAAGAACATAGCCTTCGCCCGGGAACGAATGGGATGAGAAGCCTTGCGTGCCCTCCCTGGCCGCAGTGGGGTGCCAAGCATCATTATCCTGTGCTGGCAGGATGTCCCTCTGGGTTCGCAGCAAGCAGCAGGGCCTCTTACCATTATACTGGGGTTCTGTAGGCAGAGGCTTTCATAGACTCCCAGAAATGAAGGGCTGGGAGGGACCTCAAGAGGTCATTTAGTTCAGCCCTCTGCACTGAGGCAGGACCAAGTAAACCTAGACCACCCTGACAGGCATTCGTCCAGCCTGTTCTCCAAATCTCCTCTGACAGGGATTCCACAACCTCCCCTGGAAGGTAGTCCAGAGCTTAACTACCCTTAGAGCGAGAAAGTATCTGCCTTGTTGCAGATTAAGCCCGTTAAACGTCTTGTCCTGCCTTTGGTGGTCAGCATCCTTGTTATAACAGACCTTAACGTCTTTTTAATAAGCCAAAGTTGGTAGTTAATGGCTTAACAAACTGCCTCTTTAGAAAGGCTTTCTAATTCTGGTGTCCACGACAACCCTGCAGACCAGGGCCCTCGATCAATGCACACAACAGGCATGGGGCGGCAAGGCAAGCTGTCCCGGATACTGCCCTGCCACTGTGCCGCCCCCTTGCCCTGGAGAGAGACCCCGTAAGGGTGAGTGGCCTCACGGAGACCAAACAGGGGCCCCAGAGGCTGGTAAGTGAATATGGAAGAGAGTGGGGGAGCGGAACAGACCAGAGGAGGACTCCTGGAACTACGGACCTCAGACCATCCCTGCACTTTGGCTCCAGGGAAGAGGTCACTTTGGTATCTGACAGCTCAGCAGATGGTACAGAGACAGTTAAGCCTGTGGCCAGAGCAGGCCAAAGGACAGTGGGGCAAACTGAGGCGAAGGTGCTGCAATGCCACATCCAGCCAGGAGGGGCTGTGTTGAGGCAGCAGCTTTGCTACCGTGTGGCTTAATGATCTAAGCATTAGATCCAGAAATGCCAAGACTCACTGAAGCCTCCAGTTCAAAACCCAGCAGAGTCACCTCAGCGCTGCTCTCCCAGGGATGAGGAGCTACACATCAGACCATCTGCTGCAGAGGTGATGGGACTATGAGGTAGCTGAGCTCCTGCCTGCTCTGTGGGAACAGGTAGAGAACATGTGGCCCCAAACCTATACTTCTGCCTGCGTGTAACCAGCTCTCATGGTGCACCTGGGAGCTGGGTTAGACTGGCCAGAGAGCTGGGTTAGACTGGCCAGAGAGCTGGGTTTGATTAGCTTGGGGTTAGACTGGCCAGAGAGCTGGGTTAGACTGGCCAGAGAGCAGAGTTGGTTAGCTCGGGGTTAGACTGGCCAGAGAGCTGGGTTAGACTGGCCAGAGAGCAGAGTTTGATTAGCTTGGGGTTAGACTGGCCAGAGAGCTGGGTTTGATTAGCTTGGGGTTAGACTGGCCAGAGAGCTGGGTTAGACTGGCCAGAGAGCAGAGTTGGTTAGCTCGGGGTTAGACTGGCCAGAGAGCAGAGTTTGACTAGCTTGGGGTTAGACTGGCCAGAGAGCTGGGTTAGACTGGCCAGAGAGCAGAGTTGGTTAGCTCGGGGTTAGACTGGCCAGAGAGCAGAGTTTGATTAGCTTGGGATTAGACTGGCCAGAGAGCTGGGTTAGACTGGCCAGAGAGCAGAGTTTGATTAGCTTGGGGTTAGACTGGCCAGAGAGCTGGGTTAGACTGGCCAGAGAGCAGAGTTGGTTAGCTCGGGGTTAGACTGGCCAGAGAGCAGAGTTTGATTAGCTTGGGGTTAGACTGGCCAGAGAGCTGGGTTAGACTGGCCAGAGAGCTGGGTTAGACTGGCCAGAGAGCAGAGTTGGTTAGCTCGGGGTTAGACTGGCCAGAGAGCAGAGTTTGATTAGCTTGGGGTTAGACTGGCCAGAGAGCTGGGTTAGACTGGCCAGAGAGCAGAGTTGGTTAGCTCGGGGTTAGACTGGCCAGAGAGCAGAGTTTGATTAGCTCAGGGTTAGATTAGCTCTTGCTCAGAATGCTCCGAGGATCATCCATGCCTACCTAGCAAATGAATTGCAAGCACTGTGCTGCCCCCGCTGCCTGGCTTGAGGTGTGCAACTGTCCCAACTCTGAAGGGCAGAGGCAGGCGTAACAGGCGAATCGTGGCATAGTGCACAGGCACCGGTGCCTGGTCTTTCCTCTCACTAGCAGGGAAGGGCACTAAGACACTAAAAGCTTCAGTCCCCACAACCCAGATGTGCACTTCTGGAGGGCTGTCATAGTCCCATTGCACTAAGTGATTATGTGCCTATTGCCTCTTGGTTTATTACGTACATTGGTCACCAGTACAGGCAGCGAGGAGAGCCACTCTCCCTTCCAGCCACTTGTGTCAGGATGACGTAGCCAGGAGAGGGGCAGCCTACCTGCCTGTCATGTCTCAGCAGGCGACTTAACAGAAGGGAGAATCTTTTGGGGTTGTGGTGGTGGGGGTTTTTTCCTTGCCTCTCTCAGTCCCCAGACAGATACACCATTGCTTTAAATCCCTGGCCCAGTCCTATGACAGGCAGGTTTGCCCTTAACCCTTTCCTGACAATTGTTTTACCCTATCACATCATTCATAGAGGGAGGCCTCCAAGTCAATGCTTGACTGAAAACACTGAGCCTGGTACTTTGACATACGCAGCACGACGGAGAAAGTGCCGGGGCCCTGCTGGGATGCCCTGCTTCCTGTTCACAAGAGCTCAGATCCCAGGACTTCACTAAGCCAACGTGAGCACTTACTGGAGATGACCTGCGGTGCCCCTCGGGTTTGAACAGACTGTGTTCTGGGAGATGGGTGTGTGACTGCAGGGGTATGGCATGGCTGTCCTATTTCCTACAGAAGTCAGAGCTGGAGAGCTTCTGGACACCCCTAAGTCTGCAATCTCAGATGTCTTCAGGAGAGCTGCAGCCTTGGCAGACCTGGCCCGGTTCTGATGTAGCCTGAGGGTGTGCTGGGGGACGGGAGGGGCGAGAAACGTTACCATGTTATAGAAGTTCTCGCTTCGGCTGGGCTGGAAGTTCAGGCGGGCGAAAGACAGGATGACGTTGCACAGCTGCAGCACGGTGAATCTGTCGGCATTGTCCAGGGTATACTGGAAAGCAGAGAGGGAAGGTGGTAAGTGTAGACCCAAACAGCTCCAAAGCAAACACTGACACTGACGCTTACAACATCCAACCCTCGGACAGTGCTGCCCCGCTGACGCAGGGCGGAGATAAGCCAAATGGCCCCTATCAACCTGTCAAGGGCTTTATATTAGCATCCAGCATTACACTGAAGGAGCACAAAGATACGGGGGTGTAAGCATAAACCAAGAAAGGCAGAATAACCCAGCTGTCAGATGAGGAAATGGAGGCACAGACAAGTTAGTCGGGACTGAGCTGGGGTTAGTTGCCAAGCAGTCTGTGCCTCCCCCAAATGATCCCCTCAGCGTTAGCTGCTGCCACACCAGGCAGCCGTCTGCAGCGAGCCAGCTCTGATGTGCCCCACACTGTGACCTCCAGTATAGGAGAGACATTTAAGCTATTTTTACTGACACCTGCTGTCTTGCACTTAGGCAAGTCAAAGAACGACGTGAGCTACCACTGAGCAAGGCATCAGCTTGGTACCATAGTGCTTAGACTTTACAAATACATCTCAGCATCATTACCTTACCTCACAGCTGGGGAAACTGAGGCAGAGAGGCCCAACAATGGCTGTTTCCCCCTTTCCTTCCCCACTCAAGTCTCCTCACCTGAGCGAAGGCCTCAAAGAGGGGCAGGTTGAGCCACTTGAGGTAAGCGAAGGACTTGATGCAGCGCCCCACGTCGCCATGAGCCATCTCGGGCACGCGGGCGTGCAGGTCTGATGCCATCTTCTGGAAGACCTGGGTCTGGTGGAAATTCAGCTTTCCTTAAAGAGGCAGAAGAAAGCAGCAGCTGCTGAGGAGGAGTCAGCCAGGAGCTCCAAAGCACTATGCAAGGGAGGAGCGGGACGTCGGGGGGGGTAAGGCACAGGGGGAAAACGAGCAAAAGCATCAAGCCGTATTCCTGGAGAGGAAGAGGCTCTGTGTGAATGCTGTTCCCTCCCCATCTCTAAATCAGATCTTAGCTGCAAACTAGAGAACCAGGCCAGGCCTCTGCCCCAAGCCCACCAGCCTCTCTTGATCACCAGGCGGTGCTGAGAAGGGATGTGGACTAATGATGCTGGCCTGTGCTGGGTGTCTGTAGAAGATTTTTATCCCCCATCTCTAGACAGAGGTGGCATGAATTACAGGCGCTTCTGTGACAGCTATTTGGGTCACTGAGGAAGAGAGCACTGCGTTTGACAAGGCTGCAGAGTGCTTCACACCTGATGCTAGCCTGACTGTAGGCTCATTAACAAATACCCAGGGGCAGCATAAATCCCCTAGAAGTACTCATGATATCCACATGAATGCTGAGCCGGCCCACCAGGTGAAACTTCCCAGGGGAGAGTCAGAGACAGCCTCAGATAGGCGCCTGGGCCCTTGTGTTTGAAAGGATGAAGCAGCACTGTTACACTGATGTTGGTGTAATCAAATCAAAGTAGTAGTGGGAAGAAGGATAGTTGGGAGGGCTAGCTCAGTGGTTTGAACACTGGCCTCCTAAACCCAGGGCTGTGAGTTCAATCCTTGAGGGGGCCACTTAGGGATCTGGGACAAAAATCAGTACTTGGTCCTGCTAGTGAAGGCAGGGGGCTGGAGTCAATGACTTTTCAGAGGGTCCCTTCCAGCTCTATGAGATAGGTATCTCTCCATATATTTATTTCAAGAAGTGTGGTGACAAGGGCCAGGAAGCAGGAACTTTGCAGTTACTAGCTCAGCTTTCTCTGATTTCCTCTCTGGCATGTCACTTAACCTTTCTGGGGCCTCAGTTGCACCAACTGCTTAATGGAGACCATATTCTGTTTCCCCAAGGTTGTTATCAATGTATTTCAAGTATCTGCAAGATGGAAATTTGAGATCAAAGTGCTAGCATGTTCATTTATTTGCCTTCCTAATCACATAAACAAACCCACGTGCACCATTTCAGAATGCAGAGCTCCAGATATTCCCATGCCAGTGGGTGCGTGTCCCTACAGCTCTGCACCAAGGGACGGTACTCATTTTAAATTCTTCATTAAATCCAAACAGCTTTCTTCAACACACAAGGAATTCCTTGGCTGAGGAATAAATTGGCAGGAAGCTTGAAGTTAATACTAAGCCACATCCGAAAACAAAATCAGGACTTTGGGTGATGGATACTACAGAAAACAGGGAGCTAAAGAACCATCATCATAGGTGAGGAGTGTTGTGGGCAAAAATCCCCAGAAACAGACAATAGCAAGGGAGGTGAAACAGTGTCAGATGGGCCAGGAGAGCTCTCCAGAAGACAGAGAGGGGAGAAGAAAAACCTGTGAAAGTCCATCAAAGTGATACTGAACCACTGAATCCTGCCAAGTTATAAAGTTTGGAAAAAAACTTAAGTTCAGTTATTGTAGAACTGATAAATGAAATTGTTTTCAATTGTTCACTTTATTAATGTAACTTCTGTTCACCATTCACTACACTTGCCTATACTGTAACTTCTGTTCCATATTGTAATTCAAACCCCATTTTAAAACACTCACTCCATTCTGTAAAAGCTCATGAATCAAATTGTTATCATAATAAATGTGGAATCGTTGTCTTGTCCCCTTTAATAAGATCCTGCTGGTTTTTACTGGTCTAATATAATTGGTACAACATTTTGGTGGAGAATAGCGAAAGGGGGATTATTGGTATTTTTTCCTCACTTATTGTAAACCAATCTGTGTGCACACAACCAGCTCTACAGAGCACGATTCTATTCTTGGTTAACCAAAACCTGCTGGCCCCCGTGTGGATAGCAGGAAAATAAAGAGCTCTTAAAATTGTTAACAAACCTGCTGGCCTCCGCGTAGGTAGCAGAAAACATAAAATTGTTAACAAAACCTGCTGGCCTCCGAAGAGGTAGCAGAAAGAAAGAAAGAAAGAAAGAAAAATCAGGGGCAGCAAGAGGGTCCCAGGGGCCAGCAGTGCTGCTTGCTGAACAAGATTAAAAATGTTTAAGAAAAGGCAAGGAAAAACAGTCTCAGAGGAAGTAATGGAGTCAAAAGTAGCTTCTACCTCACCTTTTATTAAAGAGATAATGCCTTCTAAACAAATCTTGCAGAGATATGGGCACAGTCCTTAGACTGAACAAGCCCTTGCAGATATCTGCACCATTTTGGATCTAGAGGATAGCTTGGCCCAATATATCCTCATATGTAAACCCCCAAATGAAACAAAAAGAGACGCTGCAGGGATCTGGATGCTGTGGGAGGCTTGTAATGACAGCTACCTCCACCTAACAGCCCGTAAAAAGAAAAAAAATCTCTCTAAAAGAGAAACTATTCCAACTAAAAGAAAAAAGAAAAAAAAAAAAAAAAAGGAACATTTGAGACCCCAGAAGGGGCAGACTTTTGGGACCCCTCTGGAGAGTGGGAAAGGGGATATTTGGGTAGATTCCTCCTCCCAGGGCCAAAATGCCATTGCAACAGTAACAACAGTGCCTGCTTCTGCCTCAGACCTCCAGGCCATGGCAAAGTGGCTAGGAATTTTAAAATGGAAAAAAAAAAAAATCTAAAGTCACAAAGAAATGAACCACCTAATTAGCATTTGTGCAGCCCCAAGTACCAAACACAGTGTGGCAAAGACTGAGCAGGGTCTGCCATATGGGAGCACTGTGCTAATTTGTTTCTAAGCTTCTATTTTTCAGGCTCTGAACCAGAACATCAGAAGAGCTGGTACCAGCTGAAGAGTTATAAAATACCATGGTTATAGCGTCGCAACAAAGTCTGTGTTCAGTGTTCTGTGTTGCATGTTCTGTGTCTGTCTCTAGTGGTGTCCTGTGCTAGCATTGGGTCCAGAAAAAAAAAAAAAGAAAAAAGAAATCCTACACTAAACAAGACAAATGTCTTTTCCTCTCTTTACTTCCCCCAAGTTCATCCAACTTAGCAATCACCACTTGTGTCCAAAAAAACCCTTTGGTCCCCAGTGCATCAGGTTTATTTTTTGTTAGGTTATCTAATAGTCATTTTGTTGTTAATTTTTGTTATTGATACATTTGTATTGTTAGTTACATTTGCTTATATTGTTAATTCCACACTTTCCTCTATGCACTCTGGTTCTACTCCTCCAAGCCCTAAAGGGTAGTTCTTGGGCCCTCATAACTTGTAAAACCTTGCCCCATAATTGTAGGGCCCCATCTTTCAGGTCCCCAAAAACCTCTTGAAAACAACTGTTAAAAATAGGGGATTCTGCAACATTTTAGCAACAAAATGTTAGTTTAAGTCCAAATCAGCTTAACTTTGCATGACAACTGTGGTCCTCCTACAAAATCTTCTTTGCTGTGTGTGCTTAAAAAGGTCCTGACTTCAGTAACTTCTATTGTTTGATGGCTACTGCTGCATCAAACTTGGTCCTCATTTTATTTGTCAATGTACCCAATGACTGTAATGGTTTTATTGTATTCCCAATTATTATAACTATAATTGTTTTCATTTATGTGTAGGTTATATCTGGTGTTTAGTCAATTGTAATAGGTTTAGTTATATTCACCCTAGTTATAATTATTTGGTTTGTTTGCAACAGATCACCTTGCCCTACAATGTCAACAACTACTGTAATGGTCATAAATCAAGGGGCAAAGTGTTGTAGAAGCAGCCCACCTGGTCAGCAGTTCTAAACATAATTTTTCATCCCCTCATTGTCCTATTAGTAATCCTAACTGTTATGTTGGTTCTGCCTTAAAACAATTACATAAAGTGTGACCCATTCAATGCCCCTGGATTGCAGGGTCAAAAGGGGGACAATGTAGAACTGATAAATGAAATTGTTTTCAATTGTTCATGTTATTAATGTAACTTCTGTTCACCATTCACTACACTTGCCTATACTGTAACTTCTGTTCCACATTGTAATTCAAACCCCATTTTAAAACACTCACTCCATTTTGTAAAAGCTCATGAATCAAATTGTTATCATAATAAATGTGGCATCTTTGTCTTGTCCCCTTTAATAAGATCCTGCTGGTTTTTACTGGTCTAATATAATTGGTACAACATTATGGTCAGGGTGGCAAACTGGTACCTAATTACCGAACTGATCTGCTCCAGGAGTTTGAGTCGTACCTAAGCCACATCTGTTATCTCTGCAGAACCACCGCAGCTCTGGGAGGGTGAGCAGGACTCTCTTCTGGCTCACGCCAACAGAACCGTTATCTAACTACATTCTAATGGCAGAATTTCTGTGACAATGCATGAACCAGCAAGAGCCCAGTAAGACTCTAAGACTGCAGGAGTTCTGGGGCAGGCAGTCAACAGAGGTATCGTATTTGTTCAATTCCTCATAGATGTTAAGGCCAGAAGGGACCAATCAATCACCCAGTCTGACCTCCAGTATAACACAGGGCAGAGAATTTCAACCCATTCCCCCTCTACTGAACCTAATAACTTGTGTTGGACTAAAGCATCTTCCAGAAATGCATTCAGTGTAGATCTGAAGACATCAAGAGACGGAGACTCCACCACTTCCCTTGATAGCTTGTTCCAATGGTTTGTCACCTGAATTACAGGCGAGATGATCTAGTCCCGACTCACTGAGAGAAGCAGGGAATGCTCTGAATGCCATTTCTACTGTCGCTTTTTAGAGTATGGTCACTCGATCTAGGTAGCCCTAGTTCAGCCAGTTGGTCACATGCAAGTCAGACAATGAAGTGGACTGCTCAGCTGGGATCAGCATGTTTATAGAAGGGGCTGTGTCACAGTTTTACCTGGTAGAAGGATACACTGCCCATTTATCTGGACTGTTACCAACATGAAAGCAGCGTTTGTGATGTCCTGCAGAGGACGAGAGGCAAAATGTCTGCAGAAACCATTAGCCAGCAAGAAGAGGCCAGAGAACTAAGACACCCATTATTATACCAACGGATGTGTTACTTTCTGGTCAAATGAATGTTGTTTATATGTAAGCAAGCTATGAATAGGTCCATTATTGTGATGGATCAGAAAGCTCTGATCTACTCTGTATCTTGCAAACAAAGATATGCAAGTTAAGACTGAAATACATTGGCCCGCCACATCCAAGAGCACAGGCAGAGACCTACTGTACTATGTAGTATATTAGCCACTGGATAAAATAGTATTACTTAACAAATATTCCTTAACTAATACTCCAAGGGGGAGAGGTCAAATAATTTTGTGACATTACCCCTTTACACCTAATTCCATCTGGGCAATCCAGTTCGTTGCCAATCTCACAACCATAGCACTTCTGACCTGTTGAAACAGGCAGATAGTAGGACTTACACCTTTTGCGGGTGGGGAAACTGAGGCACATAGGTTAAATGACTTGCCTTTGGTGACAGAGGGAATCCACTGTAAAGCTTCTATTAGAATTTCTGGCTTCCTACTGTGTGCTCAGAGGCCTCTTTCAAATGGTGTGGGTTTAACTAGTTTTCTAAGAAAGCCTTTGTTGCTAGAAGTCTGTGGTAGGTGTGGATGGTGATGCTTAATGCACTATTGGAAGGTGCTCTGACACGAGGGTAATAAGAAACTAAATAGAACAGAATGCAAAAGCTGAGTGCGCTGGTAAGGGCTATGTTGTAACTGACAAAATCAATTCCATTGCGGGTGTGTATTAGAGGTACCAAATAACTCAACCGTCACCTGCCCAAAGCTGGGTCAAGAGAGGTTTCAACTCACTGGGTAAAGTTATTTGTATTTGAATGTATGAGCCTGGGATTCTGACCGAATCATCATGATAGTGATGCTTTAAAGTCCTAGTTCAACGCAAAGACTGTGCTGCACTGGGCTCTGCTGGTGGGATACTTGACTGAGCAGCTCAGGGGACGGCTGGACTCACTTACCATATGCAAAGGCCAAGTCCACCAGAACGCTAGTGCTGAGGATAAAGTGCTTCTGCACCAGATGGTAGGAAATGGCCCGGAGCAGGGGGACAGAGCGCCGGTTCTGGAGCGCTAAAGCTAACGCCACTTTCCGAATGTCCTCAGCAGTGAATTGCTCGGCAAATTCCAAAGCCTGCCAACAGACATTAAGCATAGAGAGTAAAGGTGGAATAAAGCTATTTACAGGATTAATCACTTACATATCTGGCAGATTTCAAAGTATTTTACAAAACCCCCTCTCAAAGATCATCCAGCACTGAGATGGAGCCACCTCTGGAGCAGAACATAGCAGATCACAGTAAAAAACAGTATGAGATATGATGTGAAAGCCATTGTATCCAGAGAGGAGACAAAGGAGGCAGAATGTAATTACTACTGACTGAATGTGGTAAGGGTATCAGTGCTACCCTGATTACGATTGCAAAAAATACTATGGGACCTATTACAACCACAAGTGGCCAGTATGGACTCAGTACAGGAGTAACTGGGTGAAATTTAAGAACGGCCATACTGGGAATGGTTCATTTAGCCTTGTATCCTCTCTCTTCCGACAGTGGCCAATGCCAGATGCTTCAGAGGGAATGAACAGAACAAGGCAATTATCTAATGATTTGCCCTGCTGCCCAGTCCCAGCATCAGTCAGAGGCTTAGGGACACCCAGGGCATGGGGTTGCATCCCTGACTATCTTGGCTAATCCCTGGGGGAGCCTGACCATTTATTTCTACCCTTTGTTTTCTGTCTTTTAACCAGTTACTGAGAAGACCTTCCCTCTTGTTCCATGACTACTTAGTTTGCTTAAGAGCCTTTTGTGAGGGACCTTGTTAAAGGCTTTCTGAAAGTCTAAGTACACTATCTCCACTGGATCACCCTTGTCCCTGTTTGTTGATCCCCCTCAAACAATTCTAATAGATTGGTGAGGCATGATTTCCCTTTACAAGAGCCATTTTGACTCCTTCCCAACAAACCAAGTTCATCTATTTCTATCAACAAATCATGACTGATAGTTCTGTTCTTTAATTCAGTTTCAACCAATTTGCTTGGACTGAGGTTAGGTTTATGGGCCTGTAGTTACTTGGATTGCCTCTGGAGCCTTTTTTTTTTTTTTTTTTAAAAAGACCTTTCTTATGCAGGAGAGGAGACTAGATGATTGAATGGTTCCTTCCAGCTTTAAACTCTGAGCATCTGTTTACATTTCATCCAAAAGACAACATCACTCTAACTTTAAGGGCTGATGCTGGGCTCAGTCCCAAGGGATCTGAGCATCTAAACCAATGCACCAGCAAAGTGAGTACTGACACAGGGCAAAGAGTTCCCCCTACTGCATCACTAACTCCATTTCCTGGTGTTTCCCTTGGAATCTCACTTATTACTAACCTTATCCCAGTGTCTTTAATTTGCTATATGGCAAGATCCCAACCCAACCAGTCTAAACTGTGGTATTTTTATTAGCATGTACCAGTGTCTGTAGCAAATATTTATCCCCAGGGTCCAGAAAAAGAGAGACGTGGGGCCCATGAACTACAGATGTTTCTGTGGCAGCTCTTTGGGCCAGTACCCACCATGGAGAAGGTGAGTACTGAATTTGACATAGCTGCGGTCAACCAACCACCTAGAGACCTCACTGGTGGTTTCAACGTGGGGAGCGTTTCCCCAGCCCAGATCACGTGCCTGAAGGACATCTAGTAAGCACTGGAGCAATGAGCTAATCTGCGGGCACAGGCCTGCAGAGCTGGGATTCACAAGCCATCTGATTCAGAACCAGGCTGAACTGGAAGGAGAGAGGAATGGAAGGGAACATTCCTTTTCTCCCCATCTGTCATGACTTAAAGAGGAGTTTCAAGGCAGTCTGCCACCACAATGAGCAGATTCTGCAACTGTGCTCAGATCTCAGTGGAGCCTGGTCCTGGGGGTGAGGCAGGCTCTCTACAGAGTCTCACTATGGAGCCATTTCAGTACAGTAACTCACAACAGTTCTCTCCTTAACCTCAGACCAGACCAGTGGGTCTTTTGGCTTGTCATATTCAGGATCACTGCTTTAAAAAGAAATCATTATGGGGATGGTGGTGAGAAAACTTTCCACATCAGAAAAGACCTATGAGGCCCCTGAGTGAACATGCTGCCACGGATGCCTGACTTGCTGTATAAATGCCTATGAGTGCTTATTTGTGAGTAGATTTTTTAATCACTTGACAGCCTTAATTTTGCTAAACTTTTTCCTTATGTATCCAGCACATTTAAGGTAGTTAATTTAAATAAAACCTGTAAAGTTCTGTTTTTGTGCATTTGCAATTAAATTTGACTTTCCATCCAAATACAGCTTGACACAAACTGCAAGTAAAAAATTAATCATCTAGGAAGTGAGAAATGCATCATTCATCACTCTCATGTAATAAATGTAAAAATCAAGACTCTAAGTACATGTAAGTTAAGCTGTATCTGGTTCAATATCTGTGTATAGATACAGTTTATCCTCCTGGTTAACAAAAAGAAGCACCGAATCTGGTGTAGAGGTCGTATTTAGTTGCAAATCAACATGTTTCAATGACTACTAGCCAATGAAAATAACTATAAAGTACAAATGGAAAGCACAATTAAAATTACTGATTTAAATCAAGGCTTCCTGCTTGCTGATTGAAATCCATCCACCCTGCAGGAGACTCAAGCATGTCTGAGCTGCTGCCTATACCTTGTCCTCCAGCCGGTCCATCAGGGTTTGCGAGAGGTGCCCGACCTTCACCATCAGTGTCACCACAGCTCTCGTGTCCCCAATCTCCGTCCAGCGCAGCTCCAGGTGCTTCACCACGTCACTCAGCAGCTCATTCTGATCCTCCGCCTGCTCACTGGCTGCCATGTACTCTGCCAGGGAAGCAATCTGCCTGAAGTTCAAACGTCTCAACCGCCAGCGCACCTCCTGCTTCACCGATCTCAGCTCCCTCTTATGCCTCTCCAGCCCCAGAAGGTGGAGGCTCTTCAAGAGGGGCAACAAAGAGCTATTCCAGACCCGGGAAAGCTAGGCAGCAAAGAGGAAATATGGGAATGTTGTTAGGTACAAAGGAGGCTGTAACAGAGCGAGAAGTGGAATGAGACACTAGAGGATTTATCAGATGGGATCAATCATCCAGCATTGGCAAATGCCAGATGCTCCGGAGGAAGGCACCTCCCCAAAGAGTGGTTTTAGTGCTCTCGGGTCTACACTCCACATTCACTGCCCCTTTAACTTCAGCCACAGCCTGTGCGTTTCCCAGCAGCATGAGCAGCTGCTATGTCCAGCCCTGGTCTGGAGACAGAGCAGTGGCGCTCTAGTTTTCCCAGGGCTGAGCTTTCATCGCCTTTAGTGTCAGTCAACATTTCTCCCTCTTTTTCCTCTATGTTCAGACCAAACTCCCCCACTCGTGTACATTCCACAACCACCTCATGATTCCAAAGGCACAGGGCACTTGCAGTTCTTCCCCAAGGAGAAACTGATGATGAAGCGGCTGAAAGGCCATCATTTTTATGCTTCCAGATCTTGACGATATGTGCAAGTTCCACTGACCTAGGTCACCTACAGGGCAGCGTAGGGCTATCACTGCTGGGCCATGGGGTCAAATTAGCTTTTCTCACTGGAACTGCCAATAGGCAGCTGGAAAAAAATAAATCAGAAGTCCAAAGTTCCACAGATGATACTCTAGATTCTAAAGCACCTTTCATGCTGAAGAATCCCCACGGGTTGTGTGGAAAACAAAGGAAATATCACCAAATTGCAGCCACCTCTGGGTTGGAACATGACAGCTATTTATCAACAGTACAAAACAGTTTAAGGAAAGGGAAGAATCACTTCTCAGCTTGAAGCGGAATCAAGGGAAGTAGAATGTACTGACTCAGATAGAATTTGACCAGGGTGCTCTACCAGTGCTCTGGCAAATGGTACCATAGACATTGTAATAATCAAGACTTCAGTCTTACAACTTGTCAGAAACTTGGCATTTTTTAGTAGCACAGCAGCCTCTCAGAGCCACCCTTTGACACTGACTCAATGACTCAGGGTAATGATCACAACTGTAGAATAGTAATTTTTAGAGATCTCAGAGCGATTTGCAAAGATTCTGTAAACACGCATCATCCATTAGGCAGCTGAAGAAACAGATCACGAGCTACCAAAGATCACACAGGTCATTGGCAAGCCAGGAACAGAATCTCAGCATTCCCACTCTCAGTCTCGTGCCCCATTCAGTCTTTCAATACAAATCACCAACATAATTTCTTGCAGCACCTTGATACCAAATTCCACTGAGAGACTTCTGTCCAACTGCTGGCCTGGTCCAATCCTGCCTGTCTTTTGATAGCTCAGGGCTTGTCTACATGGGGTCTTACATCAGCTTAAGTTTAGTTTGTTTGCATTAGTGTGTCTTGTGCCCACATACAACTTTTAATTATAATCAAGTTATTTAGCATCATAGGTGGCAGCAATTAATCCTCTTTGGAAGAACAGTTAACTCCTCACTGCAGTGAGCGTATTTGCTTTAAGGTTCGTGTGGACAAATTCTTAATTATTCCGCTTCAGGCAATCCTCCCACTGCCTGCCACAGTACACTGCTTCACACCTGGATTAGCCTGCCTGTGGATCTGCCTGCACGCCTTCCATTGCTCCACGGTCACCTCGCCAGATCCTCATTTAAATGCTGGCATGCAGCTAGGTGTGGCACTTCTTTATACCAGCAGTGGGCAGCATAGAGCTGTGTGGCATAACAAAGTTGTGTGAATGCCACTCAGTTAATTTACATAAAAATGGCCATACTAGGTCAGGCCAAAGGTCCATCTAGCCCAGTATCCTGTCTTCTGATAGTGGCCAGTGCCAGGTGCCCCAGAAAAAATGAACAGAACAGGTCATCATCAGGTGATCCATCCCTGTCGTCCATTCCCAGCTTCTGGCAAACAGATGCTCAGGACACCATCCCTGCCCATCCTCGCTAATAGTCATCGACGGACCAAACCTCCATGAACTTATCTAGTTCTTTTTTTAACCGATATGGTCTTGGCCTTCACAACAAGGAGTTCTACAGGTTGACTGTGCATCTGGTGAAAAAACACTTCCTTTTGTTTGTTGTAAACCTGCTGCCTATTAATTTGATTTGGTGACCCTGAGTTCCTGTGTTAAGAGAGAAAACAACACTTCCTGATTTACTTTCTCCGCACCAGTCGTGATTTTATAGACCTCTGTTATCTCCCCGTAGTCATCTCTTTTCCAAGCTGAAAAGTCCCAGTCTTATTAATCTCTCCTCATATGGCAGCAATTCCATACCCCTAATCATTTTTGTTGTCCCTTTCTGAACCTTTCCCAATTCCAATATATCTTTTTTGAGATGGGGCGACCACATCTGCATGCAGTGTACAGGATGGGGTGTACCATGGATTTATATAGAGGCAATATGGTATTTTCTGTCTTATTATCTACCCCTTTCTTAACGATTCCCAACATTCTCTTCACTTTTTTGACTGCCACTGCACATTGAGTGGATGTTTTCAGAGAACTATCCAGAATGACTCCAAGATCTCTTTCTTGAGTGGTAACAGCTAATTTAGACCCTATCATTGTATATGTATAGTTGGGATTATGTTTTCCAATGTGCATTACTTTGCATTTATCAACATTGAATTTCATCTGTCATTTTGTTGCCCAGTCACCCAGTTTTGTGAGATCCTTTCGTAGCTCTTCACAATCTGCTTGGAACTTAACTATCTTGAGTAGTTTTGTATCGTCTGCAAATTTTGCCACCCCACTCTTTACCCTTCTCCAGATCTAAGTGCACCAAATCAGTGCACTCATAGTAAACAAACTAATCCAATTTAACATTCCCGTGTAGCCATGCTCTTAAGGTGAGATGCTTCAGTATTTCTACTGATCTATACCAGGTGTCTGTAGCTTTCTTTTATCCCCAGGGTCCAGTAACAGAGACATGGGGCCCATGAACTACAGATGTTGCTGTGGCAGCCAGCTGGGCCAGTACTGAGCACAGACAAGGACAGTACTGAATTTGACAAGGCTGCTGTAGTTTAAGAATAGGTAATGGAGAACATAATGTAACACGTGAAACCCACTCTTACTCTCGTTTAGCTCTTGTTTTACTCTCATTTTACTGAGATTTCATTGGGCTAATCCAGGGTTCCACATGGCTGTTGAGAACTGAGTGTGGATTCATTGAAGTGCCCAAAGGGGGAAACTAAAGTTCTTAACGTGGGTACAACACTGCTGTTGGCAATGATCAGTCCAATTCAAACTCCATTAATCCTTGTGTTGCTGTTCACCACAGCCCTTGTGAAGACAAAAGAATTTAGCAGGGCTGTCTGAAGCACCATTGCCTCATGTCACCAATATGGGAGGAAGCAGTAGGATCTCAACAGAGACTGCAAATTGGGAAGGCAATGCAGTGTCTGCTCAGCTATCACCCCAATTCCTGCCTGTGCCCAACCACTGGGCACATAGCGCCCACAGCCACTACAGCCTTTGAACACACAGAAATAGAATATCTAAGTAATGTCGCATTTTTAGTTGTAGATAAATGTCTATCAGGGATGGTCTAGACAGTATTTGGTCCTGCCATGAGGGCAGGGGACTGGACTCGATGATCTCGCGAGGTCCCTTCCAGTCCTAGAGTCTATGAATCTATGTATTCTGCCTTTTCTGAAAGCAGTTGGTCACTCTCTCTCCCCCTTCCATGTGCTCTCTCTCTCTCTCTCTCAGCTGGAAGTTAGGAGAACCAACATCATGTGACCAGCCAGCTCTGCACACACCACCAGCTAGGGATCTTTGGGAAATTATGTCTCATCAAGTGTGGTTAAAAGCATCAGGGAAAGGGCACTTTCTATGCTGCTTCTCCCAATCACACTCCTCCCTCCAAGAGCGCCCATCTAAAGCATCATGGGAACATACCTGGCTATTCAGAACGTTGAGCACTTGCTGGAAGCGACTGTCCTGCAAGATGCTCTCCGTTTCTAGTTTTTTCTCTGCCACAAGTCGGGAGAGTTGGATGACTACTGTGGAGGCCTGGTTCCCATTTAGACAGTGATGTTCAGCAACGTGCAAGAGATCTTCAGGGCTAGAAGCTGCTTCAATGAGTTCCTCAATCTCTCTGTGCTCTGGATATCCGCTATACACTTGCTCCTTGACTGAGAGTTTGTCTGTTTGCCTGGAGAGGGTTGAAGTATGTAATGAAGCGAGAGCTGCCTGAGGTAGAGCTCTTGCTATCACTGTCTTGGATGCTGGTGCTAACAGAGAAGCTGGGATTGCCAGGGGTGCGAAGGTGGAGCCACCAAAGAGCCGCCGACAACAGCGTTGCACCAGTCTGGCTGCCATGACGCAGCTAGATCTATTGGGAGGGAATAGGAGGGGGACAAAACCGAACCGGGGTCAACTCCATATTTCAGAGGCCCTACAAAAGGAAAAAACAAAACACTTTAACAAAAGTATATTTAAAAGTTAAAAAAGAAGAGGGAACTGAATGACTCTAGGGCATAGAGTTTTCCACCAATAGTCTGGTTTGAATCTAGCCCAGGCCGGTAGCATCCGAAAATCATGTGTCACATAGGCTATGGCTACATTTGTAGTGGTGTGTAGTGTAGACATACTACATACCCCACTAATATGGGTATAAACAGCAGTGTAGACAATGAGGCACTGCTTGGGGTAAGTAGAGCAGAGACACAGCAGAACCTTAGGGTACGTACCCTACACATGTCTCTACATACCCAAGCAGCATCTCCCACTTCTACTCTGCTATTTTTAGCACTGCAGCATCCTTGCTGCCAGAGCCTGTCCCTGCTGCCTCCCCTCTGCCAAAGCCTTTCGCAGCCACGTGTAGCTACACACCACAGTGGGGACGCAGCCTTTTTTTCACCATGGCACGTAGCTACGTCTACTCACACGCTGCCACAAGTGTAGACAAGGCCTTAGGGACACCAACTGCTCTAGAAGATAAAGTGTAGTCCCGTGCTCGGAACTATCAATGAATTTCAGTTTGTTTTACATTCATTCATGATATTTATATAGCATCATTACGGTCTGCGAATGAAAGAAACACTTCCTTTCACTTTCACTCATTTATCCACAAGTCAGTCTAAGTCTTAGGCACATTATCAATAACTTATTCTAAATTGAGAGCAACTGGGGGAATAAAACCCATGAAAATGTAAAAGTGCCCATTCGAAGTGACAATGAAAATCTAAGGTTGGTATGAACTCCCATTGGCGACCACTGACATCCATCATAGAATTGTATCTACTTCCTCTCAGTTACGGCAGTATCTAGGCACTGCCACAGTACTGCTCCATGGCTTGGCTCGGAGCATGATCATTTAAGTACCGTGTTTTGTCACACGCACATTGCAGGCACAAAACGCTGGTGGTACTTCTGGGAACCGTCTACTAGCCCGGCTGAAGCCAGTTGTGAAATCACTGAGAAGAGCCCTCTTCTCCCCTGACGCACAGGCCAGCTCCTCTGGGGCAGCAAGAGCACATGGGGACTGACACCAGGCCCAGTTCTGACGGCCCCCCCCCGAACCGGATCGCCTACTTCCTGCTCCTACTGATAAGTTACATACCGAGGCCACACCTACACTAGGGGCACTGTGCCAGCGTAGGAAGACCAAGATGTGATTTACTCACAAATTAGACACAGCTCTAGGGGTGGAACTCTGCTTTTCCCCGTACAACGGGGTCCACCCTCGCGGCTCTTCCCGGCACGGATCGCACCCCGGAGTGACACCGCTACGCTACGGAGAGTCAGTCGTGTAGACACAGCCCGAGAGGAGCCGCTGAGCACAAGACAGGCCCCACGGGGGAGGGCGCCGGGGCTGGTGAATGTCACCACGGAGAGGCCCAGGACGCGGCACACAGAGCGGGCGCAGGGCTGTGCCCCACGCGGGGCGCTGAACGGCCTCCCGTTCCCACCGGGCGGAGAGCGCGGGGAGGGAACCGCCTCGGCCACAGCCCCCCCCCCCCCCCCCCGATTTCTCCGCCCCGGATACACCCCCCCCCCGCCCCGGCCGGGAGGCGGAACAGCCCCACGCGCGGCGGGACACGGATCCAGGCCGGTCCGGGGGGGGGGGAGAGGGGAACCACCCTCTTCCCGGTGCCGTGACTGGCCCGGCCCGGCCGCCCCTCCTCGGGCTCCCGGCCCCTCCCCAGCGGCTCAGGGCCCGGCCGGAGCCACTCACCGCCCCGCCAGGCTGACCTCGGCCGTCCGCACCCTGCCAGAGAGCGCGCCTCAGCGGCGCGGGCTGAACACGTCACTGCCCCCGCGACGCCCCTCCGCAGCGCCCATTGGCTGCCAGTGGCGGGGGAGGGGAGGGGCAACACGCCCCGGGCGCCATTTTCACTGAGGGCGGCGGCGGGGCGGAAGCCGGGCAGGGTATTTCCGGCCGCCGCCTGGGCATGGGCGGGCGGGCTGGGGAGCGCCTCGCGCTGCTCGGGCGCCATTTTGGGTGGGCGGGAGGCAGACAGGCTGCAGCAGCGGCTCCCTCAGATGGTGCCAGAAGACGGGGGCGGGCGGATGTGTGGTGCTATGGGCTCCCTGGGGAGCGGGGACGCTCCCCTCCCAGGCAGAGGCGGCTGCGCCCCGCAGCTTCGGGTGTCTAGGTTGCAAGGGCTGCGGGCTGCTGGGGGGGCCTAGATGGCCCCAGTCGGGGTGTCTCTCTAGTCTCCTCCTTGGGGAAGGAGAAGGACTAGTGACCAATTCTGGCTGCAGCAGTCCCTGGGCTGTTGTAGGCCAGGTGCAGGGCCCTGCAGGCCACCTGTGCATGGCATTGGCGGGGAGAGCGGGGACCACCCCAACATTAACTAGCTAAGGGCTGGCCGCCTAGGCCACTCCTTGCCCTGTAGTATCTGCACAGCCGCTCAGGTTATAGATGCTTACGTTCAAAGGCTAGGGATAGGTCCCTCCACCTTCTGCTGAAATAGGTGGATTTGGGGGTGGGACACTATGGGAAGCTAGTGGTTTTGCTTACGGGGTGGATGTTCATTTTTCCTAAATGGACACTATCTAGTGTGCAGAAAGGAACAACTTCTAGTATTGCCAACTCCAAATGTTCAAAAACCATGTTAGGCTCTCAAAAAATCAAAAGATTAGCTTTTAAGGCATGAGGGTATATTTAAAAGAAGGATTTGATGGTCTTTTAATTTGCCTCCTGTCTTTTGAGACACTAGGATGTATTGGGATCACATTTTGAGGTTTTCTCCACAGCCATGAGGGTTAGATATCTATCGTTTTATTTAAGAAGGGAAGTTGAAATCATCACATACCCTACTTGACTCTAGGAACTGGGGCTTTAAGGAAAACAATTATTGAGACTCATGACAAAATCATGAGTTGGCAACTGTAAGAGCCTTTCAGCTGTAACTTCTATTATCCCGTGTTCATTAGTAGTTGTTACGAGCGGTAGTACTTCATGTCCTGTTTTCAGGCTTCCATCAAGGAACATGTCTGATAAATGCCAAGTGGGGCTGATTCCAACCCACAGACAGCAGTAGTACATAGAAGTACCAGCTGCTGTGTTACAAGTATTTTACACACTGCGTGCTGCTGGTCTATCCTTTGCACATTTGATTATATAGCAGTAGCAACCAATGGTGCAAGTCTGCACTGGGGCCTTTTTGTGCTGACAAACAATTAGGCTAACGTTCCCTACTCAGAGTTTACAATCTAAAAAGATAAAATACATCATTGGTGGTCAGAGGGTACAACGTTCAAGCAAACCAATAGGTACCACTTGCTATTTCCATTTTGTTTTTAAAGTTCTTGTTTGTTTTACAGTTAGGGGTGTTAATTTTATACTTTTTCCTGGTGCTAGAAAATCCTGCCAACTGGGCTTAATAAGCAGAATAACTCCTGTTCTACACAAACAACCTCCCATTTAATCTACCAACTAGAGAATTTGCCCTTTAAGCAAATTCCATTGACTACCCCGGGGGTAGGTAACCTATGGCATGTGTAACAAAGCCGGCACGCAAGCTGATTTTCAGTGGTACTCACTGCCCAGGTCCTGGCACCGGTTTGGGGGGCTTTGCATTTTAATTTAATTGAAGCTGCTTAAAAAATTTAAAAATGTTATTTAATTTACATACAACAATAGTTTAGTTATATTATAGAATGCTAAAAATAGACCTTCTAAAAACATTAACATTACTGGCACACAAAACCTTCAATTAGAGCGAATAAATGAAGACTCAGCACCGCACTTCTGAAAGGTTGCTGACCCCTGGACTACCCACTATACACCTCATTCAATGTCTGTGCTATCAATTAGTCAGTGTTCTCTCATTCTAGAACTGTCTGATTATTCTTTCCTCTAGGGAAGCACGTAACACTTGTTTTTATTGATACTTATATAATTTGTAGTTGCACTTAAAAGTAAAGCAGTGTCTCATGTGCCCCCACCCCTCTTTTGTACTTGGCCTGATGATCCTTAGATCTGCAAATTCTTAGCGGGAGGCCAATTTCCTCACTTGATATTACTTAATGTGACTTTTAAAGAAATTCTCTTACAAAAGGTTTTTTTTTGGTATTGATTCTGTGGGAAACTTAATCTCATCTTTCACTGAAATCTCCCTCACTAGTTTTAGTTTGATAGGTTTGGATCAGATCAGTGCAGAGCCAACCTATGCAGTGATAAAGGACTTTTATGTCAGGCCATCAGGAAATAATCTATCTTTAAAACATCCACCACATCATTAATACATACATTAAAAAGACATGCTAGAAAAGTAGGGAAAATGTTACTACGGTCTCCGTTGACTTTAGTTCTTATATTTGTCATATTGCTCTGATGTAGAGCCCCTAGAATATACAAAAGTCTTAAATCAATACACATCCTTTGTAGTTCTGAGCAAAGTTTCTCAGTTAATAGCATCAAATGCCATCTTTAGATCTACGAAAGCAGCATACACTGTGGTTAAGAGCACTAGATTATATTTATACATCATATAAGATAAACCCCTTGTCGAGTCTGGCTCTACCAGCCCTGAAGCCGGACTGCTCTATATGTAGTAAATTAGTGTCTAAAATTCATATTTCAAGTTTAGATGGTAAAAATCTGTAATAAATTTTCTGTGCCACATCTACCAAACTTGTGGGTCTCTATGAAGCAGGATCTTTCTCCCTCTTTTAAAAAGAGGAACTATGATACTAGACTTCCAGCCAGATAGAATCCATCCAGTGTGATTTAATGACAGTAAATAATGTATCCATGAATGTGGACCACCAATCAGGAGTCTTCCAAAAAACTTTAGAAAAGAGATTGTAAGGACTTTACCAGTAACTCATATTCACAAATTTGACAAGAGTTCTCAGATGTAAATATTACATCTGGAAAACCTTAAGTCTTCCAATCTCCTAGCTAACATGACACAAATGTCTGGGATCCATTTTAGTCTTACAACCATGTTGTTCCAAACAGGTAATCAAGGCATCGTCACCCATGAGAAATAATCTCCCTTTTTTAGAGAGAATTTTATCATTCATTATAGAGAGAAATTGGTGGTCACTTATCTGTATGAGAAGGTATAGCGAAATCTCTTTAGAAGGGCCAATTAATTATGGGGATAATATAAATAATACCACCAGTTTATGAAATATAGGTAAAATGGCTTTCTCTATCCCCTGCACACATTCCATTTACAGGTATCAAATTAAATTTAATCTATTAAAGCATTTGGTTTTTGTCCAGAGATGTTAAACACTGGATCTCTAGCATTTCAAGGGGGAAGTTCAAAAAGCTACTTCATGTTTTCTTCCCCTTATACTGAGTTCATTGGAGAACCTATCTAAGCATTAATCTCCCAAAATAATTAGACCAAGCAATTGGGAACTAAAGACCTACTATATGAGTTTGCTTGTCCAGGCACTCCCACAATACAACAGGGAGGCTATGAGGGGAAAGTATGTATTTAATATTAATATTTGCAGATCAGGAATTTGTTTTAAAATATAGTCTGAATGTCCTTTGATTCCCAAGGCAAAATCTGGGCTCTCATGGGTAAGACAACCTGACAAGTTCTCCTGATACACAACTCCTTTTTGATGATTGGCTTCCTTCTTGGAGAAAGGATTCAAAACCAAGAAAGACTATGATTTCAGACTCAACTAACCATGTTTCTTGTAAAATCAATAAACGTTTTGAAAATGTAAAGAATTCCATATCATTCATCTTATTTTATACTAGGATAAAGTATGTAAATTGTTCTGGCAAAAGTTCTCCCTGGGTGGAGGGAAAGAAATCAGACAATTTAGTCATATATAAGAAATGGACACAATGGCTTCATTATAAGAATTTGATTAATCTGCAAATACCACATACTTCTAAAGAGTAATCTATGTTGGAGATTGTGAACACTAGAGAAGGAATCGTATCTCAAAGATCCCATAAAAAAATAGCACCATTTTTGACAGGGAGAATGGTAAATCTGGTGGGCCTAGAAAAGGAGACTGGAAGGTCAAATCAATAGTACAAAAAGTTCTAGAATGTACCTGACAAAGAGTTGATGTAAAATCCTGAGAGAGTTTCATAAGATAAATAACAAGAACTAGCCTCTTTTTGTATACCTTATATCAGGTGTAGTCTATTTTTTGTCAAGGTCCAGACTCCAGAGAAACACTTTTATATCACAACTACCTCTATTAAAAAAACAAAATGCTGTGCATTAGTAATATATCCCGTTGTTTATATTTTTAGTGCATTAAATGAAAACTCAAACCATTGTATAACCTAAAAATAGCCTTCCAGAAATGTAAAAAATTACATCTGAGACTTTGAGAAAGTTCATAAATGTCAGATGCAAAAATTAGCATTAAAACACTTTCAGACAACAGTTTTAAGTTTACAACAAAAAATTCTGATTTTGTCAAATAAAATTATTGTAAGCATATATGTATATAGATGAGCATATTCAAAACTTTCAAGCCTTGTGTGGCTTATTAAATATTAGTATCAGAGTTTGAAAGAAAATAATACTTAAAACGATTTAGGATTCAAGCCTTTCCAATAACAAATACACACCTACATGTGTGTATTAAGCAAAAGAATAATGAATAATTACCATGACATACCTGTTACATTTTCAGTAGTGATACTACAGTTTTAATTTTATATGTGTCATAGCATTCCTTCTCAGATCTGAACCTTTAGTGTTCAGAAAATGAGATACTAGCATCTGAATCCTCTAAGCTTAATTACCAGCTTAGATCTGATAGCACTGCCACCACCCAAAAATATAGTGTTTTGGGACACTCTGACCTCCCCAACCTTCCCTGGGGACCCCAAGAACCCAGATCCATTGGGTTCTTAAAACAAGGAGAAATAAACCATTCCCCCACCTTTCCCCCTCCCAGAATTTCCCTCCCTGAGCTATCCTGAGAGATACTGTTTCAGCCTCTTAAATCACCATACAGAGAAGCATCTCCCTTTCCTTCCACAAAGAGACAAACAGATTCAAGGAAAACAAAGAGAGATTCTATCTCTCCCCCTCCCGTCTCCCCCCCACCCGTCCTGGTGAGTTATCCCAATCCCCTGGAATAACACAAGGGAAACAAGGAAAAAAAATCAATCAGGTTCTCTAAAAAAAAGAAACCTTTTAATAAAAGAAAGGAAAAAGTAAAGAATTATCTCTGTAACTTCAAGATGTAAATATACAGGGTCCTATAGCTTACAGACACCAGAAAGAGACTTCCCCCCCAGTACCAATACAAATCAAAATATTCCCAGCAACTACACATATAAAAGTTAACCAGCCAGATCCACAATTGCAAATAGAGTAAAACAATTAAAAACCTAAACTGCCTGTTTTTACTTACTATTAGAAAAGAAACTTAGAAAGCCTGTAGTAATGTCTGGTCTTTCTCAGACCCTCCGAGATAAGAACACACAACAAACAAAGAACACACACAAAAGCTTCCCTCCGCCCAAATTTAAAAGTATCTTGTCTTCTGATTGGTCTTCTGGTCAGGTGTCCTGTTCCCTGCTTGTAACCCTTTACAGGTACAAGAGACATTAACCCTTAATCTGTTTATGACACCCCCCCCCCAAATCACAGACAGTGGGGAACCTCGCTGGTGGCGATTACTTCCTAGAACTCAAAAATAAACAGATTAATACAACACATGCACCTTTACATATACTACTAAGTATATAACTAACAGACTTCTACATTTTAAGAACACTTTTTAAATACTGGATACTGAGAAACTTTCACGAGAGAGTGCATCAGCTGCTTTGTTAGAAGCTCCTGAAATGTGTTGAATTTCAAAATCAAAATCTTGGAGAGCTAAACTCCATCGAAGTAGTTTTTTGTTGTTCCCCTTGGCAGTATGAAGCCACTTTAGCGCAGCATGGTCGGTCTGTAGCTGGAACTGCTGTCCCCAAATGTATGGGCGTAGCTTTTCCAGGGCGTACACAATGGCGTAGCATTCCTTTTCACTGACTCACCAGTGAGTTTCCCTCTCAGACAGTTTCTTGCTGAGAAACACGACAGGGTGGAAGTCGAGATCCGGTCCCTCCTGCATGAGAATTGCTCCTATATCACGCTCAGATGCATCTGTGGTTACTAGGAATGGCTGGTCAAAGTCCGGGGCCCTTAGCACAGGGTCCGACATGAGCATCGCCTTAAGCTGAGTAAAGGCCTTGTGACACTCATTAGTCCACTTGACTGCATTCGGCTGGGTCTTTTTGGTCAGGTCGGTCAGTGGGGCAGCGATTTGGCTGTAGTGTGGTACAAATCGCCTGTAGTACCCAGCCAAGCCTAAGAAGGATTGGACCTATTTCTTGGACTTTGGGACAGGCCACTTTTGGATAGCATCCACCTTGGCCTGTAGGGGGTTTATGGTTCCTCGACCCAACTGGTGTCCCAGGTAAATCACTCTGTTTTGGCCTATTTGACACTTTTTGGCCTTAACAGTTAGTCCGGCCTGCCTGATGCGCCCAAAGACCTTTTCCAGGTGTTCTAGGTGTTCGGGCTAGGAGTCAGAAAAGATGGCCACGTCATCGAGGTAGGCAACTGCATATTCGCCCAGTCCTGCTAGTAGACCATCTACCAGCCTCTGGAAGGTGGCGGGTGCATTTCGCAGCCCGAAAGGAAGTCCATTAAATTCATACACCCCCGTATGGGTGATGAATGCTGACCTTTCCTTGGCAGGTTCATCTAGCGGTACTTGCCAGTACCCCTTGGTTAAGTCTATTGTAGAGATGAACTGGGCCCGTCCCAACTTTTCCAATAGCTCATCGGTGCGTGGCATTGGATAGTTGTCCGGACGAGTTACCGCATTTAGCTTACGGTAGTGCACGCAAAAGTGTATTTCCCCATCTGGTTTGGATACCAGAACCACTGGAGATGCCCATGCACTGGTAGATAAGCGGATTATACCCATCTGTAGCATGTTCTGGATCTCCCATTCTATAGCAGCTTGGGCATGAGGAGACACCCGGTAGGGTGGGGTTCTAATTGGGTGAGCATTACCTGTGTCAATGGAGTGGTAGGCCCGTTCAGTCCGTCCTGGGGTGGCTGAGAACAATGGGGAGAAGCTAGTGCACAGCACTTTGATTTGTTGCCGCTGCAGACGTTCCAGGGTGGTTGAGAGGTTCACCTCTTCCACGCCACCGTCTTTTTTCCCTTCGTAGTAGACACCGTCAGGTCACTCAGCATCATCTCCTCCCTGGACTGTAAACTGACAAACCTGTAAGTCTCTGGAATATAAGGGCTTGAGAGAATTAACATGGTACACTCTGGGCTTTAGGGAGGAATTGGGAAAGGCTATGAGGTAGTTAACAGCTCCCAGGCGCTCTTGGACCGTGAATGGCCCTTCCCATGATGCTTCCATCTTATGGGCCTGTTGCACCTTCAAGACCATAACCTGGTCTCCTACCTTGAAGGAATGCTCTCTGGTATGTCTGTCATACCAGGCCTTTTGCTCTTTTTGAGCATCCTTTAGGTTTTCTTTAGCAAGGGCTAAAGAGCGTCGGAGGATGTTTTGTAGGTTGCTTACAAAATCCAGAATGTTAGTCCCTGGAGAAGGCGTAAACCCCTCCCATTGCTGCTTCACCAACTGTAATGGCCCCTTAACCTTGTGACCATACACAATTTCAAACAGTGAAAACCCTAAACTGGGATGTGGTACAGCCCTGTAGGCAAAAAGCAACTGCTGCAACACTAGGTCCCAATTATTGGAGTGTTCATTGATGAATTTACGTATCATGGCCCCCAAAGTTCCATTAAACCTTTCCACTAGGCCATTGGTTTGATGGTGGTAAGGGATGGCAACCAAGGGGTTCACCCCATGAGTTTTCCACAGTTCCTTCATGGTCCCTGCCAGGAAATTAGATCCTGAATCTGTAAGGATGTCGGAGGGCCAGCCTACCCTGGCAAAAATGTCTGTTAGGGCCTGGCACACAGTGTTAGCCCTGGTGTTGCCTAGAGCTACTGCTTCCGGCCATCGGGTAGCAAAGTCCATAAAAGTCAGTATGTACTGCTTTCCTCTGGGTGTCCTTTTTGGGAAAGAACCCAGAATATCCACAGCTACTCGCTGAAATGGGACCTGAATTATGGGGAGTGGCTGGAGAGTGGCCTTGACTTGGTCTTGGGGCTTTCCCACTCTTTAGCACACCTCACAAGACCGGACATACTTGGCAACGTCCTTGCTCATCCCCTCCCAGTGGAAGGACTTCCCCAACTGGTCTTTGATTCTGTTCACCCCAGCATGGCCACTAGGATGATCATGGGCTAAGCTTAAGAGCTTTTCCTGGTACTTGGTTGGAATGACCAACTGTTTTTGCGGGTGCCAGTCTTCCTGGTGTCCCCCAGAAAGAGTCTCCTTGTATAAAAGTCCTTGTTCTACAACAAACCAGGATCGATTAGAAGAGCTGAGAGGCGCTGGGGTACTCCATGCCGCCGCCCAAGCTTTCTGAAGGCTGTCATCTGCTTCCTGCTCAGTCTGGAACTGTTCCCTTGAAGCTGGAGACACCAGTTTTTCCTTAGACTGGGGACTTGGGCTTGGTCCCTCTGGAAGTGATGTAGGTGATGGGGTTGTTTCCATTGCTGGTGAACTGCTCTCTGCTGGTGCATCAGGGGGTATTTCAGGCTCTGGCTGAGCCTCTTGGGTGTGGTTGTTTGCTGCTTCTGCCAGTTCAGGCTCGCTGGTGCCCTCTGGCGTTGGGGTTGAAGATGGATTTGCAAGCACTGTCGTCAGGGCTGGCAACGGTTCTGGTGCTGGCTGCTTTTCCAGTTCCTGGTCTGGGACTGGAAGCACTGTTGCTGTTTCCATTGTTGGCATGGGATCCGGGTCCACTACCTCTGTCTGGGTCTCTGTTAACACAGACGGGGCCTCAGTGGACGGCTCAGGAACAGGAATGGGTCTGGAAGCTTGCCTGGTTTGGCTATGTGTAACCGTTCCCACTCTCTTGGCCCGCTTCACCTGGTTCGCCAAGCCTTCCCCCAGTAGCATGGAGATGGAATAATTGTCATAGACTGCAAAAGTCCACATTCCTGATCAGCCTTTGTACTGGACAGGCAGTTTAGCTGTAGGCAAGTCTACAGCTTGTGCCATGAAGGGGTAAATTGTCACTTGGGCCTTTGGGTTGATGAATTTGGGGTCTACGAAGGATTGGTGAATAGCTGACACTTGTGCCCCCGTGTCTCTCCATGCGGTAACCTTCTTTCCGCCCACTCTCAAAATTTCCCTTCGCTCCAAGGGTATTTGAGAGGCATCCGGGCCTGGGGATTTTTGGTGTGATGGTGGTGTAATGAACTGCACTCGGTTGGGGTTCTTTGGGCAGTTGGCCTTTATATGTCCAAGTTCATTACACTTAAAGCATCTTCCAGCTGACTGGTCACTGGGTCGAGGTGGGTTACTGGAGACTGGTGAGGTGGAAGAATAGGGCGGCTGTGGCTTTCCTTGGGTTGCAGGTGGGGTCTTTGTCTGCCCTCGGTTGTAGGGTTTATTGTCGGTGTGCCCTCTGGGGTATTCGTTCCCCTTGACAGTAGCTTTTTTCTTTTCTGCCACTTCCATCCATTTGGCTCCAATCTGCTCTGCCTCGATTACCGTTTTGGGTTTCCCATCTAGGATGTACCTCTCTATTTCCTCAGGAATACCATCTAAGAACTGCTCCATTTGGATCAGGAAATGCAGCTCGTCCATATTGTTAACCTTTGTTCCTGATATCCAGGCTTCATAATTCTTTGCAATGTGGTAGGCGTGTCGGGGGAATGACACATCTGGTTTCCATTTTTGGTTTCTGAACCGCTGACGGGCATGTTCAGGTGTTATCCCCATTCTGTATCTGGCCTTGGTTTGAAAAAGTTTATAATCGTTCATTTTCTCCTTAGGCATTTCAGCCGCCACCTCTGCTAAGGGTCTACTGAGCAGTGGCCTCAATTCTACCATGTACTGGTCTTCAGAGATGCTGTACCCAAGGCAGGCTCTTTCAAAATTTTCTAAGAAGGCCTCAGTGTCATCACCTGCCTTGAAGATGGGGAATTTCTTGGAATGTGGAACAACAATTGGCGAAGTGTTGTTAGGGTTGGCTGTGTTCTGTTGCTTAGCCTGTTCTAATTCCAGGGCCTGCCGGTGGGTCTCCCTCTGGAGTTCCAGCTCCCTCCTGTGGGCAGCCTCTATGGCTGCTTGCTCTCTTTTGTAGGTTTCCTCTCTGATTTTTTTCTTCTCTTTCTCTCAGCTCCATCTCTTTTTGTTTTATTTCTAGTTCTTGTAGTTTCTTTTCCATGTCTCCCTTGTGATCTGCGTTTCTGATTTGCTCCTCTGCCTTCAGTCTTGCCAGTTTCTGTTTCAGGTCCTTGGTAGTCATGGTTCCTGTTTTCTTGTGTTGGGGTGCCCTCTGGTGTTTACTGCCTGAACTGCTGGTTCTCTGCTGGCTTCCTGGGGTTGCTTAGCAACAGAGTCCTTTTTAACTTACTAGCCTCTCCCGAAAGAGTTAAAAAGCAAAAGAAAACTGTCTTTCATTCACAAATGTGTCCTGGCTGGAGTGCGTTGCTGACCACTTAAGGCTGCTTTGTTTAACAAACGACTGTCGTTAAACCTTAATAGCCCTCCCTATGCCCAGCTAGCACAGAGCAAGGAAGAGAAAAAAAAATTTCTCTGGCTGCAGTTTAAAAAAATAAACCCCTTCCCACTGCATATAACCAGCTAGCAGAGAAGCAAATTAATAATCTTACTGGCTTTTGGATTGTTATCTATCCCACCGAGCTGCCAACCATGTCATAGCATTCCTTCTCAGATCTGAACCTTAGAGTTCAGAAAATGAGATACTAGCACCTGAATCCTCTAAGCTTAATTACCAGCTTAGATCTGATAGCACTGCCACCACCCAAAAATATAGTGTTTTGGGACACTCTGACCTCCCCAACCTTCCCTGGGGACCCCAAGAACCCAGATCCCTTGGGTTCTTAAAACAAGGAGAAATAAACCATTCCCCCACCTTTCCCCCTCCCAGAATTTCCCTCCCTGGGCTATCCTGAAAGATACTGATCCAACCTCTTAAATCACCATACAGAGAAGCATCTCCCTTTCCTTCCACAAAGAGACAAACAGATTCAAGGAAAACAAAGAGAGATTCTATCTCTCCCCCTCCCGTCTCCCCCCCCACCCGTCCTGATGAGTTATCCCAATCCCCTGGAATAACACAAGGGAAACAAGGAAAAAAAATCAATCAGGTTCTCTAAAAAAAGAAACCTTATAATAAAAGAAAGGAAAAAGTAAAGAATTATCTCTGTAACTTCAAGATGTAAATATACAGGGTCCTATAGCTTACAGACACCAGAAAGAGACTTTCCCCCCAGTACCAATACAAATCAAAACATTCCCAGCAACTACACATATAAAAGTTAACCAGCCAGATCCACAATTGCAAATAGAGTAAAACAATTGAAAACCTAAACCGCTTGTTTTTACTTACTATTAGAAAAGAAACTTAGAGAGCCTGTAGTAATGTCTGGTCTTTCTCAGACCCTCTGAGAGAAGAACACACAACAAACAAAGAACACACACACAAGCTTCCTTCCGCCCAAATTTAAAAGTATCTTGTCTTCTGATTGGTCTTCTGGTCAGGTGTCCCGTTCCCTGCTTGTAACCCTTTACAGGTACAAGAGACATTAACCCTTAACAATCTGTTTATGACAATATGGCAATACAAATTCAAAATAATATATGTGAATATTTACTTATAATACTATCAGTGGACAGTTACCCCAAAATTTGGACCCACAACACCCCAACAGTGGCTTGCCTATAACTGTAAAACAATTAACAATTTGTTCCGCTTCAGTGGATAACAAGAAGTTGAACACCTTGGAGGAATTGCTCGGGTTTTACGAGGAAGTTTGTCTCTGACCCTCAGAGAATTCCCTGGAACAGACTAGTTCTGTTAACCCATGAGAGGACATGAATACAGTCTTCTGCTCAGAAGATTGATGCTCAAGCAGTAATTTTTTGAAAACAAAGTGAAATTTATTTAAAGAAAATATTCAGTTACCATACATTTAATAATTGAGAGAGAATGTACTAAGACAGTGCTTCTCAAACTATCTGATGTGGCGGACCAGCAATTTTTTTTGCAATGTGCTAGGGACTGGTACCATATTTGTGCTGTATTATTATCATATTCGCATAGGCACATGGCACATCAGATCAGAAAAACTAACATTCTTCACTGTATTAATTGGAATGGGAGTGTGCATACCAAGTGTAGCGTACTTGTGGAGATGTTCCCATTTAAATACAGTGAAGACTGACTGAAAGTCTGTGTGGATAGTATAAAATGACTACTATTAGTTTATCATCCAAGAAAATATTTGAACATTTGTAGTAATATTAATTTATATTGGAAACAATATAATGAATATAATAAAAGATGGCAGACATTTTGTTTATTTTGTAAACAAATAATATAATATTACAATACAAAAAATATTAAAAAAATCGAACAAGCAGTCTCCTAACAAAGATATTATTAAAAAATTATATATAAGTAATAAAGTCAAACTTTATAACGAATAAAGTAAAAGTTAAAAAAAATGGAAAGGAATAGGTAACATTAAATTGAAATCATAGTAATTGTGAAAATGTCATAATACTAAAATATCTAATTGATAGGCTATTTTATTAACACAATGATAGGCAGGTTAAAACCTTTAACCTTTACTAATGTGAAAGATAGCCTGCTTCTTCGTCAGCTTATCCAGTCATGGCTCAATTGAGGACAGTGCCAGGTGCAATGGAGAATGAATATCCATACTATTCCTGTATTTTGTTTTAATGACACTTGTTGGGAAGCCAGTCTCGCAGAAGTATGTTGAAGGAAATGGGAGAAGAGTTTTCAGAGCAATTTCAGTAAGCTCAGGATATTCTGCTTTCAGTTTCATAAGAGGAAGCAAGTGATGTTGTTTCGAAACTCCTCTTCAACCTTTCGTCAGCAGGCAGCTCCAACAATTTATCCTCCATAGTGACAGTTAAGTCATCTTTCAATGGAATAAACGGATTTCAGATCCATCCAGTTCCTTTCCGTGGATGATCATCTCAGCGATGAGCTGCCAAAATCTTAACAACCGGTTCCCTATAAAAAGTTCTGATTTAAGGGATGTTTGACCACAGTATGTATTTTTGTACCTTTCTCCATAAGAAATGGCAATGCAGTGAATCATGAGGAGTCATACTTAACAATAAAATTTTTTTTTACGTTTATTACAATAGAAACAAAGTATTGCTTTATTACACAAATTTAAAATACATTTGAAAAGAAGAAAATATAAAGAGATGTATGAGTAAGCAAACAATAATAAAGAATGAAATGCCTTTTCTTGTATTTTAAAATGTTACGTGATCTACTTAAGTGATTAAAAAAAGTAATATATTCATGTATACAATGCAACAACAAACAACATTTTAAAGAATATTTAAGTAGTAATTTCAAAATGGCTTCTTGATCTTCTCCATAATCTTTGGTGTTGGATACACGAACTCTGGTATCTAATGCAGATTGATGACTTCTCATCCATGATTTAACATATGGTATTGGGTTCCAGGAACCTAGTGGTTTTCCCAAAAAATTTATGGTCACAAAGCTTGAGATAAGTTTAATTGTTAAATTCACCCTTTTATCACTACAATAATATTCATCAATGAAAAAGCTCTCTCTGCTTCTGTAGAACTAATTGCAATTGTATTCATAATTTGCTTTGCTCTCCTTATTGTTTCTGGATCAGGAAGATTTTTTGATTGAATGTTATTGTCTACATTGTCACGAAAATCATTTAAATCAACTACAAATTTTATGAATTTACTTAATTCATGCACTTTTTCTTCTCCTGATTTCCAGGGTAACCTGACTTCTTCAATATTCCATGAAGTGGGATCCATAACATTGAATAATTCAACTATTTTAGGTGTATTATGAGAATGACCTAAATTATCTTCTTTATATTTAATGTGCTTTTCGTTTAATAATCTTGCCTTCATTTTTTTCAATAATGCACTCTTACTTTGTCTCGTTGCAGTGATTTAAACCTTACTGTAGATGGGGTCCGCCGGGGCTCGACCCTCCCGGAGGGGGAGGGGAGCCACACCAGCCTCACTGTCGTCCCTGGGCCGTTCCTCGGGCCTGCGGTCCTGCCCTGGGGAAGCTTGTCCCTGCAGTTACAATCAGCTCTGGCCCTTTGGGGCAGGGCAGAGCAGTGGCAAAGTCAAAAGGGGCCAAGCCCTTGGTTCAGGCGGGGCACCAAACAGAGTACAATCAGCTCTGGCCCTTAGGCCGGGGAGAGGGGGAGTCTGCCACCCGGATACGGGTGGCAGGGGGAACGCAGACCCACCCACTCCTCTGCGTTCCAGCCCGGGGCCCTGGTAGCAGCTGTCACCGCTACTGGTGGTCAGTGGGGGTCCTGACCGAAACACACTGACATTGGCAAAGTTAGCTCTGCAGCCTGACTGGAGTCAGGCGCCCCCGGGCTACTTCCTACCTCCCCCCGTACCTTTACCTGGTCCGGGGCCTCCGTTCCGGGGACGTCCAGAACCATCAGTTCCTCCCAGTCCGGGCTGGGCGGCAGGTCCGGTAATGTTTCTGGGAATGCAGGCCAAGCCTGGTCTGGGGGCTCCTCGGGGCCGTAGTAGGGGCGAGGGAGCTCTGGCAGCTCCTCGTCGTAGTGGCCTCGAGAGCGCTCCGGCGGCTCCCCGTCGTATCGACCACAGGGATGCTCTGGCAGCTCCTGGCTTCCGCCTCTGGCTCGGGCAGTCTCCCAGCTACGGGCATCGGCAGGCACGTCTGCTCCTGCCGGTGGCAGACCTGCACCTGAAGGCTGGGGCCTGGCTTTTATTCTTCCAGGTCACCGCCTGACCCTCTGAGGGGCGGGACTTCTGCCTGGCGGCCCCGCCCCCATGGATGACTGACGGGGCTCGACCCTCCCGGAGGGGGAGGGGAACAACACCGCCTCGCTACACTTACATTATCTTCAAACTCTATGCATTTAAAAGCATCACTTTCTATCATTTCATTAATTTTATTTTCGTGTATTCTAAAACTATCTTTTAATTGTCTGAAAAAAACCAATCGTTCGTTTGATTAGTTTATCTGCCTTTGTTAAACTCAATTGTCTTGTTGCAGTGCATTTGATGATAATGCAAGTTCATCCAAAATGTCAATCATTAATGCCAAGTCTTTTAAAAATTCTTTGTTTTTCAATCTTTTTGCCATGCCAGAAAATTTCTGATTTTTGGAAAAGTAAATATGAAGAGCTGGATATGCTCTCCAGACCGCTTTGACAGCTCTAAGGCTACAAGAAGCTCATTGTGGACCAAAATCATGGCATATTTTGATGATTTTAATATACAGTTCTTCAGAAACTTGTTTAAGTTCAAACTGACTTTTATTTGACTGATGAAAAATTGCATAAATCTTGTCCAAAAAAATCTTGAAATGGTTTATTTCATTTATATAATTTATAGCATCATCTAAAGCCAGTTGTAGCCAATGATTCAAACAATATCAAATTATAATGTTTGGAAAATCTTCAGTCAGTCTTGTAGCAACTCCAGATTTATGTCCAAGCATGGTGCTAGTGCCATCAGAACAAAATCCGATTAAATTTTTCTTTAAATAATCTGTGTCAAATTCTGTATCAGTTAATGTATGTCTCAAAAGCATTATAAATACTTTCTGCTTTACTACACACTCAGCCCAGAAGAAAAGTCTGTCCTATCTCGGGGACTCTCTTTCTGCCCTGCCACCCCCACCAACATGATACAGTTCTGTGGCGATCTGGAAGCCTACTTTCGCCGTCTCCGACTCAAAGAATACTTCCAGGACAACACTGAACAGTGCACTGATACACGGGTGCCCTCCCACCAACAGCACAAGAAAAAGAACTCCACATGGACTCCTCCTGAGGGTCGAAATGACAGCCTGGACCTATACATTGAATGCTTCCGCCGGCATGCACAGGCAGAAATCGTGGAACAACAACATCACTTGCCTCACAACCTAAGCCGTGCAGAACGCAATGCCATCCACAGCCTCAGAAACCACCCTGACATTATCATCAAAGAGGCTGATAAAGGAGGTGCCGTTGTCATCATGAACAGGTCTGACTATCAAAAGGAGGCAGCCAGACAACTCTCCAATACCAAATTCTACAGGCCACTTCCCTCAGATCCCACTGAGGAATACACTAAGAAACTACAGCATCTACTCAGGACACTCCCTACACTAACACCAGAAGAAATCAACATACCCCTAGAGCCCCGACCAGGGTTATTCTATCTACTACCCAAGATCCACAAACCCGGAAATCCTGGACGCCCCATCATCTCGGGCATTGGCACTCTCACTGAAGGACTGTCTGGATATATGGACTCTCTACTCAGACCCTATGCCACCAGCACTCCCAGCTATCTCCGCGACACCACTGATTTCCTGAGGAAACTACAATGCATTGGTGACCTCCCAGAAAACACCATCCTAGCCACCATGGATGTAGAGGCTCTCTACACAAACATCCCACACACAGATGGAATACAAGCTGTCAGGAACACCATCCCTGATGATGCCACAGCACAACTGGCTGCTGAGCTCTGTGCCTTTATACTTACACACAACTATTTCAAATTTGATGACAATATATATCTCCAGATCAGTGGCACTGCTATGGGCACCCGCATGGCCCCACAATATGCCAATATCTTCATGGCCGACCTGGAACAACGCTTCCTCAGCTCTCGTCCACTCACACCCCTTCTCTATCTACGCTACATTGATGACATCTTCATCATCTGGACCCATGGGAAGGAGACTCTGGAAAAATTCCACCATGATTTCAACAGCTTCCACCTCACCATCAACCTCAGCCTGGACCAATCTACACAGGAGGTCCACTTTCTTGACACCATGGTGCAAATAAGTGATGGTCACATTAACACCACCCTATATCGAAAACCCACCGACCGCTATGCCTACCTTCATTCCTCCAGCTTCCATCCCGGGCACATCACACGATCCATTGTCTACAGCCAAGCACTGAGGTACAACCGCATCTGCTCTAACCCCTCAGACAGAGACCAACACCTACAAAATCTCCACCAAGCATTCTCAAAACTACAATACCCGCATGAGGAGATAAGGAAACAGATCAACAGAGCCAGACGTGTACCCAGAAGCCTCCTACTGCAAGACAAACCCAAGAGAGAAACCAACAGGACTCCACTGGCCATCACATACAGCCCCCAGCTAAAACCCCTCCAACGCATCATCAAGGATCTACAACCCATCCTGGACAATGATCCCACACTTTCACAGGCCTTGGGTGGCAGGCCAATCCTTGCCCACAGACAACCTGCCAACCTGAAACATATTCTCACCAGTAACTGCACACCACACCATAATAACTCTAGCTCAGGAACCAATCCATGCAACAAACCTCGATGCCAACTCTGCCCACATATCTACACCAGCGACACCATCACAGGACCTAACCAGATCAGCCACACCATCACTGGTTCATTCACCTGCACATCCACCAATGTAATATACGCCATCATATGCCAGCAATGCCCCTCTGCTATGTACATCGGCCAAACTGGACAGTCTCTACGGAAAAGGTTAAATGGACACAAATCAGACATTAGGAAAGGCAATATACAAAAACCTGTAGGAGAGCACTTCAACCTCCCTGGCCACACTATAGCAGACCTTAAGGTGGCCATCCTGCAGCAAAAAAACTTCAGGACCAGACTTCAAAGAGAAACTGCTGAGCTTCAGTTCATCTGCAAATTTGACACCATCAGCTCAGGATTGAACAAAGACTGTGAATGGCTTGCCAATTACAGAACCAGTTTCTCCTCTCTTGGTTTTCACACCTCAACTGCTAGAACAGGGCCTCATCCTCCCTGATTGAACTGACCTCGTTATCTCTAGCTTGCTTGCTAGCACACATATATATACCTGCCCCTGGATATTTCCATTACATGCATCTGAGGAAGTGGGTATTCACCCACAAAAGCTCATGCTCCAAAACGTCTGTTAGTCTATAAGATGCCACAGGATTCTTTGCTGCTTTTTCTGCTTTCGTTAATTCTAATTCCACTAAATTGAGAAAAATTGTTGGTGAAGAATCTTGTAGTTCACATTTTAGAAGAATTACAAGCACAGTTTTACTTGAAATTGTAGAAGCTTCATCAATAATACAAATCTTTGAATAGTTTTCGGTGATTTTACTAAAAATTTGTTTTCTTATTAATTCAGCAATATGTTCTACGATTCTGATGGCTGAAAATCGAGATTATAGGCAGTTCCCTAAATCAGTTTAATTCTTAATTTGTAGCTCTACTTCATCCTCCATATCTGACATTGTTCGGTTTCTTTTTACTAACCTGTAAACGATGTTGACAATTTTGCTGGTTATTGCAATATTTTGTTCAGTAAGTTTATCAATCACTGTAGTGAGAGGTTCTTTTTTAGATTCATGTAAAATATTTATAACTCTCAAATGAGAGCTTGATTCAAAATGTTCCTTCATTTTTTTCTTAATGAAGCTTGCTGAACATTTTTATCAGTTCCAGCTGATTTAATAGTACACTTCTGCCATTCCGAAGAAATGTGTAGAGATTTTCCTCCAAGGACCCCAAATGTGACATCTTTGCACAGTTGGAACAGCCAAGTTTTTTGCCTTCAATTATCAAGCCAATGTATTTCTTTAAAAAATTTGTGCCTGCTCAGAATTCCAACAATCAGGTACTACATTTTCACAATCATGTAAATCCTCTTCCGTTGTGGACACATTTTCAGGTGATTCAACTTTTAAGATATTTTCATCACCAAAATTATTGTCATTAGCATTTTCAGTAATTAAATCATTATTTTCATTACTCGAACTACTGACTAATGATTTTGTCCTTTTACTGGAAAACCAATCACTAATGCTTTTCTGGCATTTCATTTGTGAAGGGTAAATAATATTGAATAGAAAACTTTAATCTTCGAATAACAGTCCAGTTAGTGTTACACACTGAAATATCACATGCAATTTACTAGAAACAAACAGACCGACTATGACTGGTCGTGTAGAAAACAGTTGCACAAGTGCATGAACAAGGCAAATGCGACTTCAATTAATTAACACAAGAAACAAGATGTTCTCTCTCTCTCTATCTCAACAAGATGAACTTTGGGAGCGATGACATTTGACTCACATGCGTATATCAATTTAACGAATGAGGCAAGTGCGACCCTGTTAATAAAATAATAAACTAGACTGGGGTGAGCAAACATCGGCAGGGCCGGCTTTAGGGTGATTCCACCGATTCCCCCGAATCGGGCCCCGTGCCCAGTGAGAATCCCTTCCCTGGCTAGAGCTGCCTTTTTAATTTTTACTTATCCAGCAGCGCTCTGGGTCTTTGACGGGTTCTTTGGGGTCCACTTGGGGCTATGAGAACTGCAACAGGCAGCTTGTTTGCAGAAAGTGACCTAGACAATGTGTGTGCAGATACTTGAACGGCTGCAGCAACTGTCTGCAAAGTCCACAGCTAGTTGCTGCCAGCCAGCCCCAGACGGCCACCAGGCACAACATTGCCAAGTGCTACCCGGGCACAGTCTGCTCCATTTGGCTTACCTGGGGTAGGATGACCAGACGGCAAATGTGAAAAATTGGGACGGGGTGGGGGGTAATAGGAGCTTATATAAGGAAAAAAAACCCCAAATCGGGACATCTGGCCACCCTAACCCGGGAACACGGACCCTGCCCTGCTAGCCACCGCTCGCCTTACCAAATGCTACTGCAGGAGAGATCTGAACCCACCCAGAGGCAGAACTGGGGGCTGACTGTCCCCTGGAGGAAAAAGGAGCCCCCCCCACATCCTGTCCTAGGCAGCCAACCCAAGGTACGCCAGCTACACAACCACTGCACAACAGCCCGTCTACACTACACTCAACAAACAATCCGTTGTGCTGCAAGAACCCTATGCAGGCCCAGCAGAGCATACAGCACCTCAGCCCCAGCAACACAACCATAACACACTGTACACAGCCCTCCTCCTCCCATACACACCATAAGTGACCTGAACCGCACAACCAAGTATTATACATCCCTCCTCAGTGCACAACCCCCAGCCCTCACCCACTACTGTGCAGACCCTCTCCCAGCCGCACAACTCCCCTGCTACGCAGCCATCCTGCAACACACAACTCTGTCCGGTGCACACGCTATACACATGACCCTACTACAGCACTCCCCGAACTAAAAAATGCACAATGCTCTGAGCCAGGGGATGGGGGAAGGTGGAGTGGGGGCCAGAGGGGGGGAACATCCTTGTGGGGCAGGGGGCCCCTACTGGGCCTGGGGCAAATTGCCCCACTTGCTGTCCCCTGCCCTGCACCAGGTGGCCCTGGAGCTCGCAGTCCCCCTTACCTTGGCGACCGCTCAACCTTGGCGACTGCTCAAAGCAGCAAGACAAGCTAGAGCTCAGCTGAGCTGAACTTCCCAGCTGCCAGCGGGGGGCCACTGCGGCTCTGCAGGGCAGAGGCTGGGGACAACCCCTCATGGGGCAGGGGGCCCCTGCAGGACCCGGGGCAAATTGCCCCCGGTTGGCCCTGGCGCTCGCAGCCCCCCCTTGCCTTGGCAGCCGCTCAAAGCAGCAAGACAAAGCTGCGGCTGGTCACTGAGGCTCTGTGGGGGAGGGGCTGGGGATGGAGGGGCATCCTCGTTGGGCAGGGGGCCCCTGCAGGGCCCGGGGCAAATTGCCCCCAGGCGGCCCTGAAGCTCCCAGCCGCTCCCAGCCTCCCTTTACCTTTTGGCGGCCGCTCAAAACAGCAGGATGAAGCTGGAGCTCAGCTGAGCTGGCGGGCTGACCACGATGCGGCTCTGCAGGGCGAGGGGAGGCAGGGAATCCTCGGGGCTCAGGTGGGGGACAGGGCGGTCCCATGGGCCACATCCAGCCCACGGACCAGAGTTGTTCTACCTGCCTGACTCTTTAACATCCGGTTCTCTACCGGCATCTAATTTTAGCAACCGGTTCTAGCGAACCAGTGCGAACTGTCTGCAGCTCACCACTGCATCTTCTGCTGGAAAGTAAAACTCTAAACGTTCTGCCAAATTTGTCAAGTGTTCACCGATGACGTTTGTTAGAGATGTAACATTTAAGGTCTTTGCCTGCATCGGCGATGATTGTTGCTAATTTGTGAAATGTCATAAACAATCTCTTGACGCTTGACTCTTCCATGCTTCTAGCTTTTGTTTCTGTCTGTCGATCTTATTTGCCATTGTAAGTCTCAAAGCCATCCTTCCCTGCACAGAGGTGTTGAAATAATTAAAGATGGCAAAGATATCAGCCAAATAAGCCAGCTTGGCTATCCAGTCCACATCTCGGAACAATTGTGACCAATTTGTTTTTTTGTCCTGAAGAAACTCGGCAACTTGATTTCGGAGCTCAAATACTCTTAACAGGACTTTTCCCCTTGATAACCAACGTACATCGGCATGCAGATAGGAGCTGTTTATGATCAGCTCCCATATCATCACATAATGCAGCGAATAGTCTACAATTTATAGCATTCACCTTTACATGGTTCACAATTTTCAAGACCTCATTGAGTACACTGTTTAGTTCTACTGACATTTTTTTTTGTTGCAAGACTTTCTCGGTGAAGGAAACAGTGCATCAACTTGCATTTGGGTGCAAGCGCCTTAATCTGGGTAACCACTCCAGAATGCCGTCCTGTCATTGTGGCAGCGCCATCAGAACATATGCCTACAGAAAACTTGAAATCCAATCCACATTTGTTGTTAATGTAGTCACTCACAGTCTTGAACACTTCAGAAAAGACGGTTACTCACCTTTGTAACTGTTGTTCTTCGAGATGTGTTGCTCATATCCATTCCAGTCAGGGTGCGTGCACCGCGTGCATGTTCGTCGGAAGACTTTTTTACCCTAGCAACACTCAGTGGGCCAGCAGGGCGTCCCCTGGAGTGGCGCCGCCATGGCGTCGGTTATATACCCCTGCCGGCCCGCCGCTCCTCAGTTCCTTCTTGCCGGCTACTCTAACAGTGGGGAAGGAGGGCGGGTTTGGAATGGATATGAGCAACACATCTCGAAGAACAACAGTTACAAAAGTGAGTAACCGTCTTTTCTTCTTCGAGTGATTGCTCATATCCATTCCAGTTAGGTGATTCCCAAGCCTTACCTAGGCGGAGGGGTCGGAGTGAGATGTGGTAGCGTGCAGAACCGCTGAGCCAAAGGCTGCATCATCTCTAGACTGTTGGACCAGAGCATAGTGCGAAGCAAAGGTGTGGACCGATGACCAGGTCGCTGCGTGACATATCTCCTGGATAGGCACGTGGGCCAGGAAGGCGGCTGATGAAGCCCGAAGGGACATGAGCCAGGTCATAGCATGTGCGTATGCACGCCGTTACCCAAGAGGAGATCCTCTGGGAGGAGATTGGTAGACCTTTCATCCGTTCAGCGACTGCCACTAACAGCTGGGGGGATTTCCGGAAGGGCTTTGTCCGCTCAATATAAAAAGCGAGCGCCCTACGGACATCTAAGGAGTGCAACTGCTGCTCCCATCGAGAAGAGTGAGGCTTCGGAAAGAAGACCGGGAGGAAGATGTCCTGGTTGGCATGGAAAGCCGACACTACCTTAGGGAGGAACGCCGGATGAGGTTGCAACTGCACCTTGTTCTTGTGGAAGACAGTATACGGTGGGTCCACCGTAAGCGCTCGAAGTTCAGAGACCCTTCTGGCCGATGTAATGGCCACCAGGAAGACTGTCTTCCACGACAGGTACAGGAGTGAGCAAGTCGCCAATGGCTCAAAAGGCGGATGCATAAGTCTGCTTAGGACTAAGTTGAGGTCCCAGGTGGGGGCAGGGCGGCGTCCTGGGGGGTAGAGGCGCTCCAGGCCCTTAAGAAATCTAGTAACTAAGGGATAGGAAAACATGGAGTGGCCACTTTCTCCGGGATGGAATGTGGAGATAGCCGCCAAGTGCACCCTCAGAGAAGATATCGCCAGGCCCTGTTGTTTAAGAGACCAGAGGTAGTCCAAAACAGCGGGGATCGAGACCTCAGAAGAAGTAACATTCTGCGTTGTACACCAGCAGGAGAAACGTTTCCACTTGGCCAGGTACGTTGAACGAGTGGAAGGCTTTCTGCTCCTTAGGAGAACATGCTGTACCGGAGCGTAACAGCGTAACTCCGATCTGTTCAGCCATGCAGGAGCCATGCCGTGAAGTGAAGGGCCTGCAGGTCTGGGTGGCGAAGACTGCCGTGGTCCTGCATTATGAGGTCTGGAAGGAGTGGTAGGGTAACTGGGCTGGCCATGGACAGGTTGAGCAGTGTGGTGTGACAGGCATGAATGGCTTCATCGCAGTGTTGACAAGTTAGATCTGCTTTGTGGTGTCTGTGAGCTGTGAGAATTTGGTGGAGGGCTCGTCCAGGTAGGTGCCCCCATTTTTTGTGCATCCACGTTAAAAAGGGGTCCCGGGGGTCAGTGAGGGTAGCAGAAGACACCTCGGGGCTACTGGGGGTCTCGGCCTTAAAGATCCGAAGACGTTGGTCGAGGGTGGTATGGAGTGGATTCCTGTCTGGTCAGTGGCAGGGACAGTGGGTAACAAACCAGGGTAATTTAGTTTTAGGCATGAGGGTGAAGACTTGCTCCCATAGGTCCTTGTGCGCGTGCAGCTGTCCCTCATGAGTGAGGATGGATACCCCGTAAGCAGACTCAATACCGAGGACAACCCGAGTGCAAGGATGAGCCCAAGTGGGGTGGGAGGCGGCTAAAAATATCCCCTGAACTTCGGCTAATTGGGCCGAAACATGGCTAGGGAGAAGGTCAGCTCGGAACATTTCACACTGCTGGCAGAGAATACCAGTGCAGGGGGAGGGGGCTGTGCCCCCGTCGGACACGATCCATGGGTCAAACACACTGAGCTCAGCTGGGCTGGGATCTTCTTCAGCTGTGGGACTTGAGCAGAAAGCCCACTGACCAAAGGCCTCCTGTGCTGTGAACACTAGCTTCTTCCAGGTGGCTGATGACCCGTGAAACTGTGAAGCTGGAGTTGTCACGGAGTGTGGGGGAGTCTAGCCCTGCACCCCTCTTCCTGGGACCCACAGTGACTCTTAGCCAGCCAGTAAAACAGAAGGTTTATTGGACAACAGGAACACAGGTTACAGCAGAGCTTGCAGGCACAGTCAGAACCCCTCCACCGAATCCTTCTGGGCTTTCAGGGTGCTTGGATCCTAGCTAGGATACCTTGAATTCCGCCCACACAGCCCCAAGCCCAAACTCAAACTGCTTCCGTCCTGCCACTCTCTTCCTTTGTCCCCTTCCCGGGCAAAGGTGTTGACCTTTCCCCTCCCTTACCTAACTCAGGTTACAGGCCCTGGCATCGTCCATCCCCTAAAGTCCTCCCCTGCTCTCCCACTCCCACACAGACAGTCCCTACTGCATCACAGGAGTAAACGACAGCCAGGGACTGAGCTGTACATGGGGGCCCTGGAGCTTGTCATGAGCCAATTTAGCCCAAGGGGCGGCCAGTTTGACTCCAAGGAGCATGTGTCCCACCGATCTGTACCGGTACTCCGGACCATTAAAGGTGTGGGCACTGTGATACACCTGGTGGTTTTCCTGGGCGATGACGGCACTTACACTGTGAGTTGTGACTGACAATGTGATAAGAACTGGGTCTTTGGGGTCCCACCGATGTAGGATTGGGTTAGAATGGGGCCATGCTGTTAAACCGCTTACTGCCTGATCAGCTTCCTCGGTCCAGAGTAGCCTTTTGCTTTTCGCGAATTGCTGAACAACGAAAAGAGCATTAAGCAAGTTGGCCGGGAGGAAAGCTCGGTGGTAAAAATTGAACCCCCAAAACTGAAATGAGACTGATGGCAGTAGGCAGCTCTTTGCTCTGCTAACCTCCCACCCGTCATTATGTAGGGCCTGAAGGACCTGATCGGTGACGGTTTGAACGGTGCCGGAATTGGGGCCACAGATGAGAATATCATCTATGTAATGAACGACCTCGAACCCGGGGTGGGGTGAAACGACTTGAAGGGTCCGACTTAGGGCCTCAGTAGCGCAGGCAGATGAATTCCGGTACCCTTGGGGGCAGACCCGCCACTGATACTGGGCGCCCTCGTACGCAAAATTGAGAAGTCCTTGTGGGTCATAAAGGGGTATCTGACAGAACATGTCTTTAAAGTCGAGGGTACATGCCCACTTGGCCTGCTGGTTAAGTAGGACACGTTCGATTGTGGGTAGATCCCACTGGCTTACAAATGCAATAGCTTCGATATGTTGGTTAGCTGACTGGTAGTCGATAACGATATGGAACTCATGAGGCTTGTGGGGCTTTGGAATGCCCCATGCGCTAGATAGATATCGACTGGTGGTAACATGACAGATATGTCGAGCGCTTTTGAGTTGAGCTAGGAGTTGACTAATGGAGGCCTTTTCCTGGGGGGGAGTGGGGATAGGTTGGTATTTCCACGGGGTTGGGTTACTTGCCCTGGGTTCGTGAGGATTAACGATTGAGGCGATAGGTAGGGTGTGAATGATAACTGGGGCTAATTTGAAAGTTTTTAACTCACCCACCCCAAGGATGGCCTGATCTCCCAAGAGGGCAGTAAACTGGACGGGGGTGCCCCGAAGGATAGCCTTTACCTTGGCTTCGGGCCGGGACTCGATACTGTTGAGCCCCTGGGCATGAATGATGCGACCTGTACGCTTATGGGGTATGGATGGGGGAATGATAGATACCTGGGCACCTGTATCTAATAAAAACTGGACCTCCTGATTGTCAAGGGTAACTAGAGGAAAATACGGCCTGGAGTTATCAGACCGGGTGTTGGCCGCCATTACACACCTGGTCTTACATCGTTTTCCTGATGTGGGCCCTCTGGATGGTCCTCCCACCCCAAGGTTATGGCCAGCTCTTTTTGTTGTGCGGGGTTTAATTTGCAGGTGGCATCCTTGCTAAGCCCCCCTTTATTGAGTAGGAACCCGAAGATTTTTCGTTCTATATAAGATCTTTTGGGATACTTGGGCTTAGCCTCGGGGGCTACTGCGCATGTGGCCACTATGGGTTGGGGGCTAGGCCACTTCAAGTGATCCATAGCCTGGAACAGTGAGGTGACCGGTCGGCCTTGAAAACCTCGCATCCATAACAATGTACTTGTGTCTCCGAGGGGACTACTATTGAGTGCTATGTCTACTACTTGTTCATGTATGAGGATACCAGCAGGGTCAATGATGTAGCAATAGGCCTGAAATGGACGTAATTGTTGCTGTGCTTGCGTCAAACCCAGTGGTATTTGTACAGGATCCCACCAGATGAGGGATGCCCCCGCCATGGTATAGATTAAACTGTGGGGGGTAGAAATATCCTTTGGGGGAAGCTGGAATGCTTGGGGGCTGTTCTGCACTTGTAAGTATGCGGCTGCCGGGACGGAAATGGGCCAGACCGGGGTGGTAAGAAGTACTCTGCGGACAGTTCCTCTAGACCAGGAGGCACTTCGGGAGAGTAGGGTTGCCTCCTCCTGGTCGATCAGTTCCTGGCCGAGTTCTAGGATGAGCCATCCTAACCAAGCGAACACCGGCTCATTTGGTTCTCGGCTGGTGTCACTAATGAACTCCTTCATCTCCGCTTTGCTGCAGGTACGCCATTCGTAGGTGATATTCTGTGCTCCAGTTGGGTCCACTTTAGTACATGTTAACTGCACTGGCATGGCCTCAACAGGGCTAGGGTTTGGTTTTTCTGGGTTCACCTCGAGGGGTGGGGGTGGTAGAGCTGGGTATAAACTGGGAGCTAACGGGTATGGTGGAGGGGAGGATTCGGGGGTTTCAGGTGGTGGTTGGGCCGCATCGGGAGCCTTGGGGGTCTCAATTATCTCCCGGGTGGTGGAGGTTAGAGCCCCCACAAAAATAATTAATTTATCCAGGGCCAGACCTAGGATTTTATGATAGGCACTGGCAACGGCTTCTGGCTTATACTGGTCGGGGCAAAGCTTTTTAGATACTTTCCCGTCCTCTAATTCCTGAATAAGCTGAATTACCAGTTCATGTGCGGGGCCCCTGCTCGGGAGCCTTGGGTTAATGGTGGGTGGATAGGTGCCCCCGACCGCTTTTAAGACCTTTTGGGCATCCTTCCACAAGCGCGCTGGATCAGTCCCAGCACCGGCTCCCCCGGACTTGGTGCAAGTCGGTCGATAACTGGCCTCTGTGGGGGTTAGCCGAAGGCCCATGTGACATGTTAAAAGACAGCCTGCAGCACCGATGGATAGGATAACGGTATAGGTTTGGCTCGAGTACCTGACTCCAATAATACAATTCCAGCTAATTGCCTCAGGGTGCCCCCGATCGAGCAAAACATGATGTTGGAGATGATTAAACTCATCATCGGGGGTTTTGTCAGTAGCCTTGGTTCGCCATGGACAATTAAAATGTGTGGGTGGCGGAGAAAAATTTCCCTCACCCCATCCTGTTCATGACGCCATGACCAAGACAAATGAGGTTCGAGTAAGTGTTTAATGGGGGGGAGGAACAACGGAATGCAAAAGAGTGGAACTTAAAGCCAAATGGCTGTTTATTATTTTTGACTGGATTAGTAACGGGGGATGAGTTACAACTTGGACCGGGAAAGGGTAATTCATCAACTAAAGATATCAGAATAAAAAAAACAAAAACACACACACAACTTTATACTGAGCAAAGGAGGGAACAAAGGGGAAGAGACTAGGCAAAATGGAATATTTACAAAATTAAAATGCACATACCACACTTCAGATGCAACTGACCAGCAGCACAGACACCAAGCGCATGGCAAATTGGTGGGATGTGACTCTGACACGACAAAACACGAGCCGGCGAAATCCGGAGGAGACCCTGGCTGATAGGGTGATCAGGCCTCTCAGCTAATACGGGGGCACTCCTACCGTTTTGGCGCAGGACACAGTTTTATCTGGAGACCCTTACTCGTGTCAGTGTTGGATTGGTTCCTAGCTCCTTTGCCTTCCAGGTTCCGGGCTAGTGCCCTTTACGTCAGCAGGGGCTGCACCCGACACACCACTCCTTTGCTCATCACACGCTTGCATTGTAGCACATGGCTCTGTTCTGACTGATAATCAGCCAGACCGGAAATCTGAGCGTGGGTTTAAGGTTGCGACAAGTCTCACTGCTCTGAGTTCCTTTATATCTGTCTCCTAGGTGGTGCCCCCAACCCAGGTCTAACGTGTCCGTTACTAAGGTCATGGATGGTTGAGGGGTGCTGAAATTCCATTTATGACAAACTGCTGTCACGTGTTTATTACAGAATGTCAAAATAAATTGCACCACAATTTTGCCTTAAATGATGCAGATTTTTTGTAATGATTATAAAAAGTAAATTGTTCTAAAAATTGGAATTTTTTAAACCACTTCACTGTTTTTAGAACTTGGAAAGATATAATTCAAGTTATTTTTATGTCAGGATATTACTGCTTTCTGAAAAACGTTTAACAGAAAAACTGCTCAGAGCACTAGGTGTTCGATAGAAGTAAATTTTAAAGAGAGGCTCAAACTAAGTGATAGATGACGAGGACAACTTAAACAGCAGGTGTCGCTAAACTTGCATTGTGTTTTCCCGCAAACTACTGCAGTCGTGTGTTCCCCCTGCCCCCCCATCCAATTCTGCCTGCAATAAAGTACATTTTACCTGCTCCCACTATTATGGCAGCGGGTCCTGTGGGACCCACGGGATCCCACTCTCACTACAGCACTCTAGCGAACAGGGCCGGCTCCAGGCACCAGCGCAGCAAGTAGGTGCTTGGGGTGGCCAATGGGAAGGGGCAGCACGTCTGGCTCTTTGGCGGCGAGTCCCTCAGTCCCTCTCAGAGGGAAGGACCTGCTGCAGAATAATGAAGCGGTGGTGGTAGAAGTGCTGATTGCGGCTCCTCCCAACCCCTGGAGCTGGCCCTGGAGCTGGCCCTGCTAGCAAACATCGCTATTCGCTGTAGATCCTGTTTGAAATCCACATAGAATTCCATGATGACATCTTTAATATGCCAAGCAATGCATGCAGTTAACCGGATAATGCCAGCAACTGCATTGTGGCTGAAATCGTTCTGAGACTGAAACAATGTAGAAGATTAAACTTTTTTTTGCTTCCATGTCGGTGCTCTTGCTGACTATCAGTGTATGAAATCATGACTTGGGTACACCTGCCATGATCTCACTCTGGACTACTGCATTAATAGGCTGTGCATATTCAAATACACAGTCCTTGCTTCTCTAGCTGGTAGGAAGAGCAACATTTGGCTACGTGTCCATGAATGTGCTGTACAGAGAACATGGATTAATTAATTTTTGTAGTAATGATTCCATGCTGCACCCCCCGCCTCCTTGGCTCCTCCAGGTGCGCCGCAGCCATGCTGCGCCTCCCCCGCCCCGTGCTCCTCCAGCCACATCCTGCATCGTGCCTCACTCCTCCAGCTGCACCACGGCAGTGTTGTCCCCCCTCGCTTTTTTTTTGCTTGGGGCAGAGGCAAAAAATTTAGAGCTGGCCCTGCGCTCCCTGCCCCAGCTCACTTCTGCTCCGCCTCCACCTCCCTGGGCCTGAGCGCGCCGCCGGTTGCTTCTCCGTGCTCTGGGGTGGAGGTGAGCCCTTGCGCCCCTCCCTCCTCTTTGGGCGCCTGAGGCAAGAGCCTCACTCGCCTTGTCCTTCTTACGGCACTGGAACGTTTGATGGCTTTGAATAGGAACTACGCTGACCTGAACTAAGAGACAAAGGCTGTTTCTGTTGGTCATTACTCAGTTTATTGCACGCACTGGAACTGGTGGCGGCATTACCTTCATGTAAGTTCTTAACCGAGGAGTCTGAGGTATTTGCACTACTGTCAGCACATTCATTATAATTCACTTTGTCTGCTCCTTTTCTTATCTTAACAATGAACCAATCCATATTTTAAAATTAAAAAGGGGTATCATACGACTGAATTAAAAAGTAAAGCCACGGGCTTGTTATGCTGTTTCAGTAGAGTACATGCGACAAAGATTCTAAACACCGTAGACACTGCGCTGGGCACGCCTGACGCGGCTGCTTATATAGGTCAAAGAATTTTCTAGAACAGTAGTTGGAGGAGGAGGGGAGGACCAGTGGTAATGTGGCGCCGCAGCAGTGGGGACGCATGCTGCGAGTGAACATGGGCTTTCCATACATTTCTACAACATCTATATTATGCAATTTGGCACTTATAGCATAATACAAGAATCAATACTTTAAAACTAAAAGAGCATATCATGCGATTAAATTAAAACGCAAAGCCGCTGGTTTTTTGAGACATTAGGGTATGCCTGGGCACACCTGGCAAGCCCCGTACGCATGCCTATGATCCTTTCCCTGCAGTCTGCAGTTCAGCTCAGTCAATTTGGACGTTATGTCAGTAAGGAACCCGAAGTCCAGCAGCCATGCATTGTCTGACAGCTCATAGACTCATAGACTCTAGGACTGGAAGGGACCTCGAGAGGTCATCGAGTCCAGTCCCCTGCCCTCATGGCAGGACCAAATACTGTCTAGACCATCCCTAATAGACATTTATCTAACCTACTCTTAAATATCTCCAGCGATGGAGATTCCACAACTTCCCTAGGCAATCTATTCCAGTGTTTAACTACCCTGACAGTTAGGAACTTTTTCCTAATGTCCAACCTAAATCTCCCTTGCTGCAGTTTAAGCCCATTGCTTCTTGTTCTATCATTGGAGGCTAAGGTGAACAAGTTTTCTCCCTCCTCCTGATGACACCCTTTTAGATACCTGAAAACTGATATCAGGTCCCCTCTCAGTCTTCTCTTTTCCAAACTAAATAAACCCAATTCCTTCAGCCTTCCTTAGGCCATAGGTCATGTTCTCAAGACCTTTAATCATTCTTGTTGCTCTTCTCTGGACCCTCTCCAATTTCTCCACATCTTTCTTGAAATGTGGTGCCCAGAACTGGACACAATACTCCAGTTGAGGCCTAACCAGCGCAGAGTAAAGCGGAAGAATGACTTCTCGTCTCTTGTTTACAACACACCTGTTAATGCATCCCAGAATCACGTTTGCTTTTTTGCAACAGTATCACACTGTTCACTCATATTAAGCTTGTGGTCCACTAGGACCCCTAGATCTCTTTCTGCCATACTCCTTCCTAGACAGTCTCTTCCCATTCTGTATGTGTGAAACTGATTGTTCCTTCCTAAGTGGAGCACTTTGCATTTATCTTTATTGAACTTCATCCTGTTTACCTCAGACCATTTCTCCAATTTGTCCAGATCATTTTGAATTTTGACCCTGTCCTCCAGAGCAGTTGCAATCCCTCCCAGTTTGGTATCGTCCGCAAACTTAATAAGCGTACTTTCTATGCCAACATCTAAATCGTTGATGAAGATATTGAACAGAACCGGTCCCAAAACAGACCCCTGCGGAACCCCACTTGTTATATCTTTCCAGCAGGATTGGGAGCCATTAACAACTACTCTCTGAGTACGGTTATCCAGCCAGTTATGCACCCACCTTATAGTAGCCCCATCTAAATTGTACTTTCCTAGCTTATCTATAAGAATATCATGTGAAACTGTATCAAATGCCTTACTAAAGTCTAGGTATATCACATCCACCGCTTCTCCCTTATCCACAAGGCTCGTTATCCTATCAAAGAACGCTATCAGATTAGTTTGACACGATTTGTTCTTTACAAATCCATGCTGGCTATTCCCTATCACCTTACCACCTTCCAAGTGTTTGCAGATGATTTCTTTGATTACCTGCTCCATTATCTTCCCTGGCACAGAAGTTAAACTAACTCATTGCACACTTCATTCCTTGATTTTAGAAAAGTGATGATTTTGGGCATTAGATTCAAAAATATTTGCAGGGCTTTCCCCTTGCTTAACCACCTCACATCTGCATGGAGGAGCAGCTCACTATAAGCAGCATCCACTTCAAGTAAAGTTTTAAACAGGCAGTGCTGGAGGGCTCTTGCTCGAATCAAGTTTCCAATTCTGACAATGATTTTCATTACATGTGAGAAGTCCAGAACTTTACTCGCTAGTACTTACTGGTGGATTATACAGTGGTAATTCACAAATGAAGGAAAATCTGGATCATTTCTACAAAATCCAACAAAGCCTGCATGTGTGCTAAGTGTGGCAGGTGCACCATCCATTGTGATTGAAACAAGTTTCTTGATTTTCTTGATTTGGAGTGATTTTCTCAAGCATGTACTTTTTGAATTCATTGTAGATATCTTCGCCTCTTGTTCTCTCTTTAAGGGGCAAAACGGTCAGATGGTCCTCTTTAGTTGTTGCATACTTAAAAACCATTAAAAAAAAACAACTACCTATGCTGTGTCGGTCATGTCAACTGATTCATCAAAGTGCAATGGAAAACATTCACAGTCATTCAAATCCTGCTGTAGTTGCTGAAAGACGTCTTTGGACAAAGATTCCACTCGTCTTGCTATTGTGGAAGCACCGAGAGATATGTTCGAGATTGCCATCATTATTTCCTCTTTGTTTTTAAAGTCTTTAAATAAGGAGTCCGTTGCCACAATCATTGCTTCTTTAAATACTTCTCCATCTGCAAACAATTTCTTGTGTTTGCTAGCAGGTGGCAAACATGAAATGATGCTTCAGTAGAGGCCTTCCCTTTTGCTGCTGGTTTAGTAAAACATGACTGTTGAGCTTTCAAAATGGCCTTGAATTCATTAACTCCCTTTGTACAGAGCGTGCTAGTCAAGCGGAAACTGTCCTTGAATTTCCTATGCCTTGTTTTGCTATCCCTTTCTAAATTCCCCTTTTTACTTATTGATATACTTGTGTGACATAAAAGACATACGCACTTACCTTTCACTGTTGCAAGCAGAAATTCACTTTCCAATTCCAAAGGGAAGTTGTTTCTTTTTAGATGGCCTGGGTTCATCACTCATTGTCAATGCTAGCTAGCTAGGCATGTGTTTTATTATAAAAAGAGAATACTAGCTACTAGCTACCACTGTCATCTATAGGAAACACTTCCGAGCGGTAGACATGTGCACCATGCACAATAAGCTTTTTTCTTTTTTTTTCAGTTCTGCACTTGCAACCAATAAGAAGTGCCATTTTAAATGTAGTTATGAAGCTGTCACGTTGAGGGGGTCAACTCATCAGGCCTAGCTAGCAACGTGACTGGTTTGAAAGGGTCTGGTCTGATGTGATCATGCATGCCACTCTATTTGATGCCTAACTTTAGCTTAAAAAAAAAGAAAAAAACAAGATGGGGGAGTGAAATCGACTGTCAGAGGCTTCATGATTGACCAATCAATCACAATCTACCGGTTGGTGACCACTGCTCTACTGCAAGTGTCTTTCATGCCCAATAACTCGTAATGTAGAAACTGGTCCTTAAGCGCCAGAGGATTCTAAAGGCCCTACCTACGTACAGCTGTCTGTAAGAAAGACATGTTCAATTCAGACTTCAGACCAAAATCCTGCCATGTGAGCTTCTCTAGCCAAACTGTGCAAATCTCACAATTATACAGTTTCATACCATGAATGAAATTCTAACACTCTCAACATCAGATCACAAGAATTATGGTCAATGGAAAATAAAACAAAGGAGGAAGATTCCAGGATTTTGACAAGTATACAACATTTTGTCCTATCACAGTTTAAAGTGATTATCAAATTCAATTAAAAAAGACACTTGCTCTGGTGGTGGCCACACGCTCTCAGGCTCTAGGTGGCAGGACTCTTCTTCCCAGCATCGCCCCTACCTTGTCAGGGTTATGATCCCCCTCTAAGTCTGGCCTGTAGAGCCTCTTGGCTGAGGCGTCTCCCTGTGCTGGGCCCACTGCCCAGGGTCCCCCTTGCTCTCTCCAGCTGCTCACCATACCCAGCTCTGGACTGCTCCAGCTCCAGCTCCACTCTGTCTCAGCATGGCTGCTGCTGCTGCTCTTCCCCCAGCTCACTGGGCTGCTTTTCTGGCCCCTCTGTCTCTGGTCGCTGCAGCTCTGCTCCCAGCACAGGATCTGCAATCCCTGGGCTGTGCTCTGGCTTTAGAGCTGCAGCTCTGCTCCCAGCAGCTCAGCTTGGGCCCCTGCTCTCTCCTTAGCTCGGCCCCACTCTGTCTGACTCAGGCAATTCCAGCTCAGACAGAGGATGGGACCCCCCTGCTCTCCTGACTCCTTGATTAGCCTGCCCGCCCTGTCAATCAGGCTGAGCTGGAGCATTGGCCTCTCCCCATTGCCCCGGGGACTGTCAGTCTCAGGGTCCTGATTTCCCATTGACCCTTCCCCTTTTGGTACTGGGAGCTAGCCAACCAAAACACCTCCACTGAATGTTTGTAAGGAGATAAGTCCCAATACTCTTGCAAGTACTTTCCCAAACAAAAGTGAGGGTTCCGGTTCCTTCACTGCAGGCCCACCTCAGTCAGCTCTAGGCTCAGCAGCTGTCTCTGCCCAGGCTCCAGTGAAGCCACCAACAGCCTCTGAGGCTCCCTGCTCAATCAAAGTATGGAGAGAGCTCGACGGCAGCATTCTCACTCCTTTGCCCGCCTGCTCCCCCTGCACGAGGAAGTCTCCCTCTCTTTCCCCAAGGCATCATGGGAGTTGTAGTCTCACGGGTAGATTACAGCACACAGGCTTTTCCCATGGAACGCTTCCAATAAAACTCAGAGGCCCCTCTAGTAAAGGGTGCCTACATGTTATTTGACTCAGGTACTTGATCTGCTTTTGTTTCCCCTTGCACTGGGAATCCGTTTTAGCAAATGAGTTACAGCACCAATCTTTAACATTAGCTAAAGATTAGTTCCTTCTTCTCATCCCGCATGTTCAGAACCAAATGCTGGGTGCTCATCCAGCAACTGGAGGAGCCAATGGGGGCCGGGCCTGCCTGCCTTTCCAGCTAGGGAGGCAGAGGGCACACGAGAGGAAGAAGAATATCACTGAAGCTGGGAAGGCATTGCAATGGGATTTGGCATGTTCAGAAATTCAGGATTTCCTGAATGACCAGCTAATGGCCATTCGGAGTGATCTCGAGCACCAGGCGTGGCCCACTGCCCTTACAGGAGTACCATCTGATCTGTGGCCACGGAGACATACTTGGAGATTTTCTGGGTGGAAGTGCGGACGTTCACAGTGCTTCTTCCAAGCACATGGACAGGTTGGAGGGGTGGGGGCTCCCACATACCGAATCCTGCCGGGTCCCTGGGGAGGATGCATGTGGGATTGGGTAATTCACCGAGACATTTGGGAAATTAGACTACCTGGTATGCCTAGTCGATTTTTAGTCAGTGCTCCTGGAATAACACCTGACATTTGGATGGGGATAGGGAGTCTGTCATGGTATAATTCCCCACTCTGAACCTTAGCGTCCAAAAGATGGGGTACCAGCATGAATTCCTCTAAGCTCAATTACCAGCTTAGTACTTGTAGTGCTGCCACCAACTGGGAATTCCAGTGCCTGGTACACTCTGGTCCCCCCCAAAACCTTGCTGGGGACCCCCAAGACCCAGACTCTCTGGATCTTAACACAAGGAAAGTAAACCCTTTCCCTCACTGTTGCCTCTCCCAGGCTTCCCCTCCCTGGGTTACCCTGGAAGATCCCTGTGATTCAAACTCCTTGAATTTTAAAACGGAGAGGAAAATCCACCTTCCCCCCCTTCTCTCTCCCCCTGAGAGAGAGAGTAATCCTAACACTGAGAGAAAATTAACCTCTCTCTCCCCCTTCCCTCCTTTCTCCCCACCAATTCCCGGGTGAATCCAGACCCAGTCCCCTGGGGTCTCACCAGAATAAAAAAACAGTCAGGTTCTTAAACAAGAAAAGCTTTTAATTAAAGAAAGAAAAAACAGTAAAAATTATCTTTGTAAATTTAAGTTGGAATATGTTACAGGGTCTTTCAGCTATAGACACTGGGAATACCCTCCCAGCCTAAGTATACAAGTACAAATTAAAATCCTTTCAGCAAAATACAACTTTGAACTCCTCCCAGCCAAATACACATTTGCAAATAAAGAAAACAAACAGAAGCCTGATTCGCCTTATCTACCTAGTACTCACTATTCTGAACTTATAAGAGCCTGTATCGGAGAGAAACCTGGTTGCAAGTCTCGTCCTTCTGAGCCCCCAGAGTGAACAACAACCAAACACTAACAGCACAGCACAAAAACTTGCCTCCCTCAAGATTTGAAAGTATCCTGTCCCCTGATTGGTCCTCTGGTCAGGTGACAGCCAGGCTCACTGATTTTGTTAACCCTTTACAGGCAAAAGAGACATGAAGTACTTCTGTTCTATTAGCCCTTGACTATCTGTTTATGACACCAGTAGATTCCTGGGGTACCTCCCTGTACGCGAACAGCAGGTGAGGTAAGTACTTGTCCCACTCCTGCGGGTGCTGGTTCATAAATGTTTTTAGCATCATATTTAGTGTCCCGTTGAACCTTTCCACCAGCCCGTTGGACTGGGGGTGATACGCTGAGGCCCAGTTGTGCTGGACCCCACATTTCTGCCATAAGGACCGGAGCAGGGCCGACATGAAGTTGGATCCCTGGTCTGTTAAGACTTTCTTGGGGAACCCTACCCGGCTGAAAATGGTCAACAGCGCATCTGCCACGGTGTCTGCTTCGATAGAGGACAGGCCACCGCCTCGGGGTAGCGAGTGGCGAAATCTACCACCACCAGAATGTATTTCTTCCCCAACCGGGTCACTTTGCTGAGAGGTCCCACTATGTCCATCACCACCTTCTGGAAAGGTTATTCTATGATGGGTAAAGGTCTCAAAGCTGCTTTCCCCTTGTCTCGGGCCTTCCCCACCCTCTGGCAGGGGTCACAGGATTGGCAGTACTGTCGGACATGGGTAAAGACCCCAAGCCAGTAAAAGTTCTGCAGCAGCCTCTACCTGGTGCGCCGGATTCCCTGGTGCCCTGCGAGAGGGATGTCATGGGCCAGGTACAGTAGCTTGTGGCGAAACTTCTGGGGAACCACCAGCTGCCTCCTGATCCCCCACGACTCCACTTCCCCTGGGGGAGCCCATTCTTGGTACAGGAACCCCTTCTCCCACAGGAACCTCTCCTTCCAACCTCTCCTCATGGTCTGTACCGCACTAAGGTCAGCCTGGTCCCGGTGCTTCCGCAAGGAGGGGTCTTTCTGCAACTCGGCCTGGAACTCAGCAGCTGGGGCAGGGATGGGGACCTGCTCTCTCTCGCTGGCTGGGTCTGAGGCCGCAGCCTCTCTGAGCCGTGTCCCTGGGCGTTCCCTCCCCACCGGGTTAGGGTCCTGCGCCTCGGGCAGAGTACCCTCCCCATTGTCAGGGCGCAGTGCCCTGTGCCGACTCTGACTACGGATCACAACCAGGGCACCCCGGGCATTGCTTGGCCAGACCTCCAGGTCCCCCCCCATTAACACCTGTAACCGGACGGACTCACCCCCGCGGTGCCTCCTACTGGTCATCCTCAGGAATTAGCTCAGTCCAGTGTCCAGAGCGCCCTCTGCAGGCCGGTGATCCACCTTTCCAACTACTGGCTCCGTGTCCCTCCCTGGACCCAGTCTCCTTTTACATAGGGTGCTGCCCCCTGGCAGTGACCCCTTGTTCTCCGGGTCTCCCCTCCCTAGGGAACCGCCGCCCTCTATTCCCACCTTGCCTCAGTGTATGGCTACTGCCAGTCATTGTCTAGCCCCACACCCTGGGGCAGACTGCAGTATCAGCCACTCATCCCTGGCAAGGAGGGTTTGGACCTGCTGCCTTGGCCTACCCCTGGGCTGCACCTTGCAACCCCAGTACTAGCTCCCTGCAGCCAGGCCCTTCTCCCTCTACAGGCAGAGGGAGACTCTTTGTGCTCCTGGCTTCTCTGCCTTATATAAGGGCCTGTTGCTCAGTTTGGGGCTTGGCCCCAGCTGCCGCCACTTCCCCCAATCAGCCCAGCCTGAAAGGCTGCTTTCTCCAGCCCCAGCCCTTATCCAGGGCTGTTTTAACCCTTTCAGGGCCGGAGCAGTGGTCCACCCTGCTACACACCTCTATGGGAAAATATGGGTGTTTCCCCACGTCCTTGGGACCCTCCTTGGCCCCCCACTTCAGGTGTACCCTCTCCACGGGCACCTTGAATGGGGTCCTGCCCACACCTGTCAGGGTCAGGTAGGTGTCGGGAACCATCTGATCTGAGGCCACCACCTTGGGCCGGGCCAGCGTCACTTCTGCGCCCGTGTCCCAGTACCCAGTGACCTCCCTCCTATCTACCTCCAGGGAAACAAGGCACTGTCTCCGGAGGGGCAGCCCTGCGCCCACCCTGTAAACCAAAAACTCGGAGCCTGGAGCATCCAGCCTCCCAGAGGAGCTGACCTGGGGCCCTCCTCCCTCCTTTGCAGGTGGTATGCGGCCAGCCCCGCTTTCCTGCGAATGCTGCCCTTTGTCCAGCTGAGTCTCTACCAAGTTAACCCAGTGTGGGGTCGGCCTGCTCAGTCTGTCCTTGAGCCTGGGGCACTGGGACCATATGTGGCCCCTCTGGCCACATTGATAGCAGCTCATGTCCCGTTGGTCCCCTCGAACTGGTCGGTTGTCCCTGACGCTGGATGTTCCCCTTGGGAGGGGGTTCTCCCTATTCCCCCTTTGGGACATCCCAGGATGATTCTCTTTCTGCGTCGCGGCTGGTCCATTCTTTGGGACTCCTCCCTGCCACCCCCTGACCGGCTCTTCACAAAGTCATCGGCCAGCCGCCCTGCATGTCGCGGGTTCTCTGGCTTTTGGTCCCTCAACCACAGCCTCAGGTCGGATGAGCACCGCTCATACAGTTTCTCCAGTACCAGCAGTTTAACTAGGTCCCCCTTCATCTGAGCCCCATCACACCACTTGCTGGCGTATCCCTCCATGCGGACGGCTAGTTGCAGATATGAGACCTCAGGGGTTTTATCCTGACTCCGGAACCTCTCCTGGTACATCTAAGGAGTCAGCCCAAACTCGCGCAGCAGGGCCTGCTTGAATAGTTCGTAGTTCCCTTTCTCCTCCTCTCCCAGCTGGTGGTACAGTGCCACGGCCTTGGGGTCCAGTAAGGGGGTGAGAACCTGGAGCCTGTCTGCCGGAGCTACCTGGTGCAGCTCGCAGGTCATCTCAAAGGCATCCAGGAAGTCGTCCATATCCTCCCCCTCCTTACGCTGGGCCAGAATGCACTTCTCAAAGCTCTGCGCAGTCCTGGGCTCCCCCTCACTCACCGCAGCTGGGGGCTCACTGCCCCTCAGCCTTGCCAGTTCCAGCTCATGATGACGCTGTCTCTCTTTCTCCTCCAGTTCCCGCTGTCTTTGTCTCTTCTCATGTTCTCTCTGTCTCTTTTTCTCCTCCTGGTCATGTTCTCTCTATCTCTCTTTCTCCTCCTGGTCATGTTCTCTCTGTTTCTCACAATCCTCCAGCTCTCTCAGTTTTAGCTCTCTCTCCCATTCCAGCCGCTTCCGCTCCACGGATGCCGAGCACCACCGGGACTTCCACTTCAGCTGTGGAACTTGAGCATAAAGCCCACTGACCAAAGGCCTTCTGTGCTGTAAACACTAGCTTCTTCCAGCTGGCTGATGACCCGTGAAACTGGAGCTGGAGTAAACGACAGCCAGGGAATGAGCTGCACATGGGGGCCTTGGAGCTTGTCATGAGCCATTTTGGCCCAAGGGGTGATGAGTTTGACTTCAAGGAGCATGTGCCCCACCAATCCATACCGGTACTCCGGACCATTAAAGGTGTGGACACTGTGATATACTGGACGGTCTTCCTGGGTGATAACGGCACCTACACTGTGAGCTGTGACTGATAAGGTGATAAGAATTGGGTCTTTAGGATCCCAACAATATAGGATTGGGTTAGAATGGAGCCATGCTGTTAAATCGCTTACTGCCTGATCAGCTTCCTTGGTCCAGAGTAGCCTTTTTGCGAATTGCTGAACGATAGCTAGAGCATTAAGCAAGTTAGCCGGAAGGAAAGCTCAATGGTAATTAAATGTGCCGAGCGTCCTCTGAATTTGTTTTCGGGGGGGATGAACCCCCACCTTAAACTGTGGCTGTAATAAGTGATACGAGGAATGTTGGAGGACTCCCTCCTCAACGTTAAACCCCAAAAACTGAAACGAGACTGACGGCAGTAAGCAGCTCTTTGTTCTGTTAACCTACCACCCGTCATTATTTAGGACTTGAAGGACCTGATCAGTGAGGGTTTGAACAGGGGCGGAATCGGGGCCGCAGATGAGTATATCATCTACATAGTGAATGACCTCAAACCCAGGCTGGGGTGAAACGACTTGAAGGGTCCGACTTAGGGCCTCGGTAGTACAGGCGGGTGAATTTCAGTACCCTTGGGGACAGACTCGCCACTGATACTGGGTGCCCTCATACGCAAAATTGAGAAGCTCTTGTGGGTCAAAAAGAGGTATCTGGTAGAACATGTCCTTAAGGTCAAGAGTACATGCCCACTTGGTCTGCCGGTTAAGTAGGATACGTTCAATTGTGGGTATATCCCACTGGCTTGCAAATGCAGTAGCCTCAATGTGTTGATTGGCTGACCGGTAGTCGATAACCATACGGAACTCATGAGGCCTGAGGCTTTGGAATGCCCCATGCGCTAGATAGGTATCGACTGGTAGTAACACGACAAATACGATGAGTGCTTTTGAGTTGGGCTAAAAGTTGGTTGATGGAAGCTTTCCCTTGGGGAGGCGTGGGGATAGGTTGGTATTTCCACGGGGTTGGGTTACTTGCCCTGGGTTCGTGGGGATTAACAATTAGGGCAACTGGTAGGGCGTGAACAATAACTGGGGCTAATTTGAAAGCCTTCAACTCACCCACTCCAAGGGTGGCTTGATCTCCTAAGAGGGCAGTAAACTGAACAGGAGTGTTACGAAGGATAGCCTTTACCTTGACTTTGGGCCGAGACTCGATGCTATTGAGCCCTTGGACATGTATGATGCGACCGGTACGCTTGTGGGGTATGGATGGGGGAATGATGGATACCTGGGCACTTGTATCTAGTAAGAACTGGACCTCTTGGTTGTCAGGGGTAACTAGGGAAAAATACGGCCTGGAGTCATTAGACCGGGCGTTGGCCACCATTACGCACCCGGCCTTACGCCATTTTCCTGATGTGAGCCCTCTGAACAATCCTCCCACCCCAAGGTTATGGCCAGCTCTTTCTGTTGTGCGGGGCTTAATTTATGGGCAGCATCCTTACTGAGCCCCCCTTTGTTGATCAGGAACCCGAAGATCTTTCGTTCCATATAGGATCTTTCGGGATACCTAGGCTTAGCCCCCGGGGGCTACCACGCCTGCAGCTGCTGTGGGTCGGTGGGTAGGCCACTTTAAGCGATCCATGGCCTGGAACAGTGAGGTGACTGGTTGACCTTAAAAACCTCGCATCCATAATAACATACTTGTGTTCCCAAGAGGACTACGATCAAGTGCTACGTCTACTGCTTGCTCGTGTACCAGGATACCAGCAGGGTCGGTCACATAGCAATAGGCCTGGAATGGACATAACTGTTGTTGTGCCTGTGTCAGACCCAGCGGTATTTGTACAGGATCCCACCAAATGAGGGGTGCCCCCGCAATGGTATAGATTAAACTGTGGGGGGGGGGTGGAAATGCCTTCTTGGGGGAGCTAGAACACTTGGGGGCTGTTCTGCACCTGTAAGTACGCGGCAACTGGGACAGAAATGGGCCAGACCGAGGCGGCAAGAAGTACTCTGCGGGCAGTCCCTCTAGACCAGGAGACACTTTGGGAGAGTAGGGTTGCCTCCTCCTGATCGACCAGTTCCTGGCCGAATTCCAGACTGAGCCGTCCTAACCAAGCAAACACCGGCTCACCTGGTTCCCGGTCGGTGTTGCTAATTAACTCCTTCATCTCTGCTTTGCTGCGGGTACGCCATTCATAGGTGACATTTTGTGTTCCAGTTGGGTCCATTTTAGTGCGTGTTAGCTGCACTGGTATGGCCTCAACGGGGCTAGGATTTGGTTTTTCCGGGCTCACCTCGAGAGGCAGGGATGGTAGAGCTGGGTATAAACTGGGAGCTGATGGGTATGGCAGAGGGGAGGATTCAGGGGTTTTAGATGGTGGTTGGGCCGCATCGGGAGTTTTGGGGGTCTCAATTATTTCTCGGGCAGTGGAGGTTAGAGTCCCCATAACAATAATTAGTTTGTCTAGAGCCAGGCCCAGGATTTTATGATAAGCACTGGTAACGACTTCTGGTTTACACTGGTCGGGGTGAAGCTTTTTAGACACTTTCCCGCCCTCTAATTCTTGAATGAGTTGGATTACTAATTCATGTGCGGGGCCCCCGCTCAGAAGCCTCGGGGGCCTAATAGTGAGTGGACAGATGCCCCTGGCTGCTTTTAAGACCTTTTAGGCATCCTTCCACAAGCGTGCAGGATCGGTCCCAGCTCCGGCTTCCCTGGACTTGGTACAGGTCAGTTGATAACTGGCCTCTGTGGGAGTTAACCGAAGGCCTATATGGCACGTCAAAAGACAACCCACGGCGCCGATGGATAGGTTAACACTATAGGTTTGGCTCGAATAGCCGTGTTGGAGATGATTAACTCATCATCGGGGGTTTTGTCGGTGGCCTTGGTTCGCCATGGACAATTAAGATGCGCGGATGGCAGAGAACAATTCTCACCCAATCCTGTTCGTGACGCCATGACCGAGACGAATGAGGTTCGACTAAGTGTTTAATTGGGTGAGGAACAACTGAATACGACCAAGTAGAATTCAAAAACCAAATAACCGTTTATTATTTCTGACTGGACTAGCAACAAGGATAAATTACAATTTGGGCCGGAAAAGGGCAATTCATCAACTACAGATACTATCAGAATAAAATACATACACAACTTTATACCAGGCAAAGAGGGAAACAACGAGGAAGCAACCAGACTGAACTAACAACAGGAATGATTTACAACTCAAATTGAACAAAGGCAGTTTATCAACCAAGAATACTATCAGCAATTATATACACAACCTTATACCAAGTAGAAAAAGGAAACAGAGGAAAGCAATTATACAGTAATAGACTTTTTCAAAATTAAAATGTGCTTACCACACTCCAAATGCAGCTGACCAGCAGTACAAACACTGAGTCATGACAAATTGATGGGATGTAATCCTAACACGACACAACACGAGCCGGCAAAAAACAGAGAAGAGCCTGGCTGAAAGGGTGATCAGGCCTCTCAGCTAACACGCGGGCACTTCTAACTGTTTTTGGCACGAGACACTGTTTTATCTGAAGACTCTTACTCGTGTCGGTATTGAATTGGTTCCCAGCTCCTGCGCCTATCAGGTTCCGAGCACCCGACACACTAAGAGCTGCACCCGACACACCACTTTTGCTCACAGCAGAAGTAGCGCACAGCTCTATACTTTGCTCATGGCACAATTGTAGCACACGGCCCTGTACTGACCGACAGTCAGCCAGACCGGCAGCCTAAGTGTGGGTTTCGGATTGTAACACGGTCTATTTTATTGTTGCAGGGCAAATGAAGGAGCCATAGTTTAATGGAAATATTCAGCCCCTACAGTGGTCTTGCAGCAGGGAAAGCAGAGTTGATGGGAAGGGAACTGGTTTGGATAGGAACCCCAGTCCCCTTACTTTGCAAAATAATTTGGAGAGGGGAATCAGATCACTCTGTGCCTCAGTTTCCCCTTCTGCGGGGGGTGGGAGATAAGTCTCAGCCTGCTGTGTTGCAGACCTTTCGCATTCTCCCCTCTTGATGTATTTGATTTCCTCCTCCAAACCTCCCTCTCTCTCTCACCTGGAATTCACAGCACTAGGCTCGGGGCTTTTTTCCTGGGGTACATTTCATGATCCCAACTTTAGTTTTGAAACAGACACAGGCAGGCACAAACTCACCCTCAAACAGCAACACCACCGAAAACCACAAAACAAACCCGATATTACAAACCTGCGGGGAATGACAGGGTCAAACACTCACTGCTGGAAGCCCCAGCAGCTGCTCAGGTGGGTGAGGTCCACTGCAGAGATTCCTGTCTCCCACCGGACCAGAAGCTCCCTCAGCATCTCCTCCAGGTAAGTGCTGGGGGCAGGGGAGGGGAAGGAAGGCTGCAAAGCACATGTGCCTTCTCTCCCCTTCCCCGCTCCTGACCTGCAACAGCCCGACTGCCTCTGCCTCAGCCCTCTGCCAGGCAGCATCTCTCGTTGCCTAGCAGCAACAGCTGCTGCTTCTGGGAGAGATGCTGCCCAATCGGCACAGAGCCCTCTCAGCTGCGGGGCCCAATTCGGGGGAATCGGGCAAATCGTCCTAAAGCCGGCCCTGGGGGCAGGTGTTGGGGACGGGTAAATCGCACCAAGTACACGCCCATGCTCATGACCCTGTAAAGGAGCCGCCAACTGATATCCCCGGCGGGCTTTGGAATCAGGCAGAGTAGAGGCTGGCCCACCGGGGCTCCTCCCCCTCCAGAGGTGGCAGGAGGTCTTGCCAGTTTGTATCGAGGCGGGACGTGAGGGTGAGGTATGTAGTAAGTAGAGGCCCTAAGATATAAACCTTGGTATCAAAGGCCCGGTATGAGGCCTGAGGCCTGAACTAAAGTAATGGTCAAGACTCTGCTAACATAAAGCAAAGTGAAGCTGTGAGCCAGAGGCAGGCCCTGCTCACAGAAGCTGGCAAGGAAAGGGCTGATGCTGCAAGAAGATACGTACCTAAAAGGTACTGAACACCAGAGATCAGAACATTCACATACTTGCACATTCCACACAGATAACAAGGAACAGGCTGACACATCCCAATAATAGGGCCAAAAGGGTAATATGATGGGTAGAGTTGTTTTGTTCGAACCAACATGTACAAGGTGAGAGGTGGCACCTTACTATGTAGAGGGGTTGTACCTTGCTATGTAGAAGGGTTGTACCTCAATACATCAGGAGTGATTTGTAACTTGTTTGTACCTGTGTATAAGAATGCATCCCTGGGGCTGTGTCTTTTTCCGGCCGAGGGGGCAGTGGAAAGTCCCGGCACTGACTGAGCTGAGTCCATTGACCGTGGGCACATGTTAGTAGTATGCCTTTTACTAGAGTAACAATCTAGGGGAACAATCGTTGTGTCAAATACGGCAATAAACCTGGCCGACGTGCCTTCGTACCTTATTAGACTCTGTGGAAATTAGGGGTTCTCTTCGGGTCTGCTGTGTCAGCTATTTGCAGAGCTGGGGCAGCACACAGAGGGAACACACGCACGCAGCCGAGTGATACCAACATTGGAGAGAGCAGAGCACCACAGCGGTAGCATCTGACAACAAGGTAGTGAAGAGTGTGGCGCACGAGCATGTACAGATGTTTCCTCAGTGCGGTCTGGAACAGAACTGGCTGCAGATCGTGCAGCCAGCTAGCAGTAAAAGGGCGGGGTGGGGGCCGATAAAAAGGTCCACAGGACCTGAGGTGGAGGGTGGGTGGGGCGTGCCCTCTCGTAGGAGCCGGTTGAGGTAGGCCCGAGCAGCAGGCGGTAAAGCGGCCTTCACTTCCTGAAGTACATGCTGGGGAATACGAGGTCTGGAGAGCCCCATATGCTGAGCGAGTGTCAGGGGATCCAGCCAGTTTCCCCAGTCGTAATCCAGGAGGTCTCTGAACCTGGTGACTTCTGCCAAGACCAGCTCTGGCGCAGTACGGGGGACTCCGCCACCTGCACATGGAGCTGGGGATTGTGTAGCAGGGGCTCCGCGAGGAGATCTGCCCCCTTGGTGGCCGCCACGGACTTGGTCACAGAGAACAGCTTCCAGGTCCGGAGGAGGTCCTGGTAGAAGATCGGCAGCCCAGAGAGGTCTCGTGGAACACCTCTCGGATGGAGATAAAGGAGCTGCCGGTTGTATCGGAGCCCTCAGAAGTGGCACAGGAAGGCGTGCGCCAATACGCTCCACGCCGGACTACCTACACCATAAAGGAGCCTCTGCAGGGCCTGGAGGTGGAAGAGGACCTGAATGCGTAGGGACTTCAGGCCCTGCGCCCCCTCTTCCAGGGGCAGGTGGAGGACCCCTGCAGAGACCCAGTGTATTCCTGGCCAAAAGAACTCCAGAATCGCCGTCCTGAGGTTGGCCAGGAAACCTAGGGCCAGGACCACGGTGTTGAGCCAGTACCAGAGCATGGACAGGACTAGTTGATTGAGCACCAGTGCCCTCCTTCGGAGGGAGAGGCACCAGAGTAGTGTCCATTTCCGGAGCCATTCCGTCACCCTGTCCTCTAAGCCATGCCAGTTCTCCAGCAGAGACGGATGCGTGGCAGAAAGGTAAACGCCGAGATAGAGCAGCGGACCTGCGCTCCACTGGATGGTCTGAAGGGCGGGTGGGAGGGAGCTTGCCTGCCACCCATCCCTGACCACCAGGCCAGAGCTCTTGACCCAGTTGATGCTGGCAGAGGAGGCCACTGAGTAGATGACCTGGCAAGCCTCCACCCACGCCAAGTCGCCCAGGTCCTGGACCATGAGGAGCACATCATCGGCGTACACCAACAGGACCAGCTGCAGTTCCAGAACTTGAAGCACCAACCCCGTCAGCCTCCAACGGAGGAGACAGAGGAAGGGCTTGATCGCCAGAGCATACAGCTGACCCGAGAGGGGACACCCCTGCTGTACTCCTCACCCGAAGCTGACCAGCTCGGTCAAGGTCCAGTTGAGCCTGACCAAATACTGCAGAAGCGTTCAGCACCTGGAGAAAACCCACAAACTGGGATCCGAAGCTGAACGCTTGCAGAGTGCTCAGGAGATACCCATGGTCCACCCTGTCGAACGCCTTCTCCTGATCCAGGGACAAGAGGGTGAACGACAGATCTTACACCCTAGTTCCAGAAGGTCCCAGACCAGATACAGGTTATGAAATATCGTGCGGCCTGGGACGGTGTAGGTCTGGTCCGGGTGGACCACGTCCACCAGCACGGACCCTAGCCGCAGCAAGATGGCCTTCGCTACAATTTTGTAGTCCGTGCTGAGAAGCAAGAAGGGACGCCAATTCCGTAAGTCGCAGAGGTCCCCCTTCAGCAATAAGGCGAGCATGGCCCGCCTGCACGAGAGAGGGAGGACCTTGCCCTGCAAAGACTCAGCCCAGATGGTGACTAGATCTGGGCCGAGGACGTCCCAGAACATGCGGTAGAACTCCACTGTCAGCACGTCCATGCCCGGAGATTTATTGGTGGGCATGCGACGGAGGGCTTCTGAGAATTCTGCCAGAGTGAGAGGCAGCTCTAGCCAATCCCGGTTGCCCACGCTGACCATCGGGAGTCTGTCCCAGAGCACTCTGCGAGCGTTAGTATCGGTCGGATCCAGGGAGAAAGTCGTGTAGAAGGCCCTGGCCCTCCCGCACATCTCCACTGGATCTGTGAGGGGGGTGCCGTCCTCTGCCAGAACGCAGGTGACGTGCTTCTTGGCCCCCCTCTTTTTCTCCAGGGCGTAGAAGAAGCGGGAGCCATGATCCATCTCCCGAAGGAGGTGAATGCGGGATTGAACAAAAGCGCCCCGGGCTCGATGATCCTCGAGGGCCCAGAGCTCCTCCCGCTTCTCCCGGTACGCTCCGCAGAGGGATGTATCCTCGGGGCTGGCGGCCAGATGCCTCTCCAGCTCCAAGACCTTCCATTCCAACTGCTCTATCGCCGCATCCCTCTGTCAGCTGGCGCCCCGGGTGTAGTCACAGCAGAAGAGCCAGGCACGTACCTTCGACAGGTCCCACCACCGCCGTGCTGAAGAAAGGGCACGCCGCTGCCCTCGCCAGACCAGCCAGAACTCCAGGAAGGACGCCACGAATCCCGCATCCTCCAGCAAACTATTATTAAAGTGCCAATTGGCCGGCCCCGGCCTCTCTGCGCAGAGAGAGGCCATCACGGTGGTAAGGTGGTGATCTGAAAAGTGGGCCGGCCGAATGCTGGAGCAGTGGGCCCGTGAAAGGTGGAGACATGGCAAGTAGATGCGGTCCAGCCAGGAGTGGCGCGACCAATGGGCCTCCACTTGGACAAAAGTGAACGTCGAGACGTCGTCCGGGTGGTGGTCGCGCCAGACATCCACCAGGAAGTGACGTTCGATGATCTCCTGGAGGAAGTCCGCGGCGGCCAGGCACTGCTCGATCCCCGAGCAGTCTTGTTCCTTGAGGGTGGTGTTAAAGTCCCCGCCAGGAGCAGGCACTCGTGAGGATCCAAGGAGCCGAGGAAGGCGGACGCTTGCTGATAAAAAATGCCACCTCTCCAGGCCCGATGTTGGGGCGTAAATGTTGACAAGATTGACCACTGTTATATACTTGGGGGCAGCTGGCTTAGGAAGAAATCACTTGAGGCCAGAGAGCAGACAGCTAACAAAGCTACCATTTATTTACCGACATGGAGCTCACCTGACCAGCTCAAGCTAGCTGGGCTATCCCCTAATAATCTAACTCAATTGCCATAGGAACAAAAACCATGACAACCAAATACACAACAACCACAAGCCCCTCCATGTGGACCCGGAGGTGCAGCAGGTGGCCTGGCAGAGCCTCAGTGACCCCCAGCACCTTGGGCCGTAGGATAGGGGAGAACCGTGTCACCACCCCAGTCGTGTGGACCGAGAAGTGGCTAAAGTAGATCCCGTCCCCCCACTCCAGCCGCCGGCTATCTTCAGCAGCTGGATTCGTATGGGTCTCCTGCAGGAAAACCACAGAGTACCCCCCTTCCCGAAGGAAGGTGGAAGCTTGCCTGGTTTGGCTACGTGTAACCATTCCCACTCGCTTGGCCCGCTTCACCTGGTTGGCCAAGTCTTTTCCCAGTAGCATGGGGATAGGATAATTGTCATAGACTGCAAAAGTCCACATTCCTGACCAGCCTTTGTACTGGACAGCAGTTGCGCTGTAGGCAAGTCTACAGCTTGTGACATGAAGGGGTAAATTGTAACTTTGGCCTTTGGGTTGATGAATTTGGGGTCTACGAAGGATTGGTGGATAGTTGACACTTGTGCCCCCGTGTCTCTCCACGCAGTAACCTTCTTTCCGCCCACTCTCAAATTTTCCCTTCGCTCCAAGGGTATTTGAGAGGCATCCGGGCCTGGGGATCTTTGGTGTGATGGTGGTGTAATGAATTGCACTCGCATGGTGTTCTTGGGACAGTTGGCCTTGATATGTCCCAGTTCATTACACTTAAAACATCTTCCATCTGATGGGTCACTGGGCCGAGGTGCGTTACTGGAGACTGGTGAGGTGGAAGAGTAGGGCGTCTGTGGCTTTACTTGGGTTGTATGCGGGGTCTTTGGCTGTCCTCGGTTGTAGGGTTTATGGTCGGTGTGCCCCCTAGGGTATTCGTTCCCCTTGACAGTAGCTTTCTTGCTTTCTGCCAGTTCCATCCATTTGGCTCCAATCTCCCCCGCCTCAGCGAGATCTTTGGGTTTTCCATCTTGTATGTACCGTGTGATGTCTTCAGGAACACCATCCAAGAACTGCTCCATTTGTATGAGGAGGTGCAGTTCTTCCAAGGTTTTAACATTGTGTCCTGATATCCAGGCCTCATAATTTTTTACAACATAGTAGGCGTGTTTGGGAAATGACACATCTGGTTTCCACTTTTGGGTTCTGAAGCGCCGACGGGCATGATCTGGGGTTATCCCCATTCTGTATCTGGCCTTGGTTTGAAAAAGTTTATAGTCATTCATTTGCTGCTTAGGCATTTCAGCTGCCACCTCTGCTAAAGGTCCACTGAGCTGTGACCTTAATTCTACCATGTACTGGTCTTCGGGGATGCTGTACCCAAGACAGGCTCTTTCAAAATTTTCCAAGAAGGCCTCGGTGTCATCCCCTGCCTTGTAGGTGGGAAATTTCCTGTGCTGTGGAGCAATAATTGGCGCCGGGTTGTTAGGGTTGGCTGGCACATGCAGCCCAGCTTTTGCCAAGTCCAGTTCATGTTTTCTCTGTTTTTCCTTCTCTTCATTCTCTTTTTGTTGTTTTTCCATTTCTTTTTGTTGTTTTTCCATGTCTCGGCAGTGGGCCGCCTCTTCTTCTTCTTGCTTCCTTCTGTGGGCCAACTCATCTTCTTCTAGTTTTCTTTTGTGTGCTGCCTGTTTGATTTGTTCTTCTCTTTCTTTCATCTCTATCTCTGTTTGTTTTATTTCCAGTTGTCGCCTGTGTTCAGCTTCTCTGACTTGTTCTTCGGCCCCAGTTTTTGCCTTAGAAGTCCTGGTTCCAGTTTTCTTGTGTTGGGGTGCCCTCCGGTGGTTATATTATGAACTGCAGGCTCTGTTGCCTCCTGGGGTCTGCCTAGCAACAATGTTTTTTTTCCCTTTCTCTCTCTAGCTAATGTTCAATTAAAGGAAACCAGAAAAACCACTTTATTTGCATGTATATAGTGCTGGTATTGACTCTCAATGGGAGTGCTATTGTGTGACAAAAGACCCTTAACAGTCTGGTAATGGCTTCTTGCTTAACATGCAAGCCACAAACTGCCAGAGAGAGCAGAAAAAAAAATTCTCTTTGGTTTCTTTGAAAACCAAACCCTCTCTGCTAAAAAGTCCCTAGCAGAGAAAAGAAAAATATAATATTCCTACTGGCTTCTGGATTCTATCCCACTTCTGCCACCATGTCATAACTTTAGTCCCAGATTTGGACCTTAGCGTCCAAAATATGGGGGTTAGCATGAAAACCTCCAAGCTTAGTTACCAGCTTGTACCTGGTACTTGCTGCCACCACCCAAAAAATTAGAGTGTTTTGGGGCACTCTGGTCCCCCTGAAAAACCTTTCCTGGGGACCCCAAGACCCAAATCCCTTGAGTCTCACAACAAAGGGAAATAATCCTTTTTCCCTCCCCCCCCCAGGTGCTCCTGGAGAGATACACAGACACAAGCTCTGTGAATCCAAACAGAGTGACTCCTCCTCTCCGTTCCCAGTCCTGGAAACAAAAGCACTTTCCTCTTCACCCAGAGGGAATGCAAAATCAGGCTAGCAAATCCAACACACACAGATCTCCCCCTGATTTCTTCCTCCCACCAATTCCCTGGTGAGTACAGACTCAATTTCCCTGAAATTTCCCAGTAAAGAAAACTCCAACAGGTCTCAAAAAGAAAGCTTTATATAAAAAAGAAAGAAAAAATACATACAAATTGTCTCTCTGTATTAAGGTGACACAGACAGGGTCAATTGCTTAAAAGAATATTGAATAAACAGCCTTATTCAAAAAGAATACAAATCAAAGCACTCCAGCACTTATATTCATGCAAATACCAAAGAAAAGGAACCATATAACTTACTATCTGATCTCTTTGTCCTTACACTTAGAAACAGAAGATTAGAAAGCAGAAACTACTTCTCCAAAGCTCAGAGAAAGCAGGCAGACAGACAAAGACCGCAGACACAAACTTCCCTCCACCCAAAGTTGAAAAAATCCGATTTCCTGATTGGTCCTCTGGTCAGGTGCTTCAGGTGAAAGAGACATTAACCCTTAGCTATCTGTTTATGACAGAAGGAGAGCACCTGGCTCCTGTAGAGACCCATCCTACAGCCCCGGGTGTTTAATGTAGCAAAGATGATCGGTGCCATGAGGAGGGCTGGGGGGGATCCTCGCTGGCAGACACGTCCACAGCCTCCGTTGGGCTTTGCAGCAATCCGTGACCCACCCCGTAGGTGAGTAAAGAGTCACGGAAGAGGGGGACCCGCTGGTAGGCCGCGGCGGCCTGCTTTCCGGTCCTCTTACCCTCCCCCATGAGAGCCCTCGCGGCCCGGAGGATCTGATGGAAATCCCCCCACCACTGGAGAATAAGCTGGACCTTGTTACAGGAGCCATGGACGTCCTCAAGGAACTCCCGCAGCCCCTCTCTCAGCGTATAGGGGGGCGGAGGCGGGGTTACGGATCTACGACTGTCCCCCAACGGGGCCCCCATCATAGCCCTGTGGCCCACCGAGGCGGGCAGGCAGGCAGCAGACCCCCGACGTGGTGTCCAATGTGCTGGTGCCTCACGGCCTGCCCCACTTCCCAGTTCAACAGGGGGCGTTGGAGGGAAAACAGCAGCCCCTGGTGGGTCGGGACAAGGAAATACAAAGGCCGCTCCCTGGGGGCTATCCTTTAGGATACGGAAGGAATCAGCCCCAGAGGTGGCAATGGCATCACGGGAGGTGGAGGGGACAAGGATGGGGTCGGCATCAGGGACAGGACAGGGGTCAGGAGTAGGGGCAGGGCAGGGATCAGGAAGAGAATCAGGGAGGAGTGCAGAAGCAGGATCCCGAGCCTCAATGTTTGGGCCGCTGGAAGGCGGCCCCTCTCAGTCTAACTCAGGAATCTGGGGAGTGGGAAGGGGACCCTCAATGATGCCGGGCTCAGCCACTATGGCCGGTGAGGCAGCCATGGCATCCGGAGATGGACGGTTTTCAGTGGGGTCCCTGCCCGGGAAGGAAGTTGATTGCCCCACACCTAAGATGGACGCCCCAGGGGAATTGGGTCCTGGCAGCATGGCACTGGCCATTGCCTCAGTAGGCTAAGCGGCCGTCAGCGGGGTGCAACCTGCAGCCGGACAGACGGATGACTCCAGGGGACCCTCAGAGGTGAAAGCAGAAGCAGCAGTTAGGGGAAGGAAACCCAGGGAAAGGGGAACCGGGGTGAGGTAGCTCAGATCGAGGCCCGCTGGCAGAGAGTCGTCCTCCCCCTGCGTGACTGGGGTCAGACCCAGGGCCTCGATCTCCTCATAAATGGAGGGGAAATCACCTTCCACCACCCCACGGCACTCCCCGCCAGCACCCGAAGTGACACTTACCTTGGCGCTCCAGATGCTAAGGGGGCGAGAGGGGCTCCGGGGGCTTCCACAGGAAGGGACCGCGGAGGAGGGGCGATGTTACCTTCTGGTGCTGCCACATTGTCCCCAGCCAGCACCAACGAATGGGAGTTGTCAGGGGGCAAAGCGGAAGGCTCGGCATCGGTGCCCCCCTTCCTGCCTTTCCGGGGGGTCTCTGAATCTGAAGGATGGAACGGGGTCCAAGCCTTCCACTTGCCCCACTTCCCCTGTACTAAGGGCCAGCCCTCCATGGCATCATCTGGGGGCTGGCTAACAGAGGTCGGGTCGGGGGGCAAGGGCCATGGCTCAGGGACTCGGGGAGGCAATGGTGGGGCAGGACGAAGGAGGTTGGATTCTTCCTGGGGCAGGCCCTCTCCCATGCCCAGTGGTATCTCTGCCGCACCCTCCTCCACTGGCCCCGCCAGATCGCAGCAGCGGAGGTGGGGCTCTCCTGCTCATCTGGGCGCGCTGAAGGGAGTACCCCTTGGGTCTGAGTGGGAGTAGCGGTGGACCGAGAAGGAGGAGGGACAGCTTCAGGTGCCGGGCAGCCAGGGCATCAGCGATGACAGGGCCGGGACCCTGCTGGGGCTCAGGGGTCCCGGACGCTCCTCTGTGCTGGGCCAAAGGTCAGTCCCTCTGGATGTGCCTCATCGCCCAGCAGAGGTAGCATTGGGCCTCTCCCATACAATAATGCACCCAGTAGCGGGCTCCCTGGTAGGGGACCAGAAAGGACCTTTGAGCATCTCTCCGTCACGTACCGCCGGCAGCAGTTGAAGCTGCACTTGCCAGCGGAATGAGAGGACATGATGGAGGGCGGGGTCTTTGCAGCCCAACGGGAGAGGGCTGATGACAGAGATAGGGTGCCCCAGGGCAGAAAGGGTGGGCAGCAGGGCGGCATTGGGCAGGAAGGGAGGGACGGAGGTCAGGATTAAGCGGACCCCCAGGTCTTCCAACGGCATACAAACTTAAGTATAGAACCCTTCGGTGCTTGTATAACTAATTCTATTTCATCTTTTCGTTTTCTTTTTTGGGACCCAGAAAGTTGTTTTCGATACATTGTAACTTGTAAGGGTATTTTTTTAAAGAAATAACTGCTTAAATTATTGTTTAAAATAACTAATATAAGATAGCCATGAGTCTGTAGACACACCTCACAAGGCACTCCACCCTGACTGAGACACAGTAGACTTGGAAACCCATGTCATTTTTACAAAATCACTTTTTAATTTTAAATATATAGTGGGCATCAGTCTTAATGTTAGTTACAACTCTATATCAATACTGTAAATAGATTAATGGCATTATCCAATTTAATAAGCTGGGTTTCCAAGCAGTGGGGAAAATAGGACCCTAATTTTATTCCTAGGTAAAGCACAAAATGACCAAAATGAAGGCAGCACAGAATCATCTCATCTTGATTAACGTAGGACAGAAATGTTACAGAAGTCCTATCCACTAAAATTAGTGCAGCCATGGACAGAGACAAACTAATTTCTCTTTCCTACCTAATGTGACCTTGTTACAGAAGGACCCTCTCCAGGTTTTGTCACTCATCCTCTCTGATAAACAATGCCAATTATGACAGTGAACTTCCATCACCAGTTCATTTTACATAGACAACTGAGTAATCATATGATGATAACTTCTGATCACTTGCTATCTTGACTGGATATCAATACTGTGCTAGCAGCATGACTGCTTGAAGAGCCATTCTTTTCCATCAAGAGCTTATTCAGAACAAAAATATTTTTTGAGATATTTCTGTGTTGCACCCACACCTCTAAGCTCTGCCTGTTCATATGTCTGACCTTAAAATTGTGCCTTATTTTGGTTGGAAAGATGTGAGCAATAGCAGCACATTTTTGGCACTGACAGAAATACATGATAAATCACTGCCTCTAAAGTTCCATCAAAAAGTTGGAAGGTGAACGGGGTTGCCACGGACATTTCCAGGAGCGATGTAAACCAGTGCTGGCATAGCCATGCCGGAGCTATCAGCATGACCTGGTCCCAGTCCCTGTGGATCTTGAGGACCACCTTGTGGACCAGCGGTATCAGTAAGAACACATAAAGCTCATACTAGGAGTAGGAGAACTGTCAGCCCTGCCATTTTCTTGTTGTTCGCTTGTGCTTGCATTATTAGTATTATCTTCAGTCCGCGGTTTCTTTTCAGGAATCTTTTTAATCCGCTTCCCCATTTTGTGAGGGTTAGTTTAGTTTAAACTAGATAATATAATCTGTAAATCCACTTAACCAGGCACACGTAAACTGCAATACATCACGATGCGCTGAAAGCGAACGAACGCTTGAGGGCACCACTGTCAACCTCTCCGTATTGTGGAACTCCCACTCTTCCCTCAGGATACCTTGCAGGGCCGGCTCCAGGCACCAGCATAGGAAGCACGTGCCTGGGGTGGCACACTGTAAGGGGCGGCATTCTGGCCAATCTTAGGGCGGCGCTCCTCTGACTGCCCCACCTTTTTTTCCCCTCTGGCAGTGCTCCTCCTGCCACGCCACCCTTTTGCTCCGGTGGTGCTCCTCCTGCCATGCCTGCCAATGGATCGTCTTGCACATCCCCTGGGGTGTGCTCACTCCACTTTGGAGACCACTGTATTAGGGGATAGAATTACACAGATAGGGAAGGAGTAAATGTAAATAACTAACAGCTATATAATAAACAAACCCAATGACACAGCAGCTTTTCCCTGCCAGCGTGAAGCTCAGGCCCAAGAATGAAACTAAACTCACCCTGACATTTAAGAAATATGACCTCCAACTTAGAAACCCTAATTGCTTTCTCACTCAATTCCCAGCACTTCAGTGCCGGCAGTGAAGTCCAGGACTTCTACTCCATAGGTAATTGAAGCCCTTGGAGGAGGAACACTGGAAAGTCCCTCGATGGATGTCAGGACAGAAGAAGCGGACCAGGAACCCTCTGGATGGTGTTGTTCTCCAGGTGCAGGACAGATAAGATGGTAATGTGTGTCTTCTTTTCTTTTCACTCTGGGAACAAATGGTGTTCTTCACTGATGCACAAGTGCCACGAAGACCTGAAGCCATACACACCGTTGTTATGATGGACTGCCCCATCAGCCTGTGATCCCAGTTATTTTATAGAATCTATGGCGGGAAAACATGATATGATCTATAGAAAGGCGGGAAACTGTCTGAGGTGATGGAAACTTGGGGATCACCCAGTGGCGCGAAAAACCCACTCAGTCCAGTTTTATCCAGACCAGGCTGACAGTGTACAGGTCACAAGATGACAGTTTTCAGACTCCATCTTGGATTACCACAGTGTTCTTAAAATTGCTGCTCGTAGGGTCTGATACTCACACATAATTTAATAAACAGCGTGTAATGAACCAGAGAACAATACAACAGTCCATACCCAAAACAGAGTTGCAGATAGTGCACTATTTGATAATAGTCCAATATCCAGTCCACATCCTTCATTCTCTTGGAATGCAATATTACTTTCAGCAATGCCTGTTTTTTCAGTCTCGTTTGTATTGAGCGTTTCCTCCCATGCAAGAACACTAGTCTGGACTGTTTTTGTATTTAAATCACACATTTTAACAAAATCATCACAGCTTTTTTCATCACAGGCTTGCTCTGAACTATTAGGCCCACTACTAGCTGTAGTGACTAGCGGTTCTGCCTGATCTTCTTTAGGCCTAAACCTACAATCAAACAAAGTACGACCACCCTTCCTGATTTTTTCAAGTAGGGCTTCTTTTTCTCTCTGTTTCTGAGCTCCGGAGTTACGTTTGTACTCCATAATGACACTCTGCCTGACCGCCAGTCACACCAGCAGGGTGCAGCAGCACTTTGGCAAACTATTAATGTCCAAATGGGCTATTTTTAACCATCGGCGTAGGGTGGGTTTTTTTTAGCAGTTGTAATGTAAATTGTGCTATTGTGGGCTTCAGCTATTTTGCTGACCCTCACGCCAAAATATATTGTCTGCCTGAGAAGTGCTGCACTTCCTTTCACCCACCAGAGGGCGCTATGGCTTGGCACCAAATACAGCCGGGTGGTGTGTGGGGTGGACATGTGTGCACCAGGGAGCCACTGCCGCTGTGCACTGTGCAGGGCAGGCTGGAGCCAGTCCCCATGCTGCTGCTGGCCCGATGTGACATCGTCCATGGACGTGGAGCTGGACCACATGCGGCATCTGGTGAACGTGTGCACAAGCTGCGCCTGCGCGGATGCAATCCGCCTGACATTTGGGGGGCCCACGGACCCTTTTAAATCATCCGGGCCTGTAGACGTGTGGACTCAGCCCCGCGGCGCCTCCTGCTGGTGACTTCAGGGAATTAGCTCAAGCTCAGCCCGGAGCACCCTCTGCAGGCCGGTGATCCACCTGTCCGCTGCTAGCCCCAGTGTCCCTCCTTGGACTCCGGTGCCACTTTAACTGGGTCTCCTCCCTCCCAGGGGAACCCTCACCCCACTATCCCCTCTTGCCTCAGTCGTGGCTACTGCCAGTCTCTGTTTAGCCCCCGTGCCCTGCGGCAGACTGCAGTGTATCAGCCGATCATCACAGGCAACAAGTGGTTTGGACTGGCTGCCTTTACCCACGCTCCAGCTGCCCCTCTGCAAGCCCAGTACCTAGGAGGCCTAGAACCAGCTCTGCAGCTTGGGGAGTTGCTGGCCTAGGGCTTTCCAGCTCCTAAGGCCTTTCCCCAGCCCTGCCTTCCTCTAGGTCCCCCAGGTGAGTTCCCGAGCAGCCAGACCCGTCTCCCTCTCTAATCAGAGAGAGACTCTTTTCTGCTTCTGGTTCCCTGGCCTTCTTATTAGGCCCTGTGGCTCAGTTTGGGGTGTGGCCACAGCTGCAGCCACTTCCCCAATCAGCCCAGCTTAAAGGCTGCTTGCCCCAGCCCCTTCCCCGGGCTGTTTTTAACCCCTTCAGGGCAGGAGCAGAGATCCACTCTGCTACACACCTCCCCCCTTAAAACTCCCACCCATGGGGATAGGAGGGTTTTTTCCCCTGGACTAGCCGCCCATGTGCCTCCAGTGCCACTCGCTTCCTTTCGGATTCCTCCAAACACTTCCGCAAGCGGACCTCCTCATCTACGACGGCCGCATACTCGTTAGCGAGGTCCACCGCACTCGCCTCAGACTCACGGAGGGCCCGCTCTGCTGCCTCAAGCCGTGCCAGTAGATTTGAGTCCCCCAGGCCCTCTTCCTTCAGGGTCTGGGTCCCCTTGGTGGTCTGTCCCACAACCACCTGGGTCCATTTTGTTTCTCAGAGATGTCCCCCCTGGAACCTCATCTCCTGCTGGGCCTACTCTGTCTGCGTCCCTCTCCCCCTGGCAGGCGGGGTGATAGTTTGGGTCCTGGCCTCCTGCAGGGTCCCCATGATCTCCACCTCGGCCTGTGTCACCATCTTCAGTTCCTGCATGGCCCCTTCCGGGCCTCCAGGCACCTCCATCGGCCAACCCTCAAGTCTCTTGAGGGGGCAGTGCCTCCTAATGTGGCCTGGTTTCTGGCAGCCCCAGCAGACTCCCTGCCTCCTCGCTGCCTTAGGCCTTCTCCGTCTCTTCGTGGGCCTAGACCCCCCCGGGTTGCCCTGCCCTGTGTTCCTTGGGCCCAGACAGTCCCTCCAGAAGTGGCCCACTTGCCCACATGTGCAACATACTGGTGGCTGCCTGGGTTCCCGCACCCAGCAGACTGCCTGAGGGACCTGCCGCCTCCTCTTCTCTGGGTGAGGCACCCTGCCCCCAACCCAGTACGGACAGTCCCTCCTTAAATGTTCTTGCCTGAAACAGGCATAACACATCTGGCGCTCAGCCGCAGGCCTCCCGGTCCCGGCTTTCCGCCTCTCCCAGCTATCTCCACCATGCCTCCAGAACTCCATCCTGAGGACATTCACCAGGGCCCGCTGCTCCTGTACCAGCTGGCTCACTTGTTCCCGGAGGGCCTCCTGCACCTCCCACATGTCCTGTTGGGCCTCCCGGATCCCCTGCAGGTGGTCAGCCCCCTGTCTCTGGGGCCCTGACACTGGGGTCCAACCAGGGATTCCATCGGGGGCCTCCGTGTAGAAGATCCCTGTGTATCCCGGATCCATCATCCTCCAGATCCCCTCAGTCCAGGCAATAGTCCGCAGTCCTTGTCCAGGCCCCTTGTGTCAGGGGCGGACCTCTATGCCCGCATTCTCCACCATGTGTAGAAGTGTGGACTCACCCCCGCGGCGCCTCCAGCTGGTGACTTCAGGGAATTAGCTCGATCTCAGCCCGGAGTGCCCTATGCAGGCTGGTGATCCACCTGTCCGCTGCTGGCCCTCATGTCCCTTTCTGGACCCCGGTGCCACTTTAACTGGCTCTCCCCCCTTCCAGGGGAACCCTCACCTCACTATCCCCTCTTTGCCTCAGTCGTGGCTACTGCCAGTCTCTGTTTAGCCCCCGTGCCCTGGGGCAGACTGCAGTGTATCAGCCGATCATCACAGGCATCAAGGGGTTTGGACTGGCTGCCTTTACCCACCCTCCGGTTGCCCCTCTGCAAGCCCAGTACCTAGGAGGCCTAGAACCAGATCTGCAGCCCGGGGAGTTGCTGGCCTAGGGCTTCCCAGCTCCTAAGGCCTTTCCCCAGCCCTCCCTTCCTCTAGGTCACCCGGGTGAGTTCCCAAGCAGCCAGGCCTGTCTCCCTCTCCTGTCAGAGAGATACTCTTTTCTGTTTTTGGCTTCCTGGCCTTCTTATTAGGCCCTGTGGCTCAGTTTGGGACGTGGCCCCAGCTGCAGCCACTTCCCCAATCAGCCCAGCTTAAAGGCTGCTTTCTCAGCCCCAGCCTCTTCCCTGGGCTGTTTTTAACCCCTTCAGGGCAGGAGCAGAGATCCACTCTGCTACAGGGCCCCTAGGTAATTGCCCCCATTTACTCCCCATCGGCGAGCCTGCGAATGTGGACCTAATTGAAAACCTAATCGAAATACGCCTTTAGAATTGGACCTGTTTGAAGACCTGACTGGCTCCTCCCTTCAGGTGTTTGGAGTGATGTTTCTTTCATCCCAGTCTACCTGATCGCCATTGGCTGAATAGTCTAACACCACCATTTTGGTTTTCACAACTCGGATTCCTTGCGGCCGTCGCTTTCTCTCTCATTGTGACTACTTAAAACTAACTTTGACTATTTAAATCTTTATAATTATAAAACAAATTACATATTTATATGCATCTTATCACCGTGTTTCACTGTCACCACTCCAATTTCACTAATTTACATAAGCCCAAATCTCCTTCTCCTCCTGCTTCAGTTAGTGGTGGCAGATCAGCACCCTTGATGCTGGACAGCGCCTGAAGCTGACCAGCGTTTTCAGCACAGGGAGCAGCTGAAAAATCCTCTGTATCCGTGTTGTATCTGTAGGATTGTTGCGTGGTTGGGCACTTTAGCGAGAATGTTTCTCCTTTGTGACAGGGTTGGAGGGCTGGAGCGGGTGTTGAAAATGTAGTAAGACATAAGTGAAAGGCAACGTGTGTAGATGTATCCTGAACAAATCTGTCTTCAAACTGATGCACTGGAAATTGTTCATGAGTGAGTGCAGAGCTTAAATTCTCATACTGTATTTCCTGGATGCCCCCTCCCCCTGCCTTTCCCCCAGTCTCTGCCTACCAGACAAACAAAAAGCTACTCAAGGAGGCTCCACAGCTGTATCATGTTGTTTTCATACTTCTTTTTTCCTTCCCTGACCTTGCTCCTGAGATCAGTTGCAGCGTGTCTTCCTTTCTTGATCCAGGACCTCACACACGGCTCAGCAATGGACATCATGGGAGGTGGTCCTGCCAAACTAATGAAAAGTAGTGTTGATGTGGTGTGCACTTTCAGAGATGATTATGTTCATGTGTGAGAAACTCTGTTCACGTTCACTTGATGTTATGAGTATGATATTGACGCACTTTACAAGAGATTTTATGGGAGCTGGCATTGCCTTGTGATGATTGTCTTTGAACCCACGCACTACCGCTCTCTCATCCAGTTGCAACGTATGGCAAAGAGTCTGGACTTCATGTTCTGCATGGAGGATGCTGGCATTCTGCGGCCAGTTCCCAGGATGTAGAAATTTGACAACAGCAACAAGTTGCTCATCCATTTCGTCTATGAGCCTGTGCTGCAGCAGGTTTGTCAAACTTCTATAGAATGGGGATCAGCTGATTGATATGATGCCCTTTGCACTGATGTTCAGCGCAATGCCCTGAAATTCCATCACAGCTTCAGCTTCTCGTCTCTTTTGCTTCCCTGATTCTTGCACTTTGTGCCCCAAAACTCGCAGCTGCCTCTGAATTTTGTCATGTGCACTTTGGATGTTGATTTCCCTGGACTGTAACCCAAGTGAGTTGTGCTAACTCTTGTAGAGCATCAGAGAGTATGCCCAGATTGAGTCTAAGAGATGTTGATGTCAGGGGTTTCTGGAGTCCTCTGAACATGTCTTTTTCTTTACCTTGTGCTTCAGCTGACTACGGGAAGGTAAGCAGGAGAGCACGGTAATTCTTCATACTGCTTTCACTGCCTGGCTACTTGATACAACCCATTGTGTTCCCAGAAGGCGCCCAGTTTTCAAGATTTCTACATGCAAAGTTGCTGCACATTCTTGATGTTCCCTTCTGCTTTTTGGGGAGGCATGTTACAGAGAGTACAGTTTGTCCATAAACACTTTAAAGTGGTTGACTCCCTAAACATCTTGCATGATGTCGTGAACAAAGAGTTCCCATCGGTGGGCAGAGCAGTGTCAAGCAATTACCTTTGGAAAATGCAGCGGAAAACCACTCCGCTTTTCTGACCTAACATGACTGCGGCTCCATCACAAATAAGAGCAAGAGTTGAGGCATCAGTGGCTGGAAGTTTGATTAGGTCAACAAATGTGTTCGTAGGCTGCTCCAGCTCGTCTGCAAATCGAATGTAAATGATGAGTGGAAGCCTGGCTCAAAGTAGTGGCCTCATCGGTCATTACTGCAGTTTTGCACTTATGGGATATTATATTTTTAAATATTTTTTTCTTCATTTCCTCTGCAATATGCTGTTCTATACTAGTGCAGGTGACTTTGAGTTCAGAATTCGCACCAGATTTAGGCTGTTTAACTTCTGCAGATCAACTTCTGTTTCAAAATTATAGGAGGGACGATTTTGTTTTGCCAGTTTATACAAAGTACGGAATCCTCTGCACGTAGCCTCAGTATGCTGCAACTGCCCTTGCACGACATACCATCAATTTATCTTTCTCTGCCTAACTCTGAATAATTTCTGCGTTTTTATGACTCTGAGACTTTGTGCTCATGTATCTCTTTCCTCAGAGAGACTTCATTTTCTTTAATTTGCTGTCCCCATAGTTTGAAATATCAGAATTAGTCCAAACTTTAACAATCTTCAAGCCATGACCTCTCCTCATAAATCCAAGAAACTGTACTTTTGTGCTGATACTGCAACCCAGTTTACCTTTTCTAACGTTTAGCTGTGGTTTTTGTGTTTTTTTTTTTAGCAAAAACTCTTTTTTTGGCTGTCTGACCAACACAGCGATAGGTCACTTCCGCCACGTTCCAGTTCATTGTTGTGTTCTTGCTTGTTAGGGTTACCCTGTACTGCTTCTTCATCTTGACGAACAACAGTTTCACTAACTTCCCCATTGTTCTCCGAATCAGAGAGTTTCCTCTTTCTTGTGGGAAAAATTAGTGATTTTATTTTTTTGACTTGTGTTTGGAAATTGAGTACTGTACAGAGAAATTAACCATACGTACAAATCCGGTGAGATTATCCAGTGATCTTCGCCCTCGCTGATTACGTCAGAAAGACATGCTTATTTACATTCTGTGTCAGCTGCCTATATCTGTAGTCTGCCAGCCTCCAAAGGGCTCCAGCTGCTCTCCATATACAGTATGTAAATATGTTAATTTGTCATAGTTACCATGAAAATAAATTGCACAGTACTCACAGATATATAGTGTTGCATTATTATTTTTATCAAAGCTACACTTTGTATTGTGTACACCAGGAGTTCTCAACCTTTTTCTTTCGGAGGCCTCCATCCCTCAACGTTCCATAAAAACTCCAGGGCCCAGAAGGAGGCTCTTGGGGCTTCAGCCATTGGACGGGGGGAACACGGGACTTCTGCCCTGTGACAGGGTGGTGGCTGCACTTCCACTGCGGGGCTGTGGGGTGGGAAAGGGGTCTTGGGGCTTTAGCCCCAGAGGGGGGAGGTGCTGGGGCTTGGGGCTTTGGACCCCCCAGAGGACCATGTAGCCTGGTTGAGAACTGCTGGTTTACACCACGCGACAGCATCAGACTGAGGTTAATACTTGAAAACATTTATGAGAGCTCTGCTCTGGACAGCTCTGGCTGAACTTAAGACCTGAGTGAGTGTGAGTGTCGTATTTGTTTGTGTGTCTGCGTCTCCCAGTTGCTTAATTAGACTCTAGTTAGGACAACAAAGGAATGCAACACTGTTACAGAAATTGACTGATGGATCATCTGGGCCTGGGGTTGTTAATTTTCACATGTCTTATGAAATCCATAATGCCATGGAATGTGCTGAGGTTTCTGCCAATCCTCTCTTGTAGCCTAACCATAGAATAGTAGCCTGCTAATCTGGTGGGACCTGAACATGCCAGGATCCCAGAGGTAGAATTGAAGCCAATTGCTCCATTATCCTGTCCATAGAGTGTAAAGGGCTGGATTATAGGCTTTATTATTTAATACATATAATGGTAGACATGGCTCCTGATACTCAAATTTATTTCTACAGCCTGTCAGGAGTAGAAGTAAATCTAGCTAAATTAGAAGGATTTAGCCATTATTAGACTGAAATCTTTAATGGAGCCAATCAATTACATACACGTGAGGTAGTTGGGGTAGTTAAAGTTCCTCCAGCAGTGGGGCTCTGGTGGTGATTTGAAGGGCCAGGGTCTCTGGCTGCTACCTGGAGCCCAGGGCCCTTTTAAATTGCTGGTCTGGGGATGTTGTCCCCTGCCAGTATGGTCGGCTGCCTCCTGCCCAGACTGGCTTACTTCCACCTCTGTCTCCAGGTCCCTGCTGTGCATCAACGATCATTATGATTTGAATCAGCAAGGCGACCCACTACCTGACATTCCTGGGTCACGACCCATACTTTGAAAAATGCTGCCTTAGAAGCCGGACCCTTGGCTTCGGTGGCAATTCGGCGGTGGGTATGCTGAAGGTGCAGGACTGGCAGATCACCCGCAGAACTGCTGCTGAATCCGCATGACCAGCGGGCCTCCTGCAGAAACACTGCAAAAGGCTGCCTGACTGCTGTGCTTGGGGCGACAAAAAAATAGAGCCGCCCTGGTTCTTGGTTTAGGCTTGTAGCAGTGATGGAATAAACTACAGGTTCAAATCAAGTCTCTGGAACATCCTCAGCTGGGATGGGTCATCAGTCCTTTGTTCAGTGCTTCAGTTTGTAGCAAGGTTCCTCCAGAAGTAAGAAGCAGGATTGAAGACAAAATGGAGATGCTGCTGCCGCCTTTCATAGCCCTTTTGCCATGTGGCTTGTGCTTTCTTTGTTCCAATCACGAGCCACCCAGGACATGGCATGGAAAAACCTTAGGGCTGGTCTATACTACAGGGAAAAATCGATCTTATATACGCAACTTCAGCTATGTGAATAACGTAGCTGAAATCGAAGTATCTAAGATCGAATTACTCACCGTCCTCACGGCACGGGATCGATGTCTGCGGCTCCCCCTGTCTATTCTGCAACTCCGTTCGGGTTGGTGGAGTTATGGAATCGATATAAGCGCATTTGGGGATCGATATATTGCGTCTAGATGAGACATGATATATCGATCCCCGAGCAATCGATTGCTACCCGCCGATACGGCGGGTAGTGAAGACGTACTGTTAGAGTTCTGTCCATAGGCATGTCCCTGCATGCCTTGCTGAGTCACAAGCTGTATCTGCCTTCTCTCAATGGGTCAGTTGTATAGCTGATGGTCCTTAATGGGCCATCAAGCAGGCTAGGCAGCGCTGACGCCACATTGTCTGGGGTGTTACCCAGAAACATAACACAAGTTTGAAATACAGACAGGATAGAGCCTGTTGTCAGATGCTACTGTTGGAGAAAAACTCTGTTCTTGCGTTTTCTTTGGGTGCAGCAGAATCAAATACTTTATTATTTCTCAAGCAATTGCAATAGAGGGAGGGAGTGCCCTAGGACACAGGGTCGCCCCAGTCCCGGGCAGGTCTCTCAACAGGTAAACAATTACAGCAAGCATTTATGCCTTTGTTACAGACAATAACAAGCAATTATACAGACAATAATAAGCAACAGCTGCATTTTGTTTATACATCCTGCTATCTTATTTTTCTCACTTCTAGAAGACACCAGTCTACATATTTGATTATCAGTGCAAGATCGTGACAACTTCTCACACAGTTCTTTCCCACTCACCTCACACCATCCTCGCTTCTACAAGTCTCGCGTCATTAGGGTTACAGCTGCCTAACTCTTGTTAACTGCTAGCCTGACTCTTGCTAACAGACTGACATGCATTAAGATCTCCTACAAATCCTTGTCAATTCTTTCCCTACTTCCACACTACTGATGTGGTGCTCTGCTCTGTTCAATGTCGATATCAATTGGCTGCGTGCATGTGTTTCCTCTGTGTGCTGCCCCAGCTCTGCGCAGATCGCCGACCCAGCAGATCCCGAGAGAACCCCCAATGACCACAGACTCTAGTAAGGTATGAAGGCACTTCGACCAGGTTTATTGTCAAACGAAGCACAATGATAGTTCCCTCTAGATGTTACTCTACAGGACATACTACGAGTATGTGCCCCCTGGCAATGGACTCAGCTCAGTCAGTGGCAGGACTTTCCACTGCCCCCTAGGCTGAACAAAGACACTGCCCCAGGGATGCATTCTTATACATAGGTACAAACACGTTACACATCACTCCTGACATACTGAGGTGCAACCCCTCTACATAGTAAGGTGCCGCCTCTCACCTTGTACATGTTGGTTTGAACAAAACAACTCTATCCATCATATTACCCTTTTGCCCCTGTCATTGGGATGGGTCAGTCTGTTCCTTGTTATCTGTGTGGAGTGTACAAGTATGTGAATATTCTGATCTCTAGTGTTCAGTACCTTTTAGGTATGTCTCTTTTTGCAGCATCAGCCCTTTCCTTGCCAGCTTCTGTGAGCAGGGCCTGCCTCTGGCTCACAGCTTCACTTTGCTTTATGTTAGCAAAGTCTTGACCATTACTTTAGTTCAGGCCTTAGGCCTCAAACCAGCCTCTGATACCAAGGTTTATATCTCAGGGCCCCCTCTTACTACAATACGTATAACTTTAAATACAAAAATGCTACATGCATACAGATACCACAGTCATAACCAGCAAATCATAACCTTTTCATAGACACCTCACACGACAACCTTTATACAACAGTTGATGCAAATATATACTCAATGGTTGCAACAACGATCTATACGGTTACAGTTTGTCAATAACATCACAGCAAGTCACATGTCCATGAATGATTCAGCAATTTGCCAGGCCGTTGCCATTGTTTACTTGTTAGTTTGAACATTCCCAGGAAAGCTCAGATGTGGATTGGTGTCTCCCAAAGTCCATTGTTAGTTAAGTACTCCCAATTGCTTGAATAATTCCTTCATACTATGTTGGCCAAATTTGCCTTATGTGTTCCCTACAGCAAACACTTTAAATATAAGCATAGAGCCAAGGCTCATAACTTCAGATATAAAAATGATACTCACATGCAGAGAGCATAATCATAACCAGCAAATTACAGCCTTTCCATAGACACCTTACTTGACCTCCTTTGTACACGATTTGGTGCAACTATAGGACCTTGGTTGAAACAATGATCTATATGGTCACAGTTCATGTCAATAATGTCACAATGCATTAGTCAGATTGAAGCTATCTTCTCCAGTTGTACGTTCTTCCAATGGTCAGCAAAACAACAAGTCTTCTTTAACCAGACCTTCATTCACATAATGTACAAGCAGTAGGAAAACAGCTAGATTAGCTACATCAGTCGATTCAGCCAACTGTATAGCATAATATGGACTACTTTTCACTCTATGTACAATTGTAGTCTCTACATTATTTGATGTTATTAATTCTTCGTGACAACGTATTATTGGACAAAGGTACCATGTCAATTCTTTTTGCAGCTTTTTCTCTGAGCATGCAATGACCTATGTTTTTTATACAGGACCAATCAAGCTCTCTGCTATGGTACGGGCTTCTGATGTTTTTGCTACTTGGTAGCTCACATGGTATGATGCTTTAAGTGCATTTTCATTACCAGTACTTGCTTTGGATATAAAACTGGTAATGTCACTTTTCCTCTCAGCTAATTTTCGGTTGAAAAAAATCAACAGGCTTTTCGAGTTGTGGAGGATGCCTAGTTTCTAAATGGTGCCGAAGTAGAGAAGGTTTGAGGCTGCTGTTTGCTAGAACATTACCACAAATTACACACAGTGGTTCTGGACGTTCTTGATCACCAGTGCAGGTAAAGCCATATTTTATATAATCATCATCATATTTTCTTTTCTTTGTAAGTGACTTTCCAGGACCATCATGATCATTAGACTTAGATTTTCCACAGTGTGGACTTGAGGAAACACTAGCTGGTTCTTGCGTCTTTACACTTTCCTTTTCAGCCACTTGTCCATTGAACTTGTGTATAAAAGTTCTAATAAAAATAACACAGAGAGACTGCTAACAACCAACAAACTAGAAAACGAGAAGATTCACTAACGTGTCACAGAAGCAAAACAGCACTCCAGAGAGAATGACTTAGTATCGAGGTGCCTTAATGCTGCTACACTAGCTACAGTGTGGTTCCGGCTGGTTTGCCACGCAAACACCTTTTCTTCCGCCACCAGGACTGTCCCTGGGGGGGGGGGTGCTCCATGAGGGACAAATTAGCTTGGACCACCCCCCACGTACAGCATGGCCCCTGCTCACTCTGCCCATCAAGCCACCCAACTTCCCCTGTCTGCCAAGGGGTCCGAGCTGCCGCCTGCCCACCACAGGGCGCAGGCTGCTGGCCCTGCACTGGGGTCTGGACTGCTGGCTCCGCATTCCACAGGGCTCGGCTGCTGGAACCCGGTAACCACTGGGGCTCGGGCTTCTTGCTCAGCTCTCCACTGAGCTCGGGCTGCTCGTCCCCACTGACCAAGGGGCTTGTGTTGCTGGCCCGAACTGCCCAGCCCCGTGCTCCACAGGGTTTGGGCTGCTGACCCCATGCTGACTGCTGGGGCTTGGGCTGGGGCTGGCCCTCCCCCCCCCGACCCCGATGGCAACTGAGCCACCCTGCTCTCCAGGGCTTCTGCTGCTAGTTCCAACTGCCCACCCCGCTCTCCATGGGGCTCTGGCTGCGATGACCACTGGGGCTCAGCCTGCTGGCCCCAACTGCCGTGGGATCGGACTGCCGGCCTCCCCACTGACCAGGGCTCAGCTGCCTGCTCAGCACTCCATGGGGCCCATCCTTGTCTGTGTGGCCCCACCCACACATGGGCCCACCCGTCTCTGCCAGCCCACTCACATAGGCCCACCCATGTCTGCATAGCCCCACCCCGCCTGTGTCAGCCCGCCCACATGGGCCCATCCTTGTCTGTGTGGCCCTACCCCCACCTGTGTCATCCCGCCCACATGGGCCCACCTCTGCCTGTGTGGCCCGACTCCCACCTGTGCCAGCCCACCTGTCAGCCCGCCCACATGGGCCCATCCTTGTCTGTGTGGCCCTACCCCCACCTCTGTCAGCCTGCCCACATGGGCCCACCTCTGCCTGTGTGGCCCCACTCCCACCTGTGCCAGCCCACCCACGTGGCCCTACCCCCGCCGGTGGCAGCCCGCCGACATGGGCCTGTCCTTGTCTATGTCAGCCCGCCCATATGGGCCCACCCCTGTTTGGGTCACTCCGCACAGAGGCACCACCTTCATCCCTGCTCCCCTGGCATCTGCCGTCTCCTCTTACTCTCTCCTCTCATTTTCACCTAACAAAGCCATGGCTGGTACCAGGTCCTGACCGGACAGGGACAGTGCTGCACCCATCTAGGACTGTCCAGCTTTAAACCGGAAGAACAGCCTCCCTAGTCTGGACCCTGCTCTCCCACCTAAGCCCCAGAGCAATCTGTGCTCCAGGAGAAGATAGGTGGAGGAGCGCCTAGCTCGCGTGCAGGGCACAATCCGCTCAGCGTGTCAGAGGCTGCCTAACCCACACAAAATGGGGGAGGGCCTCCCTTATAACCTTTAGCCCGGTGGTTTAATCCTCCGCTGCTTGATGAGGAGAAAGGATCTGAAGAGAGATCTCCCACCCTCTGGGGAGTGTTCAAAGCTGGGACTGCAAAGTGAATTTCATCTGTTTCTGGCTCAACTAATATTTAATTGTTCAGCCCAAGTGGAACAGTTTCAGCAGGAGAGCTTGAGAAAGCTCTGCCTGAGTGTATCACTTAGCTCTGTGGTTAGGGGCTCTCACCTGAGAGAACCCTGCTTGTCAGGCTGTTGGGGGTGGCCTTGATCGAGGCGGCACCCGCTTCCTTGGTGCGTACCCTAACCGCTGGGTAAACGGGACTGCATCCTCTGACAGAATGAACCCGTCGAAAGGGAATACGTGAAGGAAATTCAGTTTGTTTATTTCGGGGGCGGACTAAGACAGTGCTGCAATGAGACATTTAAGGCTGCTTGTTAAAATACCATTCCGTATTGCTGGAGCATCAGCATTGACCTGGTGCTTGGGGGCACGTCCCAAGGTACCGCTTCTCCAGCGGCCTTTTTGGTTTTGCAGCTATGAGTCCTGGAAAGGGGATTTCTGAGGATGTGGGGGGACAATCCCCAAGTTCTCTGACTCTCAGACTTGACCAAGGCTGAGAACAAATGAAGATGTCGACAAGACATTGAGACTGACTTACCAAACATTCAAAAAGTCACGGGTCAGGCCCCCAAAAATCACAAGACTGGCTTAGAATTCATAAGGTTTTTAAAAATAACAAACGTTGGGTTCTCTTCACCTGCTTGTGTGTGTCTGGGGTTAGGGTATCCTGGGGTGAGACTTTCAAGTATTTCTCTGCAAGGCTCAGTGCTAGAAACTTACCTTTAGTTTTTTCATGCAAACTGAGACTGTCACCTCATCACAGGCCTCCAGGAGCTGGCGCTTTAAGAAAAACGCCAAATATCGTGGGAGTCGCGATAAAAGCGTGAGAGCTGGCGACGCTGCAGAGAACTGCTGCTTTCGTCTCAGAAATGGAACTGAGCCATGTTTTCCTGCCAGAAATGGGAGAGGCCTTTCAAGGCTCAGGCAGGGGTTTGGGCCAAGCCGGGCACTTGGGGAGCTGCAGTGACTGGGAGCATGGAGAAGCCAGTGGAGGTGGAGGGATCGGAACTTAGGGGCTGGCTGAGCAGTGGGGAGCCTGAGGTTTATTTGGGACAGGGGTAGAGTCTAGGGGTGCTGCCTTGAGGTGCTGTTTTGAGTGGGTCAGACAAAGCCTGGGGCAGCCTCCCCATTGACCCCCACTTCCCATTGCTCCCCATCTGCCCCTTCCCCCCACAGCCTTTCTGCCCCAGCCCATTTACCTGCCCCCTTCAATCCCCATTCGCTGCCCTGCGCACCCCTTTAACCCTCATTCCTTCAGCCTGCCCATCCCCCCCACATTGCTCCATCTCCCCCGCTCCGCACCCCCCACAGCCAGTCACTGTTGGGCTGCTCCCTCCATCTACCCCAGGCTGCCTGGGCGACAGCTGGGGGCATTGAGAGCACAGGAGAGACCGTCGCCAGCCTCGGCTGGACCCAGCCGCCCCATCGGCCAGGAGGAGGACACCTGGGAGTGGGGGGGGGTGTCCCTGGCACTGAGTGTCCTGGATTCAGAGGTCCCTGTTGCTTTGCAGACAGCAGCACGGGATGTGGAGGGAGGAGGGCGAAGGGACTGGATGGACCCAGGTGCTGCGCTCTCCTCTGGGGAGGAGGCAGCGAGAGGGGACACAGACCCCTTGGAAGAAGCATTGTCCAGAGGGCCCTGAGCTGGGGCAGCTCCCACCTCTCCTCCCTCTCCCAGAGGAGCCCTTGGCACAGCCCCTGGGGCTGGGTGGCACCTCGCTGAGAGCCTCACACGGCACCTCCACTGTGCACCTCCTCAGCCCAGGCTATCTCCTCCCACTCACTGCCTCCCCCTCCCCCTTGCCCAGGGCCTCAGGAAGGACAGGTGGGGTGGGGGAGGCTGGGTCACGCCGAGTCAGACCTGGGAGGAGGGGGGTTCTCTGCCCTGGGTGGGTGGGCTGGGCAGGGCACAGGCTGTGCCCACCCACCATAGGCTACGCCAGTCCTTGGAGTCTTCATCCAGCCCCACGTCCCACAGCAGTGCACCGCCTCGTGGCCTGGCTGGGAGCCGGGGAACCGGCCACTCCCAACAGTGTGGGGACACAGGGTGGCTCCCAGCGATCAGAGTGGAGGCCGGGAAGGGGCTATAGTGTTGCCCATGGGCAGGTGGGAGGAGACTTATTCCCCACTGGAGAGGGATGGGGATGGGGTTACTGCAGCGACTGGGAGCTCTGGGCTGCCTACAGGACCCTGCCCTGCGCCCCTTGGAGCCGGGGCCGTTGGGAATGAGGGAGCCAGGCTCAGAGGTTCCTGCTTTTATTGCTGTGAGTGAATAAATGCAAAACACACAGGAAGCTCCAGGCTCAGCAAAGCGGGTTCATCACCCGGCATAGAGGGAATGAGCCTCCCACGACCGACATGGCCCAGTCGTGCCCTCTGTCCGCAGCGCTTGGAAGGGGCTGGGGTCTCCCGTACCCGACAGCCAGCAGCAAGCTCATGCTTTTTAGGGCTGGATTCACACTGGTGTAAATCAGGAGTGACTTCAGTGAGGTCACGGGAGATACATGGGTGTAAAACCAATTAGGGGAGAATCAGCAGACGTTCTCTTTGTAGCATGTGATGCCTGGAAAGGGGCGTCTGGAGCCGAGCGGCTGGCACACACAGCTCTGGCGATCCGAGGCAGGAGCGTGCAGGCCTGAAACGCTGCCAGCTCGAGGGGCCTAGTGCTCATTACTAAGGTGGCCCAATAGTATCAGGCAGCCAGGTCTCGATGGGTGGCACCAGCTGAATATGGTTCAGTTTCTCGGTCCTCTCACTCCCTGCAACAAATGGACTGGAGAGAGCAAGAATTTAGAGAGAAGAGTGAACAAGTGGGGACGGGGCAAGGAAGTGGTTAACAGCACCAGCCCAGACTGGTTTCCAAAGTGCCCTCCTCCCCTCCCCTCCTTTCCAGAGGCTGGGCCGAGGCCTGGACTCTGTGGTCTCTGCTGATCTAAATGAGCACAGCTCCAGCGGCTTCCAGACAGCTGACGCAATCCTCCTCTTCCAGCGGTGGCTGCCTAGCCGCAGATGGAGCGTTAAAGTCCTTACGGGAGCCTTTGGAGCTGGTATAGTCTCCCGAGAGAAGTGGGAGAATGTGAGCAAATGAAAAACCAGCGAGGACAAAGCAATGGAAACTAAGGAACAGCCACTGGGGCGATGAAATATAACTGGGCTATTATGGGGGGGGGGTCTGTATTGCCTCAGGCTCTGTGCTGTACCTTGCTGAGCAGTACAGGATCCCTCGCCTCTGCCCTCTAGAGATCCCCATGGCAGAAACCTCCCAGCCACAGCTGAGGGAGAGGAGTAGGATTTTATAAACATGTTTTTTCCGATACTGATTCAAGTGAGATTGAGCTGTACAGAAGCAGCGCGTGGAAGGGGTGGGTTGAGAGGAAGGCCCATTGTGTTCCTACCAGGGACCTGCAGATCCCAATGTATATCTCCTTTGCCCGCAGGTCCTATCTAAAAGTTCCATGTCCCAGCAATCCCCTATCCAGCCAAGGAGGGCTGGGTAGGAATCCGAGTTGGTACCCAGTGACCTCCATCTTTGGTCAGCCAGCAGAATTGCTCTGGAGTGGCTGGAGACCCCTTGGTCTCCTAGAACCGGGCACTGCTGCCTCCACTCCAATCCCAGACACTGCTGGGCTGGGGCAGAAGGGGCTGAGAGGTGCAAGCCAGTCTCCTGTATCACACCCCATACTACAGACATGGCGTCCATGGGGAGAGGGGAGCTCCCAGCCAAAGCGAGGGCCAGGGTGTGGGGAGCTAACGGGCCTGGGCCACGTGACTGGGACTCACGACCTGAAGGGAATGAACCTCCATAGGGTCTGACAGCTGATCATTGGGCCATGCTGTCTCGAGGAGCAGCCTGCTGGGCAGAGCTTCCCCCACGGAGGTTTTGGGGTTCGAGACAGCAGTGAGGCTGGCGCTGACACCTCCTGACAGGACACTCGGCATTGCCAGGCGCTGCATTCACAGGCAGGAGAGGCCCCGGAGTCATGCTGCCGCCGGAGGGCAGTGAGCAGCCTCTGCTCAGACGGAGTGTCCTGCTGGCCTGGATCCTGTATCGGAGCCTGTCCCGCCCTGTGGGGGATCCCCAGGGACAGCAGGGACAAGGGAAGAGCCACCTCTGCAGGGAAGTGCTGGGAGCCTCAAGCGCAGGACTTGCCAGTTGATGCTATGAGCCTCTGACCAACTGGGCTGCTGCTCTATTGCGCCCTGCAACCATGCAGTAGCGTAGCTGGTGGGATTCAGCAGAAGCGGTGCCTGCCAGCCGTGCTGCCCGCCGCATGGCCGGAGGAGCCATGGGGCAGCGGGCCGGCTCGGAAGCACAGGAGGGAAGGTGAGCGGGGGGGAGGGGGAAGGGGTCTGGTCTGGGGACGTGACCAGAGGGGAGAGCCAAGGGGGCATGGCCAGAAGGGGAGCCTGGGGGGCGCCTTTTTTATGTTCTGTGCTCCCCCTAATCCGAAAACCTGGCTACGCCACTGCAACCATGACAGGAACGTCCACACCCAGCGGCTGCTCCAGGGGGGACCAGCCAGGGTAGCCCTGGCCAGCGCCAGAACCAGCAGCAGCACCAGCCACCGACACCTCGTTGTCCTCTCAGGCTGCGTCTCCTTGCGGGACTCAGCATCTACCAGCAAACTCACCTGCTTCTGGGAGTCAGCCACTTGTGGGGCTAGGAGCTGTGTAAGGGGCTGGTGAGAGTGAGAGGTTTATAACCAGCCTTCCCCTCTCCCACCCAGAGAGGTACCTTGGGGTTTAGGAGCCTCCTCCCTCCCCCAGGGAAACAGGGAAGGGCCTCGTGTGCAGTACACTGAAACTGCCACTTAACGGATCTCTCCAGCAGGTTTCTTCACCGCATGGCAAGCTGGAGCAAGAACTAATTTGTAACGTCGCCCATAGATCCCGGGCCCGGCTTGACCCTTCCCCTGGGGAGTTTGGGGGATGGGAAGCCAAAATTCCTCCGCACGTTGGAAAATGTTGGCCTTAAGAGACGACTCAGAGACTTTATTCAAATGACGCTTAAATGTCTGTTCTGTCTCCTTGGAGGCTTGATCCAGCCCCATTTCCCTGTGAGCACGGCCCCTTCCCGGCACCGAGCCTCTCCATGGCCTGGCTGGGACCCTGGGGGCCAGCTAGTCACCAGGTGGGTGGATATCGGCTGGGTCCCAGCTGTCTGAAAGTCAAGACTAGGGGACAGAGGTTACTGCGTGACTAAAGGCAGGAAGGAAAAGCCCTGCTATAGGGCCACACTGCAGCTGTTCCCCCGGGGGAGAGGGCAGGGGGAGGCTGAGTATAGGGGCCAGATCTACCGCATACAGAAGGTTCAGTTGTTCAGAGCAGAGATCAGTGAGAATCTCTCTGGGGCAGGGTCATTTCTGGGGAGGCCATGGATCCCCTGGGTGGGGAGATGTAATTGCCACAGTGTGGACGGGGGGAGGGAGGATCCCTGGCTCCACACAGAGCATCCTGCCAGAGCGACCCTGTATCCGATCTCATCCCACCCCCCCGGGGACCTCAGGAAGGGGCACGCGGCAAAGACCCTCCCTGCAGGGACGTGCTCAGGGCCTCGGACTCACCAGTGGCTGCTGTTGTGCTCCGTCCACCTGGGCTGAGGCCTCATCACGCGCTGCCACCGCGCCGGGACCCTCCACGCTCAGATGCTGCTGCAGGATGGGCCCAGCCAGGGCAGCCCCGGCCAGCGCCAGAACCAGCGACAGCCACAGATGCCTCATGGTCCCCTCGGGTTGCATCTCCTTGCGGGACTCTTGGGCTGTAGCACAGATTCCCCTGGGAGAGGGGCCTCGGCCTCGTGTGGGGCTGGGGGTCGTGTGAGCGACTGGCGAGTGCGAGAGGCTTTTAACCAGCCTTCTCCTCTCCCACATGGGGAGGTACCTTGGGGGTTAAGGAACCTCCTTCCCTTCCCTCCCTTCCCTCAGGCCAGGGAAACAGGAAAGTGCCTCGTGTGCAATACACTGAAACTGCCCCTTAACGGATCTCTCCAGCAGGTTTCCTCACCGCATGGAAAGCTGGAGCAAGAACTAATTTGTAATGTCGCCCACAGACCCTGGGCCCGGCTCGACCCCCCCCCCCCGGGATGTTTGGGGGTGGGCGTGAGGGGCAGGATGTGTTAGGACAGATTGTTCTGTCCCATTACTCGTATGCGATACTTTGTCTCTCACACTGAGCCATCAGCCCCGACAGTCACTACACGGCATCTCCAGGGCGTCTGATCAGCCCAGTGTTAAAGGAGTCAAAGCCGTGGGGCTCCCACCTCTCACATGGCAGAGCTGCTCAGAGCCCCCGGGGCTGGAACGAGGCGTCCCGGGTGATATGAGGAAAGGGGGGACGGAGGGGGACTAGTAAGGTGTGTGAGTGTGTTTTACCCCCCCATGGTATGCAGGCCTGCTCTGAACAGGGTTAGACATCGGCCCCCTCCTGCACCCCTGTCTGCACTCCCTCTATTCTCACCACCAGGCCGAGCCAAACCTGGGGTAGAGAAAGGGAGAAATTCAAACAAAAATCTCAATGTCGATCCCCCTCTTGCCTGTCTGAGGGAAGGTCAGTCCCTGTGAGCCCTGGGGATCCCCACACCCCGTGTGTACCATGTCCAGCCTTGGTAGAGGAGAGGGAAATGCCAGTAAAGGTTTAATTACGTGAACTCTTTTGCTGTGTTCAGTGCGACTCTGTTTCCATTTCCTGCCCCGTGCCAGGGAGCAGTTCAGGGCTTTGCTGAAGCGTGTTGAGATTCTTGTGCCACTGGGAATGGTTCTGTGTGATAAAGCCAGAGGCCAAGATTTTCCAAACTGACCAGTGAATTGAGGGGGGCAGCCAATCCGTCTGTAGGGGATGAGACGTGTCTGAATATCACGTACCTTGATGGTGTCTGGAGTTGGGCACCCAAACTGCTGAGTCACTTTTGTAAATCGTGGGTCTCCAGAGATGGGGTTAAAAGTCAGAGCTAGTGGATGTGCCGTGTGGCCCCACAGCCATGGAGAAATTAGGGGCAAATATTTCCCAAGTGGCCGTGGATTTTGGATGTTTCAGTTTCCAGGTTCCCCATTACTACACCTAGAAGCCTGATTGTCTGAGTCTCCTGATCAGCCCCCTCCTCCCGCTCAGCCCTTCGGGAGCCCAGGCCCTGCGTGTGTCAGGGGGGGACCCTATAGAGTAAGAGAGCCAAAATTCCTGGGTATGTTGGAAAATGTTGGCCACATGACAGGACTCAGAGACTTTAAACAAAGGCCGATAAAGCCCCATTAATGTCTGTTCCACCCCCTTTGTGATTGGGCTCTGGGGAGGGTGGGAGAGATGAGACCAGGACACCTCGTGTTATTAAACAGCAGCCCCTCCCACGGGGCAAGAAGTGACATCAGTTGGCTCCAAACAGGGTCAGCTCAGTGGCCCATCCATGCTGGTCGCCGACCTGCCATGGTGCCGGCTGGGCCCTGTTACTTCAGAGGAAGGAAACTTGGTACCCTGGAGCAGTCAGGGCTGTACATGGGGGTATCCCCTGCTGAGAAATGCCCCCCACCAAACCCACGCTTCCCACTGGCTGAGCTGGGCAGGGTCCTTCCGGGCGCAAAGGGACTGCAGCAGGCCTGGGTCTCCCTGGGAAAATGAGAAGGGACACCTGCCTCCTTCCCTGGTGGCAGCCCCAGGGTCCTCTACTTACTCACCCACTGGGCGACCTGCCCCCAGCACCCCCTGCCGAGCTCTCAGAGGCCACTGCCAGCCCCCTGGCAGATCCTCCCTGCCCCACTTTAAAAAGTGATGGGACCATGGCCCCCTGCCCCCTTCTTCCCCCCGATTCTGGCGCCCCTGCGATGGGCACTGGGAGAGGAGTCATCTCCCCACCTCCAGGGAGCCAGGCTCAGAGGTTCCTGCTTTTATTGGTGCGAGTGAATAACTGCAAAACACACAGGAAGGTCCAGGCTCAGAAAATGGGTTCATCACCCAGCATGGAGGGTCTGAGCCTCCCACGACTTCCCCAGCTGAGACATCAGTTCAGCCTTTCCGGCTTCCCCTTCTGACGACTCCATGTATGAGTGAGTACCTGCCAGGTCTCCAAAAGCTGATCTGCGGCCGCACGGCCCGTCTCACTCTCACACCCTGAAACACACACGAGTGAGACACAGCGTTAGGGGCTGGAGGCATCATGCCCTCTCTATGGCTGCCCCCTCCAGGCCAGCACTACAGACCCCGGGTGTGGGTCCCAGCCAGCCCAGGCTGTGAGGCAGCGAGTCCGGGAGAACGACAGGGCCTGTCAGTGTCCGGCAGCCTCAGCCCAGAATCCCCTTTGCATGGGTCCCAGCTGAGCCCCACGTCCTCCCCACAAGACTCTTCAGCCGACAGGGGGCTGCACCCACTGATGTGCTGTGCCCAGACCCTGTCTGTATTGCAGTGGGGGGGTATAAAGTGGGCCTTGCCCTGCCTGGCTCAGCCATGGGCCCTGCTTGGCCTCTGTGCTGTGGAGACTTGATGGGGGCTGGGCACTGGGCGTTGTCTGGGATCCCAACATGTAGGAACCTGGGGGCAAAGCAGGAACCTCCCAGCTACAGCTTCCCCCCCCCACCAGGAGAGAGGGTGGGGGGAGGCTGGGTTCAGGGGCCGGGTCTGTCCCATACAGAAGGTTCAGTTGGTCAGGGCAGGGGTCAGTGAGAATCTCCTTGGGGCAGGGTCATTTCTGGGAAGGCCGTGGATCTCCTGGGTGGGGAGATGTAATTCCCAGAGCAGAGTTGGGGATAGGGAGGGTCCCTGCCAGAGCGACCCTGTATCTGATCCCATCCCACCCCCCAGAGATCCCCAGGTAGGGGCACGAGGCAAAGAGCCTCCCTGCAGGGACATACTCAGAGCCCTGGACTCACCAGCAGCTGCTGTTGGGCTCCGTCCACGTGGGCTGACTCCCCATCACCCGCTGCCACCGCGCCAGGGCCCTCCATGCCCAGCGGCTGCTGCAGGATGGGCCCAGCCAGGGCAGCCCCGGCCAGCGCCAGAACCAGCAGCAGCACCCGCCACAGACGCCTCATCGTCCCCTCCGGCTGAGTCTCCTCCTGGGACTCTCGGGCTGTGGCACAGATTCCCCTGGGAAAGGGGCCTCGGCCTCATGTGGGGCTGGGGTTTGTGTGAGCGACTGGCGGGTGCGAGAGGCTTTTAACCAGCCTTCCCCTCTCCCACACGGGGAGGTACCTTGAGGGTTAAGGAACTTCCCCCCCCCAGGGAAACAGGAAAGTGCCTCGTGTGCAATACACTGAAACTGCCACTTAACGGATCTCTCCAGCAGGTTTCCTCACCGCATGGAAACCTGGACAAGAACTAATTTGTAACGTTGCTCATAGACCCAGGGCCCAGGCAGACCCCTCCCCTGGGGTGTTTGGGGGTGGGTGTGAGGGGCAGGATGGGTTAGGACAGACTGTTCTGTCCTGTTATGTGTACATGATACTTTGTCTCTCACACTGAGCCATCAGCTCCGGCAGTCACTACACGGCAGGCCTGCACAATATATGCGGCCCACGGACGCTCACTGTGTGGCCCACGGGGGGCTTCTAAATCCTGCGCACACGGTGCTCTGTGCGCAGCCCAGAGCCCTTTGAATCCCGGCCGCGGCTCCAGTGGCCGGGCTGGGGCTGGGATTTAAAGGGCTCGGTCTCCCCTCAGCAGCAGGAGCTCTGGGCCCTTTAAATCCCTGCCCCAGCCCCGCAAAGCTCCGGGTTCCCCCGGCCGCCGGAGCCTCGGGCCCTTTAATTTGCCCCTGAGGGTTCCCAGCCACCTCTTCAGCTGGGAGCCCCTGACTGATTTAAAATCAAGTATCACCTCCCCACCCCCAACCTTCCTTTTTGGCCCACAGCTGTTTTGGTGGAGTGGCGCTGGGGAAGGAGGGTTTGTTTCTGCAGGGCTGGGCAGCGCTGGAGTGGGGTGTTTCCATGGGCTGGGAGTTGCTGGGGGGGGGGCATGTTTCCGTGGGGCTGGGGGTTTTTGGCCCTCAGCTGTTTTCTTTGGAGTAATGTGGCCCTCGTCGCTTTATGAGTTGTGCAGGCCTGCTACACGGTATCTCCAGGGCGTCTGATCGGCCCAGCGTTAAAGGAGTCAAGCCGTGGGGCTCCCACCTGTCACACGGCAGAGCTGCTCAGAGCCACTGGGGCTGGAATGAGGCGTCCCGGGGTGATATGAGGAAAAGGGGAGCTGAGGGGGGCTAGTAAGGTGTGTGAGTGTGTTTTACCCACCCATGGAGAGCAGCCCTGCTCTGAACAGGGTTAGACATTGGCCCCTCCTGCACCCCTGTCTGCACTCTCTCTATTCTCACCATTGGGCAGAGCTGAACCTGGGGTAGAGAAGGTGGGAAATTCAGACAAAAAATCTCAATGTCGACCCCCCTCTTACCTGCCTGAGGGAAGGTCAGTCCCTGTGAGCCCTGGGGATCCCCACACCGTGTGTGTACCACGTCCAGCCTTATGTGTGCACAAGGGGGGGGGCGGGGAGGAGGCGAGGGCAGCACCAGTAAAGGGTTAATTACATGAATTCTTTTGGCTGAGGCAGCAGGTGCTGCAGCCTATGTGTGTTCAATGCGACTCTGCTCCCATTTCCTGCCCGGTGCCAGGGAGCAGTTCGGGGCTGTGCTGAAAAGGATCTGGGGATTACAGTGGATGAGAAGCTGGATATGAGTCAGCAGTGTGCCCTTGTTACCAAAAACTCTCACAGTATACGGAGCTGCATTAGTAGGAGCACTGCCAGCAGATCGAGGGAAGTGATTATTCCCCTCTATTCGGCACTGGTGAGGCCACACCTGGAGTATTATGTCCAGTTTTGGGCCCCTCATTACAGAAGGGATGTGGACAAATTAGAGAGAGTCCAGTGGAGGGCAACAAAAATGATCAGTGGGCTGGAGCACAACTTACAAGGAGAGGCTGAGGGAACTGGAGTTCTTTAGTTTGCAGAAGAGAAGAGTGGGGTGGGGTTCTGAAACCAGCCTTCAACTACCTGAAGGTGGGTTCCAAAGAGGATGGAGCTTGGTTGGTCTCAGTGGTGGCAGAACAAGGAGCAATGATCTCAAGCTGCTTTGGGGAAGGTCTAGATTGGATATTAGGAAACACTATTTCACTAGGAGGATGGTGAAGCCCTGGAATGGGTTACCGAGGGAGGTGGTGAAATCTCCATCCTTAAAGGTTTTTAAGGCCCGGCTTGACAAAGCCCTGGCTGGGATGATTTAGTGGCCGTGGATTTTGGCTGTTTCATTTTCTGGGTTTCTCATTTGCGACACCTAGAACCTGATTGTCTGAGATTCCTGAGCAGCCGCCTCCTCCCGCTCAGCCCTTCGGAAACCCAGACCCTGCACATGTCAGGAGGGGACTCTGACCTAAGAGAACCAAAATTCCTGGGCACATTGGAAAATGTTGGCCTAATGGCAGGATTCAGAGACTTTAAACAAATGGCCTATAAGGCCCCATTAATGTCTATTCCGCCCCCTGAGCGACAGGGCACTGTGGAGAGTGGGAGAGATGAGACCATGGACACCTCGTTTTGTTAAACGGCAGCCCCTCCCATGGGGTAAGCAGTGACATCAGTTGGCTCCAAACTGAGGCAGGCCAGTGGCCCATCTGCGTTGGTGGCCAACCTGCCATGGTGCCAGCAAAGCCCTGCTCCTTGAGAGAAAGGAAATTTCTCTAGTGCCCAGTTCAGTCGGTGCCCCCACCCATGGGTCAATGAGCAGCTGCTGCCCTGCCAGCTCTGGGGCAGACCCTCCCTGCCCCACAGCCTGACGCCCATCGCACAGGCCCTGGGGAGGTGGGTCTATTGGCACCGACTCCATAGGTGCTCAGGAGCTCAAGCACCTGCAGAGAAATATTAGGAGGTGCTCAGCATCCCCTGGGCTGGGGGGAGGGCAGGGCTGCCAATCATCCGTTCAGAGGCTGGCCCTGCACCCCCATCAGCTCTTCAGTGTCTGTTCTGACGATCAGCTGGAGAGAGGGACTGCCCCGCCACTCGCTCCTCTGCTCTTAAGGCAGGAGAGGGCAGAAAGGAGGGGTTAGGCGGGCGGGAGGCGCTCCTGGGAGCAAGTCTTGGGCAAGGGCGGCTCTAGGCACCAGCACGCCAAGCGCGTGCCTGGGGCGGCAAGCCACGGGGGGCACTCTGCCAGTCACTGCGAGGGCGGCACACAGGTTGCCTTCGGCGGCATGCCTGCGGAGGGTCTGCTGGTCCCGTGGCTTCGGGGGACCTCCCGCAGGCGTGCCGCCGATTCCGCAGGACCGGGGACCTCCCGCAGGCAAGCCGCCGAAGGCCGCCTGCTTGCTGTGCTTAGGGCAGCAAAATACCTAGAGCCACCCCTGGTCTTGGGGGAGGAGGCCGAGCGGGGGCGGGAAGAGGTGGACTGGTGGTGGGGACTCGGGAGAGGGGGGCGAAGCCAGGGTGGGGCACCCATTGGAAAAACCAAAGGTCAGCACCTCTGGGTGGGTGCATAGGCGCCAACTCCGTGGGTGATCTGGGGCTGGAGCACCCACAGGTAAAAATTGGTGGGTGCTCTGCACCCACTGGCAGCCAAGCTCCCCACCCCAGTTCACCTCAACTGACTTCTGCCTCCTCCCCTGAGCGCGCCGTGTCCCCGCGTCCCCTCCCAGCGCTTGCCACCGCAAAACAGCTGTTTCGCAGCGTAACAAGCTGTGGGGGGGAGGGGGAGGAGTGGGAACGCTTGGGACGAGGCGGGGATTTGGGGAAGGAGTCCAATGGGGCAGGGAGGGGGCGGAGTTGGGGTGAGGACTTTGGGGAAGGGATTGGCATGGGGGTGGGGCTGGGGGCTGAGGGAGGTAAAGCACCCAGCGGCGCCGGGAGAAGTTGGTGCCTATGGGTGGGTGCCATTGGCAACACAGGCCGGGGGGGGTCCCCAGCACTGGGGGGCCAGGGGAGCCTGGCTTCTCCCTAGAGATTCATCCAACCCCATGTCCCCTGAAGCAAAGACCGTTCCCAGCACCCTGTCTCCTCATGGCCTGGCTGGGAGCCGGGGAACCGGCCACCCCCTTCGGTGTCAGGACACAGGGTGGGTCCCAGCTGTCAGAGTGGAGGCTGGGCCAGGCCCTAGTGCTACCCATGGGCAGGTGGGCGGATCCCAGCTCCCTGGGCCTCGCTCCAGCTGTGCTGGGGATGCAGCCTTATTCCCCACTGGAGAGGGGCAGGGATGGGGTTACTGCAGCCACTGGGAGCTCTGGGCTGCCTGCAGGACCCTGCTCTGTGCCCAGTGGTGAGCTCCAGCCAGTTCGCACCGGTGCGCAGGAACCGGTTGTTAAATTTAGAAACCTTTTTAGAACCGGTTGTTCCAGGACATCCGGTTCTAAAAAAGCTTTTAAATTTAACAACGGCTTGGGCAGCTGTCCACCTGGCCCAGCCCCACCTCACTTCCCCCTGTCCCCTGAACACTCCACCCTCCTTCTCCTCCCCCACCCCTGCTTCCCGCGAATCAAATGTTCGCAGGAAACCTTAAAACAAGTAGCAGGCAGGTAAGCCGGGCGCATGGGTGTGGGGGCGGACATGCAGAGGGCTCCAGGGAGGCACAGCGCACGCGGCCCAGTCCGGCTCCCCCTGGCCCCGGCTGAGCGTCCCCGGCTTGGGCTGGTCCTGGCTGAGCGGCTCCGGCCCAGCTTGGGGGTGTCTGGGCCCCGTGGTGCTGGTCCTGGTGCCGGCCAAGTGGCTCTGGCCCAGCCTGGCCCGGTCCGGCCCTGCCTGGCTCGGGGAGTCGGGTCCCGTGGCGCCAGTCCCGGTGCTGGCCGAGCAGCTCCGGCCCGGCCCAGCCCAGCCCGGGGAGTCAGGCCCTGCGGCGCCGGTCCCAGTGCCGGCCGAGTGGCTCCGGCCCGGCCTGACCCGGTCCGGCTCAGGGATTTGGGCCCTGTGGCGCTCGTGACGGGCCGGCAGAGCGGACCCGGTCCGGGCCCCAGGGAGTGTGGTAAGGGGGCAGGGAGCAGGGAGGGGATGTTTGGTGGGTTGTGAGGGGGTGGATAGGGGGCAGGGCGGTCAGAGGGCAGGGAACAGGAGGATTGAATGGGGGCAAGGGTCCCGGGGGGCAGTCAGGAAGGAGCAGGGGTTGGATGAGGTGGGGGGACAGTCAGGGACAGAGAGAAGGGGTGGTTGGATGGGGCAGGGGTCCTGGGGGGCCATCAGGAATAAGAGGAGGGGTTGGATGGGGCAGCAGGGGGCAGTTAGGGGACAGGGAAGGGGGGTGGATGGGGCGGGGTCCTGGGGGTGGAGTGTCAAGGAACGTGGGGGGTTAGATGGAGCAGGAATCCCGGGGGTAGGGAGGGGCATGGCCCCCTCATGGGGTGAGGAGGACGGAACCGGTTGTTAATATTTTGGCAGCTCATCACTGCCTACGCCCCTTCGAGCCGGGGCCAGTGGGAATGAGGGAGCCAGGCCCAGAGGTTCCTGCTTTTATTGATGTGAGCGAATAAATGGAAAACACACGGGAAGCGCCAGGCTCATCAAAGCTGCTTCATCGCCCAGCACAGAGGGACTGAGAATCCAACGATCTACAAGGCCCAGTCCTGGCCCCCCGCCCGCAGCGCTCAGCAGGGGCTGGGAGTTTCTGTACCCCGCAGCCAGCAGCAAGCTCACTCCTCATGTGTAACCTTTGCAGAAAGCTCAGCAGCGCTGGGGAACAGGTGTGGGAGGGGAGGCCGGCTGGGATCAGCCAGAGGGGAGTGACTGATGGTGCCATCCCCTCCCAGCTGAGATGCCTGTTCAGCCTTTCCGTTTTCCACGTATAATGACTGTGCCTACGACTGACCAACTGCCTGGATTCCAGGATCTGAAGTTCTGCGGCCGCGCGGCCCGTCTCACTCTCGCTCCCTGAAACACACATGGGCGAGACACGGTGCTAGGGGCTGGAGGAGCTGGAGGCACCGGCCTGCTCCATGGCTGCCCCCTCCAGGTTGGCACTAGGGAGACCCCGGGTGTGGGTCCCAGCCCGCCCAGGCTGCGAGACAGCAAGTCTGGAAGAAGCACAGGACCTGCTTATTCCGTCCCCCCTCCCTCTGTTACTCCCTCTCCCCCTCCCTCGCTTGTTTTCACCCAGCTGGAGCACGGGGTTGGGGTGTGGGAGGGGATGCGAGCTCCAGCTGGGGGTGCAGGTTCTATGGCTGGGTCATAGGGGACCTGGGTGCAGGATGGAGGTTCCAGATTAGGGCTGAGGGGTTCATTGTGGGAGGGAGCTCTGGACTGGAGCAGGGGGTTGGGATGTGGGGTCTGGGCAGAAGTTTGGGTGCAGAAGGGTCTCCAGGCTGGAGCAGGGGGTTGGGATATGGGAGGGATTGTGGGGTCCAGGAGGGAGTTTGGGTGCAGGAGGGTCTCTGGGCTGGAGCAGGGGGTTGGGATGTGGGGTCTGGGTGCGAGTTTGGGTGCAGAAGGGTCTCTGGGCTGGAGCAGGGGAGTGGGATGTGGGAGGGGGTGTGGGGTCTGGGAGAGAGTTTGGGTGCAGGAGGGTCTCTGGGCTGGAGCAGGGGGTTGGGAGGTGGGAGGGTGTGGAGTCTGGGAGGAAGTTTGGGTGCAGGAGGGTCTCTGGGCTGAAGCAGGGGGTTGGGATGCGGGAGGGTGTGGAGTCTGGGAGGAAGTTTGGGTGCAGGAGGGTCTCTGGGCTTGAGCAAGGGGGTGGGGTCTGAGAGGGAGTTTGGGTGCAGGAGGGTCTCTGGGCTGGAGCAGGGGGTTGGGATGTGGGAGGGACTGTGGGATCTGGGAGGGAGTTTTGGTGCAGGAGGGTCTCCGGGCTGGACAGGGGGTGGGGTCTGGGAGGGAGTTTGGGTGCAGGAGGATCTCTGGGCTGGACAGGGGGTTGGGATGCGGGAGGGAGTTTGGGTGCAGAAGAGGGTTCGGAGCTGGGTTAGGGAGTTGGTTTGTGGGAGGGGTGCAGGGCGCGGGCTCTAGGTGGTACTTTCCCGTGGAATAGCGGCCGGCATGTCGCTCCAGCTCGGGGGCAGCCAGGTGATTCTGTGTTCTGTCTGGCGGCAGGCGCTGCCCTCACAGCTCCCACTGGCCGTGGTTCCTGGCCAATAAGAGCTGCGGGGCCCCTGTGGCTGCCTGTACACCCAGGAGCTGGAGGGACATGCCAGCTGCTTGCCAGGAGCTGTGCGCAGGGTTGGGCAGGGAGCCGGTCAGCCCCGCTGCGCCACCAACCAGAATTAACAGCCCGGTCAGTGGTGCTGACCGGAGCCACCAGGATCCCCTTTGCATTGCACCCAGCTGAGCCCGTCTCTTCGCAGTGCGGGCCGCGCCCACTGCTCTGCTGTGCCCAGGCCCTGTGCGAATTGCAGTGGGGGGCTCGAGAACAGGCCCTGCTCGGCCTCTGTCCCCTGCAGCTATGACTGGGCCCTGGGCAGTGTCTGGGCTCCCAGCGTTTAGGAGTCTGGGGGCAAAGCAGGAAACTCCCAGCTGGGGCTGGGCAAGGGAGACAGATTTAACCACGTCTGCCGGGAGAGTGTCGGGGGGGGGGCGGGGGGAGAAACGGGAAGGCATTAACTCACCACGGCAAATTCTCATTGGCCGAGCAGGTGGGGATTCAGGCCGGGCGCTGACGCTCCACAGGGACCGAGAGCGAATTACCCCTGTGGTGGGGTGACACTCACCGCACGCCCAGCAGGGGGTGCCCTGCAGCCGGGACGTCTCACACTCCCCCTGGCTTTTCCGGGCAGGCTTCTCCCCATTGTTCCCCCTCTCTCTACCCTTTGCCTCCTGCCCGCTAACGCTCAGGCCTGAATCAGAGTCTGGCTGGGGTCCTGGTTCGCGTTTCCTGCTCTGAAGGGAGCCCCTTTGCCCGGAGCTGATGAGGAGCTGGCGGCCGATCCACCAGCTCAGCCCTCCCCAGCTACAGCTGTCCCCCACCCCAGGAGAGAGGGCGGGGGAGGCTGGGTGAAGGGGCTGGGTCTGCCCCATGCAGAAGGTTCGGCTAATCAGGGACGGGTCAGTGAGAATCTCCCTGAGGCAGGGTCATTTCTGGGGAGGCCGTGGATCCCTGGGGTGGGGAGATGTAATTGTCACAGTGGGGACAGGGGGAGGGAGGGTCCCTGGCTCCACACAGAGCATCCTGCCAGAGCGACCCTGTATCCGATCCCATCCCAACCCCCCGGGGACCCCAGGTAGGGGCACGCGGCAAAGAGCCTCCCTGCAGGGACGTGCTCAGGGCCCCGGGCGCGGGACTCACCAGCTGCTGCTGTTGGGCTCCGTCCACCTGGGCTGACTCCCCATCACCCGCTGCCACCGCACCAGGATACTCCGCACCCAGTGGCTGCTGCAGAATGGGCCCAGCCAGGGCAGCCCCGGCCAGCGCCAGAACCAGCCACAGACGCCTCATGGTCCCCTTGAGCTGCTTCTCCTCCTGGGACTGTTGAGCTCTGCTACCACTTCCCCTGGGAGAGGGGCCTCGGCCTCGTGTGGGGCTGGGGGTTGTGTGACCCACTGGCGGGTGCGAGAGGCTTTTAACCAGCCTTCTCCTCTCCCACATGGGGAGGTACCTTGGGGGTTAAGGAACCTCCTTCCCTTCCCTCCCTTCCCTCAGGCCAGGGAAACAGGAAAGTGCCTCGTGTGCAATACACTGAAACTGCCCCTTAACGGATCTCTCCAGCAGGTTTCCTCACCGCATGGAAAGCTGGAGCAAGAAGTAATTTGTAATGTTGCCCATAGACCCTGGGCCCAGCTAGACCCCCCCCCCCCCGGGATGTTTGGGGGTGGGCGTGAGGGGCAGGATGTGTTAGGACAGATTGTTCTGTCCCATTACTCGTACGCGATACTTTGTCTCTCACACTGAGCCATCAGCCCCGACAGTCACTACACGGCATCTCCAGGGCGTCTGATCAGCCCAGTGTTAAAGGAGTCAAAGCCGTGGGGCTCCCAACTGTCACATGGCAGAGCTGCTCAGAGCCCCCGGGGCTGGAACGAGGCGTCCCGGGTGATATGAGGAAAGGGGGGATGGAGGGGGACTAGTAAGGTGTGTGAGTGTGTTTTACCCCCCCATGGTGTGCAGGCCTGCTCTGAACAGGGTTAGACATCGGCCCCCTCCTGCACCCCTGTCTGCACTCCCTGTATTCTCACCACCAGGCCGAGCCAAACCTGGGGTAGAGAAAGGGAGAAATTCAAACAAAAATCTCAATGTCGATCCCCCTCTTGCCTGTCTGAGGGAAGGTCAGTCCCTGTGAGCCCTGGGGATCCCCACACCCCGTGTGTACCACGTCCAGCCTTGGTAGAGGAGAGGGAAATGCCAGTAAAGGTTTAATTACGTGAACTCTTTTGCTGTGTTCAGTGCGACTCTGTTTCCATTTCCTGCCCGGTGCCAGGGAGCAGTTCAGGGCTTTGCTGAAGCGTGTTGAGATTCTTGTGCCACTGGGAATGGTTCTGTGTGATAAAGCCAGAGGCCAAGATTTTCCAAACTGACCAGTGAATTGAGGGGGGCAGCCAATCCGTCTGTGGGGGCTGAGACGTGTCTGAATATCACGTACCTTGATGGTGTCTGGAGTTGGGCACCCAAACTGCTGAGTCACTTTTGTAAATCGTGGGTCTCCAGAGATGGGGTTAAAAGTCAGAGCTAGTGGATGTGCCGTGTGGCCCCACAGCCATGGAGAAATTAAGGGCAAATATTTCCCAAGTGGCCGTGGATTTTGGATGTTTCAGTTTCTGGGTTTCCCAATTACGACACCTACAGCCTGATTGTCTGAGTCTCCTGATCAGCCCCCTCCTCCCGCTCAGCCCTTCGGGAGCCCAGGCCCTGCGTGTGTCGAGGGGGACCCTATAGAGTAAGAGAGCCAAAATTCCTGGGTATGTTGGAAAATGTTGGCCTCATGACAGGACTCAGAGACTTTAAACAAAGGCCGATAAAGCCCCATTAATGTCTGTTCCACCCCCTTTGTGATTGGGCTCTGGGGAGGGTGGGAGAGATGAGACCAGGACACCTCGTGTTATTAAACAGCAGCCCCTCCCACGGGGCAAGAAGTGACATCAGTTGGCTCCAAACAGGGTCAGCTCAGTGGCCCATCCATGCTGGTCGCCGACCTGCCATGGTGCCGGCTGGGCCCTGTTACTTCAGAGGAAGGAAACTTGGTACCCTGGAGCAGTCAGGGCTGTACATGGGGGTATCCCCTGCTGAGAAATGCCCCCCACCAAACCCACGCTTCCCACTGGCTGAGCTGGGCAGGGTCCTTCCGGGCGCAAAGGGAGTGCAGCAGGCCTGGGTCTCCCTGGGAAAATGAGAAGGGACACCTGCCTCCTTCCCTGGTGGCAGCCCCAGGGTCCTCTACTTACTCACCCACTGGGCGACCTGCCCCCAGCACCCCCTGCCGAGCTCTCAGAGGCCACTGCCAGCCCCCTGGCAGATCCTCCCTGCCCCACTTTAAAAAGTGATGGGACCATGGCCCCCTGCCCCCTTCTGCCCCCCGATTCTGGCGCCCCTGCGATGGGCACTGGGAGAGGAGTCGTCTCCCCACTTCCAGGGAGCCAGGCTCAGAGGTTCCTGCTTTTATTGGTGCGAGTGAATAACTGCAAAACACACAGGAAGGTCCAGGCTCAGAAAATGGGTTCATCACCCAGCATGGAGGGTCTGAGCCTCCCACGACTTCCCCAGCTGAGACATCAGTTCAGCCTTTCCGGCTTCCCCTTCTGACGACTCCACGTATGAGTGAGTACATGCCAAGTCTCCAAAAGCTGATCTGCGGCCGCACGGCCCGTCTCACTCTCACGCCCTGAAACACACACGAGCGAGACACAGCGCTAGGGGCTGGAGGCACCGGCCCTCTCTATGGCTGCCCCCTCCAGGCCAGCACTACAGACCCCGGGTGTGGGTCCCAGCCCGCCCAGGCTGTGAGGCAGCGAGTCTGGGAGAACGACAGGGCCTGTCAGTGTCCGGCAGCCTCAGCCCAGAATCCCCTTTGCATGGGTCCCAGCTGAGCCCCACGTCCTCCCCACAAGACTCTTCAGCCGACAGGGGGCTGCACCCACTGATGTGCTGTGCCCAGACCCTGTCTGTATTGCAGTGGGGGGGTATAAAGTGGGCCTTGCCCTGCCTGGCTCAGCCATGGGCCCTGCTTGGCCTCTGTGCTGTGGAGACTTGATGGGGGCTGGGCACTGGGCATTGTCTGGGATCCCAACATGTAGGAACCTGGGGGCAAAGCAGGAACCTCCCAGCTACAGCTTCCCCCCCCCACCAGAAGAGAGGGTGGGGGGAGGCTGGGTTCAGGGGCCGGGTCTGCCCCATACAGAAGGTTCAGTTGGTCAGGGCAGGGGTCAGTGAGAATCTCCTTGGGGCAGGGTCATTTCTGGGAAGGCCATGGATCTCCTGGGTGGGGAGATGTAATTCCCAGAGCAGAGTTGGGGATAGGGAGGGTCCCTGCCAGAGCGACCCTGTATCCGATCCCATCCCACCCCCCAGAGATCCCCAGGTAGGGGCACGAGGCAAAGAGCCTCCCTGCAGGGACATACTCAGAGCCCTGGACTCACCAGCAGCTGCTGTTGGGCTCCGTCCACGTGGGCTGACTCCCCATCACCCGCTGCCACCGCGCCAGGACCCTCCATGCCCAGCGGCTGCTGCAGGATGCGCCCAGCCAGGGCAGCCCCGGCCAGCACCAGAACCAGCAGCAGCACCCGCCACAGACGCCTCATCATCCCCTCGGGCTGAGTCTCCTCCTGGGACTCTCGGGCTGTGGCACAGATTCCCCTGGGAGAGGGGCCTCGGCCTCATGTGGGGCTGGGGTTTGTGTGAGCGACTGGCGGGTGTGAGAGGCTTTTAACCAGCCTTCCCCTCTCCCACACGGGGAGGTACCTTGAGGGTTAAGGAACTTCCCCCCCCCCCCAGGGAAACAGGAAAGTGCCTCGTGTGCAATACACTGAAACTGCCACTTAACGGATCTCTCCAGCAGGTTTCCTCACCGCATGGAAACCTGGAGCAAGAACTAATTTGTAACGTTGCTCATAGACCCTGGGCCCAGGCAGACCCCTCCCCTGGGGTGTTTGGGGGTGGGTGTGAGGGGCAGGATGGGTTAGGACAGACTGTTCTGTCCTGTTATGCGTACTTGATACTTTGTCTCTCACACTGAGCCATCAGCCCCGGCAGTCACTACACGGCAGGCCTGCACAATATATGCGGCCCACGGACGCTCACTGTGCAGCCCACGAGGGGATTCTAAATCCTGCGCACACGGTACTCTGTGCGCAGCCCAGAGCCCTTTGAATCCCGGCCGCGGCTCCAGTGGCCGGGCTGGGGCTGGGATTTAAAGGGCTCGGTCTCCCCTCAGCGGCAGGAGCTCTGGGCCCTTTAAATCCCTGCCCCAGCCCCGCAAAGCTCCGGGTTCCCCCGGCCGCCGGAGCCTCGGGCCCTTTAATTTGCCCCTGAGGGTTCCCAGCCACCTCTTCAGCTGGGAGCCCCTGACTGATTTAAAATCAAGTATCACCTCCCCACCCCCAACCTTCCTTTTTGGCCCACAGCTGTTTTGGTGGAGTGGCGCTGGGGAAGGAGGGTTTGTTTCTGCAGGGCTGGGCAGCGCTGGAGTGGGGTGTTTCCATGGGCTGGGAGTTGCTGGGGGGGGGCATGTTTCCGTGGGGCTGGGGGTTTTTGGCCCTCAGCTGTTTTCTTTGGAGTAATGTGGCCCTCGTCGCTTTATGAGTTGTGCAGGCCTGCTACACGGTATCTCCAGGGCGTCTGATCGGCCCAGCGTTAAAGGAGTCAAGCTGTGGGGCTCCCACCTGTCACACGGCAGAGCTGCTCAGAGCCACTGGGGCTGGAATGAGGCGTCCCGGGGTGATATGAGGAAAAGGGGGGCTGAGGGAGGCTAGTAAGGTGTGTGAGTGTGTTTTACCCACCCATGGAGAGCAGCCCTGCTCTGAACAGGGTTAGACATTGGCCCCTCCTGCACCCCTGTCTGCACTCTCTCTATTCTCACCATTGGGCGGAGCTGAACCTGGGGTAGAGAAGGTGGGAAATTCAGACAAAAAATCTCAATGTCGACCCCCCTCTTACCTGCCTGAGGGAAGGTCAGTCCCTGTGAGCCCTGGGGATCCCCACACCGCGTGTGTACCACGTCCAGCCTTATGTGTGCACAAGGGGGGGGCGGGGAGGAGGCGAGGGCAGCACCAGTAAAGGGTTAATTACATGAATTCTTTTGGCTGAGGCAGCAGGTGCTGCAGCCTATGTGTGTTCAATGCGACTCTGCTCCCATTTCCTGCCCGGTGCCAGGGAGCAGTTCGGGGCTGTGCTGAAAAGGATCTGGGGATTACAGTGGATGAGAAGCTGGATATGAGTCAGCAGTGTGCCCTTGTTACCAAAAACTCTCACAGTATACGGAGCTGCATTAGTAGGAGCACTGCCAGCAGATCGAGGGAAGTGATTATTCCCCTCTATTCGGCACTGGTGAGGCCACACCTGGAGTATTATGTCCAGTTTTGGGCCCCTCATTACAGAAGGGATGTGGACAAATTAGAGAGAGTCCAGTGGAGGGCAACAAAAATGATCAGTGGGCTGGAGCACAACTTACAAGGAGAGGCTGAGGGAACTGGAGTTCTTTAGTTTGCAGAAGAGAAGAGTGGGGTGGGGTTCTGAAACCAGCCTTCAACTACCTGAAGGTGGGTTCCAAAGAGGATGGAGCTTGGTTGGTCTCAGTGGTGGCAGAACAAGGAGCAATGATCTCAAGCTGCTTTGGGGAAGGTCTAGATTGGATATTAGGAAACACTATTTCACTAGGAGGATGGTGAAGCCCTGGAATGGGTTACCGAGGGAGGTGGTGAAATCTCCATCCTTAAAGGTTTTTAAGGCCCGGCTTGACAAAGCCCTGGCTGGGATGATTTAGTGGCCGTGGATTTTGGCTGTTTCATTTTCTGGGTTTCTCATTTGCGACACCTAGAACCTGATTGTCTGAGATTCCTGAGCAGCCGCCTCCTCCCGCTCAGCCCTTCGGAAACCCAGACCCTGCACATGTCAGGAGGGGACTCTGACCTAAGAGAACCAAAATTCCTGGGCACATTGGAAAATGTTGGCCTAATGGCAGGATTCAGAGACTTTAAACAAATGGCCTATAAGGCCCCATTAATGTCTATTCCGCCCCCTGAGCGACAGGGCACTGTGGAGAGTGGGAGAGATGAGACCATGGACACCTCGTTTTGTTAAACGGCAGCCCCTCCCATGGGGTAAGCAGTGACATCAGTTGGCTCCAAACTGAGGCAGGCCAGTGGCCCATCTGCGTTGGTGGCCAACCTGCCATGGTGCCAGCCAGACCCTGCTCCTTGAGAGAAAGGAAATTTCTCTAGTGCCCAGTTCAGTCGGTGCCCCCACCCATGGGTCAATGAGCAGCTGCTGCCCTGCCAGCTCTGGGGCAGACCCTCCCTGCCCCACAGCCTGACGCCCATCGCACAGACCCTGGGGAGGTGGGTCTATTGGCACCGACTCCATAGGTGCTCAGGAGCTCAAGCACCTGCAGAGAAATATTAGGAGGTGCTCAGCATCCCCTGGGCTGGGGGGAGGGCAGGGCTGCCAATCATCCGTTCAGAGGCTGGCCCTGCACCCCCATCAACTCTTCAGTGTCTGTTCTGACGATCAGCTGGAGAGAGGGACTGCCCCGCCACTCGCTCCTCTGCTCTTAAGGCAGGAGAGGGCAGAAAGGAGGGGTTAGGTGGGCGGGAGGCGCTCCTGGGAGCAAGTCTTGGGCAAGGGCGGCTCTAGGCACCAGCACGCCAAGCGCGTGCCTGGGGCGGCAAGCCACGGGGGGCACTCTGCCAGTCACTGCGAGGGCGGCACACAGGTTGCCTTCGGCGGCATGCCTGCGGAGGGTCTGCTGGTCCCGTGGCTTCGGGGGACCTCCCGCAGGCGTGCCGCCGATTCCGCAGGACCGGGGACCTCCCGCAGGCAAGCCGCCGAAGGCCGCCTGCTTGCTGTGCTTAGGGCAGCAAAATACCTAGAGCCACCCCTGGTCTTGGGGGAGGAGGCCGAGCGGGGGCGGGAAGAGGTGGACTGGTGGTGGGGACTCGGGAGAGGGGGGCGAAGCCAGGGTGGGGCACCCATTGGAAAAACCAAAGGTCAGCACCTCTGGGTGGGTGCATAGGCGCCAACTCCGTGGGTGATCTGGGGCTGGAGCACCCACAGGTAAAAATTGGTGGGTGCTCTGCACCCACTGGCAGCCAAGCTCCCCACCCCAGTTCACCTCAACTGACTTCTGCCTCCTCCCCTGAGCGCGCCGTGTCCCCGCGTCCCCTCCCAGCGCTTGCCACCGCAAAACAGCTGTTTCGCAGCGTAACAAGCTGTGGGGGGGAGGGGGAGGAGTGGGAACGCTTGGGACGAGGCGGGGATTTGGGGAAGGAGTCCAATGGGGCAGGGAGGGGGCGGAGTTGGGGTGAGGACTTTGGGGAAGGGATTGGCATGGGGGTGGGGCTGGGGGCTGAGGGAGGTAAAGCACCCAGCGGCGCCGGGAGAAGTTGGTGCCTATGGGTGGGTGCCATTGGCAACACAGGCCGGGGGGGGGTCCCCAGCACTGGGGGGCCAGGGGAGCCTGGCTTCTCCCTAGAGATTCATCCAACCCCATGTCCCCTGAAGCAAAGACCGTTCCCAGCACCCTGTCTCCTCTTGGCCTGGCTGGGAGCCGGGGAACCGGCCACCCCCTTCGGTGTCAGGACACAGGGTGGGTCCCAGCTGTCAGAGTGGAGGCTGGGCCAGGCCCTAGTGCTACCCATGCGCAGGTGGGCGGATCCCAGCTCCCTGGGCCTCGCTCCAGCTGTGCTGGGGATGCAGCCTTATTCCCCACTGGAGAGGGGCAGGGATGGGGTTACTGCAGCCACTGGGAGCTCTGGGCTGCCTGCGGGACCCTGCTCTGTGCCCAGTGGTGAGCTCCAGCCGGTTCGCACCGGTGCGCAGGAACCGGTTGTTAAATTTAAAAGCTTTTTTAGAACCGGTTGTTCCAGGACATCCGGTTCTAAAAAAGCTTTTAAATTTAACAACGGCTTGGGCAGCTGTCCACCTGGCCCAGCCCCACCTCACTTCCCCCTGTCCCCTGAACACTCCACCCTCCTTCTCCTCCCCCACCCCTGCTTCCCGCGAATCAAATGTTCGCAGGAAACCTTAAAACAAGTAGCAGGCAGGTAAGCCGGGCGCATGGGTGTGGGGGCGGACATGCAGAGGGCTCCAGGGAGGCACAGCGCACGCGGCCCAGTCCGGCTCCCCCTGGCCCCGGCCGAGCGTCCCCGGCTTGGGCTGGTCCTGGCTGAGCGGCTCCGGCCCAGCTTGGGGGTGTCTGGGCCCCGTGGTGCTGGTCCTGGTGCCGGCCAAGTGGCTCTGGCCCAGCCTGGCCCGGTCCGGCCCTGCCTGGCTCGGGGAGTCGGGTCCCGTGGCGCCAGTCCCGGTGCTGGCCGAGCAGCTCCGGCCCGGCCCAGCCCAGCCCGGGGAGTCAGGCCCTGCGGCGCCGGTCCCAGTGCCGGCCGAGTGGCTCCGGCCCGGCCTGACCCGGTCCGGCTCAGGGATTTGGGCCCTGTGGCGCTCGTGACGGGCCGGCAGAGCGGACCCGGTCCGGGCCCCAGGGAGTGTGGTAAGGGGGCAGGGAGCAGGGAGGGGATGTTTGGTGGGTTGTGAGGGGGTGGATAGGGGGCAGGGCGGTCAGAGGGCAGGGAACAGGAGGATTGAATGGGGGCAAGGGTCCCGGGGGGCAGTCAGGAAGGAGCAGGGGTTGGATGAGGTGGGGGGACAGTCAGGGACAGAGAGAAGGGGTGGTTGGATGGGGCAGGGGTCCTGGGGGGCCATCAGGAATAAGAGGAGGGGTTGGATGGGGCAGCAGGGGGCAGTTAGGGGACAGGGAAGGGGGGTGGATGGGGCGGGGTCCTGGGGGTGGAGTGTCAAGGAACGTGGGGGGTTAGATGGAGCAGGAGTCCCGGGGGTAGGGAGGGGCATGGCCCCCTCATGGGGTGAGGAGGACGGAACCGGTTGTTAATATTTTGGCAGCTCATCACTGCCTGCGCCCCTTCGAGCCGGGGCCGTTGGGAATGAGGGAGCCAGGCCCAGAGGTTCCTGCTTTTATTGATGTGAGTAAATAAGTGGAAAACACACGGGAAGCGCCAGGCTCATCAAAGTGGCTTCATCGCCCAGCACAGAGGGACTGAGAATCCAACGATCTACAAGGCCCAGTCCTGGCCCCCCGCCCGCAGCGCTCAGCAGGGGCTGGGAGTTTCTGTACCCCGCAGCCAGCAGCAAGCTCACTCCTCATGTGTAACCTTTGCAGAAAGCTCAGCAGCGCCGGGGAACAGGTGCGGGAGGGGAGGCCGGCTGGGATCAGCCAGAGGGGAGTGACTGATGGTGCCATCCCCTCCCAGCTGAGATGCCTGTTCAGCCTTTCCGTTTTCCACGTATAATGACTGTGCCTACGACTGACCAACTGCCTGGATTCCAGGATCTGAAGTTCTGCGGCCGCGCGGCCCGTCTCACTCTCGCTCCCTGAAACACACACGGGCGAGACACGGCGCTAGGGGCTGGAGGAGCTGGAGGCACCGGCCTGCTCCATGGCTGCCCCCTCCAGGCTGGCACTAGGGAGACCCCGGGTGTGGGTCCCAGCCCGCCCAGGCTGCGAGGCAGCGAGTCTGGAAGAAGCACAGGGCCTGCTCATTCCGTCCCCCCTCCCTCTGTTACTCCCTCTCCCCCTCCCTCGCTTGTTTTCACCCAGCTGGAGCACGGGGTTGGGGTGTGGGAGGGGATGCGAGCTCCAGCTGGGGGGTGCAGGCTCTATGGCTGGGTCATAGGGGACCTGGGTGCAGGATGGAGGTTCCAGACTAGGGCTGAGGGGTTCATTGTGGGAGGGAGCTCTGGACTGGAGCAGGGGGTTGGGATGTGAGGTCTGGGCAGAAGTTTGGGTGCAGAAGGGTCTCCAGGCTGGAGCAGGGGGTTGGGATATGGGAGGGATTGTGGGGTCCAGGAGGGAGTTTGGGTGCAGGAGGGTCTCTGGGCTGGAGCAGGGGGTTGGGATGTGGGGTCTGGGCGCGAGTTTGGGTGCAGAAGGGTCTCTGGGCTGGAGCAGGGGAGTGGGATGTGGGAAGGGGTGTGGGGTCTGGGAGAGATTTTTGATGCAGTAGGCTCTCCAGGCTGGAGCAGGTGGATGTGATGCGGGAGCGGGTGTGGGGTCTGAGAGAGAGTTTGGGTGCAGGAGGGTCTCTGGGCTGGAGCAGGGGGTTGGGATGTGGGAGGGACTGTGGGATCTGGGAGGGAGTTTTGGTGCAGGAGGGTCTCCGGGCTGGAGCAGGGGGGGGTGGGATGTGGGAGGGAGTTTGGGTGCAGAAGAGGGTTCGGAGCTGGGTTAGGGAGTTGGTTTGTGGGAGGGGGTGCAGGGCGCGGGCTCTGAGTAGTACTTTCCCGTGGAATAGCGGCCGGCATGTCGCTCCAGCTCGGGGGCAGCCAGGTGATCCTGTGTTCTGTCTGGCGGCAGGCGCTGCCCTCACAGCTCCCATGGGCCGTGGTTCCTGGCCAATAAGAGCTGCGGGGCCCCTGTGGCTGCCTGTACACCCAGGAGCTGGAGGGACATGCCAGCTGCTTGCCAGGAGCTGTGCGCAGGGTTGGGCAGGGAGCCGGTCAGCCCCGCTGCGCCACCAACCAGAATTAACAGCCCGGTCAGTGGTGCTGACCGGAGCCACCAGGATCCCCTTTGCATTGCACCCAGCTGAGCCCGTCTCTTCGCAGTGCGGGCCGCGCCCACTGCTCTGCTGTGCCCAGGCCCTGTGCGAATTGCAGTGGGGGGCTCGAGAACAGGCCCTGCTCGGCCTCTGTCCCCTGCAGCTATGACTGGGCCCTGGGCAGTGTCTGGGCTCCCAGCGTTTAGGAGTCTGGGGGCAAAGCAGGAAACTCCCAGCTGGGGCTGGGCAAGGGAGACAGATTTAACCACATCTGCCGGGAGAGTGTCGGGGGGGCGGGGGGAGAAGCGGGAAGGCATTAACTCACCACGGCAAATTCTCATTGGCCGAGCAGGTGGGGATTCAGGCCGGGCGCTGACGCTCCACAGGGACCGAGAGCGAATTACCCCTGTGGTGGGGTGACACTCACCGCACGCCCAGCAGGGGGTGCCCTGCAGCCGGGACGTCTCACACTCCCCCTGGCTTTTCCGGGCAGGCTTCTCCCCATTGTTTCCCCTCTCTCAACACTTTGCCTCCTGCCCCCTAACGCTCAGGCCTGAATCAGAGTCTGGCTCGGGTCCTGGTTCGCGTTTCCTGCTCTGAAGGGAGCCCCTTTGCCCGGAGCTGATGAGGAGCTGGCGGCCGATCCACCAGCTCAGCCCTCCCCAGCTACAGCTGTCCCCCACCCCAGGGGAGAGGGCGGGGGAGGGTGGGTGAAGGGGCTGGGTCTGCCCCATGCAGAAGGTTCGGCTAATCAGGGACGGGTCAGTGAGAATCTCCCTGAGGCAGGGTCATTTCTGGGGAGGCCGTGGATCCCTGGGGTGGGGAGATGTAATTCCCACAGTGGGGACGGGGAGGGAGAGTCCCTGGCTCCACACAGAGCATCCTGCCAGAGCGACCCTGTATCCAATCCCATCCCAGTCCCTGGGAATTCCCAAGAAGCAGGATGAGGTAAAGAGCCTCCCTGCAGGGACGTGCTCTGGGCCCCAGGCACAGGACTCACCAGCGACTGCTGTTGGGCTCTGTCCACCTGGACTGACGCCCCATCACCCGCTGCCACCACGCCAGGATCCTCCACACCCAGTGGCTGCTGCAGGATGGGCCCAGCCAGGGCAGCCCCGGCCAGCGCCAGAACCAGCAGCAGCACCAGCCACAGACGCCTCATCGTCCCCTTGAGCTGCTTCTCCTCCTGGGACTGTGGAGCTCTGCTACCACTTCCCCTGGGAGAGGGGCCTCGGCCTCGTGTGGGGCTGGGGGTTGTGTGACCCACTGGCGGGTGCGAGAGGCTTTTAACCAGCCTTCTCCTCTCCCACATGGGGAGGTACCTTGGGGGTTAAGGAACCTCCTTCCCTTCCCTCCCTTCCCTCAGGCCAGGGAAACAGGAAAGTGCCTCGTGTGCAATACACTGAAACTGGCACTTAACGGATCTCTCCAGCAGGTTTCCTCACCGCAGGGAAAGCTGGAGCAAGAACTAATTTGTAATGTCACCCACAGACCCTGGGCCCGGCTCGACCCCCCGCCCCCGGGATGTTTGGGGGTGGGCGTGAGGGGCAGGATGTGTTAGGACAGATTGTTCTGTCCCATTACTCGTACGCGATACTTTGTCTCTCACACTGAGCCATCAGCCCCGACAGTCACTACACGGCATCTCCAGGGCGTCTGATCAGCCCAGTGTTAAAGGAGTCAAAGCCGTGGGGCTCCCACCTCTCACATGGCAGAGCTGCTCAGAGCCCCCGGGGCTGGAACGAGGCGTCCCGGGTGATATGAGGAAAGGGGGGACGGAGGGGGACTAGTAAGGTGTGTGAGTGTGTTTTACCCCCCCATGGTGTGCGGGCCTGCTCTGAACAAGGTTAGACATCGGCCCCCTCCTGCACCCCTGTCTGCACTCCCTCTATTCTCACCACCAGGCCGAGCCAAACCTGGGGTAGAGAAAGGGAGAAATTCAAACAAAAATCTCAATGTCGACCCCCTCTTGCCTGTCTGAGGGAAGGTCAGTCCCTGTGAGCCCTGGGGATCCCCACACCCCGTGTGTACCATGTCCAGCCTTGGTAGAGGAGAGGGAAATGCCAGTAAAGGTTTAATTATGCGAACGCTTTTGCTGTGTTCAATGCGACTCTGTTTCCATTTCCTGCCCGGTGCCAGGGAGCAGTTCAGGGCTTTGCTGAAGCGTGTTGAGATTCTTGTGCCACTGGGAATGGTTCTGTGTGATAAAGCCAGAGGCCAAGATTTTCCAAACTGACTGATGAGTCTGGGGAGGCAGCCAATCCGCCTGTGGGGGCTGAGACGTGTCTGAATATCACGTACCTCGATGGTGTCTGGAGTTGGGCACCCAAATTGCTGAGTCACATTTGTAAATCGTGGCTCTCCCCGTCGTGGGGTTAACGGTCAGAGCTAGTGGACAGGGCATGTGGCCCCACAGCCATGGAGACGTTTAGGTTGAAAATTTCCCAAGTGGCCGTGGATTTTGGCTGTTTCAGTTTCCGGGTTTTCCATTTACAACACCTAGAACCTGATTGTCTGAGAATCCTGAGCAGCCCACTCCTCCCACTCAGCCCTTCGGGAGCCCAGGCCCTGCATGTGTCAGGAGGGGACCCTATGAACTAAGAGACCCCAAATTCCTGGGCACATTGGAAAATGTTGGCCTAATGGCAGGATTCAGAGACTTTAAACAAATGGCCGATAAGGCCCCATTAGTGTCTGTTCCGCCCCCTGTGTGACGCGGCTCTGGGGAGGATGGGAGAGATGAGACCATGGACACCTCATGTTGTTAAACAGCAGCCCCTCCCACGGGGTAAGCAGTGACATCAGTTGGCTCCAAACTGGGTCAGACCAGTGGCCCATCTGCGTTGGTGGTCGACCTGCTGTGGTGCCAGCCAGGCCCTGCTCCTTCAGAGGAAGAAAACTTCTCTAGTGTCCAGTTCAGTCAGTGCCCCCCCCCCGGCCATGGGCCAATGAGCAGCTTCTGCCCTGCCAGCTCTGGGGCAGATCCTCCCTGCCCCACGACCTAATGCCCATTGCACAGACCCTGGGGTGGTGGGTCTGTTGGTGCCCGCTCCATGGGTGCTCAGGGGCTCAAGCACCTGCAAAGAAATATTTGGGGGTGCTCAGCACTCAGGGGGCTGGCCAGGGCTACAGCTTTGGTGGCTCTGGGGGTGGTTGCCAATCAGCTGTTCAGTGGCTGGCCCTGCGCCCCCATCAGCTTTTCAATGGCTGCACAGTCGATGAACTGTACAGAAGGACTGCCCCACCACTTGCTCCTCTCTGCCTTTAAGGCAGGAGAGGGCAGAAAGAAGGAGGTGGGCGGGCGGGAGGCGCTCGGGGGAGCGGGTCTTGAGGGAGGGGGCCAAGTGGGGGTGGGAAGAGGTGGAGTGATGATGGGGAGAGGTAATTCCCACAGCAGCGATAGGGGAGGGAGGGTCCCTGGCTCCTCACAGAGCATCCTGACAGAGCGACCCTGTACCCGATCCCATCCCACCACCTGGGGACCCCAGGAAGGGCACGAGGCAAAGAGCCTCCCTGCAGGGACATGCTCAGAGATGGAATCTGGAAAGGCTGAACAGGCGGCTCAGCTGGGGAGGGGACGGCACCACCGGTCACTCCCCTCTGGCTGGGCCCAGCCGGCCTCCTCTCCCACACCTGTTCCCTGGTGCTGCTGAGCTTTCGGTGAAGGTTACACGTGAGGAGTGATCTTGCTGCTGGCTGCGGGGTACAGAAACCTCCAGCCCCTGCTAAGCGCTGCGGGCGGAGGCCAGGACTGGGCCATGTCAGTCGTAGGAGGCTCATTCCCTCTGTGCCGGACGATGAACCTGCTTTGCTGAGCCTGGCACTTGCCGTGTGTTTATTCACTCCCACCAATAAAAGCAGGAACCTCTGAGCCTGGCTCCCTCATTCCCAACGGCCCCGGCTCCAAGGGGCTACGGGCAGGGTCCTGTAGGAAGCCCAGAGTTCCCAGCCGCTGCAGCAAACCCATCCCTTCGGTGGCATGACTGCGTGAGGTCTGCTGGTCCCGCGGCTTCAGCGGCAATTCAGTGGCAGGTACGCCGAAGCCGTGGGACAGGAGGACCTCCTGCAGGCATGCCGCCGAATCCACATTACCAGTGGACCTCCCGCAGGCATGCCGCCGAATCCGTGTTACCAGCGGACCTCCCTCAGGCAAGCCACCGAAGGCTGCTTCACTGCTGTACTTGGGGCCCTGCCAGTAATACATTTTAACGTTTTTAGATGGTCTCTTTCTATGTCTATAATATATAACTAAACTATTTGTTGTATGTAAAGTAAATAAGGTTTTCAAAATGTTTAAGAAGCTTCATTTAAAATTAAATTAAAATGCAGAGCCCCCTGGACTGGTGGCCAGGACCCGGGCAGTGAGAGTGCCACTGAAAATCAGCTCATGTGCCGTTACTATCACACACACACATACACGCACACACACACACACAAAAATAGTGAGTTTCATTTGGAAGTCACACTGATTTTACAGTGATAGGGGGCCACATAGGTGTTATGTTCACCACTTACAAATAGAAAACAGAGAAAAATATAAAATACTCTTATTGGAAGTTGCAACGTAGCACAACTTTAATTTCTTAGAATACAGAAACTTAACACGCAAGAACCAAATACAGGAAGAGACAAAGCAGGCTTCTCCCTAAATCAGGGAGGCACAACTCATCCCACCTTGCTCTAGGCTGGCTCTTTGCAGACTGACTCTGCTAGCTTCCCTACAGAGCCCCTGGCCTGCAAGGAGGACCAGGCAAACCTGCTGAGCATTTAAAGTGATAGCGTACAATTTTGACACGGTTTTCAATATACCACTCTAGGTACCTGGACACAGAGCAGCTCCTGCAGGAGGCCAGAGTTCTGTGAGCTGCATCCGCTGCCCCTCCACCTGAAACACACAATCCATTGAGGCGTCCAGAAGCTGCTTCCATTTGACCTCTCCCACCAAGAGAGTAGGGGGGACATGGCCCCCTTGTACATTACTTAGGGCTCCTTTGTAGCTGAGGTGGGGATTAGTAGGTTCCCTTTGTCATTAGCGACCGCTCACAGAACAGTAATTAGACTAACCTCTTCACTCCCCGTAACGTCTCTCGGTGTCCAGAGAGAGACCAAGGCTGTCACAGTGGGCTCTGCGGAAGAGGGAGGCCGGCTCCCTGAACAGGTACAAAGAGCAGACATGGACGTTTTGAAAAAACGGTTCTGCTTTCAAGAAGTGCCAGGCAGCAGCCACCCAGGGGCAGCAGAGGGTAAGGCCCAAGGGCTGGGGTGGCTGTGCTGGCGGAATGGTGACCTCAAGGCCTCCTGGCTGGTTCCCATCAGGGGAGTCCCTGGGCGGTAGGGCTGGGGGTACCACGCTTTGCTATGGGCACGGCACCCCGGCTCACGGCGCCATCTCCATGCCGCTCCCGGGAGACGCCTGGCACCGCCGTGCAGCCCTGCTCGTTGCAGTAGGAGAGCGGGCGAAGGGCAGCGTGTTTTGCCTGGCTCAGAAGGGGAGGGCTAGCGATGGCCAGACTGGCTCAGAATCCATCCCTGCTTCGCCCTTCCCTGCAAGAGCTTCGCTCCTCAGCCCTGGGCCATGTCCCCTGGGCATGCCAGCTGGCTCACAGGCACTGGATGGCCCCTTCCCCAGGGCCAATGACCCAGAGTGCTCTGCCCTCCTACGGCACCTGCTGCTCATGCATTCACTGGGCCAGGACCCAGAGCCCAAGGTAACCCGCCTTAACTCTTTCCTGGCCACCGGCCTGAAAACTCCTGTCTCTGTGTGTGAGAGAGAAAGAGTGACTCCCCCGCAAGGAAGGCCCATGGGGTCCGTGCTCTAGGAGCTCTGCCTGAGAAGGGCATCGTTAATGCGGGGCCTGGAGATGCTCACCTCTCTTCCCCAGCAGCAGCTTCCCCAGGGCTGTGCTGAATCAGAGTAGCCTTGGACCGGCCCCAGCCCCTCTGAGGGCTGCCCTGGCTGCCTGAGAGCCCCCAGGAAAGTGGGAGTGTGTAGACACTTACCCTGTGCTGGGCTTTCTACAAGCAGCAGCCCACCACGGGCGCGACGCCAGGGTCACTGGAGAGGGAGGTCGGGTCCCCTCAAGCCAGTGCCCCCTCCCCGAGCTGTATACCACTGTTGCCCGAGGGCCGTGTCAGAAGAACCCGCCAGACACCCGGGGTGATGCTGTTGTGGGCTTGTGCACTCTCACTGCATCCTCCTGGGAAGCTAAGGGGGTGCGAGGGTGGGATGGTAGGCAGCAGCAGGGGATTGAGGGAGGAGACTGAAGCGGGCAGATAGCCTTGTGGCTTTGGCACAGGACTGGCTCTCCAGAGAGCTGGGTTTAATTTCTGTCTCTGCCACCGTGCCCCTGGCTCATTTTGGGCAAGTCACTTACCGTCTCTGGGCCTCAGTTCTCCTCTGTGAAATGGGGCCAACGATACTCCCTTGCTCCCACCCTTTGCCTGCCTAGATTGTAAGTCCCTTGAGGTAAGTCCTTTCTCTCACAAAGTGTTATGTACTGTGCCTAGCACATGGGTTCCCTGAGCTCAGCTGGACCCGCTCAATGCTACTGCTCAGCTCCTGTGCACGAAGCCTTTGAACAAGTATTTCACAAGCACTTACACGTACACAAAAGTGTAGCCCCACGGAGCTGCCTTAAGGGGGCAGCATCAGTGCACAAGCGCTCACAGCACTGCCCTGCGGCTGGAATACATCGGCCGGCTCCATCCCGTTATATACCACACTCCCCCAGCAGCACGTTTTTACTATTTAAAAGGCATTTGGTCCCACTGCTGTGGTGGCTCAGCCGGGCTGTGGCAGACGGGGTGCTGCTCTGTAATAATTGTGGACACTGTATGTGATCTGGTTATAGGATGGGTCCTGTATGACTGCGTTGGTTCAGTGTAGTAGCTGTCTCTTGGGAAAAACAAGCAGGAAGTTAAACAGTAGCTCAAGATAAACTCCCTCCTGGTAAACAGTTAAAGGTGAGAGAGGCAATGCCTGAGCTCCTCGCTGTAAAGATCCTACCTCCAGGCTCAGCCCCGGTCACAGAGATCATATGCCAAGGCTGCAGGGCCGGGTCCAGGGTTTTTGCCGCCCCAAGCAGCCCTCTCCCCCACCCCGTCAAAAAAAAAAAAAGCCGTGATGGCAATCTGCAGCACTTCGGCAGGAGGTCCTTCACTCCAAGCGAGAGTGAGGGGCCCTCCGCCGAATTGCCACCAAATAGCTGGATGTGCCGCCCCTCCTCCGGAGTGGCCGCCCCAAGCACCTGCTTGCTAAGCTGGTGCATGGAGCCAGCCCTGCAAGGCCGGGTGCCAGCAGTGCAGAAAGACTGCAAAGAATTAAAAGGTCCCTCTTGGTCCAGAGGCCAGGGGAGCAGTTGCTGAGAAGTTGACCAGATGGACAGACAATGCTGGGGATGTCTGGAGTAGGTAGGCCTGCCAGGGGCCCCATCGCAGGGTGGTAGGACTTTACGTCAGACAGACTGTTTGTTGATTTAAAATCCTTTTCCTCTTATGTTATGTTGCTCCAGTTAAGGTTAAATGGTACTTTGGTTGCACAAGGTCATCTGGTCACTGTGAATTCCCTCACAATCACAGGCTCCTGAAGGGAAGAAAGGCAGGTTCTGAGCCCAGACAGAGCTTTTGGGGTAGGCATGGGTGAATCTCAGGGTGCTATAGGCTAAAAGTGGGAGAATCACATGATTCCACCCCAGGAGAGGTAAGGGCATGAGGCCTGGCACGTCAGGCAGAGGACAGAAATACAGCCAGCCCTGTAACCATGGGCACAGCTGCCACCCACATTCTTAAGGCTCCCCTTGCAGATCTAACCTGCTCCCTGTTAGCCTTGCTACAGGAGCAGCTCCTGGACCATGCAGGGCATCTCCGCATCTTTTGGTCTTCGTTCAGCTCCTTTTCCCTGACAGCAACCACAGATCCGTGTTTGGCTGCTTCCCCCAGAAACAAGCAGAGATCTGCCCTATACATGACCTCTGCAGCAGTCTGAAGACAATGCTGGCTGAATACTAAATATCTCCGTGATGTTCCCAGGCACCCTACAACAAGGCAGGGCTGCCTTCTCTACGACACACAGCTGTAGTCCAGCTTGAGAGGGGAGTGGCCAAGAAATATGCTTGCTCCCTTTGGAACATAGAATTTATCTCCATGTTTCAGAGTGGTGAAGCCCGCCCCAGAATCCACCCTAGTCAGCGGAGCGGGGATTCCTTCCTGGCCTCTGCAGCAATTTGCTTATGCCCTGAAGCATGAGATTTATTTACCCTTATTTTAGCCCCTTATCTACAAAGATCAAATTAACGAGCCTCTTTCCAAACCTAGCCACGGTTCGTAAAGCGACGCTTCCTTCCTGGCTGTTCCCTCACCCCCTCCTCAACAGAGTTACTTTAGCTCCTGAGAAGGGCATGCGGGGGACACATAGCCCCCTTGCTCACAGTGTGTGGGGTATCTACATGACAGCTTCCGTACGAACCCAGCTCCTGAAGAAGGAGGTAAGGCCGGTAACCAAACAGCAGCACAGCTGGTCTGTCCCAAATGCATCTGTCTCAGGGGCTCTGTCACCAGGGGCGGCTCCAGGCCCCAGCACGCCAAGCACGTGCTTGGGGCGACATGCTGCAGGGGGCACTCTGCCAGTCACCGGAGGGCGGCAGGCGGCTCTGGTGGACCTCCCGGGACCAGCAGACCCTCGGCAGGCACACCTGCGGGAGGTCCACCGGAGCTGCGGGACCGGCGACCGGCACAGCGCCCCCCGCAGCGTGCCGCCGTGCTTGGGGCAGCAAAATGTCTAGAACTGCCCCTGTCTGCCATGCCCTATGAGAAAACTCCCACTGGCTTCAGTGAGTGCAGGACTGAGCCTCAGGGGCGTAACCAACCTGAAAAAGGCGCCGGGGAGCTCTGGGTTTATCGTCTCTCTGACTCCAGATCAAACGTGCCCTGTTTACATGTAAGACATGGGCAGGGAGGGCTCTGACTACCAGCCCTGCAAGCCCCTCTGGGATTGGAGCAGCTCATCCCCTAGAACCCCTGCACCTGGGCCAAGTGAGCGTAAAATGCAGCTGCTGGTGGAAGTGAGGATTCTGACTCGGAGCATTTTGTGCAGTGTCAACAGGGCCGCCCAGAGGATTCAGGGGACCTGGGATCTTCGGCGGCGGGGGGCCCCCGCTTCTGCAGTAATTCGGTGGCGGGTGGTCCTTCTGCTCCAGGACCCGCCGCCGGAGTGCCCCGAAGACCTGCGGTGGGGGCCTCCCGCCGCCCAATTGCTGCCAAAGACCCGGAGCGGAAGAAGCTCCGGGGGCCTGGGCCTCGTGAGAGTTTTCCAGGGGCCCTGGAGCGAGTGAAGGACCCTGCTCCAGGGGCCCCGAAAAACTCTCTTGGGGGCCCCTACGGGGCCAGGGCAAATTGCCCCACTTGCCCCCCCCGGGTGGCCCTTGGTGTAAATGACTGGGGGCCAAGGCAGGGGGGATCGTGCCCAGAGAGCCAAATCAGGTTCTTTCCTTCTCACACTCCCCCCACCATTGATTGAAACTTTGTAAACAATTCTGCTGGTGATGCATGTGGCGAAAGAGCCCCCAGCTCCCTCTCCAAAGCTCTGGTGCCTCCCCGGAGCTAACGGGGATGGAAAAACAGACATCCGTCCCTAACAGCCAGTGAATCTGATTTCAAATACGCCCCCCGGAGTAGCCCAGTTGAGGAAGACAATGCAATTTTTACAAAGCCCCCTTTCAGAGCAGAACCTCGGTTTCATAGAAACTCCTGTTGCACGTGATCAATTGCGCATCTGCAAAAGTTCAGAGGGCTGTCTGTAGAAAGCACGCCAGTTCAAATTCAGCACAGCGCACCATCAGCGTTCAGGCCTGCTCACGCACTGCGGCCGTCATTGTGTAGATCACCAGGAGAAGGACGGGGAGGAGAATCTTTGTGTTCACGGGAAAAAGATTTTTTTTAAATCACTTAAACTTTGCAAGTAAACAACCCCCTATAGAGGAAATGACCGAGGAGGGAACATTTAAGCCCAAAAAAGTAAAGCTTTTGTAAAACAGGAACTGCCGGACTGGATAAGACCCTAGGTCCATCTAGCCTAATGTCCTGACTCGGACAGTGGCCAGCACCAGCTGCCTCATAGAACGGTGTAAAAAGCCCTACAGATCTGAGCTAATCTGCCTCTCTAGGAACATCTCCTCCTAACCCCAATAGAGATTTATTTAAACTCTAAAGCAGGAGGTTTAATTTTCCTTCCAAAGCACTTTGGTTGCCATTACCTATTATACCACTGGATATTCTGGTATAAATGTTTGGTCCCTCACAGAATCTTGAATGTTATGAATGGGTGCAAATAGCTGACACCGAAAACGTTTTTGCAACTAAACTATAGTGGTTACAGCTAGCAGAATCAGTATACTGCTAGGCATAAAGCAGAACTGCGCCCAGCCCTTTGGAAATACCAAGCACACAGCGGTAAGCTGATTTTCCACTGGCTTGACCCTTGCATGGACATACAGAGCATGATCCAAAGCCACACGGACCCAGCTGACATACTCCCATAGGCTTTGGGTCAGGCCCCCCACCGGAGAGCGAGTAAAATGCCACCAGAGCTGCATGGGAGCATTTTATACTCATAATTTATTTTATGTTGGTGAACCACTTAGCACAACAGGGCACAACTTCATTGCAGCTTTTGGGGCTACCACAATATCCGTGTTAAACTAGAAGAAGAAGAAGGACGTGGCTGGAAGGTGTCAGTGTACGAAGGAGAGAAGTTGGTCTGAGTTGGTATCTTGTATTGGACCAGCCGGCCTGTTCTGCCTTGTATTTAGCTGTGACACTCTGAGTACATTTCCCAGCCTGAAGAAGAGCTCTGCAGAGCTCGAAAGCTTGTCTCTCTCCAGGGCCAACTCCAGGCACCAGCTCAGCAAGCAGGTGCTTGGGGCGGCCAAGGGGAAGGGGCGGCACGTCGGGCTCTTCAGCGGCAATCCAACGGCAGGTCCCTCTCGGAGGAAAGGACCTGCCGCCGAATTGCCACCAAAGACGAAAGCGGTGAATTGTTGCCGATCGCAATCGCAGCTTTTTTTTTTTCTTTGCCACTTGGGGCAGCAAAAACCCTGGAGTCGGCCCTGTCTCTCTCACCCACCAAAGTTGGTCCAATAAAAGATATTACCTCACACACTGCAGGGGCGGCTCCAGTCCCCAGCACACCAAGCGTGTGCCTGGGGTGGCAAGCTGCGGGGGGCGCTCTGCTGGCACCGCGAGGGCAGCAGGCAGGCTGCCCTCTGCAGTTTTCCTGCGGAGGGTCTGCTGGTCCCATGGCTTCGGAGGACCTCCTGGAGTCGCGGGACCAGCGGACCCTCCGCAGGCAAGCCACCGAAGGCAGCCTGCCTGCCGTGCTTGGGGTGGCAAAATGTCTAGAGCCGCCCCTGCACACTTTGTCTCTCTATTATCCTGAGACTGACACAGCTACAGCAACGCTGCCAACAGTAAACCTTAGAGGCATTAGCTAAGTCAATGGAGGAATTCTTATGTTGACCTAGTGCTGATTACATCAGTGGGGGGGCACGTAGGATGGCATTTTCCACACCCCGCAGATTGGTAACTGTACCGATGTAAAGTCCAGGTATGGCCCAGGCCTCAGTTAACTTTCATTTGGAGACATGATCCTGTGACTGTGTCTGTCCTGTACACACAACTCTGTTACTTTACATGTGTCTGACAAAAGGCAGCCTGGCCTGCTGGGCAGGACACTGGGAGGTGTAGAGAGGTTAGCCGGGGCTCGTCTCTCTCCGAGGCAGCGGGGAACCACACCACCTCACTGAACTCGGGAAGATGCCTTGTGGGGAACTAGCCCGGCCGCGGGAGTCTTCCTCTGCGGCCTTCGTGAGGGCAGAAATAAACGCAGTGAGGCCAGGCCCTAGGTCAGGGCGGGGCACTGGTGAGTCAGGTGCTCAAGCCCTCAGACAAGGGCTGAGCAGCAACAATATAAACAGTCGGTCCAGGCCCTAGGTCCCAAGGGCTAGGGAGAGGGGGAGATGGGCATCCGTGAGGTGGGTGGCAGGGAGGACGCAGGCCTCCCGCTCCACGGCGTCCCAGCCTGGGGTCCTGCAGCGGCAGACGATCCGCTGCTGCGTCAGTGGGGATCTCGGCTGCAACACACTGACATGGGCTCTGGCAGTGCTGCAGCGAGACTGGGGTCAGCTGCCCATGGGCTACTTCCAGACTCCCCCTCTGGTGGTACCTGGGTCGGGGCAGTGTCCTCAGGGAGCTCCAGCACCATGGGCTCCTCAGGAGAGCTGGTGAGGGGTAGAGTCGGCAGCTTCTCCTGGTAGCTGGCACGGCACAGGTTGGTCCCGTCCTAGGGTTTACTGCAGGCTGCTGGGCTTTCCCAATCGCGAGCTAGGCTGGAGGCATCTGGCTTCCCCCGCAGTTGCTCTCTCAATGAGCTCTGAGGTCATAAGAACATAAGAACGGCTGTACTGGGTCAGACCAAAGGTCCATCTAGCCCAGTATCTGTCTACCGACAGTGGCCAATGCCAGGTGCCCCAGAGGGAGTGAACCTAACAGGTAACGATCAAGTGATCTCTCTCCTGCCATCCATCCTCACCCTCTGACAAACAGAGCCTAGGGACACCATTCCTTACCCAGCCTGGCTAATAGCCATTAATGGACTTAACCTCCATGAATTTATCTAGCTCTGTTTTAAAGCCTGTTATAGTCCTAGCCTTCACAACCTCCTCAGGCAAGGAGTTCCACAAGTTGACTGTGCGCTGATGAAGAAGAACTTCCTTTTATTTGTTTTAAACCTGCTGCCCATTAATTTCATTTGGTGGCCCCTAGTTCTTATATAATGGGAACAAATAAATAACTTTTCCTTATCTACTGTCTCCACACCACTCATGATTTTATAAGGTCGGGCCTTTATACTTCCGGGGCAATGCCTGACCCTCTGGGGGGAGCGGGGGGGCTCAGAGCTCCCTGGCTCTGCCCACTCTGGTATCTGGAGGGACTCGTCTCTCTCTGGGGCGGCGGGGAACCACACCGACTCACTACAGGTGGGAACTTGGGAGAGCCAGCTTCTGTTCCTGGCTCAGCTACTGACCTGCTTTGTGACTTCTTAAGTCATTTCACTTTTCTCTGCCTCTGTTTCCCCGATCACCCTGTGTCTTGTCTATTTACAGTGTCTGCTCCCTGGGGAAAAGATTTACACTGGGTTTGTGCCCCACCTAGCACAATGAGGCCTTGACCTTGGCTTTGGGGATTGCTACAAAGAATCATTCTATATATTTTCATTTCTGTTTATCCCAATTCTACTCTTCATTCTGTTTCCTTCATCTTAGCTCTCTGGCCACGTCAGAAGGACCTTCCCTGAGCGATTTGCTAACACCCAAGTAAAGAGGTTACAAAAGTCTGTTCTTGCCACACCGGTTCCCAAAGTTTAGCTCTTGCATAAAACTGTTTTCTGATTTGTTAGGAAACAAGAGGCAGCCTGCACCGCTTAGAACTTGGCATGTAGGGGGCGGGGGGCTGCCATTTGACCAGCCCTGGACTGCAAAAATGTGTACTCAATACAAGGCTGCGGAAATGTCTGCGATGCATTTTCAAAGCAGAAGCGGAGGAAGAGTTGAGCAATTCTAAGCGCTCTTCTCTGGGCTGGCAGCTTCTGCAGATTGGCCTGTTAGCTGGCATCAAAACCTGAGCCTTTATTCCTAGAGCTCCAAACCTGCCAAGAGGGTCTAGCTCCCACTCTCCGCTGCCTCGGGATAAACCAGGAGCAATGCCACAGAAGTTATGGACTGACAAGGGTGCGAAAGAAGGGAGAATCGGGCTCAGGACCTTCATGTAACTGTAGCTGGCAGGGAGCTTGCCTGATCTGATCATTTACATCATCACAGTGAGGCTTCAGCAATTCAACTGCAGCGTGGCCCAGCTGTTTGCACACATGGGCCAGAAAACTACCCTGTTATGGCCAGCCAGGTGACAAATCGTGGTCACTGCCCTCGACTGGCTAAGAATTAGGCACCTTCTATTAATTTTATTACCGTCTCCACTACCCCCTAGCCTGTCTGCCTGACCCACCCTCCTGTTATGCTTTGTCTTTTAGACTATCAGGGCTTTCGGGCAGAATCTGTCATTTATTACATCTCTGTTTAGAGCCTGGCACAACAGGCCTACACCCTGCTTGAAGTTTTGGGGCACAAGCATTTAATGAAAATCACATGGTAAGTAACTTCTTCTGTGCTACTTACTCACTCGGTACCTGCTGGCTTGTGCAAAAGAGGGGTTTCCAGGCGCAGCAGGTGTTACACACACATCTGCTAGATGCAGCTGTCCCCGGCTGTCCCATAGAGCTAAAAGAGCCAACACTCAAGAGCATGATCCTGCATGCTGTGCCACTGATTGTTTTTAATCACAACTCTCTAGGGATTTCAGCTGAGAGTGCAGGTTAAAAGCCAGCACTGGAGTTGCTTCTGAGGGTCTAGATTAGGGATTGGCAATGTTTGGCACACGGCCCGTCAGATTAAGCCCCCTGACGGGGCGGGGTGGTTTATTTACCTGCTGCATCCGCAGGTTTGGCCAACTGCAGCTCCCACTGGCTGCAGTTCGCCGCTGCAGGCCAATGGGGGCTATAGGAAGCTGCGGCCAGCACATCTCTCGGCCTGCGCTGCTTCCCGCAGCCCCTATTGGCCTGGGGCGGCGAACCGCAGCGAGTGGGAGCCACGATCAGCCGAACCTGCGGACGCAGCAAATAAACAAACCGGCCTGGCCTGCTAGGGGGTTTACCCTGGCAGGCTGCGTGCCAAACGTTGCTGATCCCTGATCTAGAAGTGCTTGCAATGATTCGGATGCTTATTCAAAGAGATCCACTTACTTTTTTTCCTTTCACACCCTTAGAAGAGTTCACTGACTCTGGAAATATTTGTCACTGGTCCTGCTGGGCATTTCTAGCCCATCGAAGGCAGAGATGGATTGAATTGGTAAGATCATACTGCATCATTCTCAAGGCCTAGCTGGGCTTTCCTCACTTCCAGCCCTAAGTGGCTGGGTGCCACAGAGCTGTTTCAGTCGATCGAGATTTAGAAAACGTCCTTTGTTAATATGCTGTCCCTTCCAGTAACCCATTCTGTAAGCACAGTTAACAAGACACGCCCAGTCACGGGCTTACCAGGTGTGGCGGGGCACGAGGTGTTGCTGTCCCAAGCGGGTTTGTATTGGTTGAGTTATTGCTCCCAGAGAAGCTACTTTTGCAGGCGGGCTGCGTTCACACCCCACAGCATCCCAGGCCATGGCAGGGCCACTGACAAGGGACTCATTGAGTTGCTCTGAAGCCTCAGGTCCAAGTCTGCTTTCACCGAAATGGGTGGGTCTCTCCACCCCTGACTGGGTATGTGGGCATGGCCCTGGGGTCTAAGCCCTGGTGGTGAGCGTTAATAGACTTTCTCCTTTCACTCACGCGGCAGAAGCCTGTGTTTTCAGAGGCCAAGGGTGAAGGTTCTACCCCTGCTGCAGCATGTCTGTGATTTAGCTGTAGGGTGTCTATTATCTTCAGCCCAGAAACTCATTCCACTGTGGCTTTGTCTTTCCCCGCTTCCCTTCCCAGCAGTTAACCGCCCCCTCACCCCCTACTTCCCAGGATCGAATGGCTCCAGGTGATTGCTGTCACACACTGCTATGGCCCAGGGGGCTCTAAGGGTCAGGTACGCACTCCTGGAGGGACCGTGGTGAAGGGCGAACAGCTCCTGGCATGGGGGAAAGTACCATCCAGCGTGTGTGTGTGATCCATGCACAAAGCGAGGGGAGTTGGCAGGTTGCTCAGCCCAGCTCTGGGATACGGACATGAGGCACTGGGCGTTACCATAAGGGTGGGCTCTGGAGAACACTGGCAACCTGCCCTTTGATTGGCTAATTAACTACACATCTCTGCTGTGGTTTGATCCTTCCCATCCCCACGTGTCCTTACCCCTCGCTGGGGCCCCTCTCCTGACTGCTTCGGTGCGGGATCAAAAGAGGGATTTTCGTGGGAGGTTACCTTAGGGTGTGGAAAGCACACAAAGCTGACTGGCACGATAATCTGCTTCACACAGGACCACACACCCCGGGCTCATCGATGGAGGGGAAAATGCACGTTAGGAGCTTAATCCTGCTTGCTTTACTCATCCATGGGCTCTCATTCCCTGCAGTGCTCGTGGGAGGACAGTGACCATGCCGTGAACTGTAGTGGCCCAGGGTACTCAGAGCCGGGGGATAAATAATATCAGAGAAGGACATTTCCCTGCCTTGCCCTTACAACTAAACTACTGGAAGAGGAACGTCTGGGCAGGAAGGGAGGGAACCTTTGTTTAACCACAGGGGAGTTGCCCATGATGTGAAAGTACCTCTCAGCACTAGATGGAAACCCCCCAGTTTACTACAGCAAGGCCAGGGCCAGTAGTCACTTCCCTGTTTATGTAAGAGCCTGGGACCTGTCCCCAGCTCAGCAACTGGCCCCATCTATGTTCAGATGCATATGGCTCTTCTAGGTAGCCCAGGGCAGCCTGCAGTAATGCTGGCACAACTGCACATTTAATTTGCACACGCGTCCAAGGATTGCATGCTTAATTCAGGCAAGTGCAAGGTGACCAGCTGAGTGTCTAAATGATTGTTAAGTATCAGAGGAGTAGCCGTGTTAGTCTGGAGTATTCACCCATGAGAGCTCATGCTCCAATACGTCTGTTAGTCTATAAGGCGCCACAGGACTCTTTGCTGCTTTTAAATGATGGTTGGCATGCATACATCCATGGTTTGCAGCGCAGAGGCCGCTGCCACAGTGACATGGTCACAAATAATTGTGTGCAGATTTCTGAACCCAGCTGATGCTTTGTAGGATTGGTGTCATGACATGTAGGGATTAGAGGACCGTGGAAGGGTCCTGCTGCTGGCATGCCCCCTTCTGGCTGCGCATGGCATACCAGGCTTTCTTCCTCTAATGTCCCCATGGGACGGTTGCTCCAGTCCCTGCGGTGGTTTGCTCATTTCATGACTCGGCCCTCTGGCCAGGTCACAGCCATCCCTTCCGGGGTAACAGACAGTCCAACAAAAACAAACGCCTGACCCCCTCTGCTGCCCTTGGTTCTGGCCCCAGTGGCCGGTAGATGATTTCCCCAGGGGTTCACGCCACCCTACCAAAGGCTGGTAGGGGAACCCAGGCCCGTCCTTTACACTGGTTCCAGTCCAGCGACCCTAGCAGAGGCAGTCAAGGACAGGGTGACCAGATGTCCCGATTTTATAAGGACAGTCCTCATTTTTGGGTCTTTGTCTTACATAGGCTCCTGTTACCCCCAACTCCCTGTCCCAGTTTTTCACATTTGCTGTGTGGTTGCCCTAGTCAAGGATCACATCAGACTCCCTGTTGCTAGCTTCCCTCTAGACTTCTCCCTACCAACGGTGTCAGCAAGGAGCGAATGCTTGTCCTGCCAGGGCCAGGACGCACAAGGCTCCCCCCGGAATACCCCATCAACCCACCAAACAAAAGTATAAACAAACCCACTTCTGCCCTCCTTCGGCTTGAGCTTTCATCCCCCCGAGCCTCAGGGGAAAACCTTCCAAGGGTCTCCTTGCAGGTCCAGATCCTGCCTCAGTATCAGAGCTCATCACTAGAGCCTGCTCCAGCCCCAGAGCCTGCTCCATGCCTCTCCGGGCCTCTTACCGGACTCCCCTGCAGAGCCCACTCATCCCCTGGGCTCCCTCCTGATCTCTCCACTCTAGTCCCAGAGCTTCTCCCTGTCCAGACTTCCTGCCCTTAGAGCAGCCACCCCACTCCTCTGCCAGCTGTGACACATGGGGCTGCCCCTGCCCCCCACAGCTGCAGCCAGCTGGGTTAATTGGCCTCTCATTAACCCTGTTACAGCCAGGATGGGGTATATGTGTCCCATCCCAGGGCCAGGCAGGAGCAGGTCCCCCTTGTGTACACACACACACAGTATGCTAGCTCACAATCTCAATCAGGCCCTTTTCAGTTTCTTTCCCTTGAGTTGGGCAGGGGGATAAGAGGTATTTCCTAAGCAACACCCACTTGTGATGCCAAACTGCAGCATCAGAGCTGGCATTAAAATGATGGTCACTGGGCCCCTGCGTTAGCTCGGCACTGCAATGAATGGGGCAGGAGCTGTTGTTTCAGGCTCTCTGCAGGCTCAGGCAGACATTGTTGCAGAGGGGACAGATGAGATCGCACAGAACAAGATGGCAGTTGGGGAGATGTGGTGCTCCACCACGTTCCTGGGCATCTCTCACCCGGACCCTGGGAGAGAAGAGCTAATAATAAATGAAATGTATGGCAGGGAGCTGCACGGCCACTTGTTCCTTCTTCCTTCGCAGCTGTTTGCCCATGCCAAGACAGACAAATGTTTAGCAATATGCACAGCCCCAGCATTGTCCCTTGTTTGCGCTGAGCTGCTTGTTTTGCATGTACCAGCAGATTGGCCAAGGGAGATTTCCTGTAAAAAACAGAAAAAGCTTCGGTTTCCGGGGAGCCCAAGGACATAAACAGTGAGTCATGAGTCTCCCCGTAGTGGAGCGAGATATAAAAGGGCTTCCCTCAGGAGGCAGGATGGCACTCCACTGGCACTGCCTCCAGTGGGCCCAAGGATGGAGACCTGCTGCCGGTGCCTCCTGCTGCTAGGCATTGTGGCTGCAGCAGCCACCGCGGTGCCTTCTCAACACAAGACGCTGAGCTATGAAGAGGCCGTTGCCCTGGCTGTCGATTTCTACAACCAAGAGTCAGGCATAGATCATGCCTTCCGGCTCCTTAAAGCGGACCCACAGCCTGAGTGGGTAAGTACCAGCTCACTCTCTTTATGGTGCTATGCCCTGGCTGCGGCTTGAAACCAGGCACCAGAATCAGACCCTCACCCACTAGGCTCTTCGCTCCCACAACCCAACTCCCATCTATTCAAAACACAACCCAAGAAGCTTTGAGATATTCACACCAGGTTATAACACAGCAACTTCCTGCCTTGTAAGTCTATAATCGACAGAGCCCGGTTGTTGGGCGGGATCGAACCTGGGACCTCTGAAGCTTAATGCATGAACCAAAAGCCACAATGGCTGTTAGCTGAGGCTGTAGCAGACCCATTAATCTCTAACGGGTCTCGGTGTCACTAGAGGGGACAGAACACCACACCCAGGAGGTGTGCGGGTTACATACCTCCCTAGTGAGGAAAGACATCCTGAGCTTCAGAGACTTCCCAGCTGAAATCCCAGACGAGCCCCCACTTGTAACACCAACAGAGCCCCAGTCGTTGTCGTGTGGGATCAAACCTGGGACCTCAGTGCTTGAGCCTCTACTGCATGAGCTAAAAGCCTCATGGTTCTTAGCTAAGGTGGTAGCACTCATTACGCTCTAAGTGGTCTCGGCGCCACTGGAGGGGGCAGAACACCATATCTAGGAGGTGTGAGGGTTACATAGACAACCACGAGGGGTTGTAACGCAGCCTTTCCACAGGATTTGTTAAGATAGGGATCGTTTTCTCTCTAGGCAAAAATTCATGATAAACCTTAATATTACATATATTGCAGAGCTCTCTCTACATATATGTCCAATGGAGAACCATGCAAGAAGAGAGGAGTTTTGAATTAAGGGCCAGGTGTTCAAGCATTTGGTTGTGCAAAATACAGAGGTGATAGCTAGACTATTTGCACATGTGATTGCTGGGATTGCTTGTGCAAACTGGTAATTGCATTACCAGCAGGGCCGGTGCAACCATTTAGGTGGACTAGGTGGTTGCCTAGGGTGCCGAGATCTGGGGGCGCCAAAAAGCGCCCCCCAATTTTTTTTTAAATGGTTGTGCAGCTGCTGCTGCTGGGACAGAGAGGAAGTCTGAGATGCCGGCGACAGCCGGCAGCATAAGGTGTCCCCTGGGTCAGGGCGCCTCCGTGGCAGCCCAGGGTGTCCCCTGGGTCAGGGTGCCTCCGCGGCAGCCCGCAGTCCAAGATGTCCTCTGGGTCAGGGCGCTGCCAGAGGGGGCGGCAGGCAGCTCCCGTGCAGCTGCCGCAGTAGTGCCTGCGGGCGGTCCGGTGCTCCGCGGCTTGGGTGGAGACACCGCAGTTGTGCCTGCGGACGGTCGGCTGCGTGCGTGACTCCGGTGGAGATGCCGCAGTTGTGCCTGCGGATGGTCGGCTGCTTGCACAGCTCCGGTGGACCTCCCGCAGACGCCACTGCTGCAGCTCAGGCTTCCCAGTCTCCCCTTAACCTTTGGCAGGGGGCCCTAGATACATACTAGTCTCAGTGCCCCGTTTCGGGGTGGGGAGAGTTCATCCCCCCTGAAGTTGTAGTTTAGTACAATTACATCCAAAGATGCTATTAGAGTCTATCCGCATATGAAGGTTCCTGTAGACCAGAGGTGGGCAAACTACAGCCTGTGGGCCACGTCCGGCCTGTGGGATCGTCCTGTCCGGCCCCTGAGCTCCTGGCCTGGGAGTTTGGGGGGTGGTCAGGGGCCAGGGGTGTGGATAGGGGTCGGGGTGGTCAGAGAGTGGGGAACAGGGGGGTTGAATGGGAGCAGAGGTCCCAGGGGGCAGTCAGGAAGGAGGGGGGGTTGGATAGGGTAGCGGGGGGCAGTTAGGGGCAAGGGGTCCAGGGACGGTCAGGGAGAAGGGGTGGTTGAATGGGGGCAGGGGTCCTGGGGGAGCAGTCAAGAAGGAGAGGGGGAGTTGGATGGGGTGGGGAGTCCAGGGGTGGGTGGAGGACAGAAAGCAGGTGGGATGGATGAGGCGGGGTCCCCTGGGCTGTCAGGGAACAGGGGGTGGATTGGATGAGGCACAAGTAACGATCCCCAGCTATTCTACCTAGATCCCCTTGTGCTAAGTTTTATCCCAGTCGGTTGCAACTCCTTTCCTCTGAGTCTCACCCTAACACTCTGTCTTAGTCCTGCCCCCGAGCCACTCCTGAATGTACCATCCTCCTCTCACCCAAGTAACAGTCTCCTTGGAGAACGAGCTCTTCATGCTCTGTTCCTGTGCTCTGTGGGCCAGACACAGACAGTCCTGCACTGGGAGGGGCTCCAATCACAGTTCTGACTGGACGCATCTCTAATTGCCCCATGTGGGCACTGCAGGGGATTTGAACTTTCAGGGTCTGGAGTTAGGAAGCCACTGGACAGACTCCCACTGATTTCAACAGGCTTCAGATCCAGCCCTTGCTGATTTGTGCCCTTTTTGCCCTCACATGGCTTCCCTTGGGTTCCAGACACACAACTGGGTCTGAATTTGGCTCAGGCAGTAAATAAATTTAGATAATCAGCAGTGATATTTACAGCTATTCTCAAACCCAGACGTGAGTGCAGTCACTAAGTATGGGGAATCTAAACACAATTACATGTGGCTGTCCTAAGCAGATCTCAGGCACATACAGAGTGTAACAGAAACGTGTCAAGCCTCACCCTTCACACTGAGAGTATAGCCAGTAACATCACCCCCTGCACGGCCTCTCCAGGTGAAAGTTACCCCTGGGCAGAGGGCCAGCCCAGGGCTATGTACCACTGAAGTCCCACAGACGACCTCTGTGCTGCGTAAGGCTCTCCATGAACGTTCTCTGCTGGTCATCTGATTTGCTGTGTCCATCATACAGGAAGGCTGGCCCTCGACTCGGTTACAACCTCTTGATTTCTATGGTCAGACAATCATCCATTAATCTGTCTTGGTTCCTGCCCCATGGGCTATTTCCCTGATGGCTCGGATGCTCTTTCAGTCTAGTTACACCTGTTGTGGAACACCTGTTTGCTGTCTGCTCGGAGACTTATTGCTCCTCATGGCCTATGAAACATGTCTGCAAGCAGGGGAGCTGGACTAACTTGTGTAGTGGGGGTGCTGAGAGCCATTGAACCAAACCCTGTATATAATGGAGTCCATTTCAAGCCAGGGGGGTGCAGCAGCACCTCCAGCACCTATGTCCGCAAGTGTCTTTCTCAGCACAGGTCTAACACTGCAGCAGCCCCCGGTAGTGCGGTCTGGTCTCCTACGCTGCTCTGCCAAAGGGCCTGCAACCTCACCGCTAACCCAGTCCTGAGCACCCCCCCCACCCCCCATGTAGCTTCACAATGCACCTCAGGGCTGAGCTGCAGCTCCCTTGCTCTTCCATCCCTGGCCTCTCTTCCCCCCCACCCACCCATCAGGGCATATGGATCCTGACCTGCAGCATTCCCAGCCCTGGGTGTCCTCCATCTCTGCCAGGCCACCTCACCCCTTCTGCTGTTCCAGTCCTGCTCCCACCCCACAGTTCCGCCTCTGGCCTCGTGGGACCCCCCTGCTCAATTTTTCAAGGTGATGGATATTGCATGAGGGACTAGGGAAGTGATGGGCTAACAGCAAGATCAGGGAGAAGAGCCCAAAAGATGGAAAAAAGTGTCCCCCCAAAGCCGTCTTCTCCCTCAGCTCAGGGTGTGGTGCTGAGCAGCCCAAGTGGGGGCTGCTATGGTCCCAATGCGCCACCAGGAGGCCTGCACAGCCCCTCTGCATCCAGTGCAGGGAAGGGCCGTCCTATTGCCCCACTAGGGACTTTGTGGGACCGGTTTGTGCACTTGGTTTTCCTGAACACTGTTGCATCTTGTGATGGGCACAGTCCTGTCCCAATCAAGAGAAGGCTAACGAGCCCCTCTGGGCTCAGCTGGCACTAACTAAGCACACAGCAGTGCCTGGGACATTCGGGGGAAACATGCTTAAAAAGGGAGCTCGTCAGGGGAAGAGGTGGCTCCCTGGCGCAGAGTGGCTGGGCCCTGGAGTTCGCTGTCTCTTACAGTGGGGTCTCTGAGAGGAAGACAGCATGTGCACTGCCCCTGTCATGGTATAAACCCTCACTCTGAACCTTAACGTCCAAAAGATGGGGTACCAACATGAATTCCTCTAAACTCAATTACCAGCTTAGAACCTGTAGCGCTGCCACCAACCAGGAATTCCAGTGCCTGGTACACTCTGGTCCCCCCAAAACCTTGCCCGGGGACCCCAAAGACCCAGACCCTCTGGATCTTAACACAAGGAAAGTAAACCCTTTCCCTCACCGTTGCCTCTCCCAGGCTTCCTCTCCCTGGGTTACCCTGGAAGATCACTGTGATTCAAACTCCTTGAATCACAAAACAGAGAGGACAATTCACCTTCCTCCCTCCTTCTCTTTCCCCCTCCCAGACTCTTCCTGAGAGAGAGTAATCCTGGCACAGAGAGAAATCAGCCTCTCTCTCCCTTTTCCCTCCTTTCTCCCCACCAATTCCCTGGTGAATCCAGACCTTGTCCCCTGGGGTCTCACCAGAATAAAAAACCAATCAGGTTCTTAAACAAGAAAAGCTTTTAATTAAAGAAAAAACAGTAAAAATTATCTTTGTAAATTTGAAAAAAAAATGGAATAGGTACAGGGTCTTTCAGCTATAGACACTGGGAACACCCTCCCAGCCTAAGTATACAAGTACAAATTAAAATCTTTTCAGCAAAATACCAATTTGAACTCCTTTCAGCCAAATACACATTTGCAAATAAAGAAAACAAACATAAGCCTGACTCGCTTTATCTACCTAGTACTCACTAGTCTGGACTTATAAGAGCCTGTATTGGAGAGATTGGAGAGAAACCTGGTTGCACATCTGGTCCCTCTGAGAACCCAGAGAGAACAACCACCAAAAACTAACAGCACAGCACAAAACTTCCCTCCCTCAAGATTTGAAAGTATCCTGTCCCCTGATTGGTCCTCTGGTCCTCTGATTGGTCCTCTGGTCCTCTGATTGTCCCCTGACCAGAGGACCAGCCAGGCTTACTGAACTTGTTAACCCTTTACAGTCAAAGAGATATAAAGTACTTCTGTGCTATTAACTTTTCTTATCTGTTTATGACAGCCCCCCACAAGGACTCGCCAGACGAGGTACAAACTGATTGGTCCCAGAAGAACTCAAAGATGAGCCCTGACCTGGGGTTTAGCCATATCTCATGGCCACAAGTTAGCCAAACCTGTAGAGATCCACTTAATCAGAATGCCCCCATATTTGTGAATCCGGGAAGACTGGAGGAAGTTTCCCAAAAGCAGAAAGGACTTTAGAAGGGAGAGACTCTGAAAAAGCCCAGGCGGAGCCTGGCAAAGCCCCGGCCTATCACACTTCCTTCTGCAGAAATCTCCGCTGGCGAAGGTGCCGATGCAAGCAGAGTTGGAACTCTGACCAGCTGGGATCGTGGAGTTAAGCTGCACACCCCATGTTTACGGCAGCGTATGGCTTTCTCTGTCCTGCAGGCAGCCTCCCGTACGGCTGTCTAGCAGGCAAACCCACTGCTAGCTGGATATCTCACTGCACCCACTCTGCTAGTGATCCTCCTGGGGAAGTGTACCTGCTTCCCCAGGCAACCCTGTTGAACTCAATGGAGCAGACCCCCAGCTGATGTAACTGAGCACAGCTCCATTTGGGTCAAGGGAGCTATAGCCATTTATACCAACAGCCCAGAGGATTCAGCCCAGTCAGGGCAGGATCTGATGCATTGTGTGTAAAAGTATTTCTGTCCTGGGTGGTTATGGGTAGACAGTGGGGTGTGGTGGGCGGGGAGGGAGATGGACCGACCAGTGTGTGCGTCCGTTTCAGACGGCTAGGCACGCTCCTGGGCAGCTCTCGCATGTCGTTTGATGGCTGAATGCCTCCTTGAGTTTGGCGTGTGAGAGTCACTGGCAAAGCAGAGACCTAGCGGATTTGGAAGCCAACAGTCACATGCACCATGAGGTAGACATTTCACAGCACCCCTGTGCCAGTGATCAGACTGGGACAAATTTACCTGCATGCCCTAGTCACTCTAGTGAAATCAGCTGGCCAGACCTGGGAACGCTGTACAGCCAGGAGTCGAGTCCTGTTTAGAACTGGGGCCCTGAACTTACAGCTTTGCTGCAGAACCTGGGAGATCTGGGGTTTGTGGCTCTGTGGCTGTTTGCCTGGTGGATGCAACCCAGGAGCTGAAGAACTTGGAAGCATTGGGGTTCCCATCCCTGGAGCAGCCTATGTGGTGGGGCTACCCCATAGCCACAGATCCAGGAAGTCCAGGTCTTTCTTTCCTGTGTCCCCACTCCCCAAATCCTAGAGACATGCGTGTAGGGCATCCTGCTGGTCTGGCCAGCCCAGACTTTGTCTTACACAGAACTGAAGCTTTGTTCTTTAGTCAGGCTCTGGTTTATACAGATGAAGGGATGTTGGTGGAACTCCCCGAAATGGGGACGAAACCCTTATGTAGACCCTGCTCGCTGGAGCATTGGGAGGGTTGATTAGGCAATGGCTGAATATGTAAAATGTAATATAAATTCTGCTATGGGAGCACACTATTTAAAACTGAACGAGCTAGAGCCGGAGGCTATTGAGAATGGGTCTCCCATTTTCACAGCACTGCAATGTTATGGCAGTTGCAGGTTTGCTTTCCAAATGCCAGGGCATTTCTTTTGCAAATGTGGAAAGTGGAAGTTAGTTGGGTAACATCCCCAGTGGCTCGCTAGCTGGAATGGGGTCTCCTAGTCCCTTTAACACAGCAAAGAAATGAGATCCCATTCCCACAATCACATGCAGAGACAGACAGACCCTGGCACCTGTGTGGAACCCCACAGTCTCCAACAGGGTCCATGTGGGCATGGGGGGCTGTCTGTGCAGATCTGACTGCAGGATCAGGGGCTAAAAGTTGCAGCTCTCGCACTGTTCAGACTAGCAATAGGGTGGACATTTTTCCATAGTGAGTGTAACTGGTCACGGGAACCACTTACCTGGATTCTCCATCATTTGCAGGTTTTAAATCAGGACTGGATCGCTTTCTAAAGGAGATGATGCTCTCACTCCTACAGGAGTTACAGGCCTGAGGAAGAAATGGCTGGCTGAGGTTCTTTGGCCTGTTCTGTGTTCCACAGCAGGTCAGACTAGATGATCACAATCATCCCTGTTGGCCTTAACAGCTGTGACTGTATGAAAGCTATGAAGGTTGGCAGCAACGCTTCAGTAACACATCTGTTGGGGTTCCAAATTCCTCTCTCAGGGAGAGCTTGGAAGCGCCCTCACTGCAGTAAGCATCACCGCTGATTAGCTTCAGTTTATTCTGTGGTCTGATCCTCCTGGGCCAAGTTAAGACCAATTGTGTGTCTGTATTCCAAGGGAAACTGTGTGGGCAAAAATGGCACAAGTAAGGAAGCGCCGGATCTGAAGCCCTTTGAAATCAACGTCCAGTGACTTCAAAGGACTTTGGTTCAATTGTCAAGATCCTGACGCTTAAAAACGCCCACTACTGCCCACAGAGGGGCAATCAGAGATGCGTCCACAGTGAGATCTGTGAGTGGTGCAGCTCCCAGGAAGGTCTGTCTGAGCCTAGCCAGCAGAGCCCAGGAACTGAACAAGAAGGGTTAGTTCTTCAAGCAGATCGTTACTTGGGTGAGAGTAGGATGGTAAATTAAGAAGGGGCTGATGAGTGGGACTAGGACACAGGGGTTAGGAGTGATTTGGAGGAAAGCAGGTGCCGCCAACTATGATAACAAAGAACATAAGAACGGCTGTACTGGGTCAGACCAAAGGTCCATCCAGCCCAGTTTCCTGTCTGCCAACAGTGACCAATGCCAGGTGCCCCAGAGGGAGTGAACCTAACAGGTAATGATCAAGTGATCTCTCTCCTGAACACAAGGTATTCCAGGTAGACCATATGGAGGAAAAAAACAAACCAGAAGATGAGGTTTATTAGGCTGTTAAAATTTTCAAAAGCTCTCAATTTCATTCCGATACGGAAGGAAAACAAATACAGAAATCTCTAGTTTGTTTGTGAAACTGAATTTTTGTTTTCTGGTCAGGCCTAATGATTAATCCCCCTTTTTAGAGGGAGAAACTGAGCCAGAGAGAGCTATTACATTTTCCAGTATTAATGCATCTTTTTTTTATTAATGCCCTCTTCACAGATACCTATATTTACTGCAAAAGTTGCCAGTCACATTTTTCAGTTAGTGTGGAACAAAACTAGAGAACATCCCCAAATCTGAGTGAAGCTGGAGTTCCAGGATAAGTTCTGGGGGTTCAGTGAACTAGGGTTCCGCTGCACAGTTACAAGCAGAACTCACTGAGATGTCTGAACGACATAAAAGCAGCCACATTACAGAAGCAGCTTCAGGAATGAGACAGCCAAACTCTGCAGGCTCCTAAACTCACAGACTTTAAGGCCAGAAGGGACCATCTTTATCATCTAGGTGCCCTGCAAGATCAGGGTTAAACCCTAGTGCTGTAATCGAACTTTCAGAGCAACCAGAATTCAATGGAGTTACAGGCTCCAACCAAGATCAGGGTCCCACTCTGTGTACACATAGTAAGAGACAGTCCCTGCCCTTAAGAGCTTATAATAAAAATGGGCAATACTGAAAGAGGGTGGGTGAAATGGAAGGATCATTATTTAGAAGTGGGTAGCTGAGGGCCAGGGGGATAAAGTGACTTGGCACCTTCATACAAGCAGTAGACACTCTTTGCAAACTTTTGAGCCATATTCAGTGAACAAGCATCCAAACGGGGGCTCAAGTACAACTCTGCATCTAAACTAAACCTTACGGGGACATATGCAAGGCTATGGTGACCAGACAGCAACTATGAAAAAAAATGGGACCCGAGTGGGGGGTAATAGGTGCCTGTATAGGAAAAAGTCCCCAAAAAAGGAACTGTCCCTTTAAAAACGGGACATCTAGTCACACTACGCAAGAGGCACTCGCTGGGGCTAAGATGAAAGTTGGATGGAAGGATGTTTGTGTGATTCAGGTGTTACAACTATACAATTAATAATAATAAGTGAATTAAAACATGACGACTCAATGATCAAACAGGCGACTAGGGGAGTATTATTAGACATATTAAGAATTTCTAGTATTTCAGCTACTAACCGATACAGAAGCACGTGATATGAGCGCACTGCCACCCAACCCCATGGGACAAAGCAACCGTTTTAATTTAAATACCAAACCCCATCTGTCCTGCCTGGATTACAAAACCACAGCTAAACGGTCAGACAGAATGTGCAAGAAATAAGCTGAAAAAAGAATCCTGAGACTTCCTGTTCTCATCCCGCAGCAGAATCCAAGGAGACTGCAGAGCCAGCAATACCGTCCACACTGTTTATTGCATTTTATGTGGGAGGGAAAGTATTGTGAGAGCCCCACCCAGAGGGCACAGAGAGTGTGCTTTAATCACACAGAGGATTAGATCTGACTGTTTGATTGCTGTGCTTGACAGAACTGCAGGAGCAGTGGATGAGCAGTAAGTGGTCAGTGTGATATAACCAGCCCTTAGTAACACATATGAGATAGTGTCTTACAAAATGTGACTCCCAAAATGAATTTAAATTGTGTGGAAAGCTGGCCCAACAGAATTAAGACACGTAGCTCAGCCTTTCCCAGCGCAGAGGCCCCAGGACAGCTCCCCGCCTCACCATGCATTGTTTAGCAATAGGTGCATGTGATTTCTGCAATGTATTTGAAAACATTTTCCTTTTCCCCTAACCAGCATCTCCCCTGTGCTTGCCCTGTCAGGGTGGCCAATGGAAACATCCTGCAGACGGATTGAGAAAAGCCATCGATTCAGGGAGGACGAGAGCAGGCAGTCAATGAGGCATTAGCCCACCTGAAGGGGGCAGTGTATAAAAGGGCTTCTCCTGGGGAGGGGCAGGGCTACCCACCCAGCTCTCACTGAATCCCACAGGGCACAGGATGGAGACCTGCCTGAAAGTCCTGCTGCTCATCAGGGTGGTCACAGCAGCCCCCGCGCCATCATTGTCCCCTCTGCCAACCCACGAGGATGCAGTTTTAGCTGCAGTTCAGATCTACAACCAAGAGCCAGGCACAACACTGGCCTATCAGCTCCTGGAAGCTGAGCCGCAGCCAGACTGGGTGAGCGACCTGGGAAATCGCTTTGTGGCCTGTGTATATTCGATGCTGCTTGAGCTCGTGGAGCAGGTCAATAGGGAATCGCTGCCTCTGATGCTAGACTCCTGTACCTACAGTCTGGTATTTGCACCCTTGTTATTATCCAGGGCTGATTTCTGGTGGTGCCAGCTATGGGCTAGGTACTTTCCAAAGAAGATGATTCCTGCTCCCAATCCAAGTAGGCAGATGTTAGGGGAAGGAAATATCAGGGAATTTATAGACAAGTGAACTTGAGTTACTGTAAGCAGCATGGGGTTTTAAGAGGGAGCAAAATATGTGGAGGTTTGCAGTCACACGCTACTTCCCTTTATGACCACACAGCAGCTTCCTGGTCCCGCCGCAGATGAACTCTGGTGTCAGGCCCCTCATTCCGATTCAGCAGGCAGAGGATGTTTCCATCTGAATTATACCGTGAGCAATTCAGGGCAGGCAGTATCTAGGGGTTCCTTTCCATTGATACAACACGGAACTGGCTCGAGCCCCCACCCAGTAACCTGGGAAATTTACACCCCACCCCTGAGTGCCTCGGAGAGGCAGTATTGCCCTGCTCACAAGCACAGAGTATGTGTGTAGAAAAGAAACTTAACTGAAGGAGGGAAGTAACTCGGCATTAATTTGGAAAACACCACAAATAGGGCTCATAAACATAAACCATGAGTAAAAGACCCACCCCCAAGGAAGCTGGGCAGTGTCCTTTTCCCCTCAGGTTCTTAAGTCCAGCAACTGAAGTGTCCCTTTCACGTGCCCAACCCTTTTCTGCACCCCACTGAGTTGAGTGACTCACAGTTGAGAGATGCATCTGCAGAGTTCACTTCCCTGCCACTCTGAGTGGGGTAAAGAGGTACCTTACTCGCTGCCGGCTACTCTGCTGGCCGCTCACTGTCTGCTTCTGCTGGTTACCTGCTCACCATGCCTCTCTGTCAGCCGCCCTGCCGGCTGCTCATCACACCTCTCTGCCACTGCCCTGCTGGCTGTCTGCTCACCGCTCTCGCAGGGCCTCTCCACCAGACACCCTGCTTGCTGCTCATTGTGCCTCTCTGCCATGCCAGCCACTCAGTCACCAGCTATCAGACCTCTGCACATCAGTCTAGTAAATTTCAGCTCTTTATAGACTTGGCAGGAACAGTGCCCCCCCTCTTATGTGATTTCAGCTCTCCATGATTTTTAGCTTAGCAGGCAGGGCAAGCTCTGATTGGCCATTTAACATAACAAAGGCTCCTAATGAAGCCTATTTAGCTCTAGTCTTTGAACAATGGGGAAGAACAGGTTAAACCAGTCTAGGAAAGACCCTTGAGGGTCTACAGCCTCCTAGCCAGAAATATCTGTCCTCACCCCTCCTAACAGCACAGAGCTGTGACATTTGAGCCCCTGGCTTAATGAGGTTCTTTCAGCTGAGGGTGGCCCCTTCATTTGGGACCAGTTAAGCACAGTCTTGCTTTCCTATATTCCTACAATAATTACAACATTGGCAACCATATTTCACTACCTCTGCATTCAGTAGTGAGGTGATTTGTACCTAATGCCCACCAAAGTTGATGACTTTAACACTGCTGTATCTGATGAATATGTAAATAGAGCAGGAGCAAACTGTATTTACATAAACAGCCCCAAGTCTCTCCCACTCCCAGCTAGCCGCCAGGGAAGCATTCATTCAGACTCAGTTTACAGACGTTCTAAAATCCTGGCCCATAGCTAACAGAAATACTCACTCCTTTGTATTCCAGTGGCTCTCAATAGCAGGAGCTGGATTTTGTTCCTTCTTGTGCATCATCAACAGCACCTTGTTTAATGTGTTCCTGTGACGAGGCACGAGAAGGAACAGCAGGGTTTGAGCTTCAGAGCAAAGTTCAATTTGTGGGACTGACAGGTTAGGGAAATAACCATTGTTCAATGAAAGGCTTGAACCTGTGAGCTGCTGAGCAGCCTCTACTCACACCGAGGCCAGTGTAAGTTGAGTGCGCTCAGAGCCGTGCATGATCAACCCCAAAAGGAAGACACTTGGGGGCCCAATCCTGCAAATATTGGCACACACAAGTAACTTCTGCAAGCCAGGAACCTACATATGAAAATTACCGTGAGGCAACAAGCCCTGGAATCCCAGGCGCTCACTTGGAGCGTGTCACTTTTCAAACCAGAATTGCACTTTCAGGAATTAAAAGACATACAGAAACTCTGAGCAACTGGATTTTCTCAGAGAAGGGCAGGATGGGGGAAGAATTGCAAGATACTTATTATTTATTCAAAACCTCACCTGAAGATAATGGGGCTACTCCAGAACTAGCCTACAGCACACAAAGTTACATTTCTGGAGTAATCTTTGAACAGCATCTGAAACATGCTAGACCCTGGACAAAAGCTGAGAATGATTATTAAAAACATTACTTCAGAGAACTAGAACAAGTCAATGTTACATTCTGCTTAGACTGGAATCTCTTTAGGGCAAGGGCCTTGCCTGCATGTGTGTGCAAGCAGCGCCCAGCACAATGCAGCTCTGTAAGCATGCGGACTCACCCCTGCAGCACCTCCTGCTGGTCTCTCAGGGAATTAGCTCAATTTCCAGCCCAGAGCACCCTCTGCAGGCTGGTGATCCACTACCGCTTGGCCCCTGGGTCCCTCTCTGAACTCTGGTGCCCTGTTAGCTGGGTTGCTTCCCCTAGCAGTAACTCCTTTCTCTTTGGGTCTCCCCTTCTCAGGAACCCCCCACCCACTATCCCCACCTCACCTCAGTATAAGGCAACTGCCAATCATCATCTAGCCCCCAAGCCCTGGGGCAGACTGCAGTATCAGCCTACTCATCACCGGCAAGGTTGGGTTTGGACCTGCTGCCTTTGCCTACCCCTGGGCTGCCCTCTGCAACCCCCAGTACCTGTTGGCCTTATGCTAGGCCACAGCCTAGGGCTTTCCAGGCTGGAGCTCCCCTGCCTTTCCCCAGCCCTGCTCCATTCAGGTACCCTGCCTCTAGCTCCCTGCAGCCAGGCCCTTCTGCCTGTACAGGCAGAGGAACACTGTTTGGGTGCCTAGCTCCCAACCTTTTTATACAGGCCAGCTGTGGTCTGATTGGGGCATGGCCCAGCTGTGGCTGCTTCCCCAATCAGCCCAGCTTTTAGAGCTGCAGCCCTCTTCAGGGCTGCTTTTTAAACCCCTCAGCGCAGGAGCGGGTAACCACCTGGCTACAGGCTCTGATGCCAGTCCGGGCCTCTGGGTGATACTGTAACACAAAATAATAATAAAATAAAAATAATTAGGCCAAACACCAAAGTGAAGCTTGGTGCCTTGCTGCTCAAAGTGAATGTTAATTTTGTTTTTTATTGAATGTTTTCTTAGGACATGTCTTCAAAAACTATCCAGCCGCTGACATTCACTGTTCAAGAGACAGCGTGCCTGGTATCAGAGAAACATGACGTCAACCAGTGTGAATTCAAAGAAGATGGGGTTGTCATAAACAGATAGCTAAGGGTTAATGTCTCTTTCACCTGGAAAGGAGTAACCTGAAACACCTGACCAAAGGACCAATCAGGAAACAAGACTTTTTCAAATCTGGGTGGAGGGAAGTTTGTGTGTGAGTTCTTTGTCTTGTGTCTGACCCTCTCGGCTATGAGAGTGATTTTTCTATCTCCAGCTTTCTAATCTTCTGTTTCCAAGTTGTAAGTACAAAGATAGGAAGACCATAGGTTTGGGTTTTTTTGTATTTACATGTGTGTAGTTGCTGGAATGTGTTAAATTGTATTCTTTGTGGATAAGGCTGTTTATTCATATTTCTTTTAAGCAATCAACCCTGTATTTGTCACCTTAATAGAGAGAGACCATTTTTATGTATTTTTCTTTCTTCTTATAAAGCTTTCTTTTTTAGACCTGTTGGAGTTATTCTTTAGTGGGAATTCCAGGGAATTAAGTCTGCAACTCACCAAGGAATTGGTGGGAGGAGGAAGTCAGGGGGAAAATCTCTTTGTGTTAGATTTACTAAGCCTGACTTTACATACCCTCTGGGTGAAGAGGGAAGTACTTGTTTTTCCAGGACTGGAAACAGGGAGAGTGGAGTCCCTCTGTTTAGATTCACGGAGCTTGCTTCTGTGTATCTCTCCAGGAACCCAGGGAGGGAATACCTGGAAGGGAGAAGGGGGGGGAATGGTTTATTCCCCTTTGTTGTAAGACTCAAATAATTTGGGTCTTTGGGGTCCCCAGGGAAGGTTTTTGGGGGGACCAGAGTGCCCCAAAACACTCTAATTTTTTGGGTGGTGGCAACTTTACCAGCTCCAAGCTGGTACCTAAGCTTGGAGGTTTTCATGCTAACACCCATATTTTGGATGCTAAGGTCCAAATCTGGGAAATATGTTATGACAGGGGTAAGGCTCACCTGCTGCAGGGAGACATCTCCGTCCCTAAGCCGCGAGTTATATGGGCCCGTGGTGCCTGTGCTCCACCACCAATGTTTGGGCTTATATTTTCAGAGCTGGCCCATCCATAGGACGGACCGGGGCAATTTTGGGAGGCACCACATTTCATGGGGATGCAGGATCCAGGGCGGCCTGGGGGATTAGCCGGGGGCCTGGCACTGGTAGCAGCAACCCGACCCCAGCCCGCCCTGCTCTGACCTGCCTCTTCCCCCCTGCTCCACCCTCTCCCTGCCCCCATTCCACCCCTTCCTCAAATTCCACCTCTTTCTGGCTTCCGTCCCCTCCCCCGAGCGACGCCAGGAGCTGGCGGTGTGGCACGGAGCGGAGAGAAGCAAGGCGGGCTGGGACCAGGTCGTTCACTGCTGCTGGAGCCATGCCCCCTGCTAACATCCCAGACCATGCTGGAACCTGCATCCCTCTGAAGCATGGGGCCCCTCAAAGTGCAGGGCCCAGGGCGGTTGCCCCAGTCTGCCCTATGGATGGGATGGCTCTGCTTGCATCCATTCTGGGCACCACCAAAAATTATACAAACCTGGCACCCAGGTCTCCATCTGCTCTTTTATCTCACTGATCACCCAGCTGCACCTTGAGTTGACCAATAGTATCTCTCAGGTCCCCAAGCCTCAAAGAAAATGTATATTTCAACCAGAGACATAAGGAAGGAATGGGGCTATGGGACAGTGCCTTTTCTGCTGTAGCATGCTTACTGAATCATACATACATGTCACGGACAAAATACATTCATTCATCCAACCTCTAATTATAGGTCTGCATGGTTTTTAAACTCTGGTTTGCTATTGTCAGCTGGAGCACTGTTCTACCGGGAAACCCTCACTGAAGTCAAAAGAAAGCAGGAAGAACCTCATGTATAACATTACTTTTTACACTAGCACTTTGACAACTCTAATGAGATCAGGGACCCCGGTGCCAGGTGCTCCACAGACACAGTCAGACAGTCCCTGCCCCAAAGTGTTCACCATCTAAATAAACCAGACAGGCAAAGGCTGGCCAAGAGGGAGCGCTCTTATCCTCGGGTCACTGGTGGGTGATGTGACTCACCCAAGGTCACACACCAGGTCAGTAGCAAAGTGGAGAATTCGACCCCACTCTCCCTAATCTCAGCCCAGCGCTGTAACTGCAAGACCCTGCTTCCAGTTCCGTAAGCATGCTCTGCCCTAACAGCAATCCAGCCTCGCTTGGCTCAACTGAGCGTAGATTTTGGCCCATTCTCTCCCTGTCTATATCTACATTTACCCATATGCTGTTCTCTGTGGGGCCCTCTCACTCAGCTGGAGTAGACAAGGAATCCCACAGACCACATAGTGACAGCTCACAAAGTCAGGTGGTATTGAACACGAGCCAGAGTTACACAGATTGTGAGCCCCTCGGGGCAGGGACCTTCCTCTGTACAGGACCTCACATAACGGGGTCCTGATCCACTGTGATGTCCAAACCAGGCTGGAGGCTGGGCCTCTCAACCTTCTGCTGAACTTGTGACCAACCCACACTGGGAAGCAAGTCTCCACACGTGAGTGGCCTGAGTGGTAGCGCTCCCGGACAGTAAGATGCTGAGGTCTCTTTGACCAGCTGCAAGGGAGAGAAAAGACTGCTCTGGATTCTTCTCCACTGAACAGGACCCCCCTTCCATCATTATCAAATGTGAGGTGGCATCTGAGGAGGTGAGTGGCCTAGATGGCCTCCTCTCTGCTCACGGCTGGGCTGATGCAGGGTTAAGGGTTTCCCTTGCTGAGATCCTGGCCAGGTATTTCACACTGACCAAGTGTTCCCAGAACAAGTGTCCAGCTCATCTGCTGGCAGCAAGTTGGCAAAGGCCTCCTGCCACATGAGCCTGGAGATGGAACCTACAGCCGCCAGCAGAACCGCAGGGAGCAAATTCTAATCTCACTGGGATACGTAAGAAAACTAAAGCTCTATACAGTGCCTGGATGTGCGGCAAGGGCTGGGGAGGCTCCTCACCACCTGCCTTTGTCCGACAGTAATATTTACATACATTGTATGATGCAGACACTGAATGGCCTCTGGTCCCACACACCAGGCAAAGGCCCCAGCATGGGCCCTCCTTCTTATCCTAGAACAGGGACCTGCCCAAGGTGGGCGTAAGGGTTACAGACAGCAAAGGGGGAGGGGATAAGAGTTGTTTATAATCCTGCACCTTCAATGACACACCTCTAGCATGCTGTTCCTCCAGCAAGCAAGCTCCTGCCTCTTCCTGAGCCACAGAGCGATGTCACCCTCTGCCCAAGAGCTCGTTGGCAACACTCACTCCTGAAGGCTACACTTCTCCCCAAGTAGCCACCTAGGCCTTCGGTGACACTGGTCGGATGCTCTCTGTTGTTCTAAGGAGGGCACGTGCTACAGGGGAGCGGGCACTGGGCTGGGACTCAGCAGCTCAGGGTGCTACTCTTTGCCCTGCCACTGAACAGCTATGGGACCTCAGGCATGTCACGCTGTTACCGTCCCACCCTTTGCCCACGTTTATCTTGAGTGTAATCCCCTTGGGGCAGAGATGGTCTCTCAGTGTGTGTGTACAGTAACAACTGTAGCCCTGATCAAAGGTGGGGCCTCTAGTCATTGCTAACCAACGATATACAAAAGAGAACAAACGAACGTTCTCTGAGCTGCAGGAGCCAGTATCAGTCTGTGTGGAGATGGTAACCCCTGACCTCTTTTCCCTCTAGCCTAATGTCATCTCACAGGGCCGCTGAGGAAATATTAGTAGGTTTATTCATCGAAACGCCTGGAAGCTTATTCAAATTGGTCTTGCCCGTACCAGCTAAGAAGATCCAGAAAAAGAGGAGATGAAAGCGAGCTGATGCTACCAGACCCAGCTGTGGCTCCATTTCTCCTCCACTGGAAGCACTGTTGGAAGCAAGGCTCATAACAATCTGAACAGCTTCAGAGTATCTGCTGCTACATACCGCATAGCACCTGTTTCAGTGCTGCTCTACGGGGCTCCTCTGCATAATAAACTGCCATGCTGCAAACCTATACTGTTGTCCTCTTCTTCCATATTCTAGGAGGAGATTAGGGATGTGAACCAGAGTGAGTCACCTCACTGTGCTACTGGCCAATGAAAACCCCGAACTAGGAGTCACACGCCATCCTCATTAAAGAGAACCAACCCCTGCCCTATTGCAACAAAGATCCAGACACTAAGGCCCAACTCATTAATAGTGACGAGCAATATCGGGTGCTCAACACAGATGGCCTCAAAGAAAGTTTTCAGAAAGTAGTGAGCCTCCACCATCTGAAAATGAGGCCCCTTCAATATCTCTCTTGTTGGGCATCCAAATTTTGCGCCATCCAAAACCAACAGTCACTTGGGAAAATTTAGGGCCCAAGGTATGTAATACTTTAGACTGGGACTTTCATTCATCTACCACTAGATGGCACCAGGTGGCCTCAGGTGCAGTAGAGGGAATGGGTGTAATGAGCACACACATCACTGGGGATCTTAACTGGGTTAAGAGTCACATCCATCGTGGATTCCCTCAGCCTCCCTGATTTACTGCAGGTTCCAGCCAGACAGTGGGTAACACCCTCTGCCCTACTGGTTTTATGACCCAGGTAGCCCCATAACCCCCAAAGAAATCACTCCCTGCAGGTTTAGTACACTCCAGCAAGGAGGGACTGACAATGTCCTGTGTTAAAGGCTTGATGGTCACTGGTCCCTTTGCAGACCCTCTGCCATGGGGGGAATTTTTCCCTAAAAAACAAGATGGGGCTGCTCCAAGGTTTCTCCCAACCAGGCACACCCGTACAGAGTACAGGCTCCCAGCACTGCTTTCAGCATGGTGTTGATAATGAAAGAGGACCCCACAGCTCCTTCCCACGTTCCTGTACACAATCCCACAGGGACAAAATCCCAAAGCAGGGTCATTAAAGGTGCAAATTCCATCGGACTGAAAACCCTCGAGCTCTTTGGCCTGACAACAAACCTGATTCTGCCACCCTTATGCTCTAGCCTTAAAAATCTATCAGTTGAAGTCATGAATGATATGAAGTCTCATGAGAGGCAATATGGCTGCATCAGGCACTCTTTAGTGACCTGAACATTATAAAGTGAAAACATGGACAAATTGCTATGGATGAGTAGAAAACAACCCAAGAACATAGGAAAAAACCAGGAAGGCTAAGACACAAAAGTTGTTACACTTAGCAAGGGACATACCGGGCAATAAGAAGAGATTCTATAAATACATTAGGAGCAAGGATAAGGGGAAGGAAAATGCAGGTCTACTATGTAGGAGGGAAAGGGAGCTAATAACAAAGGACATCAAGAAGGCTGAAGAGTTGGATGCCTATTTTACATCAGTCTTCACTAAAGGGATTGATTGTGATCAGATGCTAGGGGAAGGAACACAAGCCAGACTAGGGAAAACAGATTAAAAATATTTAAATAAATTAGATGCTTTTAAGTTGGCCAGGCCGGATGCTATTCACTCTAGGGTACTTGAGGAACTAGCTGAAGCAATCTTTGAACCAGTAGTGATTATCTTCCAGAACTCCTGGAGGATGGGTGGGGTCCCAGAGGACTACAGAAGGGAAAACATGGTACAGTACCTCTCTAAAAAAGGGAACAAAGAGGACCTGAGGAATTACAGACCAGTCAGCCTAACTTCGATAGCTGGAAAGTTACTGAAATATTTATTAAATGATCTATTTATAAATGCCTAAAGTAGAACAGAAAAATAAGTAGTAGACAAAATGGACTGGTCAAGAACAAATCATGCCAAATCAGCTTAATTTCTTTCTTGGTTACACTACAGGCCCATCACATGGCGTGAAGCAGTAGATGTGCTATATCTTGATTTTAGGAAAGCTTTTAACACAGTCCCACATGACATTTGCAAAAACAAATGAGAGAAATGTGGTGAAGATGAAATGTGTGCAACACTGGTTGAAAATATAGTAATGAATGTTCACTATCAAACCGGGAGGATGTATTTAGTGAGGTTGTCCAGGGATCTGTCCTGAGTTTGGTACTATTCAATATTTTCACTAATGATCTGGCTAATGGAGTGCAGAGTATGCTTACAAAATCTGCAGAGGACACCGAGCTGAGAGGGGTTGCAAGCACTTTGGAGGTCAGACTAGATGATCATAATGGTCCCTTCTGACCTTAAAGTCTATGAGTCTACGAGGATTAGAATTCAAAATCACCTTGATAAATTGGAGAATTTGCTGTAAGTGAGAGTTAGGTTAGATATTAGAAAATACTTTAACTATAAGGATAGTTAAGCTCTGGAATGGTTTCAGCATTAACTTTTGATACCTTTCCCCCATCACCCTCGTTCCTGGGCACCCGCAATTTAAGCACACACTAAACATTCCAGGAAGCACCCACCAGTCTTACGGGGTACCTGCCACGTCAAAATCTTTCTAACACTTCCACGAAGGTTGCGCCCCCCCTTGGACAGAAGGCCCTGTCCGTTTGCTGAATCAGAATCCGTGTCAGTTTAAACTCAGCCTATTTATACCAAAAGCCCTTTCTCTGCTTGTCTCTGGAAACCCCAGTTTGAACCAATCTATTGAAACCAATCCAGGAGCATGTGCCTTTCTAGAAGGGTTCAGTTTTAGTGACTCACCTTAATCACCCCCCGAATCTTTGTAGTTCTGGGAGGAGGTCTGGTACCCCTCCCCCAGGGAGTAGGAAACTATCACACTGAAGCCATTCCTAGTTTTAATGCATTGGTCCCCAAAGATCCTGCAGGGGGTCGCAGTAGCTGTCACATGCAGTTCTTCTCCCTCAGCTCAGCATCTGCTGCTGAGGAGTAAATGTGATGGCTGCCGTGGCCACAGTCAGCCACCAAAAGGACTATGAGGCCTTTCCCCATCCAGTGCTGAGAAGGGCCGTCATGTCACCCCACTAGCACACCCCTGATTGTCACTCTGACCTTGGGGGATTTGTTGTTTGTACACTTGGGTTTTCCCAAAAGCTGCTGTTCCCTTGAGTAGGAAACATCTGTTGGCAAATGTGCAGGGCAAGCAGAGATGGGAACTTAAATCAGCTCGGATTGTGGGATTAGGCTGCACACCCCACGCTCAGAAGAGTGTACGACTTTCACTCTCCTGAGGTCAAGAGCCCTTGTGGCTCCGTCAGTGATACTCCCCACCAGGGAGATATCTCACTGCATCCACTCTGCTAGTGATCCTCCTGGGACAAATGTACCTGCATCTCTAGGCACCCAGGTTATAATCACTGGAAACCTCACCTGATGTAAATAAGCACAACTCCATTAATTCAATAGATCAAGAGGCACTGTTCCCAGCAGGGAATTTATCCCAGAGGTAGGGTATGATTTTTTCCCCATTGTTCATGAAGGAATGTCTGCCTTGTGAGATTGTGTGTACAGAGCGTGTGTGTGAGTGTGTTGGGCGAGGGGGACAAGACTGAGAACTATGAGCATACATTTGAGACTCCTAGACACACTTCGGAGCAACACTCGCTTGTCATTATATGACTAAACTCCTCAATGAGTTTGACATGTGAGAGGAACAGGGACCAAATGAATTTGGAATTTTCATGCAAAATATCGTCTGATGGACAGAGAGGAGCAAGAAATCTCGTCCAAATGATAGAAGCTGCAGAGAAGAAGGTTCTTTCGCTAACAATGATGTGATTGTAAGGAGGGGCAGAGATGAGAAAGCTTCCAAGCTGTCACTGAGAAAGGAATTTGGAACCCCATCAAACATGTAACTGAAGCTTTGCTGCCGACCTTCATAGCTTTCCTACAGTCATAGTGAAGGCCAGCAAGGACCATTGTGGTCATCTAGTCTGACCTGCTGCAGAACACAGATCAGGCCAAAGAACCACGGCCAGTCATTTCTGCATCAAGCCTGTAACTTCCATTTCTGTGAGAGCATCTCTTTTGAAAGGAAATCAAATCCTGACTGAAAGCCTGCAAGTGATGGAGAATCCAGCATATCCCCAGATAAGTGGTTCCTGTGGTCAATTATCTTTACTATTTAAAAAAACGCACCATATTTTTGGCCCCAAATCTGCAGTTGTACCAAAGGACAGACCCCTGTGCACACATGGACCCCACTGAAATCATGGGGTGCCACACAGGTACCAGGGTCTGTCTGTCTGCACAATATTGTGGAATTAGGGTTTTACATAGCACAGCAAAGAAATGGACAAGAAACCCTATTCCAGTGAGCAAACCACTGCACATCTTACCCAACTAACTTCTGTTTCCTGCATTTGCAAAAGAAATACCATCACATTTGGGAAGCAAACCTGCAACTGCCATAACGTTTCAGTGCTGTGTAGGTGAGGGTCAGAGAGAGACCCATTCGGAATAACCTCAGCACTTAGCTCATTCAGGTCGGAGTTCTTTACTCTAATAGCAGAATTTATATTACATTTTACATATTCAAACATTGTCTAATTAACCCTCCGAACACAGCAGAGACCTAGGTCTAGATAAATATTACAAACTGCATTTCAGGGAGTTATGCCACTTATCTTTGTCTCCTCTAACGAGAGCATAACGCGAGAAAGGAAAGGCACTTTAGTTCTGTGTAGGCTGAATCACAGACTGTCCAACACAACAGGACACAACACACACGTGTAAGTCACTATGGGTATGTAGTGTTCTGGGATATTTGTATTGTGTGTGTGATGGGCACAGGGTGTTTGAAAACCCCAAAAAGCCATTTCTAGGGGAAAATGCATGGCAAAATTATTTATTATCAGTGATTTGCATCACAGCAGCCCCTGTTCAGGGCCAGCATCAGAGTCCCGTTGTGCCAAGCACCGTACCCAGGAATGAAGCCTGGAGTTGGCTGGTAGCCTCCATTGATGAGGACAGTCTTTAAGGCCAGCCTGTACTGAGATGGCCCCACGGTCCCCTTTAAACCAACCTGTCTTAAAAGCACTTCATGCAGACTAGGGGTCTCATTAGCTGAAGGCTTCAGGAGGACACACAAAGCTCTATGGAAACAAGTGGGGATTCCGAGGCTTCGATCTCTGTGCTCTGGATCCTCCAAACTTTGGAAAGGGAGTACAAGGCCTGTAGGTGCAGCTCCCTTGCTCTTCCAGGGAAGACAGCTGGGGAGTTGTGGAGGAGCCTGCAGCATGGCACGGTTGTGGGGACCGTATGAGCAGTGAGGATTTTATTGGCATCAATACTGGCTGTCCCTGAAGGGAGAGGCTGGATTCCAGGATCTGGAGAGTGAGGACACAGGGAAGATGTGCTGGCCAGCTATGTAAAAGGCAGCTGCCCTCCAGCTCTGTCAGACTGGGGATACAGGGAAGATATGCCAGCGAGATCTGGAGAAAGAGGCTGCTTGAGGGACCTGGACTGCCATGAGGGATAAATGCTGGTCAGTTTCCTAAGGGCAGGTTGTGCTGCAGACAGAGGAGGCTGTGTCCACAGGACAAACCAAGAGAACCCCCCCCCCCAATTTCAATTAAGCAGGAGTCTTGTTATAAACAGGGGTCAGTGCTCCAGTTTGTCCTGGAGAGCTGCACGGAGAAAGCACAGGGACACCCGACAGCTACAAAAGTAACATCTTGTTACAGATGCACCTGCAAGAATGAGATTGCAAATGTTTGTGTAACCCACACACCTCCTGGGTGTGGTGTTCTGGCCCATCTAGTGGCACTCAGGAGGCGTGTGGGTTACATGTGCAGGCCTCTTGGCTGAGCAGTGCTAAACCTTCGGGCTGTGACGGAGCTGCAGTGGGACTCTCAGAGCAACCACTATTCAATAAAAGCAGCAAAGAGTCCTGTGGCACCTTATAGACTAACAGACGTTTTGGAGCATGAGCTTTCGTGGCTGAATACCCACTTCGTCAGATGCATCTGATGAAGTGGGTATTCAGCCACGAAAGCTCATGCTCCAAAACGTCTGTTAGTCTATAAGGTGCCACAGGACTCTTTGCTGCTTTTACAGATCCAGACTAACACGGCTCCCCCTCTGATACTTGACCCTATTCAATAGAGCATCAGAAATTAAAGACTGGAGGCTGAATTCTTCACTGCCCTGTGCCTCAGTCTTCTTTCATATGACACTAGCACCTACACATACCAACCAAGATCTATTATGCTAGCAGCTGTACACACACATAGCACAGGAGAATCATTGCCCTTACGAGCGTTCAATCTAAACAGGCCATACAGACGAAGAGTGGGAGAAAGAAAGGGCCATGAGTCACAGATGGGGAACTGAGGCCAGAGAGATAGAGTAACTTGCCAAAAGTCACACACAGACTGGACAGACTTTGCAAACTATTGGCCAGATTCAATCAACATCCAAACTTTGAATCAAATACAATTCTGCATTTAACCTATACCCCAGGGGGTCACATGCAAGAAGCACTCCTTAGGCTGAGGGGGAAAATTCGGCTGGGCAAAACATGATTTTGGGATTAAGGTGTTACAATAATAATAATAATAAGACTCAAGTATCAGTCAAGTTAATAGGGGAATATTAAAGGACACTTCAAGAATTTCTAGCATTTCAGCAACTGACTGATAAAGAAGTAAGTGGTACGAGCGCACTGCCACCCAACCCCGTGTGGCACAGCACCAGCTTTAATTCACATACTGCACAGGGAGAGATGGAATTGTCAGTTACAAACCCCGTCCGTCCTGCCTGGATTACAAAACCATAGCTAAACGGTCAGCCAGCATGTGCAAGAAATGAGCTGAAGAAAGAATCCTGAGACTTCCTGTTCTCATCCTGCAGCAGATGAAGGGGGCTTCACAGCCAGCAATACCGGCCACACTGTTGACTGTGTTTTGTGTAGGAGGGCCCCACTCGGGGGACACACAGAACGTGCTCTAATCACACAGAAGAGATCTGATAGTTTGCTGTGCTTGACAGAATGGCAGGACCAGTGGATGAAGAGGAAGTGGTCGATGGGATACTACTGGCTGTTGGTAACACGTTTGAGACAGTGTCTCATTAAATCTGATTCTTAAAATTAATTGAAATTGGCTTGGGTAGGGACACAGCTATGTGCACTTAAATTGGCCAATGTAAATATAGAATAAGGAAAAACGGTAGCAGCCTACAGAAGAATCAACCCAAAGACAGGGGGATTGATTTGGAAAGGGCGCTATGGGGTATGATTAGGAGCAATGGGGTAACATTAGAAGGAATAGGTTAGTCTAACTCATAGGAAGACTTCATGATAGTGAGATGTCTCCAGCTTTGGAACAGAGTCCTCCTCTTGGACAAGGGGCAGTTCCGCTGCTAGGGATACAAAAGAACCGGTTGGCCTGTCAGGAGCAGTCCGGTGTGTGATTATCCATTGTCGATGAACTGTATGTTCCTCTTGGATTTAGCCAAAACAACGACCTGTGCCTACTGACTGGCTCTAGGGGAATGCTTGCTGTGTGATTTCTGGACTGAGAGCTGTGGGGTAAAGCTCTGGTTGTCTGGACTTTAGGGTAGAGGTGTTTTCTTGATAAAAGTCAGTGTAGATAGAGCAATGGCAACTTATAGCAGCTGAGGTTCTGGCCCAACAGATCCTCAGATGGTTTAACTTGCCCTAGCTCCATTGGCTTTCATGGATCTATGCTGACTTACACCAAGAGAGGTTCAGGTACCTTAGCCTTTCCCAATACAGGGGCCCCCAGCCACCTACAGCCATGGTTTGTTTAGCAATTGGTGCACACAATTTCAGCAATTTTTTAGAAAAAAATCCTCCTTTTCTCCTGACCAACCTCCCTCTCTGCCCGCCCCAGCAGGGTGGCCAATGGAAACATCCTGCAGATGGATGGGGAAAAGTTACTGGTTAAGGGAGGACCAAAGCAGGCAGCCAATGAGGCACTAGCCCACACGGAGGAGGCAGCATATAAAAGGGCTTTCCCTGGGGAGAGAGTGGGCTGCCCACCCAGCTCTCACTGAATGCCACAGGGCACAGGATGGAGACCTGCCTGAAAGTCCTGCTGCTCGTCGGAGTGGTCACAGCAGCCCCCACACCACCATCATCCCCTCAGCTAACCCACGAGGATGCGGTTTTAGCTGCAGTTCAGATCTACAACCAAGAGCCAGGCATAACACTGGCCTATCGGCTCCTGGAAGCTGAGCCACAGCCAGACTGGGTGAGTGACCTGGGGAATCGCGTTGTGACCTGTGTATATTCGATGCTGCTTGAGCTCATAGAGCAGGTCAATGGAAATCGCTGCCTCTGATGCTAGACTCCTGTACCTACAGTCTGGTATTTGCAGCCTCGTCATTATCCAGGGCAGATTTCTGGTGGTGCCATGAAAGACAGTTTCTGTCACAATCCAAGTAGGCAGAGGATGGGGAAGGTGAACAACAGGGAATTTATCGACAAGCCAGCTGGAGTCACTAAAAGCAGTGTGGCCAAAATTGGTTCTAAAGAGGGATTGAAATATGTGCAGGGACGGGTAGCAGCCAGACAGCGATTTCCCTGTATGACCACACAGCAGCTTCCTGGTCCCATTGCAGAGGAAGGGCCTGAGAGCAGCAGTTCATTCAGATTCAGCAGGCAGAGAAGGTTTCCATTTGAATGATACTATGAGTAATTCGGGGCAGGGACCATCTTATTCTGTGTTTGCACGGCACCTGGCCCAAAGGCGGTGGCCAGCCACACGTGTTCAAAGAGAATAAGCAAACATTCAATTTGGGGACATAATCATACGTTTAATGAAAGTTTTGATCCCGTGAGCTACCGAGCAGCCTCTGCTCACAGCGAGGTCAGTGGAAATTGAGGGGGCTCAGACCACACCAAAGTGCTCAGAGTGTTTCATGATCAGGCCCAAAAGGAGGACACTTGGGCTCCGATCCAGCAAACACCTGCACATACAAGTAACTTCTGCAAGACAGGAACCTACATACAGAAGTGACAGTGAGGCAATAAGACCTTGTCATTTCAGACCAGAATCGCACTTTCAGGAATTAAAACACATGCAGAAACACTGAGTGACTGGATTTTCTAAGAGAAGGGCAGAGGACCAGGGTGGGGGGGAAGAGAATTGCAAGATACTAGTTATTCGTTCATGCAGTAGAAACATGGGCCAGAGCCTCATCTGGTGCAAATCAGCCTATTTGAGACAATGGAGCTACATCAGAGTTAGGCCACAATATATGAATTTACTTTCCGGGATTTAGGTTTGAACAGCATTTGAAAAATTCAAGGCCCTAGATTACTGCTGAGAATGATTATTAATAACTCTTTACTTCAGTAGAATTGAACAAGTCAATACTTACATTCTCCTTAGGGCAAGGGCCTTCCCTGGGTATGTGTGTGAACAACACCTCACACAGTGCAGCTCTGATGCCAATCTGGGTCTCTGGGCGATACTATAACATCAAAGAAAAATATTTACAAGGCCAAAGTGGGGCCTGGTGCCTTGATGCTCACTGTGAATGTTAATTTTCCTTATTCGTTGAACTTCTTTTTAGGACGTGTCTTCTAAAACTATCCAATCGCTGAAATTCACTGTGAAAGAGACAGTGTGCCCGGTATCAGGGAACCGCAACCCCAACCAGTGTGAATTCAAAGAAGACGGGGTAAGGATCACTCTCTGCACGGAGACACCTCCCTCTGCTCTTCTGTCTCACTGATCACACAGATGCCCAACAACATCTTTAAAGCAGAGACATAAAGGAAGGAAGGGGGCTACGGTACAGTGCCTCTTCTGCTGTATCCTATTACTGATCCTTACATCAAGGTTACAGAAAACATACATTCATTCATCCAACCCCTGATTATAGGACTACACGGCTTTCAATCTCTGGTTTGCTGTTGTCAGCTGGGGCACTGTTCTACCTGGGAACTATCCTTGAAGGCAAAAGGAGAAGGGGATGCAGCTTGTGTAAAATATTATTCGTGGTACACTGGCACTTTGACATCCCATATGAGATCAGGGCCTCATGGTGTCAGGTGCTGCACAGACAGTCTCTGCCTTGCCCCAAAGTGTTCACGATCTAAACAGACCAGACTGAGAAAGGCTGGCCAAGAGGGAGTGCTCTTATCCCCGGGTCATCGGTGGGTGACGTGGCTCGCTCAAGGTCACACACCAGGACAGTGGCAGAGTGGAGAATTCAACCCAAGTTTCTCTAATCTCAGCCCAGCGCTGTAACTGCCAGACCCTGCTTCTCATTCCGTAAACATGCTCTGCCCTAATAGCAATCCAGCCTCGCTTGGCTCAGCTGAGTGTAGATTTTGGCTCATTCTCTCCTTGTCTGTATCTACAATTTACCCATATGCTGTTCTCTGTGGGCCCCTCTCACTCAGCTGGAGTAGACAAGGAATCTCAGACACCACATAGTAACAGCTCACAAAGTCAGATGCTATTGAACGCAAGCCAGGGTTACATAGATTGTCAACCCCTCAGGGCAGGGACCATCTTTCTGGTCTCTCTGCAGCACCTCACATAACGGGGTCCTGATCCACCGTGATGTCTAAACCAGGCCCAAGATTGAGCCTCCCAACCACCTGCTGAACTTGTGACCAATCCACATTGGGAAGCAGGTCTCCACACACGATTGCCTGAGCGGTAGCGCTCCCGGACAGTAAGATGCTGAGGTCTCTTCTCTCCCTTGCAGCTGGTCAAAGACTGCTCTGGATTCTTCTCCACTGAACAGGACCCCCCTTCCATCATTATCAAATGTGAGGAGGCGTCTGAGGAGGTGAGTGGCTTAGACAGCCTCCTGTCTGCTCACGGCTGGGCTGACGCAGGGTTAAGGGTTTCTCTTGCTGAGATCCTGGCCAGGTATTTCACACTGACCAAGTGTCCCCAGAACAAGTGTCCAGCTCCACCTGCTGGCAGTGAGCTGGCAAAGGCCTCCTGCCCCACAAGCCTGGAGGTGGAACCTACAGCCGCCAGCAGAACCGCAGGGAGCAAATTCTAATCTCATTGGGATACGTAAGAAACTTAAAGCTCCATACGATGCCTGGGAGCGGGGCAAGGACATGGGGGCTGGGGAGACTCCTCACCACCTGCCTTTGTCTGGCAGCGACATTTACAAACGTTGTACGATGCAGACACTGAATGGCCCCTGGTCCCACACACCAGACAAAGGCCCCAGCATGGCCCCTCCTTCTTATCCTAGAACAGGGACCTGCCCAAGGTTTGCGTAAGGGTTACAAACAGCAAAGGGGGAGGGGATAATGGCTGAGTTTATAATCCTGTGCCTTCAATGACATGGCCCTTGCACCCTGTCCCTCCAGCAGGCAAGCTCCTGCCCCTCCTTCAGAGACACCGAGCGATGTCACCCTCTGTCAAAGAGCCCAGCAGTTACACTCACTCCTGAGGGCTACTCCTCTCCCCCACTAGCCACCTAGGCCCACAGTGACACTGGTCGGATGCCCTGTGCTGCTCCACAGAGGCCATGTGCTCCTGGGGAGAGGGCACTGGATTGGGACTCAGGAGACCTGGGCTCTATTTCCTGCTCTGCTACTGACCAGCCGTGTGACCCCAGGCATGTCACACTGTCACCCCCTCACCCTTTACCCCTCTGTCTATCTAGATTGTAAGCCCCTTGGGGCAGAGACTGTCTCCCACTGTGCATGTGTACAGCAATTACCACAGCCCTGATCTAAGTTAGGGCCTCTAGTCATTGCTAATAACAAACAAAACACAAGAGAGAACAAAGTAACAGTCCCTGAGCTGCAGGAGACGGGTTCAGTCTGAGTGGAGATTCTGATCCTGACCCCTTTTCTCTCTAGCCTAATGTCGTCACACGGGGCCGCTGGAAAAGATTCTGGAAAGGACGTGGTGGGGGCATTGTTGCTGCTGCTCTCAAAATCATTGGCTAAGAAGATCCAGAAATAGAGAAGATGAAAGTGAGCCGATGCTGCCAGATCCATCTGTGCCGCCATTTCTCCTCCACCGGAAGCACCATTTGAAGCAAGGCTTAAAACAATCTGAACAGCTTCAAAGCATCTGCTTCTACCTAGTGCTTAGCCACTCTTGCAGTGCTGCTCACCAGGGCTCCTCTGCATAATAAATTGCCATTCTGCAAACCTATACTGTAGCCCTCTGCTTCCATATTGTGAGAGGAGATTGGGGACATGAACCGGAGTGAATCACTTGGCAGTTCTGCTGGCCAATGAAAGACCCAGAGTAAGAGTCACATGCCATCCTCCTTAAAGAGATCCATCCCCTGCCCAATTGCAGCTGAAATCCAGACACTAAGGCCCAACTTGTTAAAAAGGGACTACCAATTTTGGGTGCCCAACACAGGATGTCCCCAAAGGGGCCTGGTTTTCAGAAAGTGCTGAGCAACTTCCCTCCAAAAATGTGGCCCCTTCAAGATCTCTCTAAATTTGCAGACACCCAAAATCAATGGTCACTTTGGAAAATTTAGGATTCAGGGCATGTAATGCTTTAGAAACCCTACGGGAATGGGTTTAAATAGCACATGCAAGCCATGGCTTCAGCCACTAAGGATCTTAATTGGGTTAACAGCCATAGAGAAGGAATACCTGGCCATGGTGTAGGCCCTTAAAAAACTGCAGCCATATCTGTTGGGTGGCGCTTTACTGTGTACACTGATCATCCGCCCCGACGTGGCTTCACCAGATAAAAAGGGGCTAATGCTAAGCTCTTGAGATGGAGCCTGCTCCTCCAGGGTTATGACATGGCGGTGGTCCATGTGAGGGGGAGTGCCAATGTTATAGCCGATGCTTTATCACCGGGCGGGGGCCCTCAACCTCTCCAGGTCACTGACTAAGAAGGGCTGGTTCTAGGCACCAGCGTCCTAAGCCTGTGCCGGGATGGCCCTTTTCAAGGGGTGGCACCCCGGCTGTTTGGGGGCAGCACTTTTCAAGGGACGGCATTCCGCCTCTTTTGGGTGCTGTTGCTGCTTCAGCGGTGGCACTCAGGCTTTTTCTTTTTTTTTGCTTGAGGCAGCAAAAACCTGGAGCTGGCCCTGTGGCTAAGTGACCCCGCTCAGTTCAGACTCAAAGGCGGGGGGAGATGTGACGAAGCAGGGGGGTTTCTTGTTGTTTTCAATGATTTGCATGCAGAGGGCGTGGGACTCAGTTTCCCTGGGTATTACTGGTTTAGTGAGATGGTGGGAGAGGGAGTTTGTTGTTACAGACGGCCAGCGAATGGCCTGGAGAATGGATACCCCAGCAACTGGTGACCAGGAGGCCCAGCTCGGGAGTCACAGCCGGTTCTGGCCAGTGCGAGGACAATGGACTGTGGAGAGAGGACCCCGGTGACCTGACCTGACCAGAGAGGGAACAGAGGATGGATGAGAGGAGCAGCTGAGAGAAGAGGAGGACCAGGAGGCCTCTTTTCCTGGGACAGAAGAAAAGGACAGAGATGAGACTTGGGGGACGGCGATATCAGATGCCCAGCTGGAAGAAGGGGGTTCTGGGCTGGGAGGAGAGAGCAGCCAGAGCCCACCTGAGGCTGGAGTGACCTAGATGTATTGTGCTGAAGGATTCTAGGCCTGCGGCCCTGAGAGTTTCCTATGCTGTGTTCAGATGCTCAATAAACCCTTCTGTTTTACGCTGGCTGAGAGTCACTCCGGTCTAGAGATCAGGGTTGCATTATTCACTCTGGGTCTGGAGGCCCCAGAGGTCCAGAGTGAGTAGACTCCCTGTGGGGGCCCATGGCAAAAGGCAGGCATGCTGCTGAGGTCTCAGAGAGGTGTAGTTCCAGGAGGCGGAGGGGCCTACGGCTTAACCCCAGAGGGAAAGTGGACCCCTGAGAAAGGCTGTCACACTGAAGAGGGTTCCTGCCAGGGACCATGCAGAGCCGAGAGAGGGCATTGAGTCCATGACAAGAGGCCAATATGGCTGTATCAGGTGCTCTTTAGTGACCTGAAAAATCATAAAGTGGAGTCATGGACAAATTGCTAAGGATGAGAAGAAAAGAACAACCCAAGTATGTAGGGACAAAACCAGGAAGGCTAAGACACAAAATACGTCACACCTAGCAAGGGAAAGTGCAGGTCTGCTATTTAAGAGGGAAGGAGAGCTAGTAATAGACAACAACACCAAAATGACTGAGGATTCTGATGCTTACTTTACTTCACTCTTCACTAAAGGAGTTGATTGTGACAAGATGCTTAGCAAGAAAGAGGGAAGGAACACAGGCCGGAATAGAGAAAACAGATTAAATATTTAAATAAGTTAGATGTATTCAAGTTGACAAGGCTGGATGCCATTCACCCTAGGGTACTTAAGGAACTAGCTGAAGCAATCTTTGTACCAGTAGCGATTGTCTTCCAGAACTCATGCAGGGCAGGTGGGGTCCCAGAGGACTACAGAAGGGAAAACATGGTACCTCTCTTTAAAAAAAGGGGAACAAAGAGGACCTCAGGAATCACAGACAGTCAGCCTAACTTCAATACCTGGATACTCAAACAGACCATTAATCAACCCCTGTGTAAGTGCCTAGAGTAGAATAACATGATGAGTAGTAAACAAAATGGATTTGTCAAGAACTAATCATGCCAATTCAACGTAATTTCTTTTTTTGTTAGGCTATTGGCCAGTGCGTGACGTGAAGCAGTAGATATGCTATTGTACCCCTTCTGCCCCTCTGAGTTGGCAGCAACAAGGGCCGGGTTCAGTATCCAGGGGTTCCATTTAATAACTCAATGCCAAACCAGCTCGAGCCCCCACCCAGTGACCTGGGAAAATCTTACACACCCCCCTAGGCGCCTCAAAGAGGCAATGCTTCCCCTCTTGCAAGCACAGAGTCTCGGTGTAGCAGAAAAGGTTTAATACATGAGATAAACAACAAACACTAAATTGGGAAAAACACCTCAACTAGAGTTCATAGACCAAACCGTGAGCAAAGACCCACCCCAGGAAATTGGGCTGTGTCCTCTTTCCTGGGCTCTTGAGTCCAGCAACCCCTCAAATCACCCATAGTCCCAAAAGTCCCACAATCCCAAAAGTCTCTGTCCTGGGTCAGTGCAGCCCCAAAGTTCGAGAGTCTATCTGCAGAGGTCCCCCCGCCCCCAGCCTGGGCAGAAAGGGGCACCTTACGTGTCCGGGGCCAACTGCCCTGCCTCTCCGTGGGTTCTGCTCCCGCCTTCTCCACGAAGTGCTCCGCTTTACCAGCCGCTCCACTCTGCTCCTCCAGCCGTCCTTACAAACTGCTCCGCTCCACCAGCTGTCCCGTGAGCTGCTCCAGTTGTCCCTGCAAACTGCTCGGTCTGTGGGCCGCTCCACCCGTCTCACAGCTACTCTACTCTGCCAGCTGCTCTGCTCCACCAGCCGTCCCCACAAACTGCTCCACTCCACCAGCTGCTCTGTTCCACAGTATAGCTTTGGGCTCCCCACTAGTTAGCACAGTACTCAGTGCTCTCAGCTCAGTAATTTCAGCTCTTTAGTGATTTCAACTCTTAGTGATCTCAGCTCTTAGTGGGGGAGCCCCAGTGCTAGTGCACCATTAGCCCAAAGTGAGTTCAGCTCAGTAACCTGTATTTAGATTCTTAAGGGAATAAAAAAATTAACTCTGACATCCCACAGTGGAGAGAGGAGGGGCTAGAACTGGTGCGTCTGGCTCCACAAGGAGACTGCACCACCAGGCACAGATACCTGTCCCCAGCCTCTCTCAATTCTCTGGGTTTTGGAACCCAGGTTCCTTGTCTAGCAAGGACCACCCAACTGAGGGTGAGTCATTTGTCACCAAGCAGTCCCACAGCTCGGCAGTCTGGGATAGGGTAGGCGTGCCTATGCAAATACACTCTCTGAAATTCTTTCCACCAGATGTCAGTGTAGAGCTTATCCTGACTCTGCTTACATCCTCCCCCTAGCCAAGAATTTGTCGTCCCGACAAATCACATTCCCTACTATACCAACTTATTGGTCCCCTCCAAAAGGCATTAGATAGCCCACTTTAGCTTTTACAAACTTGTGTGCTAAATGTATAGGCTCCTCACTAATCACCCCAGGTGCATCGTAAGTTAAGTGTTTCACTGGTCTTATTACCCTGTCTCGCCTATTGAGAATTTCTATTGCTATGGTAGGGGGGACATTCTCTTGAGTGACGGATGGGGAGGTTTCCTGTGAGCTCCCCTCGGATACTGGCATAGGCCCCTGCATTTCTAGTTCTAACAGTGGAGGGTCGCAGGTGCTCTGGACATCCTCCATCTGTATGTCACCACTGTCCAATAGCCTGTGTAAGTCATTACACGGGGGTCCCACCAGTGGCTCAGGGATGTTAGGAATGGGCCTAAATACTTCTGCCATAGGGTTTAGGGCGGAAGAGGATGTGCTCTCTTCTGATTCAGCGGATTGAGACTGAAATCTTGTCTTCATTCCAGGATACACCATGGTTGTGTCTTCCTCCTCAGACTCACTCTCAGATGTGCTGAGTAGGGGTAGGTTAGCTGCAGGGAGCCAGCTGTCCACGTTGGAAGGCGGCTTTGGCACAGCACATTTGTTCTGCCCAGTTGCCCGGTTGTGGCCAATCTCATAAGGGCTGCGTACCAATTCCCCCACAGGGAGCAAAAGGTTTCTGTGCCCGGTCTTTGTCTGCCTTGTACCCTCTTCAGGTTTGATCTTATAAACCGGCAGGTCTTCTAGCTTTTTCATTACTAGGTAAGGTATTGCCTTCCACCTGTCAGCTATCTTGTGTTTGCCAGCAATACCCAAATTTTGCAGGAGGACTCTGTCCCCTGGCTGGAGCTCTTGCAGACGTACCCTAGCATTATATCGATGTTTGTTGCGGCCTGCATTTTTCTGAGCTGCAGATGTAGCTAAGTGATAAGCATCCCGCAGCTTTTCTCGTAGTCGGGATAGATATTGCTGGTGAGTTTTATAGCTATTTCCATTCTCGGATACATCAAAGCACAGGCCTATGGGTAATTTTGGTTCTCGCCCAAACATTAAGAAATATGGGGTGACTCCCGTAGCGTCGTTCTTTGTGGCGTTGTAGGAGTGCACTAGAAATGCGACATGTTGGCTCCAGGTTGCCTTCTGCTCTGGCTGCAAAGTCCCTAACATATTTTAAAGGGTTTGGTTGAACCTTTCTGGCTGAGGATCACCCTGTGGGTGATAAGGCATTGTCCTTGACTTTTTAATTCCTGCTATCCTCAGCACCTCCTTCAGAAGGTGACTCTTAAAGTCTCGTCCCTGATTCGAGTGTATCCGGGCTGGGAATCCATAAACTGAGAAATATTTTTCCCACAGTACTTGAGTGACGGTAGTGGCCTTCTGATCACGTGTGGGGTATGCCTGCACATATCATGTATAATGGTCGGTCACTACTAGAATGTTCCCAATATTTCTTTTGTCTACTTTTAAGGACAAGAAATCAACGCAAACCAGCTCCAGAGGTTTGTTGCTGGTGATGTTCTTTAGATATGCAGCCCTTGTGGGCAGAGTTTTCTTTGAACACATCGAGCGCAGGTGTCACATTTTCTGCGAACATTTTCGGCCATCCGAGGCCAATAGAACCTACTGCGGATAAGTTCCAGGGTCCTCTCCATCCCTAAATGTCCAAAGTCATCATGCAGGGCCCTCATGGCCAGGGCTCTGTACTCTTTTGGCAGCACTAATTGATTTCGTTGCTTTTGTAGAGGGTTTGTGGTTACGCGGTGTAGCACTCCCTGAATCAGTTTCAGTTTGGTCCATTCTCTCAATAGTAGTTTACCCTCTGGGGTAGGCGGGACAATCGCAGCTGGGCCCTGCCCCTCTTTTTTGGCAAGTAGTGTATCACAAATGTCAATATCTTGCAGCTGGGCTTCCTGCCTGTCAGCCGCATTGAGCATGGGCAAGGGAGATTGGTCCAAAGCAATATAGTTCACTGAAGCAGAAGGCACGCATTCAGGGGGCAGGCCCAAAGCTTCAGCAACACATCCATGAAGGCTTTCAGGGGCCTCTGACTCTCGGCGACTCACACTGCAGATAGCTCTCACGCCATCCGTGGGTATTACAGCAACATCAGGTGCCTGCGGACGCCTGGACAAGGCATCTGCATCTACATTGCTCCTTCCTGATCGGTATTGAATGCTGAACTCATAGCTAGCCAAGGCGGCCACCCATCTCTGGCCTGTAGCATCCAATTTAGCACTTGTTAACACATAGGTCAGTGGGTTGTTGTCTGTCCACACCTGGAACTGAGCACCGTACAAGTAGTCTCGAAATTTCTCAGTGATGGCCCATTTCAAGGCCAAGAACTCCAGCTTGTGGATGGGGTAGCGAGTTTCACTGTTAGACAGTCCTCGGCTGGCAAAGGCTACCGGTTTGCGTTTGCCTTCCACTTCCTGATACAGTACTGCTCCCAGACCCTCCAAACTGGCATCAGTATGCAGGATAAACGGTTTGCTTGGGTCAGCAAAGACTAGGATGGAAGCATGAGTTAGGCGAGTAATGATTTCCCGAAAAGCTCTTTCACATTTTTCATTCCACCGTGGCCCAAATGGTTCGAAGGGGCCATAGTGTCTCTGCAAAGGAGGCTTTGGAGGCCTCCGCTTATTCTGGGTCTTAGATTTGTTCTTGTTGGACTGGTATCCCCTGGTAAGATCATTCAGAGGTTTTACAATCGTAGCATAGTTCTTTACAAATTTGCGGTAGTAGCCACTAAATCCAAGAAACGTCTTGAGTTCTCTGTAGTTAATGGGATGTGGCCAGGTAGTGAGTGCTTCTATTTTATTGGGGTTAGTACTCACACCCTCTTGGGATACGATGTGACCTACATACTTTACTGAGGTTTGGCAGAACTGGCATTTATTAATTGAAAGCTTTAAACTGTATGCCTTCAACCTATAGAGCACTTTAGGAAGTCTTTCTTCATGTTCCTCCAGGGTTCTTTCAAACACAATCAGGTCATCCAAGTAAACTAACACCTGCAGTAAATTCATGTCTCCCACGACTTTTTCCAAAAGTCATTGAAATGTGGCAGGGGCCCCAGAAATCCCTTGTGGCATGTGTTCGAACTGGTAGAACCCTAACGGGCAGATGAAGGCTGTCTTCTCCTTATTCTCTTCTCCCAGAGGGATCTGGTAGTATTCACTCCGAAGATCCAACACAGAGAACCACTGACTACCCAGCAAACAGTCCAAGGCATCTTGTACTCGAGGCATGGTGTATTGATCAACAGTAGTGCGTCTGTTTAGGGTGCGGTAGTCAATACACATCCGGATCTTTCCACTTTTCTTACGAATGACCACAATGGGTGAGGCACAGGGGCTTTGTGACTCTGTGATGATACCATTCGCGATCAGCTCTTGAAGATGATGGTGCACATCTTCCATCTCAGAGAGGGCAATTCTCCTAGACCTCTCCCTGAAGGGTTGGGGATCTTGTAGCCTGATATGGTGTTCCACTCCCTTTGCACATCCCACGTCCCACTCATGTAGTGAGAACACCTTGGATCTCTCGCAAAGCTTCTTCCTCAGGCGATCCTTCCACTCCTCAGACAGCGGTGAGTCCCCGAAGTCAAACTTGGCAGGATTTATTATTGGAACTTCAGCTTTACACTGGGGTCTTACAACGCTTTTAGGCTCAAAGATGTCTGCAATCTTTTGCCCTGGTTTTACAAACACATCATGCCGTGTTTCATTAGCAACCAGTATCGTCACCTTCTCCTGGGCTGTCATAAACACATAGCTAAGGGTTAATGTCTCTTACACCTGAAAAAAAGTAACCTGAAGCACCTGACCAGAGGACCAATCAGGAAATCAGACTTTTCAGGTCTGGGTGGAGGGAAGTTTGTGTGTGAGTTTTTTGTTCTTGGGTTTTCTGCCTGTACTCTCTCGGCTATGAGAAGTGATTTCTGTTTCCTGCTTTCTAATCTTCTGTTTCCAAGTTGTAAGTACAATATAGTGAGGCAGTAAGGTTTCTATTGTTTTATTTTGTATTTACCTGGGTCTAGTTGCTGGAGTGCTTCGAATTGTATACTTTTTGAATAAGGCTGTTTATTCATATTTCTTTTAAGCAATTGACCCTGTATTTGTCACCTTAATACAGAGAGACCATTTTTATGTATTTTTCTTTCTTTTTATATAAAGCTTTTTTTTAAGACCTGTTGGAGTTTTTCTGTAGTGGGGAACTCCAGGGAACTGAGTCTGCAGCTCACCAGGGAATTGGTGGGAGGAAGAAGTCAGGGGGAAATCTGTGTGTGTTAGATTTACTAGCCTGACTTTGCATTCCCTCTGGGTGAAGAGGGAAGTAATTCTGTTTTCCAGGACTGGGAACAGGGAGGGTGGAGTCCCTCTGTTTAGATTCACGGAGCTTGCTTCTTTGTCTCTCTCCAGGAGTAGATATGCTATTGTACCCCTTCTGCCCCTCTGAGTTGGCAGCAACAAGGGCCGGGTTCAGTATCCAGGGGTTCCGTTTAATAACTCAATGCCAAACCAGCTTGAGCCCCCACCCAGTGACCTGGGAAAATCTTACACACCCCCCTAGGCGCCTCAAAGAGGCAATGCTTCCCCTCTTGCAAGCACAGAGTCTCGGTGTAGCAGAAAAGGTTTAATACATGAGATAAACAACAAACACTAAATTGGGAAAAACACCTCAACTAGAGTTCATAGACCAAACCGTGAGCAAAGACCCACCCCAGGAAATTGGGCTGTGTCCTCTTTCCTGGGCTCTTGAGTCCAGTAACCCCTCAAATCACCCATATTCCCAAAAGTCCCACAATCCCAAAAGTCTCTGTCCTGGGTCAGTGCAGCCCCAAAGTTCGAGAGTCTATCTGCAGAGGTCCCCCCCCCAGCCTGGGCAGAAAGGGGCACCTCCTGCCTCTCCGTGGGTTCTGCTCCCGCCTTCTCCACGAAGTGCTCCGCTTTACTGGCCGCTCCACTCTGCTCCTCCAGCCGTTCTTACAAACTGCTCCGCTCCGCCAGCTGCTCTGCTCCACCAGCTGTCCCGTGAGCTGCTCCAGTTGTCCCTGCAAACTGCTCGGTCTGTGGGCCGCTCCACCCGTCTCACAGCTACTCCGCTCTGCCAGCCGCTCTGCTCCACCAGCCGTCCCCACAAACTGCTCCACTCCACCAGTGGCTCTGTTCCACAGTATAGCTTTGGGCTCCCCACTAGTTAGCACAGTACTCAGTGCTCTCAGCTCAGTAATTTCAGCTCTTTAGTGATTTTCAACTCTTAGTGATCTCAGCTCTTAGTAGGGGAGCCCCAGTGCTAGTGCACCATTAGCCCAAAGTTCAGCTCAGTAACCTGTATTTAGATTCTTGAGGGAATAAAAAAATTAACTCTGACATCCCACAGTGGAGAGAGGAGGGGCTAGAACTGGTGCGTCTGGCTCCACAAGGAGACTGCACCACCAGGCACAGATACCTGTCCCCAGCCTCTCTCAATTCTCTGGGTTTTGGAACCCAGGTTCCTTGTCTAGCAAGTACCACCCAACTGAGGGTGAGTCATTTGTCACCAAGCAGTCCCACAGCTCGGCAGTCTGGGATAGGGTAGGCGTGCCTATGCAAATACACTCTCTGAAATTCTTTCCACCAGATGTCAGTGTATAGCTTATCCTGACTCTGCTTACACTATATCTTGATTTTAGTAAAGCTTTTGACACAGTCCAACATGACATTTCATAGAATCATAGAAGATTAGGATTGGAACAGACCTTAGGAGGTCATCTAGTCCAACCACCTGCTCAAAGCAGGACTAACACCATCTAAATCATCCCAGCCAGGGCTTTGTCAAGCCGGGCCTTAAAAACTTCTAAGGAAGGAGATTCCACCACCAGCGGCAGCTCTAGACATTTAGCCGCCCCAAGCCGCAGGGGGCGCTCTGCCGGTCGCTGGTCCCGCGGCTCCGGTGGACCTCCACCGAAGCCGCAGGACCAGCGGACCCTCCGCAGGCACGCCTGGACCCTCTCCTGTCCACCACCTCCATTGGTAACCCATTCCAGGGCTTCACCACCCTCCTAATGAAATAGTGTTTCCTAATATCTAACCTAGACCTCTCCCACTGCAACTTGAGACCATTGCTCCTTGTTCTGTCATCTGCCACCGCTGAAAACAGCCTAGCGCCATCCTCTTTGGAACCCCCCTTCAGGCAGTTGAAGGCTGTTATCAAATCCCCCCTCACTCTTCTCTTCTGTGGACTAAACAAGCCCAGTTCCCTCAGCCTCTCCTCATAAGTCATGTGCCCCAGCCCCCTGATCATTTTCATTGCCCTCCACTGGACTCTCCAATTTGTCCAAATCCTTTCTAGAGTGGGGGGCCCAGAACTGGATGAAATACTGTGACGAACTGGGAAAGTTCTTAATGTTTGCTCAGAATACTGTATTGGTGCCTCAGTGTCCCCACGACAGTTCTTAAGTATCTGGCAGAGGAAGTGGCCAGTGCACCTAAATGCCTGACACTCTGTCTCCTAGCAACTGATGGCCTGGGCCCCTCCTCCGCAAAGATGCCAGCTGAAGGTGTTGGAGACAAAGAGGTCAGGTGACCTCCTGGCCCGCGAAAAGGGCTGAGCAGAGGGTAGGGGTGGGGGGGTTGTTAGGCTGGAGCTGGCTGGGGACAAGGAGTGAAATGCAGATGTAGGGGTCTGGCTCACTGCCCCCCAGAATGGACTCGGCCGAGGGGTCCGGTTCGCTGTATCTACAAGCTCTGTTTTAGATCCTGTTCCTGTCATCGAATAAACCTCTGTTTTACTGGTTGGCTGAGAGTCACGTCTGACTGCAAAGTGGGGTTGCAGGACCCTGTGGCTTCCCCAGGACCCCGCTGGGGCGGGCTCACTGTGGGAAGTGCACGGAGGGGCAGAGGATGCTGAATGCTCCAAGGAGAGACCCAAGAGGTGAAGACTTGCCCTGAACAAGTCTGCTCCAAGGGAGAGGAGGCTCCCCAAAATCCTGACTGGCTTGGTGGGGAGCAGTTCCAGAGCATCGCCCGGTGACTCCATGACGAATACTTCAGATGTGGCCTTACCAGTCCTGAATAGAGGGGAATAATCACTTCCCTCGATCTGCTGGCAATGCTCCTACTAATGCAGCCCAATATGCCATTAGCCATCTTGGCAACAAGGGCACACTGCTGACTCATATCCATCTTTTCATCCACTGTAATCCACAGGTCCTTTTCTGCAGAACTGCTGCTTAGCCAGTGGGTCCTCAGTCTGTAGCAGTGCATGGGATTCTTCTGTCCTAAGTGCAGGACTCTGCACTTGTCCTTGTTGAACCTCATCAGATTTCTTTTGGCCCAATCCTTCAATTTGTCTAGGTCACCCTGGGTCCTATCCCTACCCTCCAGCATATCTACCTCTCCCCCCAGCTTAGTGTCATCTGCAAACTTGCTGAGGGTGCAATTCATCCCACCATCCAGATCATTAATAAAGATGTTGAACAAAACCGGCCCCAGAACGAACCCCTGGGGCACTTGGCTTGATATCAGCTGCCAGTTAGACATCAAGCCATTGATAACTACGCATTGACCCTGACAATCTAGCCAGCTTTCTATCCACTTTATAATCCATTCATCCAATCCATATTTTTTTAACTTGCTGGCAAGATTACTGTTGGAGACCGTATCAAAAACTTTGCTAAAGTCATGATATATCACGTCCACCGCTTTCCCCATATCTACAAAGCCAGTTATCTCATCATACAAGGCAATCAGGTTGGTCAGGCATGACTGGCCCTTGGTGAATCCATGCTGACTGTTCCTGATCACCTTCCTCTCCTCCAAGTGCTTCAAAATAGTTTCCTTGAGGACTTGCTCCATTATTTTTCCAGTGACTAAGGTGAGGCCGACTCGTCTGTAGTTTCCTGGATTCTCCTTCCCTTTTTTAAAGATGGGCACTATATTTGCCTTTTTCCAACTGTCCAGACCCTCCTCTGATCACCATAAGACTTGCATAAGCAAATGAGAGGAATGTGGTTTAGAAGAAATACTAAAAGGTGTGTGCAACACTGGTTGAAAAAACACACTCAAAAAGTAGTTATGAATGTTCACGGTCAAACTGGGAGCGTGTATTTAATGGTGTCCTCCAGTGGTCTCTCCTGGGTCCATTACTATTCAATATTTTCATTAATGAGATGGATAATGGAGTGGAGAGTATGCTTATAAAATCTGCAGAGGACACCAAGCTGAGAGGGGTTGCAAGTACTTTGCAGGAAGGATTAAAATTCAAAATCACCTTGATAAATTGGAGAACTTTTCTGAGATCAACAAAATAATATTCAGTAAAGACAAGCGCACAGTACAACACCAAAGAAGGAAAAATCAAATGCACAAATACATAATGGGGAATGACTGGCTAGCTGGCAATACTGCAGAAATGGATCTGCGGTTACAGTAGATCACAAACTGAATATGAGCCAATGACGAGATGTTATTTTGAGAAAGCTAAATATCATTGTGGGGTGTCTTAAGAGATATGTCATATGCAAGACCCAGGAGGTAATTGTTCCATTCTACGGGGCACCGGTGAGACCCCAGCGGGAGTGCTGTGTCTGGTTGTGGGTGCCACACTTTAAAAAATACATGAACAAATTGAAGAGAGACCAGAGGAGAGCAACCAAAATGATAAAAGGTCTAGAAAACCTGACCTATGAGGAACAGGGGAAAAAACTGGGCATGTTTAGTCTTGAGAAAAGAAGACTGAGGGGGACCTGATAACAGTCTTCAGATGTGTTAAGGGCAGTTGTAAAGAGGATGGTGATCAATTGTTCTCCATGGACACTGAAGGTAGGACACGAAGCAATTGGCTTCATCCGCAACTAGGGAGAGTTAGGTTAGATATTAGAAAATACTTTCTAACTATAAGGATAGTTAAGCTCTGGAATAGTTTCAGCATTAACTGCACTTTTGATACCCTTCCCCCTTCGCCCTCATTCCTTGGCACCCACAATTTAAGCACACACTAAAGATTCCAGGAAGCACCCACCAGTCTTATGGGGTCCCTGCCAGGCCAAAGTCTTTCTAACACTTCTGCAAAGGTTGAGGCCCCCCTTGGACAGAAGGCCATGTCCGTTTGGTGGATCAGAATCCGTGTTAGTTTAAACTCAGACTATTTATACCAAAGCACTTTCTCTGCTTGTCTCTGGAAACCCCAGTTTGAACCAATCTATTGAAACCTCTCCAGAGGCAGATGCCTCTCTAGAATGGTTCAGTTTTAGTGACTCACCTTAATCACCCCCCAAATTTTTGTGGTTCTGGAAGTAGGTTTGGTACCCCTCCCCCAGGGAGTAGGACACAATCACACCGAAGCCATTTCTAGGTTTAACGCATTGATCCCCAAAGATCCTGCAGGGGGTCGCAGTAGCTGTCACACACAATTCTTTTCCCTCAGCTCAGGGTCTGCTGCTGAGCAGTGAATGTGCTGGCTGCCGTGGACACAGTGACCCACCAACAGGGCCATGCCGCCTCTCCTCATCCAGTGCTGGGAAGGGCCATCATGTCGCCCTACTAGGACACCCCTGAATGTCACTCTGACCTTGCGGGATTTGTTGTTTGTGCACGTGAGGTTTCCCAAAGGCTGTTGCTTCCTTTTGCAGGAAATATCTGTTGGCAAATGTGCCAGGATAGCAGAGATGGGAACTCAAGTCAGCTGGAATCATGGGGTTAGGCTGCACATCCCACATTCACAAGAGTGTACGGCTTTCAGTGTCTGGAGGGCAACAGCCCTTGCAGCTTTGTTTCAGGGAAACCCACCGCCAGGGAGATATCTCACTGCACTCATTCTGCTAGTGATCCTCCTGGGACAAATGTACCTGCATCTCTAGGCACCCAGGTTATAATCAATGGAAACCTCACCTGATGGTAACAGGCATAACTCCATTAAATTCAACAGATCAAGAGGCACTATTACCACCAAGGAATTTATCCCATAGGTAGGGTATGATTTTTTCCATTGTGTGTGATGGCATGTCTGCCTTGGGAGAGAGAGAGAGAGAGAGAGAGAGAGAGAATGTGTAGGTGTGTGGTGGAGGACAGACTGACAACTTTGTGCACACATTATAGACTGCTAGACACACTTCTGGGCAACGCTCACTTGTCATTATATGACTAAACTCTTCATTGAGTTTGACCTGTGAGAGACACTGGTAAAGCATAGGGACTGAATGGATTTGGAATTTTTATACAAAATATCATCTGACCGATAGATGCTTGGTCCAATTGACAGGAGCTGCAGAGAAGAAGGGTCTTGTGCTAACAATGATGTCATTGTAAGAAGAGGCAGAGATGAGGGAGCTTCCAAGCTTTTGCTGAGAAAGTTATTTGGAACCACATAAAATATGTAACTGAAGCTGCCGACCTTCATAGCTTTCATAGTCATAGTTGTTAAGGCCACCAGGGACCATTGTGGGCGTCTAGTCTGACCTTCTGCAGAAAATAGGAGAGGCCAAAGAACCTCAGCCAGTCATTTCTGCCTCAACTCTGTAGCTGCCATTTGAGCGAGAGCAGCTCTTTTAGAAAGAGATCCAGTCCTGACTGAAAGTCTGCAAGTGATGGAGAATCCAGAACATCCTGATGTAAATTGTTCCCGTGGTCAATTACCTTCACTATTCAAAAAAGCACCATATTTCTGCTCTGAACAGTACAAGGGCTCCAACTTTTAAGCTCAAATCTGCAGTTATTCTAAAGGACAGAATAACCTGTGCCCACATGGACCGCAATGAAGACACAATGGGGTGCCACATGGGTGCCAAGATCTGTCTGTCTGCACAATATTGTGGAATTGGGGTTTTACTTAGCACAGCAAAGAAATGGACTAGAAACTCTATTCCAGTGAGCAAACCACTGCGGGTGTTATCCAACTAATTTCTGTTTCCTACATTCGCAAAAGAAATACCATCGCATTTGGGAAGCAAACCTGCAACTGCCATAACGTTCCAGTGCTGTGTAGGTGAGAGCAGGAGACCCATTCTGAATAACCTCAGGACTTAGCTCGTTCAGGTCAAAGTACTTTGTTCTAAAAGCAGAATTTATATTACATTTTATGTACTCAGACATTGTCTGATTAACCCTCTCAACACCTCAGAGACCCAGGTCTAGAGAAATATTATAATCTCCTTTGCAGGGAGTTCCAGGCACAGATATGCCATTTATCTTTGTTTCCTCTAACAAAAGTATAACCCGAGAAAGGAAAGGCGCTATAGTTCTGTGTAGGGTAAATCACAGACTGTCCAACACAACAGGACACAACACACACGTGTAAGTCACAATGGGTGTATAGTGTTCTGAGATATTTGTATTGTGTGGTGATGGGCACAGGGTGTTTGAAAACCCCAAAGACATTTCTAGGGGAAAATGCATGGCAAAATTGTTTATTATCAGTGATTTACATCACAGCAGCCCCTGTTCAGAGCCGGTATGAGAGTCCCATTGTGCCAAGCACCATAACCAGGAATCAAGCCTGGAGTTGGTTGGTAGCCACCATTGATGAGGACAGTCTTTAAGGCCAGCCTGTACTGAGATGGCCCCAGGGTCCTCTTTAAACTAACCTGTCTTAAAAGCATTTCATGTAAACTAGGGGTCTCTCATTAGCTGAAGGCTTCAGGAGGGCACACAAAGCTCTATGAAAACAAGTGGGATTCCTGAAATCTGAGGCTTCGATCTCTGTGCTCTGGATCCTCCGAACTTTGGAAAGGGAGTTCAAGGCGTGTAGGTGCAGCTTCCTCGCTCTTCTGGGGCCGAGAGCTGGGGAGTTGTGGAGGAGCCTGCAGCATGGCACGGTTGTGGCGACCGTATGAGCAGGGAGGATTGCGTTGAAATCAGTACTGGCTGGTCCTGGAGGGAGGGGCTGGATTCCAGAATCTGGGGAGTGGGAGACACAGAGAAGTTGCGCTGGCTGGCTATGAAAACGGCAGCTTCCCTCCAGATCTGGGAGACCGGGCGTACAGGGAAGATACGTCAGTGAGATCTGGAGAAAGAGCTGCTTGAAGGACTTGTACTGCCACGAGGAATAAATGTGGGTCAGTTTCTCAAGGCCACATTGTGTTTCAGACAGAGGAGCCTGTGCTCCGTGCTCGGAGGCTTTCACTGTAGTGCAGACACACTGGTAACCAGGGCTGGCTCCAGGCACCAGCTCAGCAAGCAGGTGCTTGGGGCGGCCAAGGGGAAGGGGCGGCATGTCGGGCTCTTCAGCAGCAGGTCCCTCAGTCCCTCTCGGAGGGAAGGACCTGCCACCGAATTGCCACCGAAGAAGAAAGTGGCACAGTGGAGCTGCCGCCAATGGTGATCATGGCTCCCCACCTCCCGCGCCCGCTGCTTGGGACGGCAAAAACCCTGGAGCCGGCCCTGCTGGTAACACAGGGCAAACCAAGAAGAACCTCCCAAATTTCAATTAAGCAGGAGCGTTGGGATAAGCAGGGTTCAGTGATCAGGTTTGTGCTAGAGAGCTGCACGGAGAAAGCACAGAGACATCGGACAGATACAAGAGAACATCTTGTTACAGATGCACTTTCAAGAAGGAGACTGCAAATGTTTGCAGGCCCCTTGGCTGGGCAGTGCTAGACCTTAGGACTGCAACAGAGCTGCAGTGGGACTCTCAGAGCAACCGCTATTCAATAGAGCATCAGAAACTAAAGACTGGGGGCTGAATTCTTCACTGCCATGAGCCTCAGGCTTCTTATTTCATATGACACTAGCACCTACACATACCAACCAAGATCAGTTATGCTAAGAGCTGTACACGCACATAGGACAGGAGAATCATTGCCCTTACGAGTGTTCACTCTAAACAGGCCAGACGGATGAAGAGTGAGATCCCTAGTCAGAGATGGGGAACTGAGCCTCAGACAGATAAAGTGACTTGCTGGAAGTCACACATGGAGTTGACAGAGTTTGCAAACTAATGGCCAAATTCAGTCATCAAAATCCAAACTGTGACCAAGTACAAGTCTGCATCAAGCTATACCCTGGGGGGCACATGCAAGAGGCTCCCCCTAGGCTGAGAGGGAAATTTCAGCTGGACAAAATATGATTTTGTGATTACGGTTTTCCAATCATTATAATAAGTACATTAAATTTTATCAAGGTACAAGGATCAGATGAGCTAACAGGGGAGTGTTATAAGACACTTCAAGAATTTCTAGCATTTCAGCAACTGACTGATAAAGAAGCAAGTGGTCCGAGCGCACTGCCACCCAACCCCACCTGGCACAGCACCAGCTTTAATTCACATACTGCACAGGGAGAGATGGAATTGTCAGTTACAAACCCCGTCCGTCCTGCCTGGATTACAAAACCGTAGCTAAACGGTCAGCCAGCATGTGCAAGAAATGAGCTGAAGAAAGAATCCCGAGACTTCCTGTTCTCATCCTGTAGCAGAATCCTGATGAAGAGGGCTTCATAGCCAGCAATACTGTCCACGCTGTTTACTGTATTTTATGTAGGAGGGAAAGTATTGCGAGGGCCCCACTCGGGACACAGAGAACGTGCTCTAATCACATAAAAAGAAGAAGTCTGATTCTTTGATTGTTGTGCTTGACAGAACTGCAGGACCAGTGGATGAAGAGAAAGTGGTCGATGGGATATAACTGGCTTTTGGTAACACATTTAAGACAGCGTCTCATGAAATCTGACTCTCAAAATTAATTCAGCTTTTCCTGGGCAGGGACACAGCCACATGCAGTAAAATTGGCCATCTGTGAATACAGGATAAGGAAAATATGGCAGCAGCCTACAAAGGACTTAACCCATGAGAAGGGGATACATTTCTCAAGGGGGCTAGGAGTATGACTAGGAGCAATGGAATAACATTAAGAAGGGACGGGTTAGGCTGACTCATAGGAAGATTTCATGATAGCAAAATCTCTCAGGCTTTATAACAGAGTCTTCCTATTGGACATGGGGAGCCCCACTGCTAGGGATACAAAAGAGCAGGCTGGCCTCCCATGAGCAGTCCGGTGTGTGGTCATCCACTGTCGATGAACTGTACGTTCCCCTTGGATTTAGTGGTGGCACCATCAAAACCAATGACCTAGACCTACTGACTGGCTCTAGGGGAATGCTTGTTGTGCGATTTCTGGACTGAGAGCTGTGCGGTAAAGCTCTGATTGTCTGGACTTTAGGGGACAGGTCTTCTAGTGGTGTAAATCAGCATGGAACCATGAAAGTCAATGGAGCTATGGCAACTTATACCAGCTGCGGATCTGGCCCAACAGAATTAAGACGTAGCTCAGCCTTTCCCAACACAGAGGCCGGCTCTAGATGCCCCCTATCCACCACTAGAGCTTGTTTTGAAATTGGTGCACATGATTTCAGCAAATCCTCCTTTTCCTCTGACCGAGCTCCTCCCTGTTCCTGCCCTGGAGGCTGGCCAATGGAAACGTCCTGCAGATGGATGGGGAAAAGCCACCCGTTAAGGGAGGACCGAAGCAGGCAGTCAATGAGGCACTAGCCCACATGGAGGAGGCAGTGTATAAAAGGGCTTCCCCCAGAGAGAGACTGGGCTGCCCACCCAGCTCTCACTGAATGCCACAGGGCACAGGATGGAGACCAGCCTGAAAGTCCTGCTGCTCGTCGGGGTAGTCACAGCAGCCTCCACACCACCATCATTCCCTCTGCCAAGCCACGAGGATGCGGTTTTAGCTGCAGTTCAGATCTACAACCAAGAGCCAGGCACAACACTGGCCTATCGGCTCCTGGAAGCTGAGCCGCAGCCAGATTGGGTAAGTGACCTGGGGAATCGCTTTGTGGCCTGTGTATATACGATGCCGCTTGAGCTCGTGGAGCAGGTCAATGGAAATCGCTGCCTCTGATGCTAGACTCCTGTACCTACAGTCTGGTATTTGCAGCCTCGTCATTATCCAGGGCTGATTTCTGGTGGTGCCATGAAAGACAGTTTCTGTTCACAATCCAAGTAGGCAGAGGATGGGGAAGGGGAACAACAGGGAATTTATCGACAAGCCAGCTGGAGTCACTGAAAGCAGCGTGGCCAAAATTGATTATAAAGAGGGAGTGAAATATGTGCAGGGACGGGTAGCAGCCAGACAGCGATTTCCCTGTATGACCACACAGCAGTTTCCTGGTCCCATTGCAGAGGAAGGGCCTGACACCAGCAGTTCATTCAGATTCAGCAGGCAGAGAAGGTTTCCATTTGAATTATACTCTGAGCAATTCAGGGCAGGGACCATCTTAATCTGTATTTGTACAGCACCTGGCCCAAAGGGGGTGACCAGCCACTAGTGTTCAAAGAGAATGAGTCTGCCCTGAAAAAATCATGGGATTGGCTTACAGGTCTTGAATTTTCTTAAAGTAATACTTTTGTTTTCTTTTGTTTTTCCTGTCTGAATTCTGAGCCTTTACAAATTAATACTGATTGATCATTGAAGACTTGGATTTCTGAAGCTTTAAAAAGGCTTCAGAGGAGAAATTCTTTGAATTCAGTGCCCTCTCTGGGCCTCGTTGCGCAGAGAATTCCAATTTAGCAGCATGTACAAGACAGATTTAATTTAAAGACATTTGATAGTCCATTATTTATTAAGTGGTAACAAAGTGCTGGACACTGTTCTTCCCGGAGGGACCTAATTGAGATAATATTTATATCCTAGTAGCATTAGAGGTTCAAGCCAAGACCACAGCCCTCTTGTGCTAGGTGCTGTACAAATACATAGCAAGAGACAGTTCCTGCCTAGAACTTTACAATCTAAATAGATAAGAAAAAGGGTGGAGAAAGGACATATTATTATCAGCATTTTAGAGGGGGAAACTGAGACACAGAGCAATACCTGGCAATCAAAATAAGCATACACTATCCTATCTTCTAATGTATGTAATTTCTCATTAATGCCCTGTTTACTGACACCTATGCTGACTGGAAAAGTTGCCTGAGTTACTGTTTATGTTCAGTTCAAGCTTATGTTCCTTTTTACCTGCTCTGAAACGTGAGTGTGCCCCAAATTGGCATCCCCTTGCTCAGCAGAGCTGCTCCCTCTGCGTATGCAATCAGAGCTGTTGGCCAAGAGCTTTGAAAGCAACAAGTGATTTCAGGTGCCCAACTTGAAACACTATTTAAGGGTCTGATTTCCAGAACATGCTGAGCACCTGCCCTCTGAGCATCAGGCCCCATTCAGGATCTCAAATAGGGTGCTCAGTTACGAGGCACATAAATTCACCAGCCACGCTCTAAAATCCTGGCCCATGGCTAACAGAAATGCTCTCTCCTTTGTACTCCAGCTGGCTCTGCAGAGTGGGAGGTGGATTCTGTTCCTTCTCTTGCACCATCAACAGCAGGTTGTTTACTGCGTTCCCACGCTGAGGCAGGAGAAGGAAAAGCAGGGCCTGAGCTTCAGAGCAAAGTTCGGTTTGCAGGACTGACAGCTAGGGAAATGACCATTGTTTAATGACAGGCTTGTTCTCCTCTGGTCGCAGCGAGGTCAGTGGAAGTTGAGGGCACTCAGCCCCACACAGGAGTGCTCAGAGTGGTACCCGATCAGGCCCAAAAGGAGGAAACTTTGGGGCCCGATCCTGCAAACATTGGCACATGCAAGTAACTTCTGCAAGACAGGAACCTACATATGGAAATTGCAGTGAGGCAATAAGCCCTGGAATCCCAGGACCTCACTTGGACCATGTCATTTCTCACCAGAATCGTACTTTCAGGAATTAGAGCACATAGAAAATCCAGTCATCAGTGTTTGTGTAAGAGAAAGGCAGGAGATGGGGGAAGAATTGGAAGATTCCAATGATTTGTTCTGAACCTATTGATGGAGAGACATGAGCCAGACCTGCATCTGGTGCACATCGGCTTCACTTGCGACAATGGAGCTGCACCAGATCTAGCCTGTGGCATATAAAGTTGCCTTCCTGCATTAACGTTTGAACTGCATTTGAAATACGTAAGGCCCTAGACAGCAGCTGAGAATGATTATCAATAACTTATGACGTCAGTAGACTAGAGGAACGGTTCTCAAACTGCGGGGCGGCCTTGCAAGGGAGACGTGGGGATGTGTCAAGGGAGGCAGGAGCTGGCTGCTTTTTTGGAAGAGCTTTGGCTGTTAGCCCTGGCGGATAGGGCTCGAGAAGGGATAAAGGGAACAGATGGAGTCCTGCCACTCTGGGGCTGACAGCCAGAGCCCCGCCTCCCCGGGGCAGTCACCATCAGATTCCTGCCGCCGGGCAATACCGTAATACAAGATTAATAGAATTACAAGGCCAAAGTGGAGCCTGGTGCCTTGTTGCTCACAGTGAAAGTTTGTTTTGTTCTTTCATTTAATTCTTCTTAGGACGTGTCTTCAAAAACTATCCAGTCGCTGACCTTCACTGTGAAAGAGACAGTGTGCCTGGTATCAGAGAAACGTGACCCCAACCAGTGTGAATTCAAAGAAGACGGGGTAAGGATCACCTGCTGCAGGGAGACACCTCCCTCTGCACCTTAAGTTGACCAATAGCATCTGTCAGGTCCCAAAGCCTCACAGAAAATGTGTGTTTCCAGCAGAGACATAAAGGAAGGAATGGGGACAGGGGACAGGGCCCTTTCCGCAATAGCCTGTTTACTGATCCTTACATCAATTCACAAACAACAACCATCCATTCATCCAACCCCTAATTATAGGACTGGATAGTTTTTAATCTCTGGTTTGCTGTTGTCAGTGGGGGCACTATTCTACCGGGAAACCCTCACTGAAGGCACAAGGAGAAGGGAATGCAGCTTGTGTAAAATCTTATCAGTGATACACTAGCATTTTGATGTCCTTGATGAGATCAGGGCCCCCTGGTGTCAGGTGCTGCACAAACACAAACAGTCCCTGTCCCGCCCCAAAGTGTTCACAATCTAAATAGACCAGACCGAGAAAGGCTGGCCAGGGGGGAGTGCTCTTATCCCCGGGTCACCAGTGGGTGACGTGACTCGCTCAAGGTCACAGGACAGTGGCAGAGAGAATTCAACCCAGGTCTCCTGAATGGCCCCTCTCATGCAGCTGGAGTACACAAGGAATCGCACAGTGAATGCTTGCAAAGTAAAGAACTATTCAATATGAGCAAAGGCTACTTACAATGAAAGCTTCTCAGAGCAGGGACCATCTTTCTGATCTGTGTTTGTACAGCTCCTCGCACAATGGGGTCCTGATCCAATGTGATGTCCAAACCAGGCTGGAGGCTGAGCCTCCCAACCTCCTGCTGAACTTGTGACCAACCCACATCGGGAAGCAGGTCTCCACAGGCGAGTGGCCTGAGCGGTAGCGCTCCCGGACAGTAAGATGCTGAGGTCTCTTTTCTCTCCCTTGCAGCTGGTCAAAGACTGCTCTGGATTCTTCTCCACTGAACAGGACCCCCCTTCCATCATTATCAAATGTGAGGAGGCGTCTGAGAAGGTGAGTGGCCTAGACGGCCTCCTCTCTGCTCACGGCTGGGCTGACGCAGGGTTAGGGGTTTCCCTCTCTGAGATCCTGGCCAGGTATTTCACACTGACCAAGTGTCCCCAGAACAAGTGTCCAGCTCATCTGCTGGCAGCGAGTTGGCAAAGGCCTCCTGCCCCGTGAGCCTGGAGGTGGAACCTACAGCCACCAGCAGAACCGCAGGGAGCAAATTATAATCTCACTGGGATAAGTAAGAAACCTAAAGCTCCATATAGTGCCTGGGAGCGAGGCAAGGGCAAGGGAGCTGGGGAGGCTCCTTACCACCTGCCTTTGTCTGGCAGTGACATTTACATACGTTGTACGATGCAGACACTGAATGGCCCCTTGTCCCACACTCCAGATAAAAGGCCCCAGCATGGCCCCTCCTTCTTATCCTAGAACAGGGACCTGCCCAAGGTGGGCGTAAGGGTTACAGACAGCAAAGGGGGAGGGGATAATGGCCGAGTTTATAATCCTATGCCTTCAATGGCATGGCCCTTGCACCCTGTCCCTGCAGCAGGCAAGCTCCTGCCCCTCCCTCAGAGTCACTGAACAATGTCACCCTCTGTCAAAGAGCCCTCACTCTTACACTCTCTTACACTTACAGGGGTTACACTCACCCCTGAGGGCTACTCCTCTCCCCCACTAGCCACCTAGGCCCACAGTGACACTGGTCGGATGCCCTGTGCTGCTCCACAGAGGCCATGTGCTCCTGGGGAGAGGGCACTGGATTGGGACTCAGGAGACCTGGGCTCTACTTCCTGCTCTGCTACTGAGCAGCCGTGTGACCCCAGGCATGTCACACTGTCACCCCCTCACCCTTTACCCCTCTGTCTATCTAGACTGTAAGCCCCTTGGGGCAGAGACTGTCTCCCACTGTGCATGTGTACTGCGATTACCACAGCCCTGATCAAAGTTGGGGCCTCTAATCATTGCTAATAACTAATGAAACACAAAAGAGAACAAAGTAACAGCCCCGGACCTGCAGGAGACGGGTTCAGTCTGAGTGGAGAGTCTGACCCTGACCTCTTTTCTTTCTAGCCTAAAGTCGTCACACGCTGGGGAAGTTGGGGGAGAAGCATTGTTAGAGGTTTATTTGGTATCATTGGCTAAGAACATCCAAAGAGAGAGGAGATGAAAGTGAACCGATGCTGCCAGATCCAGCTGTGGCTCCGTTTCTCCTCCACTGGAAGCACCATCGGAAGCAAGGCTTAAAACAATCTGAACACCTTCAGAGTATCTGCTTCTATCCGCTGCTTAGCAGCTGTTGCAGTGCTGCTCCACAGGGCTCCTCTGCATAATAAATTGGCATTCTGCAAACCTATACTGTTGTCCTCTTTCTCCATATTGTGGGAGGAGATAGGGACATGAACTGGAGTGAGTCACCTGATTGTGCTACTGGCCAATGAACACCCTCGACTAGGAGTCACACGCCATCCTCATTAAAGAGACCCAATGCCCAGGGCTGTCCGGAGGGAGGGGGGCAAGTGGGGCAATTTGCCCCAGGCTCTGGGCCCCACAGGGGCCCTGTCATAGTATAATTCCCAAATCTGGACCTTAGTGTCCAAAATATGGGTACTAGCATGAATTCCCCTAAGCTTAATTACCAGCTTAGATCTGATAGGCTGCCACCAATCAGGACTTAAGTAGAGCGCCTGATAGACTCTGGTGTCCCCAAACCCTTCCCTGGGGATCCCCAAGACCCAGATTCCTTGAGTCTCACAACAAAGGGAAATAAACCATTCCCTTCCCCCTCTTTACCTCCTCCCAGATTTTTCCCGCCCTGGGTACCCTGGGAGATCACCGTAATTCAAATCCTTGAATCACCACTCCCCCCTCCCTTCTTCCCTGGAGAGAGATACACAGACAAATGCCGAGAGAAGGTTTTTCTTCCCTCTTTTCCCAGAGGTAATACAGCTTCAAGTTCCGTGAATCTAACACAAAGAGGAAATTTACCTTTCCCTCCCTGCTCTTTTTCCCTTCCCCCCACCAATTCCCTGGTGAGTGCAGACTCCCTTCCTTCGAGCCTTAACTAGGAGAAAAAAAATCAGACAGGTCTTAAAGCAAAGCTTTTAATAAAAAAAGGAAGCAAAAAGTAAAAGGTTTATCTCTGCAATTTAGATGGTAAACAGTTACAGGGTCTTTTAGCTTATAGAAAATGGATAAACAGCCTTATCCAGAAAAGATACAATTTAAACTATTTCCAGCAGACTACACAGTTGCAAATACAGAAAAACAATGTAAAAGCCTATTGTCTTTCTACCGTTGTACTTACAAATTGGAAACAGAACATTAGGGAGCCTGGAGATTCTTGAGGTCCCTCTCAGAGCCCAGAGAGAGAACAGCCCAAGAACAAAGGACCCACACTCAAACTTCCCTCCACCCGGATTTGAAAAAGTCTTGTTCCCTGATTGGTCCTCTGGTCAGGTGTTGTTTGTTAACCCTTTCCAGGTGAAAGAGACATTAATCCTTAGCTATCTGTTTATGACAGGCCCTCATGAAAATATAGTATTCTATAGTATTGCAACTTTTTTTTTATGGAAGGGGCCCCCGAAATTGCTTTGCCCCAAGGCCCCTGAATCCTCTGGGCACCCCTGCCAACGCCTTCCCTGTTGCTACAGAGATCCAGACAGTAAGGGTCAACTTGTTAAAAGTGACTAGCCACTGTGGGTGCCCAACACAGGATGTCCTCAAAGGGGCCTGGTTTTCAGAAAATGCTGAGCAGCTTCCCTCTGAAAATGTGTCCCCTTCAAAGCCTCTCTAAGTTTTGAGGCAGCCAAAATCAATGGTCACTTTGGAAAATTGAGTACTCACGGCATGTAATGCTTTAGAAACTGGAATTTGCATTCATCCACCACAAGATGGCAAAAAATTGGCCTTGAGGCTCTAAAGGCATGGGTTTAAATAGCACATGCAAGCCCTGGATATAGTCACTGAGGATCTTAAATGGGTTAACAGTCACATCCATCGTGGATTCATTCCCTCAGCCTCCCTGATTTACTGCAGGTTCCAGCCAGAAAGTGGGTAACACCCTCTGTCCTACTGGTTTTATGACCCAGGTAGCCCCATAACCCCCAAAGAAATCACTCCCTGCTGGTTCAGTACATTCCAGCAAGGAGGGACTGACAACATCCTGTGTTAAAGGCTTGATGGTGCTCAGGTCCCTTTGCAGACTCCCTGCCATGGGGGGAATTTTTCCCTAAAAAACAAGATGGGGCTGCTCCAAGGTTTCTCTCAACCAGGCACACCCGTACAGAGTTCAGTTTCCCAGCATAGCTTTCAGCATGGTGTTGATAATGAAAGAGGACTCCACAGCTCCTTTCCCACCTTCCTGTACACCAACCCACAGGGACAAAATCCCAAAGCAGGGTCATTAAAGGTACAAATTCCATCAGACTGAAAACCCTCCAGCTCTTTGGTGTGACAACAAACCTGATTCTGCCGCCCTTATGCTCTAACCTTAAAAATCTATCAGCTGAAGTCATCAATGATATGAAGTCTCAAGAGAGGCAAAATGGCTGCATCAGGCACTCTTTAGTGACCTGAATATTATAAAGTCGAAACATGGACAAATTGCTGAGGATGAGTAGAAAACAACAACCCAAGAACATAGGAAAAAAACAGGAATGCCTCTGGTATCTCTCTTTAACAAAGGGAACAAAGAGGACCTGCGGAATTACAGACAGTCAGCCTAACTTCCATACCTGGAAAGTTACTCAAACAGATCATTAAACAATCCCTGTGTAAGTGCCTAGGATATAACAGCATGATGAGTAGTAGACAAAATGGCTTGTCAAGAAGAAATCATGCCAAATCAACTTCATTCCTTTCTTTGTCAGGTTACTGGCCCAGTGGATAGGGTGAAGCAGGAGATGTGCTGTATCTTGATTTTAGTAAAGCTTTTGACACAGACCCACATGACATTTGCATAAGCAAATGAGAAAAATGTGGTGAAGATGAAATACTACAGCATGGGTGCAACACCAGTTGAAAAACCATACTAAAAAAGTAGCTATGAATGTTCACAGTCAAAGTGGGAGGGTGTATTTAATGGTGTCCTCCAGTGGTCTGTCCTGGGTCCATTACTATTCCATATTTTCATTAATGAGGTGGATAATGGACTGGAGAGTATGTTTAAGAAATTTGCAGAGGACACCAAGCTGAGAGGGGTTGCAAGTACTTTGCAGGACAGGATTCAAATTCAAAATCACCTTGGAGAACTTGTCTGAGATCAACAAAATAATACTCGGTAAAGACAAGTGCAAAGTTCTACACCAAGGAAGGAAAAACCAAATGCACAAATACGAAATGGGAAATGACTGGGTAGGTGGTAATACTGCAGAATATGAGCCAATGACAGGATGCTATTTTGAAAAAGCTGAATATCATTTTGGGGTGTCTGAAGAGAGATGTCATATGTAAGACCCAGGAGGTAATTGTTCCGTTCTATGGGGCACCGGTGAGACCCCAGCGGGAGTGCTGTGTCTGGTTGTGGGTGCCACACTTTAAAAAATACATGAACAAATTGGAGAAAGACCAGAGGAGAGCAACCAAAGTGATAAAAGGTCCAGAAAACCTGGCCTATGAGGAAAGGGGAAAAAACTGGGCATGTTTAGTGTTGAGAAAAGAAGACTGAAGGGGACCCGATAACAGTCGTCAGATGTGTTAAGGGCCATTGTAAAGAGGATGGTGATCAATTGTTCTCCATGGACACTGAAGGTAGGACACGAAGCAATTGGCTTCATCCGCAACTAGGGAGAGTTAGATTAGATATCAGGAAATACTTTCTAACTATAAGGATAGTTAAGCTCTGGAATAGTTTCAGCATTAACTGCACTTTTGATACCCTTGCCCCTCTGCCCTCGTTTGTTGGCACCCACAATTTACGCACACACTAAAGATTCCAGGAATCACTCAGCAGTCTTATGGGGTCCCTGCCAGGCCAAAGTCTTTCTAACACTTCTGCAAAGGTTGGGGCCCCCCTTGGGCAGAAGGCCCTGTCCATTTGCTGGATCAGAATCCGTGTCAGTTTAAACTCCAGTTATTTATACCAAAAGCACTTTCTCTGCTTGTCTCTGGAAACCCCAGTTTGAACCAGTGCATGAAAACCTGTCCAGGGGCAGGTGCCTCTTTAGAATGGTTCAGTTTTAGTGACTCCCCTTAACTGAGAGTAGAATACCATAATCCCGAAGCTATTTCTAGGTTTAATACATTGGTCCCCAAAGATCCTGTAGGGGGTCGCAGTAGCTGTCACATGCAGTTCTTCTCCCTCAGCTCAGGGTCTGCTGCTGAGCAGTGAATGTGCTGGCTGCCGTGGTCACAGTGACCCACCAACAGGAGCATGCCACCTCTCCTCATCCAGTGCTGGGAAGGGACGTCATGTTGCCCCACTAGGACACCCCAGATTGTCACTCTGACCGTGGAGGATTTGTTGTTTGTGAACTTGAGTTTTCCCAAAAGCTGTTGCTTCCCTTTGCAGGAAATATCTGTTGGCAAATGTGCCAGGACTAGCAGAGATGGGAACTCAGATCAGCTGGAATCATGGGGTTAGGCGCACACCCCACATTCACAAGAGTGTACGGCTTTCAGTGTCTGGAGGGCAACAGCCCTTGCAGCTCTCGGTCAGGGAAACCCACCGCCAGGGAGATATCTCACTGCATCCACTCTGCTAGTGATCCTCCTGGGACAAATGTACCTGCATCTCTAGGCACCAGGTTATAATCACTGGGAACTTCACCTGATGGTAGTAACTCCATTAAATTCAATAGATCAAGAGGCACTTTTACAATCAGGGAATTTAATTCATAGGTAGGATATGATTTGATCCACTGTGTGTGAAGGTGGGTCTGCCTTGGGAGACTTTAGACGTGACGTGTGTGTGTGTGTGTGTGTGTGTGTGTGTGTGTGTTGTGGTGGACAGACTGACAACTTGGTGCTCACATTTCAGACTGCTCGATGCACTTCGGTGCAACACTCACTTGTCTTTATCTGACTAAACTTCTCACTGCGTTTGATATGTATGTGAGAGGCACTGGTAAAGCCCAGTGACTGAGTGGATTTGGAATTTTCATGCAAAATATCATCTGATGGAGAGAGAGGAGCAAGAAGCCTGGTCCAAATGATAGAAGCTGCAGAGAAGCAGGTTCTTGTGCTAACAATGATGCAATTGTAAGGAGGGGCAGAGATGAGGGAGCTTCCAAGCTCTCCCTGAGAAAGGAATTTGGAAGCCAACAGACGTGTTACTGAAGTGTTGCTGCCGACCTTCATAGCTTTCATACAGTCACAGATGTTCAGGCCAGCAGGGACCCCTGTGATCATCTAGTCTGACCTGCTGTGGAACACAGAACAGGCCAAAGAACCTCAGCCAGCCATTTCTTCCTCAAGTCCGTAACTTCTGTCTGAGCGAGAGCAGCTCTTTTAGAAAGAGATCCAGTCCTGACTGAAAGCCTGCAAGTGATGGAGAATCCAGAACATCCCGAGGTATATTGTTCCTGTGGTCAATTATCTTCATTATTAAAAGATGCACCATATTTCTACTCTGAACATTGCAAGAGCTCCAACTTTTAGGCCCCAGATCTGCAGTCATTCTAGAAGACAGACCCCTGTGCACACAGGGACCCATAGAAAACAATGGGGTGCTACATAGGTACCAGGTTCTGTCTGTCTGCACAATACTGTGGAATTGGGGTTTTACATAGCACAGCAAAGAAATGGACTAGAAATCCTATTCCAGTGAGCAAACCACTGCACATCTTACCCAACTAACTTCTGTTTCCTGCATTTGCAAAAGAAATACCATCCCATTTGGGAAGCAAACCTGCAACTGCCATAACGTTCCTGTGCTGTGTAGGTGAGAGCAGGAGATCCGTTCTGAATAACCTCAGCACTTAGCTCGTTCAGTTAGGAGTTCTTTACTCTAATAGCAGAATTTATATTACATTTTACATATTCAGACATTGTCTAATTAACCCTCCCAGCATTCCTGAGACACTAGGTCTAGAGAAATATTATAATCTCCATTGCAGGGAGTTCCAGGCACAGTTATGCCATTTATCTTTTGTTTCCTCTAACGAAAGCATAACCCGAGAAAGGAAAGGCGCTATAGTTCTGTGTAGGGTAAATCACAGACTATCGAATACAACAGGAAACAACACACACATAAGTCACTATGGGTATGTAGTGTTCTGAGATATTTGTATCATGTGTGTAACAGACACAGCATGTTTGAAGACCCCAAAGAGCCATTTCTAGGGAAAAATTCATGGCAAAATTATTTATTATCACTGATATACATCACAGCAGTCCTCGTTCAGGGCCTCAGTCAGGAATCAGAGTGGTAGTCAGGGGTCGGGGTAGTCAGAGGGCGGGGAACAGGGGGTTGAATGGGGGCAGGAGTCCCGGGGGAGCAGTCAGGGACAGGAAGAAGGGGTTGTTGGATAGGGCAGAGGTCCCAGGGGGTGAGTCAGGAATGAGAAGAGGGGTTGGATTGGGTGGTGGGGGGAGGGCAGGGTTTCTGGGGGCTGGCAGGAGACAGGGAGGAGTGGATGGGGTGGCAGTCCCAGGGGGGCTGTCAGGGGACAAGAAGCAGGGGGGATCGGATAGGTGGCAGGGTCGGGCCACGCCTGGCTGTTAGAGGAGGCTGTGCCTCCCCAAACTGGCCTCCATACAATTTCAGAAAAACAATGTGGCCCTCAGGCCAAAAAGTTTGCCCGTCCTGGTCTAGATAATACTTAGTCCTGCCATGAGTGCAGGGACTGGACTAGAGACTTCTCAGGGTCCCTTTCAGTCCTATAATTCCATGATTAATGCCACTTAACTTTGCCTCCAAATAAGCCAGAGCCTGAAAAGTAGGGCCCTACCAAATTCACAGTCCAATTTTGGGAAGTTTCATGGTGATGGGATTTTAAAAATCATAAATTTCATGGTTTCAGATATTTAAATTTCAAAATGTTGTAACTGTAGGAGTCCTGACTGAAAAGAGAGCAGTGGGAGGGGGGTCACAGTTATTGCAGGGGATCGCAGTATTGCCACCTTTACTTCTGCTCTGTGGCTGATGGCAACAGGGGGAGGGATAGCTCAGTGGTTTGAGCACTGGCCTGCTAAACCCAGGGCTGTGCGATCAATCCTTGAGGGGGCTATTTAGGGATCTGGGGTAAAAATCTGTGTGGGGATTGGTCCTGCTTTGAGCAGGAGTTTGGACTAGATGACCTCCTGAGGTCCCTCCCTTCCAACTCATATTTTATGATTCTGTGAATGCTGCCTTCAGAACTGGGTGGCTGGAGAGCGGCAGCTGCTAGCCAGCAGCCCAGCTCTGAAGGCAGAGGAAGTAAGGATGCTCTGGTATGGTATTGCCATGCTCAGGGCCAGCACTTCCAGTAGGCGAACCTAGGCGGTCACCTAGGGCGGCAGGATCTGGGGGGTGGCATTTTGCCACCCTCGGTGGAAATTCAGTGGCGGGGGTCCTTCCACTCTGGGTCTTCAGCAGAAATTCGGCGGCGGGTCCTTCACTCACTCTGGGACCCGCCGCCAAAGTGCCCCGAAGACATGGAGCAGAAGGACCTCTGCTGCTGAATGCTCAGAGGAGGAGTGCTGCCCCCTAGGGCAGCAAAAACCGTGGCGCTGCTCCTGGCCATGCTACCCTTACTTCTGCCCTGCTGCCTGCACAGCTGGGCCCTCAGCCAGCAGCCACCCCTCTGCGGCCACCCAGCTCTGAAGGCAGCAGCCCAGCAGTACGGGTGGCATGCATAGGCAGTGGGTATAACAGGCCATGGGAGGCTCTACCTTCCCCGGCACTGCTGCAGCCACAGGACCCCCAAGTTGTGGGTTTGGTGGTGAAGTTTTTACTTTATTATGCCCCATTCAGCTTCCAGGGAGGCTGAGAAGGCACATACCACCTCCTCAGCCACCCTGGAACCTGCACGGGGCATATCAAAAGCATCTTCTAACAAACACTTTTCCTTGGGGTACGGAGACCCATGCAGGGCTCCTCCAGGCAGAGGTGGGGGGGTGCTCATGGTTTTAGCCAGCCTGGGGCTCCTGTGGCCAAGCGGGGGGTGGTGCCAGGCTTCTCCAGGTGGGGAGCTTGTGGATCCGGCTGCAGGGGGGAGGAGGGGGTGTCATAAACAGATAGCTAAGGGTTAATGTCTCTTTCACCTGAAGCACTTGACCAGAGGACCAATCAGGAAACCGGATTTTTTCAACTCTGGGTGGAGGGAAGTTTGTGTCTGAGTCTTTTGTCTGTCTGCCTGCTTTCTCTGAGCTTTGGAGAAGTAGTTTCTGCTTTCTAATCTTCTGTTTCTAAGTGTAAGGACAAAGAGATCAGATAGTAAGTTATATGGTTTCTTTTCTTTGGTATTTGCATGAATATAAGTGCTGGAGTGCTTTGATTTGTATTCTTTTTGAATAAGGCTGTTTATTCAATATTCTTTTAAGCAATTGACCCTTTATGTGTCACCTTAATACAGAGAGACCATTTGTATGTATTTTTTCTTTCTTTTTTATATAAAGCTTTCTTTTTGAGACCTGTTGGAGTTTTCTTTTCTGGGAAATTTCAGGGAAATTGAGTCTGTACTCACCAGGGAATTGGTGGGAGGAAGAAATCAGGGGGAGATCTGTGTGTGTTGGATTTGCTAGCCTGATTTTGCATTCCCTCTGGGTGAAGAGGAAAGTGCTTTTGTTTCCAGGACTGGGAACGGAGAGGGGGAGTCACTCTGTTGGGATTCACAGAGCTTGTGTCTGTGTATCTCTCCAGGAGCACCTGGAGGGGGGAAGGGAAAAAGGATTATTTCCCTTTGTTGTGAGACTCAAGGGATTTGGGTCTTGGGGTCCCCAGGGAAGGTTTTTCAGGGGGACCAGGGGTCCCCAGGGAAGGTTTTTCAGGGGGACCAGAGTGCCCCAAAACACTCTAATTTTTTGGGTGGTGGCAGCATGTACCAGGTCCAAGCTGGTAACTAAGCTTGGAGGTTTTCATGCTAACCCCCATATTTTGGACGCTAAGGTCCAAATCTGGGACTAGAGTTATAACAGGGGGTCTCAGGGCTCTAGCTGTGGGCGGAAGGGTCGGAGCCAGGGCTAGCCTCCCCAAAGGCTCTGAAGGAGGCAGCTGCCCTCCACATTCAGAGGACCTGTAGTGTGGCGAAGATATACCAGTGAAGTCTGAAGAGAGGCTGCTTGAGGGACCAGAACTGCAATGAAGGATAAATGCTGGTCAGTTTCCTAAGCTGGAGGAGCCTGTGCTGCACACTTGGAAATTCAGAATTTAGTGCAGACACCCTGTCAACACAAGGCAAACCTAGAGGACGACACCCCCAAATTTCAGTTAAGCAGGAGTTCTAGGATAAGCAGGGGTCAGCAATCAGGTTTGCACTGGAGACCTGCAAGGAAAAAGCAGGGAGACATCTGACTGCTACAAAAGTAACATCTTGTTACAGATGCATCTGCAAGAGGGAGACTGCAAATATTTGCAGGCCCCTTGGCTGAGCACTGCTAAACTTCAGGGCTGCAAGAAAGCTGCAATGGGACTCTCAGAGCAACCACTATTCAGTAGAGCATCAGAGACTAAAGGCGGGGCCAGATTCTCCACCACAATGCATCTCATTCTTCTATTATGTTACATGACACAGCACCTACAGGTTCTAGGCAAGATCAGGGCCCTATTGCGCTAGGAGCAGTACACACAGATAGAAAGAGAACATACCTTTATGGGCATACAGTCTAAACAGGCAATTCAGATGAAGAGTGGGAGAAAAGAAGGATCATTATTTACCGATGGGGAACAGAGAGATAAATTGACTTGCCTGAAGTCAGAGAAGGAATCGACAGATTTTGCAAACCATTAGCCAAATTCAATGATCAACATCCAAACTGTGACTCAAGTACTATTCTGCTTCTAACCTAAACCCCAGAGAGGCGCATGCAAGAGCACTCCCTGGGGCTGAGGGTGAAAGTTGGGCTAGAGAAAGGATGGTTTTGTGATTCGGATGTTATAATAATACAAATCAGTAATAACAACAAGAAGTGGATTAAAGAAAAGCATGACTCAGGGATCAGATAGGCTAATAGGGGAGTGTTATAAGACAGGTCCAAAACTTGTAGCATTTCAGCAACCGAATGATAGAGAAGCAAGTGGTATAAAGACACTGTTGCCCAGTTCTGTCTGGCACCAGTTTTAATACACGTATTAACCAGGGAAGGATGGAAATATCAGTTACAAACCCCGTCCATCCTGCCTGGATTACAAAACCATAGCTAAACGGTCAGCCAGAATGTGCAAGAAATGAGCTGAAGAAAGAATCCTGAGACTTCCTGTTCGTATCCCGCAGCAGAATCCTGATGAAGGGGGCTTCGCAGCCAGCAATACCGGCCACACTGTTCACTGTGTTTTGTGTAGGAGGGAAAGTATTGCGAAGGCCCCACTCGGGACACAGAGGACGTGCTCTAATCACACAGAAGAGATCTGATAGTTTGATTGCTGTGCTTGACCGAACAGCAGGAGCAGTGGATGAATAGGAAGTGGTCACTGTGATATAACTGGTTTTTGATAAAGCATTTGAAACTGTACCAAGAAATCTGACTCTGAAAATTAATTCAAATTGGCTTGGGTAGGGACACAGCCACATGCACTGAAGATTGGTCAACTGTAAATAAAGGATAAGGAAGAAATGGGGCATGAGGTTGTGGGTTCTGTCCAATGGGAACGTTATGGTTTGATCCGAGGCTCAGACTTATTGTAGACAGTTTCATTAACGATCTGGAAGAGACAAAAAGAGCCAGTACAAATTTGGGGATGTCTACGTGAAGCCATGATGTCAGAGCGCAGAGAGGTAACCATCCCTCCCTCAGTGGCTCGACAGAAGCTTAGTTCATGAGTAACTTTGCTGACTTGAACAGACTTGGTGCTCAGTGGTTTGAACAGGGGCCTGCTAAACCCAGGGTTGTGAGCTCAATCCTTGAGGGGGCCACTTAGGGGTCTGGGGAAAAATCAGTCTGAGGATCGGTCCTGCCTTGAGCAGGAGGTTGGACCAGATGACCTCCTGAGGTCCCTTCCAACCCTGAGTTTCTATTCTATGAAATAAGGGTCAGCAGGCTCAGGCCTTAGGATTCTGCTCTGGGCACCTTGCCTCCAGAAAGGGACTGACCAACTTGGGAGGAATTCAGAGACCAGCAGTCAACCCGACCAGGGAGATAGAGGGATCAACCTGTGAGTAAAGATTAAAAGGGCTAACCATGGATTGCTGGCCTAAGGGATGGCTGAGAGAGGACATGATAGCAGCTGGCAGAGGGATTCACACAAAGTGAAGAGGTGGGATATGGGGTATGACTGGCAGCAATGGCATAAAATAAAGAAAAGGAAAAGTTAGGCTGAATCACAGGAAAACCTCCTGATAGCGAGAGGCCTCAGGCTTTGGAACAATGCCCTCCAATGGTGACAGGGGAGCCCCATCGCTTGGGACACAAAGGGCATGAAACCCTGGAAAATGGCCTGTTGGGAGCAGCCTGGCGTGTGTTTATCCATTGTTCCTGCACTGTACATTCCCCTTAGATTTATGAGTGGCACCATCAGAAACAGCGTCCCGTGCCTGCCAATTGACTCTAGAGGAATTTCAGACAGAGTGGATGAGTAAAGCTCTGGCAATCTGGACTTCATAGATGTATTTCTGCAGTCGACATAAATCAGCACAAATCTGTGAAAGCCAATGGAGCTGTGGCAATTTATAGCAGCTGAGGATCTGGCCCAACAGAATGAAGACACATACCCCAGCGTTCCCCAACAGAGGCCCCTGGCCACTACCCCCCGTTGTGCATTATTTAGCAATTGGTGCACACAATTTCAGCAATTTAAATTAAAAATCCCTCTTTTTCCTCTGACTGACCTCCCCCTGTTCCTGCCCTGGAGGGTGGCCAATGGAAACGTCCTGCAGATGGAGGAAGAAAAGTCACCGGTTATGGGAGGACCAAAGCAGGTAGCCAATGAGGCACTAGCCCACCTGGAGAAGGCAGTGTATAAAAGGGCTTCTCCTGGGAGAGAGAGGGCTACCCACCCAGCTCTCACTGAATGCCACAGGGCACAGGATGGAGACCTCCCTGAAAGCCCTGCTGCTCGTCGGGGTGATCACAGCAGCCCCTGTGCCCTCATCGTCCCCTCTGCCAACCCACGAGGCTGCGGTTTTAGCCGCAGTTCAGATCTACAACCAAGAGCCAGGCACAACACTGGCCTATCGGCTCCTGGAAGCTGATCCTCAGCACGAGTTAGCAAGGGACTGATCCAAAGCCTGTTGAAATCAGTGGGAGTCTGGCCAGTGACTTTAATGAGCTTTAGCTCAATCCCCAAGACCCTGAAGTTTCAAATCCCCTGCAGTGTCCACATGGGGCAATTAGAAATGCGTCCACAGTCAGATCTGTGAGGGGAGCCCTTCCCAGTGCAGGGCTGTTGCCTTGGGTGAGAGGAGGATGGTAAATTATGCAGTGGCTGGGTTCAGGACTAGCATAGTGGCTTAGGAAGAGACTCAGAGGTGCATCCAACTGGGATAAAACTGAGCACAGGGTAATCTAGGTTAACATGTGGGAAAGAAATCTGAAGAGTGAAGTTCATTAGACTGGAGGTTTTTTGCAAAAAAAATTTGAAATGCTTCAGTTTGGTTTCTCAATATGGAATGAAAAAAAAAACATACAAAACTTTGATTTTTGCGTAAATGCAATTCTAGTTTTCCAGTCAGTTTTAATTATTAACCTTCTTGTAGATAGGAAAGCTGAAGCCCAGAGGGATATCTTGCAATCAAAATGAGCTTATAATATCAAATGTTCGTATACTAATATAATTTTTCATCAATGGCCTACTTGCTTGCCCTGACGTTGATTGCAAAAAAGTTTCCAGAGTCATTTTTTTATCTTCATTTCAAGTCTGTGTTCGCTTTAAAATGATGCTTCTCCTTTGAAGAGTGAGTGCGCCCCAAAATAGCAACCCCTTGCTCAGCAGAGGCTCCCTCTCCCTAGGCTGTTGGCTTTGGGCCAAGTTTTTGAAAGAGACAAGCGATTTCCTAGGCCCAACTTGTTGAGCTCCTGCCCTCTGAGAAACAGTTCCCTTTAAGGAGGCTCAGGACACCCAAAAACTCAAAGCACTCAAAATCACCAGCCACTTTCTAAAACCTTGGCCCATGGCTAACAAAAGTAGTTTCTATTTTTTACTCCTCTTACTCTTCAGAGACTGTAATCTCTTTAGGGCAGTGGTTCTCAAACTTTTGTCCTGGTGACCCCTTTCACATAGCAAGGCTCTGAGTACAATCCCCTTTATAAATTAAAAACACTTTTTTACATATTTATCACCATTATAAATGCTGGATGCAAAGCGAGGTTTGGGGTGGAGGCTGACAGCTCATGACCCCCCATGCAATAACCTGGCGACCCCCTGAGAGGTCCTGACTCCCAGTTTGAGAACCCCTGCTTTAGGGCAAGGACCTTCTCTTCGGATTTCAACAGTGCTTAGCACAATAAGGTTCTGATGCTGCTCAAGGCCTCCAGGATGATGATGTGCCATAAAATAAAGATAAATATAAAAGCCACAATGGAGCCTGGTGCCTTGTTGTTTACCACAAACATTTATTTTGTTTTTTCTTGAATTTCTTCTTAGGACACATCTTCAAAAACTATCCAACTGCTGAAGTTCTCCGTTAAAGAGACAGTGTGCTTGGCATCAGAGAAACGCAACGTCAACCAATGTGAATTCAAACCAGATGGAGTATGGAACTCTGGGTGCATAGAGACATCTACACCTCTCGTCTGTCTCATCTAACGCACATCTACACCTTCAGGTGACCTATAGGATCTACTGGGTCTCCAAGCCCAATATGGGCATGAGTGAAATTGCATGAACTACAGTGCAACTATCATGGGCAAAGGGGCCAGCGTGACATCTGCGCATCCCAAAGTTCCACTTATGCCTTATTTTGAGTACTTTGATGGGGAGGGTCTTTGGGCTGGCCATCTGCACCAGGGTGCACGTCACCCGGCATGCTCCAAGTTTCCTAGGCATTGTACAGAGAAATATGGAGATAAGGACCCTGCACAGAACAGCTTATTCTAAACAGCCATTATAAAAGAGAGATGAAAGAAGGTAGGAGTGAGATGCTGAAAGAGACAAAAGTTGAATCATGTCCGACAAGTGTCTTGTAGCATCTTATCTTTTGTTTGATTTTTTGTTCTGGCTCTGCTTGGTCATCATTTAAACTGACATTTCATCAGGGTGAAACTACGGCTTATATATACCTCCTAGAAGATGCGAGTCTCAAGCAGAGACTGGAAGGAAAGAAGATGGTATGGGACAGTGTCTTTCCTACTGTACTCTGATTACAGATCCTTACACCACACCTTGAATAGTGTGTGAAGTTCTGATTGCCCCATCTCAAAAAAAGATACTTTAGAACTGGCCAGATACAGAGAAGGGCAACAAAAATGATTAAGGGGATGGAACAGCTTTTATGAGGAGAGATTAGAAAGACAGGGATTGTTCAACTCAGAAAAAAAATGACTCTGAGGATATGAGAGAGGTCTGCAAAATCTTACTGGTGTTGAGAAAGTGAATAAGGAAGTGTTATTTATCCGTTCACATAACATAAGAACCAGGGGTAACTCAATGAAATTAATAAGCAGCAGGTTTAAAACAAACAAAAGGCAGTGCTTCTTCACACAACACACAGTCAACCTGTGAAACTCATTGCCAGGAGATGTTGTGAAGGCCAAACTACAACTGGATTAAAAAAAGAATTAGGTAAATTGATGGATGATAAGTCCATCAGTGGCTATTAGCCAAGACGGTCATGGATGCAGCCCCATGATCTTAAGCCTCTCACTGCCAGATGCTGGGGCTGGATCACTCAATAATTGCCCTGTTCTGTTCATTCCCTTTGAAGCATTTGGCACTGACCACTGTCAAAAGACAGAATACTGGGCTAGATGGACCATTAATCTGATCCAGTATGGCTGTTCTTTAGTTCTTACCCACGTCATAAACAATGTGCACTCGTTATAGCAGGAGGTGAATATCAGAAGTGGGGAAGGTCTGGCTGGGATCAGCTTCCCACAGTACAAATGCTGATCCAAAGTTACCAGAGTTTCTTTGCCATGGGAATCTCACCGAGAACAGTTTCCAGCAGTCCCTCGAGTTGTTCTACTGCTGAGGTCTCTTTTCTCTCCCTTGCAGCTGGTCAAAGACTGCTCTGGATTCTTCTCCACTGAACAGGACCCCCCTTCCATCATTATCAAATGTGAGGAGGCATCTGAGAAGATGAGTGGCCTAGATGGCTTCCTCTCTGCTCACGGTTGGGCTGATGCAGGGTTAGGGGTTTCCCTCGCTGAGATCCTGGCCAGGTATTTCACACTGCACAAGTGTCCCCAGAACAAGTGTCCAGCTCATCTGCTGGCAGCGAGTTGGCAAAGGCCTCCTGCCCCACGAGCCTGGAGGTGGAACCTACAGCTGCCAGTAGAACCACAGGGAGCAAATTCTAATCTCACTGGGATAAGTAAGAAACCTAAAGCTCCATATGGTGTGTGGGAGTGGGGCAAGGGTGGGGAGGCTCCTCACCACCTGCCTTTGTCTGGCAGTGACATTTACATACGTTGTACGATGCAGACACTGAATGGCCCCTTGTCCCACACTCCAGATAAAAGGCCTCAGCATGGCCCCTCCTTCTTATCCTAGAACAGGGACCTGCCCAAGGTGGGTGTAAGGGTTACAGACAGCAAAGGGGGAGGGGATAATGGCCGAGTTTATAATCCTGTGCCTTCAATGACACGGCCCTTGCACCCTGTCCCTCCAGCAGGCAAGCTCCTGCCCCCCCCTCAGAGCCACAGAGCGATGTCACCCTCCGTCCAGAGTCCACTCCTGAAGGCTACTCCTCTCCCTACCTAGGCCCACAATGATGTTGGCTGCTCTCTGGAGAGGCCACGTGCACCTGAGAATCAGAAGACCTGAGTTCTAATCCCTGCTCTGCCACTGACCTACCGTGTGACCTTGGGCAAGTCACACTGTCGCATCTCTATCTAGACTTTAGCGCCTTAGTGCAGATACCCTCTGCCACTGTGTGTGTAGATACCGCACCTTGCATGATGAGGCCTCTAGGCATTAATAATATTAAATAAAGCACAAGAGAGGCACAACGAACTAACATTCCTTGAATGTTTGGAGCCAGTATCAGCCTGCATGGAGATGCTTACCATTCTGTGCTCTTTTCCTTCTAGCCTAGACCCACTACAAGGTATAGAGCTAAAAAATTCTTTACAAAAGTTGTTAACTTTTTTTCATAACCAGAGCACGAAAACCGTACGGGGCATGCTCTCCATAGCTGAGAAGATCCAGGGAGAGAAGACGTAAAAGTGACTTTGACCCTGATAGACCCAGCTGTGGCTCCATTTCTCCTCCTCTGGAAGCATCATCGGAAGCAAGGCCCATAACAATCTGAACAGCTTCAGAGCATCTGCTGCTACCTGCTGTGTAGCATCTGTTGCAGTGCTGCTCACCAGGGCTTCTCTGCACAATAAACTGCCATGCTGCAGACTTATACTGTTGTCCTCTTCTTCCGTATTGAGGGAGAAGATTAGAGACATGAACTGGAGTGAGTCTCCTGACAGTGCTACTGGCCAAGGAAAGACCCCGACTAAGAGTCACATGCCATCCTTGTTAAGGAGAACCATCCCTGGCCCAATTGTAACCAAGATCCAGACACTAAGTCCTGGTCTGCACGAGAAGGAAAAGTCGATCTAAGCTATGCAATTTGAGTTATGTGAATAGCATAACTCAAATCAATGTAGCTTAGATCTACTTACCGCGGGGTCCACACTACGCGACATCAATGGGAGATGCTTTCCTATCCACTCCCCTTATTCTTCTCGATCAAGTGGAGTACAGGAGTCGGTGGGAGAGCGATCAGCGGCCGAGTTAGCGGGTCTTCACTAGACCCACTAAATCGAACGCTGATGCATCGATCGCCACAGCGTTGATCCTCCGGTAAGTGGAGACAAGCCCTAAGGTCCAACTTGTTAAAAGTTACTAGTAATTTTGGGTGCCCAACACAGGAAGTCCTCAAAGGGGCCTGGTTTTCAGAAAGTGCTGAGCCCCCACCCTCTGAAAATGAAGCTCCTTCAAGATCTCTCTGTTTGGGCACCCAAATTTTGACCTACCCACAATCAACAGTCATTTTGGAAAATGCATGGCCCAGGACATGTAATGATTTACAAACTGGGACTTTCATTCATCCACCACTATAGGGCACCAATTGGCCTGAGGTGCCCAAAGGAAATGGGCATAACTAGCATCCACAGCCCTGACCTCAGTCACTGAGGAACTTAGTTGAGTTAACGGTCATGTCTTCTCCACCGTGGACTCACTCAGCCTCCCTGATTCACCACAGGGAGAAATGGGTAACGTCCCAGACCCTGTTCATTCAATGACATAGGTAGGCCATAACTCCTCGTCCCTAAAATAAATTAACCACATCTATGCTGATGACTAACAGATCCACCTCTCTGTTTGAAACTAAAATCTCCTTCTGTCCAAATTAAAATCTCGGCCTGTCTCTGTGACATCTCCTTGTGGACGTCCAGTCATCAGCTCAATCTGAACATGGTTAAAACAGAGCTCCTCATCTTTCCAGGACACTGAGCTAGATGGATCATTGGTCTGACCAAGTCTGGCCATTCTTCTGTTCCCCACAAGCCTCCCCCGTTCCCCGGCACTCCGGCCCATATCTGGGCCGTCATCTTTGGGTAGGTGTACACTACCCACCGGATCGGCGAGTAGTGATCTATTTATTGGGGATCGATGTATCATGTCTCACGTAGATGTGATAAGTCGATCCCCAAACGTGCTCCCCATTGACTCCACCAGGGCAAGAGGCAGAAGTGGAGTCAACGGGGGAGCGGAGGCTGTTGATCCCATGCCACGAGGACGCAAAGTACGTCAATCTAAGTCGATCTAAGATACATCGACTTCAGCTGCGTTATTCTTGTAGCTGAAGTTGCGTATCTTAGATCAATCCCCCACCCCTAGTGTAGACCAGGACTTTGACTCTGCCCTCTTGCTAGGTCCTCACATCCAATTCTAAACCTGTATAATGCCTCCAAGACACAGCCTTTCAGGTCCATCCAGAGGGTTAAAACTCTTGGCCAAGTGCTCATCAGCTTGATCACTGCCGCGTCCTTCTGTCTGGCCTTGATAAATGTGATCTTGCCCCACTAATATCTATGTAGATGCTGTGGCAAAGCTTGTTTTCCTAGCCTCTCTCTTTGACCGTGCTGCCCGGCCTCTTTGAATCCCTTCACTGCCTCTCCCTTCTCTACCACTTTACACATGAGCTGCTTGTTTTCATTTTCAAGTCCCTTCACAGTTGATCTCCACCCTCCGTATCCTCTTCTCATTCGCCGCCAAGCTGTCGCTGCTTGCCTTTGGTGAGTCCGTGTTGCTAGTCTCCACTGCCCACTCCTTTTCAAACAGGCACCTTCCTGCTTTCTCTCAGGTTGCCCCAGGCACTCATGAGATGGCCTGCATAAACATCTGCCAAGCCACCTCATTGCCCCCCCATAGCTCTCGCCTCAAAACTCTCCTTTGCCGGGTTGCCTACGAAAAACAGCAAGGCTGTCAATGTGCTGAAACCTCCTCCTCTCCTGCTGACCAGCATTGTCTCATTGCTTCCTTGTCTGTCTGTCTCCAGCTGTTGTCCCTTGTCTTGCACTTAGACTGCAAGCTCCTTGGGGCAGGGACCATCTGGCTGTTCTGTGTTTGTACAGCCCCTAGCACAACGGGGTCCTGGTCCATGACTAAGACTCCTAGGTGCTGTGGCCATACAAATCATCATCATCATGAGCATGTAAAGAAATTACCAGCTCAGGGTTTAATGTACTTCAGCAAGGAAGGACTGATGGCATCACATGTTAAAGGCTTGAGGATGCTCCGGGCCCTGTGCAGCCCCTCTGTCATGGGTGAATTTCAGCCTAAAGAACAAGATGGAGCTGCCCCAAGGTTTCTCCCTACCAAACACACCCACTATAGCTCAGGCACCTAGCGCAGCTTTGAGCAAACCACACAGCTCCCTTCCCATCTACCCATACACAGAGATCAGCAAAAGGAACCAAATGGCACAGCAGGGTCATTAAAGATGCAAATTCCATCATATTGAAAACACTGAGGCTGTTCGGTCTGACACCAAAAATGATTCTGCCATCCTTTGGTTCTGGCCTTAAAGCCGTATGAATCTAGAGTCAGGATTGGGCCCTAGCATTGCAGACAGCCTGGAGAAATCACAATTTCAGTTCTTCGCACACTGACAAGGCTTCTGGGGGTGTCTTTCAAACCCGGAGCAGGGACAGCAGAAGCAGAGCGGGAGCTGGGCTCAGCATGAGCGGCAGCACTGAACATGCTCTGAGGCAGCAATTCCGAGGGGTGAGAGAATAAAAACCCAACAAGGCCTCTTCTAGGGTGTGCAAATTAGTTACCCGGGGGAAAGACTGAAGCAGCTGAATGCTTCATCAGAGATGGTTTGCTTCAGACATGGCCATGGCCATATCTAGCCCCGGGTAAAATGGCAATGACTCTCTCAAGAGCGCTAAACCCTTAGCTTGCTAGTCGGCCTCCAGCATTTCACTCTTGAGGTTTGAGAGCCTAGATGTGGGATCCACTATAGCCCTCACCTCTGGAGGAAGATTGTGTGCTGCTATCAGGAAAATATTTAGATGGAGTAACAGGCAGTGACATAGGTTGGGAAATACTCAGAGGGGGAAATTCACTCCAGGCCAGAGGACCAGCACTGTGCACTACTTACATCCCACTTTAGCATCATCACCACAGGTGCCTAGACCAGCCCTTTGCACAGGGATGCAGGTAGGACGTCCGGTCACTAAGGGGGCCCTCAAGGTGACAGAATCCCTGCCAAAGCCATCAGGTGCCCAGGACAGCACTCATGCTGCACCTACCCTTAGAAAAGTGCACTGTGCTTCCTACTCTGCACCTGACCAGCACTGGCAGGACCTCCACAGAACCCGTCCCCATTTGGGGTGGCTCATAGCCCCAAGGACACTAGAAGAGGCAGCCTCTGCACTCAGGGGAAGGGAGGATTGGTGCCCTGGGCCCTGGATTCCACCTCCACAGATGACTACAGTATGACCACAGCACTTTATAAACACTATATGTGCTGCTAAACATCTGCCACACACCAGACCAGAGGTGGCTGCATTTCACTAAACTAAAAGATTGTTACAAGGAGAAGGGAGAAAAATTGTTCTTCTTAACCTCTGAGGATAGGACAAGAAGCAATGGGCTTAAATTGCAGCAAGGGAGGTTTAGGTTGGACATTAGGAAAGACTTCCTAACTGTCAGGGTGGTTAGGAAATGGAATAAATTGCCTAGTGTGGTTGTGGAATCTCCCTCATTGGAGATCTTTAAGAGCAGCTTGGACAAACACCTGCCAGGGATGGTCTCGATAATACTTTGTCCTGCCATGAGTGCAGGGGACTGGACTAGATGACCTCTCGATGTTCCTTCCAGTCCTATAACTCTAATCCCCATTTGATGGACGAGCAGCTGTGAGACCAGAGCGAAACTTGTGTCAAACAGGGAATAACACTGTGAATCTCTTTTCCATTTTTATGTCTAGGGCCTGGTTTTCAGAACAGCTGAACACCCAAATTGCCCAGTGCAGTCAGTGGGAGCTGCGGGTGTTAAGCATCTCTCAAGGTCACACTGTACTTTGTCAGGTACTTTGTTAGCTTTGAAGAAAGTTCCTAACCAGCTGAGACAGCCTGGCTTTGCGGTTAATGAAGTGGAGTTGTGAGATCAATTCCCTGCTCTACCACAGAATCTTTGTGTGACCTTGGCCACTTCTCTGTGTCTCAGTTCCCTATCTGTATGTGATGTAACATCCCTGGACAGTGGGTTATCCGTGGGCATTGGACCCTTGGCAGAAATTCGGCGGCGGAGGGTCCTTCCGCTCCGGGTTTTAGGCAGAAATTCGGCGGCAGGTCCTTCACTCGCTCCGGGACCCGCCGCCGAAATGCCCCAAAGACAGGAGCGGAAGGAGCCCCGCCGCCGAATGCTCAAAGAAGGAGCGCTGCCGCCTAGGGCGGCAAAAACCCTGGCACCGTTTCCGGATCAAGCCCATCCTGCTGGTGAATTGCAGCTGCTGGACAAACACAACAGTGGGGTCTGGAACATCGCTGCTCCCCAAAAGATTTTGTTTTGTTCTTTTGTATCACCGATATTTATCTTTTCATTTACTATCTTAGGATGAAAACTCTCAAAGCACTCGGGAGCTGAACTTCCTCATTAAAGAGACTGTGTGCCTAGTGTCGGAGAAAGCTGTCACGGAGCAGTGCAACTTCAAAGGGGATGGGGTAAGGAATCACATGCTAGATGGAGAATTGTGATGTTTATAATGATTTGCATAACATTTGAATGTAGAAACCCCAATCAATAGCAGGGCTGCATTGTGCTTGGCACTGTACACACAGAGTGAGAATCAGTCCCTGCTCCAAAGAACTTACGGTCTAAACAAAGAGCAGGAGGTGAAACACATGAAGTGACTTGTCCAAACTCATACAGCAGTGCCAGGAATAAAGTCCTGATCTCCTGATTCCCAGCCCAGTGCCCTGTCGCTTCCCTATGAATTCATTGTTTCAATCTGATTTAACACTCAGGTCTCAAAAAATTCTGCAGATCACAGATCAGCTCAGACAAGGTTCTTCAGACCTTATACAAGGAACATTATCTCAGAGAGGTCCCCACCCAAAGCCCATGCCGTCACTCCAGGTACAAATAACACAGAATGGTACTTTCCAATGGATTGGTCAGTGCAGTGCATGAAAAATTTCTGTTGACATTTTATGGTTATGAGTTTAAGTATCTAAGAGTTGGGTGTCTGGGGGGTGGGAGGGAGAGTGACAATTTTCAGAATAACGTTAACTTATCCAAATGACACCTATTGTGATGGGGCAAGGCCAGATGCCTACAGTAAAGTACTGAGAAACAGGTATGTTAGCCCCAGGCTAAACAAATCCCTAGGCCCCTGGTAACCAAATGGTAGGTGCTCCAGGTTAATCAAGGCACCTGGGGCCAATTAAGATCTTTCTAGAAGGCAGTGGAGATAGCTACTTTAATTAGAACACCTGCAGCCAATCAAGGCAGGCTAATCAGGGGTTTAAAAAGGAGCTCACTTCAGTGAGGAGCCAGAGGAAAAGGAGTGTGTGAGAGGAGCTGAGGGTGAACTGTGGGAGGATTGAGGAGGACAAGCGCTATCAGACACCAGGAGGAAGGTCCTGTGGTGAGCATAAAGAAGGTGTTTGGAGGAGGCCATGGGGAAGTAGCCTAGGGAGTCGTAGCTGTCATGCAGCTGGTACAGGAGGCACTATAGACAGCTGCAATCCACAGGGCCCTGGGCTGGAACCTGGAGTAGAGGGCGGGCCCGGGTTCCCCCTCCAAAACCTCCCAACTCCTGATCAGACACAGGAGGATCTGACCCAGACTATGGGTTCCACAAGAGGGGAAGATCACTGAGGTGAGCAAATCTGCCAATAAGCGCAGGACCCACCAAGGTAGAGGAGGAACTTTGTCACAGTATCTATACAGTAATGTTTCTGATAAGTGGCAAATATAACATGACAGACTGTTAAATGCACAATGTTACACACACCATATTGAAATCTAGCAGATTCAACATATATGTTGCATTTTCCTCATCCAGAGCTGCCAAAGCACTTCACAAATATTAATGAATTATTCCTAATTATGAGGGCAATTAACCATTGGAAGCACATCCCAAGCGCTGGGCCCTCCAGCACTTGGTGTCTTTATATCAGAACTAGATGTCTCTTTCTCAAAGTCTGCTTTAGTCAGCCCTGGGTTATTGGATTTGATGCAGCAATCACTGGGTGAAATTCTCTAGCCTGCATTATGCAAGAGGTCAGATTAGATGCTCACATTGTGGCCTCAAAATCTATTAATTTCACTGCGAGGTAGGTCACTATTATCCTCATTTGCAGGTGGGTAAACTGAGGCACAGAGAGGGGAAACAACTGCAGAGCAGAAAGGTGTAAGGAGCTGTTACTAGATTGCAAACAGTGGTGCTCAGACTGCTGCCAGGTCTTTCTGTGCCCACAGGTGGGCACACATGGGGACAACGGCTCAGCAGCAGGAAAAACGTGATCTAGTGAGCTAAGGTTAGGACTGAGAGCAAGAAACTCCCCTGATCAGCCCCTGACCCACTCAGCAGCCTTGGCCAAGTCCTCCAAAAAATCTGTGCCTCAGTTTCTCCATCTGTGACATGGGGATAAAAATATTCACATTCCTTCCTAAAAGTTGAGGGCTGTAGCTATAGCCAGATGGGGGCAGCAGTGCAGAGAAACATGAGGCTAAGAGACAGAAAGCACTGTAGCGGAAGGCGGCAGAGACAGCAGACGCAAGAGCATGGAGTGAACTGGAGAGAGGCGAAATCAGAAGGAAGGGAATGGTGCTTTTCTGAGGGGGAAAAAAGGGGGTTAAAGAGGGGAAAAGCCTAATGAAGCAGTGGTCCGGAGCTGGCCAGAATGTGCTGGACGTGCTGGAGAGGGAAAGGGGAGATTAAAGAAATGGAAGAAGGAAATAAGACAAGACACATTCACCTTCTAGGTGCCAGAGTTGTTTCTGCTCCTTTCTTGTAGATGGCCCCTAGCCCCATGCGTGTGAGCAGCTCCTCTTCTGCTGCAAGCAGGCTGGTGGGAGCAGGAGGATCGCTCTTGTTGCTCCTCTGGCCAAGCAGTCGGGGCCTTGCGGGGTGGTTTGGGTGAGAAATCAGTGCTGCAGAGGCCGGCTATTTACTACTCTGTTTACAAAACGTACCCACGTTCCTGTGCCCCTGACCAGCAGTAGGAACAAAACCTCACGCAGGTCGCTCCTGGCGGCAGAAATGCCAGGTCAGATAGGGCAGCCCCGTCCTAGGCAGCGGCAGTGTTTGCTCTGGCTTCTCACCAAGTCTCCCTTGCTCATCCCAACCACTTAGCACACAGACTTGTTCCAGCCCCCGTGTCTGGAAGTTAGTAGCGCCAGGCCCTCCCTCTGGCCGCATGGGCAGCTCTGGTTGTCAGCCGCCGGCTCTCTGCAGTCAAATCAGCTGTTATGCACCACAAGAGCCTGGGTTACTCCTACTGTTGGTTCCTGATCACTTCTTCATGCAAGACACCTGGGACGAGGGGCCATTAGCACCTTTCAGCATAGCGTTATGCCCACGTTGTAATGTCCCTAGTTTAGCACCAGACCAGGAGGCAGCTAACAGGGACACAGCCTAGGAGGTACCAACAAACAGAATTTTGCTGCAGCTTCTCAGAGACCAAACTATCTGAACTCTGTGGAGCCAGGTCCACTTCCTGACGTGTGCTACCGTCAAGGCACACTGCACTACAGGAGGATGCTGGCCGCCATGCGCTGACTGATTTCCAGATATTTCAGAAGGGCGTGGGGCGGTCCCTGCTCCAGGGAAATCGGTCTGTACCTCAGCAGACCCACCCAGAGGCGCAAGGTCTGCTCCCAGCCCCAGGGCTGTGGAGATGAATGGACTGACCCTTGACTTCTTCTCTGCCTTTTTTGAGCTCTTATCACCTTCACTCCCTGGCAGCTGGTGAGAGACTATTCAGGATACATCTTCCCCGAGCAGCAGCCGGCCACCAACCTGATCACCTGCGACACAGTGGCTGAGGAGGTAAGGAAGGTTTCCGCTCAGGTGACCAGCTGAGGGACCTGCATGGTCATCATAGGAGCCTGGCAGAGTCAGGGCATCCTTATCTAGCTGGGTTCCTGGCCACAGATTCCACATGGCTTCAGCTTGGGGCATACTCCCATCGGACAAACACATCCACATGTGCGAAAGAAAGGTGCCATGCTAGGATCTATGGAGTTCACATGGGGCTGAGAGGTAGGCAGCAAAGGGGGGGGGTCTTGGGGCCCCTCTAGGCCACCTGCTTCTAGGTGGACCTGATGGGCTAGTGACTTTGGGAACGTTATGGGATGAAGATCCTGATTATAGTAGGGGATGTTCCCATGCCCACTCAACAGCCCTGGCAAAGGTTCTTCTCTCTTCATATTCCCAGAGAGGTGGGGAGCAGCTGCAGTGTCTGGATCTTTACCTTTGGGCCAGTATGAAAGTTCTTCTCCAGAACATCAGCCCTTCCTCTCCCCATCCCTCACAGCACCCATAACACATTGCCCTCTCCCAGCCAAGAGGGCAGGAGTCACACGCAGAGTCAGACCTCAGCTGGGGCGAAGGAGCAAAACTCCACGGAACTCTACAGAGCTGCAACGATTTACACCAGCTGAGGATTTACACCCTGATCCTGGGGCCTGCCCTCTAAAAGCTGCTCAATTCCCCAAAGGTGTGATTTCAACGGCAGGGTTTTCCCCCCACATCCCAGTGTGCAAGTATCATCTCCGGCAGGCCCCAGGATCAGGAGTGAAAAATCACTTGTGAAACTCAAGCGCTCCCTCTTAGGGCAGTGCAAAGCACGTAGGGGCCGGCCAGTGCTGTTCTCAAAGGAGAACCCAGAAACCCCTAACGACATTCCCTCCCCCCTAGCTGATAAGTGCCAGAGAGAGGAGTGGAGTTCTCTGAGCATCAGGTAGAGCGGCTCCCTGTTTTCCTGGAACCCCTTATGAATATGCTTCTCTCTCTAGCCTACTTGTGTCCAGCGGTCCTAGTTTGGAAGGCTTTTCAAAAAAGTGAGGAAGCAGCTCGGCCATGTTGTCCGCAACTCCTACATCACACTTGGAGGACGAATGAGATTCTCAGGCAGAACAGGGAGAAAGGCACAAACGTCCCCAAACATCCCTACAGCCACTACTGCTTCTTGTATCTGAGCTGTGCGTCTGGCTTGGTCCTGTCCCTTAGAGTCTCAATATAATAAATGGTCATTTTCAGTGGGTTGTATGTCACTCGCCTCAGGGCTGGTGCAAGGAAGTTTTGCGCCCTAGGTGAAACTTCCACCTTGCACCCCCCCAGCTCTGCAGCAGCTCCCCACCTGCCCCCCCCACCCTAAAGTGTTCCCCCCATTCCTGTGGCAGCTTCCCACCCCCTGGCCTGAGGAGCCCTGCAGTACCTCCCCACCCCAGCTCACCTCTGCTCCGCGTCCTCCCCGAGCACGCTGTCCTGCTCTAATTCTCCTCCCAGGCTTGCGGCGCCAAACAGCTGATTGGCGCCACAAGCCTGGGAGGTGAAAGAAGTGAAGCAGCGACTGTGCAGTGGAATCCCTGGGCTGCCAGCGGCGCGCTAACCCAGGGGACCCCCTGGGCTGCCGGCTGCCGTGGTGGCGCGCTGACCCAGGGGAGCCCCTGGGCTGCCGGCTGCCTCTGCCAGCTCAGACTCCCTCTCCATCCCAGCAGCAGTGGCCGCTCAACCACTTAAAAAAATTGGGGGGCGCTGCTTTTTGGCACCCCCAAATCTTGGTGACCTAGGCAACAGCCTAGTCTGCCTAAATGGTTGCACCAGCCCTGAGTCGCCTTCTCAGTGTCCCAGCCCTCCTCCATGCCTTTCCTTTGTGTAACGTGAAGAGGCGGGGAAATGTGACCAGTGAGTCACCTGATCATGCTATTAGCCAATGGAAGGTACCAGCGAGGAGATGTCATGCTCTGGTCCCCACCCTTTCTAAGGGTAATACTCCAGGTCAGAAACTCAAGGCACATAATGGGTTTATCACCTGGCACTTCGACTAGGACACCAGACTGGGAGAGCAACTGAGCTAAGTCAAGTACCAAGGATTCATGGGGGACTGCGTGCAACCTCCATGTGCAGCTATTAATTGAGTCCAGGAGGATGAGAGTGACCCAGATGTGGTAGCCAGAGCTTGACTCACCAGCAGGTCCCACCCAGTAAGTGGCATCATCTGCATCCTAAACAACCAAATGCTGGCCAAGTTTATAATACCCCCAGCAATCTCTCCTCAAATGTCCATATGGGGAGTAGCTCCCTGCCTCATTGTGCATCAGCAACACAGGGCATGCGAGAACTCCACCCTCATCCCCACCTCCCCCCTTGCACAGGAAGAGAAATAAGAAGGAAAGGAGAAAGAAAAGAGACAAGTGACTCGTCCCCCCCATAAATACATCCTCTGCAAATACAACAGCTGACCACACATCTCGCTTGACAGAGCTGGCTCGGGAGCGGAGTGCACAATGGGTACATTGGGAGCGGATTAGAGGGATGAGCACTGGGATTGGTGAAGCAGTCAGCTGCCAGGGAAGTGAACTACAGAGGGACTGTGAGACCCGTCCCCAGAGCTGCACATTCAAGAGGCTGAGATGTATCATTACAAGATAAAATTCACAGTAAATAAAGTTGCCCATCTCTGTTGTTGTTATAAACAACTCAAACAATTGTTAATGCCCTGGCTTTCCCTGCTGGAGCTAGCTGGGCCTTTTAGAAATTCAAAATGTATTCACCAATATGCATGATGTGCTGCGTAGAGGTGTGCGACCAGGGCTTGACCCTCTCTGAGGGCGGAGGGGAGCCACACCGGCCCGCTACACGTGGTCGGGTCCAGCCCTCTGCTTCCGAGCTGAGCGACAATGCACAGTCAATTCGGGGCTCAGACCTTCTGCTGCAAGGCTGAGCAACAATGCACAGTTATTAGGAGCTCAGGCCCCCTGTCTCAGGGCTGAGGAGCAAGATATAGTCACTTAGGATAAAGCCCAGGGTGGGGCAACACTCGGCTCAGGCCCCTCAGGAGGGGCTGAGCAAACAACTAATCTGAGTGGCCTCCTCAGGCCAGGGAGAGGGGGAGTCTGGCACTCTTGGGAGGGTGGCGGGGGAACTCAGGCCCTCCCACTCCCCTGCGTTCCAGCCCGGGGCCCTAGCAGCGGTTATCACCGCTGACGGTCAGTGGGGATCCTGACCGCAACACACTGACCTAGGCTCAGGTACATATGCAGCTTGACTGGGGTCGGCTGCCCCTGGGTTACTTCCAATCTCCCCCTCCGGGCCTGCCTGGTCCGTAGTGTCACCTCCCGGGAAGTCCAGCAGCAGGGGCTCCTCGCGGCCGGGGCTGGGGGTAGGTCCAGCAGCTCCTCTGGGAAATCCGGCCAGGCTGGGTCCGGGGGTTCCTCGGGGTAACAACAGGGACGGGGAGTCTCCGGCAGCTCCTCCGAATAGCAGGTGTGGGGAAGCTCCGGCGGCTCCTATGATGGAGTAGGGACTGTCTGTGTGGGGAGTGGGAGAGCAGGGGAGGACTTTAGGGGATGGATGATGCCAGGGCCTGTAACCTGAGCTAGGTTAGGGAGGGGAAAGGTCAACACCTTTGCCCGGGAAGGGGAAAAGGAAGGGAGCAGCAGGAGGGAAGCAGTTTGAGTTTGGGCTTGGGGCTGTTTGGGCGGAATTCAGGGTATCCTAGCTAGGATCCAAGCACCCTGAAAGCCCAGAAGGACTCGGTGGAGGGGTCCTGACTGTGCCTGCAAGCTCTGCTGTAACCTGTGTTCCTGTTGTCCAATAAACCTTCTGTTTTACCGGCTGGCTGAGAGTCACTGTGGGTCCCAGGAAGAGGGGTGCAGGGCCGGACTCCCCACACTCCGTGACAGACCCATAGGCCTCCTTCCCTCTCTCTGCTTCATGGCTAATTGCAGAAGCCAAGATCCCTCCTGTGGCTTTTCTCCCAGTCTGGTTCTCCACAGGCTGGATCCGCCTTCCCAGTCTTGCTCCAGGCCATCAGCCTGTGGCCTGGCCTTCTCCAGAGCCTCCCATCTCTCCTGCCACCCTCTCCCTTCCAGGCCAGTCGCAGGAGCCAATCTCCCTCCTGCAGTTCTCCTTCCCCAGCTGAGCTCTCCCAGCCCAGTAAGGAAATCCCCTCACTCCTTCCCAGTTGGGTCTGAGAACTGACCCTGTGCCCGGTCGCCCAGGATCAGCTGCGGGGGCACTGATCTGTCACAGGCACTGCTTCCTGTGCCAGGAGTCCTGCCCACTTACCTCAGGATTGAATTTGGCTCCCTTGACTCTGGCTCTTTTCCTCTGATTCTGTTACTTCTCCTCTCCTCCCACTTTTCCTTCTATCCTCCTGGAAACTTAGGACCCTACCTGCCCTCACTCGCACCAGTTTGGCCCCAGTGTGTAATTCTGCTAACTCCCAGTTGACATCATGTAAGTGAGAGGAAAACCGGGTCCTAGTTCCTGCTCAGTCGGCCTTCTCTCTGCTCTGGACCCACCCAACAAGAGACCATTTCTCTGTGCTCTCTTCCCTCCTGTCACTTTCCCTACCTTGAGTATGCTAGATACAGGGCACCCTGAGTTCAGCAAAGTCTGTGCAGTGGTCACAGAAACTATCACATCAGACATTCATAATGATCCCCGGGCACTGGGGGCTGGATTTTGATCTCTTGTGGGCCTAGGAGAGAACTTGGCATGAGGCCACCTAGACAACAAGATTCCAGGATTGTCACTTGAGTGTCTGTTGAGTCAACGTCAAAGGATGGGAACAGCTACGAGCCCTTTTGGTTTAAAATAGCGCCAGGTTCAATCAGCACTGGGATTTGCTGTCTGGTGCCCTCCAGTTTTTAAATTCTCAGTTATTTTCCATGTTTTACATGTTGTGAATTACACCTGTATGGCAGCACATGGGCTTTCACCTAGTAGAAATAGTGATTGTTTTGTAACTTCTGGAAGTGAAACACGAAGATCAGAATTTCTAAATACGATAGCCCAGCACAGAACTGAAGGTCAGGGCAATTACTTCGGTGGGAGTTAGATGCCTAGGTGCTTTCCAAAATCCCCCTAGGCATCCGGCTGAATTTTAAGGTGCCTAACTACATTTAAAACTCTGACCTTACATGACCTTGTGCTCTCTTCTGGCCTTAAAATCTACTAGCTCTGCAATGCTGCTGACAGCATGCAGACTCTGACTGTGAGAGGATTTGGTAACCGTGCAAGTTATCCATGGACGTTAACAAGGTTTCGCTCCTGCTATTGCAACAAATGAGAGTTTTGGTCAGCCGAAAGGGAGACAAAGAAAAGTTTAGGCAATAGCAGTTCAACGAGCAAAGCTCTTTCACTGAATTTGCACAACTGACTTCTACTTTGTGCCTCTCCAAAAATCCCCCCACCCCCAAATGTAATATTGGGGGAACAAACCCCCAACTGAAAGAAAAACTATGTGTAGCTGAGAGCAGGGAATAACTCTGGATTCAGAGATTCTGAGCTTGTAGGGCCAGAGTGGGCTGCTCATCATCTAGTCTAGTCTTCTATGTAACACGCGCCACAGGATTTCTCTGAAGAGATATCCAGGGATGGTGGGAGGGAAACGCCCGGGTAGAGCACAATGTCTGTTACCTAAGCCACCACCTCACCCACTGCTCAGCCCCCTCACATGAACAGAGTAATTTGCTCTTTAATCTAAAAGAAGGATATTCTGCTATCAGCATTGACAGCAGGGTAAAACCAGTGACCGTAGGAGTGCAGATGTGCCAAGACTTTTTAAAAAAAACAAACCAAAAAAATCATAGTGCAGTCATGATAAATTTAATAAATGTCATGAGTTTAGTGACAGTCATGTGATTTTTTTTTTGATAAAAAAATACCCTGACAAACGGAGGGCACCAACAACCCTCCACAGCCCCCTTCGCTCTGCCCCACAACCCTAGTTCCCATCCATGTTGGGAGGAGACGTTGGGAAGGGTGCTGAAGGCAAGCCCATCCCGCACTCGACCTGGGAAGCAGCCCACTCCAGGCATTGTAACCTGGCGTACTGGGTTGCAGCACTGGCAGGTTTGGAGGGGCAGCTGAGCCAAGCCTGAGAGGCACTGCAATCCCGCATGCCTGGTCACAACTCCTGGAGAGGGCCACTGGACCCAGCCCCGCGGAAAAGAGCTGCAGGAGCTGCCACTGCGGAGTGAGTCACGGATGCAAAAAAAAAAAATTCCTGGACAAACAGGAAAGTGACACTATTCAGGACTTTCTTCGCCACCACGACAGACTTTGAGCCCGAACCGTCGTCAGTGGAGCTATTCCCATGTGAACACTCAACAGTGACCACAAAGCGGGGATACGGTTATTTGGGTCTCGTAGGAGGTGAAATTTCCCTCTTCCCGAAGACACACACACTCTCTTTCAGTGCAAGGATTCTAAAATGTTGGAGTCTGTTTATTATTGGGAGTGGGGTGGACTAAATATCTAATTAGCAGCAATAATTAATTAATTAATTATATGGGAAAGTCCACTGCTACCTCCACTTTGAAATCAAGCAATTCACTTATTTAGAGGTCATTATTAGCTGCCATTATTGTTACTACTTGTTTTCATAGAGTTATAGATTCCAAGGCCAGAAGGGACAACAAGATCATCTAATCTGCCCTCCTTTATAACACATGCCTGAGAATTTCACCCCATTTCTCTCATATTGAGCCCAGTAACTTGTCTTTGACTAAAGCCTCGTCCAGGAAGGCATCCAGGCTGGATCTGAAGACATGAAGAGATGGAGAATCCACCCCTTCCCTTTGTTTGTTAGAAGAGATGAAGTGTTATCCCCATTTTACAGAGGGGAAACTGAGGCATGGAGCAACTAAGTGACATTCTCAAGGTCACACAAGGAGTCTGTACCAGAGACTGGAATTTAACCCAGGTCACCTGATCCACTGCCTTAGCCACACACACACCCCCACTCTCCCCCAAGTTTCCTTCAGTTTCTCTTTGCTGTAAAGGCCCCACATTGCACTGACCAGGACACTGCTCCTTCCCAGCGTCCCCCCTTTCGGTCAGGTATAAAGGCTGGGTTTAGACAGAGAATGAATAAAGCTGCTTTTCCTTCCAGGAACCAGGAAAACATGGGTTCTTGGGGCAGCAGCAAGTATTCTGTGTGATCAGAGAAGCAGCCAGTTTCAGAGAACCAAGGTCCCCCTCAACCAAACGCAGAAAAACAGCTCTTTACCTAGGAGAAGCCTTTTCCATTCACTGCACACACCTCTTCTACAACTTGCTTCACATTCCTCCTTCCATTTGTCTCTCGCTGGAAGAAGTTTTTAAAGGTCACAGGTAGTCCCAGGTCTCCATAATTAACTCGAGGTCACCTCTTTCAGCTCATAAGAAAGAAGGCTTCAGCCATTCTAAGACCGATGCACAAGCCTCCAAGAACTGTCAGGTCGCAGATGCTGCGTCCTAATGCGATCCTGGGATGCATAAACAGGGGAATCTCGAGTAGTAGAGAGATTACTTTGTCTCTGAGTTTGGCACTGGTGTGACCCAAGGCTGGAATCCTGTGTCAAATTCTGGGGTGCACAATTCAAGAAGGATGTTGATAAATTAGGAAGGGTTCAGAGAAGAGCCCCGAGAATGATTAGAGGGTTAGAAAACCTGCTTTATAGCAATAGGCTCAAGGAGTTTAATCTATTTAGCTTAACAAAAAGGAAGTTAAAGGGTGACTTGATTCCAAGCTATAAGTACCTACACAGGGAACAAACATTTAATAACTGTCTGCTAGACTGAAGAGAAGGAGATGTAACATTATCCAGATGAAGTTAGACAAATTCAGACTGGAAGTGAGGCAAGAATTTTTCAGAGTGAGAGTAATTAACCATTGGAACAATTTACCAAGGGTCATGGTAGATTCTGCATCCCTGACCATTTTAAATCAATGTAAGAACATAAGAACGGCCATATTGGGTCCATCTAGCCCAGTATCCTGTATTCCGACAATGGCCAGTGCCAGGTGCTTCAGAGGGAATGAACAGAATATTTCAAGTGATTCATCCCCTGTTGTCCAGTCCCAGCTTCTGGCAGTTGGAGGCTTAGGGACACCTGGAACATAGAATTGTTTTCCTGACCATCATGGTTACTAGCCATCGATAGACCTATCTTCCATGAACTTATCTAATTCTATTTGTAACCCAGTTATACTTCTAAGTATCTCCATGCACCTGAAGAAGTGGTTTTTTTAGAGACAAAAGCTGATGCCCAAATAAATCTGTTAGTCTTTAAGGTGCCACCAGACTCCTTTTTGTAGTTATACTTTTGGCCTTCACAACATCTCTTGGCAACGAGTTCCACAAGTTAACTGCACACTGTGTGAAGAAATACTTTTAAACCTGCTGCCTATTGATTACTGTGTTACATGCAGGGGTAAATAACAATTCCTTATTCTCTTTCACCATCCCAAGACTGGATGTAATGCTAAGAGCTCTGCTGTGGGAATTATTTGGGCAAAGTTCTGTGGCCTGGGCTATACAGGAGGTCAGACTAGATGATCACACTGGTCCCTTCTGGCCCTAGAATCTCTGAATCTCTGAAAGGCTCTGGCAAGGGTGAGCTGCTATCGGAGCCTTTCCCTGCAGGAAGGACCCTACACTACTGAAAATAGCAGTGTAGACATGGGAGGAATTGCTTGGGCGTGTCGAGAGCCATGTAGGCCAGTGGTTCTCAGCCAGGGGTCCGGGACCCCTAGAAGCCTCAAGCAGGTTACAGGGCGGGGGCCTCAAAGCAGCATTAGACTCGCTGGGGCCCAGGGCAGAAAGCCAAAGCCCCATGGCATAGGGCTGAAGCCTAGGTTCATGAGCCCCGCCACCCGGGGCTGAAGCCGAAGTCTATGCAATGTAGCTTTGTGGGGGGGCCCTGTGGCATGGGGCCCCTGGCAACTGCCCTGCTTGCTAATCTTAATGCCGGCCCTGGCTTTTATATGCAGAAAATCAGTTATTGCAGCACAGGTGGGCCATGGAGTTTTTATAGCATGTTGGGGGGGGGGGCTCAGAAAGAAGAAAATTGAGAACCCCTGTTGTAGAGTACGTAGCCTAAGGTTTCACCTGCTCGTTACTCTACTCACCTAAGACGTGTCTCACTATCTACACTGCTATTTCTAGCCGTGTGCATGCATTCTACACGCCACCATGCCGCGTGTGCAGTGTTGATGTACCCCTAGGGCACGGAGGCCTGTGCTTGCTTGCATAGGCTGGCAGGATTCCTATATCATGCTGTGCACAGAGGGGTGGCAAGATGTCCTCCAGGACACAACATCCCCTAAGCCCTCTGTACTCCTTGTGCTAGTTCAAAGGGGAAGGGGGGAAGATTCAGTCCAGGCTGCACTTTGCACCAGTGCACACTATTGGCCAAAAGCCCTTTCATAAAACAAAATAGGTCAAAACTTGAAAAGGAGGCAATTATGTGATGTCAGAAAGCAAATTGCAGTGTACAGATGCTGACACGCAGAGGCCGTGGTTCTCTGCTCATTTATAGCAACATAGGAATTGCCACATAGGCTCAAACCAAGGAATCATCTCTGGCATCCTGGCTAAGGCAGCGCCAGATGTTTCAGAGAAAGGTACAAGAATGAGCAATTATGGAATAAACTGGCCAGAAGGGAATTTTCTTCTTGAACTTATACACCACTTTCTCCCCAGACCCCAACAGCGTTAACTCCTGACTCTCACCAGCACAAGCGAGAGGAGAATCGGGCGCAGAAGGGGTTTAACTTTGCAACCTTGGATGGGGGTCGGGGCGTGCAAGGAAACTGGACTGAGTGAGCTGAGATGGAAAGAGCAGCAGCGCAGGGTTTTTAGAAGAAGTATTGAAAGGAGCCAGATTACAAGAGCCTGAGGGCCGTTACCAGTAGGGTGGTCAACAGTAAGTCTAGTGTTTTTACACAACCACTCATCTGCAATAGTGTTGCAAGGTTATTTCTAAAGCAATCGGTTGTCAATATAATTACAGAACGTCAAAAGAAGGAACAGAGAGGAATACTAGCAACTGCCAAATAAACAGAGGGAAAACCAGACCAACTTCTTTCATTAGCTCAACTGACACTAACAAAAGAGAACTCTCCAGAGATGGCAATAGAAAGAGACTATCACCAGACAATGGGTAACACGCTTGACAAAATCAGAAGCAAACACTGTGCTGAAGTCGAGCTGGAAACACTAATTGAAGAGAGAAGACCAAGGGCATCCAGTGCATTTGTCAGATTCCTTCTTTTCCAACACCACATGCATTACCCCAAGATCGATTCCATTCTGCTATCATGAATGTTAGCTGCAGTAATGGGAGGTGAAATAGAAGCCAACTGCAGTTAATGACACTGCCCCACATCACAGACTTGGTAATTAAGAGTATGTCTACACAGCAATCAGACACCTGCAGCTGGCCCCTGCCAGCTGACTTGGGCTTGCAGAACTCGAGCTAGGGGTCTGCTTCACTTCTGTGTCGGCTTCTGGGCTGGGGCTAGAGCCCTGGTTCTAGGATTCTGGCAAATAAACTGTCAAAAAATGTCACCCAGTTCTATTCCCAACACTGTAGCAGATAAGCGCTGAGTGTCTAAGACAATATTTGGTACCAAAACTATGAATTAAGTCAGCTGTAGCAGATACCAGCAAAATCTGCGTTATTTAAACTCCAAAAGAGACAGGAGCCAGCTGCAAAACTCGTACCCAGGCCATTAAAACAAACAGGAAACAAATTCAAATGCCATTGATGTTTGGGACAGAAAGAGGGCATCTGAAAGAAAGCAAGAGGATAGTAACAGAATATGCCATTAGTTACTCCAAAGCAGTGTTTGTTGCCCTGTAAGGGGCACGCGTCATTGGTGGGCAGCCACGTAGCAAGGAGATTAGAGAGGACGTGGACGGGAGATCTTCTAGGAAAACCCAGGTCCTCTAATAGGGATGATTCAATAGCTGGGGCTCTTCCCTCTAAGCTGCTGCTGGAGGTGGCATCTGTCAAACAAGATGCAACCTCCCTGTGGTCCTCCCACACAGGGCTATTATCTACCTCCGACACTTTGGGCAAGAATAGGGTAGTAGGCTCAACGTCCTGATTAAAGTATAACTGGGTAATTAGTCGCTCTCCTTTAAATTCCCCTGTAGTTGTAGCTGGAGATGGAATTCTTCCCTTCCCCACTGCTGTGTTGTACTGTGCTCAAGAACTGCTGCAACCTACCCTAGGCTCTTCTCCCTTCTAGCTGCCAGCGATCGCTGTGCATAGAATCATGGGACTGGAAGGGACCTCGAGAGCTCTCCTAGTCCAGTCCCCTGCACTCATGGCAGGACTAAGTATCATCTTACTACAGGGACTCAGTGTGTACTGCCAAATCCCCTGGCTTTTCTCTCTGGACGCTGTTGCCAACACTCCCCTCCATGCTGGTGCTGCCTTGTAACCTAGGGCTCCCACAGCACACACAGACCTCCCCACACCGTGGGCCCACTGCAGCAGGACGTGGCTGTGTCCGACGTTAATCCTGTGCTCGCTCTTCATTAACATGCATTCGACACAGCTGGAGCACATGGGGTTATCTGTGTCCCCTATGCTAGAGCGTTTAATAGTCCAGCTGAGTAGTCAGGGTTCAGTGGAAAGCAGCCGTACCCCTTCTCTCCTGGGTACATGAGATGGGAAGGGGGCCTGGAACTCTATTCTGTTGTTACATGGGATCACGGTCTGGAAAAGACTGGGATTTACAGGTCACTCATTTAGAAAGCAAACATATGCCCCACATGGCACAGAGATTAATCTGATTTCAAAAGCGCCGAGTCTCCTTGGAGTCAAACACATCCAATTTTATAATGAGAGTTGGTTGGGAAGGAAAGCATATTTAGCAAAACAAAATTCTCTAGATATTAACATTTTTGGTATAATTCAGTCTGGTGTCACTGGCAGCCAGGCCAGCGAGTGGCTGAAGGACTAGCCAGAACACCATAAATGATGTGTGATGATTGGCTCTGTCTCTCTGTAAGTGCTGATGGATCTATCGATCAAGGTATAATTCAATATTTTTTGTGAATTTGGGTCTTTCTTCCAACTAAAATGAAGTTTTGGGGCATTTTGGAAGTATTTGAAATTTTTCAAAGTATTTAATTTTATTGAGGAAATCCCACTCCCTCCCTCCTCTTGTTTCCAGTGGGGGAAAAGTGAAAGAAAATTCCCAAAGGTACACACGAAATGAAACAAAATGGTCTTTACAAGAAATGAAATATTGAAATGTTTGTATCCAAAGTTTTGAAATGTTCATATCAAAAGTTTTCATCCCCAAAAAAATTTTGTTTTGCAATTTTTGGCAAAACCAAAAACATTTTGACCAAACTGAATATTTTTCACAAGTATCTTTGCTTTGGTCAGAAGGATATTTTCTGGCAAAAAGTAGGTTGACCAGTTCTAGTGATAACACCTGTCCCTTCCCTGTGTAACGTAGGACATTGTTCAAATTGGATTGAAAGCACCAGCCCGTAAATCAGCCTCCCATATTGCCCTTAACACCACGGCCTATTTCCTAACATATTTTTTACCAAATAAATAGAATTTGTCACAACATAAGAGAGCGATCCCACAAACCCTTATGTGAATAGCTTGGTTGCCTGGAACAGAACTACCTGCGTGAGTAAAGACCACAGGATCATTGGCTTTAGACCAGTGGGTCTCAAACTAGAGCTGCCACTTGTTCAGGGAAAGGCCCTGGCAGGTCTGACCAGTTAGTTTACCTGCCACAACCACAGATTCTGCCGATCGCAGCTCCCACTGACCGCGGTTCGCCTCTCCAGGCCTAGGCATCCAATTTCTTTGCTGGTCTCTAGCTAGCAGAGGTGGCTCTAGGTATTTTGCTGCCCTAAGCACAGCAAGCAGGCTGCCTTCGGCGGCTTGCCTGCAGGAGGTCCCCGGTCCCGCGGATTCGGTGGCATACCTGCGGGAGGTCCCGCGAAGCTTCGGGACCAGCGGACCCTCCGCAGGCATCCCGCTGAAGGCAGCCTGCCTGCCGCCCTCGCGGCGACCGACAGAGCACGCCAGTGGCTTGCCGCCCCAGGCACGCGCTTGGCATGCTGGTGCCTGGAGCCGCCCCTGCTAGTCAGGTTATTCAGCAATAACCAGTTATTCACTCTCTTTATTTTTGTCTTAGGCTTGGTCTACACTTAAAAATTAGATTATGTCACGCAGAGCTGGGAACAATTCCTTCCCCTGAGTGATGTAGCTAGGTCAGACTCATCTCCGGTGCAGATGTGACTAGGTCAAGGGAAGAATCCTTCCATCAACATAGCTGTCACCTCTCAGCGAGATAGTTTAACTACATAGACAGAAAAACTCTCTTCCATCAGTGTAGGAAGCATCCATACTACAGCCCTACAATGGCACCACTCAGCAGCTGTCGAGTAGACAGGCCCTTAGACAGCTATTCATATATGTCAGTGAACGTGATTAGAATAGTGACTGTTAGCAAGTACAAGCCGGTCACCCCTGGTCCTCTGTCTTGCCATGTTCTTAGTAATGGAGGCAGCTCAAGCTGTGAGAGGCTGTCCGTTTTCTGGTTGCAGCTGTGGGGTGGGGGAGTGGGGTTTGTCTCCTCTCTTGGTATTTTTGCTCCCCTTATCGCACAGAGAGCTACACGGCGAGGTTTCGAAGCCCCTCTCTTTGCAGGCACTGGCTCATTGGCTGACAACACGTTCCCGTGGGAGAAGCAGAAAGCCACAGCTTTGAGGAAGAGCTGCGCACAGACTGAATGAGCCAATCATTCCCCTTTGCACGAAGCTGCTGAAGAGGCAGTGTATATAAAGCACCCGGGCACTGCCCTCCTACCTTACCTTGAAACAAAGAGGACCAAGGATGGCAAGCTGCTGGGCGGTCCTGCTGCTGCTGGTCACCGTGGCTGCTGCGGTCCCCGTGAAGACCCCTCAGCCCTACGAGAAGGCCATTGCCCGGGCCATCGCCTTCTACAACCAAGGACCAACGGTGAAATATGCCTTCCGCCTCCTTACAGCCACACCTCCGCCTGAAGTGGTGAGTACTGAAGGGTTCCCTTCGTTAGCTGCTGTTTGAAACCCAGGCACATACTCGGGGATACGTGATTCTCCCTGAACCTGGGCCCCCGTCACCTCTCACCCAGGTCACTCAGTGCCTGCTCCATAGCCCATGAAATAGACTCCAGTGGGGGTGGGATCAGACCCCTGACCTTTCACTGTTCTAACACTGAGAGGCAGGGTGGGTCGGTGGCTGAAGCAGAGGATTGGAACTGGGGGCACCTGGATTCTAAACCTGGCTCTGCCACTGACCTGCAGGGTGACCTTGGGCCTGTCCCATCCTTCAGCTGCCTGATGTAGTTAGATGATAAACTCCTTGGGGCTGAAATCTCTCTCTGTTTCTCACTACGTGCGCACACAGGGATTAGCTCAATGGCCCTCCGCCTTAGAGAAGGCTGTTAGATGCTAACAATAGTGACGATCCTCTCAACTTTGAGACTTCGCACTCCTCCAAATGTACAACTCAGCAGCAACCTCCTAAGGCCAACCAGTCCCACTCCACTAAGCAGCCTGTCCTCAATAAGAGTATCCAGCTCTTATCTAGTGCTTTGCATCAGTAGCTCTCAAAGGAGGCCAGTAACATCGTCCCCATTTTACAAATGGGGAAACTGAGGCACAGAGAGGGGACATGACTTGCCCAGTGGGCCAGTGGCACAGCCAGGAATAAATTCCAGCTTATTAGGCATTAACAAAGCTGGGATTGCTTCCTATCCCCAAAACAAAAGACACTGAAATAAAAATGCATTTCAGAACGGTTAACCATGGCCAGTTGTGGTGGTGGGGATGCTGGTGGAACAGGATTATCCTGAGACACTCATGGAGACACTGTACATACAGCATTATTGAAATATTCACAGCTGGCTGAATGGTGCAGTGCTGTCCTACCAAATTCTCAGAGCTACATCTAAAGTAAATGCAACATTCACTACATGCTAATGAATACCGTCGGATTGCTTCAATATGCATTTACCACAGTGTTTCTCAAACTGGGGACGCTGCTTGTGTAGGGAAAGCCCCTGGCAGGTCCGGACAATCGTGGCTCCCACTGGCTGCAGTTGGCAAGTCAATGGGAGCTGCTGGAAGCGGCACGGGCCGAGGGACTTACTGGCCACCGCTTCCAGCAGCCGCCATTGGCCTGCAGCGGCGAACCGCGGCCAGTGGGAGCCGTGATCAGCTGGACGTGCGGACTGGGCAGGTAAACAAACCAGCCCAGCCCGCCAGGGGCTTTCCCTACACAAGCAGCGACCCCAGTTTGAGAAACACTGATTTACCACATCACATCTCAGCTAAGGATTAGACACTGACATAGGGAATAGGAACAACATGAGTTATATAAATTGAGGTAAAATTGTATAAAGAGTACAACCACTACCTGCTGGAAGTTATGGACCCCCTTCCCCTATGGCAGGTTATTCTGTAATTGTCCAGTAGGGGACTTTGATACCTTCCTCCAAAGTGTCTGGTACTGACCAATGTTGGAGACAGGAGACCAGAGTAGCTGGCTAACTGGTCTGATCCACCATGAAATTTTCACAAGTGAGCTCACAGTAGACCACTGACACAAGGCTATCCCCTGCCTGCACCCGCCACCTCATTCCTTGCTTCATGCCAAGGCTTTCAGTGGGACTGCTCGTTTAAGGGTACCAAGGTCTGGTCCCAAAGACTCAGGCTACATTGGTACATGTCATCAGCTGCTAAACAAATGCAGTGGTTGAGCCCGGCGTGAAGCTACTCGCCATGAGAGGGGTATCTCATTCCTTTACTGGTTCTCTCTTAGGCCCAGGGCACCATATCCAATACTCTTCAGCTGAACTTCACCATCATGGAGACCACGTGCCCGGCGTCAGACAAAACCCCTGTGGAGCAATGCGCCTTCAAAGAGAATGGGGTAAGGAACAGCTCTGGGGGTGGAGATAGTGCCATGTTCTCTTGTTTGGCACACCTCTGCCGGGATGAGCAACAAGCTCTCCTGAGTCCCTGGGGCTACAGTGGACACCTGGCAGGCTTTTACTGCCTTTGGCTTTACACTGTGATGCTATGAACTGTAATGATCCAATGTGTCGTCACAGAACCTGCTGAGCCAGATTCACTGCTGTAAATGAAGCTGCAGGTTTCTTTTGCTTGTTCCACCAATGAACTTAGCCCTGTGTCCAGGGGGGCTGAAACAGTTTGTATTGTGGGGGTGCTGACAGTCATTGAACAAAACTGTGTAATCCCTGAATATAATGGAAACCACTTTGAACTGGGGGAACAGCAACCCCTACACCTCGGCACTCCTAGTTCCAGCACCTCTGCCAGTGTCATAATCACAACTCAGAAAAATCTGTTCTCAGCTTCACTCAGGTCTGTTAACCCACCAGCCCTAGCAGGGGGACAAATTACACTGAAGATCAGGAAAAAATGTGTGGCACAGTGTTTAGGGCTGTGACCCAAGACAAGAGATGGAAGTGCTGGTACTAGGGATTCTGAAAACGGGGCAGAACAGAGGGTTAGAAAAATTCCTGCGGAGAACAAATGACGGGGAAAAGGAGCGAGTGACGTACTGGTTCTCTGCCACCTCTGCCGTCTGGGATATATGTGTGTCTGTTTCAGCTGAAGGGAAGGATGCAGGCTTCCAAAATTCAGCAAACAATTTCACAGCCAGAATTTCAAAAACGGCCTCTTGCTTTGGGGCACTCAGCTTCAGGCACGTAGATGCCTGAAGTTAGGGACCTGCCATTCATCGTTAGGCCTCTAACTAAGCTTTTGACTTTCAGAGGTGGCGAGCGCCCACTTGAAGCCCCAGTCAAAGTCAATGTGAGCTCAGCACCTCTGGGGGAAAAAGCATACCACCATAGACCCACCGTTCCTAACTTCCCTGAATGTCTTCAACAGCCCCCAGACTGAGTGAATATCAGAAGGGAAGGATCCAGGGAAGATCAAATAGAAACATATTAAAGAAGTCAGTAAGTGATGCCAGCTGCTGACTGGATTTCACCTCAAATTGCAGCGGCTGCACGATCTAGTGGACAAGGCAGTGACATAGGGTGACCAGATAAAAAATGTGAAAAACTGGGACAGAGAGTGGGAGGTAATAGGCACCAACATAAGAAAAAGCCCCAAATTATCAGGATAGTCCCTATAAAATTGGGACATCTGGTCACCCTAAAGTGACAAGACACAGATTCAGCGATTTAGCACTACAGGAAGGGTGAGGTCTGATCCATACCTGCCCGAACACCTGCTTCCAGATGTGAGCGGTGGGGGGGGGGCGGGGGTCCATCAAGAGAGAAGAGGAGACTGTTTTTTTCTGCTAAAAGGATCTGTTTTGAGTTACTGCACCATGTGCCACAAGCCGAAAGAAGCACCCCCCTACTTCTTTCTGCTTTTTGCACAAGAAACGGTAAAAGAGATGAGCAGAAAAAAGACCCTCCTCTCCTCCCATGGAAACCCCCTGCATCTAGGAGCAGGCATCCAGGAATGCGTAGATCTGACCTCAACCCACCTGCAGAAGTCACCTGAGCTGCTGCAATGCTTCAGGGGACAGCAGTGATGGGCCGGGTTCTCCTGTCGCTGTCGATAATCCCCCGTCCCAGGTAGGTGGAGGGAAGAATTCTTCCCTCGACCTAGTGCTGTCTGCACAGAGGGCTAGGTGGGCGCAGATACATCTCTCAGGAGTGCGGCGTTACCTTGAGAGATGTAGCTATGCCGCTGTAAATTTGTAGTGTAGACCAGCCCTCAGTCTACCTAGATCAAAGTGAGCTGGGCTGTCCTTACGTGAGCTGGAGCCACACCTCCCCAAGTGCCGTTTAGACAGACTAGAAGCTATTGTCCCCTCCTCTCCCTCCCTTGCAGCTGGTCAGAGACTGCTCAGGACACTTCTCCACCCAGGAAACATGCTCTGTCTTCGCGATCACCTGTGACGTCGCCCCTCCGCAGGTGAGCTGTCCATCCCAATTACTCAGGGGGCGAGGGAGGGGAGAATTTATACCCTGAACAAGAGGGGCTGGGACAGCATCTCCCCAGGGTGAAAATGCCACTGGGGCATCTCCTTCTGCTTTGGGTGCGTTCACCTGCAAACCCACCTCTGCCAAACTGAGAGAGGAGTCAAATCCTCCCCCTTCGTGGGACCAAGACACCCCAGGGAAGTCGGATGTCCGAGATGGCTCTTTGTCACTGCACGGCCGGGTCTAACAAAATGAGTGTCTGGGTTTCAGCAGAAGACTCCCTTAACCTCATGCTACAGACATTAGGCCCCAGGTTGGCTTCCCGGTCTCTCCCACGAAAGGATCTGCCTTGGCTGGGATGGGCCAATCCTCAGTCGAAGTCGAAGGGCCTTATCCAGACATCAAGTGAAACCCATGACAGTCTTTCCATTGAATTCAATGAGCTTTGTTTCAGACCCGGAGAGACAATAGTACGTGATTTGGATCCCCATATGGAAGGGTTTCCCCAGAACATCAACCTTCCAGCTGGGAATCCCAGTTCCTCCTCAGCATAGACCCCATTAGTGTGGTGTCATGCAGCAGCCAGGAGAGCTGTCCTCCTGAAAGTGAGCCCTTCCCACATGTGCCCAGGAAGAGCCCCAGCTGCTATGGCAGACGCTTGTCCCGGGACGTAGAATTCCAGCCATCCCTTCCTGGCCATTCCCAGCTCCTCTTGGTCTAGCTCCAGTCTCAGAATCTGCTCCCCAGAGGGGCTACACAAAGGGTGTTAGAATAGGCCTCTTCCTCGGCCTCCCAAACCAGCCCTCAGATATTTGACAAGGTGCAGATGATGAAGTTGAACATAAACACCATTAGAAGCCTGGTGAGTCTCCATGGAGACACTAACACACTTCTTTCCACCTCCATACAGCCCGTTCGTGTCACCAGATGGTGGCCCCTTGTGAGGATAGGCGCAAAAATCCTTGGTCACGGCATTGACTACTACCGCAAAAGGGGTTAATCCAGAGATCGAGGAGGTTAACGCATGTTTGGAAGACCTGCCCGTGCCCCACACTGGAAGCTTACCAGGAATCACGCCGCAAGTCGGAACCGCCCCAGGGATGGCACTTTTTCTCACGGCCTAACTACCCCCTTAGTCCAATTGCATCTGCCAGGGCTTCTCTGTACAATAAATGGCTGTTCACAGAGCCGTATGGTTGTGCATGTTTCCTGCGCACCCGCGCACGTCCCCTCACCCCTCACCTTCCCATGCTGCCCCCATCTGTGCTTGCAGTCAGTGAAAAGCCCCCGTTAGGCACCCAGCTGCTCCTCTCCCCTGGCCCATTGCCAGGGAGGGCCAGAAGCCCAATGCCTGGAATGGCTTTAGCATCTGGACTTCAAGTCTAGCAGGGAGCTGAGTCAACGCGCGAAGCCCAGCGCGAACCAGACCCTTTGACTGCTGGCTTCACAGCCGTATGACCCCAGGCAGGCGGGGAGAGTCATTCGGCCTGACGGCAGCTGAGACTGGGGCGAGAGAGGGGCCAGTCTGAGGCCTGGGGCAATGACAGGTCAGTGATGGAGGGCCAGTCACAGACTCAACCTCAAAGGCTGCCTCTGGAATGCCAGTAGTAACATGCCAAAAGGAGGGAGACTCCCCCTGTACCACCACCCCAATTAGGAGTCAGTTTGCAGACCCTTAGCTCCTCCAGCCTTTAGGAAAGGAAGGCTGGTCTTGGGGCTAAGGCACACAGCTGGGAATCAGGAGGTCTAGGTCCCAGATTCCCTGTCTGGCCTGGGGCCTCAGCTCCCACTCTGTAAACTGGGGCTAATGACCCCTCCTTTCCCCCACCCTTTGTCTGTCTCAGCCATTCAGCCTGTCAGTTCTTCTGAGCAGGGCCAGTTGCTCACATTGGGTTTGTACAGCACTTAGCACCTTGGGGCCCTGATATCACCGGAGGCCTCTGGGTGCAAAGGCGGTACAAGTAACTAATAACCATCCTTCAGCCCCCCAGCTCCTGGTTCGCTACCCCACAGCTCCAATCCCTGCCCCAGCTCTTCCTCAACCCCTCTCCAGCCTCCATCTGTTCAGCCCTGATCCCATCTTCCCTGATCCACCCCCCAGCCTTGGTTCAAGCCCCCACAAGCCCTCCCCCAGCTCGTCCCCTCAAACACCTTCAGCTACTCCAATTCCGCATTGGCCCCAGCTCCGATCCAGATGCCCTGAGCTCCACTCGTCCCCTTCCCCAGCCTGAGCAACTCCAGCCCCTCAGTTCTGCTCCCGCTGCTCTCCCTGTCCCCCTCTGGCTCCGATCTAGTTCCCCCTCCCCTATTCCACCCCCACCCCATACAAAGGAGCCAATGCTTTTACCTTGTGTTTCATCTCTAGGGGCCCCCATGTCCCTTGGCTCTGCCTGCTGTGCCCCCCGTGTGTCCACAGCGCTGCAATGCCACCGTGCCTCCCCCGTGTGTCCTTGCTGGCTGCTCAAGCCTGGAGCCACTCCAAACAGAGCCACCCCCCATTCTAGCCACTCCCTTTGCCCTGCAGGGCTGGCGGATCCTGCTCTCCTCTGGGGCCCCTCTCCATTGCAGAGCATTGTGGCTCAACTTCTGGGGGTCTGGTAGTGGCAGGAACACGTGGGCTAGATCCAGGAGCCCTCCATGGCCAGCAGCCCACTGCAGCACCAGCACAGAAAGTCCTCCCCCACCCACAGCAGATCACCAGACGCTTGGGTTCTATCTATCTATGTTCTGGCTACACCTTCAGGCAGTGGGTATACAGGCTTCCAGATGCCTGAGTCCTATCTATCCGTACCTATCAGGGGTGCAATCCCCAGAGACCTCCAGCCTGGGACTCCTGCATTTGAAATCATACCCTGGTTGGGCCCCCATAACTTTGTGGGCCCTGGACTGGCTGGTTGCCCCATTGGGGCTGCAGTGATGGAAGCCAGAGGCGCCCACAATCCATGTCACTAAGCTGGGTGAGTCCGGGGTACGGGCCTCTTACATTGGCTCTGCCCGTGTGCTGGGCTTCGCGCGTTGACTCAGCTCCCTGCTAGACTTGAAGTCCAGATGCTAAAGCCATTCCAGGCATTGGGCTTCTGGCCCTCCCTGGCAATGGGCCGGGGGAGAGGAGCAGCTGGGTGCCTAACGGGGGCTTTTCACTGACTGCAAGCACAGGTGGGGGCAGCATGGGAAGGTGAGGGGTGAGGGGACGTGCGCGGGTGCACAGGAAACATGCACAACCATACGGCTCTGTGAACAGCCATTTATTGTACAGAGAAGCCCTGGCAGATGCAATTGGACTAAGGGGGAAGCTAGGCCATGAGGAAAAGTGCGATCCCTGGGGCGGTTCCGACTTGCGGCGTGATTCCTGGTAAGCTTCCAGTGTGGGGCACGGGCAGGTCTGCCAAGCTTGCGTTAACCTCCTCGATCTCTGGATTAACCCCTTCTGCGGTAGTAGTCAATGCCGTGACCGAGGATTTTTGCGCCTATCCTCACAAGGGGCCACCACCTGGTGACGCGAACGGGCTTTATGGAGGGGGAAAGAAGTGTGTTAGCGTCTCCATGGAGACTCACCTGGCTTCTAATGGTTTTTATGTTCAACTTCATCATCTGCACCTTGTCAAATATCTGAGGGCTGGTTTGGGGGACCAGGGGACAGTCCTATTCTAACACGCTTTGTGCAGCCCCTTCTGGGGAGCGGAGTCTGAGACTGGAGCTAGACCAAGAGGAGCTGGGAATGGCCAGGAAGGGATGGCTGGAATTCTACGTCCCGGGACAAGCGTCTGCCATAGCAGCTGGGCTCTTCCTGGGCAGTGTGGGAAGGGCTCACTTTCAGGAGGACAGTTCTCTTGGCTGCTGGATGACACCACACTAATGGGGTCTGTGCCGGGGAGGAACTGGGATTCCCAGCTGGAGGGTTGATGTTCTGGGGAAATCCTTTCATATGGGGATCCAAATCACGTACTTCTGTCTCTCCGGGTCTGAAACAAAGCTCATTGAATTCAATGGAAAGACTGTCATGGGTTTCACTTGATGTCTGGATGAGGCCCTACGACTTCAACTGAGGGTTGACCCATCCCAGCCAAGGCAGATCCTTTTGTAGGAGAGACCGGGAAGCCAACCTGGGGCCTAGTGTCTGTAGCATGAGGTTACGGGCGTCTTCTGCCAAAACTCAGACATTCGTTTTGTTAGACCCGGCCGTGCAGTGACAAAGAGCCATCTCGGACATTCGCCTTCCCTGGGGTGTCTAGGTCCCACATAGGGGAAGGATTTGACTCCTCTCTCTCTTTGGCAGAGGTGGGTTTGCAGGTGAATGCTCCCAAAGCAGAAGGAGAGCCCCAGTGGCATTTTCACCCTGGGGAGATGCTGCCCCAGCCCCTCTTGTTCAGGGTATAAATTCTCCCCTCCCTCGCCCCCCGAGTAATCGGGTTGGACAGCTCACCTGCGGAGGGGCGACGTCACAGGTGATCGCGAAGACAGAGCATGTTTCCTGGGTGGAGAAGTGTCCTGAGCAGTCTCTGACCAGCTGCAAGGGAGGGAGAGGAGGGGACAATAGCTTCTAGTCTGTCTAAACGGCACTTGGGGAGGTGTGGCTCCAGCTCACGTAGGGACAGCCCAGCTCACTTTGATCTAGGTAGACTGAGGTCTACACTGCAAATTTACAGCGGCGTAGCTACGTCTCTCAGGGTAACGCTGCACCCCTGAGAGATGTATCTGTGCCCACCTAGCCCTCCGTGCAGACAGCACTAGGTCGAGGGAAAAATTCTTCCCTCCACCTACCTGGGATGGTGGATTATCAACAGCGACAGGAGAACCCTGCCCGTCACTGCTGTCCCCCGAAGCATTGCAGCAGCTCAGGTGAATTCCGCAGGTGGGCTGAGGTCAGATCTACGCATTCCTGGATGCCTGCTCCTAGATGCAGGAGGTTTCCATGGGAGGAGAGGAGGGTCTTTTTTCTGCTCATCTCTTTTACTGTTTCTTGTGCGAAAAGCAGAAAGAAGTAGGGGGGTGCTTCTTTCGGCTTGTGGCACATGGTGCAGTAACTCAAAACAGATCCTTTTAGCAGAAAAAAACAGTCTCCTCTTCTCTCTTGATGGACCCCCGCCCCCCGCCACCACTCACATCTGGAAGCAGGTGTTCGGGCAGGTATGGATCAGACCTCACCCTTCCTGTAGTGCTAAATTGCTGAATCTGTGTCTTGTCACTTTAGGGTGACCAGATGTCCCAATTTTATAGGGACAGTCCTGGTAATTTGGAGTTTTTTCTTATGTTGGTGCCTATTACCTCCCACCCTCTGTCCCAGTTTTTCACACTTTCTATCTGGTCACTCTATGTCACTGCATTGTCCACTAGATCGTGCAGCCGCTGCAATTTGAGGTGAAATCCGGTCAGCAGCTGGCATCACTTACTGACGTCTTTAATATGTTTCTATTTGATCTTCCCTGGATCCTTCCCTTTGTTCTGATATTCACTCAGTCTGGGGGCTGTTGAAGACATTCAGGGAAGTTAGGAACGGTGGGTCTATGGTGGTGTGCTTTTTCCCCCAGAGGTGCTGAGCTCACATTGACTTTGACTGGGGCTTCAAGTGGGCGCTCGCCACCTCTGAAAGTCAAAAGCTTAGTTAGAGGCCTAACAATGAATGGCAGGTCCCTAACTTCAGGCATCTACGTGCCTGAAGCTGAGTGCCCCAAAGCAAGAGGCCGTTTTTGAAATTCTGGCTGTGAAATTGTTTGCTGAATTTTGGAAGCCTGCATCCTTCCCTTCAGCTGAAACAGACACACATATATCCCAGAGGGCAGAGGTGGCAGAGAACCAGTACGTCACTCGCTCCTTTTCCCCGTCATTTGTTCTCCACAGGAATTTTTCTAGCCCTCTGTTCTGCCCCGTTTTCAGAATCCCTAGTACCAGCACTTCCATCTCTTGTCTTGGGTCACAGCCCTAAACACTGTGCCACACATTTTTTCCTGATCTTCAGTGTAATTTGTCCCCCTGCGAGGACTGGTGGGTTAACAGACCTGAGTGAAGCTGAGAACAGATCTTTCTGAGTTGTGATTATGACACTGGCAGAGGTGCTGGAACTAGGGGTGCCGAGGTGTGGGGGTTGCTGTTCCCCCAGTTCAAAGTGGTTTCCTTTATATGCAGGGGTTACACACTTTTGTTCAATGACTGTCAGCACCCCCACAATACAAATTGTTCCAGCCCCCCTGGACACAGGGCTAAGTTCATTGGTGGAACAAGCAAAAGAAACCTGCAGCTTCATTTACAGCAGTGAATCTGGCTCAGCAGGTTCTGTGACGACACATTGGATCATTATAGTTCATAGCATCACAGTGCAAAGCCAAAGGCAGTAAAAGCCTGCCAGGTGTCCACTGTAGCCCCAGGGACTCAGGAGAGCTTGTTGCTCATCCTGGCAGAGGTGTGCCAAACAAGAGAACATGGCACTATCTCCACCCCCAGAGCTGTTCCTTACCCCATTCTCTTTGAAGGCGCATTGCTCCACAGGGGTTTTGTCTGACGCCGGGCACGTGGTCTCCATGATGGTGAAGTTCAGCTGAAGAGTATTGGAGATGGTGCCCTGGGCCTAAGAGAGAACCAGTAAAGGAATGAGATACCCTTCTCCTGGCGAGTAGCTTCACGCCGGGCTCAACCACTGCATTTGTTTAGCAGCTGATGACATGTACCAATGCAGCCTGAGTCTTTGGGACCAGACCTTGGTACCCTTAAACGAGCAGTCCCACTGAAAGCCTTGGCATGAAGCAAGGAATGAGGTGGCGGGTGCAGGCAGGGGATAGCCTTGTGTCAATGGTCTACTGTGAGCTCACTTGTGAGAATTTCATGGTGGATCAGACCAGTTAGCCAGCTACTCTGGTCTCCTGTCTCCAACATTGGTCAGTACCAGACACTTTGGAGGAAGGTATCAAAGTCCCCTACTGGACAATTACAGAATAACCTCCCATAGGGGAAGGGGTCCATAACTTCCAGCAGGTAGTGGTTGTACTCTTTATACAATTTTACCTCAATTTATATAACTCATGTTGTTCCTATTCCCTATGTCAGTGTCTAATCCTTAGCTGAGATGTGATGTGGTAAATCAGTGTTTCTCAAACTGGGGTCGCTGCTTGTGTAGGGAAAGCCCCTGTCGGGCTGGGCTGGTTTATTTACCCGCCGCGTCCACACATCTGACTGATCACGGCTCTCACTGGCCGCGGTTTGCCGCTGCAGGCCAATGGTGGCTGCTGGAAGCGGTGGCCAGTAAGTCTCTCGGGCTGCGCCGCTTTCAGCAGCTCCCATTGACCTGCCAACTGCGGCCAGTGGGAGCCACGATTGGCCGGAACTGCCAGGGGCTTTCCCTACACAAGCAGTGACCCCAGTTTGAGAAACACTGTGGTAAATGCATATTGAAGCAATCCGACGGTATTCATTAGCATGTAGTGAATGTTGCATTTACTTTAGATGTAGCTCTGAGAATTTGGTAGGACAGCACTGCACCATTCAGCCAGCTGTGAATATTTCAATAATGCTGTATGTACAGTGTCTCCATGAGTGTGTCAGGATAATCCTGTTCCACCAGCATCCCCACCACCACGACCGGCCATGGTTAACCCTTCTGAAATGCATTTTTATTTCAGTGTCTTTTGTTTTGGGGATAGGAAGCAATCCCAGCTTTGTTAATGCCTAATAAACTGGGATTTATTCCTGGCTGTGCCACTGGCCCACTGGGCAAGTCATGTCCCCTCTCTGTGCCTCAGTTTCCCCATTTGTAAAATGGGGACGATGTTACTGGCCTCCTTTGAGAGCTACTGATAAGAGCTGGATACTCTTATTGAGGACAGGCTGCTTAGTGGAGTGGGACCGGTTGCCCTTAGGAGGTTGCTGCTGAGTTGTACATTTGGAGGAGTGTGAAGCCTCGAAGTTGAGAGGATCGTCACTGTTGTTAGCATCTAACAGCCTCCTCTAAGGCGGAGGGCCATTGAGCTAATCCCTGTGTGCGCACGTAGTGAGAAACAGAGAGAGATTTCAGCCCCAAGGAGTTTATCATCTAACTACATCAGGCAGCTGAAGGATGGGACAGGCCCAAGGTCACACTGCAGGTCAGTGGCAGAGCCAGGTTTAGAATCCAGGTGCCCCCAGTTCCAATTCTCTGCTTCAGCCACCGACCCACCCTGCCTCTCAGTGTTAGAACAGTGAAAGGTCAGCGGGTCTGATCCAACCCCGCTGGAGTCTATTTCATGGGCTATGGAGCAGGCACTGAGTGACCTAGGCGAGAGGTGACTGGGGCCCAGGTTCAGGGAGAATCACGTATCCCCGAGTATGTGCCTGGGTTTCAAACAGCAGCTAATGAAGGGAACCCTTCAGTACTCACCACTTCAGGCGGAGGTGTGGCTGTAAGGAGGCGGAAGGCATATTTCACCGTTGGTCCTTGGTTGTAGAAGGCGATGGCCCGGGCAATGGCCTTCTCGTAGGGCTGAGGGGTCTTCACGGGGACCGCGGCAGCCACGGTGACCAGCAGCAGCAGGACCGCCCAGCAGCTTGCCATCCTTGGTCCTCTTTGTTTCAAGGTAAGGTAGGTGGGCAGTGCCTGGGTGCTTTATATACACTGCCTCTTCAGCAGCTTCGTGCAAAGGGGAATGATTGGCTCATTCAGTCTGTGCACAGCTCTTCCTCAAAGCTGTGGCTTTCTGCTTCTCCCACGGGAACGTGTTGTCAGCCAATGAGCCAGTGCCTGCAAAGAGAGGGGCTTCGAAACCTCGCCGTGTAGCTCTCTGTGCGATAAGGGGAGCAAAAATACCAAGAGAGGAGACAAACCCCACTCCCCCACCCCACTACTGCAACCAGAACACGGACAGCCTCTCATAGCTTGAGCTGCCTCCATTACTAAGAACATGGCAAGACAGAGGACCAGGGGTGACCGGCTTGTACTTGCTAACAGTCACTATTCTAATCACGTTCACTGACATATATGAATAGCTGTCTAAGGGCCTGTCTACTCGACAGCTGCTGAGTGGTGCCATTGTAGGGCTGTAGTATGGATGCTTCCTACATTGATGGAAGAGAGTTTTTCTGTCTATGTAGTTAAACTATCTCGCTGAGAGATGACAGCTATGTTGATGGAAGGATTCTTCCCTTGACCTAGTCACATCTGCACCGGAGATGAGTCTGACCTAGCTACACCACTCAGGGGAAGGAATTGTTCCCAGCTCTGCGTGACATAATCTAATTTTTAAGTGTAGACCAAGCCTAAGACAAAAATAAAGAGAGTGAATAACTGGTTATTGCTGAATAACCTGACTAGCAGGGGCAGCTCCAGGCACCAGCACGCCAAGCATGTGCCTGAGGGTACGTCCAGACTACCCGCCGTATCGGCGGGTTAAAATCGATTGCTCGGGGATCGATATATCGCTTCCAATCTAGACGCGATATATCAATCCCCGAGCGCGCTTATATCGATTCCGGAACTCCATCAACCGCAACGGAGTTCCAGAATCGACAGGGAGAGCCGCGAACATCGATCCCGCGCGGTGTGGACGGGTGAGTAATCCGATCTTAGATATTCGACTTCAGCTACGTTATTCACGTAGCTGAAGTTGCGTATCTAAGATCGATTCCCCCCCCCCCGCCAGTCTGGACCAGCCCTGAGGCGGCAAGCCACCGGGGGTGCTCTGTCGGTCGCCGCGAGGGCGGCAGGCAGGCTGCCTTCGGAGGGATGCCTGTGAAGGGTCCCCTGGTCCCGAAGCTTCAGCGGTCCTCCCACAGGTGTGCCGCCGAATCTGTGGGACCAGGGACCTCCCGCAGGCAAGCCGCCAAAGGCAGCCTACCTCCTGTGCTTGGGGCAGGAAAATACCTAGAGCCACCCCTGCTAACTAGAGACCAGCAAAGAAATTGGATGCCTTGGCCTGGAGAGGCGAACCGCGGTCAGTGGGAGCTGCGATCGGCCGAACCTGTGGTTGTGGCAGGTAAACTAACTGGCCAGACCTGCCAGGGCCTTTCCCTGAACAAGTGGCAGCTCTAGTTTGAGACCCACTGGTCTAAAGCCAATGATCCTGTGGTCTCTACTCACGCAGGTAGTTCTGTTGCAGGAAACCAACCTATTCACATAAGGGTTTGTGGGATCGCTCTCTTATGTTGTGACAAATTCTGTTTATTTGGTAAAAAATATGTTAGGAAATAGGCCATGGAATTGAGGGCAATATGGGAGGCTGGTTTACAGGCTAGTGCTTTCAATTCAATTTGAACAATGTCCTACGTTATGCAGGGAAGGGACAGGTGTTATCACTAGAACTGGTCAACCTACTTTTTGCCAGAAAATATCCTTCTGACCAAAGCAAAGATACTTGTGAAAAATATTCAATTTGGTCAAAATGTTTTTGGGTTTGACTAAAAATTGCAAAACAAAATTTTTGGGGGGATGAAAACTTTTGATATGAACAAAACTTTGGATACAAACATTTCAATATTTCATTTCTTGTAAAGACCATTTTGTTTCGTTTCATGTGTACATGTGGGAATTTTCTTTCACTTTTCCCACACTGGAAACAAGAGGAGGGAAGGAGTGGGATTTCCTCAATAAAATTAAATACTTTGAAAAATTTCAAATACTTCCAAAATGCCCCAAAACTTCATTTTAGTTGGAAGAAAGACCCAAATTCACAAAAAATATTGAATTATACCTTGATCGATAGATCCATCAGCACTTACAGAGAGACAGAGCCAATCATCACACATCATTTATGGTGTTCTGGCTAGTCCTTCAGCCACTCGCTGGCCAGGCTGCCAGTGACACCAGACTGAATTATACCAAAAATGTTAATATCTAGAGAATTTTGTTTTGCTAAATATGCTTTCCTTCCCAACCAACTCTCATTATAAAATTGGATGTGTTTGACTCCAAGGAGACTCGGCGCTTATGAAATCAGATTAATCTCTGTGCCATGTGGGGCATATGTTTGCTTTCTAAATGAGTGACCTGTAAATCCCAGTCTTTTCCAGACCGTGATCCCATGTAACAACAGAATAGAGTTCCAGGCCCCCTTCCCATCTCATGTACCCAGGAGAGAAGGAGTATGGCTGCTTTCCGCTGAACCCTGACTACTCAGCTGGACTATTATACGCTCTAGCATAGGGGACACAGATAACCCCACGTGCTCCAGCTGTGTCGAATGCATGTTAATGAAGAGCGAGCACAGGATTAACATCGGACACAGCCACGTCCTGCTGCAGTGGGCCCACGGTGTGGAGAGGTCTCTGTGTGCTGTGGGAGCCCTAGGTTACAAGGCAGCACCAGCATGGAGGGGAGTGTTGGCAACAGCGTCCAGAGAGAAAAGCCAGGGGATTTGGCAGTACACACTGAGTCCCTGTAGTAAGATGATACTTAGTCCTGCCATGAGTGCAGGGGACTGGACTAGGAGAGCTCTCGAGGTCCCTTCCAGTCCCATGATTCTATGCACAGCGATCGCTGGCAACTAGAAGGGAGAAGAGCCTAGGGTAGGTTGCAGCAGTTCTTGAGCACAGTACAACACAGCAGTGGGGAAGGGAAGAATTCCATCTCCAGCTACAACTACAGGGGAATTTAAGGGAGAGCGACTAATTACCCAGTTATAGTTTAATCAGGACGTTGGGCCTACTACCCTGTCCTTGCCCAAAGTGTCGGAGCTAGATAATAGCCCTGTATGGGAGGACCACAGGGAGGTTGCATCTTGTTTGACAGATGCCACCTTCAGCAGCAGCTTAGAGGGAAGAGCCCCAGCTATTGAATCACCCCTATTAGAGGACCTGGGTTTTCCTAGAAGATCACCCGTCCATGTCCTCTCTAATCTCCTTGCTACGTAGCTGCCCACCAATGACGCGTGCCCCTCACAGGGCAACAAACACTGCTTTGGAGTAACTAATGGCATATTCTGTTACTATCCTCTTGCTTTCTATCAGATGCCCTCTTTCTGTCCCAAACATCAATGGCATTTGATTTTGTTTCCTGTTTGTTTTAATGGCCCAGGTCCGAGTTTCGCAGCTGGCTCATGCCTCTTTTAGAGTTTGAATAACGCAGATTTTGCTGGTGTCTGCTATAGCTGACTTAATTCATAGTTTTGGTACCAAATATTGTCTTAGACACTCAGCACTTATCTGCTACAGTGTTGGGAATAGAACTGGGTGACATTTTTTGACAGTTTATTTGCCAGAGTCCTAGAACCAGGGCTCTAGCCCCAGCCCAGAAGCCGACACAGCAGTGAAGCAGACCTCTAGCCTGAGCCCTGCGAGCCCAAGTCAGCTGGCAGGGGCCAGCTGCAGGTGTCTGATTGCTTTGTAGATATACTCTTAATTACCAAGTCTGTGATGTAGGGCAGTGTCATTAACTGCAATTGGCTTCTATTTCACCTCCCATTCCTGCAGCTAACATTCATGATAGCAGAATGGAATCGATCTTGGGATAATGCATGTGGTGTTGAAAAAGAAGGAATCTGACAAATGCACTGGATGCCCTTGGTCTTCTCTCTTCAATTAGTGTTTCCAGCTCGAGTTCAGCACAGTGTTTGCTTCTGATTTTGTCAAGCGTGTTACCCATTGTCTGGTGATAGTCTCTTCCTATTGCCATCTCTGGAGAGTTCTCTTTTGTTAGTGTCAGTTGAGCTAATGAAAGAAGTTGGTCTGGTTTTCCCTCTGTTTATTTGGCAGTTGCTAGAATTCCTCTCTGTTCCTTCTTTTGATGTTCTGTAATTATATTGACAACCGATTGCTTTAGAAATAACCTTGCAACACTATTGCAGATGAGTGGTTGTGTAAAAACACTAGACTTACTGTTGACAACCCTACTGGTAACGGCCCTCAGGCTCTTGTAATCTGGCTCCTTTCAATATTTCTTGGAAAAACCCTACGCTGCTGCTTTTTCCATTTTCCTTGCATGCCCACAACCCCCATCCGAGGTTGCAAAGTTAAACCCCTTCTGTGCCCGATTCTCCTCTCGCTTGTGCTGGTGTGAATCAGGAGTTAACACTGTTGGGGTCTGGGGAGAAAGTGGTGTATAAGTTCAAGAAGAAAATTCCCTTCTGGCTAGTTTATTCCATAATTGCTCATTCTTGTACCTTTCTCTGAAACATCTGGCTCTGCCTTAGCCAGGATGCCAGAAATTGTTCATTGGTTTGAGCCCATGTGGCAATTCCTATGTTGCTATAAACGAGCAGAGAACCACGGCCTCTGCGTGTCAGCATCTGTACACTGCAGTTTGCTTTCTGACATCACGTCATTGCCTCCTTTTCAAGTTTTGACCTATTTTGTTTTATGAAAGGGCTTTTGGCCAATAGTGTGCAGTGGTGCAAAGTGCAGCCTGGACTAAATCTTCCCCCCTTCCCCTTTGAACTAGCACAAGGAGTACAGAGGGCTTAGGGGATGTTGTGTCCTGGAGGACATCTTGCCACCCCTCTGTGCACAGCATGATATAGGAATCCTGCCAGCCTATGCAAGCAAGCACAGGCCTCCGTGCCCTAGGGGTACATCTACACTGCACACGCGGCATGGTGGCGTGTAGAATGCATGCACTGCATGCCACCCGCGAACGGCTATAAATAGCAGTGTAGATAGTGAGATGCATCCTAGGTGAGTAGAGTAACGACCAGCCGAAAACTTAGGGTACGTACTCTACATCAGGGGTTCTCAACCTTCTTCTTTCTGAGTCCCCCGTCCCCCCCAACATGCCATAAAAACTCTATGGCCCACCTGTGCTGCAATAACTGATTTTCTGCATATAAAAGCCAAGGCCAGCATTAAGGTTAGCAAGCAGAGCAGTTGCCTGGGGCCCCATGCCACAGGGGCCCCCCACAAAGCTACATTGCTTAAGCTTTGGCTTCAGCCCCGGGTGGCGGGGCTCATGAACCTAGGCTTCAGCCCCATGCAGTGGGGCTTCGACTTTCTGCCCTGGGCCCCAGCGAGTCTAATGCTGCTTTGAGGCCCCCGCCCTGTAACCTGCTTGAGGCCCCTAGGGGGCCCTGGACCTCTGGTTGAGAACCACTGGCCTACATGGCTCTCGACACACCCAAGCAGTTCCTCCCATGTCTACACTGCCATTTTCAGTAGTGTAGGGTCCTTCCTGCAGGGAAAGGCTCCGATAGCAGCTCACCCTTGCCAGAGCCTGTCAGAGATTCAGAGATTCTAGGGCCAGAAGGGACCAGTGTGATCATCTAGTCTGACCTCCTGTATAGCCCAGGCCACAGAACTTTGCCCAAATAATTCCCACAGCAGAGCTCTTAGCATTACATCCAGTCTTGGGATGGTGAAAGAGAATAAGGAATTGTTATTTACCCCTGCACGTAACACAGTAATCAATAGGCAGCAGGTTTAAAACTAAGTATTTCTTCACACAGTGTGCAGTTAACCTGTGGAACTCATTGCCAAGAGATGTTCTGAAGGCCAAAAGTATAACTATAAAAACAACAAGGAGTCTGGTGGCACCTGAAAGACTAACAGATTTATTTGGGCATCAGCTTTTATCTTTAAAAACCCCACTTCTTCAGATGCATGGAGATACTTAGAAGTATAACTGGGTTACAAAAAGAATTAGATAAGTTCATGGAGGATAGGTCCATCGATGGCTAGTAACTATGATGGTCAGGAAAACAATTCTATGTTCCAGGTGTCCCTAAGCCTCCAACTGCCAGAAGCTGGGACTGGACGACAGGGGATGAATCACTTGAAATATTCTGTTCATTCCCTCTGAAGCACCTGGCACTGGCCACTGTCGGAATACAGGATACTGGGCTAAATGGACCCAGTATGGCCGTTCTTATGTTCTTACATTGATTTAAAAATGGTCAGGGATGCAGAATCTACCATGACCCTTGGTAAATTGTTCCAATGGTTAATTACTCTCACTCTGAAAAATTGTCGTCTTACTTCCAGTCTGAATTTGTCTAACTTCATCTGGATAATGTTACATCTCTTTCTCTTCAGTCTAGCAGACCGTTGTTAAATATTTGTTCCCCGTGTAGGTACTTATAGCTTGGAATCAAGTCACCCTTTAACTTCCTTTTTGTTAAGCTAAATAGACGAAACTCCTTGAGCCTATTGCTATAAAGCAGGTTTTCTAACTCTCTAATCATTCTCGGGGCTCTTCTCTGAACTCTTCCTAATTTATCAACATCCTTCTTGAATTGTGCACCCCAGAATTTGACACAGGTTTCCAGCCGTAGGTCATACCAGTGCCAAATACAGAGACAAAATAATCTCTCTACTACTCGAGATTCCTCTGTTTATGCATCCCAGGATCGCATTAGGACGCAGCGTCTGTGACCTGACAGTTCTTGGAGGCTTGTGCATTGGTCTTAGAATGGTTGAAGCCTTCTTTCCTATGAGCTGAAAGAGGTGACCTCAAGTCATTATTATGGAGACCTGGGACTACCTGTGACCTTTAAAAACCTCTTCCAGCAAGAGACAAATGGAAGGAGGAATGTGAAGCAAGTTGTAGAAGGGATGTGTGCAGTGAATGGAAAAGGCTTCTCCTAGGTAAAGAGCTGTTTTTCCCCGACAAGACAGCGTTTGGTGGAGGGGGACCTTGGTTCTCTGAAACTGGCTGCTTCTCTGATCACACAGAATACTTGCTGCTGCCCCAAGCACCCATGTTTTCCTGGGTCCTGGAAGGAAAAGCAACTTTATTCATTCTCTGTCTAAACCCAGCGTTTATACCTGACCGAAAGGGGGGACGCTGGGAAGGAGCAGTGTCCTTCTGGTCAGTGCAATGTGAGGTCTTTACAGCAAAGAGAAACTGAAGGAAACTTGAGGGAGAGTGGGGGGGTGTGTGTGGTTAAGGCAGTGGATCAGGTGACTTGGGTTCAATTCTAATCTCTGGTACAGACTCCTTGTGTGACCTTGAGAATGTCACTTAGTTGCTCCATGCCTCAGTTTCCCCTCTGTAAAATGGGGATAACACTTCATCTCTTCCAACAAACAACGGGAAGGGGTGGATTCTCCATCTCTTGATGTCTTCAGATCCAGCCTGAATGCCTTCCTGGACGAGGCTTTAGTCAAAGACAAGTTACTGGGCTCAATATGAGGGAAATGGGGTGAAATTCTCAAGCATGTGTTATACAGGAGGGCAGGTTAGATGATCTCGTTGTCCCTTGTGGCCTTGGAATCTATAACTCTATGAAAACAAGTAGTAACAATAATGGCAGCTAATAATGACCTCTAAATAAGTGAATTGCTTGATTTCAAAGTGGAGGTGGCAGTGGACTTTCCCATATAATTAATTAATTATTGCTGCTAATTAGATATTTAGCCCACCCCACTCCCAATAATAAACAGACTCCAACATTTTAGAATCCTCGCACTGAAAGAGAGTGTGCGTGTCTTGGGGGAGAGGGAAATTTCACCTCTTACCAGACCCAAATAACGGTATCCCCGCTTTGTGGTCACTGTTGAGTGTTCACACGGGAATAGCTCCACTGACGACGGTTCGGGCTCAAGGTTTGTCATGGTGGCGAAGAAAGTCCTGGATAGTGTCACTTTCCTGTTTGTCCAGGAATAATTTTTTTTTTTTTGCATCTGTGACTCACTCTGCACTGGCAGCTCCTGCAGCTCTTTTCCACGGGGCTGGGTCCAGTGGCCCTCTCCAGGCGTAGTGACCAGGCATGTGGGGTTGCAGTGCTTTTTTTCTGATTCTTTTATTTCACCAAATTTTTTATTAAAAAATTTGCTTTGGGAAAACTCAGGAAAAAAAGGGATTCAGCCGCTGAACTGACAAATTGGTGATTTGCACAATTCTAGAGATGAGCTCACAGTTTAACAGCCAGTGTTTCTAGTTCAGACATAATTCTTTACTTAGAGTGTGAGGCCTGCTCTTCGGGGCAGGAATTGTCCTTTGTGATATGTCTGTCCAGCTCTTGGCACGATGTGGCCCTGGCCTCAGTTAGGGTGTTCTGTATTAGTGTTATGTAGTATGTATTCACCATGATTATTACTGTCACTGGAGGCTTCCTGTGAGTTGAAAACGATTGCAAAACTGTACTTCCATGAAGCTTTGAAACGGGGCTCCTCAGATACCCTCTTGGAAGTATTTCTCCCTTCCAGAGACGGTCATTCTCACAGGGCCTCCTCTGCTTGAGTTCCCAAAAGAAAGAAACCAACAGAACTCCACTGGCCATCACATACAGCCCCCAGCTAAAACCCCTCCAACGCATCATCAAGGATCTACAACCCATCCTGGACAATGATCCCACACATTCACAGGCCTTGGGTGGCAGGCCAGTCCTTGCCCACAGACAACCTGCCAACCTGAAACATATTCTCACCAGTAACTGCACACCGCACCATAATAACTCTAGCTAAGGAACCAATCCATGCAACAAACCTCGATGCCAACTCTGCCCACATATCTACACCAGCGACACCATCACAGGACCTAACCAGATCAGCCACACCATCACCGGTTCATTCACCTGCACATCCACCAATGTAATATATGCCATCATATGCCAGTAATGCCCCTCTGCTATGTACATCAGCCAAACTGGACAGTCGCTACGCAAAAAAGGATAAATGGACACAAATCAGACATTAGGAATGGCAATATACAAAAACCTGTAGGAGAGCACTTCAACCTCCCTGGCCACACTATAGCAGACCTTAAGGTGGCCATCCTGCAGCAAAAAAACTTCAGGACCAGACTTCAAAGAGAAACTGCTGAGCTTCAGTTCATCTGCAAATTTGACACCATCAGCTCAGGATTGAACAAAGACTGTGAATGGCTTGCCAACTACAGAACCAGTTTCTCCTCTCTTGGTTTTCACACCTCAACTGCTAGAACAGGGCCTCATCCTCCCTGATTGAACTGACCTCGTTATCTCTAGCTTGCTTGCTAGCACACATATATATACCTGCCCCTGGATATTTCCACTACATGCATCTGAGGAAGTGGGTATTCACCCACGAAAGCTCATGCTCCAAAAGGTCTGTTAGTCTATAAGGTGCCACAGGAGTCTTTGCTGCTTTTACAGATCCAGACTAACATGGCTACCCCTCTGATACTTGACAAAAGATTTAGGCGTTTTGGTGCCTTCATTTTCAGATGCCAAATCTGAGATCCTTTAACAGGGCCTGATTTTCTGCAAGTGCTGAGCAGCTGCCTTCTGGAAGCCAGGCCTGTTTTAATTGCTAGACACTTTTGAAAACCTTGGCCTTAATTGAATTCTGAGCTTGTGACTAAAGGGGTGACATGTGAGACTGCTGGGAAGAGATGGAGCTTCATGTGAGGTGTGCCAGTCCTACCAAAGGCTCCAATCACAAGGTAGGGATCCTGGTGATGGTTACTCCCACGGTTACTGGCCAACTCTCGCAGTCTTGTTGCAAGTGTCATAACAGCTGGTGCTTTTCTTATAGACCCAGCTCATGGAGTCATCTGATGATGTGAGAATTGGGTTTTTCATTTTAAATCTATAAAAGCAGGTTTCTAGCCCTTGTGGGTGGGAGAAAAAAGCTTGAAATCGTGGTGCCCTGAGGCTCAGAAATCAAAAGGTTAATAAAAGAACTGCAAGGACAGTAGCTTTAAAACCTTATGATTTGCTAAGTCCATTTCATGATTGTCAGGACCTTGACCTATGGTTTTGAAACGCTTGGGGCTGGCAATAGAGAGTCAAGGATTTCCTCAGGTAGCACTCCTAGATGATAAGCAGAGGGGAAACGCAAGACAGAATCCAATGCCCCCAAACCCCTCATCCCCAGCCAGAGCCCTCATCCCCCTGCACCCTTATCCTCTGCCCCAGCCAGAGCCCTCATCCCCCCGCACCCTAATCCTCTTCCCCAGCCTTGAGCCCCCTCCTGCATCATGAACCCCTCATCCTTCCGCACCCTGATCCTCTGCCCCTGTTCTGAGCCCCCCCGCAGCATGAACCCCTCATCCTCAGCCCTCACCCCTGCACTCCCTCCTATCTCCAAACTCCCTCCCAAAGGGTGCACTCCCTCTCCTTCCCATACACCCCTTCCCACCCCCAAACTCCCTCCCAGAACCGCACCCCTCACCCCTCCTGCACCCTAATCCCCAGCCCAGGATCTGCACCCCAGACCTCCTCCCCTAAACCCCCTCCCAGAGCCTTAGGCAGGTGGGGGCGGAGTTGGGGGGCAGGTTCTGGGCACCACCAAAATTTCTACAAACTTGCCACCCATGGCAGGGGGTTAGACTAGGTGACCTCCTGAGATCACTTCCAACCCTGATATTCTATGAACGGGCCACATGGAAGGGACACTGGCCTGGGCCATGGACTCAGCACTTGGAAGATGGAAATGCAGAGCACCCATTGCCCCCAGGGAAAGGAGCAAGAGGCAGGAAGAGAACCCTGGGCTGGCAGGATTGATTTCATAGTATGATAATCTGTAATCCCCATCTCTCATGGACACCACAGAGGATTCATTCCAGCCCAGGGTTTGGCTGCCCTCTTGTGGCTGTGTTTCTTATAACAGGTATGGAATGGGATGGCAGTGAGGGGAGACAGGCCCTCGCTAGAGTCTGGAGTCTGCAGCATCCAGAATGCTTGGCTCAGTGCTCCCTGGATGGCCTGAAAAACACCCAGTGATAGCAGTGCTAGGGTAAAGCCTTTTGGATGCAGCACAATGTTGTTCTGTTCTGGGGCCCTGAGAGGCCCCAACCAAGAACAGTGTCCCGTGGTGATAGGTGATGTACAGACGCATAGTAAGAGTCCCTGCCCCGAAGAGCTTACAGTCTACAGAAGACAAAGGGCAGGAGGGGAAACAGAGGTGTAAGCAGAGTCAGGATGAGCTCTACCCTGACAGTTGGTGGTGAATTATGGGGAGAGTGGAAAGGAATTTCAGGTATTTGCATTGGCACACCCACTCCACCTAGCATAGCCCACGACTGCCTGGGATGGTTTTGACAGCTCTGGGATCCCCAGTTTCTTTGTTATTAGGGCAGGAGGAATAAAGTGTTGTCACCCTAATTATGTGAATGAGGAACTATGAGACTGCTTTATGACAGAGATGACTCAAACTCAAATAAGTAGTACTTGCTAGGCAAGGGACACGGGTTCCAAAACCCAGTGAATTGAGAGAGGTTGGGGACTGGCGTGTGTACCTGATAGTATAGCCTCCCTTTGGAGAGCCTGGAACACCAATTGCACATCCTCCTCTCTCCAATGTTAAAGAGTAGAGCTAATTTTGATTCCATTAAGAGTTCATCTAGAGGCTGCTGAGCTGAATTCACGTTGGGCCAATGGTGCACCAGCACTGGGGCTCCCCTACTACAAGCTGAAATCACTAAGAGCTGAAATGACTGAGTGCTGTGTTAACTAGTGGGGGAGCCTGAAGACCTATCGCTAAGCGGCTGGCAGAGCGGAGCAGTTTGCAGCGTGTTGGAGCAGCCCATGGAACAGTGAGCGGAGTGGAGCGGTTTGCGAAAACGGCTGGAGTGGCTCAGGGGTCGGCTGGAGGAGCGGCACAGCTGGTGAGGTGGAGCGGGTCGTGGTGAAGGCTGCAGTAGAACTCCACAGAGAGGCGGAGCAGTTAGCCCTGGCCCACAAAAGGTGCCGCTTAACACCCTATATGTGTCCCCCCCATTTCCACCCAGGCTGGGGGGGTAAAACTCTGCAGATAAACTTTTGAACTCTGGGGTGGCACTGACCAGAGATAGTATCAGAGGGTAGCCGTGTTAGTCTGGATCTGTAAAAGCAGCAAAGAATCCTGTGGCACCTTATAGACTAACAGACGTTTTGGAGCATGAGCTTTCGTGGGTGGATACCCACTTCCTCAGATGCATGTAATGGAAATATCCAGGGGCAGGTATATATATGTGTGCTAGCAAGCAAGCTAGAGATAACGAGGTCAGTTCAATCAGGGAGGATGAGGCCCTGTTCTAGCAGTTGAGGTGTGAAAACCAAGAGAGGAGAAACTGGTTCTGTAATTGGCAAGCCATTCACAGTCTTTGTTCAATCCTGAGCTGATGGTGTCAAATTTGCAGATGAACTGAAGCTCAGCAGTTTCTCTTTGAAGTCTGGTCCTGAAGTTTTTTTGCTGCAGGATGGCCACCTTAAGGTCTGCTATAGTGTGGCCAGGGAGGTTGAAGTGCTCTCCTACAGGTTTTTGTATATTGCCATTCCTAATGTCTGATTTGTGTCCATTTATCCTTTTTTGTATAGAGACTGTCCAGTTTGGCCGATGTACATAGCAGAGGGGCATTGCTGGCATATGATGGCGTATATTACATTGGTGGATGTGCAAGTGAATGAACCAGTGATGGTGTGGCTGATATGGTTAGGTCCTGTGATGGTGTCGCTGGTGTAGATATGTGGGCAGAGTTGGCATCGAGGTTTGTTGCATGGATTGGTTCCTGAGCTAGAGTTATTATGGTGTGGTGTGCAGTTACTGGTGAGAATATGTTTCAGGTTGGCAGGTTGTCTGTGGGCAAGGATTGGCCTGCCACCCAAGGCCTGTGAAAGTGTGGGATCATTGTCCAGGATGGGTTGTAGATCCTTGATGATGCGTTGGAGGGGTTTTAGCTGGGGGCTGTATGTGATGGCCAGTGGAGTCCTGTTGGTTTCTCTCTTGGGTTTGTCTCGCAGTAGGAGGCTTCTGGGTACACGTCTGGCTCTGTTGATCTGTTTCCTTATTTCCTCATGCGGGTATTGTAGTTTTGAGAATGCTTGGTGGAGATTTTGTAGGTGTTGGTCTCTGTCTGAGGGGTTAGAGCAGATGCGGTTGTACCTCAGTGCTTGGCTGTAGACAATGGATCGTGTGATGTGCCCGGGATGGAAGCTGGAGGCATGAAGGTAGGCATAGCGGTCGGTGGGTTTTCGATATAGGGTGGTGTTAATGTGACCATCACTTATTTGCACCGTGGTGTCAAGAAAGTGGACCTCCCGTGTAGATTGGTCCAGGCTGAGGTTGATGGTGGGGTGGAAGCTGTTGAAATCATGGTGGAATTTTTCCAGAGTCTCCTTCCCATGGGTCCAGATGATGAAGATGTCATCAATGTAGCGTAGATAGAGAAAGGGTGTGAGTGGACGAGAGCTGAGGAAGCGTTGTTCCAGGTCGGCCATGAAGATATTGGCATATTGTGGGGCCATGCGGGTGCCCATAGCAGTGCCACTGATCTGGAGATATATATTGTCATCAAATTTGAAATAGTTGTGTGTAAGTATAAAGGCACAGAGCTCAGCAGCCAGTTGTGCTGTGGCATCATCAGGGATGGTGTTCCTGACAGCTTGTATTCCATCTGTGTGTGGGATGTTTGTGTAGAGAGCCTCTACATCCATGGTGGCTAGGATGGTGTTTTCTGGGAGGTCACCAATGCATTGTAGTTTCCTCAGGAAATCAGTGGTGTCGCGGAGATAGCTGGGAGTGCTGGTGGCATAGGGTCTGAGTAGAGAGTCCATATATCCAGACAGTCCTTCAGTGAGAGTGCCAATGCCCGAGATGATGAGGCGTCCAGGATTTCCGGGTTTGTGGATCTTGGGTAGTAGATAGAATAACCCTGGTCGGGGCTCTAGGGGTATGTTGATTTCTTCTGGTGTTAGTGTAGGGAGTGTCCTGAGTAGATGGTGCAGTTTCTTAGTGTATTCCTCAGTGGGATCTGAGGGAAGTGGCCTGTAGAATTTGGTATTAGAGAGTTGTCTGGCTGCCTCCTTTTGATAGTCAGACCTGTTCATGATGACAACGGCACCTCCTTTATCAGCCTCTTTGATGATAATGTCAGGGTGGTTTCTGAGGCTGTGGATGGCATTGCGTTCTGCATGGCTTAGGTTGTGAGGCAAGCAATGTTGTTGTTCCACGATTTCTGCCTGTGCACGCCGGCGGAAGCATTCAATGTATAGGTCCAGGCTGTCATTTCGACCCTCAGGAGGAGTCCATGTGGAGTTCTTTTTCTTGTGCTGTTGGTGGAG